>NC_042621.1:123988622-125427409 GCF_901001135.1 Rhinatrema bivittatum | reverse complement strand
GGGAAAATGGATTATGAAAGTTTTGTTTCACAAAAGAGTTTTCAGTATGAGAAGGAAACAGAGAGAAGTGCAGAAGAGGCCACTTAAAGCTTTACGCCCTTATTCAAGAGAGATTTTGTTTTCCATAGGCATAGAATGGGGAAAGTCCTTTTTGAATAAGGCCCTTAATCCATTGAAGATGGACTGTGTGAGGGGTGGAAGGGCTCTTTCAGGAGATAAAATCAGTTATCATTGGAAGCCTGTTGGCAGTTGTGAGTGAACCAATACTTTCCTTCTCCCTCGTGACCCTGCTTCCCGACAGAGGTTAGAACCATTGATTATCCTTTAATCCTATTCCAGGGGCCAGTTGCCACCGTGCGCTAGGGAACGTTCCAATAGCTCAGTTGGTGTTCCTTCCCGAAATCTCAAAGAAGGGATTTGTGTTGCTGAAAATTATAATTTGCTGGGGTTTAAGTTAAACAGCATCCTCGTAATCCTTAAACAATTGAGAATGAAGAAGAAAAAAGAATGGAGCTTGCAGGATAAGGGGTGTGTTCAACAGGCAAAAGAGCCTGACCGTATTTAGACTACAACAACCTCCCCCACGGTCTTTCAACATCCACAAACCATTCTTTATAATTTAGCATTTGGGCTTTTAATATGTACATTTAGGGTGAGCAAACTAAGAAAATCAGTGAACAGTACACAGTGGAAAACTAAAGGTTTGTTTTAAAGATCTACTGTAATTGTCAGACAGTCAAGGAACAGCATTGTAAGTGTCCCCTTCTGCTGCCCTGCCATTGACCTCAACCCTGACCTTTAGGGACCACCCACTCTAGGAGGTGAAAGGTCTCTCTGTCCCCAAACCAGTTCAATCCTGGAATTGTCAATGCTGAGAAAGTGTATACAGTGGGGGGTGTCTGCTTTCGGTTAGACTGTGCCTAGGCTCACAAATGTTTTTCACCTAGGAGCCTAGGAAGTGCCCGAAACCTTGCTGGGCTCACATGTTAAAGGGTGGGCAGTTCATCTCTCCTTTGGCTTCATCTCAATTGATGCAGATTTACTGCATTCACTAGGAAACTGCAGAAGGAATACCAAAATCATGATTAGTAAAATTGGAAAGAAATTTGGGGGAGTGGTTAAAAAAAAAAAGACTGCTGAAGAAGAAAATGAGAACTGAACCAAAGAAACTAAAACCCTTCCACACAGGGACCTCCATTTCTAAATACAAGCTGAGAAGCAGCAAGGGTGTTTCATGGAGAGAGGTTTTCTGATGACAGTGTGATCCCCATGATAAAAAGGGATGGGATGTAAGTAAAGGGTCGTTTTTTCCAAGCTTATAGTAAACTTTATGGAGAAAAAAATGGTTTATGCTTTACTTTAGCTTTTCTCTTTCCTAAACCTAAATGCACCAGACTTTGTCCTCAGCTCTTTACAGCAATGCTGAAAAAATGCAAACGAAGCATTGCAGACAGAGGGAATTCTGCAAATGTTCTTATAAATTGCTAATGTTGTGCGTTCCACGTGTCTTAACAGATGGAAAAGGATACAGGGGAATTCTTGGGGTGCTGAATTTCTTTTCCTAAAATAACTTTTACTCTGGGCAAACTTGTGTGACCTCACTGGCTCAAATGAAATGGTGCAATTATGTAAACAAAATCCTTCCCATTAAAGCTGTCATCTAGACTTGCTGCTAGAAATTTGCTGCCAAGTTCCAAGCCCATGATGCTGAAATTGTAAAGCCTGCTTAAAATCTGTTGGGATGAAAGGCAATATAGAAATCTGCATTTTAAAATGTATTAGTGTCCATCCTCCGCGCTGTTTTCTTGTGTAGATTTTAAGATTTCAGATGATTGCTAGTACATTTCTAGAATAAGCTTAGAAGGAAGAGCAGTAGCACCCTGAACATGCTGCATCTTAAGGCATTCCAGCAGACCGTTTGAGGGCCGAGCACGCTAACGCATCCCTCTTCTACTCTGCACATAATTGTGCACATGTGAAGGAAAAGAGTAGTGGCTCATCTTAATATACATAAAAGTATTAATCCAAAAAGTCTCAGTTCAAAACGTAGGGAATGTAAAATTCATAGGTGTTCCGTAGTAGGTTAAGGACTACGGCAAGTTTTCTCATGACCAGCGCTATTTGCCGCACTTTGGCAAGGCAAGACCATAGATATCATGAAAGCTGGGCGAAATGGCAAAGCCCATCAAAAAAAAAATCCAAGTCATGCTGCACCTATTAACAGGGAAGACAGCGAGCTAGGAAAGGACGCAGGAACTGCTTAAAGGAACAAAATGCTTTTACTAGGGCCAGTCCACAGACTAAGCGTTCCCCAACCTCTTGGCCCAGTGCTGGGACACTTGACTAAAAAGAGTTAGGGCAGAGAGGCTGAGTATCCACTTCAGCTAATTGGAGTAATCCTCCTGTATTGTCGGGTGAGGCTGGCACCTCCTTGCTGCCCTGATTAGAGAGATTATGGAAATTTGGTATCTCAGTAACAAAAGCCCATTTTAAGTCATCTTCCTTCCCAAGAGCTCAAAGTGAGCTTAAAGTGTTAAACCCAGCAGGCCTTGGCCAAGATTCAAATGATGGGATTGGGGAGGGCTCACGAGCAAGGGAAGGGCTTTTTTTTTTTTTTTTCTTTGCTTCCCATGCTCTCAGCTCTTTTCTGCTCAGAAGAAGAGGATAAGTTACTCTAGTTTAACCATTTCTCTAACAAACAAAACAAAAGCTATCTATCAAAATATTTCTGGTCTTCATTTCACATGGACAGTACATGTGGAAGTAATTGCCTGTTTAGCATGCGAAGCAAGCTTTGCACAATTTTATGCTGCTTGCTATGTCCGCTTCAAAGCTGATTTGGTGAATATTCTCAAGTTCGTATTCCACCAGAGTTATCTTCCAAATATTTCACTACTATATTTGAATTTTATAAAAGTGAAGGTTTAAATCATTTTCATTTTATATCACTTCCCCGCCCTGGGTATCTTTCCTACTGGCAGTCTGTTTAGAAACCACCTTCAGGTTGTACCTCACTCTTTCTGGTGGTGAGTGAGATGGAAACGGAAGCTGGCCCCCTGGCATACCACAGTGACACCTACCATCACATAGTAACATAGTGAATGATGACAGATAAAGACCAAAATGGTCCATCTATTTGCCCAGCAAGTTAAAAAAAAAAATAAATTCAGAGGTTAGTAGCAGCTAGAGATGTGAATCGTGTCCTCGATCGTCTTAACGATCGATTTTGGCTGGGAGGGGGAGGGAATCGTATTGTTGCCGTTTGGGTGTGTAAACTATCGTGAAAATCGTTAAAATCGTGAGCCGACACACTAAAACCCCCTAAAACCCCCCCCGACCCTTTAAATTAAATCCCCCACCCTCCCGAACCCCCCCCCCCCAAATGCTTTAAATAACCTGGGGATCCAGCGGTGGTCCAGAACGGCGGCGGGCCGGAACGGCCCCCTCAATTGAATCCTGTTGTCTTCAGCCGGCGCCATTTTGCAAAATGGCCGCCGCGAAATGGCGGCGGCCATAGACAAAAACGATTCGACGCAGGAGGTCGTTCCGGCCCCCCGCTGGACTTTTGGCAAGTCTTGTGGGGGTCAGGAGGCCCCCCCAAGCTGGCCAAAAGTTCCTGGGAGTCCAGCGGGGTTCAGGAAGCGATTTCTTGCCGCGAATCGTTTTCCGTACGGAAAATGGCGCCGGCAGGAGATCGACTGCAGGAGGTCGTTCAGTGGGGGTTCCGGACCGCCGCTGAACGACCTCCTGCAGTCGATCTCCTGCCGGCGCCATTTTCCGTACGGAAAACGATTCGCGGCAAGAAATCGCTTCCTGAACCCCGCTGGACTCCCAGGAACTTTTGGCCAGCTTGGGGGGGCCTCCTGACCCCTACAAGACTTGCCAAAAGTCCAGCGGGGGTCCGGAACGACCTGCGTCGAATCGTTTTTGTCTATGGCCGCCGCCATTTTGCGGCGGCCATTTTGCAAAATGGCGCCGGCTGAAGACAACAGGATTCAATTGAGGGGGCCGTTCCGGACCACCGCTGGATCCCCAGGTTATTTAAAGCATTGGGGGGGGGGGGGTTCGGGAGGGTGGGGGATTTAATTTAAAGGGTCGGGGGTGGGTTTTAGGGGGTTTTAGTGTGCCGGTTTTCCTGCCCTCCCCCTTCCCCCGATTTACGATTTTTTAACGATAAATCGGGGGAATTGGTATTGTATCGTGGCCCTAACGATTTTTGACGATTTAAAATATATCGGACGATATTTTAAATCATCAAAAAACGATTCACATCCCTAGTAGCAGCTGCCGCTCCATGCAGACTGTCCCCAAGCAGAAATGCAACCTTTAGTTGTAATAATAAAATTACCCCATTTTTTTCATTTCCATTCTCTATCCATTAGGGATCTTGGTGTTTGTCCCATGCCCTTTTGAATTCCATTACCATTGTCATCTTCACCATCTTGTCTGAGAGGGTGTTCCATGCATCCACCACCCTTTCCGTGAAAAGCCTGAAAGGGACAGGTCTCCAAAATGCCACAGGGCAGACTCTGATCCCTCTGTTACTCTCCTGTGGCAGATTCTGAAGAAAACAGCAATGAGAAGACAAGGTGAACCAGAAACCTAAAATTAATAAAAATAAAAAGCAAATTATGCCCAATATACTAAATATTTTCCCATAGTGAGAGAAACCTCTTTCTACTGCACCCTTTAAATAATGTTCCTTTCTGGGTCCACCTGTGTCTCTTCAACTGACAGCAGAAGGAGTAACTTTACAGCCGCTTTGTGAATATTCAGATACCAAATAACCTTTGTGAATGAGGACAGAACTTCTCCCCACATTGATCCCATTTCTTTCTGCTACCCTATTAAACAACCAATAATGCTGGACTGTGGTAAATGAGATTAAATGCATCTAGCCTCAGGACCTGTATATACTGTAAGTTTTAAAAAGCAGGTGTTGCTCAGTAAATGGTTCCTCCAAGGCAAGAGGATTATGTTCTAATCAGAACTGAATTAAGGATCAAATTTTGGCTTTCTTGCCTTCTAACGTACAATGCTGCCACTGAGTCTTCAGGCTGCTCCAGCAGAACAGAAAACAATTGCACTACTCCCTTGTCCAAAAGGGTGACTATGATAAAATGAGAAAAATGGTAAGAGAACAGCTGCAAAGGTTAAGAGTTTACATCATGCATTTAAAAATACCATCTTGGAAGCCCAGATCAGATGTATTCCATGCATTAGAAAAGGTGGAAGGAAGGCTGAACAACTACCACCATGGTTAAAAGATGAGGTAAGGAAAGCTATAATAGCTAAAATAACAACTTTCAAGAAATGGAAAAGGGATCTGAATGAACAAAACAGAAAAGAGTATAAGCACTGGCAAGTTAGATGCAAAGCATTAATAAGGAAGGCAAAGAGATAATTTGAAAAGAAGCTTGCCATGGAAGCAAACACTCATAATAAAACCTTTTCAGGTACATTTGAAGTAAAAAGCTTGTGAGTGAGTCAGTTGGACCATTTAGATGATCAAGGGATAAAAGGGGCACTTAGGGATGACAAAGTCATATCAGAGAAACTAAATTAATTCTTTGCTTCAGTCTTCACTAAGGAAGAGGAAAGAGAGATACCCATGCTAGAAATGATATTCAAAAGGGAAATTAACAAATTAAATAGTAACAAATCACCTAGATCAGATGGTATACATCCCAGAATACTGAAAGAGCTAACTAACATTAACATCATTTAAGGTACCCGAAGACTGGAAGGTTGCCAATGTAACACAAATCTTTAAAAAGGGATCTGGTGGTAATCCAGGAAGCTTCAGACCAGTGAGTCTGACATCTGTACTAGGCAAATGGTAGAAACTATCATAAAGGGAGTCAAGATGGTGGCGCGTAAGGAGAGGTTGGTGCAAGACGGCTCTCTGATACAACTTTTTTGCCTTGATAATTCCATGCCGCATATAAAAAGAAAGGCACGGATTCGTCTGGAATCTGCTGCACCAGCCTTACCTGTGCCTTATCAGATAACAATCGAGGGTTTCTTTTCACCGATTAATGTATTGACGCCGGAGGGGAAGTCCACTGAGTTGCCGAGGAGAGAACATACCTCGGCGATCCTGGATGCGCAAACATCGTTGAGCCCCGGTGCTCCTGAGACCCCTCCCCCACCAACCCGCACTACCTACCCGACACAAGCGTGGCCTCCAAGCCAGGAGGGGGCTGTAGGGGGACTAAAGGCAGCGGTGGCTGTTGGAGGTTTGAATGCGGAGGTGCTTGGCAGAAACGCAGAGGACCCAGAGAACATTACAATGGAGGAGTATGCCAAATGGAGGAATTGGCCTCTCTGGGAGCATGTGCCGTGAATACTATCCAAAAGAGGGGGATGGACTCGACAAACGAATCTGAAAAGATCATCGAAGTTTGTCGTGAGAGCGGGGTAAGCATTAACCTGGGATTTAAATTAATTAAGCCTCAAGAAATAACCCTTGAAGCTGTTTGGAATGCTTTGATGATACTAGATAAATCGATAGCTTCTCTCACTTCAGTAATTATGGACTCACAAAAAAGTATACAACAAATAGAACCCGTTGTTAAAAAAAAAAAATTGAAAATATGGAAAATGCCCAAAGATATCTAAATCTAAGGGTATTGAACTTTTCTCATATAAAAATGATTTCTCTGAAAGATCAATTTAAAAAATATATCATGGAGATACTTCAAATTCCACAAGAAGCTGTTCCACCAATTTCTAATATATATTATCTATCTAAGAATACAGAGGAGCATGCACCATTGGTCAATTTACCCCAGAGGAATGAATTAGAGCTTACAGCATTCCTGGAAACTTCAATAGAAGAACAAATAGACTATCGTGGAACTTTATTGGTTTCCTTTGTATTTTCCACAGACAGAGATCATATTTTGAAGTTGTTTCTTTGTAATAGGCAAAAATTGTACATGGTCTATCCAGACCTTACATGGTCTATCCGGACCTTACAAAAGCTACACAGGTTCGTAGGAAGAAAATGCTTGAATTATGCGAAGAGGCAAGACAGATAGGAGCTAGAATCTCCATCAGATTTCCATGCAAATGTGTTCTAAATATTAATAATACTCGTTATGTATTTTTTGAGGTTTCTCAGTTACATTATTTTTTAGACAATTTCAGATCTGAGGTTAATGATCCCCAGCAAAGCCCAGGACATTAAGTAATGTTACAATGACCTCCTAGATATGCCTTTTTTTCCATTTTTTCTTCTTTAATGGTTTGTTCTCATTAGATCTTGGCTCTCCCTTATATGCTTGTTAAAAAAGATATTACGATTATGGTTATGGGAATTTATTGCTAAATGTCTTTTGTTATTTTATTTCTTAATTATATTTTCCTGGGAATAATAAGATGAAGAAATATGTTTTGTAAAGTAAACTGATATTTTTCTTTGTAAGATGTTATATAATCATAAATAAAGAATTTAAAAAAAACTATCATAAAGAACATAATTACAGAACATACAGATAGGGATAGTTTAATAGGACAAAGCCAAAGAATTTAAGCAATGGAAGTCTTGCCTTACCAAACTGCTATATTTTTTTAGGTCATAAATAAACATGAATAAAGGGGTCAGTTGATATAGTGTATCTGGACTTTCATAAAGCATTTTAAAAAGTCCCTCATGAGAAACGTCTTAGGAAATTAAAAAGTCATGGTATAGAGATCAGTGTCCTATTGTGAATTGGGAACTGACTGAAAGATAGAAAATAGAGAGTAGGTCTAAATGATACATTTTCTCAATGGAGAAAGGTAAATAGTAGTGTACCCCAGGGATCTGTTCTGGGACATATTTATAAATGACCTGGAAATGGGAACAAGTGAGGTGATCAAATTTGCCAATTACACTAAATTATTCAAAATTGTTAAATCACAAGAGGAGTGTGAGAAATTGCAAGAGGACCTTGCAAAACTGGGAGACTGGGCATGCAAATGGCAAATGAAATTTAATGTGGCCAAATGCAAAATGATGCACTTAGGGAAGAGTAACACAAATTATAGCTATGCAATACAAGATTCCACATTAGGAGCCACCCTTCAGGAAAACAATATATGTGCCGTCCTTGATAATAGGTTGAAATATCCTGCTCAATGTGCAGCAGCAGCCAAGAAACAAATAGAATGCTAGGAATGATTATGAAAGGAATGGAGAGCAAAACAGAGAATATCATAATGCCTCTGTATTGCTCCAAGGTGCAACCTTATCTCAAAAAAGATATATCAGAATTAGAAAAGTTACAGAGAAGGGCAATCAAAATGATAAAGGGGATTGTTAAGGATGTGGGGTTAGGGGAGTGGCACGGGACTGCAAGGTAGGAGTCTGGAAGGAATATAGGCAGGTCTTCTGCCTACAAGATAAAAAAGAACTGAATATTATATGACACAAATCTTCATAAAATACAAAAAGCCATATATATAGGGAACTTAATGTTTGCATCTATACAGACCTATTAAAAGATATGGGTGGATTTTAAATTCACTTATTTGTGGTTTACATTGATTTTGAAAACCACCTCGAGTGAAAACCAACACTCATATGAACTTATAATCATGGGTCTCAAAACAATTTTTTAGACCAATCATATGTTTGTTACTATAACCAAGACATAACCGCACTGTAATAGCTTGCCTTTCGAGCCCCTGAGGAAGGAATACTTTCAAAACATGAGCTGTCGGGTAGGTAATTTATCTTCTTTATCATAAATTAAGATAAGTGTCTTTGGTTTTTTAAAAAAGAATTTTGCTTTTATATAGACATTTTTTAAAATAAATTATAAAGTTTAAAAAAAATTGTTTTGAAACCTATGATTACAAGTTCATATGGGTGTGTATTCACTCAAGGTGGTTTTCAAAAATCAGTGTAAACCACAAATAAGTGAATTTAAAATCCACCATCTCTTTTATGAGGTCTCTATAGGTGTAAACATATTAAGTTCCCCTATATTTATGGCTTTTTGTATTTTATGGTCTGCCTAGGCAACTCCCTACCCCGCAGGTTGTGCCCTTGGATTCTGGGGCCAAGTTGGTGTCTGCGGCAGCAGCAGTACATCATGGTTTTGAGTCTGTACAAGCTGAAACCAGACTAGACAGGCAAGGCTGGATAGACCAGGCTGAAGGCAAGGCTTGGATGAGTCAGGCAGGGCTCAGCAGGCTGGATGAGGTAGGTGAGGCTGGACAAGGCAAGATGATACAGTGCAGGACCTGGAACTAGACAAGACATAGGGTGAGGCAAGGCAAAATGGGACTCTGGTACAGACAGGGCTGACTAGCAGGGTACAACAAGACAGACCAGGACAGGGTTTAGATAAGGCTGATAAGGATAACAAGGAATGGAAAACTTATAAGCCTGAAGGCCACAAGGCAGGAACCAGGCAGGGGAGGCCCAAGGTCCAGAGCTTCTGGCAAGGCAGCGTTACATAGGGCTGAGGCTGGGGGTGGCAAGGGCAGAGAGGAGGAGCTTGGCAAGGCTAGTGGAGAGGTTACAGATGGCCTCTGCTAGTGGGGAGGTGTCATTGCAGGAGTCAGGAAGGTAGGATAAGGCTGCATAACAAGCAAAATCCTAACAGATGGAACGATCCTCTTATGAGGAAAAGTTAAAGAGGTTAGGACTCTTTTTAGTTTGGAGATAATGGATGAGGGGAGCCACAAAGTTTAGAATATGTAAATTCAGATACTTTAGTTGATTTTCTATGTTTTCCAATTTTTTCAAATTTACATTTTCCACTCTTAATATGTTTGTATGTTCTCAATTTTCTCCACGCGTGTTTCAATCTGCTGAGCTCTAGTCATCTGTAGACTCATTTCCTTTTCTATATTCACAAACCTTTTATTCGAGTCAAGTGTTATTTTAGTCAGGTTCAAAACGACATTTTCAAGGCTTTTCACAGCATACCATAAAGAGTCCATGGTTATAACAGGAGGTTTTTCCATTGGGACAAGCATTTCCAGCAATGGTTTCTGTGCCTTCATCTCCCTTCCAGCCAAGTTCCCTCTCACTACCTCCTCGATCGCATCCATTTCCCCCAGTTCGCTGCTCATGGGCAAGTAACTCACTCCAAGGTTCTTCAAATCGGGACCTCTGCCCTCTCTACCACCGGGCACCCCATACAAAGAATAATGTCCTTGAGGACTTACCCCTTTCATAGCAGCCTCTGGTGGGACCGGAGATGGAGGGGTTCAGGTGTGCCGGGACTAAGCATGATCTCCTCGGCCTGCATCGCTGACATCCACCCATCTTCTGCAGTTGCTGCGGCCTCCTCAACCGGCACTCCCCTTTCTCCCTCGGTGGCGAAAAAAGTTTCAATCCGCTGCTGTCCGTCCAATACCGGAAATGATGAAGTAAGAACTTCTCTAAGCCTTGCTTTTTTTTCGCGTGCAGCATTTCTTTATTTTTAGAATTTCTAAGTAGATTCGGGAGAGAGGTGGTGAAATCTTTTTCTCATGCGGTGGCCATCTTAGATTCCCCCCCACTATTCTGATGTTCTTGCTTTAGGGCAGTTCTGACTCTGAAGAATGACTCTGGACACAGTGGTTGGGTGTTCAACAAAACGTTACTTAAAGTTCAAATCATGACCAAAATTCTCCCATTTACTTCTCATATAAATAAATAGCCCAAAGGTGCCTCTTTTCTTAGTTCTGTTAGCTGAGTCAGTGTCCCTTAGATGGCAGGGGGAAACCCAACACTCCTAAGTGATAGAATTTGGGATCCTAATGGGACTGGGATCTCCTCTCTCTGTCTCTCTCTCTCTCTTTCTCTCTCTCTCTCTCTCTCTCATTGATGATATAAGTTGGACATTTAATTGTAGAAAGTCGCAAAAATGGTTCAAAATCCAAAATCTCTCCTCCTCAGTGGGCAGAAGCTGGTGGCAAAAGAATTCCTCCCAAAACACAAGAACAAAACTCTTCTACTCTTAGGTCACTGCTGTTCCTCCTTAACTGGGTGGTAGAGACTGAGTCACAGCACCTTATCCTGACTTCCCACAGGCAGGGATGACAATCCTTCTGGGGCAGGAACAAATTCTAAACATCCCAAAAAGACAAACACTTCTCTCAAAACTCCTCTCCACTCTCAGCGGCACCTCTTGTCAGATCATGGGGTACTGTGCCAGGAATATGCCTTTCCCCCTGGTATTAGGCTGTGGGGCTTAGGATGGGGTATCACTTTGGAAGGCATGAGGGTAGGAAAAGGTGGGGGAGGCAGGGCTGGTCCTTCCATTAGACAAGCTAGGCAGTCGCCTAGAGAGCCAAGGTTTTGGAGCCAGCAAAATCCTACCAGGGAGAGGTCCAGAGGGCTGCTGTATCAGAGCCAATACTGCCAAAGAAGGGAGTACATCCTGGAGCCACTTCTGTGAGTAGAAGGGAGTGCTGGGCTGGAGCTACCGCCAATAGATAAGTTGAGGGGGGGGAGGGGGTTTGAATAACCAAAGGTTTTCCTAAGTCGTCAAACAGGCTTGCACCGTCCCTGTGGGGAGGGATTGACCATTGAGAGTCAGAGGGGAGAAATGGCAGAAGATCAACTGGAGTATCTAAGAGGCGCTGGAGAGGGATGTGAGAGGAAGGGATAGAGGGGAGGAAGTGAGGCTGGGAGGTGAGAGAGGGGATGAGGTATAAGACTGAGGAGGGAATGGAGGATGGGGTCAGAGGGAGAGGATGACAGGATCAGGTGGGGATTATAAGAAGGGCTTGGAGGTGAGAGAGGATCAACTGGGGAATGTAAAAGGGCTGGGCGGATTAGAGAGGGAATGGGTGGGGAAGTAGGAGGGGAGGTTGAGAGAGGGGTTCTGCTAGAGGCAAGGAGATTAAGAGAAGGTCTTCTGGATAGGGTGGAGGTTGAGAGAAGGGGTCAGCTGGAATACGGGGAGGGTGAGAAATAATTGTTGGAGGGAGACTGGACACCTGCTAATTTGATTTGGGCATTTTCTGGGGTTGTGAATTTTCCAGGACTAAAATAGGGGTCACATTGGATAAAAGTTTGGGAAGCCCTGCACGACATCATCTGCTTGCTCATGTTTAAGAACATAAGAAATTGCCATGCTGGGTCAGACCAAGGGTCCATCAAGCCCAGCATCCTATTTCCAAAAAAGAGGTCAATCCAGGCCATAAGAACCTGGCAATTACCCAAACACCAAGAAGATCCCATGCTACTGATGCAATTAATAGCAGTAGCTATCCCTAAGTAAACTTGATTAATAGCAGTTAATGGACTTCTCCAAGAACTTATCCAAACCTTTTTTGAACCCAGCTACACTAACTGCACTAACCACATCCTCTGGCAACAAATTCCAGAGCTTTATTGTGCATTGAGTGAAAAAGAATTTTCTCCGATTAGTCTTAAATGTGCTACTTGCTAACTTCATGGAATGCCCTCTAGTCCTTTTATTATTCGAAAGTGTAAATAACCGAGTCACATCTACTCTTTCAAGACCTCTTCTAAATTAAAAATAAATAAATAAATAAATAAATAATGATCTTAAAGACCTCTATCATATCCCCCCTCAGCCGTCTCTTCTCCGCTGAACAGCCCTAACCTCTTTAGTCTTTCCTCATAGGGGAGCTGTTCCATCCCCTTTATCATTTTGGTTGCCCTTCTCTGTACCTATATCTTTTTTGAGATGCGGCGACCAGAATTGTACACAGTATTCAAGGTGTGGTGCTCAACAGTATTCAAGGACTGGTGCTCAACTCACAAACAGGCATCAGACCCTCTGTCATTTTATGAGCCCTAATGAGGGGGTTACATATGCATGCTACATATATAGTTATCACTTAGGTGCAGCTAAACAAATATTACTAAGCTTGGGTGTGCCAGGAACCCGATCCTTGTTCCTAGCTACCTGCTGTGATAAGGATTTTGGGGGATTCTGGTTGGAGCAGGAGGCTTTGGGATGGGTTTGCTGCAGGAGAGGGGGAAGGGGTTTCTAGTGGTGAAATATGTTACATTTCAATTTTGTGATTTTGTGGGGGGAGGGAAGGCGGCTTTTTGGCCCATAGGCCCACTACGTTTGTGCCATATTTAGGAGGCTTGGTACAAGAGAAGCTCGATCGGCAGCAGCCTTATTTCTTTCACTGGATTGGGGTAGGGTTTGGGCCAGAAGGCATACCAGATTCTTCTTTTTAACTTAACTATTGCTACTTAAATGGCTATCCTTTTTATTATGATCAGTTAAGATTAGAGTTATTCAGGATCATGTTCCAGGATAACTTTAACCCTGCTCATGGTCATTTCTACATTTAGCCAAACAAGTCTTTCAGTTCACTCCAAATATTGGCTAATCTGACTCTGCCTCCAACTTATCTGGATAAATTTATCTAGATAAAGTAGCGCAATATTCAAACATCAGCATTTATCTGGAAAACTCAAAAGTTATCCTGATAAATGCCTTTGAATATTGATCTCAGCAAGTTTTATATTTCAGACTCTATATCTGCATCTCCTATGGTGGAAATAGTCTCAACTCTCCTCAACTTGGACGCCCCAGCCATTATCCTAGGTGATTTTAACCTGCATGTAGACAATCCCACTCTTACTACCAGCTGTGAAGCCTTTCTCACAGCCCTCTCAGCAATGGGATTCAAACAGATAGTGAACAAACCGACACACAAAGCCGGTCACACTCTGGACCTTATCTTTATTAACAAAGACATCTATCCTGCATCGCTCCTCAATTGCAAGAAAGTACCTTGGTCAGACCACACTCTTATTTTGACCTCATTCTCACTGAAAGAATCCAGCACCCCCCACGTTCCCTCACTCACATTTCTTTACAGAAAATCTTGCTCCTCAGAAGACCTTAAGAACCTCCTGACCGCTCAACTTCCCCTTATAGACCTCACCGACCCGAACACGGCTCTCTGCTCTTGGAACAAAATTACAGAAGATATAGCCAACAAGCTCTGCCCACTATCTACAAAAAGCACACTCAAATGCTTCAAAAGACAACCTTGGTTCACCAATGAACTTAGAAGGCTAAAACAATGCTTAAGGCAGAAAGAGAGCAAATGGCGCAAAGCCCCATGTGCCAGCACACTCTCCCCTACAAATCTACACTACACCAATACAAGTCCTCTACTCTAAAATCAAAAAGGGACTTTTACGCCTCCAAGATCCATAACCTGGTCTTCGATGCCAAAGCACTCTTTGCCTACGTATCTAGCCTTACCCAAATCAACCCCCTGGAAGTTCCTAGCAACCTAGCAAAGCTAAAGCGGAAGAACTAGCTCTATTTTTCCAAAACAAAATTGCCAGCCTTCTAACACAGCTGCCCTCCAATACCACCTCATACTCGACTTCTTTTAATCTCTACTTCAAAAGCACCCGTCTTGAAGCTTTCGATCCCATCTCCTCCACTGAGATACAAGTAGCATTAAGGAGAATGAAACCTTCCTCTCATCCTACGGATCACATTCCTACGAAACTCCTCTTGACAATTCCAGACTCCATTTCCAAAATTCTGGCGGCATCATTAATTGTTCTCTCTCCCAAGGACTCTACCCAGAGGACCTTAAATTGGCTTCTCTCAAACCACTCCTAAAAAAACCCAATCTGGATCCTAAAGACCCAAATAACTTCCGCCCGATCGCCAACCTGCCCTTCATAGCAAAACTCATGGAAAAATTAGTGAACACAACTTTCAGACTACTTAGAAGATAATAATCTCCTGTTCCCCTCCCAACATGGGTTCCGCAAAGCCTTTAGCACAGAATCACTCCTCATTTCCCTGACAGACTACCTCATCATGGGCCTCGACAAAGGACAATCATTTCTACTGATTCTACTGACCTCTCGGCAGCGTTTGACACTGTCAATCACTCCATCCTCATAAATCAGTTGGCGGCAATAGGAATTACTGGCGCCGCACTTAATTGGTTCAAAACTTTTCTCAACAACAGAGGCTATAAGGTTAAAATCCAAAACAAAGAATCATCACGTTACAATTCAACCGTAGGAGTCCCACAGGGTTCCTCTCTGTCCCCTACGCTCTTTAACATCTATCTCTTACCGCTATGCCAGCTCCTCTCCAGCCTCAATCTAAAACATTTTCTATATGCGGACGATATTCAGATAATAATCCCTGTTAAAGACACATACTTGAAAACACTAGATCACTGGGAAAACTGCCACCAACAAATCAAACTCCTCCTCACTAGTCTAAACTTAGTATTAAATTCCTCCAAAACCGAACTCCTGCTCATCTCTCCCGAGAACAGTAACATCACTTCCACTCACCCTGGCATCCCACAATGCACGCAACTGAGAGACCTTGGAGTTTTAATTGACAATCGGATGAATTTGAAAGCTTCTATCAACAAAACTACCAAAGACTGTTTTCACAAACTCCAAGTCTTGAAAAGGATAAGACCTCTCTTTCACTTGCAGGACTTTAGAACAATCCTTCAGGCATTAGTTTTCTCAAAGTTAGACTATTGCAATTCTATCCTACTAGGTCTCCCTTCCTCCTATACCAAACCGCTTCAGATGGTACAAAATGCGGCAGCACGAATATTAACAAACACCAGAAGAAGAGATCACATCTCCCCTACCCTAAAAAGCCTTCATTGACTGCCAGTGCACTTCAGAATTCTCTACAAATCCATCTCTGTTATCTACAAAATCATTCATCAACATACTTCTATCGACCTGCAAATTCCTCTCCTCTTACACAATTCTTCAAGACCTACCAGAGATGCATATAGAGGTTCACTCCAGGTTGCTCCAACCAAAGCCACTAGACATATTACCTTGAGAGATCGGGCCCTCTCTACCGCAGGTCCCCCTTTATGGAATTCCATCCCCTCAGACCTAAGACAGGAACCCTGCCTCCCAACCTTCAGGAAGAGACTTAAGACTTGGCTCTTCAAACAAGCTTTCCCGGACTCCAGCTAATGTCCTTCAACTTCAAGTTCTATAACACAGCCAGCTCATTTAACTGTTCATTGTAAATATTTAAAATGCTATTAACCTTTTCTTTTTCCTTCCTCTCCCAGTTTAAGCATCCCTGTTTTTTGTAACTGCTTTCTTCCGCACTACAGTTCCAGTTTGTTTTTTCTTTCTATGCACCACTGTTTTAATGTAAACCAGCATGATGTGATTTTATCATGAATGCCGGTATATAAAAACCTTAAATAAATTAAATAAATAAATAAATATCTCTTATATTGTATAGGATCCTTTATTGTATTATGCATTTGTTATTGTACTTTAAAAAATTCAGTGTTGTATTCATAAGGAATCCTTAATAAAATTGTTTCAAAATTTTTAAAAATAGTCAATTTTAAATGTAATAACATTTTACATTTTTCTTATTTAATTTAGTGTGATTATTACAAATTGACATCGTATTTTTTAATGTATAATTCTATTTTAATTTATAGGCATCAGCCTCTCTCCCCTACCTGTGAGGAAACCAACAATATGCAGGGATAGTGTGCATCCCCACTAAGGGGAATGGTGATGGTAATTGTTTAAATATAAGCTCTAAGTATTGGCACTCTGTGGTGAAACGGGGATTTTGCATGCTTTGTGATTTATTGTTAGGCCTTGTAAAATTTCCCCAGAGTCAGCTCATTTCCTCTGAGCTTGCCCGCAGGTAATATTTGACTTCAGCTTGGGATGCTGGCTTGACTCAGATTGAGGCTTGGTCAACATGCAGATTTCTGTATCCTTGGGGAATCTATAAGACTGTAACATCCTGCAGTGCCATTGGCCAAAAAACCATTACTAGTCAGAAGGTCATTGGTCAGAGAAAAAATGTTAGTATTTTGTGCCCTGATTGGCCTTTCAGACAGAGAACTAACCTTGTAGTTGCTGCTAGAATTCTCTAGTCTTGGCTGGGAGTACAGAGTGAGCAGATGTCTGTGCTGAAACTCTGTTCTAACTCTGGGGGACAGCACATTTCCTGAAGCACCTCAGGCATTGCCAAGTAGTGAAAAGTGTTTAGCTAGCCTCTATTGTTTAACCCTTGTTATTTTATCTGTTTCAGTTTAAATCTTTTCCATTCACTGTTCCCACTTTTTGTTAATAAACCTAATAGTTTGTTAGCTCTGTCTGTACTGAACTGATTATTGTTCCTAGTATTTTTGTAATTTGGTATGCAGGTGTATTTCTAGGATCTGTGTGACCTCTGGGCCACCAGAGGATAGATTGCAGTGGGGTACTTGCCCAGAGGCGAGCAGGACCCAATTGGTAGGTGGGGAGGTTGCCAGTGTGAGAGCACATGCACAGGTGCAGGCAGGCCCGGGCAGTGCTCAGCAGGACCCTCTGTGGCCATGGGGTTAACCCTGAGTGGGTGTTGGAGTGGTGCTGAGGCGTTATGTGACACACTGTTTACGGGAACCTTACCTCGCCTCTTCCTTCCCTAGCGGCGGTTAACATTAGCATGGAAACTCGTAGGACTGTTCCTGGATTTCTCCCATCCTCCTCTTTGTTTTGGCTCTGGGATTTCTCAGGCTTGGTTCCACGATCTTGTTGCTTTCCGATGCCATCTAAAACAGCAGGTCTACACTACAATCTCCCTTTTTTAATATTAATGCTTACAAGTTTGTGAGAGTGTCTCTGATTTGGCCACTCCCACAAGCCTTTATTCACTCTAGATTTTATCCATAGGCACAGAATGGGAATAAGTCCTCCTTGAATATGGCCCAGTGAGTCTAAGTAAATTGAGGTGCTGCTGTGTGCAGGGCCAGTTCATATTTTAGGCAATTGGTGGCCCGCTAAGGGTGTCAAAACTTTTTTTTCTTTGGGGGGGAGGGGCAGCAAAATCTATGCAAGTGTGCAGATGCTGCCTACTCGCTTTGAAAGCAAGGCACTACAAGAGAGAAGGGAATGGATATTGGGTGGATGAGGAAGGTAGAGACAGAGAGGAAGCTGGGGTGGGGTGGTGGAGGTGGGGAGAGAAGGTGCTGGGCTGGTGAGGTGAGAGAGAGGATGTTGGGAGTTGCAAAAGAGGGCAGAGAGATTTGAGTGAAGCTGATGTGATGAGAAGGGAATGAAGGGGAGATAGAGGAGGATGCTGGGGGTGGAAACATCCGGGAAAAGACGCTGGTCGGGGGAGGGGGGGGGGTCAGAGAGAAGGGATGCTGGGCACTATGGACGAGGGCAAAGGGAGGGGGGAATGTGGGACTTTCAGCAGAGGGTTGAAGGAGAGTGAGAGGTGGATGCTGAGCAGGGCGAGAAAGGGGAAAGCTGTGTCAGGGGAAGGGGCAAGATGGAAGGTTTGCCTAGGTCGCCTCATTCCCTTGCATCAGCTCTGGATGTGTGGAACTGTTTCTGAGATCCCCGTGGGGACATTGCACGGATACATGTAATGCATATCTGGAAAATGAGCAACCAAGCGGCTGCTCCGGAAAAGACACTGGTGACGAGGATGGGCCTAAGGCCATAATATATATGGTTCACACCTTTTATTCCAGGAAAGTGTAAATAGGGAAGAAATGAAATAGAAGCAGACAAACAAAAAAAAAAAAAGGGTAGACCTAGAATAAAACTGAAAAGAGGACACGATCAAGTCAAGAAATAAGCAAGTAGGTATTTTGGAAGAATCGAGCTCGTGTGCTAATGATTAAAGCTTCTCTGTTGTCTTTCTCGAGTGCTCTTGCTGTGATTGAAGGGGGGACAGGCTGAGAGGTAGGGCTGAAGAGAGAGCTGGGCCAGGACACGGACTCAGATCTAAGCTCCGGTTGTTGTTGTTTTTTTTTTTTTTGTGTGTGTGTGTGTGAGAGAGATTTTGCAGCTGCCTGCAGTGTGAATAGCTTCACAACTCATCCGAGAGACAACTGAATTTAATTTGAGATGAAGGTCCCCCCTTCTCCTGGTTATAGATGACATTTTCATTGCAAACTAACAAGGGGAGAAATCCAATTAGATCACAAAGGAGATCCCCAATAGGCCATTCAGCCTATGTGCATGTGTGTCAGTGCGTGTGTATGCGGGCGTGACTGTGTGTGTATGTGGAAGCTGGAGGGCTCTGTCTCTGAAAATATGTTGCAGAGGGGTGGCCACGGCTGGCCATCCATCAGCAACACAAAGCAGAGAGAGAAAAGCACTTCTCCAACCTTTGTATGTGTGTATGAATAAAAGAGCAACATTTAAAAGTCTGAGAGAGAGAGAGAGGAATGAGTGAACAACTTTGGAGACTCAGATTTTTCAATGGAACTGGCTGGGCTCTTCTGTTTTATTTTGGAATTTGGTTAAGAATTCTAGGCATTGTGTTTAGAATCCTCCTAGTCACCTTTACTCTGTTCAGTCTCCTTGTATCTCTCATCATCTGCATGCTGATCTGTGGCATTTTTGCCATTCTGGACTGGTCCTGTCCAATGTCTCTACCACTGCATTCCTATCCTCTGCTTTTCCAGTCCTGAATCCAGTCCACAGCTCTACCTTGTACTTTTTTTCCTCATTCGCAACTCACGATGGATAATTCAGTACTGGGGATTCCCCTTGTCTCTCCTCTCCTCCTACAGCTCTGCCAACAAGTCCTCGTGCCGACCTGCTGCTGTCTGCCTGCTCAGGCAGCCCTTGACCTTACACAGGTTCTCTGAGATATTATGCCAAAGGCCTGTACATTTTGATAGCTGTTACAGCACACATCATGCTGTCCTGTAGCACCCTCTGCTGCTTTGGTGCTGTCACCCTCCCCCTAAAACAGAAGTAATGGCAATTTCAGTCTTCAATTGCAAGGTGTGGGAAAAGTCACCACATCTTCAAAGTCCTCCAGCATTTCCATAGCACAAGCAGATGTTGCCTACCCCTCTGTTTCCTTCCTTAAACCCCAGAAAACACAATACAATATTGAACCAACACTTTAAGTGGTAAAGACAAGGCTGAAACTTTATTACAATGTTTACGACACAACAGACCCCCAGTTGTACCCACGCCACCCTAATGCTAATGCGCATCTTTCCCCTGGCCTGCCATGTTTCGGCTAGGTCATACCTTCTTTTGCCTGCCAGGAAGCCATCTGGGTTATCTGCTTTGGGCTATGGCTCGTTGGGCGACATGGTCACCTCTGTGGCTTTCAGGAGGTGCTCCTGCTATACAACCATAGGCCAGCTAGTATGGCTAGACCCTCCTGCTGCTTATCTTCTCCATCCAAGGTGCCAACCCACAACTGGAGCCCCTTCTGGGACTCCCTCACAGTTGTAGTCCTGCGTGGCGAGTCTCACTGCCGTTCAGCAGCATCTACCGCACCATTGACTCAGGCACCCTGCCACAGGCAGGCGGAAGTTCTAGGACTGCCCCTTGACCCCCTCCAATCTGCGGCTCTTCTTGCCTCAGACCAGTTCTAATGCTTCTTTAATGACTCTCTGTAAATCATTATTTAAAATGTCATTGCCCTGAACAATCTGAGGCAATTGGCCAGCGGCCCCTTGTGCTTCATCTGCTCCCCACTGTAGCATTTTAACCAAAGGCCTATCTACCAGTTCGCTTTTTTCAGGCCCCTATTCCAGAGTTTTTTTGGTTGATAATGTCAGGATATAGCCATTTTGTGCTAGGGAAAAATGAGAATGTTGCTGCGGATCCTCCTGATAAATTGGATGCATGAAAGGTGTTCAAATTGTTACCGCCAAGGCGAATAGCAATGGGATCCAGTGGTGCTAAGGCTGGCCTGCTGCTTCGTGATGACAATCAACTGCTTCCATCTCATTCCACATTTGCCCATCCAGGTGATTTGTACTCCTTTTGCTGTTATGCCAAGGTGTTGCCTATACAATCTGACTGCCACCCGCTTTTCCCGTCAGGAATGAGGGATTGACCATCCACACCAACTTCAGCTGCACTTCCCCAATTGAAATCTCTGAATAAAAAAACAAACAGAAAAGTTAATGCCCTGTTTCATCCGTTTGTCCAATCCACACATAAGCTGCATAGGTTGTGGAACTCTAGCAGTCAATTCTTTTTATTGACGATACTGAGCATATTCTAGAGTGGCATGCCAGTGGTGCCACCATCCCTATCAATGACTGAGAGGCATTGCTTAAAAACATCTAGGAACTGGAGCTTGGGTTAGTGGAGTATTTACCCTGTGGCCACAGAGCAAGATGTCTAGATGCCTGGTGGCATGTAGAACAGATTGCATCCCTTTACCAGTCTGGTCCGCCTTGGATCAGTGAAACTTTAAATATAACCTGTCACCTTGTACAGTGATATTACCAGATCCTGATTCCTGCATAGAATTGGCACCTAGCTTGCCAATACAGAGCACCAAAAAATATTAATGTGAAGGCTGTGTAAAACCACCATCTCAAAGCTTGCCATAGCTTGAGTGTAAACCCCACCCTACCCTTCGTGGGGTGCATCAAATTTAGGGTGTCACAAAGTTCCCTTGGCTGCTTTTCTATGTCCCAGATCTCTCCTTTCATACATAGCTTGCAAGAGTCCCTGGGGCCACCTGTGTTCATCCAGTGTTGGGGGTGGGGGTGGAGGGTGGAGAGGGAGAGGTGTTACTTCCTGGTCCCATGGTGCAGCCATGGTCACAGTCAATAAATCCACACTTACCCCACTCTTCAGGCTCACTGGTCAGTGGTATTCTCATATGGGAAGATGGGGGATTGAGGTAGCAAAAATCTACGGAGTCCAAGGATGTAATTCAAAGAATATGTACTTAAAGTTTGAAAATCAAAATCCAGGTTAGTATGGAAAAAATGAAAAAAATAGCATCAAGAAAATCATAATCAAAAAAGCAATAGTTTATTTGTCCTTGGTAAATCCCCTAGTTGTTCTTCCCCCAACTGATCCAGTGTCCAACTCTAGAATTCCTTCCACTTGAAAGTAGGATAACCTCAGGGCCGGCGCATCCCAATAAGTGAACTAGCAATCGCCTAGGGCACCAGGCATCAGGGGGGGCGGCAAAGAGAAACCATGTGGGGCCGCGAGCAGCATCCATCCTGCTCGCGGCCCCACATGGGTGAGAAGGATTGTGTGTGTACGAGAGAGAAATGGTGTTAGTGAGAGAGAGAGGGAGGGAGGGAGGGCGCCTGTGTAAGGGTGCGTACGCGAATGAGACAAGGAACCTAAGGGGTAGATTTTCAAAGGGTTACGTGTGTAATATACGCGCGTAACCCCCGAAAACCTACCCCTGCGCACGCCGAGCCTATTTGCATAGGCTCGGCGGCTCGCGCAATCCATGGGACGCGCGTATGTCCCAGGGCTTTCAAAAATGGGTGGGGGCGGGGGCGATCCAGGGGCGTTCCTGAGTCCTCCGGCACAGCGGCCTGTGCCGAGGGATGGCGCGCCGGCACCCGGCCGGCACGCGCAAGTTACGCCTGCCTGAGCCAGGCATAACTTCTGCAACAAAGGTGGGGGGGGGGGGGGGGGGAGTGGTAGAAAAGTTCCCTCCGAGGCCGCTCTGATTTCGGAGCTGCCTTGGAGGGAACGGGGAAAGTCATTGGGCTCCCCTTGGGCTCGGCGCATGCAAGGTGCACAAGTGTGCACCCTCTTGTGCGCACCAACCCCGGATTTTATAACATGTGCGCGGAAGCACACGCATGTTATAAAATCGGGTGTACATTTGTAGACGCCGGGTAGCATGCACAAATGTACCCCGTGCGTGTAAAATTTAAATCGGCCCCTAAGTGTGTGTAAGAGTGGGGGCCTGTCTGAGTGAATGAGGTTGGGGCCGGAGCTGGGGCCTGGACCGGGTGGGGGGGGGGGGGGGGAGCGGAGGCGGGTGCAAGGCCGAAGGTTTGCCTAGGGCACCTAATACCCATGCACCGGCCCTGGAAAACCTCTCTCAAGTTCCAACATGAAAGAAGGGCTGGAAAAAGATGACCAAACCCCCTTGTTCAAAAATAGTTCTTCCAACAACAGATAACTCCAGCAGTCTCTGAAAAAATCTCAGTCTCAAAAATCTTCACACTCTCCAACCTCTTCTGTTAACTGTTTATGAAGGTAAAAGATCCAGAACCCAGCCCTTCAAGATACCAGGGGTTTGCCCTTCTCTCAGGAATCTGGTTTAATCCAAAAAACGTCAGAAAAATCTTCCAAAAACGGCAACAATCTATTAATTATTTCGTTTTAATTTATTAAAATGTGTTTATCGTTTAACACAAAAGGCCGAAGCAATGTAGAAAAAAAGAGGTAAAACATTCATAATAAAAACATATAAAACAAAACTGTTGTGAGCACTGGGTTAGTGGACCCTTGGGCCAAACTGCAGGAGACTTGGGAAGAACTTCTCTGGTCTCGACTGAACAGGCTGGGAGGCAGACTTCAGGCAGGCGGGTAGAAGCGGTTTCACCCTGGAAGCTGGTACTCCCCCGGGAGGAGCTCTTGGGAGTCCAACCGCTGGGACTTAGGCGATTCACCCTGGAAGTCGAAGCCCCCCCCGGGAGGAGCCCGTAGGGGCCCGACCGCTGGGACTTAGGCGAGGCGGTCGATGGCGAGGGAGCGGGCAGGAATCCGGCTTAGGCTGTAAGCAGGCAGGTACCCGGCTTGGGCTGTGGCAGGCAGGAACACGGCTAGGGCTGTAGACGGGCTGGAACCCGGCTTGGGCTATAGGCTGGCAGGACCCCGGCTTGGGCTGTAGGCTGGCAGGACCCCGGCTTGGGTAGTAGACAGGCTGGAACCTGGCTTGGGCTGTAGATAGACTGGAACCCGGCTTGGGCTATAGGCAGGCAGGAACCCGGTTTGGGCTGTAGACAGGCTGGAACCCGGCTTGGGCTGGCTGGCAAGAACCCAGCTTGGGCTGAAGACAGGCTGGAACCCGGCTTGGGCTGTAGTCAGGCTGGAACCCGGCTTGGGCTGGCTGGCAAGAACCCAGCTTGGGCTGTAGTCAGGCTGGAACCCGGCTTGGGCTGTAGGCAGGCAGGAACCTGGTTTGGGCTGAAGACAGACTGGAACCCGGCTTGGGCTGGCTGGCAGGAACCCGGCTTGGGCTGAAGACAGGCTGGAAGACAGGAACCGGCAGGCAGGCAAGAACAGAGTAGTCAAACCGCTGGCTGACTCTGGAGCTCAAGGCAACGGGGGACCAAAGGAACCCTGTTGCAAGGCACTGGTCGGGTGCCCGCGGTGGCCTTAAGTAGCCCGCAGTGTCTGACGTCAGACTCGGGGCGGAGCCACCCTTCAGCGGGAAACTGTCTAGAAAAGTGCGGGGTGCTCGTGTGCGCGCACGCGCGCGCCTGGAGGCAGGCCCACAATGGCGTCTCCCTCGCGGGGATGCCCAGATCCTGACTCTGCTTTGTTCCCGGCCGGCAGGAACCCTTGAGGTAAGGACTGGGATGTGAGCTTCACGGACCGGACCGCAACAGTACCCCCTCCTTTACACCCCCTCTTAGCAGGTCCAGGTTTTCCTGGATGTTCCTGATGGAAGGTTTTGAGCAGATCCTTATCCAGGATGTTGTGGGCAGGCTCCCAGGTATTCTCCTTGGGACCGCAGTTCTCCCAGGAGATCAGATACTCCCACCGACGCTGATTAAAGCGGACATCAAGGATCTCTTGGACTTGATAAGTTATTTCTTCTGGCACCGAGGGATCTGATGAGTCGGGCGCCTTCGTGTGGTACCTGGAGAGGACAAGAGGCTTCAAGAGGGAAACATGAAAAACGTTATGGATACGCATGGCGGGGGGAAGGTGTAGCCAGTAAGAGACGGCTCCGATGCGCTCGGCCACACGGAAGGGTCCACAGAACTGCGGGGCAAGTCTGCGAGACGGGGTCCAGAACTGCAGGTTCTTGGTGCTTAACCATACCCGATCCCCAGGTAAAAAGGCAGGGGATGGTTGGCGATGTTTATTGGCCCACCGTTGAGTAGCAAGGGCGGCTTTCTTCAAATTTTTCTGGGTTGAGGTCCGTAAGGAACGCAGCTGGCGAGCAGAGAGTTGTACGGCAGGCACAGAGCTAGGATATGGTGAGGGCAGAGGGCAGAGGAGGCCGTAGTAGGAAGGGGGAGCTTACCGTGGCAGAGTGGGCGTGGTTATTATAGGAAAATTCTGCCCATGGGAGCAGCTCAGCCCAGTTATCCTGTCTCTTGTTCACAAAAGAGCGTAGGAAAGTCTTAAGCGTGTGATTCGTGCGTTCCGTCTGCCCGTTGCTTTGAGGTTGAAATGCAGTGGACTGGCTAAGCTGAACGCGGAAGTGTTTACATAAAGCTCTCCAGTAGCGGGCGGTAAATTGCGGGCCCCGATCCGATCCGATATCTTGAAGGAGCCCATGGAGCCTAAATATGTGTTGAGTAAAGAGCTTGGCCAGTTCCGGGGCAGATGGCAGGGCTGGCAGGGGAATGAAATGAGCCATTTTAGAAAAACGGTCGACGGTGACCCATACGACCGAGTTTCCCTTAGAGGTAGGAAGATCTGTGATAAAATCAGTGGAGATGTGCAACCATGGCTCCACCGGGATGGGCAATGGCTGGAGGAGCCCTCAGGGTTTACCCCTTAGTGGTTTCTGTAGTGCGCAAACAGGACAGGAGTCAACAAAAAGGCGCACATCCCTTCTGGCTGTCGGCGACCAATAAAATTGGGTAACAAGGTCCAGGGTGGCAGCTCGGCCAGCGTGTCCTCCCGTGAGGGACTCGTGAGCCCAAGACAAAACTGCCCGACGGGACGTCCGAGGTACCACAGTCTTGGGTTCGGGATGCGGAGTCGTGGAGGCTAAGCTGACCTTCTGGGGATCCAAGATCAATCGGAAAGCTCCCAAGGATTCGTCGGGTTCAGAAGGTTGAAACAGGCCCTCAACTTGAGCTTGTTGGACTGGGCTTTCGACTATGCACTCCAACTAGTGCAATTACTCGGTAAAGACAGGGGGCACGCACCTTCCCGGCCGGGGGGAGTGCCTGGCCGAAGATCCCTGGGGCGATAGTACGATGACCTGTCTGCTTCAGTCTTGAATGGAGCATCCGTGACTTCCTCACCAATGGCGGGCGTAGCTGGTACAGTATGCGAAGGCCAATGAGCAGGCGGCCTAGGAAGCTTCATACAGTGTTTAATGCAGAAAGGACTCCAGTCGGTGATTTGCATAGTAGACCACTGGATGGTAGGTGAGTGTCATCGAAGCCAGGGTAGTCCGAACGCCAGGGGGTGGATAGCCTTTTCCAGTACTAAGAAGGCTATCTCCTCCACATGGATTGCCCCTGTGCGGACCGTCAGTGGAACAGTGGAGGTCAGGATTCGTCTCAGGAGACGAGTACCTTGGATTGAAGTGATCTGTAACGGAACCTCTCGTTCCACGGTTGGGATCCCCAGCTGGGTAACTAGTTGTTCCTGGATTATGTTACCCTCTGCCCCCGAATCCAGGAAAGCTGAAGTCTCCAAAGTCCCTCCTGGGTATTCCAGGACGACCAGCAAGGTACCATGGGGAGCAGTAGTACAACCTAGAAGGAGCTCCCCCCAACCTCCTAGGCCTTGGCGTTTCCCGCCCACTCTTGGCAATGTGCCAAAAAGTGACCCTTTTGGCCACAGTACAGACATAAGCCTAGCGAGCGTTGGCGCTGTCTCTCCTCCTTGGAGAGCGGTGCCCGGCCCAGTTGCATAGGCTCAGAGGCAGGGGCCTCAGTGCGAGGAACTCTTGGTGGCGGAGGTATCCGAGATGAAGCGCGGGGCGGGCTAGATCTCCTCTGGCGGGATTCCTGTGCCTTTTGTTGCAAGCGTCGATTGACCCGGGCGGCCATCTCTATCAGACCATTGAGGTCTTCGGGGATCTCCCAGGCTGCGATCTCATCCTTGATCTGTCCAGAAAGGCCTTCCAGGAAGATTGCCCGGAGACTCCCATCCTGCCACCCCTCCTCTTGGGCGAGGGTTCTAAATTCCATGGTGTACTCGGCCAAGGGGCAAGTCCCTTGATGCAGCTGCAGAAGGTCAGAGGTGGCAGTGGCCCGGCGGGCCGGTTCGTCGAATGCCTGCTTAAAGATGAGGATAAACCGCTGTAGGTCATTTAGCATGGGATCATTATTCTCCCATAAGGGAGAGGCCCAAACCAGGGCCCTCCCATCTAGAAGAGACAGAATGTACGCGACCTTGACGGAATCGGCAGGGAACTGTCGTGGCAGTAGCGAGAAGCGGATGAAACATTGGTTTAAAAATCCTCGACAAGTCCTGGTATCTCCGGCTTAGCGTGAAGGTGCTGGTAGTTGAGTTGTGGAAGCGGCAGTTAAGGCAGAATCTGCGACCGCCACAGGCCGGGGAGGGCCATCCAACGCATCCATTCTGGCGGCTAATTGCCCCAGAGAACCAGCAAGGGCGTCCAGGTACTGCTGTTGCTGCTGCAATTGTTGACGTAACCCCGAACGATCCTGGGACTGTGGGGCGTCTGCCGAGTCCATGGCCTTGCAATCTGTTGTGAGCACTGGGTTAGTGGACCCTTGGGCCGACCTGCAGGAGACTTGGGAAGAACTTCACTGGTCTCGACTGAACAGGCCGGGAGGCAGACTTCAGGCAGGCGGGTAGAAGCGGTTTCACCCTGGAAGCTGGTACTCCCCCGGGAGGAGCCCTTGGGAGTCCAGCCACTGGGACTTAGGCGATTCACCCTGGAAGTCGGAGCCCCCCCGGGAGGAGCCAGTAGGGGCCCAACCGCTGGGACTTTGGCGAGGCGGTCGATGGCGAGGGAGCGGGCAGGAATCCGGCTTAGGCTGTAAGCAGGCAGGGACCCAGCTCGGACTATGGCAGGCAGGAACACGGCTAGGGCTGTAGACGGGCTGGAACCTGGCTTGGGCTGTAGGCTAGCAGGAACCCGGCTTGGGCTGTAGGCTGGCAGGACCCCGGCTTGGGTAGTAGACAGGCTGGAACCTGGCTTGGGCTGTAGACAGGCTGGAACCCAGCTTGGGCTGTAGACAGGCTGGAAACCGGCTTGGGCTGAAGTCAGGCTGGAACCCGGCTTGGGCTGTAGGCAGGCAGGAACCTGGTTTGGGCTGTAGACAGGTTGGAACCCGGCTTGGGCTGTAGGCTGGCAGGAACCCGGCTTGGACTGGCTGGCAAGAACCCGGCTTGGGCTGAAGACAGACTGGAACCTGCTTGGGCTGGCTGGCAGGAACCCGGCTTGGGCTGAAGACAGGCTGGAAGACAGGAACCGGCAGGCAGGAACAGAGTAGTCAAACCGCTGGCTGACTCGAGCTCAAGGCAACGGGGGATCGAAGGAACCCTGTTGCAAGGCACTGGTTAGGTGCCCGCGGTGGCCTTAAGTAGGCCGCAGCGGATGACGTCAGACTCGGGGCAGAGCCACCCTCCGGCGGGAAACTGTCTAGAAAAGCGCAGGGTGTTCGCGCGCGCCTGGAGGCAGGCCCGCAATGGCGTCTCCCTCGCGTGGACGCCCAGATCCTGACTCTGCTTTGTTCCCGGCCGGCAGGAACCCTTGAGGTAAGGACTGGGATGTGAGCTTCACGGACCAGACTGCAACAAAAACATACTATACATCAATATGTCTCTAGGCTGCTATAAAGTGCACACAGCTTGACACTGGAGTTCTTAATCAAATGCTTGCTTCAACAAAAATCTTTTCAGGAGGCGTCTAAATCTCCACTCACCTTGATCAGTGCTTGGGGAGGAAAGACCCAGAGCATGCGCTCAGGTGGAACTTTTATATCCTTGAAACACATCCCACAACAAAAGTGAGGATATAGCAAGGGGAGGACCCGAAAAAATGCAAAACCCCCTAGATGAAGATAGGGCAAGAAATGAGTGGCAGGCAAAGCCTGGTCACGTGAATAATATGTTGTGTGTGACAGGGAGTCTTCAATCGGAGATTGGACCAAACTCTCACGCTCATTCTGCCATGCAGTGGTGTGAGGTCAGAGTCTTCTAGGGGTTCACTGGTTCCCCAAGATGATCAGCCCCTAGCACAGTGTCATTCCTACTGCTGCCTTTTCTCTTCTTTTTATTTGTTGGCTTCCGATTCATGATTTTTTTTGTTGTTGTTTACAGAGGTCCTGGGTGGCGTCATTGGCCCATACAGGATAATAAGACATTTTGAATTGGCCTGCATGGGCCCAATGGAGGTTGAAACTGTGGCATTCACAGCACTGTAATCAGTGGTTTCAGACCTTTATTGGCCTGGATGGGTCTAATGAAGGCAAGGCCTATAGCATCATTAGCCAGTGCAGGTCACATTTCAAAGTATCCTGTCAAGCTGCAGAGGCCCAACAGAGACAGGGATTGCAGGAAAAAAAGTGCACGCTACTGTCCAACCCCTCAAGGCACCACAAGGCACACTGCTCTGCCTGGGGGGGAGGGAAGGAGCAGAGAGAGGTAGGGGGAATTTGAGCCTTGGGAGGGAAGGAGATCTGGGGAGAGGATGGAGAGAAGAAAGAGTGAGAGGCAGTGGGAAGAGAAGGCGAAGATCATGGGCACAGAGCAGGTGGAAAAGAGGACTGGGTTATACTGGTGCTGGGTGGAGGCAGGAGGAGAAAGAGAGGGGTGAAGAGCAAACGTGGTGTGGGAGAGAGGATAGAGGGTAGTTAAGGCAGGAGGATAGAAGGAGAACCTGGCTGGACACAGGGTGAAGGGGGAAAGAGGATCAGGGGGATACTGGTGCTAGGCAAAGTGTAGGGAGATGGGAGAGGTGGTGGGCAGAAGAAAGCCTGCCAAGGTACTTCCCTACAAACTGGTCAACACAAGAACTACCTTTGCTAATAATTTTGCTAACAAAAAAAAAAGTAGATATTGGGTAGTAATTATAAGGTTGGGAGGGATCTAATGAAGGTTTTTTAATTTGGGGGTAAACAGCCTTTTTCATAGTAGTGGAGACCACCCCTTCCAAGAGTGATGCAGATAACATTTTCCCCAGAAACTCTGACAAGCAGTTAGAGCCTGCTTTAATAACTTGGGCACCAGCCTGTGTCTGTCAGAAGTGTTCCAGTTTAGCCAAAGCAGCATTCGCTCCTGCTCTATGGAACGCTCGTTCTGTCTGTCTAGCTTGGGACGCTGTCAAAGGAAGCCCGACCCCCACTCACAGCCCCCCCCCCCCCCCCCCCCCGTGGTGACATCAGTATCCCCTAGGGAGAGGAGAGCCGGGGCCTGATGCTGGATGTACTGCATGTCAAAGTGATATGTGTGCTTTGAGGTAGATTTTAAAAGCCTGGCGGACGCATCCATTAGGGAATGCGTGAATAAGTCGAGCTCATGCATGCTGAGCAATTTTTAAAAGCCGCTTGGATATATGTGTGTATCTCCCTTAGCACGTATATATCTCCAAAGATTTCATGAAGGGGCAGGGTATGGGCAAGGTTTGGGCGGAGGCCTGGGCATTTTGAGGTGTGAACCAGAGACATGTGCGTAAATACGTACACGCCCGAGGTCCCCTGTCGTATAACTTTACTTCTGCTATGGATGACGTGTAAATTAAAAAAGAAAGAAAACTAGGCAGATCTGTGGGGTTTTAAGGGTCAGGGCTAACAGGGGGGAGAAAAGGCTATTAAACTAGGGGGGGTGGGTTGTAGGAACTCTCTCTTAACTGGCTGAACTGGTGACAAACTGGTAGAACAGGCAATGGCGTTGGTGCGTGCTCCTCCTATAAAATCCCCCAATTTACGCGGTAGAAGCGGGATATGCACGAACAAGCACATAAAATTAGGCGCACGTGAGTGCACGGCCGGACTTTTTTACAACCTGCGCACACATGTGCGCGTATGTTATAACATTGGCCGCGTCCCTGGGCGCAGGTCAGCGTATGCACACAAATGTGCGCTCGCGTGATGGGTTTAAAAGTTATCGTCGCTGTGTGTGCAGGAAGGAGCACACAAAGGAGTTGCTTGGTGTGCTCCTTTGTGCTCAGGTCTGTCGCCATTTATGTCGGTCCGCAAAGTCTTTTTGTTTGCAGCAACTGTCTCCCCTCACTCATTTAGAGGAATTTTGCTTGGCTCTGAGATCACTGTCACTGCCACATTTAGAGCCGGTTCTGTGATAGCCACTTCTCTCCCTGCCCCGGCGATATTGTCTCCCTGTTAGGCTTAGAGGCCTCCCGAGGATGCCAGAGAATGTGCAGTTCAAGCAATGTGAGCTCAGTACCCGATCGTATTCCACAGTTTGTGGCAGACACAGTGGGCTGCAATCACGGCAATAGAAGAAAGGGAGGGACCCAACTCCATTCGCATTACCTTCTTGTGGACAGAGTACTGTTGTGACGCCATCGGCAATGGGTCAGTCATCAATAGTGCTAATCAATACTCGCGCTTATATAAAATGCTGCCGGTGATCTTCGATCTACTAAGACACTGCTTACCAGATTTTCTATGCTTAATGGAGACCTGGCTACATAATATTGACAATGTTCATGTTAACAACTGTGTCCCCCAGAATATTCTTAAAACCACATGCTCAGAAACATGGTGGTGAACTGCTTATCTCCTCTAAACAAAGATTTAACATGAGTCAGATTGTGTTACAACTATTACTTCCCTACAAAGGCATTTTATTTACATCAACAATTTGCAGTATATGCAAATTTACTGTGTCCCATCCCCCCCCACCCAGACTGCTTTATTTAAAATGTCTACCCCCTGATATGAATATCAGTACAGAGAGAACGCTAGTATTAGGTGACCCCTTAATCTTCATATTGATGAACATCCACTATCCTCATCTTGTGAATTATTTTTGGAAGTGATGGCTGCTTTAGGGTGGGAGCAATTGGTCACTCTATTACTTCAATCAAAAGAGTCCTCTGGTATGACCATTTCCAACTTACTATGCAGTTAAAATTGGCCTTAAATAATGATTGTGTTTTACCTGACAAAACATTTATCACTAACGGGCCGATGCTATACTGTGCCATGGCTGCAGTGCATGGTTAGCCCGCGATTGGATGTGCGTCCATATCCCCTGATGCAAAATTAATGAGCATCCATTTTCCTAAGTGGCTGACAGCCACCTCTCCCGGGCACCCACTGCTGGGGAGGCGCCAGGGATGTGCAATTTCCCCTAGCACTTCCTTTTACCGTGGCAGTCCATTTGCATGGGCTGGGTGGATCGGGGCGTGTTAAGGGAGTGGGTGCTCAATCATAAGTGCCACTTTAACGCGCACCAATATTGCATTGGCCCGTAAGTGTGGACATCTTGACCTTGAGGCTTTACAAAATAGTTTAGGTCCAAAGCTAGAGAATTTTAACCCATCTGATTTGACATCTGTAGGGGGCTTATAGTCTCGGACTTTACAGGAAGTAGTGGATCAACTTGCACCAATGCAAAGAGGTTTGATGCATTTCTTGCATTCTGCCCCTTGGTTTACACCCTTTTGAAGTGGTTGTTGTGGTAGGCTGAACACGTGATCATTGTTCATGTGAAGAATACCAGGTTTCACGATTTATAGGTCCAAGACTAAACAAGGTAGAAAAGACTACTTTAAAACTAGAAATGAAAGAGCAGGAAATAATTCTAGTATGCTATTTGATATGGTTAACGTCTGACGAAACAGAATATTACTGATTATTGGAAGGGCAATATCGCCTCTGACGAAGGTTTTTTAATTTTGGGATATACAGCCTTTTTCATAGTAGTGAAGACCATCCCTTCCAAGAGTGATGCAGGTAACATTTGACCCAGAGACTCTGATAAGCAGTTAGAGCCTGCTTTAGTAATCCACCCACCAGTCAGTTTCTGTGATAAGTGCTCTAGTTTAGCCACTGCAGCATTCGCCTCTGCTCTATGTAGCTGTCTCTCTCTCCCTATTTAGCCTGTTGGGTTTTCTCTACTTGGTAATCATGAGCACCAAGTAGCTGAGAAAAGAACTTTGGGACAAAGTTTTGGAACAGCAAAGATCTGGAGATGGGTATAAAAGAATTGCAAAGTCTGAATATGCTTCAAACTATGGTTGAGATGATTAGTAAGACATTGAAGATGTATGGCACTATCAAGACCATGCCAAGATCAGGCCATCCCTCCAAACTGGATGACCAACCAAGGAGATTGATCAGTGAGGCATCCAAAAGGCCAATGGCAACTTTGAAAAAGCTACAGGCTTCCATTACCAATACTATATGTAACAACAATATCCCAAGCACGCCACTAATCTGGCCAGTATGGTAGGAAAGAAGAAGGAAGCCTTTACTCAAGAAAACCCATCTTGAACCCCCATTTGAAGTACACAAAAGAATATGAAGGGAAACTGTAAATACGTGGCAAAGCATTTTGTAATTTGACAGAACTAAAATAGAACATTTTGGCCCAAATACAAAGTGTTACATTTGGTGCAAACCTAACACAACACATCATCCAGAGCAGTGGTTCTCAACCTTTTTCCCATTGTGACACACCTGACAGACCACGCTCACATCTGTGACACACTGCTCATTACAATTCAAGGCGGAAATAAAAAATAAAAGCCCAGTATTATTTTTATTGTTAAGAATGACACAAGGGAAAGATAAGTACTCTGTCTGAACAGAAATTGCATAAACATCCCATACCAAAACAGCACCAATTTCCAGCACTCAAATTTACAAGGCAAAACTGAAAATATTACACCAGGCCGTAAAACTCCAATACTCCTCCTATTAGGAAAACAGACCAAGCCAGGCTGCTATAGAGCCCTACACAGAAACTACATGCCAGCAGAATACCTCACCTCAGTCACACGTTCAGATCCTCACCTAACAAAGAATAAAGAGACCATAAAGTATAAATAGAAACATGCCAATGAAAACTGAACTGGAAACCACAACAAGCCAGAGATTCTGTGTGCAGTGTAACAAAGGAAAAAGAGAAACATCACCAGTGTCATAAAACAAATCAAGAAATATAAAATCAATAGCAGTAAAACCAGCTGATGAATGAAATATCCAATAATTAAAAACTCATACCAAAAATTTCTAGAGACCAATAAAATATTTCCAAATAGCAAGCACAAAGACCCAATAATGAAAAATAATAATGATAAAAAAATGCTTTGCTCTGCATACCTGGGAACGTTTGATATCCAGGTGCCCTGTGATTGTTTTTGTTGCGCCCATTGGTCGCAGACGGCTGCGCCCTCTATTGCTCACCTTTTTCCTGCCTGACTCAGTTCCTTTTGGGAAGATGGCTGCCTCCGCTTCTCCACATCGAACCCTTCCAGCGTCCTCAGTCCGGCATGGGCGATTGCATTCGCCATCTTTCTCCCGGAGTCACCTAGGGCATGCACGGCGTGCAGCCCCGTCCTTTATGTGCGACTTGTGTCATGGCGGGAACCTCGGGGGCGTCCCCCACTGCATGAATTCACGACCTCTGGTATTTAAACTCCGTTCATGATTCCTAATACGAGTTAGCAAGGAATCCTCCATGCTGATCTCTCTACCCTACCAGGTGCTGCTGCTTTGTATACTCTTGCTCCTCGCCTAAGGTACCCACTCCTCGGGGGCCTTGCCTCGCTCCTGTCTACCCTCTGGGGTTGCCTAACATCTTCAAGGATGCCTAAGGTACCTGCTCCTCGGGGGCCTTATTTCATCCCGGACCTCCAGTCCTTGGGGGTTCTCTCCTACTACAACTGCCAGCATCAGAGTGAGTACTATCGCTCCAGTTCTGTCTCTGCATTGTCTCATCTCTTTCTACCTAGATCCTCGGCCTACCCCGCACCACGGACAACTACCAGATATACTCTCACTGGCCTTCCATCTAGGCCTGGGTTCTCGGCCTACCCCGCTTCGTGGACCACTACCAGACCCATCTCCCTTTTGGGACCTGGTGAGACTGTGTGACTGCCTTGCTACTCTGCAGCTTTCAGGCGGAACATTGCCATCAGAGATCTCCTCTTCTGGCTGGGATCATTGCCCGTTCCTCGGGTTACCATCTACGTTGCAGTATAATAAAGACCAGCTTTCTCTGTGTCTATCTCTGCTTGGAGTTAGCCTATCACTGCAAGTCCCCGCAGGGCTCCGCCCTGTGGGAGGTGCCATCTCTTGCAGCGACCAAGGGCCCACACCTCAAAACATAACAGTTTTGAGTTAGCAGGAGGAGGGATGGTTTGCTTTCAACTTTCTCCTCTCTCTCAGTCACACACTAGCTCTCTCTCTCACACTGGCTCTCAATCACACACATATACACATGCTTTTTCTCCCTCACTTATATACGCTCTTAATCACACATTTACACACATGCTGTCTATTCACACATACACACACATATGCTTTCAATCACACACATACATGCTCTGTCTTTCACTCGCACACACATAGACTCTCATTCACACACTTACAAACATGCTCTCACTCTCTCACCTACACATAGGTTCTCGATCACATACTCTCTCACCTACACAGGCTCTCAGTCACACACAAACACACATACTCTTAATCATACATACACACGATCTCTCTCACTTGCACATACAGGTTCTCAATCATACTACTTACATTCATGCTATCTCTCTCACACACAAAGTATCTCAATCACGCAAACATACTCTCTTTTACACAAACAGGTTTTTAATCACACACTTACACATACAGGCTCTCAGTCACTCACATACATGCTGTCTCTCTCTTTCTCTCTCTCACACACACACACACACACACACACACAAACACAGGATTTCAAACACATATGCATGCATGCTTGCTCACTCTCTCCCCCCCCCCACCTAACTAGCGGCAGCGCAGCCTCCTCCACTTCCAGTCCTCGCGGTCCTGAGAAAGGACTTCCATCGGCCGCGGGGGCTGACGTTGCTCCTCTTGTGCTCTGTGCCGCGCTGCTCATTCTTAAGGCCGCGCCTTTCTTCTTCGGGCCACACTGATGGCACTTGCATGGTCTCTTCTTCCCGCACGCGCAGCCACTGCATTCCACTTCCTCTTCCGGACCCCGGGGGGGGGGGGGGGGAGGGCAGGAAGAAGAGACCATGCTGGTGCCGCTGAGTCCAGCTCTCCTGCTGCATTCCACCCGGGCCATCAGCATTTTAAGCCCGGGCGGAGGATGAATTCCTATTTCGCTGGGGCAGGGCGAGCTCTGGGCCAGTGGGGGACCGGGAAGTGTAGCGACACACTGGTTAAGAACCGCTGATCCATAGAACACTATCCTTATTGTGAAGTGTGGTGGTGGAATTTTCATATTATGGGGAATTTGGTCATCAGCAGGAACTGGGCCACTTATCAGGATAGAAGGGGCAATGAATGGAGAAAGGTCCTTGAAGAAAACCTGCTGCTCTCTGCAAGAGAGCTGAAACTGGGACGGAAGTTCACCTTTCAGCATTACAACCCCAAAGCTACACTGGAATGGCTAAGGAACAAAAAGGTAAATGTTTTGGAGTGACTCAATCAGAGACCTGACCTCAATTCAATTCAAAATCTGTGGCATGAGTTGAGGATTGCTATCCATCAAACTCCCCAAAGATCGTGACAGAGCTTGAACATTTTGTCAAGAATGGTCTAATACTGACAAATCTTGGTGTGCAAAGTTGGTAGAGGCCTATCTCAACAGACTCACAGCTGTAATTGTTGCCAAAGATGCTTCCACCAAGTATTGACTTGGAGGGGGGTGGGGGGTGTAAATGGGGAGACTTTTCCAACTGGATTGTATACATATATGCTGTGACTCCCAAGAAAACATTTTTTGACCAAAAAGGTATGGAGTCTGATGTATTGATGAGTGGAAAAACATCTCATTTAAATACCCGCAAGTCTGAAGCACTGGCACATGAAAATATGAAAAATGTTCAAGGGGGTGTAGATTTTTTAGAGCCACTGCATATATAAACCAAAGTTTAATATTTAAAGAAATGGGATACATTTCAAAACTATACATTTTGGTGCATAGTCTATGGATACTTTTACTTGTGGGTTATGAGCATAATTTCCCTTTGAACCGTGCATAGTTTTAGACACTTTTAGGGTGGCCAATTTCCAAAAAAGCCCTTTTACCTGAGTAAGTCATTATTTACCTCCATAAATTACTTTTGAAACTTGTCCTCTCTATGTCCAATTAAGTGTTTCACAGGAATATTCTGGAAGGGGTGATGGTGGTGTCATCATGATTATTGAGTTTAATTACCAAAATCTCATTGGGGAGGAGGGACGGCCTATGGGCATGAAAGTTAATGGGGGAGGTGGGGGGAGGGTGCAAGGCTGAAAGTTTGCCTAGAGTGCCTGGCACCCTTGCACTGTCCCTGTCAGAATGGAGCAGGTCTTCGGCCAGGGGGGTCATTCCTGCTGCACTAGTGAGTACCCAGCTGACTCTTGAGGGCTCATGGGCTTTGCATAAAAGCTTTCAATACATGAACAACATCCAAGTGAAATGTAAATCTGTTACTGTTTGTCCTACCAAGTGCAATTTTGAAAAATATGGCACACTCGTTCCAATCAGCATCTCGCTCGTAGTCTGGCTGAGAAAGTGAAAAGATGTCAGATGCTAGTTTACAAAAATACATTCAAAGAAGCTTAATTGGTTCACACTAATGAAATGCCAAGCATTCAGTACAGCAAAAACAATTTAAAAAATCATATGTGTGAAAAATAGACTCCAATGGGGCTAGCTGCTGTATTTCTGATACCAGTCTTTAAGGAAAATTAGCCATAACAGTGGTAAAAGTGCCAAAATAAGCAATAAGACTTACAAATAAAATCAAATAATTCTTGGAAGCCAGAAAGTCACTCAAATAAACTAACATCTTACTATAATTATTAAAATTACAATACTAATCAGATGATAACATACTGAACATGTACACAAAACTTTAGACATGGGAGGGTACTTGGAATCTCAGAGAGAATTTTTAAATAGAGAACAAGGTTCTGCTAGATTAACTTTTCAAGCAAATAGAATAGGACTTACTCTAGCAGTTAGGATAAATTGCTTCTTGCAAATCAGAAGTTTGGGGAGGTTAGATGATAAATCTGCACCCAAAACTTGTTTGATGATGATGGTGATGATGACTCCCTTAGTTCCCTTGTCTTGTTTAATGTCTTATACCTTTTCAGTAAGGTGATAACCTTTATCACATCAATCAAAGTCACTGAAGTTCAGCATGGAGAAGAGAAGGCTGAGGGGGGATATGATAGAGGTCTTCAAGATCATGAGAGGTTTTGAACGAGTAGATGTGAATCGGTTATTTACTCTTTCGGATAATAGATGGACTAGGGGTCATTCCATGAAATTAGCAAGGAGACATTTAAGACTAATCTGAGAAACTTCTTTTTCACTCAACGCACAATGAAGCTCTGGAATTTGTTGCCAGAGGATGTGGTTAGTGCAGTTAGTGTAGCTGGGTTCAAAAATGTTTGGATAAGTTCTTGTAGGAGAAGTCCATTAACTGCTATTAATCAAGTTTACTTAGGGAATAGCCACTGCTATTAATTGCATCAGTAGCATGGGATCTTCTTGGTGTTTGGGTGATTGCCAGGTTCTTGTGGCCTGGTTTGGCCTCTGTTGGAAACAGGATGCTGGGCTTGATGGACCCTTGGTCTGACCTAACATGGCAATTTCTTACGTTCTTAGTTTTCTACCCAGGATATGTTGTGGCTTTGTGAGGAAGTGCATCTCCCGTTCTTTTGGTAAAGCAGGAGAATAATAGGAGAATGACCTTGCAGTGTCTACACGCACACAGAAGCTGCAGAGAATGTGTCCTTTTTTATTAGCACTAACATTTTGTGATATTCCATGTTGGGTAGCATGAGTTGTCACAGCTGCTGGCATGAGTCTCGTCTTCGGCCTGTAGAACTATACCTGGGACCTTTTCCATGCAATACATAACATAACAGAACCAAAACTGATGGCCATAGTACAATATCATAGGATAACAACTATGGTATCTATCATTATATGGTATTAATTTATTTTATAAATGAATGAACTATATACAGAAAAAGGCTGGAAGAAATTGCTGGAAAAGAAAATGTTGCATTGCTGGGGGAAATGCTGGAGAAAGTTTTCCTCCATAGGCTTACATTATTTCTCTTTGTACACAATGACAAAGGTTGCCTCTTGATAAAACATGCTGAAATGCATGCTCTGCTCCACCTTTTATTATTCTTTCTTTCTTCCAAAAGAAAGTGTGGTGACAATAAAATGAGCATTAGCATCTCAAATGTTCGAGAGTAGAGAGAAGACTACCCTTCAAATGTTGTCAGCTTTACACTGTGTTCTGCATGGAGAAACTGAAATGCAATGCTAGCAGACAAAGGCATTTCTTAATTATTCAACTGGTAGACAGAACAAATATGATGGACTCCAGAGGAGAAAGAACAGCTCCCCTATGAGGAAAGGCTAAAGAGTTTAGGGCTGTTCAGCTTGGAGAAGAGACGGCTGAGGGGGGATATGATAGAGGTCTTTAAGATCATGAGAGGTCTTGAACGAGTAGATGTGAATCGGTTATTTACACTTTCGAATAATAGAAGGACTAGGGGACATTCCATGAAGTTAGCAAGTAGCACATTTAAGACTAATTGGAGAAAATTCTTTTTCACTCAACGTACAATAAAGCTCTGGAATTTGTTGCCAGAGGATGTTGTTAGTGCAGTTAGTTTAGCTGGGTTCAAAAAAGGTTTGGATAAGTTCTTGAAGGAGAAGTCCATTAACAGCTATTAATCAAGTTTACTTAGGGAATAGCCACTGCTATTACTGGCATCAGTAGCATGGGATCTTCTTGGTGTTTGGATACTTGCCAGGTTTTTGTGACCTGGTTTGGCCACTTTTGGAAACAGGATGCTGGGCTTGATGCACCCTTGGTCTGACCCAGCATGGCAATTTCTTCTGTTCTAATGTTCTTAAGAAGTGTTTGAAATGGGCAACAGTATAAGACTCCTGTTTCACTGCAGTTTGAGCTGGTTGTAGCCCACAAATGACCCAGTTTAGGAAAATATCAATCTTGTAGGTACACAATCTCAAGGGTGTCTGAGAGAAAATGAACATTAAAGTTGGAACAGATATTACTACTAAACATTTTGATAGCGCTACAAGATGCATGGTGTGCTATACGCATACATAAGAGATAGTGGAGCTTACTATCTGATCCAGACACATAGATGAGGCAGACAAGAGGATTCCAAAAAGGGCCATGATCAGGGACAACCAGTTTTAGGGTTTAAAAAGTTGGGGTTCTTGGCGGGATTTGAAACATAGAGGCACTCACATTGTTACTATGCACTCACAGCTGAAAAACAACCACATAATTCTCAAAATTCAATATCATAAGTGTAGCACCTATTCATCTGGTTGGGACTACAAGGTCCCAGGGCCAACTCTTTCTCTCTGTTTCATGCCCCAGGATATCAGGTTTTTACTGGATGGGAAGGAAGAATCCTCCTCCAAGACCCAAGGAAGGAGAATGACTCTCAGTTTCTCTTCCCTGTGGAGATCTCTTCACTTTCTCATAGAAGGGATGTGAGTGCCAACAAAAATACTTGAAGTGGGTGTCCAAGGAAAACTTTAGCAATTCTTCAAGAGCAAATAGTGGCACTTTGCGCACAAGTTCGTGGTACAAACAATTACAATTCTACAACTTTCTGTTATGCCTGTCGGTCGCAGATGGCTGTGACCATGAGTACTCACTGCTTGCTCTACACTTTTGCCCTCCTCAGGTCTGCTCACTGCACAGACCTGCCTGCATCCCCGCATTCCTCAGGCCTCTGCACGGAGGCACGGTCGCCATCGCTTCTTCCTCCGATGTTGGCTCCTCCTAGGCGCGCGCGCGCATGCTTCACAAGTCCCGCCTTTGAAGCTGCTTCGGCGGGAACCTCGGGGGCGTCCCCAGATGATGATGTCATCGGACTCCAGTATTTAAGCTGTATCAGTGCCCTCAGCCAGCTGACTTGGCAACAAGTTCCGTAGCATGAGTCCTATATCTGCTTCTGGTTCCTGAGACGCTGCTATTGCCTGCATCTTGGACCCTGTCTGGCACCCGCTCCTCGGGAGTCAGTGTGCGCTCCGTCGGGAACTCGTTCCCCTGGTCTATCCCACTCCTTGGGCTCTTGGGTTCTACCTGGCTACCAGATCTACCACCCGGGTCTCCCTTGGAACTACTGCAGTGACTAGTGAATCCTCGGCTGGCCTTCCCGCTCCTCGGGACTGTGCCTATGCCATTCAAGACCGTCCTCGCTCTCCCACTCCACGGGCTGCGCTTACTATTTCAGAGACTTCCTTGTGTCTCCCTGCTCCTCGGTGTCTGCTCCAGGAAATACTATCTCTGCCAGCTGTCCTGCTCTGCGGGTGTTACGCTCTCCTCTTCCAGAAGGGAGGAGTTAGCAATCTGTTATCGCTCACCCCGCCAGGAGGGCGGAGTTAGCAATCTGTTCTGCTTTTCTCCTGAAAGGGGGAGGAGTTAGCAATCTGTCATGATCTGGCATGATGTACCCACGAATGTCGGTATAAAAAAAGCTAATAAATAAAATATAGTGGTGATCCTAAGGGGCCGCCACATAAGATAGCAAAGCCAACCAGTTATTCAAACAGAAAATTGATGTTAGTAAAAATATTTTAAGTAAAAATGGGGAGGCCCTCATATCAAGTCTGTATCTCAGAAACTTCATATATGTGTGATGTGTGTATATAATTTGTACATACTTATTACAGATATAATCAATGGCTCAACCCAAATAACAATTTTTGTATTCCATGATGAAATTTTTACTACAATCGTTTTTCTGTGTGCATTTTTTGGCATTGCTAGTTTATGATACTGAATTTTGAGAATTATCCAGGGGTCTACATTCAATAGCCAGCTGGTTAGAAAAGTTGGCCAGATAAACTTATTCAGCTAACATAGCTGGGATCTTCAGTGGCATGGAGGCATCGCTGAATATATCCAGCTATCTTAAAATTAGCTGGATAAGTTTATTCAGCTAACTTTAGGACTGCTTTTCAGCTGTCTTAAAATTATCCAACTATTAGGGAGATTTATCAAACCAGGATAAGGCATAAAATGGCACCAACCAGACCTTGATCCTGTCACATGATGGGGCAAGTTCCAGGGACCAGACCTTGGCCATGTGGCTTTGTTCCTATTTCCCAGACATTGCCCCTATCATGTAACAGGGTCAAGGACTGGTTGGTGTCATTTTGGAAAATGGTGGCAACTGGGCCCAGGGCTAGGGGGCACTCTAGGCCTTCTACTTTGGTAAAAATATCTAATTTAAGGTATAGGGGGGTGGGGGAGGGGTCCAGGGTGAGAGAGCCACTCGTCCACCAATGACTTTTTTCCATAGTTGGGGGGATTAAGGGGGGGCCTATGGCCTACTGTTTTATGGAAAGGGGGTGGGGTGGGGTGTCACTATTTGGGAGAGGTGTGTGTGAATACTTCAGCAGGTGGGTGGCCAGGGGAAGATCATCATCGAGCGTCACTGTTTTAATTTTTTTTTTTTTTGTGGGTCTTCTTGATTGGCGGTCCTGGAGTGGAGGTCTAATAACACCCTCGGTAACTTTTTGGATTCTTTTAGGGGGTGCGTGTTGGGCAGTTGATAGCAGTTCCATGCATTGGGGGCCACCATCATACTTTGCCATGGACTCTACTGCGTTATTTTGCTTTGTGGACTTTTTCCACAAGACAAAACAACGCAGCAATATTGCCGCAATATTTTGTCATGGAGGGGCAAAATATTGCTGGAGTCCCCCATGATATTTGGTCCCTGCTTATGTGATTTCAGGCCTATATTAGCTGCTGCATAACTCTAAAAATCAACATTTATCTGGTTGACTTAGCCAGAAAACTGGCTCTGCTCCAGGACTCTCCCACCCCGCCCCCGAGCTAGCCAGATAACACATTATCCAGCTATCTGGGGACTGGTCAGTGCGGTGGGATTTTCAGATTCAGCCATTTATCTAGCAAAGTTTGGACTTAGCTAAACAAATGGCGCTGCATATCAGCCTCCCGGGGATTTGAAAATTTCCAAAGATGTTGCAGCCCCGCTCAGTGTTCCGGTCCCGGGGGCTGGTCTGGAGGCCGCGGCCACGCCCCCGGAACACCCCCGGGCCGAAACCATGCCTGCGTCGCCGCCCCCGAAACGCTGCGTCACTCCGGCCACGCCCCCGGCACGCCCCTTTTAGAAAGCCCCGGGACTTAGGCGCGTCCCAGGGCTTTACGCGCGCCGGCGGCCTATGCAAAATAGGTGCGCCGGCGCGCGAGTGCCCTGCGCGTGTAAATCCGGAAGGATTTACGCGCGCAGGGCTTTTAAAATCCGCCCCATATTGTTTTATACAGTATAAGAGAGTTATGTCATATACTGGACAGAATATACAGATAGATAGATAGATAGATAGATAGAACATACTAAGGAGCCAACACTGGTGGCACTGGAGGTCTAGGGAATAAGCAGAGGAATGAGAAGGTCAGGGAGGGGAGCCAGTACCATAGTTCATTGGAGATGCCCATGGGTATGAGCCATGGTGAAAAAGCAAGTTTTAACCATATGAAGGAATGCTAATATATTGGTGGTAAGTCTGGTCTCTGTTGGGAGAGAGTCCCAGTGCCTCTGGAAGCCCTGTCTCTGCTCCCCCTTTCCCCAGATTGGTGTAATGGGCTTGGTGTTGTGGAGGCGCATATCTGGATAGGTGGAGGAGGGATTGGGGTGATGACTAGGGTTAAAGAAGGGAAGCAGTCAAAGGAGTGGGGGTCAGCTTATGTGGTTGTCCTGTTGCTCTCTACAGAAGCATTCAAAGGGGCATGAGAAGGGGCATGTCCTTTATTTGTTGCGGCCCTTCAGTGCCATGTCCAGCCTTTAAAAGGGAAGGCAGGTGATAATGTTGTCTAGAGGTGCAGGATAAGGATGAACAATCTCAATCCTGTCAGTGCTGGTGAAGAAGAGCAGGGGGGGCCCTGAATGGAGTTCAGGCTGGACTCACCTCTCGCAGCAGCTGGAGCTCCTGGAGGTAGGGTAAAAACAGCAGGTGAAGTGCAGACTTGCTGGTCTGTTTCTCAGGCATTGGCGGGGAAAGCTGGTCTGTATGTAAAAGGGCACACAAAGGGCCTGCAGGTGGGATGGCCCAACTCTGGCAAAATTCTTGAGGGACCTGTCAGCTCCCAATGATATTGTCACTAAGAAGGGATAGGTTAATGAAGCTGTGGTCCTGCCAGGACTTGCAGCATTAGTGCAGGGCAGGGAGGAGAGAGCCTTTGGGCCGAGGTGGCCAGCTCTGCACTTAGCCCCTTCTTCAGCTCCCAGTCCTTGCTGCTGAGTAACTGATATACAAGCCTTACATAGAACCATGGTGGTGATGAAAAGGGATTTTTATGTACAAATCAACTCCTTAATTCAAATGACAGAAAATCTTCAGTGATGTCAACTTTGCTGTTCATACCTCTGACTGTGTATGCATGTATTTATTTATTTTATATTCTGCTTTTCAGCACATCAAAGCAGATTACAGTCAGGTACTCTAGTTATTTCTCTGTCCCCAGAGAACTCATAATCTAAGGTTGTACCTAAGGCAACAGAAGGTAAAGTAGTCACAAAGAACAGCAATGGGATTTAAACGCTGGTCTCCCTACTTCAAAGCCTGCTGCTCTAACCACTAGGCTACTCTCCACTCCTTTAAAGCCATCCACCCAAATCTACCCCCACCCCCAAACACCACACTGAGTTAAAAGTACCCCCCCCCCCTTTTACAGTGGAATAAATAGAGAGTGACATTGATTTCTTTACAGAGATTCTCTCTCTCTCTCTGTCTCCCATGTTATTAGTGCAATGTAAGCTGCTTTGGTAGATCTGCACCTTTTTGGTGTTATATGCTTTGCTTTTAGAAACTAAACACAACATGGTCTGTTCTCAGCCTCGCCCTTATCTTAAGTTGTTTCTCACACAGCTTACTTGAATTTGCTAATCCACTCTAGGTCTGCAAACAGCAACACCTCCACTGATTCACAGCAAGGTGAGCAGGGAAAAGAGAGCACACCAGTCTGTCTCCCTGGCTTGTGTTCCCCAAGAGATGCTTCACACACCTGTGCACAGCGACAACCAGTAATCATCCCAGCCTCTCAGCTTGTTTGTGTGAATGGGCCTTCATCACTTTCCGTATAAGCCCTTTGCCCCTTGGCCTTCCAGAAAATGTTACATGTCTGGAATAGGCTGCTGCTTTCTGCTCCTGCGACCTCTCGGGAAGGAAGAGTTCCCGGTATACCTAGGGATTCTGCTCCCAAGGAAATAAATGCAGAAGAGCTGCGCCTTTCCTCCAGGGTCATGGTTGCCATGACAAATGGTCTTCAGGGATAGGCGGAGCCACTTCTGTTGTGTATAAGTTGTTTCATTTTTAACAGCGATTCCACTGCATTCTAGGATTTGGGAGGGAGTGGGGAGCTCAGCGCAAGTTGGGACAAATCCTGGGATACAAGTTTAAAGCCCCTCTGCCATTGACTGCGCGTGACCCTGCTGTAAGACGATAGTAATCACAGCATTCCTTCTTCTCCCCGCCCTTTGGAAGCTGCATGACTGCTTCTGAACTATTTGTATCCTGTGAGCACGGAAGCTGACCAAATTATCATCTCAGCTTGTAACTTGTAAGGATTTTCTAAGGCAAATCGGGGTTTACAAATTTCAGAATGCAGCTAGAGCATAGATGCAGTAAAGCAAAGACCCCAGCACATCAAATAGATACAAAAACCGTCGCAATGCACCTGTAAAGGGAGCTGAAAGTGAAACAGCCCATGAAGTATGCAGAGAGTGCAAGGTTCTCCCGTGATGGTATCGCTGCTCCGTGGCATCCTCGGAAGCATCCGAGTAACGACTAAAGTTTTAGCTAGGGCGAAATCGAAACTCTTCAGCTAGAAGACCCAGCAGTGATGACCAACGATTAAAAACAAGAACTGCTGCCTTGCAGGAGAATGGTAAATTCTGATTCTTGTGGTCCTATATTTTGCACAGAGAAAACAAGTCCACAAATATAGCAATGCATTAAACTCTGAGCAAGTAAATACAAATAACAAGGGGCTGTGCATGTAACAAAGTACTGAGAGCACAGAGTTGTTAAACTGGGAGATCTCTGTTCCAGTCTCTTTCACATTCAGCATTATGTCCAAGCAAGTTATTTAACTTCTCTGTGCTAATGCATCCATAGAAGCACTTTGCAGAAGACCCTGCAATAGAATATTAAGGGGAGCCAGAATTTTTATCATGTGCACTAACAGCCACCTGGGTGAGAGCTGCACACCAGAAAAGCTAAAAGACAGGAACAAGAACCAAGAGAGCATCTAGCACAAAACCAGAACATTCCTTACAAACGAGAGTAGGGATGTGAATCGTGTCCTCGATCGTCTTAACGATCGATTTCGGCTGGGAGGGGGAGGGAATCGTATTGTTGCAGTTTGGGGGGGTAAAATATCGTGAAAAATCGTTAAAAATCGAAAAATCGAAAAACCGGCACATTAAAACCCCCTAAAACCCACCCCCGACCCTTTAAATTAAATCCCCCACCAAATAACTTAAATAACCTGCGGGTCCAGCGGCGGTCCGGAACGGCAGCGGTCCGGAACGGGCTCCTGCTCTGAATCTTGTCGTTTTCAGCCGGCGCCATTTTCCAAAATGGCGCCGAAAAATGGCGGCGGCCATAGACGAAAAAGATTGGACGGCAGGAGGTCCTTCCGGACCCCCGCTGGACTTTTGGCAAGTCTCGTGGGGGTCAGGAGGCCCCCCACAAGCTGGCCAAAAGTTCCTGGAGGTCCAGCGGGGGTCAGGGAGCGATTTCCCGCCGCGAATCGTTTTCGTACGGAAAATGGCGCCGGCAGGAGATCGACTGCAGGAGGTCGTTCAGCGAGGCGCCGGAACCCTCGCTGAACGACCTCCTGCAGTCGATCTCCTGCAGGCGCCATTTTCCGTACGAAAACGATTCGCGGCGGGAAATCGCTCCCTGACCCCCGCTGGACCTCCAGGAACTTTTGGCCAGCTTGTGGGGGGCCTCCTGACCCCCACGAGACTTGCCAAAAGTCCAGTGGGGGTCCGGAAGGACCTCCTGCCGTCCAATCTTTTTCGTCTATGGCCGCCGCCATTTTCGGCGCCATTTTGGAAAATGGCGCCGGCTGAAGACGACAAGATTCAGAGCAGGAGCCCGTTCCGGACCGCTGCCGTTCCGGACCGCCGCTGGACCCGCAGGTTATTTAAGTTATTTGGGGGGGGGTTCGGGAGGGTGGGGGATTTAATTTAAAGGGTCGGGGGTGGGTTTTAGGGGGTTTTAGTGTGCCGGCTCACGATTCTAACGATTTATAACGATAAATCGTTAGAATCTGTATTGTATTGTGTTCCATAACGGTTTAAGACGATATTAAAATTATCGGACGATAATTTTAATCGTCCTAAAACGATTCACATCCCTAAACGAGAGCACCCCCTGCTGCCTGCATAACAGATAGCACTAACACGGTACATAATATCACTGTCCTGCTTTACGATTCTGTTCCTGCTCTTTGGGTGTTATTCCTTAAAACATGATTGTTGACCCATGCTTTTCTTTCCATTTCTCAAGTTAGGATCCGCTGCGTGAGTTGACAATAGCATCAAGGCAGCTGGCTCCATTGCCTCAGTGTTCATAGAGAGGTCAATATTCAGTAGTACCACAAGTGGACAAGTTATACAGCTAAAGATAATTGGATAAATTGTCGCAGATATTCAGCTGAGCACTGCCAATTAGGTGCTCTGCTGAATAAGCCTTGTTAGCTATATAAACTTATCTGGCTAACTTTAGAACTGGTCTTCAGCACGACCAGAATTAACTGGATAAGTTATCTGGCTAAAACAAAATATCAGGGATAGCTGACTAAATCTCAAGTTTAACTTAACTATGCCCCAGAACGCCTCCAACTTATCCGGCTAACTTTTATCCAGCTTAACCAGGTAAGTCGGAGGAAGTCAGAATGGCAGGAAATTTAAAACTGGCGGTTTTCCTGGCTAAGTCCTCAACAAACCACCTGAATATTGACCCTAGAATTCTTTCAGAACTATATAAAGCTGATCTCTGTATAAGATGCCCTACATCTATTAGCAGAAACCTTTAATGAATTTCTTGTTGCGCTGGAGGTGGACCCTTGGCCTGGTGCAGGATTGGTACGGCCCTCTGGTCGGACCCAGAGAGTGCCTGCCACCAGGAGGCAGAACACACATGGAGACAGAGGCAAGCTGGAGCTTCACCAATAACAGTCCGGGGTTTTCCACAGCTTGAGCCCTTGGGTACCCGGACCGCCTGGACTTAGGTGGGCTTCCAGTGGTCTCCCGGAGAGGAATCGGAGAGGTGTGCCCACCACGAGCAAGGGTGCGCGGCTGATGCAGAGCGAGTGGACTAGACCAGAACCGGAAGCTCCAGGGATCTCGGGAAGGCAACAGTTCAGAGAGGTCCTCAGGATAAGACAGGCAGCGCCTGCGGGCCCAGCCACTTGGAAGACGCGCTTGTTATCCAAGGACGTAGGCCCGAAGGTCACCGGGGGCCGGAAGAGAGAGTCCGAGTGAAGCGCAAGGGTCAATGCCAGAATATCAGTCCAAGAGATGTCAGCCAAAGTGGAGGTCAATACCAGAGTCAGTCCGTGCGTAGTCGTGGCAAGCATGGGTCGGTTCCAGGCGGCAGACAGAAGAATGGTCAGGCAGGCAAAGGTCAGTTCCAAGAAGTCAGTCCAGATAGTACCACCTGAGAAGGACATAGAAGCAGGAGACTCTGGAAGAGGAGACACTTGGAACACGGAGGCAAACTCACTACACAAGTCTGTGTCGACCCGATTGCCAAGGCAGGGATCAGGGTTTTGATGTCGGAGGGCTGCTGATGTCATCGGGGCGCACCTCACGAGGGTTTCCCACGCTGGGCCCTTTAAGTAGGATGAGGTCAGCCACGTGCTCACGTAGGGGTGTGGGGCCAAGCCGGCTGAGGACGCGGAGCCCTGAGGAGATGGGGACGCCGAGGGAGGCCGCAGAGAGCGACAGGGACGCTGGGGGTTAGCGGCAGCGGGTAAGCCTGCGCTCGTGGACGGCAGTGCCAGGTGAGCAGGCCCGGTCGCGGCACCCACGCGGCCGGGACGCACAACATACAGCTCCTACTATCCAATGCACAGGGAGTCCTGTCCTGAAATAGGGTCAGGACAAGCACAAATGGATTTTAAAAAGCCAACAGACAGAAATAGGATGTCATGATCTAGGAATATTTTAATACTTCCACAGTGCAGCAATTAGAGCCATTCCAGCTTTTGCACCTGAACAGGAAGGAAGCACTTTGTTACATGTACCTCAGCAGATAAAAATACTCAAGTGTACCTAATTAAGCTCATAATGCAGGCTATGGCGATTCAAACTGCCTCATGATAACTCCTAAAAAGGCCTAAAGCAGGATGAGACTTCTGTAATCAAAACTATGTATGACTTGGGGAAGATTTTGTTTCATGAAACCAAGTTTAATGTTTTCAAGAGAGGAAAATATATTTAGTTAGGGAGCCACCTGGTGGACGAAGATGTGTCAATGAAACTAAACCTGGAGCAGATGGAGAAGAAAATGCTTTCATCAGCTGCATTTAAGGCTTAATAAGATTGGGTTTCACTTATTCACAGGCCGATACAGTAAGGAGCGGTAGGAAGAGCTGCGTTAGTGTCGGGCGCACCCGCGGTTGCTGCATGCACAGTCCAGCTCACCTACCGCTCGATCCTGTATGTAAATAGCTTGCAAATGCAAGCTGCGTCTAAGAAGCGTCCGTGAAGCGTTAGGCCCGCGCAACCCATTTTACTGTATAGAGCGCTATACAGTATTCTGGGTGCGCGGGCCTAACGCTTCACGGACACGCTATCTGTCATTTCAAATGTCATTTCAAATGACAAATGACATTTGAAATGACAGGTACCAGGAAGTGGACGGTTCTCCGATGCTCGGGATTGCCAGTCCTCTCTCCCCTCCTCCCGAAGCAAGCAACGAAAGCGGAAAAAAATCGAAAAAGCAAAAAAAAAAAAAAAGTGAAAAAGCGAAAAAAAAAAAAGTAGCAAGAGAGAGAGGGGAGATAGGACGGGCAATCCTACGCTCGGGATTGCCAGTCCTCTCTCCCCTCCTCCCGAAGCAAGGCGCGAAAGCTGCCTTGCTTCGGGAGAAGGGGAGAGAGGACTGGCAGTGTAAAGCAACGATGCGACTTACTTTTTTTGCAGCCCCCCTCCGGAGACGGACATCGGCGAGGACGACCGCGGCTCCCCTGCCTCCAGCTGCCCGCGAAGATGGACGCATCGCACGGGCGAAAGCGGCCCCTGTGCGTGCAATTGGGCCGCTCAAGACGTGACGTCACCTGCCGTGACGCCAAAAAAAGTTAAATGTGCCCGTGGGTCGGAAGACGGAAGCTCAATTATGCCGGCATCCGTTTTCTGAACCCGTGGCTGTCAGCGGGCTCGAGAACCAATGCCGGAAAAATTGAGTGTTGACTGTCAAACCCTCTGACAGCTGCTGCTCCTGTCAAAAAGGAGGCGCTGGGGATGCGCTAGTGTCCCTAGCGCCTCTTTTTACCACGGGCCCTCATTTGCATCTTCTTCCCCCCTGAATCGCGCACATAGGAGAGTGGCCTGTGCCCGCGCCGGGAGAGCGGGCCCTCTCCCGCGACTTTTACTGAATCGGCCTGATTGTGTAACTACATCACTTTGCACTTGTCCACGTTAAATTTCATCTGACATTTGGAAGCCCAACCTTCCAGTCTCACAAGGTCCTCCTGCAATAAATCACAATCCGTTTGAGATTTAACCACTCTGCATAATTTTGTGTCATCCACAAATTTGACCACCTCACTCATCGTATCCCTTTCCAGATCATTTATAAATATATTAAAAAACACTGATCCAATTACAGATCTCTGAGGCACTCCACTGTTTATCTTTTTTCACTGTGAAACAGACCATTTAATCCTATTTTCTATTTCCTATTTCTTAACCAGCTTTCAATCCACAAAACGACATCGCCTCCTATCCCATGACTATTTAGTTTTCTTAGAAGTTTCTCATGCGGGATTTTGTCAAAGGCCTTCTGAAAATCCAAATACACCACATCTACTTGTTCACCTCTTCAAAAAAATGTAGATTTGTGAGGCAAGACTTCCCTTGGGTAAATCCATGCTGGCTGTGTCCCATTAAACCATGTCTATCTAAATGTTTTGTAATTTTATTCTTTATAACAGTTTCCACAATTTTTCCTGCACTGAAGTCAAGCTCTCTGTCTATAGTTTCCCAGATCATCCCTGGAGCCCTTTTTAAATATTAGGGTTACATTGGCCATCTTCCAATCTTCAGGTACACCAGATGATTTTAATGATAGGTTACAAATTAATTGAAATAGGTCTAAAATTTCATTTTTTTTAGTGCTTTTAGAACCCTGGGTTGTATGCCATCTGGTCCAGGTAATTTTCTACTCTTTAATTTGTTAATCTGGCCTACCACATCTTGCAGGTGCACCATGATTTGGTTCAGTTCATCTGAATCACCACCCTTGAAAATCGTCTCCGGAACGGGTATCTCCCCAACATCCTCTTTATTAAACACCGAAGCAAAGAAATCTATAAGTGCACCTTTAACCCCTTGATCATCTAACACTCCAATCGACTACCTCGCAGGCTTTCTGCTTCAGATATATTTTTTAAAGTTTTTATTGTGAGTTTTTGCCTCTTTGTCAATTTCTATTAAAATTCTCTCTTAGCCTGTCTTAGCAATGTCTTACATTTAACTTGCCAATGCTTATGCTTAATTCTATTTTCTTCTGATGGATCCTTCTTCCAGTTTTCAAATGAAGATCTTTTGGCTAAAATAGCCTCTTTCACCTCACGTATTAGCCATGCTGGCAATCGTTTGACCTTATTTCCACCTTTCTTAATGCAAGGAATGCATATGGACTATGCATCTAGGATAGTATTTTTTACCAATGTCCACACCTGTTGCACACTTTTTTCCTTTGTAGCAGCACCTTTCAATTTATTTTAACTATTTTTCTCATTTTCTCAAAGTTTCCCTTTTGAAAGTTTAGTGTTACAGCCGTGGATTTACTTACTGTCCCCCTTCCAGTCATTAATTGAAATTTGATCATATTATGATCACTATTGCTAAACAGCCCCACCACCATTACCTCTCTCACCAAATCCTGCACTCCATTGAGAATTAGATCTAAAATTGCTCATTTTGTCGTCGGTTCCTGAACCAATTGCTCCATAAAACTGTCTTTTATTCCATCCAGGAACTTTATCTCTCTAGCATGACCTGATGTTTCACTTACCCAGTCAATATTGAGTTAATTGAAATCTCCCATTATTACTGCACTACCAATTTGGTTATCTTCCCTAATTTCTCTTAGCATTTCACTGTCGTCTCACCATCTTGGCCAGGTGGATGGTAGTATACTCCTATCAGTATATACTTCCCCAACACGCAAGGGAATTCTAGCCATAAAGATTCAATTGTGCATTTAGTCTCATGCAGGATCTTTATCCTATTGACTCTATGACATGCCGGACATAAAGCGCCACCCCGCCACCAAGATGCTGCTCTATGTCACTGCGATATAATTTGTACCCTGGTATTGCACAATCCCATTGGTTATCCTCTTTCTACCATGTCTCTGAGATGCCAATTAAGTCTATGCCATCATTCACTGCTATACACTCTAATTCTCCCATCTTACTACTTCTAGCATTTGCATACAAACATTTCAAAGTGTGCTTTTTGTTTGTATTAACATTCTGCTTTTCAGTTGACAGGGATAAATTGGAATCTTTTAGCTCAGGTAAGTTTTTAATTATAGGCACTTGGACTACTTTTCTAATTATTGGAACCTCACTGTCGGGATGCCCTAATTCTAATGCATCATTAGTATCCTTTGAAGATACCTCTCTCCGAACCATGCGCTGCTGAGTGACTATCAGCTTTCCCCTTTGATTTAGTTTAAAAGCTGCTCTATCTTCTTTTTAATGATTAGCGCCAGCAACCTGTTCCACCCTGGTTAAGGTGGAGTCCATCCCTTTGGAAAAGAGTCCACATTTCAGTAAAGGTTCCCAATTCCTTACAAAACTGAATCCCTCTTCCTTGCACCATCGTCTCATCCACACATCAAGACTCTGAAGCTCTGCCTGCCTTTGGGGACCTGCACATGGAACAGGGAGCATTTCAGAGAACACTACCCTGGAGGTTCTGGATTTCAGCTTTCTACCTAAGAGCCTATCTTAAATCTTACTTGCAATTAAAGATCAAAACATCAAAAGATCTACCCTAACATGAGAGGCTCTGGGAATTGAAAATAAATTACAATGTGAAAAAGATCTATCTGTACCTCTTCTTTTAGACAAGGTTCCATAATCATCCTTTACCAATAACTACAGGGATTGCATTAACATCTGTCATTAAAAACATAATAAACATATAAAATCTAAACTAAAGAGTTAATTAATTATTCACATGGAAAGGCAAAAAAGTAATGTTTATGCTCAAACTATAGTCTGATTATTGAAAAGGATGCTGTTTGGAATGTTTGGGATTGGGTAACAAGACAGAAGGATCAGTTCAGATTTCATCATATTGAGAAATAACTTGTTTTGATTGAGCCAAGTTTCGAAAGTAGAGAGACAGGAGAGAAGAAATGTTTCAGTTTGTGCCCATGAGTCTTTAAGGGGAAAGAAAAATTTGATGTCTTCTGCATAAAGTTTATAATGTACTCCAAGGTTAGCAAGGATGCGGCATAAGGGTGTTAGATAGATGTTGAACAAGGCTGCTGAGAGAGCAGAACACCTGAATTAAGAGAGGTCCAGGACGAGGAATAGGGACCAACTTTTACCTGATGTATCCTATTAGTTAGAGATGAGGTGAATCAAGAGAGAACAGAGCCTGAAAATCCCAACGAATGTAATCTAGAAAGGAGAATCTCATGATCTACTGTGTTAAAGGCAGCAGAGATAATGAACAACACCAACAGAAAAGCAGTACCCTGATTGAACCCACACCTCACCATATCAACACCAGAAAGAAGAAGTTTAGTGCTGTGATGTTTCCTAAAACTAAATTGGTGTTGGTCCAATACATTATTGGTATCCAGATAAGCACAGAGCTGATGCAGCATGACCGTTTCCAAATGTTTTGCTGCATATGGCAGTGATGAGATAGAATGATAATTAGATGGAAGTGTTGGATCAGCTGAGGCTTTCTTGATAATAGGACGGACTGGGGTTTGCTTTAGTGTGTCTGGAAGGGAACCATATTTTAAAGATTATTTAATAGCATTAAAGATGAATCCAGCTGTTTCCATCTTAAGCATTTTGTGAAGTATGGTGGAGCATGGATTTAAAGGGCTAGATGAGGAATTTATATGATCAATAATCTTAATGTCTACTTCAGAGACTGGATTGAAATTCTCCCAAATTGGACCATCTAGAATAAATTCGTCAGAAATACAATTTGAGGAGTTTTGAAAAGTAATGCAAATGTCTCTGCAATGTTCAATCCAGGGAGTGAGGGTAGTAAAACAGTCCTGCCTGAACAAGGATTAATAATCTGTTTAACCGAAAAATGAAGATCTCTAGGATTGTTAAAAGAAATGGTGAGTTTGGAATAAATGTATGATTTTTTAGCTTTGTTGATGGCATCTTGATATGCCGTAAGGTAAGAATTAAATATAAGCTTATTGCAATCTGATAGATGTTGGTGCCATTTCCTTTTAAGTCTTCTCAGTTCACATTTCTGATTTTGAAGAGCATTATTAAATCAAGGCGCAAATTTGGCTCTTTTCTTAACGAAGGTCTTCATTGGTGTAAGACTATCAAGGGTAAGCGTTAATGAAAAATTGCAGAGCAGAAGGAATTCATTGAGAGAGTCACAGGATTTACCATCAAATAATGGTACTAATTCTGAGGCTACTTTTTAAAGGTCAATATGACCATGCTCAGTAAACGTGGAATGATCAGCAGTTGACTTTGAGTGCAAAGAGAAGATGTGAGGAAAAATCATATAAGGAAGTGATGGCTTCAAGGAATCCCATTTATGGAGGCACCTGCACCATACAAAGAAAATTATGTATAATTGACAAAAAAAAGTCAAGTCTAGACAATGACCTCTGGGGCGGATTTTCAGAGCCCTGCTCGCGTAAATCCGCCCAAAACCGGGCAGATTTACGCGAGCAGGGCCCTGCGCGCCGGTGAGCCTAGGCTCACCGGCGCGCGCAGAACCCCGGGACTCGCGTAAGTCCCGGGGTTTTCGGAGTGGGCGTGTCGGGAGGCGTGTCGGGGGGCGGGGCCGGAGCGCGCGGCGTTGCGGGGGCGTGTCGGCAGCGTTTTGGGGGCGGGTACGGGGGCGTGGCTACGGCCCGGGGGCGTGGCCGCGCCCTCCGTACCCGCCCCCAGGTCGCGGCCCGGCGCGCAGGAGGCCCGCTGGCGCGCGGGGATTTACGCCTCCCTCCGGGAGGCGTAAATCCCCCGACAAAGGTAGGATGGGGGTTTAGACAGGGCCGGGCGGGTGGGTTAGGTAGGGGAAGGGAGGGGAAGGTGAGGGGAGGGCAAAGGAAAGTTCCCTTCTAGGCCGCTCCGATTTCGGAGCGGCCTAGGAGGGAACGGGGGTAGGCTGCGCGGCTCGGCGCGCGCAGGCTATACGAAATTGATAGCCTTGCGCGCGCCGATCCAGGATTTTAGCCGATACGCGCGACTACGCGCGTATCTACTAAAATCCAGCGTACTTTTGTTTGCGCCTGGAGCGCAAACAAAAGTAGGCTGTTCGCGCTCGTCTGAAAATCTACCCCTATGTATGGAGGCATGGATGATTTGATGCCATCCGCAGGAAGATAATGTATCTAAAAGAACTTGCACTATGATAGAGAAAGGGCATCAATATGAAGACTGAAATCTCCTAAAATAATGGGGTAGATTTTCAAAGCCCTGCTCGCCTAAATCCGCCCAAAACCGGGCGGATTTAGGCGAGCAGGGCCCTGCGCGCCGGGAAGCCTATTTTACATAGGCCTCCCGGCGCGCGCAGAGCCCCGGGACTCGCGTAAGTCCCGGGGTTCTCGGAGGGGGGCGTGTCGGGGGCGTGTCGGGGGGCGGGCCCGGCGGTCGCGGCGTTCCGGGGGCGTGTTGGCAGCGTTTTGGGGGCGGGTACGGGGCGTGGCTACGGCCCGGGGGCGTGGTCGCGCCCTCCGTACCCGCCCCCAGGTCGCGGCCCGGCGCGCAGCAGGCCCGCTGGCGCGCGGGGATTTACGTCTCCCTCCGGGAGGCGTAAATCCCCCGACAAAGGTAAGGGGGGGGTGTAGACAGGGCCGGGCGGGTGGGTTAGGTAGGGGAAGGGAGGGGAAGGTGAGGGGAGGGCAAAGGAAAGTTCCCTCCAAGGCCGCTCCGATTTCGGAGCGGCCTTGGAGGGAACGGGGGGAGGTAGCGCGGCTCGGCGCGCGCAGGCTATACAAAATCGATAGCCTTGCGCGCGCCGATCCAGGATTTTAGTGGATACGCGCGGCTCCGCGCGTATCTACTAAAATCCAGCGTACTTTTGCTTGAGTCTGATGCGCAAGCAAAAGTAGGCTGTTCGCGCGCCTCTTAAAATCTACCCCAATGGTATTAGTAGATTCAGGTCAAGATTAAGTATTGTTTCTATAATGGAGGAGGAGTTATGTGAAAACAGCCCAGGAGGGCAATAGGTTAGGCAAACATTAATGAGGTTTGATTTTAAACAAAGCAATTTGTATGATGGTGAGATTTAAACATCCACCTCAGTAAATTTCAAATGATTTTTAAAGAAAATGGCTAGACCTCCTCCTCTGTGGCCTTGTCTGGACTTGAATATGTAAGAAAAATTAGATGGACAGCAATGGCTTAGAACAGGTACAGGAACAGGATAGTCTTTAAGCCAAGTTTCTGTAACACACGATTTATTTTCATCTGGATCATGAAATCCAGATGAAAGTAAATTGTATATAATAAAGGATTTCTTTGCTATCGACTGAGCATTGACTAGCAATGATGGCTAAAGCAAAGGTAGACATAAGCAGCAACGGAATTGTCTAAGTGTTCTCTGAGGGCATAATTTTCTTGGTTGGTACAAGTTGCAGTGGCTGTAGCAGCTTTGACCCATAATCGTTGGCATTTTCATTTGATCAGGTACCGGTGATATACAGTACTTATTGATAGAGTCTTCAGCCTTGTCCAGTGGAGTAAACTTCAGCTTCAGGATGGTCTATGCAATGATGCATATGAAGGGACACACAAAAGGGCAAACTCCTTTGTTATGCTCCTTCATGCGCATGACAAAGGTGCACACCCAACTGGTGCAGGTGCCTCCTACATCAGCGCATCAGTTAAATGCCCAGCCCCCTCCAATGATATTAGCAATGGGAAAGGCTAAGCCGCAAAGTGCAGGCAGTCCTCTAGAGATGCCACTGTAAAGGGGATGGTAGGTCCAGTTGATGATAGAGGACAGGATAGCAAACAGCAGGGATAAAATCCTCCGGCATCGGCACTTCAGTTAAATGCCTGGCACCCTCCGATGACATCAGCAATGGGCGGGAATAAGTTGCGAAGTACAAGCAGTCTTCCAGAGATGCCGCTGGAATGGCTGACAGCAGCGGGTGGTAGGTCCAGGCAACGACAGAGGGTAGGACAGCAAACATTAGGGAAATAATCCTCTGGCATTGTCACTTTGGTTATATGTCCGGCACCCTCCGATGACATCAGCAATGAGTAGGCTAAGCTGCGAAGTGCAGGCAGTCCTTCAGAGATGTGAAGCATCAGATTTTTCTTGTTTCAAGTGTATACTTGTAAGAGTTTGTTTGGAAAATTGATAAATAAATAAAACAAAATAATTGGATAAGATTTAATAAATTGTTCTTGAATCCTCAGAAAACAGGTTTTTTTTGGGTGAAATGGTTGTCTATGGGTTTGACGAGTCCTCTCCTATGTTGGGAAAGTTACCTACTTCAATTAAAACCAGATGTCAAAGTCCTAGGTTTTATTTTAGACTTGGAGTTAACAATGCACACTCAAGTGAGCAATCTAGTGAAAATCTCTTTCTAGCAGCTATGGTTAATCTGTAATTTGTGCCTTAAATGTATGTCATGTAGTACTATAGAAATGTTAAGTAGTAGTAGTAGTTCAGGCCCTTATTATGAGACTGTAATTCTTTTTTACCTGGGGAAAATAAACAATTGATTAGTCACCAATATGTGCATAATACAGATGCACGGATTGTTATGAGACTGAAGCTGTCAGATCATGTTTCACTTGCTCTTAAACAACTTCATCAGTTGCCAGTAGTGTCTAAAATGGGATTTAAGATCTTAACTATGGTACATGAATTGATCTATGGATAAGGCCCCGCAACATTTGAGGGACAAGTTAAAGATGCGCCATCCTAGCTGAGTCATACACTTGTCCCAGGATCTACAACTATTGTTCCTCCATTATCAGAAACCTATGGTGAGTAAATTAATGGAATCACTGTTAAAACAGAAGATAGTGTAGTGGATTACAAAATATAAGACAGCATGGTTTTACCAGAGGTAGGTCTTGTTAGACAAATCTGATCAATTTCTTTGACTGGATGACCAGAGATTTGGATTGGGGAGAGTATTAGATGCCATGTACTTGAATTTCAGTAATGCCTTTGACATGGTTCTGCATGCATGACATAAATAAATTGAGCACCCTCGATATGGGCCCTAAAGTGACTGACTGGGTTAGAAACTGAGTGAGAGGCAACAAAGGGTAATGGTACTGGAGTTCACTCCGAGGAGAGGGATGTTACTAGTGCTCTGCCTTGGACTGGTTCTTTTCAACATTTTTGTTAGCAATGTTGCAGGACTGTTGGAAAAGGTTTGTCTTTTTGCAGATGATACCAAAATCTGCAATAGGGCAGACACCTAGGAAGATATGGAAAACATAAGGAGGGATCTCTCAAAATTTGAGGAATGGTCTTGAGTCTATCTGGTCTTGAGTCTGTTCAAATGCATTAGGGTCAGCATTTGAACTCCAAAATGCAAGGGAGCAGTATAGAATATGGGGTGAAATTATTGTTCTATGCGCAAAACAAAAGCGGGATCTGGAGGTGATTGTATCTGATGATCATGAGGAGGCCAAACAGGTGGATAAGGTGACAGCAAAAGTCAGGAAGAGCCTTGGGTACATAGGGAGAATAATGGTCATTTGAAAAAGGAAGTGATATTGCTCCTGTGTAAGTTCCTGGCGAGAATGTCATTTGGAATACTGTGTACAATTTTGGAGACCACACCTTCAAAATGATATAAACCATATGGAGTCAGTTCAGAATGAGGTTATTGAAATAGTCATTGGTCTTTGCTATAAAGTGTAGGGGACAGACTTAAAGATCTAACATATATCCTAGAGGAAAGGCAGGATGGGGAGATGTGATAGAGACACTGAAATACCTCCAAGGTTTCTATACACAGGAGGAGGGCTTCTTTCAATGGAAAGGAGGCTCTGGAATGAGGGGTCATGGGATTAGGGTGAAAGGGGTAGACTCAAGAGTAACCTTAGGAAATATTTCCTTACACAAAGGATGGTGGATGCATGGAATAGACTCCTGGTGGAGGTAATGGAGACAAGGACAGTATCTGAATTCAAGAAAACATGGAACAAGCACGGGGATTTCTGAAGCAGTGATAGTGATTACTGAGCTAAGCAGTTGGTCTGGATGGACTTACTATAGGCTATATGGTCTTTTTCTGCCATCATGTTTCTCTATTTCTAGAAACCAAACTGTTTTTTATGCAAAATAAAACATTTTTTGCCATTGGGACAAGTCTGTGGAATTCCTTGTTAGGGAACTACCTGAATTTCAGAAAGCTATGTAAAGTATATATTTTAAAATACAGTATATTAGTAAGAGAACTGCTGGATACTGTTACACAGACAATGTATTCTGTGGCCCATAGGTTAACTTGGATGCCTTTAAAAGTGGCTAACTTTTCCAAGGGAAAAGATAAAATGTGTTGATCTTGAAAGACCAAGTTGGGTACTTTGTCCCATATGCTACATTTGAGTCCTTATTTAAAGATATATTAAAATCTCAAACGTACAAAGAGCTTTAAATAAATTAGTTGGAAAATGTGACACTTATTCTTTCTCAAGTGCCAGCCATCTTGGAACATCCTGTACTCATCTCCTTCCCATTGGAGCCAAAGACCTCCTTGCTGCATGAGAAAAGCCTAGCCTGATGATAAGATAATAAAGTTAGGAAAATTCACCCCTCCTTTCTCCTTATTCATCTTCAACTTTCTCAGGGCAACACATCATATCCTATTCCTCCACGGGAAACTCGATAAGAGCCTATGTAGTGTTTTATAGAAGCTGTCAGGAAGAACCAGAGAAAGAATCCTTAATACGAAGTAGACTTTAGGGGCTTTCATCATCTTAATGGGTTCTGAACTTCCCCACCATATATTCAAAATCATATTCATGTTCAGTGATACATTTACTTCCAAAATTTTATTAAACAATATGCCCCAAATATTTAAGATATTTCTCTGCCCACTGAAAATAATACAGCTCTAATTCTTCCAATACCCTTGGAAAAATAATATGCAATAATTTCAGACTTGGACCGGTTGACCAGATAGCCTAGAAAATGATCCAAATAAGATGTCATCAACATACTTAGCTAACTTACACTCCACATTCTGAAAACAGACCCCCTGTGTTTCTTTTCCTGTGTAATGGCAATTGCCAGCAGCTCCAGGACTAAGAGGAATAATAGCAGGGACAAAGGACATCCCTGCCTAGTTCCTGCATACAAAGGAAAAGCATCTGATATCCTGCTGTTGACCTAGAATCTAGTCAATGGTGCTGCATAAAGTGTTTTCACCATTTTCCAAATATTTCACCATTCCAACACTTGAAATAAATGTATTTATTTATTTAGATATTTTTATATTCCACTTTTCAGCACTTCAAAGTGTACATCAAAGTGGATTACATTCAGGTACTATAGGTATTTAAATATTTCTACTCAGCGCTATCAAATGCCTTTTCCACATCTAATGAAATCAGAACAGTAGGTGAGTCACGATTTTTGGCAATATTTCAGATATTATATACACAAGTCTGGTGTTATCTGAAGATAATCTACCTGGCTGGGTGTGTCAGGTCTTCCTATATAACATTTCCCTAAATCTGGCTTAATCTTTTTACCAAAATCTTGACATATATATTACAGTTCACATTGATCAGGGAGGCTGATGTCAGGGCCGGTGCTAGCTTTGTTGCTGTCCATGTGAACAATTACTGTGCTGGCCCCCCCCCCCCCCCCCCCAATTCATTCAGTTTCTGTCCCAGGCTCATCAAATAAAGCCCAGCTCCCTCCAGCAATCTATATTTTTAAAAGCTGACGCACATCCACTCCTCCACAGAACCCATGGTCAAGAGAAGGAAATTACATACCCTAGGGAAAACTTGCACACACACCACCCCATACCCCCACCCCCTCTGTAGCCACACAAAATTTAATTATGCATTTGTAACAAATTTTACATGAAAAAGAACATTCACAAGTACAGTTTTCTGAGGCAAAATATCACTTACAACATATATATTATATTTACATGCACTGCTGTGGTGCCAGTCAGAAAACTCTGCAAAAAACAAAACAAAACCGTGGAATTCCTATATAATTTATAATGGCACCTCAGATAGCCATGAATAAATGTAATTACCAGTACAATATAGTAAACTTCCCATACCAAAACAATCCTAACTACAAGCACTCAAACAGTAGCAACCTTATCTATGAAAAGGCAACACTGCAAATATTACACCAGGCCCTAGAACACCAATACACCTCCTATTGGGAAAACAGAACAAGCCAGGCTGCTATAGATCCCTACACAGAAACTACGTGCCAGCAAAATAGCTCACTTCGGTCACATATGCAGAATACAGGCAGACCCTGACCAAATACAGAATAAAGAATCCAGAAAGTATAAATAGAAACGTGCTAAGAAAACCTGAACTGGAATCCACAACAAGCCAGCCTCTATATGCAGCGCAACAATGGAAACACAAAAACATAACTATTCTTCATAAAACATTAAATAATAAATCGAGAAATATAAAACATAATAAAAAGACAATCATGTTCACAAAAAGAATAAATTTTTTCAAACCAGTTAATGATAAAATATCCAAAATTTCCCAAACACCAATAAAAGAATTTTTAAAAATCCAATAACTAAAAAATGCTCTAATATTTCCCCCCCAAAAAATAAAATATTTAAAAACAGAAAAAACATCAAATTACACCCTGAGCTGGTGCAAGGGGATTAGGCATCCTAGGCACCTTCTGCCTTGCACCCCCCCCCCTCCCCGGGTTGTACCACCACTCCTGGTCTCAGCCCCGAGTCCTACCTCGTTCTCGATTGCGCCCACTGAGTGTGTGGTTTTCTGGGCCGTGAACAGGTTGGGCACTGCTCACAGCCCATCGAATCTACACTCCTCTTTGCCGCTGCTCGCGGCTCCACATTGCTCGCGTCCCCTAATGGTTGGTGCCCTAGGCTCAGGCCTAGTTCGTTTAGTGCTTCTGCCGGCCCTGATTACAACCAATAATTAAAACTAATAAGGATTAAAAAATCTCCTGCTCTCCATACCTGGGATCTTTTGATTTCCTGTCACTCTGAGATTTTCGTGGATTCAGTGACATAGGTCCACACAAACTTTATCTTCTCTCTCTCACACATGCATACAATAACACACTGATTCTTACACACTCCCTGTCTCGAATACATGCCTATGATCTCACACATGCATACAATAACACACTGATTCTTACACACTCCCTGTCTCATATACATGCCTATGCTCTCACACATGCATACAATAACACACTGATTCTTACACACTCCCTGTCTCATATACATGCCTATGATCTCACACATGCATACAATAACACACTGATTCTTACACACTCCCTGTCTCATATACATGCCTATGCTCTCACACATGCATACAATAACACATTGATTCTTACACACTCCCTGTCTCATATACATGCCTATGCTCTCACACATGCATACAATAACACACTGATTCTTACACACTCCCTGTCTCATATACATGCCTATGATCTCACACATGCATACAATAACACACTGATTCTTACACACTCCCTGTCTCGAATACATGCCTATGCTCTCACACATGCATACAATAACACACTGATTCTTACACACTCCCTGTCTCGAATACATGCCTATGATCTCACACATGCATACAATAACACACTGATTCTTACACACTCCCTGTCTCATATACATGCCTATGCTCTCACACATGCATACAATAACACACTGATTCTTACACACTCCCTGTCTCATATACATGCCTATGATCTCACACATGCATACAATAACACACTGATTCTTACACACTCCCTGTCTCATATACATGTCTATGCTCTCACACATGCATACAATAACACATTGATTCTTACACACTCCCTGTCTCATATACATGCCTATGCTCTCACACATGCATACAATAACACACTGATTCTTACACACTCCCTGTCTCATATACATGCCTATGATCTCACACATGCATACAATAACACACTGATTCTTACACACTCCCTGTCTCGAATACATGCCTATGCTCTCACACATGCATACAATAACACACTGATTCTTACACACTCCCTGTCTCATATACATGCCTATGATCTCACACATGCATACAATAACACACTGATTCTTACACACTCCCTGTCTCATATACATGCCTATGCTCTCACACATGCATACAATAACACACTGATTCTTACACACTCCCTGTCTCATATACATGCCTATGCTCTCACACATGCATACAATAACACATTGATTCTTACACACTCTGTCTCATATACATGCCTATGCTCTCACACATGCATACAATAACACACTGATTCTTACACACTCCCTGTCTCATATACATGCCTATGCTCTCACACATGCATACAATAACACATTGATTCTTACACACTCCCTGTCTCATATACATGCCTATGCTCTCACACATGCATACAATAACACACTGATTCTTACACACTCCCTGTCTCGAATACATGCCTATGATCTCACACATGCATACAATAACACACTGATTCTTACACACTCCCTGTCTCATATACATGCCTATGCTCTCACACATGCATACAATAACACACTGATTCTTACACACTCCCTGTCTCATATACATGCCTATGCTCTCACACATGCATACAATAACACATTGATTCTTACACACTCTGTCTCATATACATGCCTATGCTCTCACACATGCATACAATAACACACTGATTCTTACACACTCCCTGTCTCATATACATGCCTATGCTCTCACACATGCATACAATAACACATTGATTCTTACACACTCCCTGTCTCGAATACATGCCTATGCTCTCACACATGCATACAATAACACATTGATTCTTACACACTCTGTCTCATATACATGCCTATGCTCTCACACATGCATACAATAACACACTGATTCTTACACACTCCCTGTCTCATATACATGCCTATGCTCTCACACATGCATACAATAACACACTGATTCTTACACACTCCCTGTCTCATATACATGCCTATGCTCTCACACATTCATACAATAACACATTGATTCTTACACACTCTGTCTCATATACATGCCTATGCTCTCACACATGCATACAATAACACATTGATTCTTACACACTCCCTGTCTCGAATACATGCCTATGCTCTCACACATGCATACAATAACACATTGATTCTTACACACTCCCTGTCTCATATACATGCCTATGCTCTCACACATGCATACAATAACACATTGATTCTTACACACTCCCTGTCTCGAATACATGCCTATGCTCTCACACATGCATACAATAACACACTGATTCTTACACACTCCCTGTCTCGAATACATGCCTATGCTCTCACACATGCATACAATAACACATTGATTCTTACACACTCCCTGTCTCGAATACATGCCTATGCTCTCACACATGCATACAATAACACATTGATTCTTACACACTCCCTGTCTCGAATACATGCCTATGCTCTCACACATGCATACAATAACACATTGATTCTTACACACTCCCTGTCTCGAATACATGCCTATGCTCTCACACATGCATACAATAACACATTGATTCTTACACACTCCCTGTCTCGAATACATGCCTATGCTCTCACACATGCATACAATAACACACTGATTCTTACACACTCCCTGTCTCGAATACATGCCTATGCTCTCACACATGCATACAATAACACATTGATTCTTACACACTCCCTGTCTCGAATACATGCCTATGCTCTCACACATGCATACAATAACACACTGATTCTTACACACTCCCTGTCTCATATACATGCCTATGCTCTCACACATGCATACAATAACACATTGATTCTTACACACTCCCTGTCTCGAATACATGCCTATGCTCTCACACATGCATACAATAACACACTGATTCTTACACACTCCCTGTCTCATATACATGCCTATGCTCTCACACATGCATACAATAACACATTGATTCTTACACACTCCCTGTCTCATATACATGCCTATGCTCTCACACATGCATACAATAACACATTGATTCTTACACACTCTGTCTCATATACATGCCTATGCTCTCACACATGCATACAATAACACATTGATTCTTACACACTCCCTGTCTCGAATACATGCCTATGCTCTCACACATGCATACAATAACACACTGATTCTTACACACTCCCTGTCTCGAATACATGCCTATGCTCTCACACATGCATACAATAACACATTGATTCTTACACACTCTGTCTCATATACATGCCTATGCTCTCACACATGCATACAATAACACATTGATTCTTACACACTCCCTGTCTCGAATACATGCCTATGCTCTCACACATGCATACAATAACACATTGATTCTTACACACTCCCTGTCTCATATACATGCCTATGCTCTCACACATGCATACAATAACACATTGATTCTTACACACTCCCTGTCTCGAATACATGCCTATGCTCTCACACATGCATACAATAACACATTGATTCTTACACACTCTGTCTCATATACATGCCTATGCTCTCACACATGCATACAATAACACATTGATTCTTACACACTCCCTGTCTCGAATACATGCCTATGCTCTCACACATGCATACAATAACACACTGATTCTTACACACTCCCTGTCTCGAATACATGCCTATGCTCTCACACATGCATACAATAACACATTGATTCTTACACACTCTGTCTCATATACATGCCTATGCTCTCACACATGCATACAATAACACATTGATTCTTACACACTCCCTGTCTCGAATACATGCCTATGCTCTCACACATGCATACAATAACACATTGATTCTTACACACTCCCTGTCTCATATACATGCCTATGCTCTCACACATGCATACAATAACACATTGATTCTTACACACTCCCTGTCTCGAATACATGCCTATGCTCTCACACATGCATACAATAACACACTGATTCTTACACACTCCCTGTCTCGAATACATGCCTATGCTCTCACACATGCATACAATAACACATTGATTCTTACACACTCCCTGTCTCGAATACATGCCTATGCTCTCACACATGCATACAATAACACATTGATTCTTACACACTCCCTGTCTCGAATACATGCCTATGCTCTCACACATGCATACAATAACACATTGATTCTTACACACTCCCTGTCTCGAATACATGCCTATGCTCTCACACATGCATACAATAACACATTGATTCTTACACACTCCCTGTCTCGAATACATGCCTATGCTCTCACACATGCATACAATAACACACTGATTCTTACACACTCCCTGTCTCGAATACATGCCTATGCTCTCACACATGCATACAATAACACATTGATTCTTACACACTCCCTGTCTCGAATACATGCCTATGCTCTCACACATGCATACAATAACACACTGATTCTTACACACTCCCTGTCTCATATACATGCCTATGCTCTCACACATGCATACAATAACACATTGATTCTTACACACTCCCTGTCTCGAATACATGCCTATGCTCTCACACATGCATACAATAACACACTGATTCTTACACACTCCCTGTCTCATATACATGCCTATGCTCTCACACATGCATACAATAACACATTGATTCTTACACACTCCCTGTCTCATATACATGCCTATGCTCTCACACATGCATACAATAACACATTGATTCTTACACACTCTGTCTCATATACATGCCTATGCTCTCACACATGCATACAATAACACATTGATTCTTACACACTCTGTCTCATATACATGCCTATGCTCTCACACATGCATACAATAACACATTGATTCTTACACACTCCCTGTCTCGAATACATGCCTATGCTCTCACACATGCATACAATAACACACTGATTCTTACACACTCCCTGTCTCGAATACATGCCTATGCTCTCACACATGCATACAATAACACACTGATTCTTACACACTCCCTGTCTCGAATACATGCCTATGCTCTCACACATACTCCTTCTCTCCCTCACAGACACATTATGGGCCAGATTTTTAAACTTATGTGCGGGCGTAGATTTGTTCGTGCAACCCGGCACGTACAAATCTGTGCCTGATTTTATAACATGTGTGTGCTGCCGCGCACTTGTTATAAAATCTAGGGTCGGTGCGCGCAAGGGATTGCACACATGTCCTCATTGCGCACGCCGAGCCCGAGGGGAGCCCTGATGGCTTTCCCCATTCCCTCCAAGGCCGCTCCGATTGAACTTTTTCTCTTGCCCCCCCCCCCCCACCTTCCCCTCCCTTCCCCTATCTAACCCACCCCCAGCCCTAACTAAATCCCCCCCTACCTTTGTTGAAAAAGTTACGCCTGCCCAAGGCAGGCGTAACTTGCGCGTGCCAGCTTGCCATCCCCCGGTACAGACCGCTATGCCTGATAATTTGGCTCCGCCCTCGCCCCGCCCCCTAATCTCCACCACGCCCCCGGCTTGCCCATTTTTTAAAGCCCCGGGACATACGTGCGTCCCAGGGCTTGCGCGCGCCACTGAGCCTATGCAAGAAAGGCTTGGTGCGCACAAGGGCAGGCACGGGAAGGTTTTCGGGGGTTACGCGCGTATCTTATGCGCGTAACCCTTTGAAAATCTGCCTCAATATGTGTGCGCATGCCTGTGAGAGCCTGTAGGTGATACATAGGCTCTCAAAGGTGCACACACACATATACACATATACACATATACACGGGCTCTCACACAGACACACACACAGGCACTCACAGACACACACATAAGCACATAAACTCTCACACGGCCACACACAAGCTCTCACAGAGACAACCACATGCATACAGGCTGTCACACAGCCCCCACATACACATACAAGTGTTCACACAGACACACAGATGCATACACACAGACACACACACACACACACACACACATAAGCTTTCACACAGACACACTCAAACATATAGGCTGTCACACAGACACATACACACAAGTTTACACACAGGCTCGTACACAGACATACACACATACATAAGCTCACATATACTCAGACACACACACATACACAACCGAAATTGAAAAAACTGGTGGGATATGTGATAAAATTGCAAACAATATATCAAAAAGAAATCACATATAACAACGTGAATATAGCAGGACGGGTTCGCCCTCATAAATGAGTGACTATACATATACACCCGAATGGTGTTTCAAATCTCTTATGCACTTATCTTATATGTGCTAGCACTCTTATTATAATCATAGGGTGTCCCAATTTTTTCTTTTTTATGATTTTTTTGTTTGAAAGTCCTTTTTGTTCTGAATCACGTTAACATATGCCGTTCTTATGAACACAAAGAAAAATACAAAATTTTTTAAAAAGGTAGATTACCCCTTTTTTTCTTTCTAATATTACTTAACCACAGAAAAGTGCACTTATCTTTTCCAGGAAATGGTTTGGAGCAAGTGGCTTGTCAGCCTTCTCGACCAAACGCCCGACACCGCTGGTGTTTTGAGAAACTCTTCTTCAGAGGCCTTGAAGTGAAATAGAAGAAGGAGAACCGACTCCTGTGTTGTACGGCATAGAGTGGGATCCGCCACTTTAAAACTGACGTATTTGAGGCTACGTACTGCCTCAAATGCCGGCCAATCGGAATTAATCCTCAGCAAACAGAAAATCTAATTGGAAAACTAGAGCAGCCCTTCAAATCAGTGACGTCCACTCGATGGCTTCATTCATACCACGGGGGAATTCGGTACCAAGTTTGAAAATCCATCTTTGCTCCTTATAAATGAGCAAAGATTTGGTATCTCCCCCTCTGGTGTTTTCCGGGACCATATAAACAAAAAAAATCATAAAAAAGAAAAAATTGGGACACCCTATGATTATATTAAGAGTGCTAGCACATATAAGATAAGTGCATAAGAGATTTGAAACACCATTCGGGTGTATATGTATAGTCACTCATTTATGAGGGTGAACCCGTCCTGCTATATTATTCACACACACATACACGGCATCCTGTTCTCTTCGGGTCTGGTGGGATGAGCTCCACTAGGGCTCCGCAGGCTCTTCTTCTCTTCGAGCCGTGATGGGATGAGCTCCATCATGGCTCTTCGGGCTCCTCTTCTCATTGGCCCCTGGGGGGGGGGGGGGGGGGCAGTTGGCGCTGAAGCGGGAAAAATGTTTGTGGATGCACATGCAGTATATTTTCAGGGAACACTGCGGCGGCACGGTATTTCCTCTTCATCCGCTGGCGGGTTGAACGCTGCCGGCGGCCTCTCTTCAGCCACTGGCGGGTTTGGCTCTGCTGGTGGCCCTGCGGCCTCTTCATTGCCGCCACCCCCCCCCCCCCCCCCCCGGGTGTGCCGCCCCATGTAAATGCACTGTATTCACACCCGGTCACGCCGGGCCTGATTGGTCTATAATTTTGAGCATACAGGGAATCTTTCCCAGGTTCTTCCAATACAATTATCATAGCATCTACAAAAGATCTCTCTGTTTTGCCTTCAGAGATAAAGCTATTATAGATCCATGTACGATGAAGTACCAGAATGTGATGAAAAGCCTGGTAGTACTCCATCGTAAATCCATCAGACCCTTGTGATTTGTGAGCAGTTAAAGCAGAAATTGCAGATTGGATTTCTACTTCTGTTATTTCACTATCCTCTGAAGCCCTCTCTTTATTTGAGATAGAAGGGTGCTTCAATCTGTTCCAAAAAGTTACTGACAGAACTCTCTAAACAGGTTGTCTCTGAAGTATACAATGCTCGGTAGAAGGTTTTAGATTGCCCTGTAATATCTTCATCTTTAAACACTATCCCTTTTTTTTCTGTTGCTAAGACCTGTGTTCCAGGCTTTATTTTTAGATGCTGTGCCAAGAAATGAGAATTCCTACTATTTTCTGCATAATATTGGGCCCTTTGCCAGAAAATGGATGAGCTTGATTGCTGACTCAATATAGTATTGTATTCATATTTCAAGTGCTGGAGCTGTAGCAATAAAAAATGCTCTTTTTTTTTCCAGTATATAGTGCTGCTCTAATTCTTTAATTTCTTTGTCAAGATCTGAAATTTTATTTCCTGTGGGCTTTGTTTCTCTTTGCAGAATAACTAATTATTATTCCTCTTATTGTTGCTTTATAAGCATCCCATTTAGTTGCTATAGGGACATCACACTCTGCATTAAATTGGAAATACTTCTCTGTGGACTGCACAACAATCTCCTTAAATTTTTCCTACTCCAACAAATATCAATTAAATCTCCAAACTCAAGAAGAAAAGAATTAATTCCCCACAAACAAATGTAATAGAAATATCAGCCTAGTCTGATACCACAATATTATGAATTTCAGCCTACATCACATTTAGAATTAAACTGCTTGAGGTTAGCAAATAATATATTCTAGAGTAGAGGAGAAAAACATGTAAATTATTTACCAATGGGATGTAGCAGTCTCCAAGGGTCACTAAGTCTTTCCTCCTTCACAATAAATTGAAGAATTCGGATGATCTAATGAACCTACTTTTGCATTGCATATTCATTGTGGATATACTAAAAATCTGAGTGGCTAGGTATGTTCGAGGACTGAGTTCAAAACCAATGCTCTGAACTGTTCCAAGCCCTTTACCTCTATGAGCCCTCTAACAAACATAATGGAAAAATTACACCAGTTCTTTAGTAAATTGTGATGATCTCACTCACAGTGACAAAAAATTATGCAACAAAACATTAAAAATATCTGTTACCTAACAGCAGCTATAAGGCATAGTGATGTGCTTTTGTTTCAAATTAATGTGCAAAACGTGATTTCATTCAGGGGGTCCCAAAATGAATTGAGAGCCCCCTGAATGAAACAAACCTTATGCATTGCATTCATTTTAAATGAATGCAGAGGACCTAGGCATAGGCCCAAGGCCAAGACCTTGCTTAGAGCACAGACAGAGACCCAGAGCAAAGGCTGCAGCATACGCCCAAGTGCAACACTGGCAACTCAGCCTTGGCTCGAAGCTGGGGCCTCACCTAGGGCATGGGCCAATGACCAAAGCAGGGGCCAAGACCTAGGTCCAAAAAAAACCAAACTTACCTGATTCATCAGGTATCCAACGAAGGCCAGATCCAAAGACCGGGGCCTCAGCCAGGGCCTGGGCCTAGGCCTGACACTGTGGCCTGGCCCAGAGGCCAGATCCTGATGCCTTGAATCAGACCCAGGCCTAATGCTGGGGGCCCTGCTGCTTGGGTCTTGAACTAGCTGGGGACTAGGCCCAGGTCCGACGCTAGGGCCAGGTCCAGAGGCCAAGTCCTGACACCAGGGTCTCGTTCTGGACCCAGGCCTGATGTCAGGGCTTGGCCTGAAGGCTGTTCCTGAAGTCTGGGCCATGGCCTAGGCCAAGGCCGAAGCCTCAACCTTCTATAGGTCAAAGCCTTGATAGGTTGCTGTGACCTCGGCCTACACAAGGCCTACACAAGGCCCCAGAATAGATCAAGCCCGGGCCCAGGCTTGATCTAGCAGCCCAGCCCAGAGTCCGGGTCCCAATGCTAATGCCTTGACCTGGACACAGGCCTGACGCTGGGGCTTGGCTTGTAGGCCAGGTCCTGAAGTCTGGACCTCAGCCTAGGCCTCAACCTAGGACCAGGCTGAAGTCACGACCTTCCATAGACTGAAGCCATGATAGGTTGCTGCGACCTCGGCCTATGCAAGGCCAATGCCTTGGCCTAGGCCAGAGCCTGGACCCAGACCCAACTCTGTGGCCAGGCCCAAAGGCTGGGTCCCAATGTTGTGCCTCAGCCTGGATACTTGAGCCTCGGCCCAAGGTCATATCCACACCTGGAGCTTGGGCCTTGGAGCTCATCTTCTAAGTCTTCTTTCTTCAGCTCTTCTATTGCCAACTGACACCATCCACTGGGGTCGTGCCAGAGTTAATTAACTCTGGCATGTTTACCCCAGCAGATGACACCATTTTAATGTACAACATTGTACATCCGGAAAAATTCTGGGGCCTGGATCCCTCCTGACCCTTACTTACCCAGTCCAGTGGGCATCTGCCAATGGGGATCTGATGGGGAATGCCATACATGAAAATAGCACTCTGCTGGGCTGAATGCACTGGAATTAAATGACTCGGGAGTGACCCCAGCAAATGCATCAGTGGCGATAGAAGAGCTGAAGAAAGAAGACACAGAAAAGGAGCACTGAGGCCTGAGCTCTGGGCCTGGGCTTGACCCTGGGCTTAATCCCAGGTTTGCGCCTGGGACCTGGCCTCCAGGCTGGGCCACAGTGTTGGGCCTGGGCCCGGGCTCCTGCCTAGGCCAAGGCACATGCATCAGGACCTTGCCTATAAACTGAGCCCCAGCATTGGCCTAGGTTTGTGCCGAGGCCTCAGCATTGGGACCTGTCCTCTGGGCTGGGCTGTGGTATAAGGTCTGGGCCCAAGCTGCGGTGTATGGCTTGGGCTCGGGCCTTGGCTTTGGCCAAGGCCCAGACATCAGGACCTGGCCTCTGGTTCAGTTCCCGGCATCGAGCTGGGATCCGGGTTGAGGCCCCGGGCTGTGGCATTGAGCCTAGGCCCAAGCCCCAACCTAGACTGAGGATCAGGCATCGGGTCCCATCCTCTGGGTTGGGCAGCAGTATCAAGTCTGGGTCTGGGCCTAGGCCCCGGCATCGGGACCCATCCTCCAGGTTGGGTTGTGGGGTTGGGCCTGAGCCCAGGCTCCAGCCTAGGCCCAGGCCAAGGTGTCAGGACCTGGTCTCTGGACTGGGCCATAAGCTCTGTCTCCTCGGCCTGCACAAGACCAAGGCTTCGGCCTGGGCAAAGGCCTTGGCTGGGCTCCAGCCTAGGCTGAAGTCTTGGCCTTGCATAGGCTGAGGTCATGGAGACCTACTGTGGCCTTGGTGTATGCAAGGCTCAGACTTTGGCCTGGCCCTGGCCTCGCTGGCCGATCCCCACCGGACTAGGTAGTTGGAGGCTGGGAGGGGTATCCTGGCCCCAGTATTTTTCCAGATGGGTGGAAGAGATGGGTTGTGGGTCCAGGAGACCCCATTTTCATTTTTTTTTCTTCGTTTTTAAAAAAATGTTTGATTCGTTTTTTTCACATGAATGAAGTGAATCAAACATTCCATGAACCGAAATTCATATGAAAAATGCCGCCTGAAAACTAACCGAAAAACGAAAATAAATTTTTTTTATCCCTGCACACCCCTAATAAGACATACCAACATGAGGGGGAGGGGGAAAGTCAATTGTGGTCCCTGTTTGGCCACAGAAGTGCTCTGGAGTGTTTCTATGTTTGCTATTGAGAATCAAGAAGTTCAGAGGGAATTCAAGGGGGTATATTTGGTTTATTGGATTGACAGGATGTTTCTTCCCCCAAAGGGAGTGGGACAAATGTGGGATACAAAAATGCCTCTCACGAGGCACAGGGTAGAGATTTTTTTTTTTTTGGGGGGGGGGGGGGTTCTTATCAGGAGTTTCCGTAGGGAAAGGTCCTGTGTATTGATTTGAAGAGACCAGAAACTGTTCAAAAAGTGTAAAGAGCTGGGAAAAAGGGAAGAACAACCAGAAGAAATGTTCCTGGCCTACCTTTCCAGGCTTTGGAATTTTTACAGAAAGGAAGAGGACCCATTTTTCTGGGATATTTCAGAAGTGAGATCTGGAGCATCTGTCCATCAGCAGTAAGGGGAGAATTCTCGTGGTTCGTCTACTGAGTTGTGAGCAATGTGAGAAAGCACAAGAGGAACTCTGTACTTCTTATGGGAAGAGAAGAGAACCTTTGAAGGAAGGAGCAGAGTGCTAAGAGTTGCTGAAACTTACAGACCATAATATCTGTACCTGTGGAAATTATTTAGAAGGAGACTGAACTTTGCTTTTTGGATCTGGACTTTATCTTACTCTTTCTACTATGTATTTGTTTTGGTACTGGCTGAACTGGTTATTTAACAAATACATTTTCTATCTGTTTGGAGCACAACCTTGTCAGTGGACTATGTTTTGTTTTTTTTGCTGAAGTTCACCTCTGCCCAGTCTGATCTTGCAGGTGTTCCTGCCCCCATTCTATGGAACTGTTCCCCCCCCCCCCCCCCCCCCACACACACACATACACACCGGTTGAGCGAACTGTTATGTGTCCCAGCCGTGGTAGGACCGCGCCCGGGCCTACTCACCCCAGGATCTCAGCTGCAAGCGCCGGTTCACCTTCACTTGTGGCGGTGGGCAGCAGTCTCCGTCCCTGAGTGCCTGCAGCCTCTTCTGCCGCTTCTGGCTCCTTCTTGCGCCTGGTGGTCCTCCCCACGCGGGCCGTGGAATGACACCTCCGTCCTGTTTCCTCTGGGCCCTAGTTTAGGCACGCACGCATAACTCCCCGATTCTTAAAGGGGCTGTGGTGGGAAAATAGCCCGCGGCCCTGGGCCTCTGTATAAAAGGCAGAGCCCAGTCACTTGTTCCCTGCCTTGGCAACAGGTCTCCACGATTGCTCATGTGCTCGTTGCCCTCCGTTCCTGGTTCCTGTCTTTGTTTCTGGTTCCTGTCCCTGTCATCCTTCCTGACTCCAGTTCCTGACTCCGTTCCTGGTTCCTGTACTTGTTTGCTCCTTTGTCTTCTCCTTGTCCACGTGGACCGACGCTCTGGCTTTGGCCCCTGCTTTGTTGGACTATGCTTGGACTGACCCTCTGGCTTTGACCCCTGCTTTGTTGGACTCCACTTGGACTGACCCTCTGGCTTTGATCCTTGCTTCGTTGGACTCCACTTGGACTGACCCTCTGGCTTTGATCCTTGCTTCGTTGGACTCCACTTGGACTGACGCTCTGGCTTTGATCCTTGCTTTGTTGGACTCCACTTGGACTGACCCTCTGGCTTCGACCCCTGCTTCGTTGGACTACGCTTGTATTGATCTCCTTTCTCTGACCCTTGCTCCGCTTCCTCATACCTTGCCTGTTCTCTGCCTGCCCAGACTTCAGCTTGCCTTTCACTACTCTTCAGTTTCCTACGGACTTGGCCTTTTAGGCTTTTGCCTTCTATTACCTGGACGCCCCCTGTCCTATGCTGTTCCACTGGCGTCCAGGTCTTCAGAACCCTGCCTCGTCCGAACCTTCCCTGGTCCTCTGTCTCCTCTGCTGGTCCCTGGCACACCCTTGCTACCACCTACTGAGAGTCGTCACATGGAGTTCTGCCTAAGACCAGCTGGCCCCGGCACCCAAGGCCTCAACCTGCAGGGAACAAGTGCTGGTATTGGGAAGCTCCAGTCGGCCTCTGTCTCCTAGCCTGCTCCACCCCCCAACGGGGACCAAGGATCCACCACCAGCACAACAGGAGCCAGTGCTCTCCTGGGTTGGGAAGATGACTCCCCACCATGAAGGGGGCATTTACACAATGATAATTAAGCCCCCTTATGCAGTATTATTTATCCCAGTTATATAGCCAGTCCATCTTGATAAATTCCAGAAGAACTTCACAATTGAGAAAAATCCTTTCAATCCCGTGCTCACTCTGTAATTCCTAATACTGAGCTTTATTATGTAATTGGCTCCAATACTTCCATATTATTCACTCTTAATTTCTATCCATGTAACAGTATACTTGTGGCAATGAACAAATTTGTCTGATTGTAAATCATACTACCCTTAGCATAAGGCTTGGGGGTAACCAGCGCGGAGCAGCAGTTGCTACCCTAAACAGGGACGTAGCAGTAACCAGCATGGAGCAGTGTTACTACTACCTTATGAAACTTGCTGGGCAAACTGAATCAACCATTTAGTCTTTTGCTGCTGTCGTTACTATATAGGTTTATTATGTAAATAACAATTCATTCTCCTTTCCCAGAGAAAAACATAGAATGCCTCAGTCTCACAAACTGAAAGCACACTGGTAACATCCATTTAAACCACCAATCAATTTAGGACACACTCCACAACCGAAACTGCATAAACCCATGTGCCATAACTACCATTCACCTCCAGCATCAGCAGCAATGCCAAATGTCACTCAGACTCCTTCCACAGGCAACCTAAGCTGCCTAATTCTCCCCATTGTGTCTCTGCATCCAAGCTACAAAGATGCATCAAAGGACTTATAAAACCCATAACCACTGTTTCCCAACACCCAAATTCTACTAATATGTCATCATTATCAAAATCCAATGCACATACCCAGTCTCCATATCCAGCAATCCTATTCCATGCACTCTCAGCGTGGGGCAGCAAATGTATATACTGATAGCACGATATTCTTCAGCCAGTCCTATGCAACCCACCAACCTCCTCCCTCAGACAAAGCACAAATATATGTAACACCTGGGCTGACAAATCCCGGATAGGGTCCCAGGTGCTACACCTCAAACACAGTCTGAGATAACAAAGTTTTCCCCTGGGGTTAGTGTTATCTGAATGCCTTGGATTCCCTGAGTGGGGGGAAGAATACTCTTCGAGGCCCTGTACATTACTTAAACTCCCATCCCACATTACAGTTCATGGTAAACAGCACTGATGATCTCTTCGTGGCAAATGCAGCAATAATTACACTGGAAGCAGTTATAGTTTCCAATTTAAGCCTTTACTATCAAATTATGCACTGATCCGGAAAGAGGTACGTCGAGTGAGGTGATCAAATTTGCAGATGACGCAAAATTATTCAGAATAGTTAAATCACAAGCGAATTGTGAACAATTGCAGGAGGACTTTGCAAGACTGGAAGATTCAGCATCCATATGGTTGATGAAATATAATGTGGACAAGTACAAGGTGATTCATATAGAGAAAAATAACCCCTGCAGTAGCTACATGATGTTAGGTTCCATTTTAGGATTTACCACCCAGAAAAAAGATCTGGGTGTCATAGTTAATACTACATTGAAATCATCAGCTCAGTGCTGTGGCAGCCAAAAAAGCAAACAGAATGTTAGGAATTATTAGGAAGGGAATGGCAAATAAAACGGAGGATGTCATAATGCCTCTGTATCGCTCCATGGTTAGACCACACCTTGAATACTGTTTATAATTCTGGTCGCCACATCTCAAAAAAGATATAGATGCACTGGAGAAATTGCAGAGAAAGGCAACCAAAATGATAAAGGGGATGGAATATCTCCTCTATGAGGAAACGCTAAAGAGGTTAAGGCTGTTCAGCTTGGAGAAGAAATGACTAAGGGGGATGTGATAGAGGTCTACAAAACCATGAAAGGACTTGAACGGGTAAATGTGAAACAGTTCTTTACTCTTTTGGATAATATAAGGACTGGGGGGGGGGCATTCCATTAAGTTAGCAAGTAGCACATTTAAAACAAATCAGAGAAAACTATTTTTCACTCAACACACAGTTAAGCTCTAGAATTCATTGCCAGAAGATGTGGTTAAGGCAACTAGTGTAGATGGATTTAAAAAAGGTTTGGATAAGTTCCTGGAGAAGTCTATAAAATGCTATTAATCAAAGGGAATAGCCACTGCTTATTACCGGCATTAGTAACATGGGAGCTATTTAATGTTTGGGTACTTGCCAGGTGCTTGTGACTTGGATTGTCTACTGTTGGAGGCAGGGTACTGGGCCTTGATGGATTTTTGATCTGACCCAATATGACATATTTTATGTTCTTATGATCCTGTCAGCTCCCTACTAGGATTCAGTCAGAATGTGCCATTAGTGTGGGGAGGAAACATAATGATAAACTTGTAGGTGCTTGACGTCTCCATGTGGAAGCTGGTAAATGATAAATTCCTCTGATAATAAAGCCTGACCACCATCTTAGGGTGTGGATTCCTTATTTTCTTTTGTAGAGGCAGCATGTCTTGGCTGTCCTCTTGTTTTCCATATTGAGTTGATGCCTTCTTGGAGTAGTTTATTCGGATGGGAGTTTCTTTCCACCCTCCCTATCCTCTTTTCTTATTTTTCAGTTGACTATTTGAGTTCTGCATACCTATAAATTATTGACTCAATTAAATTAATTTAATTGTTGCTTTTTAACATCAAAAGGGAGAAAATCCCTTCATATAAGAGGATCTAAGGTCATTATAATCTGGACAAGGATGATTCATAGCCATCCTGGTGAGGAGAAGGAGGAGGGGAGAAAGGAGTTTGTATGGACTTCCAAAAGGGCTCAGGAACATCTACCGGAAATTTGGAGAAGAGGACTTGCAGAAGTATCATTATCATTATCATCATCATCATCATCATCATGATACTGAAGGGGAGAAGAGGAGGAACATTGGTGCCATTTAGGTACTGTGAGGAGACTAATGAATTCAGAGGAGAGAACATCATGGAAAGGTAGGAGATAAATGACTGTGCTAAAATGGATTTCACTTTTAACACTTCGCCAATATTGTGAGGGAGGTGAAAAATATCAGCTTAAAGACTAAATCAATTGGCTTTACCATCTTAAAATTAAGCAAGACTTTAAGCAGTCACACATTTATTTAAAAGCATTTGTACCATCAAAAAGTGTCTTGAACAGCTACAAAGACTCTATTTCATTATTTTGCAATTCAACAATCCACCCAAGCCTCCAGTGTGTTTCCTTGTTTAATGATCATTACTGCTGTATACAATGACTTTGAACTGGGCATTAAGAGCGGAAATGCTAAGGGCCTTGAAAGTAATCTTTCCCCTGTTCAGCAAACCCTGAAACAACATCTTGTAATATTCTGGAAATGTTCCCCTTAAAACTGTGAATTGAGATATGACCTCTAGAACTACTATCTAGGTTCAACCATCATGGGAGTTACAACTGTAAAAGAGCCTCCATTCTTACTGGATTTTCTAGAAGCTATCTTTAAACAATTCTTGAGAGCAAGACTGACCAATATAAAGTGGAAACAGATGATGGGAAAATGTTCCTTCAGTAAAGTCCTCACATGGCTCCTCTTCCTCAAGCAGCCATCTCTCAGCTTGCTCCCTAGCATCCTACACACTAAACATGGGAACTTTTGAGTTATAGTCACCCTGAAATTCACTGTGAATTTGTGTGTGTGTGTGGGGGGGGGGGGGAGGGGGACATGTCAACTTTTGCTTTCATTTCATCTCTCCCCCCCCACACACACACACAATCTCTCTTTCACACACACATACCATATGCTCTCTCTCTTTTGGAATTCCTTCCTTCCAAGGATGAACTCTGCACTCTCCCCTTATGCCCAAGTCTGACCCCAGCACTCTTCCTTTCCCCTAGAACTGATCCCAGTAATCCTCCCCCTTTCCTCCCTTCTTGACCACAGCACTCTCTGCATCTTGAGACGTGGGCAAATGAGGCTCCTGCCCCCAGGCCAGTGCCCCAAAACTTAATCAGGAGAGAACAGCCCTCTGCTTCCTCCTCCAACCAAGGCCTGCCCCTCCTCTCCCTTCCCAAGCAGCTCAAGGGAACAGGAGAGGAGGGGGTGAAGCTGGAGCACACAGAGCAGAGAATCCAGCCCCTCCCCTCCTTTGTATAGACATCAACTGAATACGTTGGATTGAGCCATCTCTAAGCACTACAGGATCAAGGTCCGTTTGAATGTTTTCTATGCCAGGAAAGTCCTATAAATAATAGAACTGAAGTAACTGACTTTCTGCAGTTGCCCTATCCAGGAACCCCATGCTCTGTGTGCTGGTTCTGAGCAAAGCTTGGCAATGGGCATGAGAGGATCAGGACTGACAGTAAAGAAGTGTGGGGACCCAGGGCAGATCAGCCTGTCCAGGGGTTTAGGTTCTCTCCCCCCAACACTGGTACAGTCCTCTCCCAGGTCACTCCCTTCCCCACCCCCCATGTTATGGCTCAGTGCGGTCTTCTCCCTCCCTCCCATCATCCGTAGGAGAGCAGCGCTTCTTATCTGTGCCTGTCGCTTCCTCTGCCAGCATCAGTCTGAAGTCCGAATAGGCAATGGCAGCATCTTCAGAGGTCAGAACGAAGTTGGCAGAGGACAAGGCAGTCACAGGTAAGAAGCTCTGTTCTTCAGCTACTGGTGGGAGGGAAGGGGAAGAAGATGATGCCTGGGTGGAAAAGGATCATCCTGGGGGGGGGGGATGGAGTGCATGAAGCATGGACGGCCTCAGAGAGGTGGGAACACTGCAGTTTTTCTGCCTGTTATTTTGCCTTTGAAGGCCGTATGCTAGTAAGGATTTTAACAAAGTGTGTGCTCCATCAGCTGTTGCCATGCTGCGTTTATTATTAAAAACTGAATTTGCATAATGCATACTAAGGGAAGTCTTCCCTACAGAAGAGTTGCAGCTTATCAGATTTGCCTCACTGTGCTACAGCCTTTATCTGACGCATGTGGAGCCTCAGTCGCATAGGCAGTTTCTGCGATTAGTGTGTACCATGTCTCCTTCCCTTACATTTTTTGCTCATGTTCTAGTGTAACTGTTACCCCTTGTATCCATCTTTCTTCTGCCTCCGTGCCTGTTTCGCTGACTATTCAGAGCATGCAGCGGCCTCGTGTCCTTTTGAGCTAGCATGCCGCCAGTGGATCCCTGCATGTGCTCCTAGGGGTTGGCTGCAGAGAGGAAGAGGTGCTCCCATGTGAGGCATCCTGCCTGACTGTCCTTTTTCGTCTCTTTTCAGCCCTGGCAAAATAGGATACTGCTCAGCTTATGGACATAAAAGTTAGAGAGTGATTCCACTCCCTCCCTCCCCTCCACAGCAGGAGAAGAAAGTCCTCCCAGCAGCCACACATTTGCTAAACTTACTGCCCTTTTCCCGCCTGGCCCCCAGAAAGGGGGAAATATTATTTTGGTCTTTTTAAAAAACATAAGGTACTATGAATCTGTGTATTGGAAAACTCCTCTCCCCCCCCCCCCCCAACCACTCCTTTGCCTCTGTCCCCCTGATGTCTCGTCCCCTTCTCCCTCTCATTCCTTTCTCACCTCCTCTTGCCACCACCCTCACCCAGCTCAGGCCTCCCTCCCTATTCCTCTTCCTTGTCTCCTCACCTTTCTTCTTTTTCAACCCCTTTCCTTCCCCATCCAGACACCAACCCTCTCTCCCTCTCCCCTCCTTTCCTCAGCCCAACTCCAATGCGGTCTGCTCCCTGTTTTCTCTGACCTTAGACCCTCTTCCCCCTTCTCTCCCTTTCGCCAGCTCTCTCCCCCCCCCCCCCCCCCCCAATACCTGGGGACAAGGGTGATCAGAAATCATATCTCTGAGATTGTCATGGATTAGAGGGGAAGGGGGCAAGTGAGGGGAAGAGGCAGAAGGGGTGCTCACAAACTTTCTCCTCTCTCATATATATACTAACAAACCCACCGTCACATTCTCACGCCTCTCATTCTCCCCCACACTCACTCTCTTTCTCTAATATACTCACTGTCATATACTCACTCTCTCTCTCTCTCTCTCTCAATCTATATGGGAAAAAAAAATCCAGACCTGGTCTGCCCATGAGCCACAGGACAGGTCGATTCATTTTCAGCTAGGTAAGCTGAGGCTTGCATGCTTGCTTTCAGTTAGCCCTACAATGTGGGGGTTGGGTGTTTGGCTTCCCTGACAGATGGCACGCCACCTCAGAAGGTCAACATCTGTCCCATGTCTAAAACCTACTCGTAGCATAAAGAAACTGTTTTGCTCCGACCGCAGCAAGTTTTAGCAAGCAAACATACTTCCTGTCTATAGCTAACAGGAAGTCAGCAGGAAACATCTAGTGCAAGCTTTTCTGCAGCCCCAGAATAGCTCATGACCTACTTGCTTTTCACACCTAGATAGTTTAATACAAATGCCCATGACCAGCTAATGACCTCCCCCCTCCCTGCCTGAAGACTGACCGCTTGCACCTACTGCCCACTTGCACCCACGTAGTAAAAGGTCAGCATAAACATTTCTGTGGAAATATTGTAGCAGTAAAGATGTGACGTATGTATCCGATGCAATGCTATGTAATGATTTTACAATAAAAAGGGGGCTGCCCAAAATGCTGAGAGCACGCTTCACCCTGAAGACCGTCTGAGGTGTTTTCATTGCGACATGTGGTGAGCCCGACGTGATGTAAGTCTTGATCCAAGGAGTGACCCGAGACGTGACAACTCCCTGCTCATTCGGCTGGACAGAAAGCCTAGATGCGCATCGTACAACAGCAAAACTCGCTCCCACAAACGTAAGTATTTTTCTCTCAGCGAGTTTGCTCCCACCAACAGACCCGTCGTAAGTATTTATTCAGCGAGTTTGTTCCCAAACATTCGTGAGTATGGGAGATAGCATTTCAATTCAGCATAGAAGTCATGCGGAAGAATTGAAAATATTAGTGAAGAATCATTATTTAGTCACCAAGGGAGAAAGGGTACATATCAAATTAGGGGATATGGAAAAATTGATGAAAGAAATAGTTTGTCGTTGTCCCTGGTACCCCGAATCAGGAACTCTAAATGTAGAAGATTGGATCCAGATAGGTAATAGTCTGCATACATATCCACGAGCTCCTTTAAAGCAGTTATTGCTCTGGAAAAAATGTACAGAGGCTTTGGAACACATCAGGATTAAAACTCTCAAGCCACCACTTTTAGTTCATGCGTCCTTAGACACAGACAGTAAAGAAACAGACAGACTGTCCGTCAGCACAGCTAGTACACACACTCATCCCTTACCAGATTTGCAAAAACCCTCAGGAACAGCAACTTCGCTGTATCCTCAGCTTCCCATGCCAGAACCCATGACGCAGTCCATTCAGACTTCCCAGTTTGATTCAGAAAAACAGCTCCTAGGCACAATTGAACCACAACCTGGCCAGTGTGGTCCAATTTGCAAAGAAAATCTTACAGGAGAAGAATTATTAGAAGGACTTCAAGTCTTTCTCATTAGAGAAAGGACTAATGTACTAGGGAGGACAGAATATGAATCCATAGAACATCTGGGAACACACACTCACAAGGCACAGTCCCCAACCACGGCTCCCGTGGTTTCCTCTGCGTTCATCTCAGAGAAAAAACCTCAGGAAGCTAAAGACACTGAAATCAGAGAAGCTAGTCTCTCTCCGCCTTACCCTAAAGCTCTTTCACCACCCATAAATTCCCTGTATCCTGAACTGTCACTGCCTCCTGACCTTCCTGAATTGTCACTGATTGAACCTCCTGACCTGTCACCTAACCCTTGCCTCCAATCCATGCCTATTTTCCTTGAGAATAATGAGGAAGGCACGGACAGTAGTGAGGAAGTTGAAAAAGTCATTGTACCTTCGCCTGTCGCTGGTCCTCCAGCAGCACAAGTTGCCAAATTAGAACGTTCATTTTTTTATGTCACCATTTGGGTTGATTTATTTCACGGATGGACGCTTGCCTTAAGCCCACAAAAAAGAGTCTGTCCTCTGGAAGGATCTCTGACAACAATTGAATTGAACACCGCCCGGAGTGCCGTACGCAGTAAAAATGCTCCCAGGTCTTCCAAGAAATTAGCATATATGACCTTGGGCCAGGTACTCCTAATATCGCAGCAGCGATATAAGCAAGAACGGTTCCAACGTGAGAGAAATGATTTAATAAGACAGTACAATGCTCTATTGGAAACCAGAATAAACAAAACATACGTATTTAAAGCACATTTCCCTACAGGAAATGATAGGGGCCCCTCGCACATCAAAAAAGATTCAATGTATGTTACAACTGTGTTGAAATTTGGCCAAGACACTATAAATTTCATGTGAAATGTTTCCCTTTTCACAAAGTTAAATCGGACCAAAATTAAAATGACCTCGTGATTCTGAACCTTATATTTCATAGCTATTGATTACATTAATAGTGCACAGAATTAGTTTTGTTTAGGATAAAGTAGATTAGGATAGAATCTGACTATTGATTCATTGAATGGAGTTCTCTTTCCTCTGTTTATTTTTCTCTTGAGAAACACACTGTCTTTCTGTTGTTAACTCGTGTGGGGGAGGGAGAACTTTTGAAAATAAAAAACCTGAACTTAGTACTGCAGTTTATCTCTCTAATTCTGTATTTGTATATATCTCTGATATACTGAATTGAGGTTACTGACAAAGACATTTCCTAGTGTTAAAATTTACGATCAGTGCTGAACGGAAGTAAGTTTTGTGGTGACAGGCACAGCACTGCTTATAGAAGTATTCTTGTCAGTGACTTGTGCGGCGAACGGAAATAAGAAAAAAACAGTTACTTTTGTTTAAATGGAGCATATTCAAGCTCTACTCATTTGATAATTAACTGATGTTTAAGTTCTAATTATTCTAATTACTTAGTATTGCACATTATACTTCAGCTCAGAATCTTATTGCTTAAATTTATTCTAGGTTAACATCTATAAAGTGATGATAGTGCATCCACTATGAGGCACTGTGTTATTCTACCAAATGTTACTACCAGATATACCATATTGTTTTTTTGTTATCTTAATAACTCTTTGAATACTAGTTTTATTTCAGGAAACTTCAGTTTTATTTTCTTTTTCTAAATTTTATTCAGAATTCTGAACTTTTATTTTTGCTCATGGAGGTTGCTACATCTAAACCAATCCCTCCCAAGTCTTTTCTTGCAAATCCAAATTGATTTTATTAAATGGTATAATAGAATTAATTCTCCAAGGTTCAAAATGTAACAATTTCACTTTAATCATTGCCTTAATAATTTTTTGCTGAGTGCTAGATTTTAATATTTTCCAGATTGACAGTCTTCCTGTCATGAGACATGTGAAGATTAACGCTTTACTTTGCAGCTTCTTTTAACAATTTTTTCAAACATTTCTTACACATCCTTTTGATTTTTGATCTTTGATCTAATTTATTTCTGTTACATCTTGCTATGACACTTAAGCTGATGCTTCATTGTTTTTACTCATAAAGTGGAAAAACAGTATATAAGATTAGTAATAGTAGAATTATAGCCATAATGAAATGTCATTAATTAATCTGAATTTCAGTTTTTTCCCTATATTAGGTACCCGACGCTACAAGAAACACATATCACAATTTAAGCCTTGATGAATGAAAAATTGATACACCTTGCTGTAAGATTGACTATGACATCATTAAATTTTATTAATCTTGCTGCAGCAGTCAGCGCGAAAAGCAGAACTAGCTGCAGTCATTCTACCCTTGCAATTTTTATCAATGCTAATTTAAACATTATTTCTGATAGCCAGTATGTTTGTAATGTTGCTTCTTCTCTTCCTGGAGCATACACACAAACAAACAGAAAGCGGGAAATGCCATGCCATTGGACTTTGCCATTGGTCTTCCCCCCAAAACACTTTAAATCATCTAAATATATCAACTTCAAATCAGACCACAGTCGCGGATAATCATTATGGGACTAAAGTTAGTCACCCACAACCGTCAGTTTTGTATTGCCTAATACTGTCTGGCATGGTCCCGTTCCTGGGCATGCTACTGTGCTTTCTTTCACAGGTCCAATTTGGGTGCCAATCCATTGTATGAAGCCGTGGAAAGATGGAAAGGTGTCCGGATCCACAAAACCCGATCCCAAACTTCTCCCTGAGCCTCTACAATCCACAGACGGTCAGAGACCGGACTCCCCGCAAAAAGCAGCCCCTGATGACCTGGAGATAGATCAAAGCCCTATCCCACCAATCTGCACAACTCCTGGAACAGCAAGGCTTTGAGAAAACTCCAGAGAACTTCTTATTAGCTGCCTTTTCTTGCCTGAATGCCAACTCAATAACAATTGTGTTCTGTATACTCATATTTAGCTTCATCTCTCCTGCCATAGCGATGTCTGAACAAGAACTATTGACGATCCAATATGTACATTACCGATGCACAGACTTTATCACAACTATTGAAAAAACAGATTGCTGGGTTTTGCATACACATGCCAACCCATTCCAGAGAAGGACTATTGATGCATGCAGTTTTTAACCTATCAAGATGGACTAATTACCCATGGACTTACACAAGGGTCTTTTCTAAATTCACCAGTCAATTACACAGTAATGTATTTGAATAGTAGGGTACAAATTAATGCTGTTTTTGTTGGAATAAAATAATGACAGTATCACAGGGCTCAGGCTAGGGAAATACCCATATTGCAATCAAACCTTCATTCTGCACCACATCATATCTAGAAAATACTCCTTCCCTAATGCAACCATCACTGACCACATGCACAATTTCACGAACATCTCCTGGCTCCAAGTCTCAGAAAGACTATTCTCATTGCTGTATATATATATATATCAGATTATAAAGCAAATCTCACACATACCATAGAGCAGATGGAGACCATGATCGCTGAGGCACCGCTCTCAAAGGAGACCACACTGATATCCTCCTGGGACTGGCTATGGTCCTGGTTTCCTAATATCGGTGGTATCACACGACTTATTCCTGTTGTATTCTTGATAATAGGTTTCCTTCTTTGTTTGGCTTGCTGCCTTCGGTGCATACCCCATCTCATATCCATTCTAAAACCCCAATCTCGGCCTGGATACAGGGATGTACTTCATGCTACTTAAAATTAAAAAACAAGAAAAAAAAGACCAGATGTGGGGGTTGGGTGTTTGGCTTCCCTGACAGATGGCACGCCACCTCAGAAGGTCAACATCTGTCCCATGTCTAAAACCTACTCGTAGCATAAAGAAACTGTTTTGCTCCGACCGCAGCAAGTTTTAGCAAGCAAACATACTTCCTGTCTATAGCTAACAGGAAGTCAGCAGGAAACATCTAGTGCAAGCTTTTCTGCAGCCCCAGAATAGCTCATGACCTACTTGCTTTTCACACCTAGATAGTTTAATACAAATGCCCATGACCAGCTAATGACCTCCCCCCTCCCTGCCTGAAGACTGACCGCTTGCACCTACTGCCCACTTGCACCCACGTAGTAAAAGGTCAGCATAAACATTTCTGTGGAAATATTGTAGCAGTAAAGATGTGACGTATGTATCCGATGCAATGCTATGTAATGATTTTACAATAAAAAGGGGGCTGCCCAAAATGCTGAGAGCACGCTTCACCCTGAAGACCGTCTGAGGTGTTTTCATTGCGACACTACAACCCTACCCTGGAGGATTTGGATTGGTCCTTGGAGGTCCATAAGGAATCGCTAGGGATATCTCAGCATTCCTGGCAGCTTTTTTTTTACAGTGAGCTGTGCTGTGGATCCCGGATGATGAAGATTCATAATCTTGAGTATCTCTAAAATAACGCTGTTGAGCCTGTTTGTAAGCATTGGTAATATGTGTGAAAATGAACTGGAATATTCTGACCTGGATCGGACTGACTGCGAGTACTGTGAACCTGCTGTTATATCATGGGGGTCGATATTCAAAAGCCATTTAGATGGATAATTGAAAATAGACCTCAGGATGTTTAGGTTAATGAAGATGAAGAGAGCCTATTGTCTGTTATGTTATGATAAACCCTGCATTGAATGAGAAGATATTTGTGTTTCACATCTTTTAACTAGCAACCTGACACTGTCTCTCTAATACACTCTCACACGCACTCTATGACTACTAAGAATGTGCATTCATTTGAAACAAAAGTGTAAAACGGGACGAATGAGCCCATTTTTTATTTGTTTCAAACAAACCAAAAACCAAAACATTTTGCATATTCTTTATTTTTGGCAAATAGTATGCACTATTTGCCGAATAATTGGTGTACATCAAAATGGCGCTGTCCACTGGGGTGAATGCACCAGAACTGATTAACTCTGGCGTGACTCCAGCACATGGCGCTAGAAGAAAGAAGACAAAGAAGACGGCAACCATGGAGTTGTGAGGCCTGGGCTCTGGGCCTAGGCCTGACCCTAAGCCAAGACCCAGACATCAGGACCCGGCCTCCAGGCCAGATCCCAATGTCAAGCCTGGGTCCGGACCAAGACCCTGGCATCTGGACCCAGTTTCTGGGCCAGGCCATGATGTCGGGTTTGGGTCAAAGTTCCAGTCTAGGCTGAGGCTCAGGCATCAGAACCCAACCTCCGAGCTGGGTCCCAGCATTGAGCCTGGATCCAGGCTGAGACCCTGGTGTTGGGACCCAGCCACTGAGCCAGGCCATTGTGTTGGGAATGGGTCCAGGCTCTGGTCTACCCCAGGCATTGAGACCCGACCTCCGGGCTGGGTCCTGGCATTGGGGCTGGGTCCAGGCTGGGCCTTGGGGTTGGCTCTAGGTCCAGGATGAGACCCTGGCATCAGGACATGATCTCCAGGCCAGGCCACAGTGTGAGGCCTGGGTCTGGGCTTCAGCCTAGGCTGAGGCCCAGACGTCGGGACCCAACCTCTGGGCAAGGTTCTAGCATCAGGCCTTGGTCGGGCTCCTGCTTTGGCCGAAGCCCAGGCATTGGCCTTGAGTAGACTGAAGCCAAGGGAGCGGAGACCTACTGCGACTTCGGCCTAAATAAGGCCAAGGCTTCAACCTGGGCCTAGGCCTCACCAGCCGATCCCCATCGAATTAGGTAAATGGGGGCTGGGGGGGGGGGGGGTCCTGGCCGTGGCATTTTTCCAGATGGATGGGAGGTCTTGGGAGGCCCCGTTTTTGTTTTTTGTCTGTTGTTTGTTTTTTTTTTAATGTTTGATTTGTTTTTTCACACAAATGAAATGAATCAAACATTCCACGAACCAAAATTTGCGGGGGAAAAACCTCCTGAAAACATACCGAAAAACAAAAAACAAATGTTTTCCCCTGTACATCCCTACCCTAAATGTGGCCTGATGAATATCATGTAGTGGTAGGATGATATTCTCATTTTCTGCAATAACTTCCCATTTAATGCATGCTCCCCAGCTTTGACTGTTATCATTTAATATCCCAGGTCTTTTTCCTGGTTATTGTATGTACCTCCCTTCTGACATCACAGAGATAAGGAACATTTTTAGGACCCCTTACAATTAATAAAAATATTAAATAACAGTGATCCTAGCATAGAGCCCTGGGGAATTGCACTTGTCACCTTCTTCCAAGGCAGGGATTGGCAACCTCAAGTCCTCCTGGACACCAATATGTATGGGTTTTTCAGGCTATCCCTGTATATATGAGAGAGATTTGCTTGCACACTGATATATCTGTATGCAAATCTCTCACATACATATTCATTAAGGATAGCCTGAAAACCCAAGTGGATTGGTGTCTACAAAGACTGTAAGTTGCCTACCTCCTGTTCTAATTGCATTATGTGTTTGTGACGTAGCTCCAGTTTCTAACACACTTGCAAATGTTGCCCTTAAACCTTAATTTGTAAAACAGTCTTTTATGCAGTACCAATCCAAAAGCTTTAGCAAATCCCAGATAAACTAAATTAAAAAGTTTCCCCCATTAAGTTGGTGGCTAATAAGAACCCGTGTTGCGGCGGTCGAGAAATTATATATATTCCCTGCCATGTCATCGTGCAATCGCAGTCTGAGACATTGCATGAATACGGCCCTGGGAAATGTTCTTTTTTTATGCTCTATATAGGGACGGATAGTCTTGATTATGGCCTCTGTCCCCATGACCAAAATCTCAATCCCCACCCCTTACCCCCTACCTCCAACAGAATTGGGAAGTCCTGTCACCATTCCATACCACACTCCCATCTGATTAAAAGAAAAATGTCCCCCCTAGACTCCCTGGTTCCCCCTGTCCATTGGACCCCCTCCACCTACCTCAGGGCAAGTTGAAGGCTTTTGGGGCAGCAGGAGTGATACCCAATCCTCCTGCCCTGCTAGTGCCCAAATTACTAATACTTTGCCCTTGTACTGGTCGGCTACCCTCCTGCAGACTGAAGGGCTTTTATACTATTTTCTATCTACGGGGAAAAAGCTGGCCCTGAATCTACCACTGTTAGAATCATGAATCTCTAGGCAGCTCTCAGCATATACAAAGGAGTCTACAATTAAACAACTGCATTAAAAGAGAGCCTTACTGTGCTGTTTTAACAGTTAATTCCCACAGGATTTATTAAACGATGGTAGACGAGTACCACAAATTAATAAATCCCACTATGCTTCCAGGAACACACGTTATGACAGCTTAGAAATTATATGTGAGACAAAGGAGAACCATGGAACAGCCAGCACCATTTTTAATTTTGTTGTTGGTGGGCAGAAATGATTGGACATCGTTCCTGGTGCTGAAGATCTTGTTTTGCCTTGTTTGGTCTGGGGGACAATTTTTTTTAGCCAAGTTGGGATGGTATGGGCTTCCTAGTAACTCCAGGAAGGAAAAAGAGGGTTATTCTAGGGTGGACATGAAGGGCCAGCTTTTTGGGGAGGCGATAGGGAATTTGGTCATGGGAAGGGGTGACATTGAGGCTACATGCCCCTTTAGACATCTTGGGGGTGCAGAGGGGGGTGCAAGAGTGCCAGCAGGCATGTTAGTCTGTCAGTGCTCTCAGGGGAAACTTAATTACAACTCTTGAGGTGTAGTTAATATTCAAAGGAATAATGTGGATCATGAAGTTTACTCATTGTATTATTAATGAGCTGCTTTGTATGTGACGCAGCTCATTAATATTTTACTTACATTCGGTCAATATTTATTTGCGCTATCGGCAGCACTTGTGCGAGCACTGGCTGATTAACAATAACACACTGATTAAACACAGAAGTTGACATTTAACGCACATCGCTGCATTATCGCAGCTTAATAAATAGGCCCCTTCCCAACTCTCTCTGGAGGCACATCCAACCAACCGTGCATGAGATAGATTTGCATGCTTCGGAGACCCGGGGTATGCAAATCTCTCTCTTGCATATTCATGGTTTCAGTCTTGAAAACTGGACTGGTTAGGTGTGCCTGCAGGAGAGGGTTGGGAAACTGCCTTAATTTACAGGGGTCTCCCCTGAAAGGACTTTCAAAAGCTATTATGCATGATGTACCAGAAGTCATTGCTACTGGTATTATGGAGCACCTGTTCCATTGCACAAGGGCTGCATTAACAATTTGAATTGATGTAAGAGGAAAATGGCTTCTTGCTGTGTGCTCACTGGAAGAAGGATTCAGGTCCCTGTTAAATGGCACTATTCCCCACCCCTGACTGCAGGGGTCACTTGGACATTTTACAATTCAGAGTCAGAGTTGAGGCCAGATTCGATTCATAAAATCCTAAGGAGCCTTTTGACAGATTTTAGCAGAAACCTTTTGCCTGCTTGCCGCTCCCATCAGCCCTCTCAGTGCTGAGCACATGCTCCCAAGTGGAAAATTAAATATTATTACGGCAATCGGGAGGGGGGGGAGGGGGGCTGCAGTTTTGGTTTGCTAATATGCAGAACTTTATTGCCTAGGGTTCAGTCTTCGCAATTGCAAAGTGATTCTAAAACACGCAGTATGTCTTACAAATATGCACCAGCAGCTTAAAATCTGTAAACATACCATTTAGAAACAGCAGGGCAGAAGCGTAAAATAACACAGTCTAACAATATTCTTTTGGCTTCATTAGATAATACTCCTTCATCTTATGCCTCACCAGTTGTGCTCCTTATCAGCCAAGCGGGTGGTATATAAGCCACTGAATAGGCTAGAGGCACTTTAAAATAAATAAACAGCTCTCTTTTATGCATAAATGTGTAGAGTGCAACACAGAGGGCACCACAGGGACCCCTGGGCTCTATGGCCTTTATGCAGGCATGGCGGCTGATGTCAGGGCCTCAGTGCACAGCCTGTGGATTACACTCGCTTGCACCAGATCTCTTCACGGTAGAATTACAGTGAAGAGCTAAAAAGAAATACTTTTATTTTGGGAATGATCTGAGTTTCAGGTAGTTATAAGGAAGTAAAAAGGGTTCTTGAACACATTTTGGAATGCAAAGTTAAGCTCATGCTTTTGTGGTTGTGTTTGGGGTAAAAAAAAAGGAGGGAGGGTCATTAAAGAAAAACATGAATGTGTTGGTCTTGGATAGGAAAAAAAAAAGAACAAGTAACTGGATAGCTAGCAACCCTCCACTCTACCCCCTTCGGTTTAACAGAAAGTTCTCAGTACCCAGCACCTTTGGGAAACCAAATTTTGAATTTCTTCCTATGAACCGAGGCAGCCATTAGATTTGCAAAAAATAAAAAGTTGTACAATTGGCAGGGCTCAGGGATGCAATTGTTGCCTCCCCCACTAGCAACATCTAATATTAGATTTTTTTTTTTTTCATTTTTCACCCCCTTGTTAAATGTAAACCAGCATGATGAGATACCTATCTCGAATGCCGGTATAGAAAAAGCACCAAATACATAAATCAATAAATAATAATATTAGTAGTGGAATTGAGAATGTATGTTGAATCACATAGAACTAACATAGAAAATCAGAGCGTGGCACTAGCTATGTACTGACCCTGTGGCGGAGCCATATATTTATTTAGCATTTTTATATACCGACTTTCCAATAACAGAATTACTGATCAATTCGGTTTACATTTTAACAGAACAATAACAACTGACAAGTAAATGTCTTACAAAGAACAGGTCGAAATAACTTGGATAAGTAAATATGGGGTTAACCAGTAAAGATACATTGCCTAATATAGGTATAAGTAAAAGATACAGTGCCTAATGTAGGTTAAATAAACAGTTGCTAATTATAAGACTAGGTTATATATGGAGGGTGCAGGCAGAAGAGAGAGTGGTTATGGTGGCTCAAAGAAAGATCACACCTTTCATGAATGCCCTGGACATGACAGATAATGTTATTTGTAAGATGATTTAAGGGTTCTCACATCCATTTATTAGCTTGCATGAAAGCTTTTATCCAGCTAAATGCTTTTGAATATGGACTTCCCGATTTTCCATTTGGGAACATGGAAAATGATGAATTTAATTGAATTATACTTTTGTGTATTTAGCATGATTATAGACACTTTGAAGTCTGCTGAATTTTCTATTATATGGAAAGACATTTGATAAAATAATTAAAAATACCAGTTTGCAAGCAATATAGGCGATGTGGCCACAGCACACATGCCATTTGTTCTCCCTCCTGGGCAGACTGGGTTGTGGCTGTTTTTTTTAATGAACAGATAAAATAAAGTCATTTTGAACCATTTGTTTTTTTCCCACTGTAGTCTTCTGTGTGCATTCACTCTTTTATTGAACTTTGATTTCCTAACATTATTGCACTAATTATATTTTTTCTTGTTACTAGTGTTACTGATAATTAGTCTTGTAATCCCATGTAGTGGTGGTCTAGCCCACAGAGAATCATTGTAATACATCTAAACCCATGACACCTCAGACACATGCACAAGTACACATTATAGAATCAAGAGAGTACAAGTGAAGATAGAAATCGATCTCTCTTCTATGCTTTTTCGCACTGTCCTCAAGGATATGTACTTGACACCCTTCACTAAAAATATACTGCACAGTTTAAGTACCCCTGTACTCTTGCAGTAGAGCAGTTACACAAGGGCTGATGCTACTTTGGGCTATAATGAACCTGCTACTGCAAACATATGAAAGTAATTCTTTGAAATCAAAGCTTTTCCACAGAAATAGTAACTGAGCATTAAAGAAAATGTTTTCATCCTTGCTAACTGCTTACAAGATTTCTCACTACCATCTTCTGTTTCTTGAGCAGTTTTGAGGACAACAGTGTACTCCTCTACCTATATAACCAGAGATGCTGCAGAGGCTCTTCTGTTGTGTATGAGTATGGCACAGAAGTGATATATGTTAGCAGAGCCTTTAGTAGCCCAACATACAATTTTAAATTGGAGTAAATGTGCAGTTTACAATTAGCACCAGCAGGTGGCACTAGACTTCCAGCTTCTGACTTCCTGGACAAGCCACAGACAGAAATGCTTGGCAGTGTAGATTTGCCACTGCCTTATTGGACGTAATATTTAAATATTGAAATGAATGACTAGGCAATTTGTAAAGAGAAGCCACTCACTGAGAAGCATTTCAGGTAACCCATGATCCCTAAGATTGTTAATAACCTGTGTGATAGTTCTTTTTATGTGTTGTACAACAATTTCTTTTGCATGCTATTCCTTGTGTGATGCAGGCTTTGAAATCTGGTGAAAATTTGTGTTTGTTTTGCTAAAGAATTTTGGTTTACTGATGAAAATACAAATTGTCTTCTTGACCTCTTGAAGGTGACATCTTTTTCATCCCAAAGCATCTTAGACCTCCCCCCTCAGAATAATGGGTGGCCCTAAAATCCTGTCCCCTAGCATAATGGATGCCTCTGGTACAGAGTTCTAGTAGATGTGCGGGAGAAAGCTGGATGCTCTTCAGGTTATGATCATCTTAACTGGACAAACCCCAAGGCATTATTTAAAGATACTGCTGAACAGACATTTTTTAGATGACACAGCTCCTTTGGATCCATCGGCCGCATATAAAGCATAACAACCTGAGGAGAATCCAGGATGGCTTAGAACATGTAGTACAACCACATTCTATTCTCTTTCATCTTGGTATTTTCATTTATTGGCACTACAAAACCCGTAACCTGCCTAATGCATTTTCAGAATCTTTATTAGGATCATGCAGGCAGGCATCTTCCCTAGTTCCTTTCTTCATGTGTCACTCATATATTTATGATGCTGCAAATATCAGGGCATGATATATCAGGCACTTTATACTTTTATTTAAGGTGGTTCAAGCATACTGCCATGACATTTCAGAGGTGAGACATTCTCTGTTGATAAGTGGATGGCTGCAAGCAGTTACAGAGAAGTTGACTCTTTGTGCCATACCACTCCAGGCATTTTACTGTGCCATCCTTTAAAGGAGCCAGCAGTCTGTGGCATCTTCTGGCAGCTCACGTTGTGACTCCTTTAACACCAGTGCTTCCACTGAATATCTACAAATATGTCTTATTATAAAGAGGTATGAATCTCCAGATTATATTTACAAATATATGGTCAAATTATACAGCAAAATAAAATGCATAAAAATCGTTCTTAGGTAGCTAAGCTTAAACCTTAGAATAACACAGATGTCTTTTAAACTATATCATCATACTATGAAGATGTTTCAAGATCATGGTCCTTTTTTGGTGCTTCATTGATAATTTTGAGTTCAGTGTTTCTTTTTCAGGGTTCAGACTAATTTCCACTCGAAAATCTGTGGTTTAACTTTTGAATCAGAGCAAATAGTTAAATATTTCAGCAACACTATTCATGTAAATTGGACAACTGTCTGGAATAAAGCGAGGTACGGTTGGTATGATGGTGGAGTTAGGGTGCAGGTACTTCAGCTAACTGCTACAGTGAAGCAGGATTCTGGCATGAACCTTGGTCTCTATCTTTATGACTCATACCTGAGGTAAGCCCTGGAACTTTTCTTATTTCTGACACATATTAGAGCAACCTTACCACTGAACAATCTGGCATGTTTACAATCAACTGGTTTGAACAAATGTGTATTCGTAAGTTCTTATCAATTAGAAAAAAAGAAAATATTTTGTCATTTTTACCTTTTTGTTTGGTGATGGTGCCATCCAAATAATAATTACATGTTCTGAGTTGGTTTTGTTTGGTTTTTAATGAGAATGCCTGTCTTAGCAGTAATGTTACAGCACAATGCAAAGAACATAAGAACATAAGAAATTGCCATGCTGGGTCAGAACAAGGGTCCATCAAGCCTAGCATCCTGTTTCCAACAAAGGCCAAACCAGGCCACAAGAATCTAGCAATTACCCAAACACTAAGAAGATCCCATGCTACTGATGCAATTAATAGCAGTGGCTATTCTCTAAGAGGTAGATCTTCAAAAGATATGCGAGCGTGTACTTTTGTTCGCGCAGCAGGCGCGAACAAAAGTACGCTGGATTTTATAAGATACGCGCGTAGCCGCGCGTATCTTATAAAATCCGGAGTTGGCGCGCACAAGGGGGTGCACATTTGTGCAACCTGCGTGTGCCAAGCCCAGCGCGGCCTGCCTGTTCCCTCCGAGGCCGCTCCGATTTTGGAGCGGCCTCGGGTGGAACTTTTCTTCGCCCTCCCTTCCCCTACCTAACCCACCCCCCGGCCCTATCTAACCCCCCCCCCCCACCTTTGTTGGCAAAGTTACTCCTGCTGAAAGCAGGCATAACTTTGCGCGCGTCGCCAGCAGCCCCGCTCCGTCCTCCGGTCCCGGGGGCTGGTCCGGAGGCCTCAACCACGCCCCCGGGCCCGCCCCCAAAACGCTGAGGCATGCCCCCGAAACGCCGCGTTGTTTCGGGGACGCCCCCCGGACACGCCCCCTCCTGCTCCTTTTCGAAAGCCCCGGGACTTACACGCGTCCCGGGGCTTTACGCGCGCCGGCGGCCTATGCAAAATAGGCGCGCCGGCGTGCGTGGCCCTTTTAAAATCCGCCCCTAAGTAAACTTGATTAATAGCCGTTAATGGACTTCTCCAAGAACTTATCCAAACCTTTTTTGAACCCAGCTACATGAACTGCACTAACCACATCCTCTGGCAACAAAGTCCAGCGCTTTATTGTGCGTTGAGTGAAAAAGAATTTTCTCTGATTAGTCTTAAATGTGCTACATGCTAACTTCATGGAATGCCCTCTAGTCCTTCTATTATTCGAAAGTGTAAATAACTGATTCACATCTACTCGTTCTAGACCTCTCATGATCTTAAAGACCTCTATCATATCCCCCTCAGCCGTCTCTTCTCCAAGCTGAACAGCCCTAACCTTTTCAGCCTTTCCTCATAGAGGAGCTGTTCTATTCCCTTTATCATTTTGGTTGCTGCATAGGCTACCAAATAACCAAGAAAAGAGAGATGTGCATTTGTAAGATATGAGGCAGGTGATAGATCAACAATATTCTATTAACTTATAATAATGTACACTAGCTGATTTGATGGCAGATTATTCTGTATTGCTTTATCCCTATGCAAAATGACATGGAATTGTTTCTTCCTTCTTGCTTGCTTTCTCCATCCATGTTTGCCTTGACTTCTAGTTGCACATTAGTTAGAGATCTAGTTGTCATCTTGCTCCTTGAAAAAGCTGATTTCTCTGCAGATTATGTTAACCTCTCATTGGACTAACATAAGAGTTAATAAGATGCAATTCATACACATTTTTTATCCCACACTAATTGAAAGCCCAGGTACTAGAGATGTGAATCGGAACCGGAATTGGTTCGGTTCCAGTTCCGATTCAAATCGTGCATTTTTTTTCGTCCGGCCCGATTGGTTTTTTTTTTTTTATCGGCTGCGCCCGATCCGATAAACAAAAAACCCACCCCAACCCTTTAAAACCGCTCCCTTAGCCTCCACCACCCTCCTGACCCCCCAAAAAATGTTTTAAAATTACCTGGTGGTCCAGCGGGGGTCCCGGGAGCATTCTCTCGCGCTCGGGCTGTTGGCCGATAAACAAAAAACCCACCCGACCCTTTAAAACCGCTCCCTTAGCCTCCACCACCCTCCCGACCCCCCAAAAACATTTTAAAATTACCTGGTGGTCCTGTGGGCCCCGGGAGCGATCTCCCGCTCTCGGGCCGTCGGCTGCCACTAATAAAAATGGCTCCGGCCGTCCAGTGCTCCTACCATGTGACAGGGGCCGGCCAATGGCACGGATACCCTGTCACATGGTAAGGGCAAAGGGCCATCGGCGCCATTTTTATTAGTGGCAGCTGACAGCCCGAGAGCGGGAGATCGTTCCCGGGGCCCACTGGACCACCAGGTAATTTTAAAATGTTTTTGGGGGGGTCGGGAGGGTAGTGGAGGCTAAGGGAGCGGTTTTAAAGGGTCGGGGTGGGTTTTTTGTTTATCGGCCGACAGCCCGAGCGCGAGAGAACACTCCCGGGATCCCCGCTGGACCACCAGGTAATTTTAAAACATTTTTTGGGGGGTCGGGAGGGTGGTGGAGGCTAAGGGAGTGGTTTTAAAGGGTCGGGTGGGTTTTTAGGTTGTGTTCTAACTCCCGTTAGTGTGCACTAACCCGATTAATGATTTTTTCACAATAAATCGGTGGAATTCCTATTGTATCGCACTCTTTAACGATTAATGACGATTTAAAAAATATCGGATGATATTTTAAATCGTCAAAAAATGATTCACATCCCTACCAGGTACCCCATCATCTATGGATAATTTATTTTTACATTGGTCCAATCCAAAATATAAAAAACCTGTGGCAAAACAGGAGCTTTGCATGCTTTGTGATTTATTATTTCGCCCTGTGACTGTTTTCCCCAGAGAGTTCATTTCCCTTGTGCTGGCCTGCAGGTGATGTTTGACCTCTGCACTGTAGTCCGAAGCGAGGCTTTGGATGCTGGCTTGACTCAGAATGAAGCTGAAACAGCACATACATCCCAGCATCCCCGAGAAAGCTATAAAACTGAAACATCCTGCAGTGTCATTGGTGAGAAAGCTATTATTAGACAGAAGGCCATTGATCAGAGTGAGATTTGTTAGTACTTTGTACACAGATTGCCCCTCAGAGAGAGAGAGCTAGCCCTGAAGAAGCAAGTCTGCAGATCTCACGCTTTAGGGCTTAAACAATAGGGTGAGGAGTCCAGGACAACTAGGGGGGGGGTGGGCAGGATGAAGACCAGAGGGGTCTGGATTACCTTGAGATTGACTGGGCAAACTGGTGGACTAAATGAATGTGGAGGAATGTTTCTCACATGAGCCTGTTTTAAAATCCACTTACATATGTGCATTAAAGCTGGCAAAGTCTTACGGAAGATATGTGGAGTAAATTTGCTCGAGTAACCTTGAGTAATCATGCAACTGATTTAAAATTCCAGCATATCTCTGCTTACATGACAATACGCATATGTATGGGAGCATGTGCACTCAGATTAAAATTAGCTTGTAAATCTTTTTCCATTCACTGTTCTTGCTTTTATTTATTTATTTATTTATTTATTTATTTAACAGTTTTATATACCGCAGTTCAGGTAACAGAGTTACTAATCACTTCGGTTCACATTTCAACAATTACAATGACAGTATAAAGTATAATGTCTTACATAGAACAGGGTGAATGAAACTTGGATAATAACTTACAATGAACAGGGAGAATACAATTTATATACAAAGAACTTGGAGGAACAATGTGTGAAATCGTTGGACCTGTCTTGGCGAGGCCTAAAGCTAACTGTCATGACGTTCACTGGGAGAGTGAGCTGAAGCGAATGGATTATTAGTGTTGGAGGGATGTTGTGGATATGTCAAGGGGAAGGGTCTTCCGTAGGGATCTGTAACAGGAAATTGGGTTAGGAGAATGCTTGGTTGAACAACCAGGTCTTAAGTCTTTTTTTGAAGGTGGGTGTCGATTGTTCGAGCCTGAGGTCTGGTGGGAGTGAGTTCCAATGTATAGGGCCAGCGGTGGAAAGAGCTCTTCTACTTAGTGTTGTTTTGACTGGATGGGCCTGTAGAGTGCCTCTCTGACCTAGTCTCATCGGTCGGGAGGTAGTGTGAGGCTGTAATGGGATTGTGAGCTCAATTGGGGTGGTGTTGTGGATGACTTTGTGGATGATTGAGAGGGAGGGCCTTGTAAAGGATTCTATATTTGATTGGGAGCCAGTGAAGGTTTTTTAAAATGGGTGTTATGTGGTCCCTTTTGTTGGATTTTGTTAGAATCCTTGCTGTGGCATTCTGTAACATTTTAGTTAATAAACTTACTGGATCATTTACCATTTTGCATTAGGACCTTAATGCTAGTATTAAATAGCGCAATGTGCGCTAATATGCAACTGTCACATTAGTTATGCAAGTGGGAAGAGTTTTGAACAGAGTTAATGGAAATGAGCAGCTCCTAACATCAAATAGACAGAGTTACGCACAGCAATGCGGGTTTTAACACCGGAAATAACTAACTACACCTTTTTTCTGTGCATTGTGCCCATGTTAGCTGTGTCTTACCGATCGAAAAAGGTTTTTAGCGCACATGCCGGTAGAGAGAGAGAGAGAGAGTGGGGTAGGTTTGGGGGGAGCAGTTTTACATACACGGTCAGAGGTAAGAACAGCAAAGTTGACATCACTGAAGATTTCCTATCATTTGGAGCGATGAAAGGTAAAAGAGGAGTTGATTTGTACAATGTACTCTCTACCTAAGCTCTATAAAGGCCCTCTCTCTCTCCCTCTCTCTCTCTCTCCAAGGGCTTATCCCGTGTGCTCACTGCTGGAGGAAAAAGTGGCCTCAGATGTTCAACATAGATTAGAAAGTGTTTCAAAACACAATATATGGGCTGTGAGCCACATTATAAATATTGAAATAAGTCCATGGTCTCTTTCACCCCGTATCAAGATTGCAGGCCCTTCTGTGTCTTTCTTGTCCTAATTGAATGTTATGGTTCTGCTATGAAAAATTTTTGAAAACTCCTCATCACTACTTGAAGATCTGTCAGTACAACATGATACAGTTTTCATACCAGAGGGCTTGTTAAGCCAAGAATATACTGATCCCTTCTTATAATTAGCTTCATCTTGCTGAAACTTATTCACCTTCGCTGCTTTTAACTCAGATTTAAACCACTCACTGGTTCTCTTGAAATCATTCAAACTAGTATTGAAAATCTCAATAACTGTATCCATTTTAACAATTCAGGATATTCACAATACACCTTTGGCTCCTTCAAGGTTCTCAGCCCTCGATTATTACTGGATACAGTTGCATTAGAATCTGATTGGAATTGTGGTACGTACCCATGAGGGACTTGTTCAGCATGTTTCTTTTGGGGATGTGGATGAGCATGCATTAGGAAAACGGGCGCTCAATATGAGTAGCTATTTTTTGCATGCATCTTATTGCATTGGCTTGTCAAAGAGATGACGACTTGGAATTACCATTGGGTCAAAAAATGCAGCCTAAACATTGCACAAATTGCAGATTAACTTTGTCATTTATTTGATTAAGTGCCCATGTAAGTTATGTTATGGGGCTATGCTCAAGACAACAAGAAGGGAAGTACTGGGCTTTTCATTTTTATATGCAATTAAAAAACAAAAATAGGCTGTAAGGATTTCTTAGGATCAATGATTACATCAAATAGAACACTAGAAGGCAGAGACAGGAAATGCCTGATGCTACTGTATGATCATCCTTTACTCAAATGAATAAGTGAAAGAAAATAATATACATTGAATGCTGATTTATACTGACTAACAATATTGCATTCAATATTGACTTTGTTAATAGTGCTGTGTAGAAATAGGGCCATTTAAATGTGCTCATCAAATAAATTGTTATTAGCTATCCTTTGCCTATAATTCTATTGTGTTACATTCTCTTCACAAAATGTTGACTTGGGTCGCCTTTGGTAACTTGAGGACTTGATGGAACATTAATCAGTCATTTTATTTCTTAAGATTTTCTTTGTCTTTTCTTATTTTATATAATATTATTATTATAGGATTTATGCCATTACTTTGTCCAAGATTTTTTTTTTATTTATTGCAAACATGCATAAATAAAAAGAAAATATTTAGAATACTCAATAGATGATATAGAAAAATCATCTAAAACTTTTCAGTTTTGTAAAATACAGTAGGTGCTGATAAAAGGAGTGTAGTTCTTCAAAGCTAGTCCAAAATGTATTATGTTAGAATAAAAATGTGATGGATCTCCCAACTAGAAGCCCTTTTCCATCACTAAAGAACTGAGAAAAGATTTTGGGCAGGAGAGGCTTCTTGGCCAGATCTGATATTGTGGAAATTTATATGGAGGATGGAAATATTATAGGAGAGCAGAAGTTGTCCGTTAGTGGCAATGTGTGTGTGGAAAATGTGGTATTATAAACAACCACCAGAGGGCATCTTTTCTGGTAAATTATACAATGTATTTGTATGAAGTAAAAGTGGGAAGAGTGGTTAATAGACTGTACTGGGGTAGGTTCTTCTGTAAGAGGGAAGGGAGAAAGGTTTTGTATAAAAAGGCTGGTTGGAGATTTGGTGGAAAATTAACTGGGGACTGTTGGTCTCTGTGATATTCCTGTCCTATTCCTACTTGCTATGCTTCCTCCATCTTCCCCAACATATGTTATCAATCTTTTCTAGAAGAACTCTCAGGGGTAGATTTTATAAAAGTACGCCCACGCGTACTTTTGTTCACGCACCAGGCGCAAACAAAAGTACGCCGGATTTTAATAGATACGCACGTAGCCGCATGTATCCTTTAAAATCCGGGGTCAGCGTGCGCGAGGCTGCGCAAAATCGGCAGCCTGTGCGCGCCGAGCCGCGCAGCCTGTCTCCGTTCCCTCCGAGGCCGCTCCGAAATCGGAGCGGCCTTGGAGGGAACTTTCCTTCCACCCCCTCCCGCACCTTCCCCTCCCTTCCCATACCTAACTCACCCCCCCAGCCCTATCTAAACCCCCCCCTACCTTTGTTGCACAAGTTATGCCTGCCCAAGGCAGGTGTATCTTGCGCGTGCTGGGCCGGCCGCCGGCGCGCCACAGTCCAGTCCAGGGGCTGGTCCAGAGGCCGCGGCCACGCCCCTGGAACGCCCCCGATGACGCGCCAGCCGTGACACACCCCCAACATGCCCCCCGACACGCCCCCGATGATGCGCCATGACACCCCCCGACACACCCCCCCAGGAAAGTCCCAGGACATGCGTAAGTCCCGGGGCTTTGCGCGCGCCGGCAGCTTATGCAACATAGGCTCAGCGCGCACAGGGGGAGCTTGGGCCAGGTTTTCAGGGGGTACGCATTAACCCCTTTGAAAATCTGGCCCTCACTGTTCTATTACTGCTGTTCACGTCCTCCCATACACAGTATCACATTTTCAAAAAGTCATGAATACAGCTAGATACCCATTTCTGTTGCAATGTCACCCTCAGTTTTCATTTTTGCAGGTGCAGACTGGATCATTTGATCAAAACCTTCAAGATCCCTTGTCCTATTATGTATGTTAATTGTGAACCATCTAGACGGTCAGAATTCTGACCATTTCACAGTATACAAACATTTTTTAATAAATAAAAATAAATAAATTATTCCTTCTAGTGCACTTCTAGATGGACCACAAAGCCCCAAGTATTGTGATTTACCTTGTATACTCCATCAAGTGGGCCTTTGGCCAGTCCTGATATACAACACCCATTAGACACTAGACTGAGACTGCCAAATTCATTTCACTTGTAATTTGTGTCCAAATTCTCAAAGGCCTCCTATGTCCTGATGAACTGCCTCCCACCTATCTACCTTCTACTGAATGAGTAGGACCAAAGGAAACGACAATGGAAAATCCTGCCGTACATGCACATTATAGTCTACTATTCTCTTCCTCCCAATCCAGTTTCTGTAAGCAATATCTCTATCGAAATATGTGTTGACTGCCCTTCAGTATGGCAGACTATCCCGATCAATGGTATGCAGAGAATTGACCCAATAGCTAGAGTTGGCTCAGTTGGGAGTATTGAAGAGCTGTCATTATGATCTGGTTTCTATAGCAATGAGGCACTTAGTTATACTTGGTATTCTTGGGCACAGGGAGGTTGCTGTGACAAATCTCACCACCTCAGTTGTAAGCAATTTGTAGGGTTTAATTTGTGGAACTCCTCCAGTGCTGGCTGTCGTACCCACAGAGTGCCCAATAGCTTCTTTCTGTCCTTTTTTGGAAGCATCTTAAAAACAATCATTTAGAACAAAAGTAGTTTCTTAAGCCACAAAAATCCTCTTTCCTATTTCATGCCCGTCTTTCTCTCCTCTCTGTCCAGTGGCATCTCGAATCAGAAATACTTAACGAGACACAAGGGGGACAAATTAATATGGACAAAGGAAGCAAGCCAAAGCAATATTTCCACATATCACCCCTACCCCATGACATGACCAAAATCCCTTGCTACAGCCTTTTGCCCTTTCTGCAATACCATGCATGTTCCCAGGGCCAAAGTGTAATAAAGTGTGAAATACAAATCAAATTCCTCCAAATTTTACTAATTGCATTATGTCATTTACAGCTTGTATGTTGTGCAGGACAGGGGGGGGGGGGGTGTTTGGGTCCTGGTTTTTGTGTCCCAGAGAGTGGAGAGATGAAGCTTCCACTGCAAGCAGAAGAAGAGGGATATTTATCTATAAATGTTTGCAAAGATGAGAATACAGGAAGTGCTAGAACTGCGAGTGTTGAATTACCTCGGGGCCAGCACATGAAGGGGAGCTGCAGAATGGCTGTTCTCCCCAATAAAGAAGGTACAAGGAGCAGCGGAGGATGAATGACCCATGGACCCTGACTGCCTGGTCTGCATGTATGTGTGAGTGAATGAAAGGCTGCCTGTGATGGGTGTGTGTGTGTGAATGGGAACCTGTCTGGGATGAGTGGGTGTGTGAATGGGAGGCTGCCTGTGATAGGCATGTGTGTGTGAATGGGAGACTGCCTGGCATGAGTGGGTTATGAATGGGAGCCTGCCTGGAATGGGTGGATGTATGAATGAGAGCCTGTCTGGGTTGCATATGTGTATGTATGTGTGTGAATGGGAGCCTGCCTGGGAGCGTTTGTGTGTGTGAGAGTGCGAGTCTACATGGGATTTGGGTGGATATGAATGGGAGCCTGCCTGATGTGTGTGTGTGTGAGAGAGAGAGAGAGAGAGAGAATGGGTGGATTCCAACCTGCCAGCAGCTGAAATGAAGATGAGGGCCTGATGCTGCTGGTAGATCCCAGCCAAAGAATTGCTGGAGACGCTTGTGAGGGAGCATATGTGTATTTGAGCTTGTGTGTGTATATAAAAGTAGGAGATGAGAAAGTTTGTGCATCCCACTCCCAGTAATCCATGACAATCTCAGGGTGACTGAAAATCAAAGTTCCCAGGTATGGAGAGTGTGAATTTTTAAAATCCTTTTTAGTTTTATTTTCAGGTGTTATTTGCTGTCTTGAAATATTTTATTGGTGTTTGGGACATTTAAAAAAACTTGTATATGAGTTTTTAATTATTTGATCTTTTATTCATCAGCTTTTTTTGAAATAATATTATTAGCATGTTTTTAGAATTATGATTTTGGAGAAATTACTACTTACCTGATAATTTTGTTTTCCTTAATGTAAACAGATGGATTCAGGACCAGTGAGTTATGCACCTCTACCAGCAAATGGAGATGGAGTAAACTGACGACACAGTATAAATATTCCTGTAGTGACGTCAGCCTGCCAGTATGCTCTTTAATAGCCAATTGTGGACAGACTATCAAAAAACTTGATTAAAAACAGACAACCATCAATGCACTCAACCAACAGGAAACACTGAACTCAGGCAAAGAAGGTATGAACCCCAATCTAGGGACTGCATGAACACTTACCAGTAATCCCCTGTAACACATTGCCACACAAGAGGAACATTAACACAATCATTTGGCAGCCAAGGTCGTGAAGCTGAATCCATCTGTTCTCATTAAGGAAAACAAAATTATCAGGTAAGTAGTAATTTCTCCTTTCCTAACATCCCAGTGGGATGTTACCAAGCTACTCCCGTATAGAGTGGGAGGCTTCCCATTGCCCAGTCAAAACTGTACATGCAAAGGGTGCATCCTCCTGGAACTGCACATCCAGATGATAATACCTGGAAAAGGTGTGTAAAGAGGACCATGTTGCAGTTCGGCAAATATCAATGGGAGACAACAGTCTAACCTCTGCCCATGACACTACCTGAGCCTTAGTGGAATGAGCCCTAACCTGAGTAGGCAACAGTTTTTCAGCAGCCACATACGTGGCCATGACTACCTCCTTAATCCAACAAGCTATTGTAGCTGCCAAGGATTCCACCATGAAGGACAAATAGGTGATCCATTTTTTGGAAAGGTGACGAAACCTCCAGATACCTCACGACATATCTCTTGACATTCAAGGGAAGCAACAGGTGATATTCCTCCGCATCTCTTTCCTTATCTAAAGACTGCAAGGAAATGGATTGATTCAAGTGAAAATCTGAGACCACTTTAGGCTAGAAAGAAGGAACAGTACGCAGCTGTATCACTCCTGGAGCCACCCGAAGGACCGTCTCTCGCAAGACAAGGCCTACAGCTTGGAAATTCGATGCATAGAACATATCACCACCAGAAACTCTGTTTTTAAAATCAGTAACTGCAATGAAAGTCTACACAGCGCTTGAAACGTAGGACCCGCCAAGAAATCCAACACCAGATTAAGACTCTGCAAGGGAACCGGTAATCACAAAGGAGTATGAAGAAATGGGCCACATCAGGATGAGACGACAAAGATTCACCATTGACTGGCCTCTGAAGCAGGCAAGAGCTGCTACCTGTACCTTCAAGGAATTAAGGTCCAACCCTTTATTCAACCCATCCTGCAAAAACTCCAAAATGAGCGGGATTCTAACTAATGAGGAAGCACTCCTCGATCTTCACACCAAGCCTCAAAACCTCATCATAGGTCAAGGAAGGGGAGAACTTTCATGCTCATAGCAAGGTAGCAATCACCGCAAAAGAATATCCATGCTTCAACAAGCGAGCTTTCTCAAGGGTCATATCATAAGACAAACCTGAGTCGGATATTCATGAAAGACAGGTCCCTGCTACGACAGGTCCCTGCTACAACAGATTCCTATGTGCCGCAAGATGGAGGGGGGAGTCTACCAGGTATGCATGGAGGGGGGAGTTTACCAGGTATGCATGGTCTCCTAGGGAAATCTGGTGCCACCGAGAGCACCATCGCCCTGTGGCTTTAGACCCTCTGGACTATTCTGCCCAACATGGGCCATGGGGGAAAGGCATACAGTAGCTTGTCCTCCGCCAGATCTGCACAGAGCAACGATACCCAAGACTTTGGATCTCTCCTGTGACTGAAGAATTGAGGAACCTTTGCATTGCGAAAAATCCCCAGCAGGTCTAGAAACGGAAGACCCCAGAGATTCACTATCAGCTGAAACACCTCTTCCGCCAATACCCCATTCTCCTGGGTCCAGAGTTCTCCCTGTTGAGAAAGTCCTGCTCTTACATTATCCTTTCCTGCAATGTGCGAGGACCAAAATCTCCTGAAGATGGATTTCGCCCCATTCCATTGGTTGATCTATCTCTGGCGACACTTGCTGGCTCTTTGTTCCTCCCTGCCGATCGATGTAAGCCACTGTCATCACATTGTCCAACATTATCTAGACCGCTCGACCCTGCAGTCTGCCTTCGAACTACAACATGCCAACCAGACCGGCCTTGCCTCCAGGTGATCGATGTTCCAAAGAGACTTCTTCTGGACTCCAGCACCCTTGCGCTGTCAGTTCTTGACAGTGGGCTCCCAAACATGGAGGCTCACATCTGTCATAAGTACTAGCCAGACAGGGAAACTCCCCTGCTGAGATTTTCCATTCATAGCCACCACTGTAGCTGGGAGGAGACTTCTATCGGTGATGGAGCCGGACTGAGTAATCCTGAGACTGTGGATTCCACTGAATCAGCAAGTAACTCTGAAGAGAATGTATACCCTTGTCCATGGTACCACTTTCAGGATTTCTGCCATTAAACTAAGCACTTGTAGATACGACCACACAGTCGGGCAAATAGCATCCATCAACAGATGCAGCTGCGCTAACAACTTCTGAATATGAACTTCCGGTAGGAAAACCTTGCCCTGCTTTGAGTCAAATTGAACTCCAAGATATTCTGGCAACTGAAGAGGCTGAAGACTGTTCTTTGCTAGATTCACCACCCAGCTGAGCTCCTGCAACAGGGAGATCACCTTGCTGGTCACCAAACGGTTCTCTTCCAGAGACTTGGCACGAATCAGCCAATTGTCCAGATACGGGTGTACTAGGATCCAATCCTTTCTCGACTCTGCCGCTGCCACCACTACTATGACCTTGGAAATGGTTCTGAGAGCAGTGAACAGTCCAAAAGGAAGCGCCCAAAACTGATAATGGCGTCCCAAAACCGTGAATCATAGAAAATGTTGGTGCTCTAGTCAGATGGGAATATGTAGATATGCTTCAGATAGATCCAGAGAGCTCAGAAATTCCCCCAACTGGTTTAGCTAGTATCACTGAACATAATGTTTTCATGCAAAAATGAGTCACCCGCAATGACAGTTGACTCCCTTGAGATTCAGGATGGGATGAAAGGAACCCTTCTTCTTGGGCACAATGAAATATAATATTGACCCATATTTTCTTGAGATGTGGGCAATAGTACCACAGCCCTCAGACTGAGGAGTCTTGACAATGAACACTCCACCATCAGTTTCTTCTGTGGGGAGTGGCAGAGAGACACCATGAACATGTCCCAAGGCGAAACTCCAGCAAATATCCTTTTCATATCACTTCTAGGACCCACTGATCCATTGTGATTTTGACCCACCTCTGAAAAAGAGAGAGAGGTGGCCCCCTATCTCCTGTTCCTTGGGGTGGGTTAACACACCTTCATTGTGAGGCTTGGGAGGTCCCACTACCTGAGTCTGCATCCCTTCTGGGCTGTCTGGGATAAAAGAACTGAGACCTACCGAAAGGCCAAGTTGTTTGAAAGGACGCTCCTCTATAGGGACGAAAACGCTTGGATCCCCTAGCATGACTCTCATGGTAAATGAACGTGGTTTCTGCTTCTTGTCCTCTGGCAAACAAGGAACCATGGATTTGCCCCACTTGCTGGACAGGTTCTCCAACTCATTTCCAACAAGAGCGAACTTTCAAAGGGCAGTTTTGTAAGGTAGCCTTAGAAGTTGCATCGGCTGACCAATTTCTCAGCCATAACTGACACCTGGCCACTATTATCGAAGCCACCCCTCTGTCTGAGATGTGGGACCAAATTGCAGCCCACATCTGCCCAAAAAAGTGGCTGCTGGTTCCATAACTAATCTGGAATTCACTCCAGAGTCCAACCTCCTGAGAGAGAAGCAAACAAGAGCGAGCCACCAGAGAGCAACAAGAAGCTATCTGGTGATTTGCCACCACTTCAAAATGCTGTTTAAGGATGGTCTCTATCCTTCTATCATGTAAATATTTCAAGGCAGCTCCCCCCCCCACCCCCATGGGGGATAGTCATCTGCTTGGAGACCTGCACAGATCAGGCGTATCCATTTTTGGAAAATGCATATGCTTTCTCACCACTGGATCCAAAGGTACAGGCCTTCCAAACTTGACCCCACTTTGAAATTAGCCTCCGGGCACCCTACTCAAGATCAATCAATTCTTAAATGGCCTCCAGCACAGGGAAAAAACATGAGGCTTTACGCAAGGAAACCAAAATGGGATTCTTCTTTGGCGCAGAACTGGAATCTGCCCCAGGAACTCCCAGCATCTTCAAAGTCTGGGAAATCAGTGCTGGCAGTTCATCTCTATGAAAGAACCACAACATCGTTCTATACAGTTCTAGTCCCAGAGAAATTTCCCTATCCTCCAGGAAATCAGGATTGGCCTCGTCATCCGTGTCATCCGGATCCTTATCGGGAAGGCCTACTGCTGACCTAGGAGTACTTTGGCGCTTAACAGCAGTACTGGACTGCGACTCTGTCCTGCCAGGATTGGACTGCGCTGAGGACTGCGCCTGAAGAAAAGATTGCAATTCTTGAAAAAATTCTACCCAAGAAAAGGCAGAAGGATCTATACCAAAACCAGCAGGCCCTAGGTCACTGAGCTACCATCCCCCACTGACAAACCAGTTAAGGGTTCTAATATCAGGCGTCCCTCCTGACATATCTTTACCCAGAACCTCATCAGGCTGGGAAGAACCAGGCTTAGTAAAACCAGAGGAAGATAATTCCCCTGAGCCTTTAAACAGCGCTGGCACAAGTTAGAGGGCAAGCCAAGGTGAGATGTCAGGCGGTGCACAGGGAAAGGCGCGTAGTTTTCTAATCTATAGGAGCCATTTTTTTTAATATGCTCAAAATTTAGGTGTCCCAAGACTAAGCACTGCAAGGCTAGGCATCTCAATGTTTAAGCGCACAACAAATGTACTCCCGATTAATGCGCAAAGGATGGGCGCCTGACTAAACCTGATGCCACTACAACCTGGACACCCAAGCTGACGCCCAACTAAGCGTCTAAAAACTGGATGTACAACCTGGACACACAGCTATATGCACAGGCCGAACCAACGTCCTGTAGAAGGCAGCTGAACATGTAGGCAAAATCTCAAAAACGCCATCGCGACCTACCATGCGGCATGCAGTGAAAAGCCTCGGAGTGGGGCCTAGCTAAAAGAGGCTGCTCAACCCGTTAGGCTGCCCCTGTCACTTTACCTCCCTCGGGGGTTGGACAACCGTCGGAACAGAGTGGTGAGCACGGAGGCCAAGGGAGGGGAAGTCCTTAAACAAACCCTCCTTCTCTGTCTCTATAATTTTGTAATCTCTTTTTTTTCTTTTTTAAACTTATCTGAGTTCAGCCCTTCCTGGCTGAATACCGAGATGGTCTTGGCTATGGGGGAGAGGGCATATGCCGTCACTGCCGTGCTCGGCTTCCTGCATCAGCTGCATTTCAGCTGTACAATCAGCTAAGTCCATGCCGGCTGAAAATCCCCGCTACTGGACTAATCACTCATCTGAGGCACCACAGAAATCACCTCAGGAATTCTCAGCTGGGGGAAGGACCATTTGGTATCACTGCAGGAGAGCAGGGCAAACAATTTTCCTTTTATTTCTCCTTCTAAAACCTGAAACAGTCCCCAGTAGGGAGATGCACATCCACCATCTGCTGGAGACAGAGAACACTAGGTCCTGAATCCATCTGTCTATATGCTAGGAAAGTATTTATTTTATTTCTTGATTTTATTGTTTGATGTTTGAGGAATGGTGGTGGTTCTGTTTTTTCATTGTTGCACTGCATAAGAGTGTCTGGCTTCTTGCGGTTTCCAGTTCAGTTTTTGTCTGCACATTTGTATTTCTGCTTTATGGTTGCTCTATTCTGTATTTGGTGAGGATTTGTTTATGTTCTGCATGTATGACTGAGGTGAGGCATTTTCCTAATAGGAAGTGTATTCGCGTATTTGGGCTTTTAGAGGGTCAAGCCAACACCCAACATACATCACAATAGGCCTAATACATATCACTGAAGGGAGCTGGGTGTTTTTTTTGGTGGGCCCAGGACAGAGAATAAATGAATGGCGGGGAGAGGGGAGGGAGAGCACAGTAATTGTTTGCACAAGGCATGAAGAAAGCTAGCACCAGCCCTGTATGTGGTGAGCGAGATGGGGGCATAATGGGGAGGAGTTGAATTAGCCAGATAACTTATCTGGCTAATTCAATTAGCCAGACAACTTATCTGGTTGAGCTGTAGACCAGTCCTAAATTGAGCTGGACAGGCTTATCTGGCTGACTTTGAGATAGCTGGATATATTCAGCAGCGCAGCTGCACTGCTGAATATCCTGGCTATGACCTGGCGAATTAGCTCAACTGCCTAGCAGCTCAATATGGACCTCAGTATGAAAATATTTTCTGTTTGGAATTTTGAAATCAAAGAAAGCTGGAAAGCACGAGAATAATCGTTGCTTTGCTTTGTTTCAGCCTTCCGAGATGGAAGATCAGGGTTTCCCACTGCCGCTTCTCTAGTGTTGTGAGCTGCAGATAAGTCCTGCGGTCTCACAATAAAGCGGTTATCAGACTCAACCAGCGCCTTCTGTCTTCTTTGGATCCAAGTAGCTGTGGGTCAGCAGGCAGCAGCAGTAAGCTGGCTTCAGAAGCAAGGGATTTTGGAGAATGGGACAAGTTGTCGGTCTCCTTCATTGTAAGAACATAAGAAATTGCCATGCTGGGTTAGACCAAGGGTCTATCAAGCCCAGAATCCTGTTTCCAACAGAGGCCAAACCAGGCCACAAGAACCTGGCAATTAATTACCCAAACACTAAGAAGATCCCATGCTACTGATGCAATTAATAGCAGTGGCTATTCCCTAAGTAAACTTGATTTTAAGTTTACTTAGGGAATAAGGTTTGGATAAGTTCTTGGAGGACTTCTCCTCCAAGAACTTATCCAAACCTTTTTTGAACCCAGTGTTAGTGTTTGAGGTAGTTGTGGGTGGATCCTTGGGCCGGTAGCAGATGACCACGCCACGGGGGAAGATCCCGAGACGGACCACCGGTCAAGCTCAGAGTATGGAGACAGACACACACTAGTTCTTTTATTAGACAGTATACTGAACCACCAGAGGTGGCAGTAGTGAGTTGAATTGCCCGACTGGGCTGTAGTCCCTCAGATACTGGAACAGCGATCCTGGATAACTGAGCTGTAGAGAAACTGAATATAGTGAATAGGCAGGGTATGTAGAGTTCAGGAACACAATGGTTTCATGGAGGCAGCCTAGGAGCTGGAATGAAGTAGGCCCTCGAGGAGCGAGTACCTGGTTCTAGGGAATGCTCTGAGAGAGCGATGATAACTCACTGGTGTTGTAGGCAGCGATGACTTCCTGGCAGAAGTGATATTCAGTAGCAAGTCCGGGAACGAGGGCCCTCGAGGAGTGAGTACCGGTTCCAGACTGCGATCTGAAAAGCAAAAGAGAAAGCGAGGCCCCCGAGGAGCAGGTACCCCTGGTAAGTCCGAGGAGGCAGAGTAGCTTAGGTAGAGTAACCCTTGCAAACTCGATCTGTTAGTGATTTCAGAGACCTTAAATATCCGGTGCGGATGACGTCATCTCAGTGGGACGCCCCTGAGGTTCGCGCCACTGCTGGTACTTCAGTCGGGGCCGCGCGCGCACCCTTAGGCTCTGTGGGGACATGGCAGTGTGCAGTGTCTAGCCGGTCCGGGGATGCCAGAGGAGAATAGCAAGGTGACGCCGCAGCAGCCAAAGTTCCAACAGGCAAAGAGGGAGTCGCCAAAGCGTAAGGTGGGCGTAGAGGAGACGTCGGGCAGCAACAGTTGCAACACCCAGCTACACTAACTGCATTAACCACATCCTCTGGCAACAAATTCCAGAGCTTAATTCTGCGTTGAGTGAAAAAGAATTTTCTCCGATTAGTCTTAAATGTGCTACTTGCTAACTTCATGGAGTGCCCCCTAGTCCTTCTATTATCCGAAAGTGTAAATAACCGATTCTCATCTACTCGTTCAAGACCTCTCATGATCTTAAAAACCTCTATCATATCCCCCCTCAGCCATCTCTTCTCCAAGCTGAACAGCCCTAACCTCTTCAGCCTTTCCTCATAGGGGAGCTGTTCCATCCATCCCCTTTATCATTTTGGTTGCCCTTCTCTGTACCTTCTCCATCGCAACTATATCTTTTTAGAGATGTGACGATCAGAATTGTACACAGTATTCAAGGTGCGGTCTCACCATGGAGCGATACAGAGGCATTATGACATTTTCTGTTTTATTAACCATTCCCTTCCTAATAATTCCCAACATTCTATTTGCTTTTTTGACTGCTGCAGCACACTGAACCGACGATTTTAAAGTATTATCCACTATGATGCCTAGATCTTTTTCCTGGGTGGTAGCACCTAATATGGAACCTAACATCGTGTAACTACAGCAAGGGTTAATTTTCCCTATATGCAACATCTTGCTCTTGTCCACATTAAATTTCATCTGCCATTTGGATGCCCATCTTCCAGTCTTGCACGGTCCTCCTGTAATGTATCACAGTCCGCTTGTGATTTAACTACTCTGAATAATTTTGTATCGTCTGCAGATTTGTTAACCTCACTCGTCGTATTCCTTTCCAGATCATTTATATATATATTGAAAAGCACCGGTCCAAGTACAGATCCCTGAGGCACTTTACTGATTTACCCTTTTCCACTGAGAAAATTGTCCATTTAATCCTACTCTCTGTTTCCTGTCTTTTAACCAGTTTGCAATCCACGAAAGGACATCGCCTCCTATCCCATGACTTTTTACTTTTCCTAGAAGCCTCTCATGACAAACTTTGTCAAACGCCTTCTGAAAATCCAAGTACACTACATCTATCGGTTCACCTTTATCCACATGTTTATTAACCCCTTCAAAAAAGTGAAGCAGATTTGTGAGGCAAGACTTGCCTTGGGTAAAGCCATGCTGACTGTGTCCCATTATCCCTTCCTATATCCCTCTGTCGCAAGTTAGTCCAGGGGGGGAGAGAGGTTCCAAGGTCTCTTTTATTGGTTACCCTTATCATATGGTCCCTATAAGAGTAGGACTAGGGTAACCTAGTGGCCACAGCAGCCTTCAGGTCTGCATTTCAGAGTTCTTGCACTGGTTATCTTACCCAGCCTGCTGCCTGGGGAAACTGACAGGGTGGCAGCATCAAAAAACGTGTTTTGTGGGGGGGGGGGGTTTTGGCCATTTATCTCTTTTCAGTGTTCAGCTCCCCTTCCACAGTTCTTTTATCCATCAGATTAAAGAGGAAAGATTTCATTGGCTGCCTTTCAAGTCAAGATCAAGCTTTCCCACTATTGCCTTTCCGAGCACCTTTACTTCTGGATTTGGGACATCGTTGCTTCGTCCACCCTGTGGAGGGAAAAGGAAGGCTCAGCTGCTACTCTCTTTGCAGCTCCTTTTCTTCTCTTCCGCCTCCTACAGTCTTCTTGCCTTCCTGCACCACAGATCTCTTCCTCCAGGAATCCTCCTTGCCCTTCAGTATTCAAGACAGCTTCGCATTTCTCCCTGGGGCTCGGCGAGGGCAGCTGCCACATGGCTGTACTTCCTCTTCCTGCCTGCTCTCCTTTGCTCTGCATGTGTCCTGTTGCACCCTCGTTCCCCCCCCCCCCCCTTCAGTAGCTTTTATACATCCTCCCGCAGCCTTTCATACATCCCTCCTTCCTTTCTTCTCTCTTTTTCTTTCCCTCCATATCAGGTTTATTATCTTTCCAATCTTACTCATTTTTCCATCTCTTTACCCGCTGTTCCTTTGTCTTTCTCTCTCCCTCCCTCTCCCCTTCTCTGTGTTCCCTCTCCACCTGTTGTCTTTTTCTGTTCTCACATTTACATTTTCTCTTCCCCTCGTTTATTCTTACGTTTTGGCTTTCCCACTCTGAAGGACCCGTTGGCATTCTGGCCCCCATATCTCCCCCTCACTGATGGCTGCTACATGAAGAGCTCTGGTGTCTGCCCTGTACTTTTGCAAAGCTGCATCTCCCCCCCACCCCCAGCTGTCTGGAAAGCATCTAATGGGCAGTGCTTTCCCCATGGGTGTAGCGTGCCATGATGCAGCCTTGTAAACACTTCCAAGAAGGAAATGATGTGTGATAGTCAGCATTTCAACACAGCTGAGGCCTGGCTAATTTAATACTGGGGGATGTTTCATTTCAGTATTGTTTCTGCGGTTTCTTCTCTTTTGGCTTGTCTCCTCGGCACCAAAAAATGGAAGGACATTCAGCTCCCAGAGACAGGATATGAAACAGGAGAGGGGCAGGAGAACATCTTTCCATCCTCCTTCTCCAGGTAGCATCTTCTCTTCCAGCTCCCCTCTCAGCAACAGGGGCGGCTCAAGGCAAGCTGCTGCCTGAGGCGAGGGATGAGGTGGCGCCTCCTCGCCCTGCCCCTTCACACATACACCGTCACATACACGCACATACATACTCTTATACACACCCACAATTTCTCTCACAGAAAGTGGCACACTCTCAGGCTCTAAGACCCTCTTTCTCCTCCCCCACCCCCACAAGCCTTACTCCCCTGGATTCTCTCATATACTCACACGCTGTCACTCTCACTGGCTCCCTCACATACACACACACCCAGGCAAGCTCTCATTCATTCTCACACCGCTGCCCCCACCCTCCAGTCATGTACACACACACACACACACACACACACCCCAGGCAGGCACCCATTCTCATAGAGACAAACCCCAGAAAGGCACCCATTCATTCACCCACTCACACCTAAGCAGTTACACATACACACCCACACACAGGCTCTCACCCTCCCACCGACACACACAAGATCTATAAAATCATGAGAGGTTTAGAGCGGGTAAATGTGAATCGGTTATTTACACTTTCGGATAACAGAAGGACTAGGGGCACTCTATGAAGTTAGCATGTAGCACATTTAAAACTAATCGGAGAAAATTATTTTTCACTCAACGCACAATTAAGCTCTGGAATTTGTTGCCAGAGGATGTGTTTAATGCAGTTAGTGTAGCTGGGTTTAAAAAAGGTTTGGATACATTCTTGGAGGAGAAGTCCATTTCCTGCTATTAATCAAGTTGACTTAGATAATAGCCATTGCTATTACTAGCATCAGAGCATGGGATATACTTAGTTTTTGGGTACTTGCCAGGTACTTGTAGCCCGGATTGGCCACTGTTGGAAACAGGATACTGGGGTTGATGGACCCTTGGTCTGACCCAGTATGGCAATTTCTTATGTTCTTATAAAGTCTCCCACAGCCACACAGCCTCTCACTTACACACACAGGTTCTCACTCCCCTCCAACACACACACAAGCAATCACCCATCCACCCAGGCAGGCAGTCACCCACCCGCACATACACACAGGCATACATATACCCCCCCCACACACACACACACATACACACAGGCATACATATACACCCCCCCCCCCACACACACACACACACATACACACAGGCATACATATACACACACACACACAGGCAGTCACCACCACATACCGTTAGGGCCTAGACCTTTTATTCAGCCCCGCATCCTCCTCCTCTCTTGGGTCGCCAGTTTTGCGGCAGCAGGAGATGACGAGTCGCGTTTCTCCCAATGTCAGGACAAACGTGACTCCTGCTGCCAGAGGTTACCTCTGAGTGGATTGGTCACGGGTTTGGTTTATCCCTGCCCGATCCAATGTTTAACTTTGGAGGCAGGGTGAGGTGGTGGCTGCAGTACAGGTGTTTTGGAGGGGCACTTTTTGCTGCTCCGAAAATCTGCCACCTGAGGCCTCTGCCTCATCCTGCTTCATGATAGAACCGTCCCTGCTCAGCAATATGCTGTCTCTCCCAGCCAATATTCCTGTTTCACTTTCTCACAGTCCCTCTATCAACTGCTCTCCTGGCTTCTCTCATAGCCCCTCTCTTGGTCCTTTTATCATCTCCCCTCCCCATCTTCACCACAAGGTTTAATAAGCAGAAACAATGAATGGTTTGCCTAGGCACATGTGAGGGAAGAATACATTGCTATGTTTTAAACACTTTATTGCAAAAAAACAATCCTGCCAAATTCCTTTGACCCTGGAAGTTGCAAACACATTGGCAATAAAAGGATTAAACCATAAAGCACAGCTGGATCATGTTTGGGTGAAAGGTGCTATACAACTCCATATTGTTCTTTGACTTAGAAATGCAGTCATTTAACAACCTGTAGCTCCCATTATTTCACTAATTAGTTTTCAACAGAATCCTTATGGTGCATATCCTACTCAGTTTCTCCAGCTCACATCCGCTCAGAATCCCTTTCTGTGCATCCACCTAACACAAATTACTGCAGAGAGACAACAGAGTCGGAAGCTCAGCACCCGCTCCTTTCTTTGGACGGGAGGAGTTGGGGGCATTGTCTGACAGTGACGGCTTCAGTCCCAGAAACAGCCCATCCTGAGTTTCAATACCCTGTTTCCGCCATGCAGTGGACCCGATAGTCAACCAAAGTAATTTTTACTGGTGAACAGGGCTGATGTGCTCACAAAAATCAGAGCCATAGCCAGGTAACTCAGGAACCTCACTTACGCACTGTCACGCTTTAATGCATGAACCGCCCTTCAGATGTACTGAACAGTGCCAGGCAGAATTCTTGGGACTCAGAGGAAGTGACACTTTCATGTATGCAAACAGAAATTTGAAGTGCATTTTGGCACATTATACTTGTGTGAGATTAATCCTTTTAAATGTCTAATTAAAGCAAGATGTTAATTAAAGAGCTTTTTCTCCATTAGATGAATCAGGAGCTCTCAGACCCTTAAGGATCAGAGGGTGCTTTACAGTGTATAATAGATCAGGATGATTATCAGGGCAGCGTGTAATCTGATGTCTTCATTACCAGGGCTGGATTTAAAATATGGGCAGCCATAGGCACTGGGGGAAGGGGAAGGGGAAATCCCCTTCTTAGAAATCAATGATCATCAGAAAATATAGGGGCGTGGGGGAAGGGGGAGGGAAATTTCCCACCTCAAAAAAAAAGAAATGAACAGAGGGTGCAGGGATCCATGCCCAGATCTGCCCCTCTCCACTTGGCCTCCCACATTAGGGCTGATACAATACAATGCGCTGTAGGCAGCGCATGTCTCAACGCGTGATTGGACGCACATCCATAACCTCCAATGCAAAAAAAGGGATTAGCGCGTCCAAACGTGTGTCCAGTCGTACGCGTAGCTAATAGTGCTCATCAGATGTTGATGAAGCTAATAGCTATTTCCCCCAATGCAAAAAATAAAATAAAATGTGCGCCGACGCGCACATTTTTACTCTCCAAAATTAACGCCTGCCCCGCAGCAGGCATTGATTCTTGAGGAGCCCAAAAAGTGTACAAAAAGCAGAAAATACTGCTTTTCTGTACTTCCTCTGATTTAATATCGTGGCGAGGGGCGCACCATTTCCCCTAGTGCCTCCTTTTTACTGCGGGCAGCCCATTTGCATTTTGCATCAGGCGCTCCGGAGAGGCCGATCAGCGCGTGCGTTAGGAGGGTGGGCGCCCAGTCATGAACGCCTGGTTTCCGTGCGCCGATCTTGCATCAGCCTGATTGTGCCCTTCCCTTACCTCCGGAGATCATCAGGGCCTGCAACCACATTCCTCTTCAGCTGGGCCTGCAGCAACAACTTGAGTAGAGGTCACTACAGGGCCTGGGGTCGGAGTGCTTGTGGTTACAGGCTTTGTGGCAGCCTGCCCCGCTTCCCGCATGGGCTTCCTGTTACCAGGCGAACCTGTGCGAGGGGCAGGCTGCTGCAGGGCCTCTGAGCTCACATGCCAGCTAAACCATTGCTCAAGGTATTGCTGCGGGCCCGACTGAAGAGGACAGTGGCTGCAGGTCCAGAGAGATGGTGGCGTGGCAGCAGCGACGTTATTCCTGTGCCTATCAAAATTTGGCACTAGAAGCAGTTACCCTACATAGCCTATGCCAAAATCTGAGCCTGTTCATCACACTGCAGGCAAGTGGATAAGAAGGTCTCATTTATATCTATAGCCATAAGAAAATAAGTGGATGCACGGGGGGGAGCATGAAATACCTTTCTTTTTTAAGTAATGTAAACTAACAATATCAATATGAGTATTTTATTGGGATGGGAGAAACTGAGAGATATTGTGGATTTTACAAAATGACTATAAGAGTAGAGCTTAATCTTTTATCATTCATTCATTTATTTTTACCTGGAGGTTTAATCCTCCTGCTTTGGCAATAGTCATAACTATCATGTCCCCAGAAAATGTTGGGTGGCCACAAACCCAAGAAGGGATCGTCCTCAGCTCATGGTTCAGCCCCTGTGCTTGGATCTCATCCAAAAGGCTGATAAGCGATCTGTCATTTCCCCAATATCTGCTATATACTTTTATCATTGTCAGGCTTCATAGCAGCAAGCATGGTCTCAAATAGCCACCTTTAGAGGCTGTCCTCTTTTAATCATCAAATAAAGTCTGATTTCTGTTTTACTTTGTGGACTTTTAAAATTTCTGTGGTGTAAAAGAGACTTATTAAGAGTCCTGGACAGCTGAAGGCTTTCGCTGCTGTACAACATTTTTAGAAACTTCAGCATGCTCTGGAGAAATGGCTTTGTGAAACACTTTTGAGCTTTGAAAAACTTTGATTAGAGGGGCATTTTGCAGAAAGTAAAAGAACTCGATGAAACAGCATTTACCAGTGTCGTACAAAAACTGCTGGCTTGAATGACAGACTGCCAACAGCGTCTTGAGTGGGGTCAAGCTGGAAGCGCCCGCTTCTTGGTTGGGCTTCCTGCCCCTTAGTAAGGGGGTAAGTAGGTTCCTAGCTCGGGGATCAGTTTGAACTAAAAGACAGAGCTATGGAAGTTCAGAGAATGAATAATGGTGATTTTTAATGTATCTTTTAAAATTACTTTTTAATTCATGTTATTTTTATTTTTCTACACCGCTGTGAATGGGTTCTGGATACTGCCATTCAACCAGCATGCACAACTCATTATTTAAAAGTCTTGCTTTCTATTGAAAGGGCTAGTTTTAAATGTTCCTTCATCCTTTTAAGATCCGCTGGGGAGAATCTGATGGTGGTACCTCGGGTTCATTTATTCTGTAGTGTTAGCAGAGCCTTGTGTATGGTGAGGCCCCACATCTGGGACTTGTTTCCAGGGAGCATGGCCAGTGCTTATTAAAAACCATTTTTAGGGCCCATCGGAAAACATTTTTACTTCTTTGATGGGCTTCCTATTTCTGCTACGCCATAGGCTTCACAGTAATGTACTCCACTACTCTTTGAGGTTATTTCTTGTTTTTATGTTTTTGAGTTATTAATGTTGCAAACTAACAAGAATTTTTTTTTTTTAGCAATGATGCCAGCATAGATATAAACAGAAGCAACTTGTGCTGTCCGTCCTCTCCTTCCATTCCTTATTCCATGTTCGCCACACCCGTGGAAAAAAAACCATTTGTTATTCCCCATGCCTGTAAATGGCACTGGGTGTTCTTGGGAGCATCATCAACCCATCGGAGGCTGTGAACAGGCACTTAGAAAGTTCTCCACATCCCCTAATACCAGCTATCGTAGAAAACTCAGTGAGAAACTCCAGCACTTTCTTTGCCCAAACTCATTCCTGCCACATTCTACAGAGTTGTGAGTGAGGCATAGCAAGTTCACCCATCCCTGATATTCTGACACGTTCTCTCTAAAAGAGGATCTTTAATGTATTACTAGCAACCTTACCGGTTTGGGTTTTGTTTTTTTTTTTTAATGATTATAGGATGGTTTCCATTTGCAGTTTTAGTGGGTTGAAAGAAACTACAAAATATTGTGTTTCATATCTCCCACGAACATATAATTCAAATCCTTATTTATTTTCTCATTTATGGCTCTTGCCATGACACTTTTCTACTGTCAATTAATATCCGAGTTGGATAAAGTGCAGAGAAGGGGCGCCAGATTAATAAAAGCCTTTAGATGTCAGGAAAGGCTGCCTCAGATAGGTCCGCATTGTTTAGTGAAAAAGAGAATGAGCTTTGCTTTCATCACCCTGTACAAGTATATCAAGGATTAGCATATACTTTATATGCGTATTTATTAAAACTAGACAGAAGTAGATTTCAGATCATTAGGGCCTATGTATTAAGAGCACGTTAAGAAATATGCACTAGAACTAGAGCATGTGATAAAAAAGATTTACCATAGAGGAACGGGTCCTTTGCTGAGGGTTCTAGCCACTTTAGTGAACATAATTCAAATTAAGTTCGATAAGTTACTTGAACTCATTAGTGTTTAGATTTTAATTGATAATGCTTACCGTTGATTTTCTCCATTTGTCTTCTCAAGCTCAGGAAGGAGCTTTGTGTCCAAGGAATACCGTATGCTTAAATTTTGCATTTGCAGAGATTTTGCCTTCCATTGAGACGCCACCAATTGCAGTTCTTACTTGGATATTTCCAAGAAAGTTGCATGCAATGAACTGACTTTTTAAAGATGGCGCCGGCCATCCAGTGCTCCCTCCATGTGACAGGGCCGGCCAATGGCACGGATACCCTGTCACATGGTAAGGGCAAAGGCCATCGGCACCATTTTGATTAGTGGCAGCTGACGGCCCGAGAGCGGGAGATCACTCCCGGGACCCCAACTAGACCACCAGGTACCTGTAAAATGTTTTTGGGGGGGTCGGGAGGGTGGGGGAAGCAAAGGGATTCGTTTTAAAGGGTCGGGGTGGGTTTTTTGTTTATTGGCTCGGGCACAGCCGATAAACAAAACCGCGATTGGGCCCGATGAAAAAACCCCCACATGTGAATCGGAACTGGAATCCGAACCGATTCCGGTTCCGATTCACATTCTACTAGCAATCTGCCTCTGTGCCTGAAGACTGGAGAGTGGCCAATATATCACCAATTTCCAAAACAAGACTCCAGGGGTGACCCAATTACAGATCAGTGAGTTGATGCCGATGCTGGGTAAAATGGTGGAAGCTATTGCGAAGAATAAAATGATTAAATATATGGCATGGTTTAATGGAGAAGAGCCAGCATGGATTTAGCAAAGGGAGGTTGTGTCTTACTCATTTATTAGAATTCTTTAAAGGTGTGGATAAGAATGTGGACTAAGGTGAGGCAGTTGGTATGGGGCAGATTTTAAAAGGGTTACGCCCGTAATATACGCGCGTAACCCTTTTAAAAGCCTCCTGCGCGCACCAAGCCTATTTTGCATAGGCTCGGTGACGCACGCAAGCCCCGGGATGCGCGTATGTCCCGGGACTTGAAAAAGGGGGCGGGGAGGGGGCAGGGCCGGAGCCTCCAGGCACAGCGGCCATTTACCGCTGTGCCCGGGATCGCGGGCTGGCCGTCGCCGGCTCATGCAACCTACGCCTGCCCAGAGGCAGGCACAAGTTAAAAATTAAAGGTAAGGTGGGGGTTTAGGTAGGGCTGGGGGGCGGGTTAGGGAGGGGAAGGTGGAGGGGGGGGAAGGAAAGTTCCCTCCGAGGGGAAGGCTGTGCGGCTCGGCGCACGCAAGTTGCACACTTGTGCACCCCCTTGCGCATGCCAACCCTGGATTTTATAACATGTGCGCGGCTGCGTGCGCATGTTATAAAATCGGGCGTAGATTTGTGCGCTTCGGGTTGCACACACAAATCTACGCCCGCGCGTAGTTTTAAAAATCTGGCCCATAGTGTTTTAAATAAATAAACAGTGTGATTTGGATTTTCAGAAGGCATTTCATAAAGTCCCTCATGAGAGACTCCTCAGGAAACTAAAAAGCTTTGGAATAAGAGGTAAGCTCTTGCTAAATACAGGTAACTGCTAAAAAGATAGGAAAGAAAGAGTAGGACTCAATGGTCAGTTCTCCAATGGAAAGAGGTAAATAGTGGAGTGCCTCAGGGATCTGTACCAGGACCACTATTATTTAACTTAGTCATTAATAATTTGGAAAGGGAGTAATGACTGAGGTGATCGGATTTGCAGATGACACACAAATACTCAAAATATTGACTGTGAGAAACTGAAGAAGGGCCTTGCCAGACTCAAGAACTGTTCACAATTAACATAAATCCAACAACCCCCCAAGTATCACCACTGGTCTACATTTTAAAAAAAGTTTTCTGCTGACCTAATTATTTTTGCTTATTTTACCCAAATGAAAGTGCTGATTCCTAAAATGAAGTAAAAAAATATTCAATACGTCAAATTTTTTCAAAAATGAGAAATGTTTGATTAAAGATTATAAAGTTGAATATCAAGGGTAATAAGTTCTGAAGAAACGATAGCATGTAATATATTTGTTTCATGGAAAAACGAGTCTATCGTCTAACCAAGAGAGCAATAGTTGTATAAATTTTAATTGTTAGGGAGAAATTTTGTCTTTTTGGATGCTCTGGAATAGTTATGAGACTTTTTCTCTGACCTTTAGTCCACTGTCTCAGGTTTTCAACACATGTCCTGCACATTTTGGGGCGGATTTTAAAAGCCCTGCTCGCGTAAATCCACCCGGATTTACGCGAGCAGGGCCTTGCGCGCCGATGCGCCTATTTTCCATAGGACTGCCGGCGCGCGCAGAGCCCCGGGACTTGCGTAAGTCCCGAGGTTTTTTGTCGGAGGCGTGTCGGGGGCGGGGCCGATCGACGCGGCGTTTTGGGGCGGGACGCGGCATTTTGGGGGCGGGCCCGGGGGTGTGGTTTCGGCCCGGGGCGGTCCGGGGGCGTGGCCGCGCCCTCCGGAACAATCCCCGGGTTGCGTCTCGGCGTGCCAGCAGCCCGCTGGCGCCTGGGGATTTACTTCTCCCTCCGGGAGGCGTAAATCCCCGGACAAAGGTGGGGGGGGGTTTAGATAGGGCCGGGGGGGTGGGTTAGGTAGAGGAAGGGAGGGGAAGGTGAGGGGAGGGTGAAAGAGAGTTCCCTCCGAGGCCGCTCCGATTTCGGAGCGGCCTCGGAGGGAACGGAGGCAGGCTGCGCGGCTCGGCGCGCACTGGCTGCCCAAAATCGGCAGCCCTGCGTGCGCCGATCCTGGATTTTAGCAGATACGCGCGGCTACGCGCGTATCTACTAAAATCCAGCGTACTTTTGTTTGCGCCTGGAGCGCGAACAAAAGTACGTGAACGCGCCGTTTTAAAAAATCTACCCCTTTATGTGGTGCCCAAGGCTTGTCCTGGTCACCCAGTTTAACCCTGAAATATGCATGATAAGCTTTTAGTACAAAGTCAGATATATTTGTCCTTTGTTTGGGTGTTGTAAAACAACTTCAAATGTAACAGAATATATTAGGATCATTCTGGCACCGTCCACAAACTATTCGAGTGTTGGATGACATATTCAACAAAAACAGATTTAACAGAGTTAAATTTGCTGCGACCTCTAAGCTTCTTGAACGACTGAATGCTGCCGTCAGTTTTCATGCAGCTTATATAGCCATAAAATGCAGATGTCAGCAGTTTTAAACTGTTTAATAAGCAGTCTTCCTATTGGTTATACCGATTGCATATTCAGCATGTCTTTCTGCGCATTATCTTTTTGCGGTTCAGTATATCTAAATAATAATGTTACGCTATTGCCATAAGAGTTTATGAGTAGACAGCGTTTTGCAGAAAAACCAGACGTGACTGGAGGAATCGGATGTGATTTTTGGATTCAGCACACTAAAATACATAAAGATCACATGTTATCTTGTAGTCAGCAAAATTGATGTAGATCAGTGATATATATAGAGGGGGAAGGTGGAGGTTTCATATATCAGCTCAAGCATTCCCCAACGGCCTTGATAGCTTGTTATTTTTCAAATTTATAATCATGATTAATAAAAAAATAAAGGGTGGGTAGGTGGTGTGTTAATAATTATAAATTTGAATAATAACAAGCTACCAAGGCCGTTGGGGAATGCTTGAGCTGATATATGAAACCTCCACCTTCCCCCTCCATATATATTTGATAGTCGGGGGGGTTGTTGGATTTATGTTAATTGTGAACAAGTTTAACCTTACCAATAGCGGCAATTATTTTGGATGAGACTCAAGAACTGGGCATCTGAATGGCAGATGAAATTTAATGTGGACAAGTGCCAAATGATACTCATAGGGAAAATAATCCTAACATTTTTTTATGCATTTTCTGGCTGAATTCTGTTTTGTTTTTTCTTTGGATTTTTCATGTCATTTGTTTCAACGAATTGTACACACAAATTGTAATTTCTGTGCAATTTGCTGAAACAAAGGACCCAGAACATTTTAAGAATTTTCAGAATGAGTTGAGTTTTGGTTTGGTTGCAATTGAACCGAGCTAAAAACGGATTTATTCAGATCAACTTTCATTTCTATTACATATGGATCTGCAGTGCTTCTAGGCTTTTGCCAAAATCATGGCCTGTTATGATGAATGACTGCAGTGTTCATTTATTGTACCAAAAAATATCCTATGGTTTTTTTTAAATATTAAGTTTTGAAAATCAACATATTCTATGTAGCCACATTTGAAAGCATGATTACTTAAAATAACTACAAGGTTCAACTTTTTGAAGAAAAGAGATCTCTTTCAAAGTCTATTACTTTTGTATTATTTTTGGTGGGTTTTGTAAATAAAACAGTGGAGGATCTGAAGTCAGCTGAACGCCTAGTCTTAATCCCATTATTTTCTCTTATCCTATGTACCAAAATGGCCGTAACGTCCCTCCTTCTGCATGAGGTATAAGACATTCCTTGGGGGGGGCTCTCTTTTTTATGAGCTCATTTTAAAAGTCATGTTTCTATAGGTGTGTGTGGGGGGTGAGGGGGGAGATACAAAAAGGGGGAGGTGGGCTGAGATGGTCTATCTAGGACAAGAACGCCTTTATAAAAGTGTCATTTGTGAGGTGACTAACTCCCCAGATTCCCTCCACAAGACATTTGGGTGTGGGTGGAGAAAAGGAATACCTTAAATGACCTACATTTTATCCACTGTAGGCTTTATCAAAGACTCCTTGTTTGCCTGTTCCATACCCTTATCCACTTTCACCAGGACCTCACCCAGTTTACCAAGGGAATGTTTTCCAGTCCTTCCATGTTCTCTGTACCAAATCCAGATCTTGGTTGTGCTTTACATTCGTACACTATGGGCTACGTTCATGTCGTTAAGTAGATGGATTAACTAATCAGTACAGGGTTTAGTTCGGTTTCATATCCATGGATCCTTCCAGATCTATCGAGATCCGAGATGCAGTTACTTTCATTCCAAATTGTTTTTTTTTTTTCTTATTTCTGACATGGTCCTGAGTTTTGTGCTTGTGCACCTTGAGAGCAGAGTAAAACCCTGGACGCTTAGAAATTTTTATCCCAGCCCGACAGCTCGTCAGGAGGATCCTCAATCTCAGGGAGGAAGCTGTCAAAGTGGCTGTAATCCATGACTCCTTTGAGCTGGAACAGAAAGAAAAATTAGTGATACCAAAAGTGTTCCTCCTGCCTAGCAGATGTAGTCCAGTGGATAAGGAAATTAATTTCAAATCTGAAGAATTCCTGAGACGGAAGTTCATATCCTAACTTTCCACTGACTCTCTATATGATCCTAAACACAAGTCATTTTATCTCCAGATGCCTCAATTTACCATACTGGAGCTGGATAGCGATATTCCACCTTCTCTCATCTTATCTTCTGAAACGTTTATGCATTCTTGAGACCATTCACCCCTGCAGTGACTGGATTTATCCTATTAATGTGCTAAATTGTACGGTGTGTTGGGATTCTGCTTGAGAGATATTCTACAGTGTAGTGTGCTGAATGTCACCATTTTTTGTAGAATGTTAGTGCACAGAAGAGAGAATAAAGCAGATAAATCTATGTGGCATGCAAAGCTGTGAAAGGAAGGCACAAATCAATAACTAAAGGCGACGACGGTTCTTGAAATCTAGGCAAACACATTAAGAACTAAAGCTGTGGGAACCAAGTGAGTTTCACATCTGTGGATCTCTGTGGCTTTCCCTGTGCTTTGCTGGTGAAATACGATGGCTTTTTAACATGAAACATGACAAAAACCCACAACCAATCGGCAAAGTTTTGTTGGCCTGGTGGATTTTGCTACCCCTGTGGTGTGTTTAGTGAAAATTACTGCTGGGTTTATCCCAGAAAATAGTGCATATTTTTTAAGCTTCACACATCCTTGATAGCAGTGATGGTGATGCAAAGTAAGGAATAGTGATGGCTGCAGCCCCAATGGTGTAAGTGCACCCTGGGAATGCTGTTCTAAGCATCATGGAAGTGATCCACATTGAAGGTAAGGCAGAGGGAGAGTATGGTGGACAGAAAAAGGAAAATATTAGCTGCAACAGTAGTTCCATTAATTTCAGTGGATTGCTGTTGTGCTAACCATTTTTTTCTCATTAATACTAATTTCTGCTGTTCATTACATTGCTGTATGAGTCCAGATGCAAATATCAATTAAAGTTCAAACCCTTGGTGGCACAGGCAGTATTGCTACAAATTTATGATGTCATTCTGGGTCCTGCAATCTAATAATAAAGGTGCTCCGCTGATCCAGCCACGCCACTGGCTGAGGATTTCAAGGCTTACGGTGTACAAACAAAAGGCCACTTGCATTTGAAATCGAGGGCTTTTCCTTCTAGTAATTAAGTCTGAAGTAAAAATGAAAACTCGCTATTTAAAACGAAGAAAGAGAACAGTCACATTCTTGCTGAATACAGAGTTTGAATAGGCTGGACAGGTGTGATGGCATATGCAGGATACACAACGATAAGAGACACAGAATAAGGAAACAGACAAGAGGAAAATCATAATCTCATCCCTGGCACACAGACAGAAGCTTGCTAATAAAGTTCAGTCCAAAAGAAAAAAACTGAGATAAAAGGCTGGATAGAGAAGGGAGATCCTCGGAAGATGAGGGAGGGACTGCGCTCCACCCCCCCAAGGAGCCCACTCAGAGATACAGAAAAACTAGGACAACAGGGAAGGGAGGAGGATGAGCAGAGGGCAGGGCATGCAAGGCCTGGAGAGAAAGAGCTGGGAGAAGGACAGTTCCAGAGAAACCGTAGCCAGGCACCCACACATACCAAAGAACCCAAGCCAGGACAGGAGAAACCGGCAGATACGTGACAGAAGGCTCTGTCAAGACTGCCCCAGGAGTGTGCGGGGGGGAGGGGGGGTGCCGGCCAGATGAAGGAGATGCCACAGCAGGAGAATTTGGCAGCATTTCTTTTTCTCTTGCTGCTTAGGAGGAAGATCCCCTGCTTCTTCTGGTATCATTAGGAGGGAAGAAAACAGTTTGCTGATGCTGATGCCTTATCTGTTCGTTATCTCTCTCGAAGGCCTATTTCCTTTGTCCAATGTGTTTTCTTGTCTTCCACATTACACACACACATATGCAACATGCCAGAGTCTGCGCAGAAACTATCCCTAGGCAAAGACAGGATGTCTTTTCACCAGGAGCCGTTGCCAGAGCTTCCCTACTGACAAGACAGTTAATGCCTTGAATCACTGACTAGCAGAAGTGGTAGTCGACCAAAACAGTGAGAGGATTTAAGTGTGCTTGGGACAGATACAAAAATTCCGAAACAATAAAGATACGTGGAAAACGGGCCCTCAGTGTTGAGCGCCTGCTTTCCTAATGTGCTCCCAGCCACTTCTCCTGGGCGCCCGATACCGTATTTAAATGAGGGGGGGGGGGGGGTGTCACGCTAAAAAGGAGGCACTAGGGGCAATAGCGTGCCCCTAGCGCCTCCTTAGCAGTGGAAACCCAGGAGAGGCAGCTGTCAGCGGGTTTGGCTGTCGCCATGATATTAAGTTGGAGGATGTACAGAAAAGCAGCATTTTCTTCTTTTCTGTACACTTTTTCGGGCATAAAATGTGTGGATTTGGCGCACATTTTTTTTTTCTGTGTCTGGGGGCGAATGACTAATAGCCTCATCAACATGCATTTGCATATGATGAGCGCTATTAGTTTTTTTGGGGGTGGGTTTAAACGTGTGCTTTGGATGCGCTAAACCCCTTATTGTATAAGGGGTCGTGTAAGAATTTCCAATACGCGTGTCCAACCGCGGGTAAAACAGTGCGCTCAGCTGAGCGCGCTTTACTGTATCGCTCTGCTAGGGTGGTATTAATGGCAAGGACAGGGGATGAACAAAGATCAGGTAGTGTCTCAGCAGACAGGAATAACTGGACGGACTGGATGGGCCTAAGAGTTCCTTATCTGTTGACAATTGTGATTATATTATTGTGATTTCAATCTTGCACTAAATGCTGTGCTAAGAAGAGGACAAGATTAGAGCTTGCTGGCAACTGGAAACATTAAGGCTTCATTTCCCTACAATGAAACCCAGAAATCTATTTTTTTTTTAATGCTGAAGATGGAAGATCTTACCTCTCTCTTCAGTGGCGAGATTAATTTTCGACTCCGGAGACCTTCCCAGTTAAATCCTTGAAACCACCTGAAAGATTAAGGAATTTTTGGACAGTATGTATTATCTCTGTGATTGCCTTTTTGTTAGACTACTTCCTGAAGAAAATAAAGGTTGATGAGATTGCCGTGTAGCTGTTTGTGTGTGTGTATATCTATGTAATAATATTTTGTTTGGTGACCCAGCCACACCAGAGTTTCTGGACATGACTGGGGGCACATAAGGACCCTGCTGGGGTGTTTCTTTGTATCCACGCATGTGTGTGGACCACAGACGTGTGCATGAGAATCCTAGAAAGTCGACTCCTTTAGTTCTGGGTGGAACGTCTTGTTTTGCAATTTGGATGGCTGTAAGACCAGGCAGCTGTAACATATGGCAATATGTCCCTTTGCTTACTGCTTCTGCCAGATTACTGCTGGGTCGAAGCCCTGCTCAGTCTTTCCCCAGAATTTGAAGCTAAAGTATCTCCTTTAATACTCACTTGTGCTTCCTAATGTCACTGATTCCATTCTTCCGATTCCCTAGTCTTTCTGCTGAATTCAGCCTGGATGAGAAAAAAGAGAAAAGATAGAATTCAGGAGAAAACATTCACAGCTGTGGAGGCCTCAAACCTAAGAGGGAGGTAACCAGGGAAGGGGTAGGAACTGTACTGCTTACTAAACTGAAAGCAAAGATTTCCAACAGTGATTGCAGGAAAGATGTAGGGCACTATCACACTATCAAAATTGGCATGGTTTGGCAAAGGTACATTGGTAATTCTAAGATATAATTGAGAGAGGAGGCAGATTGCCTAGCACGAGAGGCAAAATGATTTGACTACATTCTCCAGCTAACAGAAAAATGGTTAAGGAGCTGACAGCTGGGGTATTACTTCAGCACAGACGGTGGTGGGAAGGATAAGAAAAGGTGATAACTACAGCTAAAGCAGTATAGGCAGTAGAAAGTAGGAGACAGAGAGAGACAAATAGTCTCTATCTGCCAAAGTCTACATCTACTATGTTTTTGTAGATGAATATAGATGTAGGATAGCTTGCCTGATAGTTACGTAGATTCCTAGATAATATTCACCCTCTGTGTTAGGCCACTGATCAGTGATCATTGACTACCGAGGAATGTTAAAGGGACTGCTGCGTCTGGCAAAATCCCAGCGACTCTCCCTCCTCTGCACCCTACTCCCCCAGTGTGCATTGCCTTTGCGAAGAAAAGTGCAGACTATAAGGACTGGAAGACAGGACAGCTGTGGGCACCCTTTGAATGTCTCCATGTCGCCCAAGGGAAGAGAAGGAGGAGGGATAAAGGGCAGGTAGGGAGGTAAGTGACAGAGAAGGGGGAACAGAGGAGGTGAGAACTGCAAATGAGAGGGAGAGGAGATGGAGTCCTGGGAGTTTGAAGGATGAGAGACCAGAGAGAGAGGGCAAGGGGCATCATGTCTCCTCTGAGACAGCATTTTAGAAGTGAGCAATGTACTTGGCTGGGGTAGAAGGAAGACCCAGAATCTAATCTTAGGGTTGGTTGGGGGGGTGGGGAGGAAGGGGAGGGGGGGGGGTTGTACTATGAAAAAATATGAGTGTCCCTGCTCTGGAGTTGAAAGCCCTTGCACAGCCTGTAGAGTGGAGGAAGGAGGAGGCTCTGAATAAAACTTCAGTAGCAATCCAAGCCATGGGCAGCTAAAAGAAATGGAGCAACAATGAGTTGATGCTCTACTGAGCAGAGATAAACCTCGAGCCATCAGCTAGTCCCACTATTTTATTATTTCCAATGTAACAAGGGAGAGTAAGAACATAAGAACATAAGAAATTGCCATTCTGGGTCAGACCAAGGGTCCATCAAGCCCAGCATCCTGTTTCCAACAGAGGCCAAACCAGGCCATAAGAACCTGATAAGTACCCAAACACTAAGTCTATTCCATGTTACCATTGCTAATGGCAGTGGCTATTTCCTAAGTCAATGCTAGAAAGCAAACGTAGACCTTTGCAGGATGGACTTAAACTCGACTTTGAAATCAGTGTTACTTTTAAAGAAAGAGGCGGTCGGATGTATAAATCTAACCGGCAGAGTCTTCGGATCAGGTCCTCAGGACGCCTTCCGATGCGGTGTGGGAAATCCAACTTCTCAATCCCTTTCATCACCATGTTATAAATTTTAATTGGGTCAGGACCAGAGAATGGAGGGCTAAGGAGAAAGGTTGAAAAGAAGGTTAGAGATAAGGCTCCATATATCTCTGTGTCAATAGGGAGAGAATGAGCAGGTCCTGCTTTTATCCCATTACATGCAGGGAGATGTCCATCCTGTTCTCTCAGGAAAATCAGAATTACATGCAATGGGGGTAAAACCAGGGGTTGGCTCAGTCTGTCCCTTTTGATATAGGAGCTATAGGTTCACCCTAGCTAGAAAGACTTAGGAAATCAACTGATACCTTCTCCCCAAGAATCTTAAAAGTAGTCTATGGGAAGGCCATGTATAAAAATCACCCTTGAATACAAGTTGATTTCATCTACAAATGCCTATTCCAAAATCTCATTTACAGTCAAATGGAAAAAAAGAAATTATTTAGGGGAAGGTGAGGAATCTTAATGACATTAAAAGAAGATCGCAAAAAATCAGGCCTTGAAGGGCCTGAAGTAACTTAAAAACAGGGAAGTAGTGCACTTTTTTTTTCAATTTTTATTTATAATTTTGGAATTTATAAATTTCTGAAATATTAATCATATAACAAAAATATGGATTCACTACATTCAGAAATATTCCAAATTTCAACTTTTACATTTGTATATTCGTAGTCAATCACATAAGGAGAAAATTAAGGCATTATAAGGGAGTGAAATAGTCAAACTAAGGAGATAATATAAAGGAAATTTAGTAAAATCTCAAACTTTACATAGCATTATCCAACTGGTATTTTCTATTTTAAATCGCATACAGATCATGGATTACCCATTAGGATGCAATGGGGATGAAGTGATAGGTGACTGAGCACCCAAAAACTGTTGTAATTGTTCTATCTGATGAAAAACATATGTATGTTCACCTTTCTTAATTTCGCAACGACAAGGATAACACAGAAAAAAGGTAAATCCCAAAGAAATAATTTTTTGCCTTAAAACACTTAAAGCACTTTTTTATGCTCACAATTTTTTGAAAAATGTTTGAAACAAATGTCTTAAAAAATGGACCTATGATTCAAAGTGTGCCCCTCTTATTTATCAATGGAGCATAATCCAAGGCTCTGAAAGATAACAAACCAAGGGGTTTATATGATGGTCCCATAAAAACATATAAATTGAAATTAGGCAAATACATTTATTTTGAGTGTTGATTAAAAGAAGATCAGCACACTTTTAGGATTAATGTTTTGCTTTTCATATTCTTGAGATTCTGTTTCATTTTTTTCTGTAGGACTTTTGGACTTCCATCCTTCCATGTCACACATGAATTAGAAATTGAATTTGGTTTAGCTGCTCTGATTGAAACTGGACTTAGCAGATAGTCGCTGATTAATTAATTAATTAGATATATGGATCGAACAATGTGATTAACTGTTCCACATATGACTATAATAATCAGTATCTCTCTCCGCTTGTGATGAGAAATCCAAATAAATGTACTCCCAAAATTCTGTGCTCTCACCTACTAAAAATGTGTTCGATAAACTATCTTATTTTTATTTGTATTGCCAATCAATTTTAATAAAATATATTGGAGAAAGAGGTAAGTTTCATATTACTGGTGCATGCCTCCACGGCCTTGCGCCCTTCTTGTAGTATAATCATTAACTTGCCTCCTTCCTCCTTTTGTAATTTTTGTGTGTTTTATAAATAATTTTAATATAATATTTATGTCAAAAATTTTTTTTTAAATCAAACAAGATTTTTAAATTAATTGTAATCTCCACTTTGCATAATCGGGATAAAGCAACTTATATTTTTCTTCTATTGCTTTCAATATCTTATCAACTTTCATTGAATGACTAAAATTCATATATCCCTTATGCTCATGAACAATTAAATTTCAATCTCCTTTCAATTTATACGCCATCTATCTTAAATATCCCTAAAAGGGTTTTGTGAATGCCGAGTTCCTATATGTTAAACTACCACTATCCAAATGGAACTGTTAGAGACTTATCTCCCGACACAGCTGCGTTTCGGTCTTTCTTCCTCAGGGGAGAATGTCCATTCCTGTTATCCTTAGTTCATAGTTGATCCAAAGTTCATGGCGTTTTTTCAGGCTATCCGTTCTCTCTCTCCGGCTTACAAGCTCCGAGTGGCGGCGTTATTCTGAGCGCTTTCTTTTGCTTTAAAAGCTAGTCAGCAGATCACTGCTCAACCAATGGCGTTGGATACGTGTTACGTGTTACATCATATTCACCAGCAAATGCTGATTGGTGGTCTCAAAATTAAAGGGCCGCTTATCCCACGTAAACATACGTAAATTACCATTCTATTTCAAATTAGACTCGCCCACTCTATCTCTTCGTTAAGTCCATGTGGAACAACAGTATTCAACCTAAAAATCCATTGCTGTTCAATGTAATTCAATTTCTTCTTTTCATCTCCACCGATGTTATTACTTTCAACCTTGTCTATAACCGTCCACCTGAGTTGATCAAAAACGTGATCGTGTTCCATGCAATGTTGCACCATAGGTGCTTCCACGGTTTTTGTGTTTAATTTCGATCTATGCTCGATCAACCGAATTCTTATGACTCTTGATGTCCTGCCCACATAATTCTTAGGACAAGGACACTGAATCAGATAGATCACATTTTTCGATGTACAATCCGTGTCTCTACTCCTCTTTATACAGTACCCTGTAACGGAATCCTTCCATTCATTGCCCTCGATGGTGGTTTGACACATGTCACAGCGTTGACATGCCTTATGATTGCCACCTCGAATTTTCTCTTCCGTTTCTCTAATGATATCCGCATGAACCACCATATCTTTTATATTACAACCTCTCGTTGTTGCTATTAATGGGAGTTCTCCAAACGCTTCATGCACAGATAAAATGGGCCAATGTCTTCTTATGGAAGCTGTAATGGATGCCGTTGCTGTACTTTGTGGAATAATACAGGTGAGTCTACCTTGCTCCTTCTTGCTTCGATATTGGAGCAATTGGTTGCGATCAGATATGGTGGTTCATGCGGATATCATTAGAGAAACGGAAGAGAAAATTCGAGGTGGCAATCATAAGGCATGTCAACGCTGTGACATGTGTCAAACCACCATCGAGGGCAATGAATGGAAGGATTCCGTTACAGGGTACTGTATAAAGAGGAGTAGAGACACGGATTGTACATCGAAAAATGTGATCTATCTGATTCAGTGTCCTTGTCCTAAGAATTATGTGGGCAGGACATCAAGAGTCATAAGAATTCGGTTGATCGAGCATAGATCGAAATTAAACACAAAAACCGTGGAAGCACCTATGGTGCAACATTGCATGGAACACGATCACGTTTTTGATCAACTCAGGTGGACGGTTATAGACAAGGTTGAAAGTAATAACATCGGTGGAGATGAAAAGAAGAAATTGAATTACATTGAACAGCAATGGATTTTTAGGTTGAATACTGTTGTTCCACATGGACTTAACGAAGAGATAGAGTGGGCGAGTCTAATTTGAAATAGAATGGTAATTTACGTATGTTTACGTGGGATAAGCGGCCCTTTAATTTTGAGACCACCAATCAGCATTTGCTGGTGAATATGATGTAACACGTAACACGTATCCAACGCCATTGGTTGAGCAGTGATCTGCTGACTAGCTTTTAAAGCAAAAAGAAAGCGCTCAGAATAACGCCGCCACTCGGAGCTTGTAAGCCGGAGAGAGAGAACGGATAGCCTGAAAAAACGCCATGAACTTTGGATCAACTATGAACTAAGGATAACAGGAATGGACATTCTCCCCTGAGGAAGAAAGACCGAAACGCAGCTGTGTCGGGAGATAAGTCTCTAACAGTTCCATTTGGATAGTGGTAGTTTAACATATAGGAACTCGGCGTTCACAAAACCCTTTTAGGGATATTTAAGATAGATGGCGTATAAATTGAAAGGAGATTGAAATTTAATTGTTCATGAGCATAAGGGATATATGAATTTTAGTCATTCAATGAAAGTTGATAAGATATTGAAAGCAATAGAAGAAAAATATAAGTTGCTTTATCCCGATTATGCAAAGTGGAGATTACAATTAATTTAAAAATCTTGTTTGATTTAAAAAAATTTTTTTGACATAAATATTATATTAAAATTATTTATAAAACACACAAAAATTACAAAAGGAGGAAGGAGGCAAGTTAATGATTATACTACGAGAAGGGCGCAAGGCCGTGGAGGCATGCACCAGTAATATGAAACTTACCTCTTTCTCCAATATATTTTATTAAAATTGATTGGCAATACAAATAAAAATAAGATAGTTTATCGAACACATTTTTAGTAGGTGAGAGCACAGAATTTTGGGAGTACATTTATTTGGATTTCTCATCACAAGCGGAGAGAGATACTGATTATTAGTGTAATATACTGGAGCCGCTGACAGATCTTTAAACACCATGGAAAGTTGGAAAAACGTTTTTAGTTACACAGAAGATCAGGTGGAAAAAATTAAAGAGCAATCATCGCTATTTTCAGATGCGCCAGAGGAATTGACCAACAAAGGTTGGGAAGATTATGATAAATTAAACAGGAAACTCATTAGGATTCAGATGCATGGTATAACGCTAGTGGAATATGTTAAACAACAGATAGTGCCAAGAGGGTTGAGGGTACTGAAGGATCCTATGCTATTCTCGGATGATAGTGAATTTGTGGGGGTTTGGAGAGCAATCCTCAACAAATGCTCACTGGACTTAATGTTGCTAATTATCAATCGAGTACGTCAACATACGGAAGAAGTACAAACACAAATACAAGATATATTGGAGACAGTGAGCAAATTATCAGATTTTGAAAATAAATTGGAAGAACATAGTTTAGCATTGGATCAATTTAGAGCGGACATAAAAGAGACGAAAATAACAAAATTTAAACGGGACCAAGCAGATTATTCAAATAATAGAGTTTATAATTGGAAGACTCGACAAGGAGAGATACAAAAGAAAAAAGTGAAATTTAATTTTTCGTCTGGAGAAAGTTCGGGGAGTTCAGAAGAAGGAGAAATAGAAGAGGACAAACAAGAACCGGTTAAGTCATCCAACAAATCTAAGAAATCACTGGAAAATAAAGGGGGACGTTCAAAAGATTTTTTAGGACTACAATCCAACAATCAAAGAAAAAAATCTTTAAGAACGGAGATTGTCGACAAACCGGGAATAACAACGAGACAACAATATCACAAAAATCAGAAATCCAGCAACGATCCTCCGCGGTGATAAATTTGTCAAAAATTCCTCTGACTGACTATCAGACACAAGTACTGGAAAATGGACTTTCATTTGTTCCAACCCAATTTCATAAGCCTTTTGACACGCGCATTTGGATACACAGATTTATAAGGAAACTACAAGTTAAACTGTTTTTCAGTCTGCAAGAAGCGGCTTCGAGCTCCGTTGACTATTCTATTGTTCGCCCTAAATCACGTTGGGTGCCCCAGGGTCCGATAGACCCACACATTATCACGTTATCATGTTTAAACACATGATTTTAAGGGATCTTGAAATCATGGAAACGAAAGAAACCCCTAGATATCACAATCTTACTAAAGAATTGAGGACAGCCCTCCATACATTATCCAATGAAAGTCAACTAGTTATCAAACTGGCTGACAAGGGAGGCGCCATCGTTGTACAAGACATTACCACTTACAGAACCACAATGTTACAACATTTAGAAGATCAGAAATATTATCATATACTGGACAGGGACCCCACTCAAACGTTAGTTGAGTCCATTCAGGACCTTACAGAAGAAGTGCCGTTTTTGACACTTAAAGAGAAACGTTTTTTACAAAATAAACAACCTAAAATTCCATTGATATATTCAGTTCCAAAGGTACATAAAGAAATTATACCGCCACCGATAAGACCAATCGTCTCACTTAGAAATACAGTGTTGGAGCCCCCGGCGATTCTACTTGACAAGATTTTACAACCTATAGTGATTAGAGCAAAATCTTATCTGAAAGATACGATACAGTTTTTGAAGGAAATTTCAGAAATTCAAATCACACAAGGAGAATGTTGGTTGACAACAATGGATATCCAATCCTTATATATGCAGATCCCGCAACAACAGGCTATACAAGCAGTGATGTCTCAGTTGGTCAAAGAAAGGAAGCAGCGTATACCCCTACAGTTTTTGCAACAACTTCTGGAATTGGTATTGACTAACAATTATTTCAGATTTGGTGACAAGTTTTATCACCAATCCCACGGAATTGCTATGGGGTCATCGTTAGCACCTTCAGTTGCTAACATTTATGTGACACAATTCGAGGAATTGCAGGTATACAAATCTCAATGGTGGTCGAAGATTACATATTGGCGTCGCTACATCGACGACGTCTTCTTGATTTGGATGTCATCTAAAGAAGAATTGGATAAATTTGTACTGTGGATTAATACAGTGGATGAGAATTTAAAGTTCACAGCAGAAAGTAGCCAACAAAAAATATCCTATTTGGATGTATTAATAGAAAGAAAAGAACAAATATTAGAAACAACCGTACATCATAAAAAAACGGAGAGGAATACATTACTTAAATATCACAGTCATCATGCTGTATCCTTGAAGCAAGGATTACCAGCAAGCCAATTCTTTAGATATAAAAGAATCTGCTCCACCAAAGAAGAATTTGAAAGACAAGCGGAATATTTAAAGAATAAATTCAAGGATAGAGGATATCCTAATAAAATCATAAATAGAGCATATAAAAGAGCAAAATATGCTGATCGCAACCAATTGCTCCAATATCGAAGCAAGAAGGAGCAAGGTAGACTCACCTGTATTATTCCACAAAGTACAGCAACGGCATCCATTACAGCTTCCATAAGAAGACATTGGCCCATTTTATCTGTGCATGAAGCGTTTGGAGAACTCCCATTAATAGCAACAACGAGAGGTTGTAATATAAAAGATATGGTGGTTCATGCGGATATCATTAGAGAAACGGAAGAGAAAATTCGAGGTGGCAATCATAAGGCATGTCAACGCTGTGACATGTGTCAAACCACCATCGAGGGCAATGAATGGAAGGATTCCGTTACAGGGTACTGTATAAAGAGGAGTAGAGACACGGATTGTACATCGAAAAATGTGATCTATCTGATTCAGTGTCCTTGTCCTAAGAATTATGTGGGCAGGACATCAAGAGTCATAAGAATTCGGTTGATCGAGCATAGATCGAAATTAAACACAAAAACCGTGGAAGCACCTATGGTGCAACATTGCATGGAACACGATCACGTTTTTGATCAACTCAGGTGGACGGTTATAGACAAGGTTGAAAGTAATAACATCGGTGGAGATGAAAAGAAGAAATTGAATTACATTGAACAGCAATGGATTTTTAGGTTGAATACTGTTGTTCCACATGGACTTAACGAAGAGATAGAGTGGGCGAGTCTAATTTGAAATAGAATGGTAATTTACGTATGTTTACGTGGGATAAGCGGCCCTTTAATTTTGAGACCACCAATCAGCATTTGCTGGTGAATATGATGTAACACGTAACACGTATCCAACGCCATTGGTTGAGCAGTGATCTGCTGACTAGCTTTTAAAGCAAAAAGAAAGCGCTCAGAATAACGCCGCCACTCGGAGCTTGTAAGCCGGAGAGAGAGAGAACGGATAGCCTGAAAAAACGCCATGAACTTTGGATCAACTATGAACTAAGGATAACAGGAATGGACATTCTCCCCTGAGGAAGAAAGACCGAAACGCAGCTGTGTCGGGAGATAAGTCTCTAACAGTTCCATTTGGATAGTGGTAGTTTAACATATAGGAACTCGGCGTTCACAAAACCCTTTTAGGGATATTTAAGATAGATGGCGTACAAATTGAAAGGAGATTGAAATTTAATTGTTCATGAGCATAAGGGATATATGAATTTTAGTCATTCAATGAAAGTTGATAAGATATTGAAAGCAATAGAAGAAAAATATAAGTTGCTTTATCCCGATTATGCAAAGTGGAGATTACAATTAATTTAAAAATCTTGTTTGATTTAAAAAAAAATTTTTGACATAAATATTATATTAAAATTATTTATAAAACACACAAAAATTACAAAAGGAGGAAGGAGGCAAGTTAATGATTATACTACGAGAAGGGCGCAAGGCCGTGGAGGCATGCACCAGTAATATGAAACTTACCTCTTTCTCCAATATATTTTATTAAAATTGATTGGCAATACAAATAAAAATAAGATAGTTTATCGAACACATTTTTAGTAGGTGAGAGCACAGAATTTTGGGACCACATATGACTATGACATGCCATGCCATGACTAGAAATTGTCATGCTGGGTCAGACCAAGGGTCCATCAAGCCCAGCATCCTGTTTCCAACAGTGGCCAATCCAGGTCTCAAGTACCTGGCAAGTACCCAAACACTAAGTAGATCCCATGCTACGGATGCCAGTAGTAGCAGTGGCTATTCGCTAAGTCAACTTGATTAATAGCAGGTAATGGACTTCTCCTCCAAGAACTTATCCAATCCTTTTTTAAACCCAGCTACACTAACTGCACTAACCACATCCCATGGCAACAAATTCCAGAGCTTAACTGTGCATTTTCTCTTACGTTTCAAACTCATTTCAGGTGAATTATACAACCGAGGCAGAAATGTATTTCAGATCCAGCTGTTTGGAACACTCATATCTGAAGCAACCCTTGGACCATCTTACCTTCCTATTAAGAGTTCATAGATCAGGATCCCCAAAGACCAGTAATCTGCCCCAAAATCATGACCCTTGTTCATGATAATTTCTGGAGCCACGTACTCCGGGGTGCCACAAAATGTCCAGGTCTTCTTACCTGGCCCAATTTTTTTGGCAAAACCAAAGTCCACCTAAAGGAATGTAATAGAAACAACAAATAAAATTATCTCAAGTGAAGTCCTTGTTTTCTAGAGAAATGGTAATCTCTTATCAATCTGCTCATTATGTTCTCTGTATTTAGAATTGCTGTTTTATCTCTATTACCGATGTATAGTATTTTGTACACTGTGAGGCGGGATCGTGGGCCGGCTGTCGGCCGGCACGCGCAACCTACACCTGTCCAGAGGCAGACGCAACTTATAAGTTCAAAGTAAGAAGGGGGTTTAGGTAGGGCTGGGGGGTGGATTAGGTAGGGGAAGGGAGGGGAATGTGGGGGAGGGCAGAAAGAAAGTTCCCTCCGAGGCCGTTCAGATTTCAGAGCGGCCTCGGAGGGAACAGAGGAAGGCTGCGCGCAAGTTGCACAATTGTGCATCCCCTTGCACGCGCCAACCCTGGATTTTATTACATGCGTGCGGCTGTGCGCATGTTATAAAATCGGGTGTAGATTTGTGCGTGCCGGGTTGCGCTCACAAATCTACGCCTAAGCATAATTCTTAAAATCCAGCCATGTGAGTTCAAAATTCAAATGTTTTCCTTATATTACAACAGGAATTGATTCCATAGAGAAGACTACACTGAGACTACACTGAGCTGCCCAGTCACTATTTTGTTTTCTAATTTATCCAACTAACTTTAGGATAGCACTGTTTCCAACCAGAAGTAGCTGGATAACTTTATCTGGTTATATGCTAGCTGGATATATTCTAGCCAGGTCTTTAGAACCCCCACCACCACCACCACCACCACTACCACCACCATCTCTTTTCATCTAGCTAAAATTTAAAATTTTCCCTCATTCATTGACTACATTTTAGTCAGGAGTGTCATTACCTTGCTAAAGTTTAGCCAATGAGGGCAAGGTGTGTTTCTGTGTGTATGTGTAAATATTTAAATGCGGAGTTTTGTCTGGCTAACAGCAAAAAAGATAGCGGGAAAAATGCTTAGAATATCAACCTCTGACCATGGTATTTTATTTAAGGTTATATTGTTGACCGAGCCCTTCTTTATTATCCTCATAACGTATCAGGAAATAGCACACAGTTGTTTCTGTGGATGGTTTCCCTTCCTGAAACCACAGGAAATGAAATCCATGGATAGAGGATGTGCTGTTTCACATATGTGCAAGCAAACTGTCTTGCAGGCTATTTTGCTCGTTTTCTCCCTCCTCCTGCTTTCCCCTGATGCTTTTGCCTGTACATAAAGGGTAACTCATCAAGGTTTTGAAAATCAGTTGCCTGGTCCGAGCCTTTGAACCCTGAGTGGCACAATGTGATGAAGGGAGATCTCTGAGGAAATCTGTAGGGTAGGAGAGCGGTGATGAAGTCTAAAAGGAGCTTCTTGAGCTCCTTAAATACCAACTCACCTCTTTCTTGCCCTGTTGCTTTCTCTTTTAGTCATATCCCCAGGAGCCTCTTCCTTTTATCTTAATACATTTTATTACATGTATATAGATGTGTATGTGTATATATATATATATATATGATTAGTATAATTCATGTGTTTAATAACAATGATCCTACTTATATCCTACTTATATGTTATGGGATTGTAGTGGTCATTGGGAGTATTGCTTGAACCTAACCACTCCAAGCAATACTCCCAATGACCACTACAATCCCATAACACCCATACATACCTCAAACACCACCCTCTCAAATTTCAAAAACACATCTACACTAGAAACTGAAAATATTATCAAAAAACTCAAACCCGCCTATCATCCCTCAGACAACCTGCCCACCATAACACTAATCTCAAACCCTACATCAATTGCCAAACACATCGCAAACATCCTTAATAAATTCATCTCACTGGGCCAGGTCCCAACACAACTGAAGCAAGCCATTATAAAACCCATCCTCAAAAAACCGGACTTAGACACCACTGATCCAGCCAACTATCGCCCAGTGTCAAACCTCCCGTTTCTCTCCAAAATACTAGAAAAAATAATTAATAAACAAATTACAGAACACATAGAAGACCACAACATTCTCTCATCTTCACAGTTTGGTTTCCGTAAACACCATAGCACAGAAACCCTACTTATCTCCCTCTCCGAAACCATACTCAAAGCCCTGGACAAAGGTCAGCCCCACATACTCGCACTCCTAGACATATCAGCGGCATTCGACACAGTTAATCACAACATACTCATTAAACGTCTCGAAGAAATTGGCATCACAGACAACGCCCTTCTCTGGTTGCAGTCCTACCTACAGGACAGGAGCTATACAGTAAAAATCGGCCGCAATGAATCCAAACTGGTCAAGCTAACACAAGGAGTTCCACAAGGCTCATCCCTATCATCAACCCTTTTTAATATATACCTCATACCCCTCTGCATACTGCTCTCCAAAATGGGCATCCAGCACTTCATATATGCAGACGACGTACAGATACTCATACCTATAACAGACTCTATCACTAACGCGATGAAGACTTGGAAATCTACTTTGTCTGACATAAACCAATTACTCACTGACAACTTTCTAGCACTCAACACAAACAAAACCGAACTACTCATCCTTTCTTCCCCCAGCATTCCCACCCTCAGCCTTTCACCCCCCTCGCCACCAGACTGCCCCCCCCACCCAATTCGTCCGCAGCTTAGGCATATGGATAGACAACCACTTTAACCTCAAAAAATTCAAACTCCACACCTTGAAGAGAATCAAACTCCACACCTTGAAGATTCTTCAAACTCCACACCTTGAAGAGAATCAAACCTCTCTTACACACTTCTGACTTCCGAACAGTACTGCAGGCCATGATCCTTTCCAAATTGGACTACTGCAACGCAATCCTACTAGGCCTCCCAAAAAATACCCTTCAACCGTTACAGCTCCTACAGAATGCTGCCGCCCGCATTCTCACAAATACTCACCGTCACGAACACATCACCCCAGTTCTTCAATCCCTACACTGGCTCCCAGTAAACTCCAGGATAATCTACAAATCTCTCACCCTCATACACAAAGCCATTCACAACCAAAACATGCACTGGTTCCCTGAACATCTCCACATCCACAACACAACCAGACCAACCAGAAAACAACACCAAGCCAAACTACTTACACCCTCCCCCAAAGTCATCAAACATGCCACGATCAGAGAAAGATCATTCATTATAGCAGGCACATCCCACTGGAACAAAATGCCACCCCATCTACGCCAGGAACCCTGCCATAGAAAATTCAAACAGAACCTGAAAACCTGGCTCTTCAAACTAGCATACCCCGAATAACCAACCCCGCCCAACCCTACACACCCGACCCTCACGCCCCTCCCGACTGACACCCCCTATTGAATTTGACAACAGACTGACACTTCCCTCTGAACCTAGCAACCATGCCCCCCTCCTCCTACTCCCACCTCATCAGCCCCCCCTCCTCCTACCCCTCCATATCACCCTCTTACCCATCACCTTGTGAATAGTTAAAGAACATATTGTGAATAGTTAAAGAACCTACTTTCCTTCTACCTGCACAAGAATTACCTCCTCTTACCCCCCCTTTCCCCTTTTACCTTTTCCCCTCTACTCTCCTTAAGAGTTTATCAAGTAATCACCTGATAAACCACCTATCCCAAGTTGAACAGCTGTCATATTGTTTATCTATTCTAATTTATAGTAAAGCTAAATACAGTTTATCTATGCTTATCTACTCTAAATTATTGTAAAGCCTGTTGCTACGTTACGTTACATTGTGAACCGGGGTGATGTTTTTAACGTGCCCCGGTATATAAAAACCTCTTAAATAAAAATAAATAAATAATATTATGGCCAACCTGCCATGTTCTAAAAAATCTTTTGCATTCACTTTTTAGTTGTTTGTGTTGTATTTGGCTTCACATATAGTACAGTGCTCCCTGCATAGGGTCTTGAGTTTTACTGAGGTTCAACAACCCCTAAAACTTATAATTTCTTATAATGGAAGCAACTAAGTAGGAGTAGCTTTTCCACACATTAAAATACAATTAACAGTACAAAGAGGGAACCCATTGGTTTGGTTTAACTCACTGCTGAATTATCTAGACTTGCTGTTGTAAGAGCTGTATTATACTAGAATAACAAATAATATGCACAGACTATCTTAGCAGTATCCAAACTATATTCATGAAGTTAGTGACAAATGTGACAGTCTGGGAGTTTTCTTCAAATGACATGACTCCCTATTAAAGACACTTATAAAAAAAGAATAAAACATCTGGAGCTGTTACTGCCCTAAGTCCACCGACTGCACTATATGCAGCTTAAATCTTTTCTCAGGCGATATCGCCAGCACTTCAAAGGCGTTTCAGCAGACCAACCATCTTTATGTAGCCTTCGCTGTCGAGCAGTAGGTTTTCTGGTTTCAGGTCACGGTACACAATCCCCCGCTGGTGCAGATAGTCAAAAGCTTCCAGTACACAGCCAATGCAGAAGCGTGCTGTCCCCTCTTCAAAGAAGCACCTGCAGATTTGAAGAAGGCACAAAAAAAAAAAAAAAGGCAAGCAGCATTCAAAAGCATAGCCATCACTAACAAGAGGCCAGGGAAGTGTCTTCCCCATCACAAGGCCTGGCCTCCAAGCAATCTTAAGCCACCAATGAAATGAGCTTTGTGGCTCTAAACTAATCCTTGGTGACAATTTGTTCACATCACACACTCAACAATATTGGTCAAGATCAAATATAGTTGAAGTGTTGCAGTAGTGTTCTGTTGGGGCACAAAGGCCAGGGGCCTAGGAATATAACTGTAACCCCATCCTGGGAGGCAGGCTGCACTCCGATGTGGCCATAAACTTATTTGTTGTCTCTTTGGGGCTGGAACCCTAGCTAGCTGTTCCTTCAGTCTCCTTCCCAAGGGTATGGATTCTTTTTCTATTGGGGGAAAGAGTTCTTTCAGGGCCACGAGAGCTCGGGGTGACTGGCAAGGCCAGAGAGATGATTAGGCAGACTAGGCGGCCACCTAGGGTACCAGAAGTGGGCAGGACGCCGTAATCCGATGCAAGGGCAGCATTTTTGAAAACAGAAGGAGGCTGGAGAGGTGGGTGCAGGAACGCAGCTAGAAATTGCGTATGTGAAGGTGCGCTCTGCATGGGTCGGGTCAGAGAGAGGTCATGTTACGCGGCGATGATGTCACCGCCTAGGGCAGCTGCACACTTTTCCACTGGCACTGGTGACTGCAATACACTTCTCACGCGTTGCCCCTGGGGAGTGTTGTCCCTGATACATGTCTGTGTGTGCAGATTAAGGCCAATAAACACGCTGGAGTCATTGTGATAATGTCCAAATAAAAAGTCTTTACTGATGGACAACAAATGTGTAGCATGGCATCAATAACAAAATCCTCTGCACCCCAAGGTTTTCTCTTTTTCCTTAGAGTCTATCCCCTCTCTGTGCAGGAATCTCTGAATCGGGAACAGGGAAACTTCCACCCTCCAGGGCTTGGATAAATGGAGCTCCCAGGTGATCAGGGCCTCCTTTAGCTGGGCAGGAAACTCCTTCCAACTCTGGTAAAATGTTAATACTATCCTTAGCACAGAGAGTCAAATCCTCTCTCTCCCCAGGGGGTGAGGTCATGGGATGGGTGTCCTCGGAGATCTGTACTCTGTTCTCACTAAAGATTAGTTGTCCCTTTGATATTTCTCTAGTTTCTCAAACTCTTGCTGGATGCCTGATGGAAGAGATCCTCTGGGAGCAGGCAGTATGCCCTGCTCCAAATGCAGGAAGGAAGCGGCAGCCAAAGCTTCCTCTTGGATCTTGAACTCAAGTCCCTTAACCTTTCAAAAAAAGGGTTAACACCAGAGTTCCTCCTTGCAGCAGGTCACTTCCACCTCTGTTCTCGTTGAGGGTATGGAAGGGCAGATCTTCCCTAACCTGAGAAGCCCAGGTGGTGCACAGTCTCTCACCAGGCTCCTACCAATTAAATTGTAAAAATGCGCCAACACAACCCAGAGGGGAAATCCCAACCAGCCAGTGAGTGGACTGGAAAGGGAACACCCTCCCAACCATGGTCAGGATCCCCAGGCAGGGTTTCCCTGGCTCCTCTGACTGGGCCTGAAAAATCAACACATGAAACTCCTCACTAGCTCCTAACTTAGCAAACCATAAGGGACTGCCTCCAGACTCCCTGAAGAGGGCTGCCTAAAAAAACATCTCAAGAGGGACAGCCATTCCAGAGCCCTCAAAAGGAGGGGCTGCCTTTGAATGGTAACCTCCCCCGTTCACTAACCTGCTGTTCTTACTAAGGGTTCACCTAGGCCTTAAAAGTAACAGAACGAGGTGTCTGTTACATTACAGGGTGGCTAGAGAATGTGCAGCCTGGCCACTGCAGTGACGTCCCTTAATCAGAGGCCTCCTTCCGCACCTCAGTACATGCACACTCTGAGCCTAGTCTCTAGGTATTATCATTGTGTAAGGGCTGAAATTCCTTCCTTCCTTCCTTTCTTCCTCTAGGCTGGGACTGTGACCACTGCTTCCACAGCATGCCCAAGTCGGCCAGAGGAGCAGAAGCTTGGCCTGGTAATTTAATTTATGTCTGTGATGTGGAATATAATGTTCAGTTAAATGCTGTGTTAATAAAATTGTTAGCAAAGGTCATGAGGCACAAAAAGGCACACTAGGAAATCATAAAGGAATTTGCTGTTTCTGTTAAGACTGTGGTTGAGTATGTGTGGGGTGGAACCTAGTTAGTAGTTATACCTAAATAGTCTGTAACATGTCATAGTATTAGAAGTTTGAAACTCAGACAAATCTGACATCCTCAGAGCCAGTTTCCAGCCCACAATGGCCCCTCAGTGCATCAAGACAGTGAGCTTGACCCTCCTGCAGGCTTCAACTCTGCTGATCTGGCAAACCACTGGAGCCAGTGGTTTGCCAGGTACAGGATGGCAACCAAGATGCACATAAAGGACGTGGTGATGCACACTCATTTACATTATGGAGCTCAAAGCTAAGCATATCCTCATGTCATTTGTCTTCCAATCTGAGTAAGACAGGAACAGGCCTAAGAAGGTCCTGGAAAAGCACAACTTATGGGAGGGCAAGGATCTCAGCTCGAGGAGGGAGGTGGAAGGTTTCATTAGGCAACTATATGAGCTGTAACTTTGGAACCACTAAAGAGGACCTGATCCAAGACAGGCTGGTGATTGGAATTCAGGACAAAAGCATTTCACTGAAGCTGCAAACACAGAAAGACAAGACGTTGTCCACAGCAGGTATAGAAGGTGTTTCATGGCAAAAAATAAGCCCCAGAGCAGGAAGCAAAGCCAGAGGAAATTTTGATGACAGGCAGACACCCAGAGAAATTCTATCCAGAGCAAAAGAAGAACACGTGGAAATGTTAGAGATCCTTCCATCAAAACATGCCCAGCCTTAGGCAACAAATGCAATAAGTGCCAGAAAGTTGGCCACTTTGCAGCAGTGTATTGCAGTAAGCAGGTGCAAGTAGTAGTCACACATGAAAATGAGAAACCCTAGGGGTAATTTTCTGAAGGATTGAAATGCTTTAAAGTGAATGTAAAAAGCCCAGCACATGCCTAATCGGGAAATATGCGCACAAGTCAGGCTCATGTGTGACCACCGAATTTTAAAAGCCGCACAGATGTGCGCATATCACCTGCTGCGTGAGCATCTCAAAGGTTTTCAAAAAGGGCAATGGCACGGCCGTGGTCTGGGTGGGGCTTAGGTGTTTTGGGTCATGGCCAAGATATGTGCACATAAATACTTACGCAGCTGGGCATGCGAGCAGATCCCTTGCCACATAAGTTTGCTTTTGTTATGGAGGAGGTGTAAGTTAGAAAAGAAAAAGAAAGAGACATTTCTGACAGGTTTAAAGAGTCTGAGGTAACTGGAGGGTGTGCAGTCTATCAACCCAGGGGGGTTTGGGGAACCTAGCTGTTAACTGGGTGAACTGGTGGATGAACTGGTGAAACTGGCAATGGGGTGGGTGCGCACTCCTTTTAAAATTCCCCAACATACGGTAGAATCGGGATTGATACGGCTAGGCGCTGTGGCCAAAGTGGACCTTTGGACGAAGGTGGAGTTGGCACAACCCACAGGGAGGAGCCCTGTAGGTCCCCACTGTTGGCAGAATCCCAACAGGAGCTTCACCATACCAGCCCTCTTTCCCCTTAGGTTGAGTCTTGGGTGCCAGGGCCGGCTGGACTTAGGCGTGGGCCGATGTGGAGATGTAGAGCCATCGAGTAGGGTGTTACAGGCCAGCAGGAGAGAAGCAAAGTCAGTACAGGCAGTGGTCGGGCAGGCGGCAGGCAGTAGGCAGCAGGCAGCAGAGAATGGCACAGGCTGTGGTCAGAGGCAGGCGGAGTTCATGCAATGTCGTGGTCTGGAAAGAGTTCTGGGTAGGCAGTCGAAGAGCGGGCAGTGGTCGAAGGGCAGGCAGAGGTCAAGCAACATCAAACCAAAGTCAAAGCCAACAGTCCAATCTGAAGGGTGAGGAGAACAGGAACAACAGCACAGGCAAGACACTGAAGACAGATGAGACGAGACAGACCACGAAGACAAGAACTCACAAGAAGATCAGACTTATGGAGGGACCAGGAACAGGACACAGGAACTCAGAAGACACACAGCAGAATTAGGAACAAGGAGGCAAGGATCAGGATCAGGAAGCTGGATTGCAGAGGCAATCCACTACTCCAATGGAGACGACCTATTGCCGAGGCATCTGTGCGGAGCTGGATAAATCCCTTTATAGGGGAAAGTTCCGACATCATCAGAGGACACCACAGGGGAATTTCCCACTGCGGGCCCTTTAAATGGCAGCAAGTTTGGCGCATGTGCACCTAGAGATGCCCGGGGCAGCTGGCGGCAGCGTTCCTCTGGTCGGCGCATCGGGCCTATTCTGACGCGGTGGCCTGCTGCACTTGCATTCGGAGGTTTACCCCAACATCTAAGGATCCTGCCCACAGCTTGGGGCTGGAGATAAGAGCGGCTGGTCGCAGGTCTGTCCTGCAACCAGTCAAACGCAACATGCACGTGCCTACTTAAAATTAGGCACACATGTGCATGTGCCCAGTGTATTTTATAACATGCACACATATGTGCGTGCAAGTTATAAAATCACCTCGTTTTTGGATGCATGCCAATGCATATGCGCCAAAGTGCACCTGCACGCCGGTTTGAAAGTTACCATCTAAAAATGGGTTTTACACATGTAAATATCTGAAACGTTAGTAAATAGAATTAACTATTATCGATAAGGCGGTTGCTTCATGGTAAGAATTATTACAGGCTCTTGCCAATAAACTCAGTCCAGTTATTATAAAACAAATTAATACAATAGGGAGATAAATGCATCTTGGTATTCCAAGGACTTAAAAAATTTAAAAAGAGTACAAGAGAAAAGGTATGCGCATGGCGTAAAAATCCCTCTATCCAATCTCTCTCGGAGTATCGTGCGCTACTCATGAGATATAGAGTTCAAATAACCAAAGCAAATTGAGATTTTTATGCAAGGAAAATACATGACTTCAATTTTAATCCTAAGGTCCTTTTCTCTTTTATTCAAGATCTCATTAAAGCTGGAAATCTGAATTATTTTTCTGAGATTACAATGCAATGAATGCAATGAATTTGCCTCGTTTTTTAATGATAAGGTGCACAGTCTAACTAATAATATCCCCGAAGTTTCAGGTCAGAAGGTCACATTACATAAAACATCTGATAGAACATGGTCTGCCTTTGACTTAGTCACCTCAACTGAAATTGAGAGTATCATTAAAAAGATGAACCCAGCTTGTAATCCCCATCAATCAATTTAAAACCATATCTAATATTATCGCTGAGTAGCGAAAAAACAAAAAAGATTGGTGTAATAAGGGACTTTTTATTAGAACTTGCCCGACTCTGTCAGTGCAGTCAATGCCGCGGATATGGCATTCAAAATCGTATCAGGTATGATTGACAAAGTATCAAAATTGTGTAGTGCCGTGTGTCATAAAGAATAGCAAAGGGCAACTTTCCCGTATTCAGCGCTGCAGTTCCCTGCCAATGTTTACAATGAATGTTTGAATACGGGAGAGTTTCCCTTTGCTATTCGTTATGACACGGCACTACACAATTTTGATACTTTGTTAATTATACCTGATACTATTTTGAATGCCATATCCACGGCATTGACTGCACCGACAGCTGCAAGAATCCTTTCAGGCACAAAAAAATATGACCACATCACCCCAACCCTAATATCTCTTCATTGGCTACCAATAAAATACAGGATTGAATACAAAGTCCTTTCCATCCTACATAAAATTATTTATGAAGAACAAAAAAGTTGGCTAAGCCCTTACATTAAACTTCATACCCCAAGCAGAAACCTGAGATCAGCGAATAAAGGACTCCTAAAGACTCCACCAACGCACTCAAATCAACTCACCTCTACTCAAAATAGAGCGATATCCCTTGGAAGCCAAAAACTTTGGAACTCCCTCCCAACAAAATTCAGGATTCAAGAAAACTTAAAAACATTCAAAAAAGAGTTAAAAACCTGGTTCTTCCAAAAAGCTTACCAAACCACCCAAAGAATCAACTAATCATCACCACCTTCCTTCACAACCTCATGATTAAATGAACTGCAAAACAAACAACTATACACCTTTAAATCAAGAATGAACTCTCTATATTCTTAACTATGTATTTGTGTACCCTTAACCTTTATAACATTTTTGTCTTCCCCTTATCTACCCCCTATCCCTTATAACCTCATTTTTGTAAACCATTATGATGGCGTTTAATTCTGACGTTTTCCGAATGACAGTATATAAAACTCTTTAAATAATTAAATAAATAAATGCCACTGAATTGTCAATAGATTTTATCCGCATTAAGTGTACTTTAAGCACATAAGTGGGTTTTTGAAAATTGCTACAATAGTCTGTTACATTTACACTGTTGCGCTTCCCAGCCGAGTACGCTCTGCGGCTGGGCCTGCTCACCTCGCTACGCCTTCTACCAGCTCTGAGCACGTCCCCTCCATGGCTGCTTCAAGCTCGTGGCGTCTTCGGTCCCCCTGCGCTCCTGCTCCGGACCAGGCCTCACGGCGAGGCTTGATGTCCTCCGTGGCATCAGCCCGCCCCTATGCGTGCGCGCGTGGACCACCCGGCCTCTTAAAGGGCCAGGGGTGGAACCCAGCTCTGCGGCGTGCCCTGATTGATCATTGCTTAAAGGAAGTGGTCTGACCCCACTTCCTTGCCTTGGCTATTGGGTCAATCACGTTGTGATAGCTAGTTTGCCTTCCTGTTCCAGTGTCTTGTTCCAGTGTCCTGTTCCAGCATCCTTCTGTTCCAGCATCCTCCTGGTGGCAGGAACCCCCAGGTAGTACCATTCGGACTATCTTCTTGGTACTGACCTCTGCCTGTTACTTCGACTACGTTTGATCGCCGCCTGGATTTGACCTTTGCCTGTTTCCTCGACCACGTCTGCATGCTGCCTGGAACTGACCTCTGCCTGTCCACTGACCACGTCTGATTGCCTTCTGAAACCTGACCTTTGCCTGACTGACCATCCTCGGACTAACCACTGGTATTAACCCCTGCTCTGGCTGACCATGCTATCCTTGTCTCTGGCCTTGATCCTCACTCTTCATTCAGAGACTCTGTTCTGGCCTTCTCTGGCTCCTGGACTTCCTGACCTAAACATCGACCGTGCACCCTTGTTCGTGGTGGGCACACCCCTGAACTTTATCTCTCGAAGATCCTGTGAGGCCCACCTAAGACCAGGTGGCCCGGGTAACCAAGGGCCCAACCTGCGGGAACCCCGGGTTGCTATCAGTGAAGCTCCAGCTAGCCTCTGTCTCCTCCTGTGCTCCGCTTCCTGGTGGCAGGTGCTCTCTGGGTGCAACCAGGGAGCCTACCAATCCTGCACCAGGCCAAGTGTCCACCTCCCGGTGCAACATACACATTTTCTTTGAAAATTACCTCCTTAGTTTCTAGGCTCTGTAACATGAGAAATAGTCAATGACAAGCTGACTGTGAGGATATTAGGGGCAGACCAGGAGCCATCATGGTAGAAGACTGCAAATTTTCAGGGACTCAAGCGAAATTAAAATTGGACTCTGAAGCACGCACCTCTATCATAACTGCAACTGCTTATGAATGGCAATGTAAAAAAATGCCCTTGAAGCCAGTTAACTTGACTCTGATCAGCCCCAGTGGGTGTAGTACCCACAAGAGATCAGTTCATAGCAAGCATGTTCTAACTACAATACCCTTGATGGATCCAGGGAATATTCCTTCTAATTGGTGGTGGTGGATTCCAAAGGTGAAAATCTACTGTGTAGAGGAATAGCAGTAGCAATGGGCCTTTTTCAGTGATTTGAAGTTATAAGTGCTTTTGGTGAGATGTGATTCTTAAAGGGAGAGCCAGTCATAATTCACTTAAAACAAAGAGCAGAATGTTACAATAAAACAACCCCTTGTCTTATTGCAATACCACTATTACCAAAGGTCAAGATGGAGATGAAATGCATGGAATGGCTGATGTGATTGAAAAAGTAGCTGAGTGGCTTGCACCTATGGAGAAATTAATGCTTTTCACACCAGAAGAGATAACACCCAGGCTGGCCCAGTGGATTTTGGCAGATTCCATTAGATAGGAAAAGTGCCAAGTTGACTATATTCATAACACTATGGAGACATTACTTTTTCTGAAGAAGCTTATTTGACATGACTTCATCTCCTCTAATATTCCAGCACAAGATGGCCAAGCATCTTGAAGGCCATAATGGCATAGTGACTTATATGGATGACACATTAGTCTATAGAAGCACATCCAAGGACCATGGGTACCAACTGGAAATATATCTGAGACAATAGTGGCCTGAGGATTGAAATTAATCAAAGAAAAATGCCAGTTCAGGCAGTCTCAACTAGAATTCCTAGGACAACACATTGGAAAGGAGGGAATGACCTAAACTCCAAAAAGGGTGGAAGCAATTACAAACATAGAAACTCTTCAAAATTCTACGAAGCTCAGAAGTTTCCTTGGGAGGATGAACTACTTGGAGATGATATCTACTGTGCGGCTCTTCAACTGCTCAACCCTTAAAAGCATTCCTGAAACATGGGAATGGATGGATATAGGACCAACCTCAACAGCAGCTTTTGAAACTCTGAATCAGATGGTATCTGAAACTCCCATATTATCATTGTCAACCCTAACCTGCCAATGGTAGTGAGTACTGGTGCAAGCAGCTATGGCATAGAAGCAGTCTTCCTGCAAGAACACAACATATTTTTCAGACAAATAGCAGCACTCTATTCTTGCACTCTTACAGATGCAGACAGGCAATACACCTAAACAGAAAAAGAATATTTGGCAAGTGTTTGAGCTTATGAAAGATTCTATCTGTATATTTGTGGTTTGGAATCCTACAGACTTGTGATCAACCAGAAACTTCTAGTTAACCTCATCAACAGCAACATCCTAGACAAAACATCCTTACAAAGTCAAAGATTATTCAACTGACAGATGAAGTTCAATCCAGTGGCAGAGTTCATGCTTAGGAAGGATTTGCTAGTAGTATAAAGGCCCCTCAAAAACAGATGGTGAGAAGCTTTGGGACAGGACAGCCATGGTTACTAAGTGATATGACATACCACGCTCTTGCTTGCTCTAATACCCAGAGAGTGCATTTTAATCATGCATACTCGACAGCATATTCAGCCCATCACTAAGTAGATTCTGGTCCAAGTGACTATACTAGACTGTATTAAACTCACCAAGCTGCCTACAGCCTGCTCAAAGCAGTATTTTGCAGAAAGTCATGACTACAAAATAAGACTGAATAATAAGCCTATTATTAGACTGGATTTATAGTGTAGAGACAGACAGCTGGGGCAGAATAATCCCTATCCGCTTTGGGAATATGACAGTCTACTCATTGCCCTAGGGTTATTCAGAAATGCTGATTTGTTTTCTAGCATGCGAACATGTTCACAATCAAAAAGGGAGAGGATGTCATGTGAAGTATAATGTTCATGTAAAAGCTATGTCAATAAAATTGTTAGCAAAAGTCATAGGGCAGCAGAGGAAAATAATAAAGAAGTTCACTGTTCCTGTTAAGACTGTGTAGTTGAGTCTCTCTAGAATGGGGACAAGTTATACCCACTGTAAATAACCAAAACATAATCATCTATAATATGACACGGTCTTCCACAGAATAACACACAGCACTTTAGTGAGCCACTGGGCCAACTCAGAGTACCACATTTAAACAATCAACCTTGATGAGGGGATCCAAGATGGCATTGTAACACTTTAGCATGTGGAACTCTTCTGTTTTCCTTGGCTTTATTCTGCTGGTAGATGCCTCATACTGGTCGTAAGAGAAGGGCTAAAGAGAGGGTTTTCTCTGCAGCTCCTCCTGATCCCCCTCTGTATGGCCCGATGGATGCATTACCGGAGGATGAATTGCTGGGAAACGGGCGAGAAAAGGAGGTACATGCTCTTTCCCTGATTCACTCACCACTCTCTCTCCAGTTGATTGGACTGCGCTATTGAACCCAGCTACAGCAAGAGCGTCGACCCCCAGAAGTGGAGGGTCGCAGGCTGATGATGCCGGTGCGACGCCTTCTCTTGCAGAAATTGGAGATCTGATTATGGCTACAGCGGCTCCCGGTTTGGTAATCTCTGGAGGTGAAGGGGGTAGTCCTGCCACTAGCAGTTTCAGGTCGAACAAGGAAGATGGAGATTTCACTCCTCAACCTGCTATGGACGCTCCAACATCTTTGATGAGATTTTCCCTGGTAAGACTTACCCGGTTTATGGGAGGCTATATGGGAGTCCATTGAAGGTTAGGATTATTAATTATGGCTCAGCTTAATCCTTTAGTGACTAAATATGCAGCTATGGAGGCTCGGGTCTGTGTTGGAATCCTTTAAATCTAGTTCTAATACTTGTTTTGAATCTACTAAACGGAAGTTGAGTCAACAAAAACTTTGCAACAGACCACTATTAAGGACAATCAGTTGTTATTATACAAGATAGATAATCTGGAAAACACATAAGAGGAACAAATTGAGATTTATTAACTTTCCTAAAACTCCTGTGATAACACCAAAGGACATGGTGAGAAAAATACTTTTTGGAGATATTAAAGATTCTGGAACAAGCTCTTCCTTCTATTTCTAAGGTGTATTATGTACCTCCATTTAAAAGGGAAACTGGTAACACGATTCAACAGCCCGTTACGTCATCAGTGGATTTGGACAATTTGTCTGCTCTGTTAGAAATGTCTGATAGTGAGGGGTGCGTCTTCCTGAAAATCTGATTGTTTCCTTTCTTTTAGAACCTGACAGAGATTGGGTCATCAATTCTTTAGACATTGTTCTGAGATTTCCCTAAATTGCAAGGTTAGAATGTTCATACTGAAGTGGTGGAGTAAACAACACACACCCATCTAGAACAATTGAATGTGAGTAATGTGTGGCTAAACATAAACGACTGGTCAATACATCTCAAAAGTGGTTTACTGTTGTTATTTACAGGAACAAATAAATATAAATTTGTATGAAACACCACAGGTATTCCTGTAAATAACAATAATAAATCACTTTTGAGATGTATTGACCAGTCGTTTATGTTTAGCCGCACATTACTCACATTGCAAAGATTAGAATCTTCCTAGACATGGCTAAACAGACACAGAAAAGAGGCAATGATTTCTAATTATGAGACCCAGAGTCTTGCAATTGGGAGCACTTTTCTTTTTGAAATTTCCCTGTAAATGTTGTTTCAAATATAAGGGTGCCTCCTATGTGTTTTTTCAGCCTGCACAGTTATCTCTTTTCTTATCTGATAAGATACTGTTAGAACCTCTCTCCGCTTTGTAAATGCTGTTAGATTGGCAGGATTGAGCATATTATTTTTATTATATTTGCCCTGTAGGTGATACGTATTCTTGCTTATATTTTCCTGGAATTGTGCCTAGATCCCTGTATTGTGGACTTGGATTGAATTTGACAATATTTTATTTACTTTGCCGTAAATGTTTTTTCTTGTAGTTTTCCTCTCTGCTTATTGTCAAATTTGCTTTCTTAACAAGAGAATTCTTGGTTTATGTACATGTAAAATAGCATAAATAAAAATAAAAAACAATCAACCTTCCTCTATCTCCTTGGTCCCCAGTAGTCAGATCAGTGACATTGACAACAGGATGGTAGTAAGGGGATATAGTAAACACACACTCCAAATCTAGGTGGCTGGTTCCCCTCCTTCATCTATGCTTCTTGATTACATGGGAAGTGCACAGAATAGCAGAAGAGCAGCTAAGGCAGGGGCAGGAAACACCAGTCCTGGTGTGCCACAAGCATATCTGGTTTTCTGGATATCCACAATGAATATGCATGAGATATGGCAGGGCATGCAAATATACCTCATGCATATTCATTGTGAATATCCTCAAAGCCAAATCTGTTTGTGGCACTGAATTGCCTATCCTTGAGCTAAGGAGACCACAATCACAAGTTTCTGCTCTGCTGGCCTACCACTACTCTGCCTATAGGAACTAAGAGGAACCTGAAGGAGATGGGAGTGGGAGGAGAAAGGAAAGTGATCTGAGGAAGAAGGTGGAGAGAGAGACCCAGGGAAATGGAGAAGACCTAAGAGAAAAATAGAGAAGAATCCAAGAGCAGGGGGTAGATGGTGGGGGAGCAGGAGTTGGAGAGAAACTTGGGTAGATGGAGATGAATTTAAGATTAGTGTCAGATCAAGAGGTACCTGAGGGGGAAAAGAACCTCGGGGGGGGGGGGGGTTAGGAAATAGAATGAAATGGTAGGGGATATGTCTGGGAAAAACCTGTGAAGGGAGATGGAGAGGAACCTGAAAGGAATAGAAAGGAGGGGAAGAAAGAAGGGAAGAAAGATCAGAAGGAAAGCTGAGAGGGAGGAAGGTGTAAGGGGATGATGATGATGATGATGATGATGATGATGCAACACACCATCTGCAACCCCCTTTGTAATATTCTGGATTTGATCATGTGTCAGGCATTAAATTTGGTCAAATTTCTTTTTCTGTATCGCCAGACTAAAAAACAAGAGGAACATTTCTTTAAAAAATGTGCCCTTTTCTTATATGAAAAAGGGCACTTAGCCACCCTAAGAGAGCAACAGGGACCCGAGAAATAAGACAGAGAAGCAATGGGAAGTCCTGGTACATGCTACATTCTCTCTGAGATTCCCTGTGGGCTGCTTGTGAAGTGAGTACAGTCCGAGTCTTTCAGTCACCTCATCTGCCTTCTCTCTCTCTCTTGCTTTCTGTTCAGTAACTACACACTACATTGTCCTTGCTACTTTTTACATGTGGGGAGTCCCCTAAATTTGATATCTTTTTTTGATTTCTAGTTGCACAAGATATTCTGGGTGAGGAGACCCAGGATTTATCATGGTTGACTTGTTGGGAAATACTTGTGCTTGTAGTAATAGCAATGAGCACTGGAAGGCATTTTTAGAGGGTCGAGCATTGTAACATGATGTGTTACTGTGGTTTGTCTTAAGGAGTGGTGAGTGTCCCCTTAAGAAACAAGGGTGTGTGATTGGTGGAAAATGGTTAAGCAGGAGGTAGAAAAGTGGGGTTTTTTGGCAGGAGCTTGCCTTTATTCCCGTCTGTTCTAGATGGAGCTGGCAGAGGAAGGTAGCTCCAGGATGTAGTGGCCTGGACTGGCCAGCCTGCGGAATGGTGAGCCTGGAGACCATCCCAGGAGGGAGTGGGGCCCCAGAGGGGCTTTTCACCTCAAGGGAAAAGGCCTGAAACTGAGGAGTAGAAGAAAGGTTTTCTCCTTCCTGAAGAAAGGTCCAGGACACCAGCGTGGAAAGGTGGCGATTCCTCCCCATGAAGAAAACACCCAGAAGGAAGGAGTGGGAATGGTCTGAACTGAGGAGCACCTCAAGAAGGAACCAGGGCATGCGGGATCCTGGGGATACCTGCAAGTGCCTAGAGTGGAGGAAAGGAGAAATACGCGGTGAACTGAAGACGTATTGTGAGTAAGCTTTAAAGGGGTGCACATCATTCCCTGTAAGAGTTGGAGACAGGTGTTTAAAATGAAGATGAATCTGAGAGTTGTTGTGGGTCCCAGGTGTGGGGCTTTTGGTTGAGGTATGGGAAGAACATTGCCTACAGGAGTAAAGAGCGAAGACCTGTACGGTAGGTGAAGGCACTCGTTTTTATTCCTGGAAAGTGCCAGGAGTGTGGGGTTGTGAAATGCGTGTGAAGACTGAGAGTCTGTATGTTTAACACCGTTTGGGGTACTTGTATATTTTGTAGGGAATTACTCTGACTGTATGTATATGCAGCATCTGTATGCTCTACCTCAATCTATTCCTGTATATAGTGGCTGGAATTTTACCAGAAATAAATTGAGAGTTTGGCGCTTTGGAAATTGTGTGACTCTACTTAATGCTTTAAAGCTAGGAGAATGGTCTGGGATCCAGGGTTCATGGAGGGGAGGATTATAAGGATTCTTCCTGACCAGTCCAGAGAATGGTCAACTACGTCACCATCTGCATGACCCATCAATTAGAGCCCACTAAATACATCTGGGAGATGGAGCCCTCTTGCACGAGGAAAAACCCTCCCATCATTTTATGTACCCCGGTTTGGGATACAAACATTTTAGATTCATTTCTTCTTGCCCCTCTGCTGGCACCCCTATACCATGATAATAATCTGACAATCAATATTTTTGTAATCATAGGTCATGACTGAGACAGGAAGTGGCACGTAAGTCCTGGTTTTCTCTTTGGGGAAATCGGAACAAACTGAGAAGTATTTCGATGCCCCCTTCCCCCTAATGTTGGATCAGCTGGGGGCCTTTACACAGAGCATTGGTACACTGGAGAACTGCAATGTAACCGTAAATGATTGGTCCACAGTGTCTCTGCTCTCGCTCTGCTACGTCTTCCTAGTATTCTCTGCTTTTGACCATGTTCAAAATAATTGTTGCCATCATTAATCAAATTAAATCAAATCCATAATATATCGGGCTTGGTAGTGTGTCCGTCAGTGCTCGCGCATGTTCCCCAGCCCGCCGATAGATGATGCTATAATATATTGGGCTTGGTAGTGTGTCCGTCAGTGCTCGCGCATGTTCCCCGGCCTGCCGATAGATGATGCTATAATATATCGGGCTTGGTAGTGTGTCCGTCAGTGCTCGCGCATGTTCCCCAGCCCGCCGATAGATGATGCTATAATATATCGGGCTTGGTAGTGTGTCCGTCAGTGCTCGTGCATGTTCCTCAGCCCGCCGATAGATGATGCTATAATATATCGGGCTTGGTAGTGTGTCCGTCAGTGCTCGCGCATGTTCCCCAGCCCGCCGATAGATGGCGCAGGCAGCTCCCTGGCCACCTTGGAGGCTCAAACACACCGTACAGCGGCCATGTCACAACACCAGCTACAAGAGGTACTCCTGGGGGAATTCTGCGCTACTGCGGAATGCAGATTTGGTGCAGAATTTCTCCTTCCCGCAGATTTCCTCCCTCACCTCGCTGATTTCCTCCCTCGTCAGAAGACTATTCAAACCCGGAAGGACAGCAGCCATCGCGGGACAGGCAGAAAATAGCAGAGGAGACCCTGGCATGCTTCGCTGCGAACGGAGCATCCCTCGGCACACGCTCCGTTCGCAGCGAAGATGAAGGCCTGGTGTGCCTTTCGCGGAGAAAAGGGAAGGCCCCCGTGTGCCGTGATCGGCGCGCCTGGGCCTTCATCTTCGCTGTTCGCGGCATGACGGGGTCTCCGCTGCTACTTTCTGCTCAAGACGAAAATGGAAGGCCCCCGTGTGCTGCGAACGGCATGCCGGGTCTTCATCTTCACTGCGAACAGGTGGGTCCTGTGGCATGCCGGTGAGAGACAATGTGTGTCGGGGAGGGGAGGGTGGGAGAGAGCAGGAGGGTGTGAGAGAGAGCATGGGGGGGGGGGGATGCCGGTGAGAGAGAATGTGTGTGTGAGAGAGGGGGTGGGGAGGGTGTGAGAGAGAGCATGGGAGGTAAGAGAGGGTGGGTGGGGGGATGCTTGAGTGTGGGTTTCAGAGAGAGGGAGCCTATATGAGGGGAGATGGATGCCGGTGAGAGAGAATGTGTGTGTGAGAGAGGGGAGGGTGACAGAGAGCATGGCTGGTAAGAGAGGGGGTGGGGAGGGTGAGAGAGAGCAGGAGGGTGTGAGAGAGAGCATGGGTGGTAAGAGAGGGAGGGTGAGGGGGATGCTTGAGTGTGGGTTTCAGAGAAGAGGGAGCCTATATGAGGGGAGGGGGATGCCGGTGAGAGAGAATGTGTGTGTGAGAGAGGAGAGGAGGTGTGAGAGACAGCTTGGTTGGTAAGAGGGGGAGTGCGGGGGATGCTTGAGTGTGGGTTTCAGAGAGGGAGCCTATATGAGGGGATGTGTGTGTGTGCCAGAGAGTGAGGGAGCCTGTATGAGGGTGTGTGTATGTAGAAGGGACACTTAACGGTGAATTTCTAGGGAAATTCTGCTCAAAATATTTAAAATTCTGCAACTTTCAGTAATAACTTTTTTCTTTAATAATTTAAAATGTAATTACTTAAGAGCATATGTGCCAATAAAAAGGCTTGCCGCCCGGGCGTAGAACAGGTACAGTTGCTAGTACCCAATAACTGCATAACGCTATGCTACTTGGTGTAATGAGAACCAGTCTTACGGTAAATGACTAATTAAAGTGGTGGTCTTAGTGCAACTCCTTTCCACTGTGATGTAAACCTGGGAACACTCCATGTGCAACTTGAACTCTAGGTTTCTGGGAGTTTCCAGGGTCCAGAGACTTAAAAAAAATAAGCTATGGCAGTGCAGCGGTGCCTCCGCGAGAGGACGTGGCTTGTTTGCTATGCTAACACTCATTCCTCTCCCTTCCTCCCAGAGAGACACTGTGACAGGGCATAAGCTTTCTTTGCCTTGCAGCTATACAAACCTTGCTGCTACAGCACTGTGGCAGCTTTTTCTATGCTGGGTGGAGGACAGGGGCATGGGGAGGCAAGAGGTGGGACAGGAGCATAGGCTAGGGTGGGAGGAAAGAACCAACAGACATGGGCAATAGGGAGGAGCACAAGGAGAGAGAGACAGGAGGAAAAGAGGGTCACAAGGAAGAAGGGGATAGAGGTTAGAAGGACAGAAAGGCAGAAAAGGAATGACAGAAAGGAGAGTACAGTGACGGGAAAGGCGAGGGAAGGACATAGGGCACAAGGGAGAAATGGGAGAAAGGCAGAGGCCCAAGGGAGAGATGAAAGGCAGAGAGGGGCATGGGAGGGAAAGGGAAAGCTAGAAGGACAGAAGGGAAGGAGGATGCACAAGGGGCCTTAGTATAGAGGGACAGGAGGAAAGGAGACGCACAAAGGGGTGGGAGAGAGATGTACAGGAATAGGGGGTGAGAAGAGAAGTTCAGAAGGGCACAAAAGGAGAGAGAGAGAGAGAGAATAGGACAGAGGGAGGGAGGTGAATGGGTAGCATAGAGGGCGCAGAGGTTAGAAGGAAGAAAGACAAGGGTGCAAGGAAGGGATGATACAAAGAGGGGCAAAGATGACTGAATGCAGAGAGAAGCAAAGTGGGGGGGGGAGGACAGAGCAGACAAAAAGGGAAGGAGGAATTTAATGAGGAAGGGGAGACAAGCACACAGAACAAGGAGAGAAGGACAAAAGGGCACAGGGAAGAAAAGTTGGTGCTTTGTGAATTGAAGTAAGAACAAGCAGGCCTGAAGGAGGTACAGGAAACGGCAGAGAAGGGAAGGAAGGAAAGTGATATGGTACTGGGGAAGGAACGTAAGGAAGAGAGGCATTAGTAGTGCCACACATCGCCAGGTACATACATTTGTGCTTACGTGGGGATTTCTGGCACAGACATGCTGAGCGAGATCTCTCGGTCCCTCCTGATCCTCAGCTCTTTCTTTCCCCATATGTCAGGGTGAGCAAAGCACAAATGTTCTCAGGAATGGCATTATCACTGCAGAGTACTCTCCTTTGGTAAATCAGCACCTTTTCAGAGTTATCAGCTTTCATATAGATGCTTTTGAAAGCACATCACACTTGGTACATCAGAGACCCTCTAATTTCACTTGGTATATTCAAAATGATGGTCCTACTGGTTTTTGGCTGATCTGGCCCTTAAAAGGGCCCATTTTAGGGCGACAATCACATCTACTTGAAATACAAAATGGTATTTGATATCCAAAAGATCAGGTTGATGGAATTAGTTGTATTATAGTTGTAACATCAGGTGGGCCACATGAAGGTTATTCAAGAGCTCCAGATGGTTTCCAGCTCCCAAGAAAGATTTGGTGCTCCAGAACCTCAACTGAATGTTGTGCACATCTTCTCAGCTTGTGCAAACTCAAAAACAATCCAAAGTGTGATTGTGGTCAGCCAAACCAGGCAATTGCATTCAACCTTTGGAGTAGCCTATCGGTTAGAGCAATGGGTTGAGTGCCAGGGAAGCCAAATCCTGCTTGTCTCAGTGATGGTTCTTGTGACGTTGAGCAAATCATTTCAGCCTCTCTTGCCTCAGTTACAAAGGTATGGCACTATTAGCAATTTTTCCCAAAGGCTCAAAATGGGAGAAATCCCTTAGAAAATTGGCCACTTCTAGAGCAGAGAATTACCTGCAGTACCTAATTAACTCACCTTGAGATCAGACTTACAAAAGTGAATAATTAAACCAACTTCGGTACATCATGCTACTACAGTCGCTGTCAAGTGGCTTACAAATTTGACCCAGAGTTTTCGATTTGTAAGTACTTGCCATATGCAGGAAGAAGTGCTACCAATAGAGTGTACTTTCTCTGGCAAATCCATATCTTTTCTGTGTAATCGGTTGTGTGTGTAATTATTTAAGCCCCCTCTTAATGTCTTAAAATAGAAACTTTTGTGACTACTTCTTTAACAGGGGTAGGCAACTCTGGTCCTCAAGTGCCAGAAACTGATCCGGTTTTCAGGATATCTACAATGACTATGCTTGAGATGTATTTTCATGCACTGCCTCCACTGCATGCAAATATATTTCATGAATATTCAGTGTGAATATCTTGAAAACCCTACTAGCTGGCAGCACTCAAGGGCAGGAGTTGCCTGCCCTTGTACTGAATGGTTGCTGTAAAGCATGCAAATGGAGGTGTGAACTCTATCAAGATCTCGAGAAATCTCCCTACCCCTTGCCCTTTGTCCTAAGTGTCTCATTTTTTCCAACTCTGGCACATGATGCGCAGAACGACTCACATGTCTCGCAGGACACTCCAGAGCTCTCCTCCCAGGCACACCTCCAGCAGCATGTACACATACTTTGCATCTCGGAAAGTCCTGAAGAGTCTGTAAGACAGAAGCAATTTCATACCAGCAGCGTTAGGTACCGCATAAGAAAAGGAAATAAAATGTATTTTCAGAATTCAGTTCTTAAATCTCCCTTTTATTTCTGAAACAACTGTGCAGAGATCTTGGAGAAAACACTTCATCCATGTTGATAGCGAAATAAAAATTAGTTGGAGATGATTTTCTACTGGAGCTTTCAAGATCACATACAAAAGGATCTGTGTAACCCTGAAAGCTCTTGGACTTTATCAAGTTTTGTTAGTTCTTATTTTGGTATCACAACCTGTAACCCATTCCATTGTGCAAGAATTTTTCCATGCTCCCTCCCCACACTATGCCGTGCGTCTTATAAGAAAATGGCGCCGGCCGAACAAGAGGCAGGTGCCAAAGTGATGTCACTTCAGTGCCATCCTTCATGTAGACTGTGCTTTTCTACATTTTTTTCTGCCGGGTCCGGAAAAAGGCTCTCCATTCTTGACAGATTTTAAGGGGGGGTGGGAGGGGCCCAGGGAGGCCCAGCTGGCTTGGACCCTGATCTTGCTTTAATTTTAGTGTCCAGGGAAGGCCCTGCTGAGTCTGGGAGTCTCAGCTAGGCAGGTCCAGGCCCTTGATTCATTTCTGGCTGAGTGTAAAGGTACGTGGAGGGCAGCGGGAGGCACTTTTTTTTTTAAACTCAAGAATGGTTTGGGGTTTGTTTTTTTTAGAGTTTAATTTTTTTTTTTTCAGATCAGCAAACAAATGGAACTGAAAAAAAATATTAAATGAACTGAAAAAATAAAAGAACCCCTTAAATAAAAAAAAGGAACAGAACCAAAAATTTTGGGGCTTGCTTTACATCCCTACAAAAACTTCAATAGGTGTCATACGATAGTGCACAATTTGCGCTATTAGGAGTGACCAGTACTTTTACCCAGATGGTTTAATCATTATCCTATATTCCTAATAGAATTTAGTGTTAAACAATTTTTGTTTAGTAATATAGTATATGATGGCAGGAAAAGATACTAATGGCCCATCCATTCTGCCCAGCAAGACTTTTCAGTGTTGTAATTGCTGCTCTGTGCAGGCTACTCCCACGCCTTCTGTTTAGGTTTGTAGCTGCCTCTGTGTGCAGGTTACCACAGTGCTTTATCACCATACTAGGAATCCTTTGTGTTTATTCCATGCCTTTTTACAATCCTGGTTTCGTTTGCTTTCTCCACCACCTCCACTGGGAAGGCTTTCCCGGTATCCACTACCCTTTCCGTGAAAAAATATTTTCTGATGCTGGTCCAGGGTCTACTTCCTTGGAACTTCATATCATGCCCCCTAGTTCCAGAACTTACTTTCCATTGAAAAAGGTTTGCCTCTTGTGCATTATATTAATTCCTTTCAGGTATTAAAATGTCTGCATCATATCCACCTGTCTCTCCTCTCCTCTAGGGTATACATTTTTAGATCTTTAAAAGATGCTAGGCGGCCCTCAGCTCCAGTGCCTGATACATATCTTGGACATAGACCATGTGGACAATATTCAATGTGTGCTGAATCATTTGTGGATTCTTCATTTTCCCTTGTCAACGGTTGATCAATTGGCTTCAAATGTTCTAGTATTTGTACAACTGCAGGAGTAGTCTATGTTATTTTAATGCCTGTGTGATTTGCTGTAGATAGGGAAGATGATACAGCCTGTGTATACTCTTCTTACTGAGAACTGGAGTTGCCTCAAATGTCTCGTTAGAAGCCCTAATTGCATTGTTTCACTACACAATACAGCTTAGTGGATCTAACATTCTTGTAAGTGATATTTTATGATTGTAATTTATGTATTCTGCACTAGACAAGTTTGTTAGGAATATGCGGACTATAAGAAACTGTAAATAAATAAATGATGTTCTTGGTGATCGATATTGCTCTCAAATCTGTGAGGTGGAAGACATAACGAATGGTCTTCGTACGGTTTTTCCGAATGGTCTTCGTACGGTTTTTCCGAATGGTCTTAATGAACTTGATTGAACTGTTTCTTTAAAATGTTTTCAATGTCAATTTTATGTATATTGTTGCAAGCTATTTTAAAATGGCAGCTGAACCACGGTCCTTCTTTTCATGACATACAACATGGAGTTTAAAAGTGGTGCTGGTTTTGAGTATTTAGATGTTGGTCAATAGACTGGATGTTACTAGTATAGCCACTTCCAATCAGACTGATGCCAATGTGATCCCCTCTTCCTAGCAACATTTAAAGACTATTTCATTTATGCTCCATTCCCAGACAGATCTCTGCAAGCAAAGGAGATTTTGTTGCTTCTTTGTGAGGTGTCCAAGATGTGGTAAATCATTTGGAGAGGTTCCCCTGCAGCAGGCGGTTCATGCTGAAATGTCAATGTTCGGGACTTTGGAGTGTTGCTCTTACTGTCAGCTTTTGTTTACCAGGCTTGTTTTCATCATCCCCTGGGCCAGTGTTTCCTGATGCAAGTTTCAGAATAACTGTGACTCAATAAATGATTTACATAGATATGTACCTTCTTTAGGTCTTTTTGAATTGATATTATCAATTTTTTGGACTCTGAACAAATTTTCTTGTTTTTGCTATGACAAGTTTTATGATCCATGGTTAAGTCATGGGGATCTTTCTTTGATATTTTGGAAAAGAATACAATTATTTAACAATAAATTATATTGAGACTGTAGATGAATGATTATACCGTCTGAGCAAAAGTGCTAGTCATTCCTGATAGCACAAATTGTGCACTAATATATGACACCTATTTAAGGGGATCATTCTCTAATGCTATCACACGCGAAAAGTCCCTTTTCGCGTGCGATAGCTAGCTTGGGGTGGAGTCAGCCCTAGAAGAGGAGGAGTCAGGGTGGCACTGGGGCTGATGCTGCGGACACATCGCTGGTGGCAAAAGGTAAGACTCCTTATCGCCGCCAGTTTCGCACCGAATAAGTACACCTTTTATGATGTAGTTATTTGGCGCGAAAGCCGGCAGCGATCGCACTGCAGAGGTGCGATCGCTGCCGGCTATCGCAGAACCGCCCCCGCTTCGCCCCCCTGCCCCCGATACCGCCGGATTCTCTAAGGTCACAGACCTTAGAGAATCCAGGCCTAAGGTTTTTGTTAAATTGGACATATCCCATTCTTTTACAGTATATATTTGACATATTAGAAACACTGAAACATGAAGGCAGAAAAAGACCATATGACCCAGTCTGCCCATCCATCAATTTATCAAGCCTTACAATTTCCAGCACTTCCTCAGAGATCCCTATTTATCCCATCCTTTCTTGAATAAATACTGGGGATCTCTGAGGGAGTGATGGGAATTGTTAGGCTAGATGAATTGACAGACAGACAGACTAGATGGGCCATAGGGTCTTTTTCTGCAGTCATGTTTCTTTGTTTCTATATGTATATAGGATTACAGTGATTGTATTTACAGTGTCCACCCTATGGTACTCCAACAGTACCAGCTAGAATCTTCAAAATATTAACTGTTTATTCATTTTCTGGCTCTAATGCTTCCAGTTTTTCTAGATCTTCTTTCTTTCCTTTGTGGTCTTAACATATGCCATTTCTAATATTTTAGGAATTAGGAGGAATGCACCTTTTATTATGAAGCTATTTTTTTTTCTTAACCTTTTAGATTATGCTCATTGAAGGGATTATATCCTGATGCCCCTTTTTACATATCTTAGTTAACTAAAACCCAAATATGGTATAAATATGGTATAAAAAAATTTGTAAGTCGGCGCGCGCAAGGCTGCCCAAAATCGGCAGCCTGCAAGCACCGAGCCGCGCAGTCTGCCTCCGTTCCCTCCGAGGCCACTCCGAAATTGGGGTGGCCTTGGAGAGAACTTTCCTCCCGCTTCACCCCACCTTCCCCTCCCTTCCCCTACCTAACCCCCCCCCACCCGGCCCTATCTAAACTCCCCCCTACCTTTGTCGCGAAAGCTATGCCTGCTCGAGGCAGGCGTAACTTGCACACGCCGGGCCAGCTGCCGGCGCGCCATGTTCTGGTCCGGGGGCTGGTCCGGAGGCCACGGCCGCGCCCCTGGAACGCCCCCGGGCCGGAACCACGCCCACAGCCCCGCCCCCTGATGACATGCCAGCTGCGACATGCCCCTCGGCCCTATCTAAACTCCCCCCTACCTTTGTCGCAAAAGCTACGCCTGCTCGAGGCAGGCATAACTTGCGTGCGCCGGGCCGGCTGCCGGCGCGCCATGTTCCGGTCCGGGGGCTGGTCCGGAGGCCGCGGCCGCGCCCCAGGAACACCCCCGGGCTGGAACCATGCCCGCAGCCCCGCCCCCGGATGACGCGCCGGCCGCGACACGCCCCCCGACACGGCCCCCGATGACGCACTGGCTGTGACACGCCCCCTGACTCGCCCCCCAGGAAAGCCCCGGGACTTACTTACGTCCCGGGGCTTTGAGCGCGCCGGAAGCCTATGCAAGATAGGCTCGGCGCATGCAGGGGGGATTTGGGGTAGGTTTTCGGGGGTTACGAGCGTAACGTTCATGCGTAACCCTCTGATAATCTACCCCACAGGTAGAGGGGGGGTTTAGATAGGGCCGGGGGAGTGGGTTAGGTAGGGGAAGGGAGGGGAAGGTGTGAGGGGGTGGAAGGAAAGTTCCCTCCGAGGCCGCTCCAATTTTGGAGCGGCCTCAGAGGGAACGGGCAGCGCGCGCAGGGCTCGGCACGCAAGGTACACAAATGTGCACCCCCTTGCGTGCGCTGACCCCGGATTTTATAAGATACGCGTGGCTACGTGCGTATCTTATAAAATCCCGTGTACTTTTGTTTGCGCCTGGTGCGCGAACAAAAGTACGCGCGGGTGTAGATTTATAAAATCTACCCCATTATGAATAATTATGAGTTGTATTTGCATATAGCATCTGTTTTGTATGTAAATATGTCTCATTCATATTAATTTTGTATATCTAGAAAACCTGACCAGCTGGAGGTCTCTGAGGACAGGTTTGCCATTGAATACATGTATGCCATTGGTCTGCAAAGTGCAACATTACGCAGTCATTTGGAAATCTGGCCATGTGTGAACCAAAGCAGGGGATCCTCTTTCACAGTAACCTATGGCACCACCGTAGCTGTTAAGCTGTTAAGCTGTTAAGCTGTAACTGTAACTGTTAAGCTGTTCAATGAACTATACCATTCTTTAGTTATAGATTAAATTAAGTATTTTGTGTGTCAATACTTCAGCCCTACACTTCTATGTCTTATGGGTGGCATGTTGGACATATCAGTTCTTCTACAGGACTTGGTGTAGTGCACTTAGAGAATACGCTGTCACCTGATGATGAATGGTGAGTTGATCTGCTGGAGGATATTCTTTTCCCAGTAGACATGTTCCTGTTGGTGTGTTTCCACAATGTGCTTCTTCTTAATGCACTTAAGGGCAAAGGTCATGTCTTCATTCTTAAGCTTCACCTGAAATGGCAAAGAGAAGAAACGTGCTCTTGCCATATGGCTGGCTGTATTTCACTTGCATGTACTATACAGGTCTATATATGTTGGAGTATGTTATTCATGTAAATTACAGCAAATCCCTGTTGGGTCATTAGGAAATGGCTGAAATTAGCAATTTTTATTACGATTATTCATAAAATACCATCAGTATTCACAACACCAAATAAAAGAAGGGATCATATTGCTTGTACCAGCTCGACACGTCCAAAACCTCCCATTCCAAGCGTAGCTATTACATCCAGGTAACGGAAGGGTGTGGTGGAAGAGAATTTGGAGACCATCTCTCTCAACTGGTTGGCTTCTGTGTTCTCCCAGGAATTGGAGAGTACTGGGGTTTGGGGTCTGTGGAATATAAATGCAATATTTGTAATAAAAGACTAAAGTGACTCAAAGAGTAGAGGGAAGAGGGAGTGCTACTGCTTTTTCCCTCCTTTTTTTTGTGGAAGACCATTATAATCAACAGAAAAACAATACAAATCCATGACCTTTCAGTATTATTTCATGTTTATATAGCTAATGAATGTGAAAGATCAGGCAGCAATGGGCAGGGTTATTATTGAGGACTGGGAACAGTGCGGAGATGGTAATGGAGGATTGGAAAAACTAGGAATAAGGGACCTTATGTGGAGACACTACACACCGTCAGTTCTCAGCTCTGATTCTCACGGTTCCCAAAGAGGTCTGGTTTTCAGGGTATTCTCAGTGAATATGTATAAACCATGTTTACATGCATTTCATCAAAAAAGAAGTTACTGTGCTTATTTTGGCCACCTTGAAAACTGAACCTACTTGTGACCTACAAGAAATGGAGTGGAGAACCACTGGGATAATGCATTTATCACATATGGAAATGTAATTATGACATGGAAAAATCTAAAGGAAATATGGTTTGGTCGCAGTGAAAAAAAAAATCTAAAATTTGGGAGAGCACATAGTAGCAGTCCTCAAAAGTCAGAATACAATTTGGGTGCATGCTGTTTCCAGAAATGGATTAAGGGATGTCTGAAGCAACAACATGTTGCTCTCCCTAGGGAGCACAGGCAAGAGTAAAATCACGGTGGGGAAGGGGGGGGGGGGGAGGATAGCTTTCAAAAGGAATTGTGCCCTTAAAATTGGGTTTCATGCATGTAAATGCACTTTATGCATGTAAGTGGACTTTTGAAAATTGCTATAATATATGCTATTGAATTGTCAGTAGGCTTTTACATACGTAAGTGTACTTTAAGTGCATAAATAGGCTTTTGAAAATTGCTGCGATATATATGCTACTTTTACGTGCATAAATCCTGTAGAAAATTACCCCCTTAATCTTTATTCAAAGTCCATGAGTCCCATAGAGTCAGAACAAGAGGAGAGGGCCTGACTATCCCCCATGCCATGGATAGCAAACTTCTATCCTTGAGTGCCACAGCAAGGTCTGGTTTTTAGGCTAGCCAAACCATGTAAATGAACTTGGGTCTTCGTTGAAATGTTTGCATGTATGTGCCACGATTGGTCAGTCAAAATCTTAGCAGTCAGACCTAGCTGTGGAACTCAAGGGCCAGCAGTCACCATCTCCGTCTTATATGTTGTTTTTTTGATTATGTATGTACTTCTGTCACCTGCTGAGATTTGTGGATCAGAGCTGGCTACAGGTGTTAAATTAAATAAATATGTTTTATATTCAAGTGGTATTCCTTCAATCTCTTGCAAAAAGTGACTACTTTTTATGGGATTCATATTTTGAATTAAGGTTTTTCTTTTATACAGGGTGGCCCATGGAAAAGCAGCCTGCCTGCATGGCACTGGTATTGGAGGCTGGCTGCTTTTCCCATGGGCCACCCTGTACTTGCATGGAATTGTTCCTGAGTGTGGCATCTTAGTGATTCTTCACTGGGGTAATTTTAATTGGTTTTGCATTGCCCGCATCCCAGTGTTTGGCTTTCCTGTGGGACAGGGCTTGTTGTGTCTAGGTTAAAAGAAGCACAAACATCACAGAATTATAGAAAGAAAAGCACTGCCTAAAAAACAGTTGACAATATCTGGGATGGCAAAACATTGTGGAAGAATTCATAATAGTGAAAACATATCAAACAATCCTAAACAGCAATGGTAAGATTACATCTTGCTTCCAAGAAAGCACTGGGGTAAGCCACACAGGTTACCACCCTAAACAGCAGTGGTATAACAATATCAGGCTTCCAAAAAGGATGGGTGACCTGCATGGAGGAGCCATGGTTGAAACCCAGACTCCGAAGAGCATGGCAGGCCAGGCTTTTTTCCCCAGTAGCCTCAATCACCTTTCAACAGAGCCATAGCCAGGCAATTTGGCACCTATGAGCTTGGAGGCTCTCTTAAATGTTTTAACTTAAAATGTAACAATATTATTTATAATCTATAAGTAGATATAAGAATGACTCTGATCCCAAAATTGTGACCCATAGGTCTGTAAGGATGTAAACCATAATCTTTAGCCAACTCATTATTTATTTATCTATTCATTCATTCTTTCAATTTAATATACCATTTGTTATAAAAAAAAATCTCTACAGCAATTACAAAATGCATAACCCATCCCAACATATTCTAAAACAAAAATTATCTTATTTGGATAAGCAGTAGAGAATGAAAAAGTTGTATGTGTGCCTTAAACCATAATATCATGCCTTTTTATCTTCTATTGAATTAGGGTGTTTTTGACTATATTAAACTAAATAGGGTCTAGATTTCTCTGACAGCAAAAAACTCTCCACTACCAGGCGCATTGTTATGACCTACAAAACCTTGCTAAAAACATACTCAGAAACTTTGAAGCAAACGTCCATACTGTAACAACAACAACAACCTTACTTATGAGTGGGAAGCACTACAATTACTACTCCAGGCCCTAGATCACCAATATACCTCCTACTGGATAAACAGAACAAACTATAGATCCCTACATAGACAGTACATGCTAACAGAATCCCTCAATGCAGTCATACAAGCACAACACAGGCTGACCCTTACCTAATATGAAATAAGGACCACAAATTAGATTCAGAAACATATAGACAAAAACCAAAATGGAAACCATAGTGCAACATGGGAGAAAGAGAAACAGAAATAGAATTGGAACATATAAAGACATAAGAATAAATGCACATTCCCAAAGCTTGACACATTCCTTTCTTGTTAAACTGAAAATAAAAAATTATATTTTCTACTTTTGTGTGGGCAGTTAATTTGGTACTGATCTCTTTTTGATCTTCTCCGAATTTCTTTTCCAGAATCTCCTTCCCATTTTCCATTTCTTCTCTCTCCTCCTGTTTTCTCAATTTCCTTTCCTACATCTCTGTCTCTGACACTGATCATTCCCTTATATCTTTATTTTTGATTCCTCTCTTCTCCGCCCTCTAATTTCAGACATAACTTTCAACCCTCCTCTTCCCTCTCTAATCCTTCATTCTCCCTCTTTTCACCTGTTACCTACCTACCAGCTTTCTATCTCCCACCCCTTCTCATTCCCTCAATCTTCCATGCTTCTCCAAACTCTTATTCTTTTTATGTCTTTCACCCATTCGTTAGTCCCCCATTTTTACCTTCTGTACTCATACCCAAGCCAACTCTCATCTACCTTTCTCTGCCTCTCTCAGCTCCAGCTCCCTTCCTTGTGAAGCTTTTCCTCCTTGGCCCCTTGTTCTGTCTCTTGCCTCCTACCAAGCCTTCTATTGCTCCTGTTTCACTGCCTTCTGAGCTCCTTTCCCACATTCTCTCACCTTCACAACACCCAATTACTTTTCCAGTGCCTCTCATACTCTCTCTCCAGTACTCCAGATCATTCACACCCTCATTCATACTTTCCTCATCTCATGTAATACAGCCCCCTCATACTCACCCAACTGCCAAGTTCCTGTTATCTGCCCAAATGACTGCTCAGTCTTTGTCCCTGCTCTCAGCATCTCCTTGTTCTGCTCCCCCTTCATCTCAGATTCCCTGCCCTCCCGAGTCCCCAGATCCCAGTCACTGAGTTCCTGCTCTTATCCCATGGTCACAAAGTCCCCATTCTTCCTCTAATCTCTGAGTCCCTGTTTTCCCACTCTCCTATTACCTAGTATGTGAGTCCATGTTCTTCACCTGCTCTCTCTCTCCCTAGTCCCCAAGTGACAGCCCTGTTCTCCTCTGCTCTCCCACCCCTCCAGTAACATTCTCCCCATGATCTTCCACCTTCCCAGTCTATTCTTCCCTTGACTTCTCCCACATTCCAGTGCCCCAGTCCCAAATCTTGCCCTGCTCTCCCACTCCCAGAACCCCGGTCCCCACCTGATCTCTCCCTCAGTTCCCATTCCTTCCTTGTTTTCCCTTCCCCTAATCCCTCTTAGCATGTCTGCTTTCCTGCTTCCACCTGTACAGCCATCAGCTCACACACATTCTCCCTTGTGACAACTCAAAGCATGTGCCAGTCACCTAGTTCATACCAAATCAAGGGTCGGATTCATTAAGGCTTTTCTCCTATTTTGTGCCTATGGGAAAACCCTTAGTTAATCAGCTACTAAAATTGTTATCAGGGTGACTAGAACATACCGATTTATTAACCAAGGGTTATATAAACATCATAGGAAACTGCAAAGAAAATCTCAGTTTCATGGGATATCTCACAAACCAGAGAAATGCCATAGAAATTGCCAAAAATCATTAGTTTAACTTTTGTGATGAATTATGACCAATAAGAATTCCTATCACATTTTAGGCCTATCAGGCCTCCACCAACCATAACCCTGGAAAATGTGCATTGCTCGGTAAAAATGTCCAGACTTTACTTAGTATGCATGAGTAGACTGGTTTTCCAAATAGGCGGAATATAAGAAATTTAAGTAAATAAATGAATAGATTAGCTGGCAAAAGTCTATTCCTGTCACTGCAAGGCAGGGGCTAGATAAGAAAAACATATTTTCCATTGTAACAAGCACATTTTTGCAAACAAATGTTGAAAAACAGAAAGATATCTTGGATGTAATTTATAATTCCTGTTCTGTCACTCTGTATCCTTTGTCTTTGATCAAAACACCTTTTGTTTGACTTGTCAAGAGTTTTCTCCTCTTCAGTGCCTATAAATCCATCTTCCTCCAAATAAATCAGGGCCTCGTCTCCAAACCATCTTGTTCCGTGCGGTCTGAAGAGAAATGCTTGCTTGAGGTTCCTTCTATTAGACTTGCTCACTTGGATGGAACAAAGGACAGAGCATTTTCTGTTGTAGGGGTTGCCCTTCTGGAACTCATGTTGTCATGATACTCATCATGATACCTTCCAAAAAGCCTTGGAGACATATTTGTCCAAGCAAACATTTAACCAGGAGATATCAGCTGAAGCGACGTATCGATAATCAAAGACAAATGCAATTGTAACTGTGGCTCCAATTACTTATCAGAAGGTCTCTGCCCATATGCATTCTCTGGGAGTGTTTAGATAGGTTCATTTTATGTATGTTCTACTTTCAAACTTTTGTGAAGAGGTCAAACATTTTAATAAATTCAAATTTATTTACCCAACTAATTGGGTAGCAAGTATAAAAATGTTTCTTCTCATCTTTCCCTGTTGGAAGCAGTTATATAGGCCTTGGGCAAGAAACGTTCTAGGCCATCCACCCCAGTGATGACATTACGTATGTTTTTAAAATAGGGTCACCAGCGCTTCCTTCTTTGGTCAAAGACTTCCTCTGAGTTGGCAAAAGCAATCATTGTTTTTGCTCACAGGTTGTTTCTTTCAACCAGTCAGAGTCAGGGTGAGGTTCTTTGTAATTTTAGGCGAATGAAAATGTGCTACCCTCCAGATGCTGGGGAAGGGGAGCCGGGGGCGGATTTGACAAGAGGTGGCAGTTGTCATAGGGGGAGAGAGCAATAAAGGAAGGGTGGAACGACGTTAACTTTTGCCCTTCCTTTGATTGTTCATGGTCGGTCATGCCATCCCTTCCTTCAGTTTATTTAAAATAGAGATTTTCCTTCCTTGTCTAAATTGCTAGGGAAAGTCATGTATGTGGCATGCACACCACACACTTCCAAAAGATGGTGTTTGTGAGGCATGTGTAAGTATAGGTCAGGGAACTCTTCTTCAACTAAAGATCTCTGAAATATTACTAAATCCATAAAGCACATTGGGATCCAGTTTGGAAGAAATGAACTCTCTCTATATCATTATATAGATACACATGTACATACATAGATGTATATGTATCACTGTTACTATCATTATCCTTCCAAGGGCCATGACAGAAACATTCACATTGCCTGGAAGGATAATCTCCTCACCGCCTCCCTGTCAAGGAGACAAAGAGAAGAAGATTATCCCTTCAGGCAAGTATAAAGGTGCATCTCTATCTTGACAGTGCTACATGCATTGCTCAAAATGTCAACTCGCCTGTTCGAACGGCTAAAATTATTTATTCTTTCCTACCTCAGAAATGATGGCAGATTAATAAAAAATGAGAGAGAATACCAGGAACAAATCATTTTATTTATTCCAAATTTCAGTTGCAATATTGAAAATAAGCTTTTGATGGTACAACTGCTGTTAAGTATCACAATGACACAACAACAAATGTAAGGGCAGAAGTTGCTTCTTCACCCTTTTAACAGGAACTGCTTGTGCAGTTCTCTTGCTACCTGCTCCACATCCTAGCAGTGCCTTCAGTGAAGGCAGCAGAATGGGGTTTGATCTGAGAGACGGCAGCTTTTTTTTTTTTTTTTTCTAACCAAGGGAGATGGGAGAGGCCATAACAAAATATCCATGCAATCAAACTAAAAAGCATTTTCCATTGATAGCTTGCGATGTAATAGTTTCATGTAAAATCATGACAACATGGAGAAAGCCATTTTGTTTTCGAGTGACTTCGCTGATGCCATCCTATATCACTTAAATATAATCCCATTAAAAACTGTCCAAATATAATCTTACTAAAACTGACCTGTAATTCGCCTGGCACGGCATGTTCTGATATAGGTGGATGACAAATATTAAAAAAACAAGTAAATAAATAAATAAACATTGAGCTGTGGTTGCACATGCAGCTTTCTTCCCGCTCCCACCAAATACAACACGTACTTTAGGAAGGCCTTACTTTTCTGAGCTTTTAAATAAAGCTACTATTTTAGCTCTAGACCCTCTGAAAAAAAGGAATTTAATTATGGTAAAATATATCAACACGGACGTCGTGCTTATGCAAACTATTTTTTAAGTTTCAAAAAGATGTATTTTTTTTTTAGGGGGGGGGGAAGGGAAAGGACTTCTCTCCCTTCCATCTCACCTAGCCTAATCATTGTAGTGCATTCCTTGGCTGTGGACCATGCGCAAGGGCTCATTGCAGAAGTCTGCAGTCATAGACCTTGTCCAGCCAGCCACCTGGTGGGAGTATCATGCGATGGATGGGCCTCCATCCCCACCAGAAGCTGTGAGTGCTGCCTCTTCAGTATTCCTAGCCCGGACCGGGCATGACCCAGGAGTGGAACTTGGGACCATCAGCATGATGGCACACAGCCCTGCCACTGAACCCACCCGGCTGGTCTTAAAAGGATTTTGGTTTTAATTACATTTTTTTCCCCTTAATCATATCTGAAATGTTATCAAGGAGTGTTATGGTGTGTGCTAATTAATTTTATTGTTGCTAGGCAAGGCTGGGAAATGTGCATTTCCTGTTTTCCACTTTTGCTCACATTCCAGAAGCTTTCCCATTACAGGTACATGAATCTAGTTAGGTGTGCAAGACCAGGCCCACTGTGTGTGAGAGCTGTCAAAGCCCCCCTTATTCCTGGCATACAAGATTGATGCTGTATACTTGTTTTAGCTTTTTATTTTATTGCTCAGTGGTTTTCTCTTCTTCCTTTTAGCTGCTGGCTTAATTGGAAGTGAGGTTGGGATCCTGGTATAATGAGCCTTCATTTGCAACTACCCATGGAGTTTTCTGTTCTTTCCTTCCCCCCAGCTCAGCCCAGACATTGCAGCCCAGTTCTTGGCAAGGCAATGCACTAGGGCACCTTCCAGAACCCTGCAATCATAGGCCTTGCCAGTAGGTGTCACCATTGCATGATGATGATGACTGGCTCTCCCTGATATACAGGGGCTATGAAAGCTTTCCTGGTATTCCCAGGCATCAGACAACTTGGGGACCTGACGACCTGACCTAGGAGTTAAATGTAGGCTCCCTGCATGGCAGTGGACACAGCACTGCTACTAAGCCACCAGACTGATTTTGGCCTTTTTTAAATTAAGAAATTATGCTCTTTGTGGGCAAATCTGAGCAACTAAATAAAGAAGTGCATAATTTGACCTATATACAAGTGGTACACTATTGACAATGGAGCCCACAATGTACAGCTTTGATGTCATTGTTAGAGAAACTGATTCTTTCCATGTTCACTGGATAGCATATGAATCCATTACATAAAACCTTGAGAAAAGGGAAATCATTTTAATTTGATTGCATGGCTGTATTGCTCCTGGTTGCCAGAGCACACATCATTACTGTCTGAATGGACTTCCATCTCCTTTTATTAAATGAGGCATTTGTTATGCAGTTTTTCAGAATTTGATTGAGATTGAAAAAGCACTCCATGAGGTTTTATAAACATGCAAGTCATAGGGGCTGTTGCTATGGAATAGGAAATACAAACTCAATGGGAATTGAATTTCTAATGGCATTGCTTATCAACATATTAGATTACGCAGAACATTTGGAGCTGATAATATTGTACCAGGGTCAATACTGCAAGTTCTGTGCTTCAGCAATTCTTTTCACATCGCCATAAAACAACAGTTAGACATATTAATCTGAGGCTTTCTTTTCACATCTGATGCACAACTTGCTCTGCTAAAGATTTGCCTGCCTGTTTTTCTTCCTTGTGCACCTCAGTTCATTTTTCCAGCTTCCCCTTTGTCTTCTTTTCTTCAGATTTTTAATTCTGAATTATTCAAAAGCTCCCTTAATGATCCAAATAGAATCTGCTTTCCCAGGGAGCTGTCATGAGTTCTGGAAATTGAAAAAAATCCCATGCATCCAAATTTGAAAATGTCATTTTATGAAAATCAGAATAAGAAAAAAGAAATTATTGGATATTAAGAACATAAGAACATGCCATACTGGGTCAGACCAAGGGTCCATCAAGCCCAGTATCCTGTTTCCAATAGTGGCCAATCCAGGCCATAAGAACCTGGCAAGTACCCAAAAACTAAGTCTATTCCATGTTACCATTGCTAATGGCAGTGGCTATTCTCTAAGTGAACTTAATAGCAGGTAATGGACTTCTCCTCCAAGAACTTATCCAATCCTTTTTTAAACACAGCTACACTAACTGCACTAACCACATCCTCTGGCAACAAATTCCAGAGTTTAATTGTGCATTGAGTGAAGAAGAACTTTCTTACTCTCTTCTTCTTGGGGGAGGGGGAGGGGTGTGGTAGTGGTAGTGGTGGTGGGGTGGGGGGGAGATGTTCCAGCACTTGTTTTTTTAAATCTCTCAGACTAAGCTTAACTGAAAATGTACTATTTTTCTTAGGATGCCTAGTAAGAACATCTTGGATTTATATTGGGTCTTTCTTCTCTTTTACATCTGAATGTACTCTGGAATCTACAGGACCTGGCACTGGATAAAAACTGAGGTCGGTCTGACTTGCTAAACTGTTGTTTGCTGAAGGAAGCTTGATTGAATCATCTGCTTTCAAGTCATTTTTTTTTCCTGTTTGGGAGAGCTGTTTTCTTCTTGGTTTTTCCATCCCATCTACCCCCCCTCCCCCCCCCCCACCACCTCAAACATACATTTATAAACTACTGCCCAATCGGGGGGGCAGGGAGAAAATTTACATAATAAAAATTAACTAATGCTGTAGACAACTAAGTATAAAATAAACCATCACTCACAATTACTTCCCCAGCCCATTTAGGGGGCTGGGGAAGTAATTGTGCATAATAAAGAATGAATTAGGGGTCTCGCCTTAATAAATTAAATATAAAACGAATCATGGTTAACAAAAGCCCCGATGGCTTTCCCTGTTCCCTCAGCCCCCCCCCCCCTCACTTTCCCCTCCCTTCCCCTATCTAACCCACCCCCCAGCTCTACCTAAATCCCCTCCTACCTTTATTTTGTAAATTACGGCGCGCGATCCCCGGCACGGCTGCTGTGCCAGAGGCCTCGGTCCCGCCCCCACCATGCCCCCTTTCACAAAGCCCTGGGACATACTTGCATCCCGGGGCTTTGCGCATGTCGCCGGGCCTATGCAAAATAGGCTCGGCACGCGCGTAACCCTTTTAAAATCTGCCCCAATACATATTGTAGTCTTAAAGAATGTTAAACCACTCTCTATACTTTAAAGCAACATATGAGCAAGCAAACAGGACTGCAAACTGGGATTCTGAGGATAGGGGTGGAGGATAGATTCCACAGGAAAGAAACTAGCTTATTTTATCTGCAGGATAGTTAAGGATTTTCTCATTTCTTTCAACAGATACCAAAAGCTTCTAATAGTAGAAGGATGACCAGAAAACATCATATCACTAAAGATGTCACCACTGTTACTAAATCTACCCCTGTCCAAACGGATGCATGAAAGATGTTTGCAGGTCCATTCCCTCAGAAAACAGGTAATGGAACAGAGAGCAGGCAGCAAGGGATAATGAGGACTACATCAATGAAATGCTTATTGAGGTGTCAAAGATGGAAAACTCAAGTAGAGAGGAAGGTGAAACTGGATCACAAGATGACAGCTGTAGCCAGATTATCACAACCACTAGATCTTATATCTGACTCCAAATTACCTTGTGCTAAAAAACAAGTAAACAGCCATGGAAGTTGAGGAGGAGAAAACATTCCAGAAAGAGGAAGCAAAAGGGAGAAACCATCTCAGGAAAAGGAGGAACCGGAATTCATAAACCCCAAAGCCACAGGCTCAGCAACCACTGCACCCCGGAAGTGAAGGATAATAGTAGTTGGTGATTCGCTTCTGAGGGAGATGGAGGCATCCATCTGTTGACAAGAATGTTGTCCCTTGACATGTGCTGTCTACTAAGTGCCAAGATCCAAGACATTATGAAGAGATTTCCAAGAATGAAGACTTCTGATTACTGTCTGGTGTTTCTCATCCCTGTTGCTGTGAAAAGATAGTGCTAGATACCACACTTACTATTTCAAAAGTATCTTCATGCCTCTATAAAAGAAGGCAAAGCAGATAGGTGCAGTGATAATGCTCTCCTCATTCCTTGCCCCAGTCAAGAATAAAGAGCCTGGCAGGGAATATTGCATTCTGGAGATGAATGAATGGCTGCATAGATGGTGTTGATGAGAGCATTTCAGCTTCCTGGACCATGGGATGATGTTCCAAGGACGAGGTGAGCGGGGGGGACGACACCTGTCAATTAATAGGTAATAGGTGCAGCATCTTCCTAATGGGAGGGGTTTTAAATTAGGATCATTGGAAATGGGTGGATAAAGTTCTAAGGTAAGTAAAAGTACTCAGGTAAGTAAAAGTTTAAATGGGAAAAAGGGCAATATCTGGAAAGCTATGTACATTAATGCTCATAATATGAGAAATAAAGTCCCAGATCTAGAAGTGATCATGGAGGAGGCTGAACTGGATATAATGGCGGTCACAGAGTGTTGTGACTGTCGTTGCCCGAGGTCTCCACTCCGCCCACCTTACCTCTTTGGCGACTCCCTCTTTGGTTGATGGACGTTTGGCTGCCGCGGCGTCATTTTGCCGACCTCCTCCGGCGTCCCCGGACCAGACGCTGCCTTCCGCCACGTTCTCCTGAGGCCTAAGGGCGCGCGCGCAGCGCAGCCCCGACTCAAGTACCAGCTGTGGCGTGAACCTCAGGGGTGTCCCCCTGAGATGACATCATCATCACCAGATATTTAAGGTCTCTTGTTTTGCTAGCTAATCGAGTTAGCAAAGGGTTTCCTACCTAGCTGCCTCCAGGTATCGCTGCGGATGGGATTCGCTCTCCGCTTACCTTGCTACTCTGCCTCCTCGGACTTTACCAGGGGTACCCGCTCCTCGGGGGCCTCGCTCTCTCTCTTGCTTTTCAGGTCACAGTCTGGAACCGGTACTCGCTCCTCGAGGGCCCACGTTCCCGGACCTGCTACCGAATATAACTTCTGCCAGAAGTCACCGCTGCCTACAACACCAGTGAGTTACCATCTCTCTCTCAGAGCTTTCCCTGGAACCAGGTACTCGCTCCTCAAGGGCCTACTTCATTCCAGCTCCGGGGCTGTTCCAAGAGACTATTGTGTGAGTGTTACCATCAAGGTTCTGTTCCTGAACTATGCATACTCTGCCTACTCACTATCTCAGTTTCTCTACAGCTCAGCCTTCAGGGATCGCTGTTCCAGTGCCTGAGGGACAACAGCCCAGCCGGGCTCTTCCAGCTCACTACTGCCATCTCTGGTGGTTCTCTAAAACAGTTTAATAAAAGAACTAGTGTGTGTCTGTCTCCCAACTCTGAGCCTGACCGGTGGTCCCTCTCGGGATCTTCCCCCGTGGTCGTGGTCATCTGCCACCGGCCCAAGGATCCACCCACAACTCTCACAAATAATAACAGATTGCTAACTCCATGGATCCAGCACAACTCAATGCCTTGCAGGCCATACCGGGCCTGGCCCTGCACATTTCGCAGCAGCAAGACACCTTGGAGAAACTTACTTCAGCGTTCCATCAGCTACACACATAGAAGCTTCAAGGCACAGCTTCCATCCATGAAGGTCAGTTACAGGAGGTAACTTTAAAGACTGCTGTACCACTGGCGGCTCCAATCCATTTTTCAGGAGAAATCCAGAAGACCTGGGGCTTTTTAAACCAGTGCTGCATGCATTTTACCTTACAGCCATCTTTATTTCCTACGGCTCTCTCCAAGACTACCTACATCCTTTCCTACTTGGATGGTAGGGCCTTGTCTTGGGCATCTACCTTGTGGGAATGCAAGGACCCCATTTTGCAGGACTTAGAAGGATTTATGGACTTATTTAAATTCATTTTCGATGACCCTGCCCAAACTGCTGTGGCTTGTTCTGCTTTGGTTGAATTGAAGCAAGGCAACAGATCATTGGCTGAATTTGCCATAGAGTTCAAAACTCTTGCAGCAGAACTCTGCTGGGACCCCAAATGTCTCAAGATTCTGTTCTTGAGAGGCCTGGATAACCATTTAAAGTACGAGCTGGCTGCTCACGAAACACCTGACTCGCTGGATGAATTAGTAGCCTTGGCCACTTGGATTGATCACCGGCTCCGGGACAAGATGAAGGAATTCCGGCCTAAGGTGTTACCTGGGTTGAAACAACCTAGTGCTGTACCTGCACCTCGGATGGTTCCAGTAATCCCTGCTGCTGATGAAGATGAACCGATGCAACTTGGTTATGGACGTTTGACTTCCAAAGAGAGAAGATTTCGGAAGAGGCGCAGCCTTTGCATGTACTGTGGTCAGTCCGGCCACGACGTCTCTACATGCTCTATTCGTCCGGAAAATGGACGGGTCTAAGTCCTGCAGGAGGACAGTTCTTAGGCTTCACTACGCCCTCTCCTCCACTCTCTCTCCCAGTCTCCATGACCTACGGACCAGTCACGGTTCAGACTCCTGCCCTGGTGGATTCAGGGGCAGGAGGCAACTTCATTCTCAGACGTCTAGTGGAATACTTGAGGATTCCCCTCATCAAGTTGAAAGATCCACTACTGTTATCCTCCATTCATGGAGAGCCCTTACCGGGCAACGTGACTTGCCAAACCGTACCAGTTACTCTCCGCACCGGAGCTCTCCATATGGAATCGCTCTCCTTCTTTATATTGGAAAGGGCCATGCACCCTATCGTCTTGGGGTTACCCTGGTTGCCAGTGCACCAACCCCAATTTGACTGGGCATCCTTGGATCTCTCCCACTGGGGCCCAGAATGTCACGGGAGGTGCCTTAAGGAAATCTCGCCTATCATTTGCATGCCTACAACTCCAGTGATGCCAGGACTGCCGCCCCAATATGCTTCCTTCGGGGATGTATTTTCCAAAGAAGCAGCTGATATTCTTCCTCCACATAGGCCCTATGACTGTGCCATAAGACTGAAGCCCAATGCTGAGCCACCGAAAGGATGGGTGTACCCTCTCTCAGCCATTGAGAATAAAGCAATGTCGGAATACATTGAAGAAAATCTCCAGAAGGGCTTTATTCGACCATCAAAGTCGCCAGCCGGCACAGGCTTTTTCTTTGTGGGGAAGAAAGACGGTACCTTACGTCCATGTATCGATTACCGAGGTCTAAATGAAATCACGATCAAAGACCGTTACCCCTTGCCGTTAATTTCGGAGCTATTTGACCAGCTGCAAGGGGCCAAGATATTTTCAAAGCTTGACCTGAAAGGGACCTACAACCTCATTCGCATTTGGAGCAGCGATGAATTGAAAACAGCCTTCAACACGCGAGATGGCCACTTCGAGTATCTAGTAATGCCGTTCGGGTTGTGCAATGCACCCGCCATTTTCCAAAATATGATGAACGACATCTTGCGGGACCTGCTGTACAAGAATGTTATGGTCTACCTGGACGACATACTAATCTTCTCCCAGGATTTGGACACCCACATTGCAGATGTCAAGCAAGTACTCCACCGTTTTTGCGAACACCAGCTGTACGCCAAACTCTCTAAGTGTGAATTTCACAAACATTCAGTGCCTTTTCTAGGCTACATCGTGTGAAAAGAAGGCTTCCAAATGGACCCTCACAAACTTGAAAGTATCAAGAATTGGTCCCAAACCATCACCCTGAAGGTTTTAAGGAGATTCCTGGGGTTCACCAACTATTATCGAAGCTTTATAAAGAACTATTCTATTCTATACTAACTATACTAACTATTCTATTCTATACTAACAAGACCGAATTCCTCATTATCTCTCAGGAAGACAACATCCCTCTCATTAACGGTCCTTCCTCTCCTTCCGCTAACCTCAATCACTCGCCTTATGTGAGAGATCTGGGCGTGCTCCTGGACAACCAGCTTAACCTCAAAAAATTTGTTAACACCACCACTGAGGAATGCTTCTTCAAACTGCAAGTCCTAAAAAAGCTGACACACCTCCTTCATTTTCATGACTTCCGTTTGGTACTGCAATCAATCATTTTCTCTAAAATTGACTACTGCAACTCTCTGCTTCTTGGCCTTCATGCAAACACCATCAAGCCCCTACAGATATTACAGAACTCTGCGGCCAGGATTCTGACGAACACAAAAAAAAGAGATCACATCACTCCCATCCTCTACAACCTCCACTGGCTTCCCATCAAATTCAGGATTCTTTACAAAGTCCTTACCATAATTCATAAAACCTTACACAATCTCTCCCATATTGATCTTACCATCCATCTTCGTCCTCACACTTCCGTCAGACTGATCAGAAAAGCCCATCAAGGCGCTTTATACGCCCCTCCAGCAAAAACAACCCTAAGGAAACGAGCCCTATCTACAGCAGGCCCGCCTCAATGGAACGCCCTCCCATCAGATCTCCATCAAGACCACTGCCCGATATCTTTAAAAAAAAAACCTCAAAACGTGGCTTTTTAGAGCAGCGTTTCCAGACTGAGGACACCAGTTCATAATCGCTCGTTAACACGACCAATTCACGCTAGCATGCCTTTACCTCGTGACCATCTATGCTCCTACCCAGGATCTACTTTCAATCGATCCTACCTAATGTCTTATGTCACTGTTTCCTACCTATCATCTAATTTCAATCGAACCTCTACTATGAGTGTAATGCTCCATTGTACGTCAAGTTCCCTAGTGCGGGACTCCAGTCCCTGTCCTAAGTCTCAGATCACCTTCAGATACGTACTTCTATTTATGATCCTTTGCCATGCCTTGGAAGTTTTTTCTACACTCTTCTGCCAGAATGATATTTCTCCCCCAGCTCATCAACTAGCTTTATTGTGTTTACTAATTATTTCAAGTTTTCATGTTTTCAAGTTTGGACTAAATATCCATCAACCCATTTTGAGTAAAATCGCATAGCTCTACAGATTACTTCAAGCCCACATCCTATCTAGTTACTTGTTTTTCCCTTATTTTATTTTCAACGTCTCCCTCTTATTTTCAACGTTACGCACATTTGCGAGGTTTTTTTGTTCAAAGTTCACGCATGGTTATCTGTTCTATGGAACACTCTCATGCGATGTTATTGTTTCATTGTAAACCGGTGTGATTTGTATGCTATACAGGAATGTCGGTATATAAAAGTTAAAAATAAATAAATAAATATTCTTCTTTAACCGTACCCTTGACTGCGATGACCCGAAAGGGTGCCAACGCTTCAAAATGATCAGCGGAGGCCATTTCCGCATTCAAGAAATTGAAGACTGCCTTCTCCACAGAACCGTGCTTGCGGCATCCAGACCCAAACAAGCCCTTTATCGTTGAAATTGATGCTTCAGATATGGGTGTAGGGGCTGTGTTGAGCCAAACAGGAGACTCAAAAGCCTTACGTCCCTGTTCTTTCTTCTCACGAAGATTTTCTCCAGCCGAGAAAACCTATGGGATCGGCGATAAAAAGCTCTTGGCAATAAAGCTTGCATTCGAGGAATGGCGGATTATAAAAATCTAGAGTATCTCTGCCACGCACAACGTCTGAATTACAGACAGGCCAGATGGTCCTTATTTTTTAATCGTTTTGATTTTGTGTTGAAGTACCGCCCTGGAGATAGAAACACCAGAGCAGACGCTCTGTCACGCTCCTTTCATTCAGAGGATGTGCCTGATGAGCCATGACACATAATTGACCTGAAGAAGATCCTCTTGGCATCCACTCAGTCTGTACCCGCTGGTAAAACTATTGTTCCTAAAAGACTCAGGAAGAAAGTGCTCTTTTGGACACACGATTTCAAGCTGGCTGGCAATCCTGGCCAAGGTCATACCCTGCTCAAGATATAGAAGCTGTATTGGTGGCCTACCATTAAAAAGGATACCTATTCCTACGTGGCATCCTGCACCAATTGTGCTAAGAACAAACCCACTTCTGGACAACCATGGGGTCAGATGCAACCACTGCCAGTTCCGGAATGGCCCTGGTCGCACATCGCTACTGATTTTGTAGTCGATTTAACTACTTCCGGAGGATTGAATACCATCTGGGTGACAGTGGATCGATTTAGCAAGATGGCACACTTCATGGTGCTCCCTGGCATACCTTCAGCCTTGGAGCTTGCAAAGCTCTTCATAAAGCACATATTCCACCTCCACGGACTACCTTCTCACATCGTATCTGACCGTGGGTCCCAATTCGCTGCACGATTCTGGAGGGCCTTGTGCAAATTGTTTGACATCTCTCTAGAATACACCTCAGCCTATCATCCGCAGTCGAATGGCCAGATGGAATGGATGAATCGAATAATGAAGCAGTTTATTCGAGCTTATGTCACGTCCTGACAGAATAACTGGGCTGAACTGCTTCCATGGGCTGGATTCGCCATCAACTCTCATCCAGCATCATCTACTGGATTGTCACCTTTTGAAGTGTTTTTTGAACGTTCTCCAACACCGCCACTTCCACTCAGTGACGTCCCCAGCAGCTCAATCCACTGCTGATGATATCCATAATCTGTGGGTTCAGACAAAGGATATGCTAATCAAAGCGAGTGACCATGCTAAGAAGTAATACGATGCGCACCATTCACAAGCTCCAGTCTTCAAGCCAGGAGACAAGGTCTGGTTATCAACCAAGCACCTCAGACTTAAACTACCCTCCTCTCGGTTTGCTCCTCGCTACGTGGGACCATTCCCAGTCCTTCAACGTATTGGCAAAGTCACCTACCGTCTGAAACTACCACCTGGTCTCAACATCCATAATGCTTTCCACGGTTAACTTCTGAAACCGCTCATACTCAGCAAATTTACTTCCAAATCTCATGACCCACCTGTCATCAATGCAGAAGACGGCTTAGAGTCCAAAGTCGAAGAGATTCTGGATGTTCAAAAGAGAAGCAATACTTTTGAATACCTTCTATCATGGGAAGGTTTTGACCCCGAAGAAAACTCTTGGGAGCCTCAGACCAATATCCTGGACAAAGAGATGCTTCGTCAGTTCCACATCGCGCATCCTTCTAAACCCAAGCCTGGTACCCGAAGAGATCGCCGTTTGATGGGGGGTACTGTTGTGACCGTCGCTGCCCAACATCTCCACTCCGCCCACCTTACCTCTTTGGCGACTCCCTCTTTGGTTGATGGAAGTTTGGCTGCCGCGGGGTCATTTTGCCGACCTCCTCCAGCATCCCCGGACCGGCTAGACGCTGCCTTCCGCCATATTCTCCTGAGGCCTAAGGGCATGCGCGTGGTGCGGCCCCAACTCAAGTACCAGCTGTGGCGCGAACCTCAGGGGCACCCCCCTGAGATGATGTCATCATCGCCAGATATTTAAGGTCTCTTGTTTTGCTAGCTAATCGAGATAGCAAAGGGTTTCCTACCTAGCTGCCTCCAGGTATCGCTGTGGATGGGATTCACTCTCCGCTTACCTTGCTACTCTGCCTCCTCGGACTTTACCAGGGGTACCTGCTCCTCGGGGGCCTCACTCTCTCTCTTGCTTTTCAGGTTGCAGTCTGGAACCGGTACTCGCTCCTCGAGGGCCCACGTTCTCGGACCTGCTACCGAATATAACTTCTGCCAGGAAGTCACCGCTGCCTACAACACCAATGAGTTACCATCTCTCTCTCAGAGCTTTCCCTGAAACCAGGTACTCGCTCCTCGAGGGCCTGCTTCATTCCAGCTCCGGGGCTGTTCCAAAAGACTATTGTGTGAGTGTTACCATCAAGGTTCTGTTCCTGAACTATGCATACTCTGCCTACTCACTATCTCAGTTTCTCTACAGCTCAGCCATCCTGGGATCGCTGTTCCAGTGCCTGAGGGACTACAGCCCAGCCGGGCTCTTCCAGCTCACTACTGCCACCTCTGGTGGTTCTCTAAAACAGTTTAATAAAATAACTAGTGTGTGTCTGTCTCCCAACTCTGAGCCTGACCGGTGGTCCCTCTCGGGATCTTCCCCCGTGGGTGTGGTCATCTGCCACTGGCCCAAGGATCCACCCACAACTATCACAAATATTAACACAGAGACATGGTATATAGAGAACCATGGCTGGGATATAGTTATGCCAGTCTATAATCTATTTAGAAAGGATAGGGTAGGAAGAAAGAGAGGGGGAGTGGTACTTCATATATATAAAATAATATTAATGCAACAAAACTGCAAGGCCTACAAGGTAAGAAGGAGGTATTGTGGGTTAAACTGGAAAAAGGGATTGGAACATCTATTTATATTGTTATAACATAGAGACCTTCTTCACAGGCAGAAGAAATGGATAGAGATTTAATTGAAGATATTCATAAAATTGCTAAGGACATCCCAGCTGTGATATCATCTGGAAGCGGGAAGGTCTTAGATTGTCTGCAGGAAGAACTGTACCAGGCAACTGATAACAGAACCAATATGTAACAAAAAATGACAGGAGTCAGGTGGCACCTTACTGATTAACCAATTTATTGAGGCATGCACTTTCAAGGACAGTGTCCCCTTCGTCAGAACCAATATGTGTGTTTGTGGTGGAAGGGCCATACTAGACCTGGTGTTTACAAATGGGGAAGAGTGCTTCTGATGTTATAACAGGGAATCACCTAGGATCCAGTGATGAGCATGAGATGGTGTGGTTCAGTATTAGAGCACATGCTGAAGGGTTCATTTAAAGGCGAGAATCCTAGACTTCAGGAAAACTTTAAGTTTCTTAAGCTGGAGAGTACCTCAAGAAGGCATTAAATGGATGAGCTAAGCTAAGAATGTAGAAGACCACTGGGCAAAACTCAAAGGCGATACTGAAAGGAAATTAAACCTTTTTGTTAAAAAAGTAAATTAAGATAAGAAGAAAAAGAGGCCACTGTGGTTTTCTAAAGAAGTGGCTGAAAAGTTAGTAAGGTAGCCCCAGTCACCTGCAGTAAGTCACCGTTATTGAAACTTTTAGCATCCAGCACACTCATGTTTCTGTTTTGTCTTCTGCCAGTGTTGGAATATCACCTGTACCAGTTCCTTATAATGAAGGGAGGGCAGGCTAGGGGGTTGGGAAGTTCCCTCCCAGTCCACTCCTTAATTGGAATGGTCTGAGAGGGAACTGGAGAAGGCCCCGATGCATCGCCGTGCGTAATTGCAAAAGTAGACACCCCCCCTTGCGCGCGCGCCGACCTGGCATTATAAAATCGCGCATCCATTAGTGCGCGCTGGGTAGCACGCAGTCATGGAAGCGCGCGTGTAGGTTTTGAAAATCTACCCCATAAAATAGTGACAGCGGTTCAGTGAATTTGAGGTGCGCAGGTGCCCAAACGCTCATGCTGTTCTTTCTGACTCAAATAATTGAGACTTAGAAATAATGAGTGAGGTGGAAAGGTAAACATGGATTGTTATTTACCCATTCAAATAACTCTAGGAGTAGGGAACACTTCATGAAACTAGCAACTGGCAGAATTAAAACAAATCATAGGAAATAATTTTTGACTCAGTGTACAATCAAGCTTTGGAATCTGTTGCCAGAGGATGTGGTCAAGGCAACTAACATAGTGGGGTTCAAAAGAGGATTGGACAAGTTCCTGAAGGAAAGGTCCATAAATGGTTATTAGCCAGGTAGATTTGGGAAAGCCGGTGCTTAGCCCTTGGAGTGAGATACAAGAAATAGATCAACTATTGGGGATCTGCTGGGTACTTGTGACTGGACTGGCCACTGTTGGAGACAGGATTCTGGGCTTGATGGTCCATGGTCTGACCTAGCCTGGCACTTCTTGTGTTCTTATATTGGAAACCTGTGAGACCAGCATGGGAGTTCGGGTATTGCATGGCTCAAACCACTGACAGCTGCGCAGTGTCTGATTGGAAAAGAACTGGGAGAGGAGGAAGACGGCACGGCAGCAGCTGCAGCTGCAAGAAATAAAGACATTTGGGGTAGGAAAATGCCAGGACCACAGTGTAATTTCTAGGCCCCCTGGTGACCTGGCATCCAGGATTTGTCAAGCCCTTTTCTAACTCTTGGCTGAAAGTTGCAACTATATTAGACCCCAGCACCTCCCCTACCATTCACAAATCATGTATGGTGCATGTGCTAAATCACTTTCTAATTCAGACATTAACATACAATTATTTACACAACAGAAAATATGCACCAAGTATCCAGCAATCACAAGACACTATAATTCATAGAGATAATTGGTTTGGGTCTGTCGCTAATAATGACTAGGGATGTGCATTTGAAATAAGAAAAGTCAACTCCAATCTCGAAACTCACTAGGACAAAACCTCAAAACTAGAGAGAACCCAACCAGACAGGTAGTGTACTATCCAGCTGATCCAAACCACGAGACCTGATACTGGGGGCAGGCAAACAGAAACCAAACAGCACGTCTTCTCTTCCAAAACTGTTATACAGCTTTCCTGCTCTGCCTTCTTTTATGCAAGCTGGGCTGACCAGTCCTCAGGGAATGATCCATCCCCTTCCTATATCCTAACTCATCCTAATTTCCTGCCAGGAAGAATCCTTTGCTGATAGACTCAGGGCTACTAGTCAGTAACATCGGGTTTATCTTGGGTTCATGCTGGAGGTGTTTATTTTCTCTTGTGTTTTGGCAGAGCTGCTGGAGCTCTACTGGTGTGACTGATAGAAAGATTTGGAATCTGTTTACCAAAAGCTGTCTGTTAGTTTTTCTGCAGTTAGGCTCCTGTGACTCATTACTGCTGGTACCTCCAGAAAATAAAATAAGGTGCATAAGCCGGAACCTTAAAGCTGTTGTGGGACATTCCTTCTGTGAATCCAAGGTTGTGGGTTCAGTAAACAAGAGGTATCCTTAAGACGGTCTGAAAAGTATTTTTGAAGCCTCACTTTGGGGATGCAATTAGATGGTCACAAAGGGGGCAAGGGAGTTTTTTCTTATCCTAAAGAGAAAGGCACACACCACTTTTCGCTGAGCCTGGTCCAATCCAACATCTTACCCAGCCATCATTTTGAACCCAATCACCAATGCTAAGGTAGAAAAGAAATCCCGCAGCCTGTGGATTTATTTTGTGTGCCTCTCGTAGGGGTTCCTCATTTAAAACCTTTTCCCTTAATGAAGTGCTGACAATAGAATAAAGTCAATTCAAAATAGAGGACTTGACCTTTTTAAGATGCCATTTTGGGCAAGGATCAAATAAGCAGGCTGTAGCCCTTGTCTGATTAAAGATAATTTCCACCTCCTCCACAGTCAATGGAAAAATATAGTTAAAAATTTCTCAGTAAGATAAGTTGTGCTCTTGGCTTTGGGAACAGGCTCGGTCAATATCTTTTTACCTCACGGGTCAGTTCCTTGACATGAGAAGTCATATCCACTGAAATACTAACTTTAACAATAGAGTACCCAGTCTTTTGTACTTTTTTCCGTGAAATGAGCTCAAACACCTCGCAATTCACGGCGAGCTGGAATGTATCCTCTGGCTTGTGATTGTTTGTGAAAGACATAATCACTGCAAAAAGCTCTTTAGACTAGCTATTTGCTGCTGCAATCTTAACTGTAAAGAAAGACGTTTTAGCTTCCTTTATTTAAATATCATAAAACCATAAAGCAGCATTATAAGCCTTTCCATCTTCATCCTGTTGTGATTTGATCCACGATCTCTGCAAACAATGTTTTCCTACCTGGAACCCTTTTAATTCTGGGGAAGACCAGGGAGCTGGTTTCCTCATGGTTTTAGGTAGAAAAATGTTTTAAGGGATCCTGTACCTCAACTGCTTGAGATAATCACTAGTTCTACATGGAAATCAGACAATCACCAGCCTGTTCTACCTTATCAACATCCAGAAAACATAAAAGATCTGAAGACCGATCCGAAATCAGGCAATGATGAGGACAAACAGAAAAAGCATGTGGAGGAATGTTATCCTCGCGGCCTACCCAAACCAGAATAAGGGACCAGGGTAACCGTCAAATTATTCCAAGATAAAAATCCAGGTCAAGTTTATGACATTGACTAGGGACCTCCAGCACTATTCTGCTGTATGAAAAAATGTCTAAAAGGCTGGAGTCATGACAAATTACTGCACCGGCGGGGTAGGAGAGTCTACGGATTGCTTCTGCTGTGGGGGGAGGGCAAGTACCTGGCTTAAATGTATGTTAAGGGGGGAGGCTGGGGGAGCCTGTGGGGGGCTCACACGGGAGAGAGTCCAGGGGAGCCTGTGGGGGTGGAAGAAATGCTTGGGAGGGGGGGCTATTTAAAAATGGCGGCTAGGATTAGGTTTTAGTGTGTGTTACTGTAAAATAGCACACATTAAATAACAAAATGAAACGCAGTGAAACCCCCCCCCCCCCCCACACACACAAACACACACAAAAATCACCCTCACAAATGAAACAAAACGAAGTAAAATGAAACACAGAAAATGCTCCTGCACACCCCTAGGCTCCGTATAACAGGGAACCCATATCACTGATTGTTTCTATTAACTGACAAAGTCTATAACAGAAAGTTCAGTTTTGGTCCTGATTCAAATAACTTATAGTGTCTATAGCTGACTTCTGAAAATAGGACTGCCTAGAACTTAAAGTGACAAAGTGATACTCCCCAAATGTACTTTTTTTTACAGGGTTTTTCCTTCCTTAGTACATATTAGTTTGACAACCTGCATTTTGGTTGGAAAAATATACAGTAGGTCCATATTCAAAGGGCTTTGTCATGATAACATTTGAGTTAGTCAGGCAAACTCAAGCCAGAAGTTTAAATATCTATCCGCTATAAGGGGTAGATTTTCAAAGGGTTATGTGTGTAAGTTACACGCGTAACCCCGAAAACCTGCCCCTGCGTGCGCTGAGCCTATTTTGCATAGACTCGGCGATGCGCGCAAGCCCCGGGATGTGCATATGTCCCGGGGCTTGAAAAAATGGGCGGGGAATGGGTGGGCCAGGGGCGGGGCCAGAGCCTCCAGGCACAGTGGCCATTTGCCGCTGTGTCTGGGATCGTGGGCCGGCCGTCGCCGGCGTGCGCAACCTACGCCTGCCTGGAGGCAGGCGCAACTTAAAAATTAAAGGTAAGGGGGGAGGGTTTAGGTAGGGCTGGGGGGCGGTTTAGGTATGGGAAAGGAGGGGAAGGTGGTGGGGGGGGGCGGAAGGAAAGTTTCCTCCGAGGTCGCTCTGATTTCGGAGCGGCCTCGGAGGGAACGGAAGAAGGCTGCGCGGCTTGGTGCACACAAGTTGCACAATTGTGTACCCCCTTGCGTGCGCTGACCCTGGATTTTATAACATGCGTGAGGCTGCACTCGCATGTTATAAAATCGGGCGTAGATTTTAAAATCTGGCCCATAGCGTATAAATGATATCCGGCTAACTCATTAACCAGATAAAATTGGAAGCATTCCAGAGGCGTTCAGGGGCAAAGTATGCTTAGCCAGACAAGTTACTGGGCTATGTCTGGGTGAGCCTCAGGGCAGGCTTAAAGTGATCCCTGTAATACACTCTGAAAGAAGGGCCAGTAGCCACCAGGAATGCTGCAGGCCCAAAATGCTGCTGCCACCCTGGAGGTTTTGGGGGTTGCCAGATGGGCTTTAGGAGGGGGCCCAGAAGGCACAGATAATTTCAGAATTTGGGGTGGAGGAGGGGGGAGATGGGGATGCTCCGCAGGCCAAACAGGCCCTTAACATTTAAAGTCATTTGGAGGGCATGAGGGGGGAGGGGAAAGAGGAGGGGTTTCGGCTCCATGGCCCATATTAGTTTCTGTATCTTAGTAGGGTGGAGAGTGACAGCTCGGTCATGCAGGCCCACAAGGGTTGTTTTTCCTCCTTTCTGTCACTTAACCGGATGTATTTCCATATATTCGATTAAGGTTAAAGTTATCCGGGTACACAACTAACCTTAGATCTCACCGGGTATATTCAAACACAGCCAGTTAGGTTTGAAAGCTATCCAGGCAACATCACCTGGATAAACTCAGGCGAGTATATTCCGAGGGATGATTTTTGCCGCTTAACATCCCTAACAATCTACCAGCTTAACCTTAGCCAGAAAAATTGTCCTTTCCCCACTTTTCTTAATATTGCCCTCGGAGAACTTAAGAGAGCGGTTTTCAAAGCCACCTCCGTGGGTTAATCAATATTTAACCTGTGGAAATGGGCTTTTTTGAAACTTACCCCACCTCTGTGTGGGTACAATTCCATGCGCTGTTGCCAGCGAGCACAATTATACCCGGTGCTGTTTGTAAGGCGTTTCCCCACTCAGCAATCTGCATCTTGCTGGATTTTCTTTTGACCTGAAAAAGTACCCACAGAGAAAGCAAATGCAGATCCCTGTGGGCAAATCTCTTTTTCCTGGGCAGTAACCGAGGCAAAACTACCTGCGCAGTTTGCACCGAGGCGGGCAGTTTGATTAGTGCTCCCTAACAGCATCATTTTCAAAATCATTACCAAGGGTAAATAAATTCTAAAAAAAGAGGCAAATTACCCCAAAATGATGCCAAAAGGTGAGCCATACGTTGGCCGTCTCTTTTTATATTTGGTTTTGATATAAGGGGTTTTTTCATGTCTCCCTTTGTTTTATGGTATATCACCACAGAAGCATCGTGTTTATAATACAGATGAGACCTGCAGGCTAGCCTTGAAGCAGTGTCTGATTGATCCTGCTGTGCTTCCTTGGTATGACCTTTTTGCTTCTCAATATGTTTGTTTTTTGTATATATTTAGTTACATTTTTAATATAACCTCGTGTTACATTTACTTATGTTTTGCTTTTTAAGATAGTTTTTTGTGATTCAGGATGATTTGGTTTTTAAGAAGTTTTTTTTTTTAAATGTCTTTTATGCTTTATGGACTACTGCATATCAGTTTTCTGATGATCAATACCAGATTCACAGCCGAATTACACTAGTTATTCATGCACTACCATCCACACACTCTGGTTTCATGACTTTTGAGATAGATACAGTGGCTAATGAGATGTCTAGATTATCAGTATGTAGTTCAAGAGCTTATAGTGTGAGTTTTTTATTCCACAGGTGTACCAGCTATCCCAAACCCATATAATATCTGTAGTTTCAATATAATTTATCCCTGATTCAGGCATGGTTGCCAAAACATGACCATGTCGGGATGTGCATTTTAATGATATATAGGTTGTATATTTTAATGATATATTTCAATTGTGCATCACACTTTTAACTTGTATATTAAAAGTTTTTGTATTGTTATTGTCATTTTTTAAATTTTTTTTTATCATTTATTATTTTTATTTGATGATTTTTAATTTACTATTTATTATTACCAAGAGTAAAACAGTGCTTTTTCTGCCGAAATGGCCTTTTACAAAAGTGTCTGGCCAATATGCAAGCAAACTTGTATGTGTATGTCCTGTTCATGTGTAAGTTTTCCAGGACTGAGTGAGTAGAGGTGCTCCTGGGGATGAATTGAAATTTTCAAATTATGCATGTAATAATTACCGAAAAATGTTTCCACATACATGGAGGCAGGTGTAATTATGTGCAGGCAAATTCACTTTGAAAATTGGTGTAACTTACATGCGTTTTTTCCCACCTAATTTAGATGGGCTCTTTGAAAATTAACCCCTAAATGTTTACTGTGATGCATATTTCAGTGCACAAGTTTTTGAGTTCAACATGAGTTCTTATACTGCCATGGAAACAGGCTATGATGGTAGATAAGGACCGTAGGGCTAGTCTGCCCAGTTAACTTCCTATTGCATGCCATAGACCCCAGGTGATTTTATGCTTTCCTGCATTTCTCTGTGGCTAGAGACCTTCTGTGCTTATTCCATGCAGTCTTAAATTCTGCTACTGCAAATCCAAGGTATATTAACTAAGACCTAGATTTATCATTTTGCTATAAATATAGCAATAATAGCGCCTGCGATAAAAAAAGGTGTGGTTAGGGTAATTTTTCAAGGAGAGAGAGAGAGAGAGAGAGAGACTCAGATTCTTTATAAGGTTCTCAAGTAAACTATTTATACCATTATAAGAGAGGCAACTAGTATCTCGGGATGAGGTTTTAGTGGTGGCCTAGGTTTTGGGGGGCAGTTTTGCATGCACAGTCAGAGGTATGAACAGCACAGTACACATCAGTGATGATTTGATGTGATTTAGAGTGATGACAGGTACACAAAGATGAGATTTTTACATTGTTCTCTTGACCTACCTTGATAGCAGCTAGGTAGAGAGTACATCAAACTAGGTTGAGAGTACATTGTACAAATATGGCATATGCATCTTACGATGCGTTATTTATTGCATGCGTTATGGCATTATCGTGGGGGTTAGGGCCCTAACACCTGCGATAAGGTCCTAACCTGATTTGATAAATGACCCTGTAAATACTTTAGTTGTTTTTAATTCTTTTGTGTGCTCTGTTTTTGCCATTGTTAACATTACATTATTCAGTATATTTGCTGATCACAAATATACTTTGCTTTTATATAATGCGACAGTAATACAGGCTGTACAGGCAACTGTGTTATGATACAATTTTGGACACTTTTTTTTACTGTTTAAATGGACTCTTCTGCAATGGTGTTAAAAGATTAGCGGGTGGCTATTTGCCATTCTACCTACCCAGCAGTCCTGCGATCATGGTCACTGAGTGCCAGCTGGTACACATACTTCCTAAGGTAATTCTGTAGTTCCTGGTAAGTGCCAACCATTTGGTTGAAGGTACTATGAAATAAAAGGGAGATGAAGATATAATTTCATAATAATAATAATAATAATAATAAAAAAAAAAAGAGTATGAGGAGCTACAAACATTTTGTTAGACATCCTTTTGAGACAGTTGGCTAATCATTTATTTATTTATTTAGCCATTTTATATACCGTCGTTCCAAGTGAAGATCACAATGGTGGTCTGCTCCGTTAATTGATACTACAAGCTCTCTTATTTTGTTAAGAATGTCTCTTGCACAGATGGCTATAGTAACCAATCATTCTTTAAAAAATGCATCAACTAGTTGTAGGGCAAGGGAAGAGGATAATTTTTTTTTTTTTTTTTAATCAAAGTGGCAAAGTTGATAGTTCTCCCCACCAAGATTCCTCTGTTTCTCTTAAAATTACAGGAAAAGAAGGCTTGGAGAAATGTTGGAAGCTTGTATTTAAATGACAATTTTAGGGGAAACAAAACAGAAAACACACGTGCTGGCCACATTTTTGGAATGTATATTGTATAATCTGCAACAAATGACTGTGATGGGCCTCACAGAGTATAGTAGGACCTCCTAAGACATTAAAGGATGATTTTAGGTGGAAGTCTTACTAAACATTGCCCCATTATCCTGCAAAGACCTTAATCCAGAACTCAGCATACCATTTAAAGTTTAACGAACAAGCAGAAAGAAATCAGATGTATGCCTCTTGCAACCAACATTTTGGTTTTATTCAAAAACCTTAATCGGGTGGTAAGGAAGTTATGTGAAATAAAGCTAAACAGTTTGTGGTATGCATATACGCATATTGTTCTTCTTTCCATTTTGAACTGTGTACCCTCTTCTGGATATACTGAATTGTTCTATTTTATTTAGAGAACCCCAGCAATCACTGCTTCAGGTGCACTTTTTTTATCTGTTTTCCTTGTAACAAAACGCATGTGCGGTACAACGGACTGTGAGATGTTTCTCTCACTTGGTTCTTCCAAGAGACTGTGAACAGCAAGATGCCATCTCTGCTAGGCTCCTCACCCAACCCGAGTGTACCGTGACAGACTGATGCAATTCTGGTTTTGACCCAGTGCATCTCTGGAAAATTACATGTATTGTTCACTTGCCTAATTTTACCCTCATTCTGTAAAGCATGCTCAGCTGTGTGCCCAATTTAACACACGGTTGGCCGAGTGTTTTTGACACGCGTCTATTACCTCTTATACTGTAAGGTGTTTAGCACGTTGAAAACATGTGGCCAAACCTCCTGGAAAAATTCATGTTGATGAGGCTATTAGTTAGACACTCGAGATACCGAAAGTAAAATGTGCGGCCAATCCGAACATTTTACACTCAGAAATTAATTGTTGAGAACGGGGGTGTTTAGTGTGCCCTTGGGCCTCAGCCTTGGCCCAGACCTTCAGGGCCAAGCCGAGGGTTGATGGTGGCTCCGCATGGCTGAACACGGTCTTACCCTCTGCCAGACCGGCAAGCTCCCAGAGCCAACAACATGTGATGTTGGTAAGGGAACGGTCCTCCGACTGTTCCGAGCCCTTTCGGACCTGCCGCTTGATCGGCATTGAAGAAGCAGGCCTGGCCTGAGGTTGAGGGCAAACGGAGGCCTTGACACATAGACAGGACTATGACTGATGCGACGGCATCTCAACGAAGACACAGGACACACAGTCCACCTGTAGACTGGTCCACTCGGGCACAACCTCATCCGAGGGACCCCCGGCCTAACAGGTACCGGAAGGCTCAAGAGCACTGCAGATGAAGACGCAGGGAAGACCATCCTGGCAGGCAGACACAATAGGATGAGAAAGATCATGGCGGAACATCAGGACTTGGTCAGGGACCTCAGGCAAAACATCAAGACACAAAGACGAAGTATAAAAGCAGACGAGACGAGGAGCTCCACAAAGAACAGAAGACCTTACAAGGCTCTGGCAGGCGAGAGCCTCCAGAGGGAAGTCATGATGATGCAAGGCAAAGACTGACTGAAGTTGAAGACCTTTTATAGGGCTGCAGACCTGCGACTCCCTGGGAGGAGTTTGGCAGGCCCACACCTAGCTGGCCCTATAACTACGGAGAAGTGCTGTGGGCCAGCCCCTAGGGGAAGGGCGTGGCTCACACCAGGAAGTCCATGCAAACACAAGCAGCCTCAGGCAGGCCCCAAGGACATCGAGGCCTCCCAGGCCCTGGAGCAAATCCTGGACAGTTCGCAGGCAAGGCCCTGGCTTGGAGCGGCCTCCAGGAAGAGGTAAGGAGCCTCCCGTAGCCCAGCTACAGGAAGGTTCATAACATTAATGTCTGCCCAAGGGCATGCATTAATATATTAGCAGCCCAAAAAAGTGTACAGAAAAGATACACCATCCGACTTAATATCCTAATGATATTAAGTTGGAAGAACCAAAAATGTTAAAAAAAAAAATAATTTTAAACTATATATAAAAAAAAATGTGCCAGCTGGTCCGGTTAGGAGAATGGACGCTCAATTTTACCGATGTCCTTTTTTGTAACCAATGGCTGCCAGCGGGTTTGGAAAACCAACACTCGTAAAACTGAGTGTCGGTTTCTGAACATGCTGACAAAGCCACCTCTCCTGGACCAAGGAGGTGCTAGGGGCGCGTAATCATCCCTAGTGCCTCCTTTTAGCATAACCCCCTCATTTAAATATGGGATCGCATGCCCAGGAGAGGTGGCTGGGCATGCTTTGGGAGAGCGGACGCTCAACACGGACCGGCCGTTCTCCCACACTTCTTTCAGAATCGGCCTGATTGTTTGGAAGGATTTCTACCAGCAGGGTTAGGTTGTGTGTGTGTGGGGGGGGAGAGAGAGGCAACAAGGCACATAGTTTTAGATTGTAGTTCCAGTTTCTGTAGGACAGGCAGGACTACAAATCCATCGATGCACTGGGGCAAAAACCAGAACTGTGTCAGCCTGTCAGGGTTGGCTTGGATCAATTGGCAAAGCTGTTCATTGAATACGTATCTCTGAATGAGTCAGTGCTAGAGTCACTATAACAACCCCAAAGTCCTCAAACCCAGTCAAAATGCTCCTGTACCCCTGATGGCTCACAGTGATAAAATGTAGCACTGAATGGATGAAAAGAAGCAAATAACTTTTAAATAAAAGAAAAGAAGCAAATAACTTTTAAATAAAAAGTTACCGTGCCCCTCATCAAGAGGTGTGTTTGGCTGTGGTAGCATGAGTCTGATGAGCACTTGGAGTGCCGCCAGGGATCAAATGCTACGTTAACTGGAGCAGGAGAAGCCCCCAATCATAGATGAAATTACAACATCCATTCAGTTCCCCCCCTCCTCCCCAATTACAAAATATAAATAAGCATATAAAGCAAGTATGAGGAAGTTAAAAAGAAGCAAATGAGTACATGGAAGGACCCAACAAAGGTCTGTAAATCTCTTACTTCCTCCTTCCCTCCCCACCAAAGTAGGAAAGCCTCTATAAATGTGAGGAGCAAGAGCTTGGCTCATAAACCTTTGTTATTCATAATTTGAAGTGTTATTATTTTGACTTTCATAATCATATTAACTACTTCCAAATTAGGATGCTTGGAACTGAAGGAATTCCCATACTTAAAACTGAACCGAGCTCCTTCAACCCCTTCCTCTTCCACCCGCCACAAACACACTGTGGAGTGAAGTTTCGTCTAATATAATGTCTGATTTGCAAAACCCATGATGCTTAAATCTGCCTAGTTTTCATGCTGTTCCCTAAAATTAAGGGTCAGCATTTTTCCCATAGGGTCTTATCTAATGCAAGGCTATTTTCCATAGGCATAGAATGGGGAAAAGTAATTTTTGTACATCTGAGCCTACATATGCCAAAACAGAGCATCATAAATTTGATCAACTTATAGAGGTTGATATTCAAAAGCCATTTAGATGGATAACTGACAAGTTATCTATCTAAAAGGCTAAATCTGACACAAAAGATGATGGTTCATTCTAAAGCTAGGGTCTTAGACTTCAGGAAAACTAACTTTCTCAAATGGGGAAGTACCTCAAGGAGTCGTTAGCTGGATGGGAAAATCTAGGGGAAGAAGAAGGGCAATGGGGAAAACTCAAAGACGATATAAAAACAACTAATCTTTTTATTAGGAATTCAAATAAAGGGAAGAGGAAAAATGACTGTTATGGTTTTCTAAAGAAGTAGCTGAAAAGATAAGGGCGAAAAGGTTAGCATTCAGAAATTACAAGAGATCAAAGAAAGAGGAAGACAGGCAACAATATCTGGAAAATTTAAGAGAAGCTGGGAAAGTAGTCATGAATGTGAAAATTTAAATAGAAGAAAAAATAGCAAATTCAATAAAATGGGGGGATAAGATTGTTTTCAGATATGTTAGTGATAGAAGGAAGTGCAAAAGTGGTACTGTGAGATTCAAAGGTGAAGGGGCTGAGGAGGCTGAGGAGGAAAAAGCAAAAGTGCTTAACAAGTATTTCTGTTCAGTGTTTACTATGGAAAGGCCAAGAGCAAGACCATATAAAGCAAACATAAAAAGGATTGGAAGTGAGGTAAACCTCAACTGATTTTCAGAACAGTGAGTTTGTGAGGAGCTAACTAGAATTAAAATAGATAAGGCGATGGGGCCAGATGGGATACATCTGAGGGTACTAAGGGAATTTAGAGATGTCCTGGCAACTCCAATGGCTGACCTTTTCAATGCTTCTTTAGAGTCTGGAGTAGTTCCAGAGGATTGAAAAAGGGCAGATGATGTTCCTGTTCTTAAAAGTGGAAGTACAGTGCAGTTCGTTTTACTTCTGTGGTGAGCAAACTAATGGACTCACTGCTAAAGCAGAGGATAGTGCAATTTTTGGACTCCAATGGATTGCAAGATCCAAGGCAGCATGGTATCTGATCAATTTCTTTGATTGGGTGACTAGAGAGTTGGATCAAGGGAGAGCACTTGACATAGTGTACTTGGATTTCAACAAGGTCTTTGATACAGTTCCTCACAGAAGACTTATAAGTTGTGTGCCCTTGTTATAGATCCTAGAGTGATTGACTGGGTTAGAAACTGGCTGAGTGGGAGGTGCAAAGGGTAGTGGTAAATCAACTTTTCTCTGAGGAGGGGATTGTTACCTGCAGTGTGCCTCAGGGATCAGTCCCTGGACTAGTATTTTTCAACATTTTTGTTAGCGACATAATGGAAGAGTTGTCAGGAAAGGTTTGTCTTTTTGCCGACAATACCAAAATTTGTAACAGGGTGGACAGCCAGGGAGGAGTGGAAAACATGAATAGGGATCTAGCGAAGCTCGAGGAATGGTCTAAGGTCTGGCAGCTACTTAATGTTTTGGGCACTTGCCTGAATTGACCACCTTTGGAAATAGGATGCTGGGCTTGATGGACCCTTGGTCTGACCCAATATGGCAACTTTTTATGTTCTTAGCTAAGATTTAATGCTAAAAAATGCAGAGTAATACATTTAGGATGCAAAAACCCAAGGGAAAGGTACAGTATTGGAGGTGAAATTCTTCTAAGCACAAAGGTAAGAGTGGGATCTGGGATAGTCATACCTGATGATCTTAAGGTGGTCAAACAGGTGGATAAAGCAATGGTAAAAGCCAGAAAGATGCTTGACTGCAAAGGGAGAGGAATGGTCAGCAAAAAAAGGAGGTGATATTACCCCTGAATAGATCCCTGGTGACACCTCAATTAGAATACTGTGTACAGTTCTGGAGACCACACCTTCAAAAGGATATAAACAGGATGGAGTCAGTCCAGAGGGTGGCTACTAAAATGGTCAGTGGTCTTCATTCTAAAGCATATGGGGACAGACTTAAAGATCTAAACATGTATACCCTAGAAGAAAGGCGAGATAGAGGAGATATGATAGAGACATTCAAATATCTCAAAGGTTTCTATGCACAGGAGGTGAGCCTTTCTCTATGGAAGGAGGCTCTAGAATGAGGGGTCATAAGATGAGGTTGAAAAGGGGTAGACTCAAGAGTACTCTTAGGAAATATGTCTTTATAGAGAGGGTGGTGAATGTGTGGAACAACCTCCCATTGAAAGTGGTGGAGATAAAAACAGTATCTGAATTCAAGAAAGTATTTGATAATTACAGGGAATTTCTAGGGAAATGATGAGAATTGTAATGCTAAATTGATTGGACAGATGAACAGACTGGATGGGCCAAACTATCTTTTTCTGCCATCATGTTTCTATAGTGGTGCCCCTGGGCGCACACATATACACACACACACACACACACACACACACACACACACAGTCAAACGCACACATGGTAACAGGAATGTATGCACAAATACACATACTCGGACACATGCACACACATACACACACACACACACACACACACACACAGGGACAGGCAAGCATAGGTAGACACACACATAGAAACAGGCACCCACTTAGGCATAGGCACCCACACATACAGAGTCACATACACACACACACACACACACACATTCACACATGCGTGCACGCAGAGGGAACCCCGCCACACACACACACACACACACAGGCACAGACACAGGCGCACACAGGCCGATGCAATAAAAAGCGCGGAAAGTGGGTGCTGAAAAGTCAGTTCTTGCTTTCTTAATGCGCGCATGGCGACCTTAGCGCCTCCTTGCTAACCCGACCCCGCCGCGGCTACTGGTTATGAAAACCAACGCCAGTAAACTTGGCATCAGTTTTCAAAACTGGCTGTCTGCCAGCAATGAAAACGGACGCTATCTTCATAACTCAGCGGTCTGCCGAGGTATTTTTTTTAAAGTAAAAAAAAAAAAAGAAGTACAGAAAAGCAGCTTTTTTCTGTACTTCTTTTACATGTGCTCAGCTATTAACGCCTGCTGCAGTCTGAGATGCACATTTATCTTTTTGCATGCGGAGTGAATGAGTAATAGGCTCATTCACATGCATTTGCCTGTGATGAGCGCTGCCTCATTCACTCCTCGTTGGATGCACGTTAAATAGGCACTAATCCCCCTATTGCATTAGGGGGTGGATTAGCGCCTATTTAACCCACGTCCGACTGCAGGTTATACAGTGCGCTCGCCTGAGTGCACTGTATTACATCGGCCCCACGGAGGCTTTATTGACCAGACAAGCCAAGCAACTCTAGGTAAGGTTCGGTAATATGCTCTGTCTGCAAAGCTCTGTTTCTCATGCTCCCACAAACAAGGACAAGTAGGCATAGGCACACATACATAGGCATACACAAGTTTGTACAAGCGCACACAAACATGCACATGCTCGCACATGCATACGCGTGCATACACACACACATAGAAACATACAAGGAAAGATAAATACACAGGCACACACACACACACACACACACAAAGGCGCAGGCACCCACACCCATAGGCATAGGTACAACACACACACACAGAGACAGGCATGGACACACACACACACACAGAGGCAGGCACAGTCAGACATAGACATACACACACACACACACACACACGCATGTTATACACCAGATTACCCGAGGAACACTGGGCACTTTTTGCTAGTAGGAAAATAAAGGGCTGCAGTCTGCAAAAGATTACATAATCCTTATTTTCACCTTGGACAAAAGACTATCTAAGCTCTTTATCCTCACGATAAGGAAAAAGTTTGCTGAAAATCTGTGATAATTTATGTCGGCTAAATACATCAATACAATGATTCTAGCTGAATAAGTAAATTTGCATAAACTGCGCATTTACTTACACACTAGCATCTCTCTCTCCCATATGACCACATTTCTTTCATGCCTTAAACAGAGCTTCTCATGCCTGTCCTGGGGACCTCGCAGCCAGGCAGGTTTTCAGGATATCTACAACAAATAGGCATGAAATAAATTTACGTATACTCTGTCTCCATGATATGCAAATTTACCGCATGCCTATTAATTGTAGATATCCTGAAATCCTGACTGGCTGCGGGGTCCCCAGGATAGGTTTAGGAAACCCTGCCATGAAACATGTCATTTTTCATGGAAAAAGATAGCTGAGATAAGCCCTTAGAGTCAATTCGCTCCAAGAGGTTTGGGCATCCACTAGATTTGCCTGTTAAAGTGAAACAAGATGCATAAAGCTGCCATTTCAGAAATGAACTAGGAGTGATGGGAGGCATCAGATGAGGCCACTGGCAGACAGGCAAGGGGTTTCTTATTAGACAGTGAAGGGATGCTTATTGGGAATAAGGAGGGATTTTATTGTCTATTGGGTGGTATTTTGATCAGGAGGTTAGGAGGATCTTATTGGGAGCTGAATTAGGGAGATCTGTTTAGGGGTAGCTGAGCAGTCCTGCAGATCCCATCCCAGGCTTGTCAGCAGAGTGACAATGTTTGCCCCACACTAACCTGCTTTGATATTTTGGGCTGCTGAGCACAGGAAAAAATCATGCAAATAGTGATATTCAAAGTACGGTCAGCTTTTTCTGAATCAGAATACCCATTTTAATAAACACTGAGGTCCATATTCAGCTGCTGTGCAGCTCTGCTAGTTAGCTGGATAAACTTATCTAGCTAACAATACACTGTATATTCAGCAGCTTAAATCTCCCTCCCAAGCGACTTTTCAGACCCCCTGCCTCCTCTCCCTCACTGCCTTCCAAGGTGGTGGTGACCCCCAAAAGTATAAAAAAATGAATAACCCCCTTCCTTTTTAAAAATATGACTATCTAGCCCAACCAACCCCCCTTTCAAGTAACTCCCCCAATCCCCCCCTTGCCAAAAATCAACATCCTTGGTGTCTAGTGGTCCCTCTCTCACCCCCAAATAAAAAACAACCCTGGTGGTCTAAGATGGATCTTCCTGACACCCCCCCCCCCAAAATCCCCCATGTACCTCAAAGTAACCTCATTGGTGTTCAGTAGTGGGGGCCTGGAGTGGCCCCTAGTCGACACCATTTTAGAAAAAGGTGTCAACCTTGCTTTGCCTCTCTCATGTGATAGGTACTTTGTATCATATACTCCCAGCCCCCAGTGAACACTAATGAAGATACTTTGAGGTACGGTGGGGTTCATCCTAGACCCCAGTGTTTTCTTTTTTGGTTGGGGGGAGGGAGGGATCATAGACCCCAGGAATGTTGATTTTTGCAAGTGGGCCAGGGTGGGGTGGGGCTACAAGAAAGGGGGATTAGCTAGGCCGGGGAGGTCATTTTTTTAAAAAGGAGATGGGTTAGGATAAGGAGTGGGGCACCACCTTGTGAACATTTATTATTATTTGCAAACTTTTTGGGGTCACCACAGAGGGGGCGTGGGGCTCAAAATGCCCTTGAGAGGGGATTTAAGCATGTTTTAGGGAGGTGTAGTTTTGGGCCAATTGGCCCTTTAAAAAAAGATGGGTCCCAAAAAGCAAAACGGAAGTCAGTCTAGCATAGCCACAGATGTGAAAAGAACAAAAAACAAGATGGATGCCTTGTAAAGTAAATTTATTATATTGGATTCAGTTTAGAAATTGTAGTGCCCGACTCTGGCCGAGTTTCACCTTTTCGGCTGCATCAGGGGCTTATTAATCCATACTATACAAATGTATTTACATACACGTTTGTACAAGAGTGTCACTCTCAGCTGCTTAAAAATGGTTACAGTGTTATCTCGACAACCACTTTTTATTCGTATCTCACAGAATTCTCAGAGATTCTTCGCTTTACATCCACGTAATTAAATTTCGACAAAATCCAGGAATGGATTCATTTACTAGCTTCTCTTGCGCAGGAGTACACATCTGATGTTACTTGCTCTGTGTGTGTCCTGAATCGCACCATTCCTGGATTTTGTCGAAATTTAATTTCATGGATGTAAAGCAAAGAATCTCTGAGAATTCTGTAAGATATGAATAAAAAGTGGTTGTCGAGATAACACTGAAACCATTTTAAAGCAGCTGAGAGTGACACTCTTGTACAAACGTGTATGTAAATACATTTGTATAGTATGGATTAATAAGCCCCTGATGCAGCTGAAAAGGCGAAACCCGGCCAGAGTCGGGCACTACAATTTCTAAACTGAATCCAATATAATAAATTTACTTTCCAAGGCATCCGTCTTGTTTTTTGGCTTAAAAAAAAAAAAGATTTCAGCTTGCTGTGCAAAGGTCGCCATCTTACGTTACACTGGCCCCAGCTGCATTCTTTTTTCTGTCGCATTTCTCCCACAATCAAAAACTGCGCAGTGAAACCACCGCAATTTAGATTGGAAAGTGGAAAATATCACAGGAATACCACCCCCCAGTGGTATTTGGCTCCTCCCATAATAAAATAAAATATTGACCCCCTTAGCTTGCTTTTATATGCCTTAAGAGGTAATCATCTTTTAGTGAATAGACCCCAAAGAACCCCTGACAGCTATCTATCTAGTTAGTTACATAAGGTTAACTGATAATTAATTAGCTAAAAGAAGGATTACAGGAGGAGGAGACCCTGATAGACCTAATGGCTAGCATTTTTCAATATTTGTTAGCCTTGTAAAAATATCTCTACTCAACTACATATTGGTTCTCTGCTAGTTAATTTTATATTTGGTGGGCTACCTCGATACTTTAGCCCTGTATTATCTGATAATGTAACATGATGTGCTGCACACAGTACAACAAACTGCATAAAATAAGGTTAAAAAAAAAGGCCTTGTCTCATTGTCTTCATAGCAATTGCTTCTATCGACATTAACTTATGTTACACTACAACCTCTCTGTCACAAAATTCCATGGCCATTTTATAATTAACCCTTGTGGTGATCATACTTACTCTCTATCAATGACAAGGCACTGTGTGTCATCCTCTTCTGCTATAATATTGGCGGAGCGGACATCCTCACTGCAAAACATATGGCTAGAGTTGTCAATATGGACTTGTGTTATAACATTCTAGGGACGCAGGGCAGGCTCACCTCCTTGTCCCTTGCCCCTTCTTCCCTCGACCCAGATCCTCCCCCTCTGCCCCTCCTCAAACCCAGGTCCAATATTTACTCTGTCCCACTAAAGATTTCACATTTTTACCCCCTCTCCCCCACAACATTTATTTTATCAGTATCATAACATTATATGATTATTTCTGGCTACTGTTGCTACTACTACTACTTATAGTAAAACAGGAAACCCACAAATCAATGCATTTCTTAAGAATATAAAACCACGAGATGTATCATGCTGGGGCAGACCAAGGGCCGTGGAGCCCAGTATGCTATTGCTGACAGCAGCCAGTCTGGGTAACATTAAAAGTACCCAGCAGATCCCAAAAAAGCAGATCCAGTTCCTTGTTGCTCACTCCCAGGGATAATCAGTGGCTCTCTCAGACTCTACTTGGTTAAATTGTTTATGGACTTTTCCTTCAGAAATTTGTCCAATATTTAAACTGTGCTATATTAGCTGCCTTGAGCACATCCTCTGGCAACAAATTCCACAGCTTAATTGTGCGCTGAGTGAAAAAATACTTTCTCCGACTTGTTTTAAACCTGCTACCTGTTTTAGTTTCACTGAATGTCCCCTTTTCCTAGTACTATTTGAAAGGGTAAATAACTGCTCCCTATTTACCTGTTCTACCTCAGTCAAGATTTTAGAAACCCCTGTCATATCCCCTCTCAAGCTGAAGAGCCCTACCTGTTTATCCTTTTGTCATAGGAAAGCCATTCAATCTTCTTTAACATTTTTACTGCCCTTCTCTGTACATTTTCTAGTTCTGTTTTATGTTTTTTGAGATGGGGAGACCAGAACTTCACATGATACTCACGATGGGGTGATCCCATAAATCTGATATTCACAGTTTTATTCTCCATTCCTTTCCGAATAATTCTTAATATTCTCTCTGCTTTTTTGTCCACCACAGCATGCTGAGCCGAGCATATTAATTATTAACATGCCATCCACAATGACTCTAAGATCCTTTTCCTAGTGGTGACGTCTAATGTGGAATCCAGCACACTGTACCTATAGCTAGGATTATTTTTCCCTATGTATATCATTTTGAAATTTATCCATATTAAATTTCATCTACCATTTAGATACTCAGTTCCCCAATCTTCGAAGATCCTTCTGCAGTTCCTCACAGTCTGCTTGTTTTTTAATTACTTTGAATATTTTTGTGTTATCTGCAAATGTAATCACTTCACTTATTGCTCCCTTTTCTAGGTCATCAATGAATAAGTTAAATAACACTCTCCAGGATACGCCACTATTTGTCTTTATCCTTTGGCAAAACTGACCATTCATGTTTTCTATCTTTTAATCAGTTACCAATCCACATTTCTTCGACAATACGAAATATGAGAAACTTGCCCAAACCATGTAGAAGTGAAATGGCCCTTCTTTGCTTTTGAGGCGGCATTGTCTTCAGTTATTTTAGAGAAGCCCAACTTTCAATGGCATAAAGTCCACAGTACAAGGGTGGGAAGGGTGGGGGTGGGGGCCAAGAAAGGACCTATTTGTAGCTGCTCCCAGATCTTCTGAGGTCGGCTTCCCTCTTGCTCTGGTGACCTTTTACGAAACTGTCGTTCAAGGTCCTTAATTTGAACTTATGCTACTTGCCGACTTGCGACTAATGTTGTGTTCGAAACTTTATTGAGCTCAAATAGTTTTTTACTAACTTTAAACACTAGAAGCTTCCTCCCCCCTGAAACCACTGTTACAAGGACAATCAAAAAGAGTTGCAACACTTACATTTTGGTAGAGTCTCAAGAGCCTTTAAGCATAGAGATAATTTGACATTGCCAGCAGTGAATTAAACACCACAGTTGGCAAGGCATTTAAAGCTGAGCATATTTATCTGCCACTCCCATGGGCTAGTCACTATATATCACTAGGTCCCTGTACAGACCTCTAAAATCATGAGGCCTTCCATCCCTTCTCAGCTCCTCCCACCTGGAAAGCTGTGATTGGATGCATCAACCCTATTTAGTTAAATATAAACAGGGAAAAGCAGGAATACATATTTAAACATACACCAAAAATCTCCCGCATTCACAATTTATGCTGTATTTTCAGGGGTTTTTTTGGGAAGTGCCCACAGGCTGGATCTAACCTTAGAAATTCCAATCACGGGTCCAGAAAACCTCTTTCTTTGTTTTTTTTTTTTAAATTTATATAACAATGTGCATACGGACATGTTCAACGTCTCTTAAATCACAGCCAGTATTAAAATATTTTTTGAAGCTTCAATGTCTTGCTTGTTTTCATAATCGGTAACAACATTTTTTTTTTAGGTACAAGAAACATTTATCTTGAACTCTTCTGCTTAAGCCAACTCCCAATACTAGTTGTAAATCCCGATGTTTGATATGAAGGACGACACGGCCATCGTTTCCCTTGATGATTGCTGTGCCAGGTCTTAAAGCTGTTTTTATTTTTTTTTGGCCTCCAACTGAGACTAATTTTCATACCCATACAACATCGCGAATAAACTGGACTCAGGTAGGACTTTTCCGTGTTTGAGGGGACCCTTCCAATAGGATTCCTGTTTAGCCCATTGGGAAAATTTTGTGGGAAGCTTTTCTCAGATACCTCAGAGATAAAGGACACCTATTCAGAAGAGAAAAAAACCTTTGTACATCAGTAAGCTGTCATTTCAATTTTATTGAAAATGATTTAATTATTACAGAATCAATAAACATTTAATTTAACACCCAGTGCCTTGTTCTGCCTGCTTTGTCCCAGCATCTACAACCTGGGGTGCAACAGCTAACACCATACAGAGAGAGAGAGAGACACACACACACACACACACCACTGCCTGGGCCACAAGCGAGAGCTTCCCCCCACAAAAAGAATCCATCCTTGGGAGAAAGAGAGTAACAACATGGGAGAAAGAGTTGTATATGGAAGGAGTGCTAGCCAGAGCAGCCTCGAAGAATATTTGTTTATTTTTATTTATTTAAAAACGTTTCTATACCGTTGTTAAGTTAGATAATCGTCACAACGGTTTACAGCAAGGCACGAGAATAAATAAATAAATAAGTTTGTGTGCCCTTGGGATTAAAATTCCCACCAAGGTTACATTTATTTATTTATTGATATGCCGCCTTGCACAAAGGCCCTAGGCGGCGCACATAATTAACACACATAATCAACCTTAAAATATACAATGAAAACAGATAAGACAAAGTCTCACAGCCTGATAGGTGGAAATGAACATAATTTCGCAAGCACACGCTTTTACAGCCTGAAAACCCGATATATAGGCCAGTTCACAGAGGCCAGCCTACAAAAATGCCAGTCATAAAAACAATGTTTTAGCCATTCTTTTAAAAGTCTTATGACATTCAGTCTGCCACAATTCTTGAGGTAAAGAGTTCCAGAGAGTTAGAGCGGCAACAGAAATCACATGCTCCCTTGAATCTTGAACTCATGACGTACCGAGGAATTATCCAACAAGCCCAATATCTAAAGATTCAGGTCTTCAGCATCAATGTCACCCACTTCCTGAGCCAAATGTTTGCAGCTTTCACTTAATAACAGCTTTCACTTAATAACAGGCCGATACAGAAAAACGCGCGGGAGAGCTGGCGAGCGCCCGCTCTCTGGGCGCGTGCACAGGCCACTCTCCTGGGCGCGCAATTCAGGAGGGCGGCCTATGCAAATTAGGGCCCATGGTAAAAAGAGGCGCTAGGGACACTAGTGCATCCCTAGCACCTCTTTTTTGACAGGAGCGGTGCCAGCAGAAATTAACGCCAGCCTTTGGCAGGCGTTAATTTCTGAAAGTAAAATGTGCGGCTTGGCATGTTGCAGGCTCTATTAGTTTCGGGGGGGGGTTGGACGCGCGTTTTCGAAGTGCTATTACCCCTTACTGTCTAAGGGGTAAAGCTAGTGTGTCGAAAACACGCGTCCAAACGCGGGCTAACAGTGCACTCCACCAGAGCGCACTGTACTGTATCGACCCATATGTTTGCACCTATAGCTTTCAGCATTTCTCTGGTGCAAAAAATGAAAGTCAAACAAACTATGTAAAAAAAAAAATTCAGATGAAAAAACTTCTCATTCAAGCTGGTTAGTGCTGCACCAACTAGTGGAAAAAAAATCTCGCTTTAACTTTTCATCTGTGGTGCTGGCATCCTCTACACATTCGGAATCAAACATCTGTTTCTTCCTTCACCTTCTTTTCTTGGAAAAGGTTAGCTCGGTCCCAGTTTATTCTGAGATTTCCTGTGTAGAGGCAGAGTCTGAAGCAAACCCATTTTGTCTGAAATCTTGCAGAAACTTTAACACTGCTTTGTTTTGTTTATAAGTTCCAGCAGTGGGGCTCTGAAAGCATTTTTTCGTATGCTTGATTTAAAACACGCCATACAGCTGTAGAGATTATGAAGTGTCCTCTGAGGCTATCACACCGTCCTCGGAGGCTTTCACACCGTCTTGTTTCTGATCTGCTTGGCTTCTGGGGCATAATATATTTCTGTTAGATGATATCAAAGTACCTTTAATAGCGCTGATGTCAGAGACTCCAGTCAGGGTTTGACAACTGTCTGGCTGTAAGCTGGGTAATGTTATGTTACGATTGTGGACCCTTGGGCCGGCTAGAAGATGGTAATGCAGCACTGAAGGGATACCCACAGCGGAGTCGTAGCCGGGAGGCGGACTTGACCAGAGATCCAAGAGAATCTTCACCACTGGAAACCTGAGATCCCCCCGGGGAGGAGCCCTTGGGGACCCGAGCCGCTTGGACTTAGGCACGGACTCTGGGGATGAAGGTATGAAGAGGGTCCTGGGAATAGAGAGACCAAAGAAGAAGTCGGAGCCAGGAGACCAACAGGAACTTCACCACTGGAAGCCCGCGATCACCCTGGGAGGAGCCCGTGAGGACCCGAGCCGCTTGGACTTAGGTGCGGTCTCCAGAGGATGAGGGTCTTGAAGATAAATCTGAATCAAGGCAGGCAGCAGAGATGCAAGACGTGGAGGCAAACCAAGGGTCGGGGCAGGTGGCAGACAGCAGAGACCGAAGACAAGCCAGAAGTCAGGATGGGCAGCAAAGAACAAGCCAAAGTCAGGAGCCAGGAAGACGAGTCAAGGGGACGCAGGAACAGGAGGAGGAACAGGGGCAGGGCTGGAACAGGAACAAGGCTCTAGCAGGACTCAGGAACACGCTGGGTCAGGAACAAGCAGGAACGAAGACAGCAACTAGCAAACTCAGAGAGTGAACCTCATTGCAAGGCGAAGAGTCTGTGAACCAGGTTTAAATAGTTGCCAGCGGCTGATGTCAGTTCAAAGGAGAAATTGAATTTCCCGTACTGGTCCCTTTAAATGAGCTGGCTCTGCGCACGCGCGCATCTAGGGGGTGGGGTGCCATCGCAGTATGAAGTGCAGGAGCTCAGTGGCGTCTCCATCATGGAGACGCTGCCGCGGACAGGCCAGGCTGAGGTCCAAACAGATCAGAGGACCGCTGCGAGTTGCTCCGGGGCTGACTGGGAGAGAGGTAAGAGCCCGGTCGCAGCGTCCCATGACCGGGAATCATAACAGTACCCCCCCCTCTTCGCCCCCTCCTCAGGAGACCTGGTGCATTTGGATGCTCCTGGTGAAAGCGATGGAGAAGTGATTTGTCCAAGATGTTGACTGCCGGTTCCCAAGTATTGTCTTCAGGGCCACAGCCCTCCCAAGATAACAAATACTCCCACTGGCGGTGCTGGAAACGAACATCAAGAACATTGCGAACCTGATAAATGGAACCGTCTTCAGCAGGAGTGTTGGAAGGATCAGGAGTTTTGTGATGGAATCTTGACAGTACCAAAGGTTTAAGTAGAGATATGTGAAAGACATAAATTTTCATCGAACTAGGAAGGGATAGGCGGTAGGAGACGGCACCTACCCTCTTGGATACCCAGAATGGACCAATGAACCGGGGCACCAATCACATGGAAGGGAGGCAAAGGCGAACATGCTTCATGCTTAACCATACCTTATCACCAGGTTGAAATACTGGAGCGGGACGGCGATGTTTGTCTGCATTCCTTTTGGCAATGGCTGCAGTTTGTTGTAGCTTGGTCTGAATGGATTCCCAAAGAGCATGGAGCTGCTGTGCAGATAACTGGGCCACGGGAGATGGTACAGACAAAGGCAGAGGTAATGGTAACTTGGGTTGATGACCATAGACCAGTTGAAAGGGAGACTTGCCCATGGCTGAATGAACATGATTGTTGTAAGAGAATTCAGCCCATGAAAGAAGGGAAACTCAGTTATTTTATTGGTCCCCTACGAACGTTCGAAGGAAGGTCTTTAATGAGCGATTTGTACATTCCACTTGTCCGTTGCTTTGGGGATGAAACGCAGAAGTGAAGTCTAGGCACACTCCAAACTTTTTACAAAGAGCTTTCCAGTATCTAGCCATGAATTATGGACCTCTGTTAGAGGTGATGTGAAGAGGGAGTCCATGAGTACGAAAAATGTGTTGTATGAAGAGTTGTGCTAACTCCGGCGCAGACGGAAGTTTGGGCAGAGGCATAAAATGGGCCATTTTGGAAAACTGATCTACGGTAACTCAAATAATGGTCTTCCCCTCTGATGATGGTAAATCCACTACAAAATCTGTGGACAGAAGCGTCCATGGTTCAGCAAGGACAGGTAGTGGTTATAGAAGCCCCCAGGGGCAACCAGTCAACGGCCTTTGTCTGGCATAGGTTGGACAAGAATCAACGTAGAGGTGAACATCTTGTCTCATGTGAGGCAACCAGTAGTATCGAGCAAGGAGCTCTAAGGTCCTCGCTCTACCAGGATGTCTAGCAGTGAGAGAGTCATGGACCCAGAAAAGTGCCTTTCTTCTCAGACGAACAGGGACTAATGTCTTTCCGGGAGGAGGCAGATCTGTCATAGCCACGACCACACTTGCAAGGTCTAAAATGTACTGGGGTGGATCTGGTGAGTCCTCGGATTCCGTATTCCGTGATAATGCATCAGCTCGTATATTCTTTGCTGCAGGCCTATAACGTAGAGAAAAGTGGAATCAACTGAAAAACAGAGACCAGCAGGCCTGTCTTGGATTCAGCCACTGAGCACAACAGGAACTGCAAATTTTTGTGATCCGTGTATATCACGATGGGATGCTGCTCCCCCTCCAGCCACTGTCTCCATTCCTCAAAGGTGAGCTTAATAGCGAGGAGCTCCTTATCACCGATAACATAATTTTTCTCTGCAGGGGAAAACTTCCTGGAGAAGTAAGAACAAGGTAGTAACCTCCTGTTCTCAGAGACATGACTGAGAACCGCTCCAATCGCAATGTTCGAGGCATCTACTTCCACTATAAAGGGTCATAGAGGATCCGCATGGTGAAGGCAGACATCCTGCAAAAAGGTCTTCATCAATTCTTCAAAGGCTAGACAAGCCGATGGTGGCCATTCCCTAGGGTTAGCACCCTTTTTGGTGAGGGCTGTAAGTGGTGCCACGTTTTGGGAATAGTGAGGGATACACTGTCTGTAAAGGTTTGCAAATCCAAGGAACTGTAGGGCTTTGATCCCTACAGGCTACGGACAATCCTTGATAGCGGAAATCTTGTCTGGGTCCATTTGGAAACTGGTTGACGAGACAATGTAGCCCAGGAAGGGTAGTGACTCCTGTTCAAACATACACTTTTCAAGTTTAGCGAAAAGACGATTATCTCTAAGGTGTTGTAATACCTGTCTCACATGGTGGCGATGAGACGACAGATCTTTGGAGTGAATCAAGACATCGTCTAGATAGACTATCATGGATGAGTGAAGCATGTCCCTGAATACCTCATTCATTAGGTTTTGGAAAACCGCTGGATCATTACTAAGCCCAAAGGGCATAACAAGGTACTCATAATGTCCGTTGCATGTGTTGAAAGTGGTCTTCCATTCATCTCCGGGGCGAATTTGTACCAGATTGTAAGCGCAACAGAGATCGAGTTTAGTGAAGATTTTAGCTCCTTGTAGCCGGTCTAGGAGTTCCGGGATGAGTGAAAGAGGATACCTGTCTCGACAAGTGATAGCGTTGAGACCTCTATAATCTATGCGACCCATCCTTTTAGCAACAAAGAAGAAACCAGCCCCCGCTGGCAAGTTAGATGGGCGAATGAATCCACGATCCAGGTTTTCTTTGATGTACTTTGACATGGCTTGCGTCTCTGGAAGGGACAACGGGTATACCCGTCCCCTTGAAGGAGTTGTGCCAGGCAATAGCTCTATAGCGCAATCAAAAGGCGAGTGCTGTGGTAAAAGTTCCGCCATCTTTTTAGAAAAGACATCCTGGTAAGCAGCATAGTGAGATGGTAAAGTAAGTGACGTAGCCATCAATGCCAGTCCAGGCCGGGGTATCATCGGGAAGCAGGACGAGAAGCAGTGTGGACTCCAGGCTGCAATCTGCAGGGTGTCCCAGTGGATGGTAGGAGAATGTTCTTGGAGCCATGGTAGTCCCAGAACAATAGGATGGACGGCCTTCTCAAGAACTAGAAAGGAGATCTCATCCATATGGAGTGCTCCAGTGCGGAGAGTCAGAGGTGCAGTCAACACAGAGATACTCCCAGGAAGCAGCGTGCCATGAATAGAGGAAATCCAAAGCGGAGGGTTACGAGGGACTACTGGGAGTCATATTTGTTGTACCAAATCCATGAGAATAAAGTTCCCCCATGCTCCAGAGTCAATAAATGCAAGAGTGGAGAAGGTTCCCACGGGGAACTCAAGAGTCACTGGTACCGTACATTGAGGAACAGAATTAATGCAGCCTAGGGATAGCTCCCCAATCATACCTAGGCGCTGAATTTTTCTGGTCTTTCAGGGCACCATGCTAAGAAATGCCCTTTATTCCCACAGTATAGACAAAGGCCTAGCGTGCGTCGACGTCTCCTCTCTTCAGAAGAAAGAGAGCTTCGTCCCAGTTGCATGGGCTCTATGCTTGATTGCCTGAGGAGGCAGAGGGAGCAGCCAAGGGTCGAGAGAATGCAGGTGCCAGGGTAACCAGTCTTCGGGCCATTCTACCTTCTCGAGTCCGTTGTTGAAGCCTTCGGTCGATCCTTCCTGCTAGGTCAATCAAACTGTTAAGGTCGTCTAGAAGGTCTCTAGCTGCCAGCTCATCTTTGATGCATGAGGATAGCCCTTCTAAGAAGATTCCGTGAAGACTGTCCTCTCTCCAGTTCAACTCGGTAGCTAAGGTGCGGAACTCTACCGCATATTCGGCCAGTGGGCGGGACCCCTGGTGCAGGCGCAGCAAATCAGAAACTGCCATAGATTTACGTGCTGGTTCATTGAATATTTGTTTGAACGTGGTTACAAAGTGCTGAAGATTTCCCAGAATGGGATCATTATGTTCCCATAGTGGGGAGGCCCAGGCCAGGGCCCTCCCATCCAGCAAGGATACGATGTAGCTGGTTTTTACCAGTTCCGAAGGGAATTGGGTAGGCAGTAGAGTAAACCGCATATAGCACTGATTGAGGAAACCTGGGCACTGTTTGACATTGCCTGAATACCGGGGTGGAGCCGGTAGATGGGTAGAGGCTGCCGGGCTGGGAGTCGTAACAGAGTCTGGAGGGGGAGGCGCTACTGGAGGGGTGGAATCCACGCAGTTTGCTAACCTGTCTACCATGGCAGCTAGGACATCCAGGCAGTGTTGTTGCTGCTGCAGGCACTGAGCAATACCAGGAATGGCCTGGAGGCCGGATAGATCTGCCGGATCCATGGCCTTCCAAACTGTTACAATTGTGGACCCTTGGGCCGGCTAGAAGATGGTGATGCAGCGCTGAAGGGATACCCACAGAGGAGTCGTAGCCAGGAGGAGGACTTGAACCAGAGATCCAAGAGAATCTTCACCACTGGAGACCCAAGATCCCCCTAGGAGGAGCCCTTGGGGACCCAAGCTGCTTGGATTTAGGTGCAGACTCTGGGGATGAAGGTATGAAGAGGGTCCTGGGAATAGAGAGACCAAAGAAGAAGTCGGAGCCAGGAGACAAACAGGAACTTCACCACTGGAAGCCCGCGATCCCCCTGGGTGGAGCCCGTGAGACCCGAGCCGCTTGGACTTAGGTGCGGTCTCCGGAGGATGAGGGTCTTGAAGATAAATCCGGATCAAAGCAGGCAGCAGAGATGCAAGACGTGGAGGCAAACCAAGGGTCGGGGCAGGCAGCAGACAGCAGAGACTGAAGAACAAGCCGAAGTCAGGAGCCAGGAAGACGAGTCAAGGGGATGCAGGAACAGGAGCAGGAACAGGAGCAGGGCTGGAACAGGAACAAGGCTGGAGCAATACTCAGGAACACGCTGGGTCAGGAACAAGCAGGAACGAAGACAGCAACTAGCAAACTCAAAGAGTGAACCTCGTTGCAAGGCGAAGAGGGAGACTGTGAGCAAGGTTTAAATAGTTACCAGCATCTGACATCAGTTCAAAGGAGAAATTGAATTTCCCGCACTGGTCCCTTTAAATGAGCCAGCTCTGTGCGCGCGTGCATCTAGGGGGCAGGGTGCCGTCGTGGCAGGAAGTGCAGGAGTTCATGGAGATGCCGCCGCGGTCAGGCCAGGCTGCGGCCCAAACAGATCAGAGGACCGCCGCGAGTTGCTCCGGGGCTGACTGGGAGAGAGGTAAGAGCCCGGTTGCGGCGTCCCGTGACTGGGGATCATAACATATTAGGTATAGACCACCATCGAGTAGAAGTGAAAATAACAAATACACACTGTAATACCCTAAAAAAATTATAGCGATGTCACAGTTATGACCGCTAATGGCATGAACAGAGCGTTTTTATACAATGTCAAGCATTCTTTTTCGTGGACCATGACTTTTGCCATTCTTCATATTGCTTGCATTGTCATAACACTGTCATTATTAATATTCATTTAAAAGTTCTGGAGTGGACCAAAAGGGAACAGGAGCAGGGCTGGAACAGGAACAAGGTTGGAGCAGGACCCCAGTAGTGACTTCTATTTTGGATTTAATTGCTTGCCTTTCAAAAATCCAAGCTCAAAGCAAGATACAATTCAGGTGCAATAGACATCCCCCTGCCCCAGAAGACTTAAAATCTAAAAGTTTGTACTTGAGGCAATGGAGGATGAAGTGACTCACCCAAGGTCACAAGGAGAATCAGTGGTAGAAGTCGGATTTGAACCCTGGCTCTCACTTACTAATCTAACCATTAGATACTCTTTCTTCCACAACAAGGAACCAAGTAAAATGTTCTCTAACTAATGTACCACCAGCTAGCTTGCAATAATCAAAGCAGCGTGTAACTGAAAGCTGCTCAGTGTAGATACTGTTTGGAGGGTTGTCCATATTTACACCAGAATATTTTGTATGATGAACTTTTTCAGAAATGACATGAAGAATGTTTATTCCATTCTAGCAATTAGTTCATTTTGACTATCTTTGCTGAGGTAATGCTGAACAATTTCTCTTAATTCATCTCAGGAATTCATCATAGGATCACATTTTGCCAACAATTCAACCTGGTGAAGAAAATTTTCATTACTACGATCATGTGGTTTCTCTGTAGCTCCAGTGAAATTTAGATTTTGTTCTGCCAGTTGACAAGCAAGTCAAATGATTCTCGTTAGAACAGATCTCCAGTAATTTCTTTCCATTGCAATTAACTCCATAGTGACAGTTTTATTGCCACTGATTCCTGCTTTCATATTTTACCCTGCCTCAGGGCCAGCAGGAGGCATTAGGCGAACTAGGCAGCCACCTAGGGCACCGGAAGCGGGCAAGGCACCGTGACCGCTGTGGTCAATGTGAAGGCATCGCATGGCACTATGTATACATTGGAGACATTTACATACACAAAGAATACCAATGGTGTCCAAATACATTTTTCTTTCACCAAGAACCTATATAATACATGTATACATTAGGCTTGATCGACCATCATAATAGGTATCATCGTATAGCTTGAATTAACACTTTAATACTCCACCTTCTGTTTAATCATAGGTCAATATTTTTTATCTTATGCGAATATCACCTATAAGTTGAAGAACAGTGCGGGTGAAATAAATGAGCCCTTGACAAAGGATTTCCAACATCCGAAACACGGTCCTGTGTCGGGCAGAGCAAGCAGAATGGCACAGTCTACGGGGCCATTTTATTTGGACAATTTGGCTTTCATTCATTAAGCTAAGTAACGATATGATATGATTCATGATTGTAAAATTACAAGAAAATTTAAAGAGCACAACAGAGGTGATATTCGCATAAGATAAAAAATATTGACCTATGATTAAACAGAAGGTGGAGCATTAAAGTGTTAATTCAAGCTATACGATGATACCTATTATGATGGTCAATCAAGCCTAATGTATACATATATTATATAGGTTCTTGGTGAAAGATAAATTTATTTGGACACCATTGGTATTCTTTGTGTATGTGGGTTACTGTTTAGCAACGGTCCAACACAAAATTATTTATAATCAAAAGGACTGTGGTACTAGTATTGGTTTACATTGGAGACATTGCCAGAGAGAGAGAGATCACGTGATAGGGTGATGTCACCGCCTAGGGTGGCTGAACATCTTGCACTGCCCTGCCTCCATGTTTGTTGCATATATCTGCTGATGAGTGTTCATGTTCTTTGAGACAAGAATGAATGTGTTTCCATGCCTTGGTGTGATTGTGGTTTCCAATAAGAGTACAACAAAAGCAAAATACTATATTTGCTGATGCTGAATACCGAAGACATGACTGGAGAACACAGTCCCCATTTTTCAATTTAATGTAATGGTTCTCTTTTATAAAGCATCTAGTAACTGCATGGTTATTTTATGGAAATTCAGTATTTGTTTAGAACCTCTTTGGATAAGCTCTCTTCTCTGGTTGACTGTTATTCTTGCTGGTAAAAAACATGGAATGTGAAGAAGCCCGTTGGGGTGATTGTTGGGTATTTTATATTTTGTAGTGGGTGGTCTGGGATTTAATTGTGTATACATGTTTTAGGAGTTTGTATGTATGGATATGTGAGATGAATGATTGGAGTATGTGTGGTATGATTTTGGAGTGTGAATTATGGGAGGGTATAAATGTATTTAAAGTGATATATGTAGGAGAATAAGTTATGCTTTGTATAACTATTTGTAAAAAAATGTCCTTATTTTTAATAAAGAAAATTATTGTGAAGGTGACTGATATTTATGATTTTTGTAAGGCTATCTACCCCTGATATCTGTTAGATGTAGTGAATGTTATTCTTTCTGGCCATAATGTTGGGTCATCAGTCAACATCTCAGTGATCTTCATGGACTGATTCTGCCTCAGACCAATGTCCTTGGCATTGGTCTCAAAGATTTCCCCAGTTTCAACTTTCTTCTCAAAAGTCTCAGTGGATGGAGTGACAGAAGTTGCACATTATCTATTTTCTATCTCTTGTGGTGTAAAAAATGCAGTTAATTTAGGATAAGCTCCCAAGCATTTGGCCTTTTTGTCAGTTGCATGTTTTTCTTAATCACTCCTGGGATAAGTGTGCTTCATCTCTAGCGCTAGTTTTTTTTTTTCTAAATTATATTAACTTATTAGTGGTTTTAATTTCAACCAATTCATAATTTCTTTCTACAAATGTTCTTTCATAGATTTTGCAGACATCATGAGATTAGAAGTTAGCTGGTCCCTGAGTTTTAAAAATGTTTGTTGAGTCTAGCTTGCTTCAGGATCCTGCATGAGTGAGAGCCCTCTCTGTCTGCCCACGCCTTCCCTAACCAGCACACTCAGTCCACATACCCCGGTCTCCACACATCCCCCTCCCCTAAAGGTGGCACAGCTTTGCCTTCACACATACCTCAGGCAACAATGTGTTTTCTGTTAGATGGGAGCATTTTCAAAACGTGGGCGTTGGCCTGGTACTAGCCTCATGCGCCACAAGATTAGTAGAATCCACCTCAGTCTGCCTAGGATTTTTGATAAGGTCTCTGGGCCAGGCTTCCCACAGCAACAGCCCAAATACGGTGGGCAGCTGCAGGACAGGCTTCCCCATGAATGCCAGGACCTCCATTGCTGCCCGCCTGCAAGATGTATAGAGTCTTCTGCAGCAGAGGCGATGGCAGGATGGACTCGACTGTGCCCACTGCCTCCAGGGCAGTCTTCAGCAGTGGCCGCAGGACTGGCTTCACATAAAGGAGAACAGGGCCCCTTGTAGCCGTGGGACCCCAGGCACTTGCCCTGCTTCCCCACCCGCCCATTCCAGCTCTGGTTATCAGAAAGACTGACTGAGCTGTACCTGTTTAGAAATCCTTCCATGTTTCAAGTGGACTGATGAAACCTATTGTATTTTTGTGCCAATATATGCTCCATTTTACTGGCGTCACCAACATTTTCAGTAGCTGGAACATCACCCAATACATTTTATTAATTCTGACTTAATGTAATTTGCTATTGTCAGTCTTCATCTACTCCTGAGCAGATAGTACTGACCCCATTAGACCATGTGAAGTCCTATGGTGGATTTATAATGTAGGCAAATAAGCACTTTTAAGATTAGACTTATGTCCATCTCCAGAGATGAAAATCTCATTCATTAACTCCCTACCAGGATTTTCAAAAGCTAGTGCTTTTCCACGCCCTCTGAAACCCCATCTGAAGGTGCTATACATGTCATTCCTAGTTACAAGCAATCACAGGGAAAACTCTGAGTTTACAGGGAATGGAAAATCAGGAGATGACAACGATACCTGATTAACGCCTTCTCTCCAAAGTAGTCCCCGACTCCCAGAGTTTTAATCTCCTGGGGTTCCTGAGATCCCTCTAATGTCTGTGTCACACACACCTGTCAAATGGGACAACAAAAGAGCCACAGAATGTTCATAGTGTCCACCTCTGAAATGGAAAAACCCAGTACCAAATTCAAACTCCCTCCTTAAATGCTGCTACTTGCCCTGAGAGTGGAGATAAAAGATGAATGGAGTGGAGGGGGGTGGGGTGGGGTTGGGGGAAGAAGGCCAGGATAAAAGGGCCTTGACCTGGATATAGGGGTAAAGGGAGGTACAGCAGCTCTGGATTGGATAAGAGGAGTTACAGAGAGATGCTCCAAATGAAATACAAGAGAAGCGCAGGGGGCATATTTCAATTCTCCTGTTTTTGGGAAGGGGGGTTTGGCCCTGCATGTTCTCCTGATTCGTTAGGTTTCCCCAGCTCAGGTGGAACCAGCCTCTCCTGGCAACAGCAGCATGAGCTATTCACAGAAACATAAAATATGGCAGTTAAGAACCATAAGGGCTCATCTAGTCTGGATAATTGAGTTCCCCTTGCAGGCCCCACTTGTTCTCTGTCTTCCCCTTCACACCTTCACGAAGTAGTTTGCTGCGTTAGTTCACTTAAATGCACAGAAATAAAGATTAACAAATAAAAACAAACACATGTAGAAGGTGATAGTTTTTATGGGATTAATTTAATACATTTCGGGGCCAATTTTCAAAGGGTTTAGGCTCCTAACTTTGGGACTTAGCCTTCTATATTGTTCCTTTTGAAAATCTACTAGGGCTGAATGTCTAAATATTGTGAATTTTCAGCTGAAAAAACTTAGGCATCTAAGTTGGGCTGAAAGTAAGTACCTAACTTAGGAGTCTAAGAGGTAGATTTTAATAGGCATGTGCACGCGTGCATGTGTGCGTGCTACCCGGCGCGCACTCTTGGACGCGACATTTTATAACGTGCGCGCCACTGCGCGCACGTTATAAAATCAGCGGGCCACGCGCACACAGGTGCCGGATTTTGTAATCTGAGTGCACATGTGTGCGTGGCGCTTGCAAGGGGGTGGGAGGGAACTTCCCTATCAACTACCCTAACCTCCCTTCCCCTTCCCCTCTCCTCCACACCCCCTAAATGTCACATTCTTTCGTTTTGTTTTTTTGTTGTTTCTTAAGTTGCTGCTCCTCCGGAGCAGAAGCAACTTGCATGCACCGGCTGACTGCTGGCGCGCACTTCCCCGGCAAGGCAGCAAATGGGCGCTGTACTGGCGCCTCCAGCCCCGCCCCCTCCCCACCCCGTTAACTGGGCTCGGCACTTCGGCACATAACGGGGGTTACGCACGTGGCCGGACCCCTTTGAAGATGCGCGCGGCACGCACAAGGCCAGCCACGCGCGTAACCCCCGTTTCTGACGCGCGCACCTTTTTTAAAATCGACCCGAAATTTTAGGAGCTCAGCTTTTCATGAATATCGGCCTCTTGATTAGTTCTCGAGAGCCAATACTCTCTTCTTCAGGTCAGAATTCAAATGAGCGGAAGATGACATTTACCAGGAAATGTAAAGCAGTAAGGTTGCAATAAGTGAAGTATGAAAGACATTACAATGATTTTGTGAAGGGGAAGGGCTGAATACAAGGTTTTGAAGTTAAAATGATTAGACACTTTGGAGCTGGCGAAAAAAAAAAAAAAAAGAACTCAATAAAAAACTTAGGTATCTTAACACATTATGGACTATAAAATGATATTGCCCATCACCTTCTGTTCACCCATCAAACCTCCCTCAGCCCTTTGCCCTGACCCCCTTCCCCTGCAATCTGTCACTGTAATGCAAAAGTCCCTTTGTAAATTACCCCCATAAAAAGAAAATGGAGGGGGCTGAAAAAAATCCTCTCATTCCGTCCTCTGAGCCTCCCCGTACCTTTCCTTTGGCGATGATAAAGAAGGTGTTCCCCTCTTCTCCCTCGCGGATGATGTAGTCCCCTTTGTCGTAGTAATCCTGTATGGGAAGGAGAATTTATAGTGGTCTGCGATCCAATGTGAGGCAGGATCTAGAGCAGAAATCAGTACAGGGCTGCACTGGAAACACTGCAGCCCTCTGCTTTTGAACATCCAAACTTAATACTATACCCCTTAGAGGCAAAATATAATGGAGGTTTGAAGTTATGCTCATTGCAACCAAAGCGGTAAAAATAATCATTTATCCTGTAACATGGACATGGAGAATTGTGGCTTATTTGGGTAAGTTTGCTCTTCTAACTTGCTGGGGTCTGCAGAGAATTTGAGAAGACTATGCAATTAATAACAGCAATAAAGTCTAATGTGCAAAACAATTCGTGCTGGTGAGAAGCTGGTAAACGCCTACAAATGATACTCAAATGCACACCAGGAGGACTGCGAAAGCCCTTGAAAAGCGCATCATGGCATCGCTAGTAAGCATTATTTTGAAATGCTGCAATTTCAGGCTTGCCTTGGAGGAAAAAGCACATCTTTGGTGGCAGCCATGCATACTTAGGCCTTCTCTATACACCTCCTTCCCACCCCCTTTGGGAATAATTATCCATACCTTGTAGAGGAAAACAAAAGGCTGCGGTTTTATTTACAATCATGTTCATTTAACACCAGCACAGAAAACATCTTGGAGGCAACAGACAAAGGCAACAAAACAAATGAAACAAAATCCCCGCTATGGGCAGCTTTTAGAACCTTATCATAGCAATCCATTGTCTTATGCTGAGAAGGGGATCTCCCAGCTGTATGGCTGGACCGCTTGCAGAAGGCTGCTCCTAGCCTTTGCCACCACCTGCCTTACAAGCTGAGTGACCTCCCACCGCATCATTATGTATTTCACCTGGGACTGCAGCAAACTGCCATACTGCTGTGTAGAGCTGGGCAGCCCCGCTGACTCTCCCCAAGGGTGATGCACTGCGAAATGGCTTGACGCTTTCCAGGTTTGCCCCTCAATGTGTCTGTGCATTTTTATAGTGAAACCCCCAGGAAGCAACTCCTCCCCCCACCCCAATTTCTTAACACGTCTGGGGCCTGAGCACTCCGTTTCGATATGTTGCATGTGGCGTGGTCCCGCTGAGTTACAGCATCCCAAAAATGCTACCTAAGCTGCCCTTCCCCTCTTGCTTGGCCTCAACTCTCTTTCCTGCCTGATCTCTTTAGATCTAAAATATGAGTCCCATACATTTCCACTGACTGCTCTACACTGCCCCCTTTTATCCTCCCTGGTTTGCCCTCCCACTGTTCTCCTTTGCACGGCTCCCTAGTGATTGTCTTGATTGGAGACCAGCAACAGTAAACCTTTCCTACTATACCCCTCCCTCTAACTGCTCCCACAAGAAGTGTGTGTGTGTGTGTGTGTGTGTGTGTGTGTGTGTGTGTGTGTGTGTGGTGGTGAGAGAGAAGGTTTACAGGCAGGAAGGCATTGAAGATGGTGCTACTGTGTTTTCATGTTAGGACCTAAGTAGCCACTGCTATTCTAAGCACACAGCTGAGAAACAAAGCTGTCCCCTCTGCTTTCATTAGCAAGCTTTCAGTGTGATTATGCAAACTCGTTAAAGTGTAATACAGGAAACCATTACAAGTGAAGTTTCTTGCTGAGTTACTGGAAATCTGGCAAGAATATGCCCCCTCCTAACTCAAATATTGGCCACGTAGGAGTCAATTTTTCAAAGAGTTTAAGTGCCTAACTTTGAGAGTTGAGCACTAAATCAGCACCTTAACTGACTCGGGATGAGTACCTAAACTTAGGGGCTTAAAAGGAAGTGGCAAGGGGGCATAGAGCAAGAAAAAAAATGTTAGGCATTTAGTTACACTCTTAAAACCGGACAAATGAATTGCAGACCTAAATTTCAGTCCCTAAATTTTAGGTCCCTAAATTTCTGTAAAATTTCATTTGACAATATAGGCCCCTAAATTCAGTTGAAAATCTCCCTAAATTTAGTGACCTAATTTACGCACTGAGAATTTTTTGAAAATTGGCCCCTCAGACTATAATTGTTGGCATATGTGTAAGACAGAAAGCTGGAAATAAATCATGCTTAGCTTGTAAAGGTACAATAATGGGAACTCATTCCGAGTGTGGTAAACTGTAAGATATATTATTTATGTAGCTATTAATTAAGATTCCAAGGGGGCACCCAGTTAGCTCTGGATTTTAGATGCACTGTAGCAGCCTGATTTTAGAATTGGAGTGGGGTCTGTAAGAAGCTTGGTATCCTGCTGTGGCGTCCTTTTTACTGTAGCAAGGTTAGAAAGTTTGACATTATTTCCATAGTTGATCTCTTTAGTCATCGCAGTATGCCTTTTTATCATTCTAAAACATGCACCCCAGTCCTAGATTTCCAGGCCTATCCCCCATGTGATCTGCTGTATGCTATCCTCAGTATCCTGCACAATGCATTGAGACAGTGGTTAGAAAATTAAGACTGAACTTGCTCCTCATGATGACAGTGAATTATTTTGGCCCTACTGAATAACGCATCCCCCTCTTAATTTAAGGAATATTTACCAACATGTGCTAATGCACATTTATGTGCATTGTTGTGCATTAAGGCACAGTTAGAAAATAGACCCCTACTGAGATCAACTGGGCTTATTAACTTAACAGTCTGCGGTAATGCAAGTATTATTGGACATCAGTAAATATGAAGTACTTGAAGTAACGTGTAACATGAATATAAACAGGTTTTACATTTCTTACAGAGAATGAATTTGATTTTATAGGACAGTGGTTCCCAACCCTGTCCTGGGGACCCCCCAGCCAGTCGGGTTTTCTGGATGTCCACAATGAATATGCATGAGAGAAAATCTGCATGTTATGTAGTCAGTGCATGCAAATTTTCTCTCATGCATATTCATTGTGGACATCCTGAAAACCCGACTGGCTGGGGGGGTCCCCAGGACAGGGTTGGGAACCACTGTTATAGAGAGACAGTCTGAGACAGAAGAAAGACAATAACTTATCAAATCAGCAAAACAACTATGTACTGATCTCCTGCGACTTGATCAATCCCTCGATGGAAGTAGCACTGACCTTGCAGTAACTTCCATTGTGTGTCTAAGTATATTCTAAAGTTTCCTTTGAAGAGCTAGGCCCCTACTCAGTGCATGATACCTAGTTTGTATTTTTGTTTTTTATTTAGTGTATATAATCTCTCGGAACATCAATATCTTAAAATACTAGACCAGTCTTCTATATTGTAGACTACATTTTTTAAGGCCAATATTACATTGTCCTGTTTGGGTTTTTTTGCCCATCTCCTTCATTTTATGTACCATTTTAGTAATCCACATTTCAGCACACTCAACTATTGACCTCTGCTACTTATTGGATGAAGTACTAAAGTGCACTGAATTTAGCACAAAAATCGTGATTTTGTGCTTGCAAGTTTTCTACTGGAACTCATATGCAAATGAGCCTGTTTAAAAACTTAACATGCAGAAGTTTCCAACGGACAACTTTGAGGAAAAGATAACTACACCTCAGCAAGGTATAGGTATCTTTTTTTGCAAAAATGGACTTATGAAAGCCTTTTTGCACTTATTTTAGCACTGCGAACATAGTTTTTTGCATAAATATGTTTATTAATTTTAAAGCACAAATCATAAACATACAGATGATAAACATATGACATGGCTTACATATAAGACCACCCTCATCCCATAACCCACCCTTTCCTCCCCCAGCAATTCGCCCTCCCCACAGTGAGAAGACACCTTTCATAGTTAATATAAAATAAAAAAGTCACAAGCAAGGTGTATCCCAAGTCAATCCTAGTGAGTAACATAGCAAACTGATACATCATGGTTAAAACAGTAAAGACATACCCTCAGCTAGAAATAGGAGAGAGAGCAATCATTGAGAAACTATAACACACTATGGTTTAGTAGAAAACTCTTCTTAAAAGAAGGATCAAAGTCTAAGTGTGTCACAAATACCCTGCGGCACGTGATCCATATAGCTTCCCCATATTTCCATGAATTGCCGAGAGCGATTAGAATTCATGAACTAGGTTTTATAGTCCAACAGCAATAAGTCCAGCATATTGGCTGACCACTGTATCTTGTACAGAGCCTCTGGTGAAAGTCATTTGACCAATATACACTTTTTTGCACACGCCAAAGCTTTATATAAAAACTCCATATGTTTATTTGAGAGCTGTGATGCATCAAGTGGTAAACCACAAAAACACAGTTGAGCTTGTCTAGGGCGTCCCCCTCGGATGAGGTCATTTACCATGGACTTAAGCCGGCTGGCCCTGTCTGCCTATGACTTGGCAACGAGTTCTAGGGATGTGAATCGTTTTCCATATCGTCTTAACGATAGAAATCGTGTGGCAGGGCAAGAAAATCGTCTTAGGCACGATTTTTTAGTTAAAAAATCGTTAAAAATCGTTTTTTCCGATTAGTGCGAACTAACTCGAGTTAGTGCGCACTAACAGGAGTTAGTGCGCACTAACTGGGAGTTAGTGTGCACTAACTGAAAATGATACAATTTGACACTTTTCAGGTCAGTTAAGGTCAGTTTAGGAATGAATATGTATTCCTATTGGCTGCCCTCTTATTTATTCATGTCACCAAGTTTCCTACTGACAGTATATGGGGGATGGGAAATGGAAACAGTTGGTAGCTTGACAAAACAAGTAATGTGATCAGTCAATGTGACTAGAACTTGTGCCCTAACCCTGATACCAGGGGTATTGTGATCTTCCTGCACACAGTGCCCTATCCCTATTAATACCAGGAGTGTTGTGATCTTCCTGCACACAGTGCCCTATCCCTAATACCAGGGGTGTTGTGATCTTCCTGCACACAGTGCCCTATTCCTGATACTGGGGGTGTTGTGATCTTCCTGCACACAGTGCCCTATTCCTGATACCGGGGGTGTTGTGATCTTCTTGCACACATCCCGATATCAGGGATAGGGCACTGCATGCAGGAAGATCACAACACTCCTGGTATTAATAGGGATAGGGCACTGCATGCAGGAAGATCACAACACTCCTGGTATTAATAGGGATAGGGCACTGCATGCAGGAAGATCACAACACCCCTGGTATCAGGGATAGGGCACTGTGTGCAGGAAGATCACAATACCCCGGAGGAGTGAGGGTCAGGCAGCTCCCCCCTGTCTGTGAAGCCAGCCTCTCACTAGTAATGCAGGGAGGGAGCTGTCTCAGACTTCACCATCCTCCCCCCCCCCCCCCCCCCCCCCCTTACCCACACACCATTCACTAGCTGGGACATGGGGGAAGTCAGGAGTGAGGGTCAGGCAGCTCCCCCCTGTCTGTGAAGCCAGCCTCTCACTAGTAATGCAGGGAGGGAGCTGTCTCAGACTTCACCATCCACCCCCCCCCCCCCCTTCACCCACACACCATTCACTAGCTGGGACATGGGGGAAGTCAGGAGTGAGGGACAGGCAGCTCCCCCCTGTCTGTGAAGCCAGCCTCTCACTAGTAATGCAGGGAGGGAGCTGTCTCAGACTTCACCATCCTCCCCCCCCCCCTCACCCACACACCATTCACTAGCTGGGACATGGGGGAAGTCAGGAGTGAGGGTCAGGCAGCTCCCCCCTGTCTGTGAAGCCAGCCTCTCACTAGTAATGCAGGGAGGGAGCTGTCTCAGACTTCACCATCCTCCCCCCCCCCCCCTCACCCACACACCATTCACTAGCTGGGACATGGGGGAAGTCAGGAGTGAGGGTCAGGCAGCTCCCCCCTGTCTGTGAAGCCAGCCTCTCACTAGTAATGCAGGGAGGGAGCTGTCTCAGACTTCACCATCCTCCCCCCCCCCCCCTCACCCACACACCATTCACTAGCTGGGACATGGGGGAAGTCAGGAGTGAGGGTCAGGCAGCTCCCCCCTGTCTGTGAAGCCAGCCTCTCACTAGTAATGCAGGGAGGGAGCTGTCTCAGACTTCACCATCCTCCCCCCCCCCCCCTCACCCACACACCATTCACTAGCTGGGACATGGGGGAAGTCAGGAGTGAGGGTCAGGCAGCTCCCCCCTGTCTGTGAAGCCAGCCTCTCACTAGTAATGCAGGGAGGGAGCTGTCTCAGACTGGTATCAGGGTTAGGGCACTGTGTGCAGGAAGATCACAACACTCCTGGTATTAATAGGGATAGGGCACTGTAAGAGATGACTGTAGTAGATTGAATAAAGATCTGATGTTTCTGCTCTCCTCACACCAAACAAAAACAACACACAAGCAGAGAAGCCCTTCTTACAAAGCTGAGCTAGTGAGTTAAGTAGGAGGAAAAGTAAACATACTGGTGCCAGTGTGGCTACTTAAAAAATACACTTACCAACAATCAATTACATATATTTGAACTGTGTACAGTTCCAGCCAGGACCACCTTTCTAAAATGCACAGTGATTGGCAAATTCAACATGCACTAGCATTTCAGGTGCCTGCTAACAAAAATAATAAACAAACAAGTTCTAGTCACGTGAGTGCTGATCATTACATTACTTTTTTTGTCAAGCTTCCAACTGTTTCCATTTCACATCCCCCCAACCATATTGGTAACATCAATAGATAAGAGCACAGCCAGCCAATAGGAATACATACATACATATTCATTCCTAAGTGACCTTTACTGACCTGGGAAGTGTGAACACTTTGTTTCATTTTCTGTTGGTGTTCGTTAGTTTCCAGTTCCATTTCCCATCCCCCCAACCATCACCTCAGTGGTAACCTTGGTAATATCAATAGATAAGAGGGCAGCCAGCCAATAGGAACACATATTCATTCCTAACTGACCTTCAGTGACCTGGAAAGTGTTTATTTGTATCATTTTCAGTTAGTGCGCACTAAATCGAGTTAGTGCGCACTAACTCCCCGTTAGTGCGCACTAACTCGAGTTAGTGCGCACTAACACGATTTAACGATTTTTAACGATAAATCGTTAGAATTTCTATTGTATCGTGTTCTATAACGATTTAAGACGATATAAACATTATCGGACGATAATTTTAATCGTTGAAAAACGATTCACATCCCTAACGAGTTCCCTCATTACTGAATCCGCTTCGCTCACTACGGACTGCCTATTCCAGCTCCTGCTACCTTGGCATGAGACGTCTCTGGTACCCACTCCTCAGGAGTCCTTTCCTCGTGTCTGCCTATCCGCTCCTTGGAGGGCCTTGCCCCTAGGAACACTGCCTGCCTCATTCCCCGGGGCTTACCCTGGAACCCTTGCTACTGCTTCTAAGTGAGTACTCCACTTCGTAGACCCTTGCCGTATCATCTCTACTGAAATACCCCCATCAGTGTACCCCATGCTGCGGGTTATTGCTGTATCATCTCTACAGAGGAACCCTTACTGGTGTTCCCTGCTCTGCGGACCACTACCGTATCATCTCTACAGAGGACTTCTCTTTGGGTATATCCCATTGTACAGACCTTAAGGCACCTCTGTGTCTGTACGACGTTTATGTTACACTCCCCACTCAGCGGGCAGTGTCACTCTACTGCTCTACAGAACTCAAGGACACCGAGCTTCTCAGACGTCAGCTCCCAGCGCTGACGCTCCATGGCTCGACCTCCTGGGGCCATCCTCTCTAGCTCCTCCTGTCCTCTCAGCTCTCTCTTGCTGCTCTCTCTCCAGTACGTGATCTAGGCATCATTATCAACAGTAAACTCTCCATGAAAAAACCAAATAAATATCAAACTGAAGAATGGGTACTATAAATTGAACTTCCTTAAAAAGTTAAAACCTCTACTATATCAAAAAGATTACAGAACTGTGCTACAAACGCTAGTAATTCCCTCTTACTGGCTTTACCTCAAACAACAACTCATTCTTTACAGATATAACAGAATGCTACTGCTAGAGTACTAATGGGCTGCTATATATTTAATCATATTTCCTCAACACTACAATCACTACACTAGTTGCCTATTAAATGCAGAGCCCAATATAAAATACTAACGATCATTCATAATTTATTATATAATAATAATGTCACTTGGCTAAATGCCTCACTTCATCTTTACATTCCGAATAGAACACTCAGATCCGCAAACAAAGATCTCCTACAAGTTCCTACTGTTCATGGTGTGCACTTAAGCGAGGTTAGGGACACAGCAATTTTCAAAGCCGGCCCTAAACTCTGGAACACTATGCCGGTCGAGCTAAGACTAAAACCGAATATTAAGATCTTTAAAAAAACACTGAAAACATGGCTATTTAACATCACATTTCCGAAAAACAATAGCGGTCGAATATCATAAAAATGATTATAATTTTTTAATTTTTGTACATTAGATTACATTTTACTGTAATTTAGTTATGTATACTGTTATTTTATGTTCCTTGACTGTTGTGAGCTGCCAAGATTATTTTATCAGATTGACAGTATACAACAAATAAATAATAATAATAATAATAGCACGAAAGCTCTCACTGAGGTCAATTTCCTCAAGGGCCATATGAATATTCCATTCCCATTTTGTCGCAACCTCTGATAACTTAAAAGTCATGTGATTTTGCAAAAATTTATAATTCATAGATATCTTATATGTCCCACATTGGTAAATGAGTAACAAATTTTGAAAGGGACCAGGATTTTTAGATAATAAAGATTTGATATAGCTAGCCAACTGATGAAAGGCCAAAAACTCAGGGTCTTTAAACCCTAGATATTGCTGGCAATGGGCGAACTCATATATAACATTCTTTTGTGAATTTATAAAAAACTGAATACTGTCTATACCAGTCCTATTCATTTCCCTAAAGTATTTAGTCTGTTGTCCCAGCATAAAATCCAAATTCCCACATATTGGTAACCATAGGGACACCCGCCATGGAAGAGAAACATGGGAACAAACAAATTTCCATATTGCACGCATTCTTTGGATCATTATATGTCTTGCGATCGAGGTAAGAAGTTTCTCAAGTGGAGCATACAAAAAGTATCTAAGATCAACAGGATACACTAAGAAATGCTCCAATTGAATATTAGAATATAAATTAGTCTTACATATCCAGTCCCCAGAGAGCGTAGTAAGCAATCCATATTATGAAGTTTAAGATCTGGGAAAGCCCATCCTCCCTCTGCCACAGGTACCGCCATTTTTGTTAGATTCAAACGAGCTCTTTCCCCCCGCCAAATAAATCGGGAACATTCTTTTAATAGATGGGCCAAATCACATTCTTGAATACAATGGGCAACATCTGTAACAGATACAAGATCTTCAGTAAAAGCATCATTTTTAGAAATGCTATCCTCTCCAGGATATTCAGTGAGAGATGTATCCAGTTCTGTAGCTTAAAGACTCCTATGATGGGATCAATATTACATCTATATCAAGTGCGAATATCACTGTGTAATTATACCCCCAGATATTTGAGTTTATGATGAGCCCATTTAAGTGGAAAGTCAGTCCATTTGTCCTGTAATTGACTGGACAGATCTAATACTTCTGACTTTTCCCGATTAATCTTAAAGCCAGAGAAGCTACCATAAGATTTGAAAATCTGCAGAATCTTCAGTAAATGCATCTTAGCATCGGGTAAAAATAACAAAATATCATCTGTGAATAGGAAAATAGATGGTAACTTCTTCCCCTTTATCAAAGGGATATTTTGCATATAATTATCGCATGTATTAACGATTGCAAGAAAACCTTGGAACCTGTCTTGTTCCTCTAGTTAAATTAAAAGCCTCAGATCTGATACCATTCACACATATTTTTTAAACTGTTTGTTTCAAGTCCCCAAACATCCAATGCATATAGAATAACAGCAGGAATCCCAAAATATGTACAATTGGAAAGACACAGATAATAACCAAACAATAAATCTATTGCAGCAATATGGCACCTCTATTGTGTTCTTCCAATTTTCCCCCAGCTACCCTTTCCAATCATTCACAGAAGAGGCCCCTTTCCAATGATACACAATTATAATCCTAGCTGCATGCAAAAGATGGGAGTTTAAATGTTTGTGATTCTTGTCAATAACAAGCGAGTCCCACCAGCCCAACAAACATACAGGTCGATACAGTAAAGTGTGCTCCGTCGGAGCGCACTGTCAGCCTGCTCTGGACGCGTGTTTTCCCTTACCCCTTATTCAGTAAGGGGAGGAAAACACGCGGCCCACCCGCGGCACCTAATAGCGCCCTCAACATGCAAATGCATGTTGATGGCCCTATTAGGTATGCGCGCGGGATCCAGTAAGTAAAATGTGCAGCCAAGCCGCACATTTTACTCTAAGAAATTAGCGCCGACCTTTGGGTCGGCGCTAATTTCTTCCGGCGCCAGGAAAGTGCACAGAAAAGCAGTAAAAACTGCTTTTCTGTGCACCCTCCGACTTAATATCATAGCGATATTAAGTCGGAGGTCCCCAAAAGTAAAAAAAAGTAAAAAAAAAATAAATAAATAAATTTGAATTCGGCCCGCGGCTGTCGGGCCGAAAACCGGACGCTCAATTTTGCCGGCGTCCGGTTTCCGAGCCCGTGGCTGTCAGCGGGCTCGAGAACCGACGCCGGCAAAATTGAGCGTCGGCTGTCAAACCCGCTGACAGCCGCCGCTCCAGGCCAAAAGGAGGCGCTAGGGACGCACTAGTGTCCCTAGCGCCTCCTTTTCCCCGTTTTTCCCGCGTCACCTCATTTAAATACCGAATCGCCCGCACCGGCGAAGGGCCGGTGCGCGCGCCGGGAGAGCGGGCGTTCGTCCGCTCTCCCGCGGTCTTACAGTATCGACCTGATTGTGAAGCAAATACCCTTAATTGGATATCCATTATATCTTGTATGTTCCTATGTATTAAGTTCCAAAATTCCTTGGTCACTTCACACTCCCACCAAACATGTACTGAATACATGAACCCCTATCCCCACACCCACGCCAACAAGCGGAAGTGCCTTGATGTGTAATATTATATTCTAGCCCGTGCGTGTGCGCAGTACCTCATTATTTTCCCACACTCTAATAATGTCTTTTCTTAACTGCAGATAAATATAATGGGGCAGATTTTGAAAACAGTACGCACGGGGTACATTTGTTCGCGCTACCCGGCGTGCACAAATGTATACCTGATTTTATAACATGTGCGCACTTCCGCTCGCATGTTATAAAATCCGGGGTCGGTGCGCGCAAGGGGGTGCACACTTGTGCACCTTGCGCGCGCCGAGCCCTAGGGGAGCCCCGATGGCTTTCCCCGTTCCCTTTTCTTCCGCTGCCCCCCACCTTCCCCTCCCTTCCCCTATCTAACCCATCCCCCAGCCCTACCTAAATCCCCCCTACCTTATTTCATTTTTTCGCCTGCCAGAGGCAGGCATATCTTGCGCACACCAGCCAGCTACTGGCGCACCATCCCTCAGCACAGCCGCTGTGCCGGAGGCCTCGGTCCCGCCCCCAGACCGCCACCGGATGGGCGCCACGCCCATGTCCCTGCCCCTTCCCCTTCCCGCCCCTTTTTCAAAGCCCTGGGACATACGTGCGTCTCGGGGCTTGCGCATGCCGCCGAGCCTATGAAAAATAGGCTTGGCACGTGCAGGGGGTTTTTAAAGGGTTACGCACGTATATTACGCACGTAACCCTTTGAAAATCTACCCCAATGGGTATAGGGTGAAATCCCCCAATAGCAAAGATTTTGGAGAAACATTTTCATAATCAGCCTGTAATAACTTACGGACTAGGTTCCTTATCTTACAAAAATATGCAATTATGGGCTGTATCCTATAAAATTTGGATAATACAGCTGATCTAGGAGTAATGCAGGCAGACTATATCTGCCTACCTGTATTTGTTCTAAATCCAACCACGCTACTGAGTTTGCCACATGAAACCAACCACGCGAGGCCAACAGTTGAACAGATAAATAATATAAAAATAGGTCTGGTACCTCCAAACCCCCGCAATCTCTAGGCAACTGTAACGCTACTAGTTTAATCTGTGAGGTCTTGCATTTCCAAATAAAGGAAGAGATGGAGCCCTTCAGAGATCGAAATATTGACTGTGGAATAGAACAAGGAAGATACTGCAAGAACTATAATAATCATGGTAATACCACCATCTTCACTAAATATGCCCTCCCAAGCAGTGATAATGTCTACGAACATAGTTAATTGGCTACTTTGCATGATTTTGAATCACAGCATCTCATTAACTTTGACTTTGCAGAAAATTTCACAACAGTAAACTTGCACATGTAAGTTTACTACATGCAAAGTCAAAACAATTTGCAAAGCCTTTATGTATACAAAAAAGCAAAATTGTGCACTTAAGCTCAGTTAAAGCACAAGGTGCTTCTTTTTATGCACAAAGCAGATTTTGCAAAATTTGGCACACTTTAGTGAGCAGTATTCCAAATGTGGCTGAGCTCTTTTGTAATCACATGGCACAAAGAGTACTTACAACTTCTAAGCAGTCTATTATCTTAGCCAGTTTCTCTTCTGGTAAATCCTTCAAGAGGGAGACACTAACATATAAAAAAAGAAAATTTCATTATCTGATACGGAACATATTAATTGATCTGGCAATCAATCCATCTTGGTACATTAATCATCTTCTGAGTACAGGAAATGCAATTCAGAGAAAGTACCTTGTCAACCAATTGTTATACAATGTCGGTAGTGTAGTACAGAGGTTAGCGCATAAAGTTACAGGACCCCTTGTTTTAATTACCCACCTACCACTGAACGGATGACCTTGAACAAGTCACTTAACCTCCTCTCTTCAGACTGTAAGTGCCTCTTGATAGGGACAATGATGTAGAGTATTTCATACAGCACACAGGAAGGGTTATTTCTAAACAACCAGCATAGGGATAAGGTCTGTGGGTACTTGGTCCATACAGATTTTTGCCCAAATTTTCAAAGCAGACATATGCACATACATCTTCTTCATAAATTTGTAGGTGTCCCCACTACAGATGCCGACATCCACACACAAAATTATGGGCCGGATTTTAAAAGCCCCAGAGGATTTACACGCGTAGAGGAGGTTACACTCGCTGGGCCTATTTTAAAAAGGGGCGGTCAGGGGGTGGGAGTGGGGCCAGAGGCAGGCGCAAAAGGTAAGACAAAGGTCAGGGGGGGTTAGTGTATGGCTAGGAGGGAAAGATTAGGGGAAGGGGTGGGAAGGACAGGCTAGGGGTAGGGAACAGGGGAAGGCAGCGCGGCTCGGCGAGCGCAAGCTGCACATTTGTGCACCCCCTTGCGCGTGCCAACCCCTGATTTTATAACATGCGCGTGCCTGCGCGCGCAAGTTATAAAATCGGGTGTACATGTGTGCGCGCCGGGTAGCGTGAGCACCAGTACGTGGCGCGCGCTCCTTTTAAAATCTACCCCTATATTTTCACACCCAATGGTCCTTGGTTGATTTTCAAAAGGCAATTTATATGTATAAACCAGCTTTTATGAGCCCAAATCCTTTGGAGAATCAACCCCAAAAGGATTAAACAGAAATAATGAAACTAAAACAGTAACATACTCATTTCTTAATAAATATATAACACTTTCTATCATTAACCAAGCTCTAACATCCCCAGCTTTCAATGGATTTAACATGTTTTAAATAAAAGACCAAGGGACACGGTGTGTCTTTTCACAAAAGGCAAATACGTATTTATTTAGCGGTCCATATTCAAAAGCATTTAGCCAGCTAACTCAGGAATTAACCGGCTAAATGAATATTTGGGAACTTATCTGGCTCCACTTTAGCGGGCTAAGTTATGGGCATTCCAGGGGTGTAACTGGGAGGAACTGAGTTAGCCGGTTAAAGTAACCAGTTAACTCTAATATTCAGAGTTAGCCAGATAACTTAGCCTGCTTAGTCTGGTCAGGCCAAAGAGCTGCCCTAAAGTTAGGGGACTATCGATAGCTGGCTAACTTTAAGAGAGCCAGCTATGTTCAATAGTGCGGTTTCAATACTGAATATACCTCCCAAGTTTATCCTGCTAACTTTGCTAGCTGGACTGTGTCTGAATAGGGAACTCTTCAGGGTGGATTTTAAAAAGGCCACGCGCGTAAAATCCGGCCTTTATGCGCATGGCCGGGCCTAGCGCGCGCCGAGCCTATTTTCAAAAAGGCCTGGCCTTTACATGCGTAAAGGCCGGTATGCGCATAAGTGCGGGCCTTCCTGAAAGGGGTAGGCCGGGGGGGCATTTTCTGGGCGGGGCGGGACGGTCCGGGGGCGGGGGATGGGGTGGGCTAGAGGTGCCTGGTACAGCAGCCATTTGCTGCTGTGCTGGGGGATCAAGTGCCGGCAGGGTGCCAGTGTGCGCAACTTGCTCCTGCTCCTTTGCAGGAGCAAAAGGTAAACTAAACAAAATAGGGGTAGCCAGGATAGGGATAGGGGGAGGATAGGATAGGGGAAAAGGGAAGGGAGGTCAGGGTAGGGGGTTGGGAAGTTCCCTCCCAGTCCGCTCCTTAATTGGAGAGGACTGGGAGGGAACTGGGGAAGGCCCCGATGAGTCGCTGCGCGAATTTGCAAAATTATACCCCCCCCCTTGCACGCGCCAACCCATAATTTTATAACATGCTTGCGCCGGCGCGTGCATGTTATAAAATCGCATGTCCATGTGCACGTGCTGGGTAGCGCGCGGACATGGACGCGTGCGCTTATGTTTTGAAAATCTACCCCTTAGATTTTATGCCAAAATTAAATACTGTAGTTTTACATTTAGGGGTAAATTTCCAATAGGATGCCCACCCAGTAATGTATGCATGTACTTTTCTGCCTGCACAAAACCCAGCTAATTTTCAAACACAAGGTACCCCTGCACATTATCTTTGAAGAGCAGCTTGTTATGTGGCTGGAAGGGCGCACCTGCACTTACACAGTGTAGAGGCACTCACTTTTGTCTCCAGACCCCACCCCTAGCAGGAGAATCATGTTCCATGTGAATCAGGCCCCTGAAGGTGCGGGACGTAGAGGCTCTAAAAGCATTGGAATCACTACCCATCAGTGATACCCTCTGCCTTTAAGATGGCTAACTTGAATGGAAAACACCACTTCCCTTGAGCTAGACATATAAAGGTTTGAGGCCATCAAAGTCTTTGTTTATTTTTGGCAGGTAATTATGGGCAATTATTTACCCCTCCCTTCCTCCCCCAGCCCCTTCAAATTTCAGGACTGCCTGGACTGGATGGAAGCCTATTTATTGCTCTTCAGCAGCCCGAGAGAATAACACTTGTATAAAAGTAGCTGCCCTAGCCACACAGGGAGAATGAGAAACAGCAGAGACAGGCCTGGGAGTGGAGAGACAGGGGTTGCCAGTAGCCATTACTGTGAACACCCATACAGGATGGGATAAGGAATGGGGGACAGGGCAGGGTGCTGGCCACAGTGCCCACTCATGTTAACCCACCCCAAAATATTCAGTTCTCTCTGTGTTCCTGATGTAAAATGATGGCATAAAGATTTTATTGTATTTATTTTTATTTCTTGAGTTAGATTTCTTACCTGTCTTGCCACATGTGGGTCAGAGAAAGCAGGAAGCCCACAGGAGAAATTGTAACATTGAAAGGTGACAAGGAACGATGTTCGGAGAGAGATGAGTTAAAAGCAGAAATATTAGAAATAAATTCTTCAGTTCATTGTTCATAAAAGAAGAACTTGGAAGAGGATTCTGCTGGTTGGCAAGAGTACAGATGTAGGTGGGGTAGACACCACCCCATTTTTAGAAGAGGGTGGCACTAGTAAACCTGAAAATGGACAAGGCCATAAGGCCAGATGAAATACATCCCAGCATATTAAGGGAGATCAGAGAGGTGCTGGCAGGTCCGCCGAAGGAAATTCAATAGATCCTTGGAGTTGGGGGTGGTGCCGCAAGATTGGAGAAGGGCAGTTGAGGTCCCGCTTCACAAAAGTGTAACAGAGAGGAGGTTGGAAACTACAGGCTGGTTAGTCTCACCTCAGTCACTGGAAAATGAATTGAGATTCTGTTGAAGGAAAAGAAAGTGAGCCCATTCACTTCATGAATGTGGCAAGCACCTGTGACAGCAGAACCCCAGTCTAGGAAGATTTTTGTCTAAGGAAAGTAATATCTCTTTTAGCTGTGAGGAGGTTTTGAAGCCACCCCTCCTCACTGGGAGCCAGGCTGGAATAGCAGGATCCTGATACCATAGGCTTTTCAGTCAGAGGAGTCATCATTCAGAACAGATAAAGGAGTCAAGTAAGATCACGGAGACCCCTTCCGGATCTCCGTCTGTATGGGACCAGGACTCAGGGCTGGGTGCTCGGAATTGACCTGGAGACTCAGGTAGGACCGTTTTTTCCATGCTAGAAGGGGATTCCTGACATAGGAATCCAAGTAGGCTGCTGAGAGAGCTTTTGTGTACATTTTCCACCACCATGGGGAGCTCTGCCAAGTTGCTGAAGTAAAGGACACCTACCCAAGATGAGACACCCTATCTGAACTAAAATCAACGGTAACTGCACACTTATTGAAAGATGGACTTTCATTTGACTTTTATCAATCAGAAAAACTATTATTTAATAAATAAATACTTTTACTTTTTATGTGACACTGATGATGATATTATTTTACTATTGCTGCTGTTTTATGAACTTCATTTCCATGTGAACCGGTATAATTTTTTTAGGAATATTGGTATATAAAAGTAAATACATAAAAATAAATAAATAAATATTATTTAATACTCAGTGCCTGGTCCTGCCTGTTTTGTCACAGCAAATCCCTCCAGGGGATGCTGCAGTTATCGACACATATCGGGATTTGCGTACCACTGTCTGGGCCATAGAAGAGAGTCTCCCCTCATAAAAAGAATCCACCTCTGGGAGACAGAGTGCAAGCCAAGGGGGAATCGCTAGCTGGAGCAGGTCCAATGAGTAATAAAATAATTAGTGTGCCCTGAAAGGTCTACCACTTTCAAAGAAGGCTACACCACTGTTGGCCGTCACTTCTTTTACATGTGATAATTCTGTTAATACATCCCAGCACATACCTGCGCAGGAAGCTGAAGTATTCCTGGTGTTGTGCTTGCCCCGAGCTCATCATGATGTTCTGGAAAACCTGTCGGTCCAGAACCCAGATCTTAGAGTTTATGACAGCTGCAAAAAAAGAAAAGCATCATGCCCAGTTCATGACTCGCAGGATCACATGGCAGTCCTTGTTTATCTTAATATAATGCTGGTTTTAGATTGTTTTTAGTGGCCCCTGAACATGATTCACACTGCAGTTTTAAAACTAGCTTGGAATTGCTTTATAAAGTCAGTGGAGCTGTTTCATTAAAGGCCATTATCAGATATCATTCATGCCAAAGCACTTAGCAGGTACGATAACTGGCATCCCCTTTACTAAAGCTTTAATATGAGTGCTAGAGGTACACCCGGGGATGGTAACGCTCAAACTGGCACGCGGGTGCATATTTGTGTGCGTGAATCGGCCTACAGCCAGGGATGCGGCCATTTTATAACAGATACCTGTATATGTGCACGTATTATACATTTTAAGTAGGCACGCATGTGCACGCAAATCCTGCTTCTACCTCATAAGTCGGGGGATTTTAAAAGTGGCACGTGCCGACACCATTGCCAGTTAAACCAGTTCAGTCCACAATTTGCCCAGTTAAGGGGTAGTTCCTCCAAATCCCTCTAGTTTAATAGCCTTCATTCCCCCCCCCCCCTCCCCAGTTAGCTCTGACCCTTAAAGCCCTGCAGATCTGCCTATTTTTCTTTATTTTATAACTTCCACCTCCTCCATAGCAGAAGTCACAACTGGTGCGACATAAACAATGTCCTTCTATATTGAGCAATGACCCCTCAACCAGCTGCCTGCTAGGGTTTGTTTCTTTCCCTTCTATTTAAATATTTTTTATAAAACAGCTTGTGAGCAAACATTTTTTTTTAGGAAATATGTTTGATATATGCAGGTTCCTCAGACAATTCTTCTGTATAATATTTTGTCTAAAATATTTCATACAGATTTTTAACATTTTACATTACTCAGGGCAGTGGGACCCGCAATGCATGAAAGTATTTTTCTCTCCTGGTCTCTAACCCTTCAATTCTCTTTTTTTTCTCCTAAAGTTGGTATGCTCTAGATGCTTTCTGCCTAAAAGTTGTCACGGCTCTTCCTGTTCACCAGTATCGGGGGCAGCCTTCTAGAAATAGGTTGGTAGTTTTTTTTTTAATGTACACTTATCTAAAGGAGATTTTCTTTGGCCTCACGAGAGAAGATGTTTTCTATAAGCTTACCGACACAATTTTTACATTTCGCCACAGATTTTTATTGTGTTTTCTGCCAGGGCTCTCTCCCCACCCCGCCCAGGAAGCCTTCATCAGCGAAACAAGGGCCATCAGACCCAGGAAACAACACGTCAGAGCTGATAAATATGTTTTATTGTGCGGAGGGTTTTTCCACCAGACCCAGAAAAATGACACAACATCGTTCATAAGAACACTTTCTATTGTGTGAATGGCAATGTATGGGTGTTAACGTGCACTCTAGTCAGTGAGCGTGAACATATTTGTATGCGTCTGTGATCAGTGAGATCTTTAGCAATGTAACATTATACGTTGGTGTCACCTGTGCTAGAGTAACCCTTTTTGTATATGTATACAGCACACAGCAATAGAATATTGTATATTAGGGTTATTTATGCTAGAGCTACCTCTTGTATAAGTAAATATTATATATATACACAAAATGTTTCAGACTTTCATTTATTTAATGTTTCTAAACAAAACATTGTATGTTTGTATATGTGTGTATTTGCCCAGATGTTTGTATATTTGTGTATTTAGGAACTACTCTTTTATTTTAATTTCCAATTTACTAGTAAAACATTTTTTAAACTCCTACTTTAACATTCATGTGAAGTAACAAAAACTTGCAGAAAAGCAACCATGTAGCAAACTTGTCATATCAAAACAGCACTAATTCCCAGAACAGAAACAGCAACAACCCTGCCTAGGAAAAGGCAGCAAAGCAAATGTCAAGAGGCCTATGGTCCCTTTACTAAGGGCTATGCTCCATTCGACAGAGGACATATTGAGATTAGCAGAGTAGTAAGTGCATTGAACCGTTTGCTATAGCACACCCCTCTAAGAGTGGCCACAATGGTGCAGACCAGGGTGTTGGTGAGAGCAGGGGCGGTTCCATAATGAGGCAGGGTAAGGTGGCCGTTTCAGGTGGCAGAGGTTTGAGGCGGCAAACAATGCCCCTCTCAGAACACTGCTGTGGTATCCGCCTCATACTGCCTCATTATAGCTGAAGGAAGGAGGGACGCCACTGCAGGAGGCCAGGCCGGAGGCGGCTGAAGGGAAGAGGGTCGCTGCCGCCGGAGGCAGCGGCTGAAGGGAGCAGAGAGAAAGGGTGGGGCGAGCGGGGGCGGGGCAGAGCAGGGGGTGGGGCGAGGGGGGGGGGGCGTCATCTCATCCCTCGCCTCAGGCGGCAGATTGCATCGAGCTGCCCCTGGGTCAGAGAAACCTGAGAATATTTAGGTCGGAGGGCTTGGAGCTGAGAAAGAGAAACTCAGTCTCTAATTTCTCTGCAGAAATCTGGAGTTTGGAAAAGAGGAAAAACCTCCCTTTTGTCCCCAGTGTCAAACAGTTCGTAGAGGGTCGCAGAGAACAGTCCCTGTGGTGGTGCTTCTGATAGTACTATAATAAGTAGCTGTCCCTGAGGGATCCAGCAGTGGGGCGGAGAGTATCCCAACTCTGAGGGAATAAACCTCCCCGCTGAGTTTCTCCTTTTATAGAGGGAAGAAGGCCCTGATCCGGGTTCTATGTGTGAACAAAGATCTTTATAGGAGGCTCACTAGATCAGAGTAAGGCATCTATTCAGAGGTAACCAGTAATAAGGAGAAAAGGAAAAAGAAGCCCATCTGGGGTTCAGATCATGGAGTGCCAAGTAGTCTAGAAGGAGAGATGTGCAGGATGATTCAAGCCCAGGGAGAATCAGATAGCAAAGAGGGTCCATGAGAGGCAGAAAATCCAATCTCTGTGAAATGGAACCTTAAATTAAATGACAGGAAAAGGATTGCAGGAGCGCGCATCAGCAAGGATTAGCACCCTCACTGTGAAATCTCAGTACCTGCTTTTGGAAAGACCGAACCAATCTCCATTTTCTGATTTGAACGGTTAGTAAAAGACTACATTTTGGAGCATGTATTCTGTGTCAAATTTCTCCTTAGTATTCAACCATATAAATGCCTTGGGCCCTATTGGAGGACCCACACCCAGGTTTTAGAGGACTGAGTTGGGACTACAACCTGGTGTTCAGTGTATCCCTCAGCTTAAAGTTGTACCTGAAAGGGGGGCTAGACAAATATTACACCAGGCCCTAGAACAGCATTACTCTTCTAACCAGCAGGGAACAGGAGAGGCCTAGTGGTTAGAGAAATGGGCTAAGAACCAGGGAATCGCCTTTCCCCACTTATATTCTCTTTGTGACCTTGAGCAAGTTGTTGTATCCTCAGAGGCCTTAGATAGTAAGCTCTTTGGGGCAAAGGCACATTGTTCTTCAATTCTAAATATGCTGTAAGCTGCCTTGAGAATTGTTTAGGAAGGCATGCTAAAAATCCAAATTTATTATTAGCGGTGCACCTCCTACAGTGAAAAAAGCACGGAGTATACAGAAACTACAGGTTAGCAGAAGACCTAATGTGGGACACACAGACAGAACACAGAAATAAGTGATCATGAATTACAAATAGAAATATGCAGACACAAATTGAATTCTTGTTCACGCCAGCCTCATCCACTTCCCTCCTGTTGCATGTAAGTCAGGCAGAAAAGGGGAAATAACAGGAGGAGATAGTTTAGAGAGCAGGGTGGCTATTCTTTGTTCTGCAGAGTCTGCTCCAGGCTCATCCCCTCCCCTTTTCCCCCCTGAATGAAAGACGAGGCTTGCTTCGAGAGCAGAGTAGCTCTTTGGTCTCCTCCATGCTCTGTTTATACTAGGTTTACCCCTTCCCTCCTGTTCCCTGCACCTGCTGGGGGGGGGGGGGGGGAACTGGAGCAGAAAGCAGAGGGCTGATCTCTGCTACCTGAGATTGGGGCACTGGTCAATACAGTCATTGGGGCAAGGCCTTGTGTGCTCAGGTATAGCAAAGCCCCTAGTGCTGGCCGGAAATTGATAGGCCTAGGTGATTGTCTAAGTCTGCTTAATGGAAGGGTTGGTCCTGTTTGTGCCTATGGGAAAATTCTTTATTGAATAACGTACAAGATACGCTCACAATGGAGTAAACTCAGCAAGTTACTTTAGTTTTATGCCTTATTCGATATTGTTTGAATGCCTGGTATACAGTATAAAATCAGTTCTACTGTATACCTCAGGTGTATATGTATTTTGATACACTACTCATATTTCCACTGTCCTGTTTATTTTAGTTCTGTGCATAGGGAGGGTAATTTTCAAAGGGACTTCTGCCAGTACGTAGTGCTGCTTTACCTGTAGAAATGACCCTTTAGAAAATTATGTGAAGGATACGTCTGTACAATTACATGCATATGCACTATATGCTCGTCCTTTTATTCACGTAGGAGAGAGGTTTTCCAACAGGTATATTCTGGGTGGGGTTGGGGCTTATGCATGCACTTTTTGATTTTAGAAAATACATGCAGAAATTCTCTCGGCACAACCTCGTACATCAAATAGGAGGTGTAATTGTGCGCGCGTAGTTTTGCTGGGATAAATTTCAAACTGGATTTATGTGAGTAAGTCCACTGGGGAAACTGCCACAACTTATGCATATATTTGCTGACTAACTTTTGCACGATGTTGCAAAATTATTCCATGTGTCATCTATGTGCATAAAACCAGATGAGCAGCGGCCTTTTGCATCATGCAGTGCATGAATTGATAATCACACAGCTAAATACAAGTACATATCAAATAAAATTCCAGAGAAACTGTCCATATTTGTATATTTCTACTGTGTCATCTTCTTTGCCAATGGACTTCTGAGATGCTTACTGTCAAGAGGGAAACTCTTTATCCTCTTGGCCTGCTTTCATACCTGTCACAGTGGCTGTCCTCTTACAGTTGTAAAGAATTGCCAGTTCTCCAAATGCCGTCCCAGGATGCATCTGTCCCAGCAGTCTACCATTTTGAACCACATCTAGCAAACCATCTGCATAAATAAACACATCATTAAATACCTGAAGTTTCAGATCTTGCTAGCCCTAAGCCTTATTGTCCACTCAGACTCTAAGGAGTCGATGCATTTCCACCATTTTGGACCTCCAGTTGGCGAATAGCAGCAGATAAATTCTGCAGAATGACAACTGTTACTAAAGAACTTACTTGGGGGATACTTGGGTCTGATAAATATCTATTCAGCAGGGTTTGAAAAACAAAATTCAGAGCACACAAAAAGTGGAGCCATCGTAGATGCTTCATTAATACTCCACCCTCAAACTTCCCATTCCTACTTTTGCAGCTTCTTTTCAGCTCCCAGAGTCCTCCACCCCAAAGACTCCACATTGTTTGGATTTCTCTTTTTGCCACATAGCTCCCATTATCTTCTTTGGGAGGAAATATATGAAAATTATTTACTTTTCCTCTCATGGAAAATTATGCAAGCCAGACTATGCCATATTCTTTTATTTTACACTTTCTTATTTTATTCATATAGAAACTAAAAACAAAGTCAGGAACGAGATCACCAAAACTTTCATTTTGGGAGCATTTCTTGTTGCTTTTAAAGAGACAAAACTGCTTTCCTGGCAGTCTGTATCCTAATATTGAACTAGGAGGATCACCTGGAGGAAAGGCGGCAGGAGACAAAGCTAGCATGAGTCAATCGTCTGTCTCCAGATGTGTCCATTCTTTTCTGGAGGCCACACTTTCCTATATGACTAATTATATCCAGTATCCTGAACCAAGCAGGAGAGGGGAAGGTGCAAATCAGCTTCTACAACAGAATTCCTTTCTTCAGTTGAAGGGGTTATCAGTTTGTACTCATGTGGGCTTGGTCCCTAGCCAGAAATCTATCTGCTGGAATTGAAAACATTATCAATCAAAGTCTAAACATCCGGTATGACAATCGCTCACTGATGACGGATGTGGTGGCCAAGATTCTTTGGTTCTACCATGATACTCATACATGAAAGCATAGCTCCCTGTAGGACTACATGCATGCCTTGGTTCTTGAGACAGGAATAGTACTGGTTAAGTGATGGAACAAGTGAACAATGGTGCTAAAGCCTCTAGAATTTCATGGTGTGCCACTTGGTTTATTTGGTAATAAGTTTAATAGTTACCTTATTGACATGGGGGCTATCTCTATTTCTCCATCCTTCTGGTGCCTTAGAAGAGCAGTGCAACCATTCCTGTTGCTCCATCACGGTCCTTATTGAATGGATCACGTGAAAAGTCAGTTATGCTTATTGGACTGTGCTGAAGGCTTCCAGTCAGAAAGTTCTTTGTGTGGTGCATGCTGCACAACATATGTATCTTTCACTATCTTCCCTGGCTGGAAGCAGTTAAGGTAGAAGGGAGCCATGAGAATGAAAAAATAGAGGATGGTAAAGAAACTGAGCCCCCAGCTGCACCACGAAATCTTGTGTACATGTCAATACTTCACTTAAAGTTGCCCAATAAATGTGAAGGTGTAAAGTGTCATGACACAGCAGTTGTAGGTGTTAGATTCTAAGCGGGTCTGTGTTCCTGGCCTGATGTCAATATATTTTGTTCTCCTCTTTTATATGAAAGAATGGAAGATCTGGGTAGATAGGGACCTCTTTACATTGGGCCCGATATTCAGTGCCACTAAGCTGGTTAAGTTCAGTAGCTGCCACTTAGTTAGCCAACTTTTTAGCTGGCTAAGTGAGGGGTTGGATAGGGATTTTCCAGGGTGGGGAGACTTATCCAGCTAAATTAGCTGGATAAATACTGATATTCTGCGTTATCCTTCATAGTTAGCCGGATAAATCTAGGACCACCATTTGGCTCTCCTAAAGTTAGCTGGATAAACTTAGCTGGTTGACTATAAGATAGCTGAAGACTGCCATCTGAGTGACCCATCTCTCTCACTACTGCTGATTAGCCCAGTTGAAGGAGGAGAGTGACTGTGCATGGAGACATGCCCTCCTCTTCCTCTGCCTTCCAGGTTCCAAATGATCCTTTGAATCAGACGGCAGTACAGTGTCACACAGGTTTCAAGGTGCTAGTTGGACCCCAAAGCAGTAAAGAAGGAGTATGTGATCTGATGCATCACTGCTCTTCTGCACCTTTTACTGGATCAATCAGTGGCAGTGGGTGGGGGGAAGAGGGATTGAGGACAGGGGGAGAATTGTTGAGGAAGGGGAGGGTTGGCTGGGGTTGAGGAGGGGCTGAGGCTTAGGGCGTTGGCTAGGGAAGTGTGTTGGGGCATGGTAATAGGGATCAATTAGGAGTGAGAAGGGACTGCGGGATGAGATAGAGCTTGACTGGCAGGGGCATAAGAGGGGAAGGGGCTATGGAATGGGATGGGAGAGGAATCAGCTGGTGAATGAGAAGAAGATTGGCTTAGGGGATAAGGAAGGACTGGGAAATGATAGATGGACTGACTGGGAGACGAGAGAAGAAAGTGGAGGGAGAAGCAAGAAGGAGAACAAAGGCAAAAAGTAAAAAATAAAAATAAATTAGTCTACACAAAAAGGAGTTAAAAAAAGTTGAGAATTGCTGGCCCTGGCATGTGCCCCTCTTTTACTATGGTGGTCTTTTAAGTTGCCATGGAAATCTAGATTTCTTGATTTATGTTTCTTTTGATTTGATGTTTTAAAAATGTAAATGTTCTCATGAAGGCGGTATCTGTCTTCTATTTCCCATGTATTTATTGTATGTATAAATAAATGAATAAATGTACACTTGGTTTGCTGCTCTGCCACTACTCTTCTGGCTGTCACCGCGTGGAAGCTGACATAAATCTGCACTCCCACGGGATCCCCATTGCCCTCCTCCTCATCCCACCAGAGGTTGGGATAACACCATGAGAGGGAGTCATATCAAAGGAACATTCATTCCAGGCCTCTTCTCTTATACACAGTGCCAAAGTGGGAAAGAAAATGCTGCTTTACTGGACCCGGTGTGCCATCTTTTGTTTTCTGTTTCCCTTATAGTGTGGCTGTCCCCACAAGTCTTTGTCTGCTGACTCCTTCAAGAACACTCATGGTGACTTTCTAAACAAAAAGCACCTTATCGGGAGGTAATGTTGTAGTGAGGTGGGGGGGGGGGGGGTAGGGAGAGAGGGGTCAGCGCCAACCTATTTTCTGTGCACCCCCACCTCAGTCCTTGTTTCTTCTTAGCCCTCCCCTCCCACCTCTACCTTCTTTTTTTCCTTTTTGAGTGGAGGTCTCTCTTTGGCTGGTGGAATGAGTTCTGCCAGCTGCCACTGCCATGTACCACTTCCCCACTTCTTTGCATCTGGCAGAATGAGTTCCACCCGCTGCCTCGGTCACAGATTACCTGATGATTTCTTCATGACTAGTGGGTAACTCACCCGCCTTATTCCTGCTCTGTATGAGGCTAATGATGATGATGTCCATACCCAAGGTTTGGGTATGAGCAGGATGAGCTGAATGGGACCGGCACGACCTCCTCCTATCTTCTTCCAATAAGCATATACAGTATGTTAGTGTACTTTTCTTATAGGCTCCCTTTAATGTCTTGGTAGCACTTTTAATATGTTTGATGGTCTAGGAGTGGCTCTGAGATTGCTGACATAAGACACATCTTTGCCAGATATACTCCTTTGCTGTCATGGATTTTCTCTTCCATAGAGCACATTGGAGTATTCAAGTATCAGCTCCAAAAATATCTTGTTGAGTGAAATGAAACATCCGTTGGTGCAGTCATTCCTCTGCCTCTGGAGGGTTTGGTGCTACTTCTGGCTCCCATTTCTCCAGCAACTCCTTGAGGGTTTTGTCCTTCTCCTCCCCCCACTTCCAAGACATCAGAGGCATGTGCATTTCTTTATTTCTTTATTTACATTTAGTAAATGTTGCTACGTGCTTGCTCTTAGCAATTTACAAATAATAAAAGACAAATTTAAAAATACAAAAACGACCCTGCTAAAATAGTAAACATTCTACTAACCAATCACCCCATCATTTCCGTCATTATATATTTATAATATTGCATCTAAAATTACATAGTAAACTGTATCAAATCCATTTAAAAATGTCCCAGTCCCTTAATTGGGAGTGGTATGGCTTCTTAGATCTTATTTGAGCTCTTCTTCTGGGGTCCTGTAGCTCTCCCTCTTCTCCCCTGAGAACTGATAACCAGTCCAGCTTCCTTCTATAGTCTTGAAGCTAAAGGGCAGAACCATGAGCATGCTCGGTTTAGCAAGTATCTGTTACTTCCACATGCTAAACAGCACAACGCTTGCACTTGTAGCTGCAGTAAAAAAAAGGCCACAATTTGGTTGAGGAAGAAATGTGCACACATACATTAAAGTGTAACAAAAGGTGCACATGTAGTGGCATGCAGCTGTTGGACTTTAACAATCGCCTCATGTAATTTTGAATGTTTTTGTACAGTGTTTTGGACGGTTTTCTCAAAGGTTGGGAAGGAAGTTTAAAAGAATCCTAAATGAATAAATGCAGGCCATTGGATACCCCGGCCCTGTGTGTGGAGGTCCTTTTCATTACTCCCTGCCATTGGGCCCATTTCCCCTGTAACCGGGTGGGGTGATAAAAAAGGTGGATAAAAAAGAATTGATGCTCTTTTTACATGTGCTTCAGTGGTTATGAGATACATATTGCAATGCTCAGGCATCGTACGGTAGATAGGATGCAGCAAACCAATATTATGGAGATCAGAGCTATTATGTTGGCTTTGAAGAAGACACAGAGCTTTCTGCAGGCAAATTTGTGTCTATTCAGTTAGACAGTTTTGCTTCAATTATAAATATAAAAAGAAATATATATATGAATCAGCAGAGAGGCTCTTGGAGTTTGAAGTGTTAACAGAGATGCTGAAGGACTTTTAATTGGGGAGATGAAGACCTGAAAGGCAAGTCAATCACTCACAAAGCAGGGAAAGTAAATGTGGAGGTAGTTCAGATGAGTCAAATCTTCATGGTTCTGTGGAAATAGAAATTTCAAGCCTCAGAAATCAAATTAATTTGCTATAAGTGGTGCCATTATCATGAATCTTCTGGCTACAAACAGTAAATTATTTTTTAGTAGATGCAGCGAGTAGGGTTTCTTGGGACAGGATGAGTTTTCTCTGAAGGGAAATGTATACATTCTGTATAATTTTTCTCATTAGGAACTAATTTGAAGTTACTGGTCAGCAGCAGAGGTCTAGGCAACATTTAGAATCACTCACTAAGAAACAATTATGAGGAAGATAATTACAAATCAACAAGTTTTTTTTTTATAAAATCCAATAAGAAAGATAACGCTAATAGACCAGGACATTATTTTGCTTCTGCTTTGTCCTAAGGACATGTCACAGAAACCTCCCTTTATTTATATATAACCCAAGTCTGAACAGTGTAGAGGGCCTATCTGCGAACGGTTAGTGCACAGACAAAAGCTATTTAACGTGCACAAAAAAACCAGCATGTAATACACGAAGATCTTAGCATGCATGCTAAACTGGTCTCATATGACATCAGATCATATCTACAGCAGTAAAAATCACGTGTTTCCATATGCTAATAAAGAAATGTCAGCTGGAAATTAGGTTTTAGAGAGCTAGCAGAAATAGTGTGCTACGCTCTGTTATGGAGTCTCAATTTAGTGGACCCTTGGGCCGACCTGCCAGAGACTGGGAAAGGTATTCAATGTCTCTGGTACACCGCAGGCCGGGAGGCAGATGTTCAGGCAGGACGTAGAGGTGCTCTTCACCCTGGAAGCTGGGGCTCCCCCGGGAGGAGCCCTTAGGAGCCCAGCCGCTGGGACTTAGGTGAGTTGATGATCTTGAGACTGGAGCGGGCAGGCTGATGAGGCGGACTGAGAACTGGAACCAGACTAGAACAGTAAACAGGAACTGTAGCAAGACTCGGATACTGGAACCAGGCAGGAACTGTAGCAAGACTCGGGTACTGGAACCAGGCAGGAACTGTAGCAAGACTCGGGTACTGGAACCAGGCAGGAACTGTAGCAAGACTCGGGTACTGGAACCAGACAGGAACTATAGCAGGACTCGGGTACTGGAACCAGGCAGGAACTGTAGCAGGACTCGGGTACTGGAACCAGACAGGAACTGTAGCAAGACTCGGGTACTGGAACCAGGCAGGAACTGTAGCAAGACTCGGGTACTGGAACCAGGCAGGAACTGTAGCAAGACTCGGGTACTGGAACCAGGCAGGAACTGTAGCAGGCAAGCAGGAACCAAGCAAGTACTGTAGCAGGCAAGCAGGAACCGTACTGTAGCAGGCAAACAGGAACGGAGCGAGTTCCAAAGGCAGCTCACTCCGGGGCACGGAGCAACAGGGAACCAGTTGGTAGCCCGTTGCAAGGCAAAGACTGAATGTCCGCGGCCGGCTTATCAAGGCCGCGGCGTCTGAGGTCAGGAACTGGGCAGAGTCACCACTGGCGGGAAACGGCCTAGAAAAGTGCCCAAGTGGTGCGCGCATGCGCCTAGAGGCAGGGCATCCATGGGAGGCTTCCCGGCAATGCGGCCCTCGCGGGGACGCCGCCGAACAGGCCGCGAACTAGGCCAACAGGAGCGGGAACAGGTCCAGGAACACGGAGGTAAGGGTCTGTTCGCGGCCAGAACCGTAACAAAGCTCTCCTCCCCCTGCTATTTAGCAGGTACTTGCTACAACCTAAATTTTAACACCTTACTCAAGCAGCTGTTAACCTTTAGTGTACATGTGAAGGACTTGGCTAACAGGATGCATATTAGAGGATGCTGATGGAGGAGATAGGGCAGTTGCAGCAGGTGGTGCTGTGAAGGTATGGAGCAGGGGACAGGGGAGAGATGGCTGAGAGCATGATAGACAGAGAAGAGGATGCCAGAAAGGAAAGACACCAGCACACCTTCAAAAAAAAAAATCCACAATTATTTAGACAATAAAAATGTATATTCATACCAAAGACTCACTGATGACAACTGTTTTTCAAATACTAAGTATACAACACCCAGTATATATGGAGTGGTGTTGTAATGGTTGCAAATAAAGGTCCATCCCACAAGTTCCAGTTGAACACCACAATTGTGCTGAAACATTGCAATGCATATATTCTGTGTCCTGCATGGTTTCAGATGGTTTGACCTGTCTGCATGACAGCTGTTGCAATGGAAAGAGGGCTGCAGCAGCTGAGCCTTATGTCCCTCACAAAAGGCACTGAGTGGGAGCCAGGAGTGATTCTCACTAGGCAGCCTCGTCCCATCCAAGGTTTATCACCCTCCTCCAGTCATTTCATCTTCAGTCTGTGGCCCGCTCCTGGGGGGGCACGGGTACATTGAATGCCATGGAAGTAAGGGAGTAGCTTCAGGAGGTGGGGTATGCAGTGATGTTGTCAGTCGCCTGAACTTGCTTTGTTGGTGTATGGCCATGGACATTGTTGTCATTGCTATGGTTCATCTGTCTAAAAGACAACAGCAAGTGTTCTGAGGCTTCAGCATGAACAGTGGTCAATGTGCCATTGTTGCTCCAATACTATAAGATGTTTGGTGGGGGGGGGGGGGGGGGGGGGGGGGGGCGCTTGGATACTGGTGCTTTCACGGGACTAGCCAAGTCTCCTTCTGATGTATGTTATTTTCCTCCTTGGCTTACTGATGATGTACATAAGTTTGGTCTGATTTTTTCCTCTACTGGAAATCTCTTCTTTTACCTCCTCTTGTGTGAGCCAGATGCTCTTCCATTTCCACCTTCCAACACTGACAACCAACCCCATGTGCCAGGCTTACTTTCATGCAGGTTTGAGGCAAGAGCTGAGTCATGAGGAAAAGAAGAATGAGCATGCCCAGTTTAGTATGTACATGTTATTTTTCTTGTGGTTTAGTGCTATTTAGAGCACAGTTGATATTAATGCATAGAAGATTCAATTTTATAGGATAGCATGCTTGCTATTAATGTCCATGTTCTATTCAAGCTTTTTTAGTAGAGTATGAAAAATTAAGAGTATCATCGTTGTTAAGTGCCATCCTAAGGGGAGGAATTTTTAAACTGCCCATTTTGGTGGAAAATCTGTGGGTACTTTTTAACCACAGACTTTGCATCAGATCTCAAAAGGAAAACATGCACATGCTTTACTTTTCAGAATTGCCATGGGTACATCATCTCCGCAGATTTTTGCACCTCCTTTTTGGGCGTGTAGAATTTTTGTGAAAAATAATGTACATAGATTTGAAAATACAGGTCACCTCCCCCAAATGGAGCTAAACGTCCATGCATGCCGTTAGCCAGACTGAGGGTTTACACTTTTCAAAGAGCCAATCTATCCAGGTAAATCGTTATTTACCCAGATAAACAACGTTGAAAATTGCCTTCATAGCCCTTTTTAGTACACACATGTTAAAAAAACATTTTAGCGTGTATTCTAGAGCATGGGCTCCTTAAAGATGACATCACTAGTTTGATTCATGCCCAAAGGATTAGACCTAATCCTTGGTGGAACACATGATTTGGTGCGAGTCATAATGGTATTGGGTCATTTGGCAATAATGATCATAATATGATCAAATTTGACTTGATAACTGATTAGAACATTTTTGAACAGAAACAAGGCCAGTTTACATTCCACCTAATTGCGAGCCATAGATAACCTTATCTACATATGAGATGAGAATAATTAGTATAGAAGCCAAGAGCAAATTACCATGTCTATTCATATTATTTGTTTATAATAGGAGAAAATAGTTTTATACTCACTGCATAATTAAACTCTTATATTCGTTGCTGGAGGATGTGGTAAAAGTGTTATTGGGTTTACATAAGTTGGGGGACTGAATTCACTAACATCTATCTAGGCGACTGTTTTGTATGTCTAATTAGATTCTCATAGACCTCCACTCAATTAAAACTATTCTAAAATTTAGATGCTGTTTGTTGTATTATACTAATTTTGTTTATTACTTTGTCTGATTTATTGTCCTCACCAATAATCCATTATAAATGTTATCACAGCACACAATTGTCTTTTTGCTTAAATAAGATTTGGACAAGCCCCTAGAAGAAAAGTCCATAAACAAAACCATTATTAGAGTGGACTTGGAAAAATCTACTGCTTATCTGTCACACTGCAGGAAAATGAGTCCTTGGGCTGCTGACAGGTTAATGCAGCCTACTTCGTGCAAGCATAGAGTAAGTCCTGGCAGGTGGCAGCTGATGTGCAGCAAGCTATGGTCTGAGTGACCAGTGTCCAGGCAGAGATGATAAAGCAGATGGAGGACAAGGCTGGCAGAGTTCAGGCAGATGCACGAGACAAGCTGAGGTCAGAGCAGGCAGCAAGAAAATTGACATCAAAGGGCCAGGCCCAGTCAATACCAAGAAATCTGTCCAAAGGCGAAGGAAAGGCAAAGCAGGCAGGAACCAGTTCAGGTGAGGAGTCAGGAGCAAAGCCAGGCAAAGAAAAGGCAATAACTGATACAGAGTTAGAGACAAGAGCAACGATAAAGCCTAGGCAGAATAATCCCACAAGGACCTTTGTTGGGGAGCTGGCTGGGTGCACTGAGCTTCCTTATATATATTCAGGCAGTGTCATTAGCCAGAACCACAGGAAGTCCTGGATGCAGGGCCTATATAAAGGCTCAGGAGCTGCAGTCTTGCTTCTGGTTAGGGTCACTGGATGCAGCATGATTCCAAGAGCTATGTCAGAGGTAAGGGGAGGTAAGGAGGAGTTGAGGCAGTAAGGAGCATTACATTATCCCTGGGACAAGGAGCATGGAATTTATCAACCTTTTGGGATCCTGCCAGGTACTGTGACCTGGATTGGCCACTTTTGGAAACAGGATACTGGGCAAAAATGGTCTGACCATAATGGTCTGACCCAGTATGGCAAACCTTACGTTTTTATGCAAAGGAGGTTGTTACCTGCACTGGGATTCTGATAAGGGTCATAGAGGAATGCCCTGATTATCTTAGATTTGTTATGGCAGGAACAGTTACAGAGATGAAACGTTTGAAAAGTTGAAACACTTATCGCCTTCCTACGAATGAAATAAACCGAATCACAGGGGATATATTATTGATTGTTTTAATTGTCAAATGCATTACAGAACAAGCTATTCTTACTTTCACTGCTGTTTTTGATGGTTGTGTCTTTGTACAAGCCATTGATTATAATTCTAAATGAATAAAAGTAAAGTGCATCCATGGCTGCATCCATGGCATGCAGTTCTGCATATGAAATGTCAACTTGATATAAGTAGCGATACAATTATATATATATATATATATATATATATATATATATATATATATATATATTGGTTATAAGATAGGAGGAGGGAGGGATAGTCGTATGATAAGTTTATTTAATTGTTTTATGAGTTGTTTTTATTTGAATGGCTGTAATTTGTTTTATTTTTTAGTCCTAGGAAGTTGATTTTAGTATATTTATTGTGCATTATTATTTATTGTTGTGAACCGTTACAATGGAACCCAAGTGACGGTATACAAAAACCAATAAATATATAAATATATATATATATATATGGGTACAATTGTACTCTTAGCAGAGACGGATAAGAACATAAGAAGTTGCCAGCCTGGGTCGGACCAAAGGTCCATCAAGTCCTGCATCCTGTTTCCAACAGTGTCCAATCTAGGATACAAGTACCTGGCAAGTACCCATACATCCCATGTTATTAATGCCGGTAATAAGCAGTGGCTAGTCCCAATCAACATAACTAATAACAGTTTATGGATTTCTCCTCCAGGAACTTGTCCAAACGTTTTTTAAACTCAACTAAGCTAACTACCTTAACCATATCCTCTAGTAACAAATTCCAAAGCTTAATTGTGCATTGAATGAAAAAGAATTTTCTACGATTAGTTTTAAATGTGCTACTTGCTAACTTCATGGAGTGTCCCTTAGTTCTTCTATTATCTGAAAGAGTAAACAACCAATGTAAACCGCTGCGATGGTATATAACTTAGCGACTGTATAGAAAATAATCTAAATAAATAAATAAATAAATAAATATATTCACATTTATCCATTCCAGTCTTCTCATGATTTTGTAGACCTCCATCATATTCCCCCCATCCCTGCCTCAGCTGTCTCTTCTCCAAGTTGAACAAGTCTGACTTCTTTAACCTTTCCTCATAGGGAAGCCATTCCAACACCTTTATCATTTTAATCGCCCTACTCTGTACCTTGTCCAGAGCATCTATATCTTTTTTGAGATGCGGTGACCAGAACTGAACACAGAAGAAGGTGCGGTTTCACATTGGAATGCTACAGAGGCATTATGACATCCTTTGTTTTATTCACATCCCTTCCTAATAATTCCTAACATTCTATTTGCTTTTTTGACCACCACAGCACACTGAGCCAATGAATTCAATGTATTGTCCACTATAACACTTAAGACTTTTTCCTGGATTGTAACTCCTAACATGAAATCTAATATTGTGTAACTACAGCAAAGGTTTTTTTTCTTTTTTCCCTATATGCATTACCTTGTACTTGTCTATATTAAATTTCATCTGCCATTTGGATGCCCAATCTTCCAGTCTTGCAAGATCCTCCTGCAATTTATCAGTATCCGCTTGTGATTTAACTACTCTGAATAATTTTGTCTTCTGAAAATTTGATAACATCACTCTTCGTTCCCCTTTCCAGATCATTTATAAATATATTAAAAAGAACCAGTTCAAGTACAGATCCCTGAGGCACTCCACTGAGAAAACTGACTGTTTAATCCTACTCTCTATTTCCTGTCTTTTAACCAGTTTGTAATCCACAAAATTACATTGCTTCCTATCCCATGACTTTTTAAATTTTCTTAGAAGCCTCTCATGGGGCACTTTATCAAACACCTTCTGAAAATTCAAATACACTACATCTACTGGCTCACTTTGATCCACATGTTTATTAACCCCTTCAAAAAAATGTAGCAGATTTGTGAGCCAAGACTTCCCTTGAGTAAATCATGCTGGCTGTGTTCCATTAAAGCATGTCTATCTATATATTCTGTGATTTTGTTCTTTAGAATAGTTTCCACAATTTTTCTCAGCACTGAATTCAGGCTCACTGGTCTATAGTTTTCTGGATCATTCCTGGAGTCTTTTTTAATATTGGGGTTCCACTGGCCACCTTCCAGTCTTCATGTACAATGGACGATTTTAATGATAGATTACAAATTACTAGCAATAGATCTGAAATTTCATTTTTGAATTCTTTCAGAACCCTGGGGTTTCTACCATCCGGTAGGGATGATTTGATACCCCTCAGTTTGTCAATCTAGTCTACTACATCTTCCAGGTTCATTGTGATTTGGTTCAGCTCATCTGAATCATCACTCTTGAAAACCGTCTCTAGAATGGGTCTCTCCCCAACATCTTCATTTGTAAAGACCAAAGCAAAGAATTCATTTAGTCTTTCCATAATGGAATCATTTTCTCTAATAGACCCTTTAATCACTCGATCATCTACTGGTCCAATCAACTCCCTCTCAGGTTTCCTGCTTTGGATATATTTTAAAAAGCTTTTATTATGAGTTTTTGACTCTGCAGCCAGCTTCTTTTCAAATTCTCTTTTTTTTTTTTTTTGTTAGACACTGCCCCTAGGTACAGATTCATGTCCGATGCCACCCCCACACCACCCATCCTGGGCAAACCTCCAAAATATTTGCGCTGCCTCTCAGAGCTTGGCTTCAGCGGTTATCCTTATAGTGAGCACTCACAAACCCCGTTCCCCGCACATAATCCCAGAGGAGACGGGGGGTCTGTGAGCACAGGCTTTTTTTCCCCCATGCTCACTGCGCTCTAAGAATCGACGCTGGAGCTGAGGTCTTGGGGCAGGAGGCAGTGGTGGCAGCAGTGGGAGGGGAACTTTCCAAGGTCCGGGAAAAGGATTACAGAGTGGCAGGGGAGGGGGAGACAGAAATGTTTCCACCCTAGGCACTGGCCTGGTAGTCCTTAGCATAATTCCAGGTTTGACTCTTTGTTACTTTCTCTGAAATTCTTAAAGATGTTCCATTGCCGTTCGTTCTGTAGTACCTTAAAGACACAGCCATTTTTTGAAAAATTAACATCAAATACAAGCTGATATCCAATTGATTACTACAGTCTGTGAGACGATAATCTGCAAAGACCAACTGACTCCTTCATGCATATTTTAAAATTTGTGCCATTCTTCTAAACATGGCTCTTCCTGCATTGAGGTCAAAAGGAGAAACGTAGCTTAAATAATGTGAACGTTAACGTATTCTTGCACAGTAAATATTCCTGCTGTTGCTATTATTGAAGTACTGCTTTCTAGAAGTTGTAATGAACCTGCAGTAACCTGGATTATTTTCAGGTTGTGACTCCTGTTATTAGTTCAGCATGAAAACTCTTCAAAGATATTTAAAACACCGTCAATGTGTAGGGAGTTCAGCTATAGAGAATGCTATTTCAATGGCTTAGCCCCATCATAGAGCTATGCATTCTGAGGCAATCTTCAAAACTGAGCTGGCAGGTGAAAATTCCATGGGTACTTTTACATATGAAATTTTACACCCGTTTTCAATGAGAAATTATGCAGGTACTTTTCATTTTAAAACCATCTAAAGGAAAAACATTCACAGAGATCTGCTCCTCCTTTTTCTGTGGATACTATTTCCAACCAAAACTACGCACTTTGGGGGTAATTTTCAAAAGGATTTACATGCTTAAAGTGTGTAAATGCACTTTTTGAAAATTGCTTCAGAATATGCCATTGAATTATCAATAGGTTTTAAATGCATAAGTGCACTTTCTGTGTGTAAGTGGGCTTTTGAAAATTGCTATAATAGTATGTTACATTTACACTTATAACTCCTTTGAAAATAACCTCCATAGTTTTGAAAATCCACAAACTATGTGTACTGATTTCTCTTCTGTTCTAACTCCACCCTGCAAATGCCTCCACTACAATGCAGGTGGAAGTATATATATTGTGATATAATGTGTGCAGTTTTACCCGCATATAAGGTGGGCACTTTTCAAAGGCTTTTGAAAACTGCCATTTTTAAATCTGACCTAAGGTACCTATTGTGGATCTGTTAACCACCCCCCCAAATCAGCCAATGGTGTGCTAGGTATCTATTTTATTTCCACTACAAATTCCCAGATTCCAATGCATTCCAGTGGAAGATCGACATCCTTCTTTTTCACTCCAAATCTCCCCCTCTCAGGAGCTTTCATATGTTATAGCGCATATGGTACTGTCTTACCTGCTAGCACATAGAGATGGTTTCCCGCTTCCCCTTCTCGAATAACGAGCTGCGACTGACCATACTGCCTCTCGTACATGCAGTCTACCATGCGCCGGACATGCGAGGCTTCCAGCTGCCTTAGGAAATCATTACTCATGATGGCACCAGTGAGGAGCTTCTTGACACTATGATCAGAATAGCAAAGTTATTATGAACTGCACATGGCCCACAGAAGTTATATCCCTTGCCTTCTTTCATTCAGGGATAACACCTAGACATTTATGTGTGTGTGTGTGTGTGTGTGTGTGTGTGTGTGTGTGTGTGTGTGTGTATGCAAGGGAGAACCATAGGGGCTGAGGTATTTGAGATAGGGAAAAAAAAAATATTAAAATACGCCCATACTGAGGGCAATTTTCAAAGGGATTTCTGAGGCTGAAACAAAATGTTTCATCACCTGTTTGAAAATCGCCCATCCTGTATGCTGATAAAAGTACATATATGTTTCCATAAGGCACATTACTTTTACCCACATTGTAGTTAAGACATTCATGGGGTGGGGTTAGATAAGGGGAGAAAACTATGCACATAAATTTTGATTTTCAAAAGTGCATGCGTCGTTTTGATCAGAAGAAGTATCCACAGAAAAAGCAGATGCAAATCTCTGTGGCTGATTTTTCCTTGGGCAAGTTCCATGAGAAAATATGTGCATGTTTTTCTTTTGAAAAATGCTGCCAAGACCCTGGGTAAAAATACCCACAGTCTTTCTAGTAAAGTGGGCAGTTTGAAAAATTTCCAAACCATTTATGCACATAAACCATTACTCACACCTGCCCACTTCAGAACAGTATTGCAAACACTTATCTTTTCTAGTACTGACTACTGCAATGCACTCTTACTAGGACTCCCAAGCACATCGATAAGACCACTCCAGATACTTCAAAATACTGCAGCCAGAATACTAACGGGAAAAAAGAGGAGGGACCATATAACCGAAACTCTAGCAGACTTACATTGGTTACCCATTGAATACAGGATAAAATACAAAGCCTTATGCACCATACACAAACTAATATATGATAAAGAAGCAGACTGGCTAAACACAGCCTTACCAGTACACGTTCCACAAAGAAACCTCCGATCAGCAAACAAAGCACTACTAACAATCCCTTCAGTAAAGTCAGCAAAATTAACCCAAGTGAGAGAAAGGGCTTTATCATTGGCTGGGCCCATACTATGGAACACGATGCCCCCCGAACTCAGATTACAGAATAATCTCAAAACTTTTAAGAAAAATCTAAAAACATGGCTCTTTAAAAAAGTCTTCACTAAAGAGTGTGGAGGGTAGAGAGAATGAAAGTACAGGGAATGCAGATGAGAATGAATTTACTCAATCCTACATTTAAGAAGTAATATCTCTAAGAGATAGTAACTCAATAATATACCTGGACTTGACCAACAATACTCAAATAATGATTTTATTTATGAAATTGTAACCAAACTTTATTGGCACCTGTTAGAATGTACGATATCCTACATTTACTTACCTTAGTCTATGTGCCTATTTGTAAACCGTTGCGATGGTATATAACTTAGCGACGGTATAGAAAAGTTTTTAAATAAATAAATAAATAAATAAATAAATAAATAAATAAAATAAATAGGGGATTATGCAGATAAAAGGCTCCTTATAAAACTGTGCAGGGTATGAGCACATAAACATATGCACATAACTTGATTTTGCATATACTTTTATGAGCAAATAAAATATGGATATTCTCTCGTGGATGTGGTTAATTGGATTGTAATTGTAGACTGGGATAATAAGAACTCAGCAAATCAGAGAATAAAGTCTCCAATTGCATCTTTGATCATGATTCAGCAAATCAAGCCCAAGAGTGAATATTCAGATTACAGATTAGGATTGCGCTCACAATCCTGGATCACAGGGTATTTTAGCCCATCTTTAGATACTAATATATGTGAGCAATGGAAAAATGATCAAATAGTGGGCACGGTGAGTAGGGGATAATGTAATGAATATAGGCTAGCTGTGTTCACCATCTGCATCAAGATTAGTCTTGTATATCCTTTTGTTCTTTTGCAATTTCTAGTTTGTCTTGCTGCTTAAATGTATTTAATAGGGATGTGCATTCGTTTGAGATAAATGGGTTAAATGTGGTGAATGAGGCCATTTTTGTTTCATTCATGGTCCCCCAAAATGAAAGGAGGGCACACACACAAAAATAACAATTTTTGTTCCCATTTATTTTCATTTCACATTATATTTTATGGGCAAAGTAAAACTACAAGGGCTAGCCCAGCATGTTTTTTTTTTCTGTTAGCATAGCAACCAACCAGTGATGTCATAATTCCCCAGACGTCCTGGAACCAGGGCAGGAAGATGCAGGGTAAAAGATAGAAAGGAGGACCAATCATGGTCAAGCATTTTTTAACCAGCCTATAGCTGGCACCTGTATCAAGTGACGCTGACTTCCTCCTACTGAAAGATTTGAGCATGTGCAAACATCATTTTAAGATCACTTCTATGTTGGATTTCTCAGTTGAAGGCTGTGATTTTTGAAGCTCTGAGTGAAAGAAAAAGTTTAGAAGACAGAAAAGAAGGCGAGAGAAGAGTTTGGGCAAAGGAGATCTTTGTTCTTATTTTCACTGTTGCACTGTGGCCCTGATTAACAAAAACATTTACATGCTTAAAACTGTGTTTTACATCTGTAAATGCAATTTACCCATGTTAAGTGGCTTTTGAAAATTACTACAATATATGCCACTGAATTTACCCACGTTAAGTGCACTTAACGTGGGTAAATTACTTTTGAAAATTGCTACAATAGTATGTTCCATTTACATGCATAACTCCTTTGAAAATTCACCTGTGTGTGAGAGACAAAGAGGCACTGGAACTCTGTCTATTCATTGAGGTAAGGTAGTGGAGAGAAGCAATGAACAAGGTGATTACTAGTGTTCTCTGTCACACGCCAGTGCCCTACAGTCTAGACTTTAATCTGCAGCTACTATTAGCTATAGAGACTGCAGTGAACAGAAGAGCAGTCTGAGCCCTGAACTTTGTCTGTTTCTTCTCTGAGAGTTTTTCTGTGTGTGTGCAAAAAGAGTCAGCAGTACACATACACGGTGCATGTGTGAGAGATATTTTTGCACACACACTGTGTCTCACCTATAGGTGTTTCACCTATAGGCACAGCCAACCCAGCAGCCAGTTTGCGCCACTGCCAAGCTGGCAACTTTGCTTGCTAAGCACTGCAGGGCACTCAGGCTTTTGACTTGTTGGTGTGTGTGAGACACACAGCCAGCATTAGAGTGGTACTGGTGAATACACTACAGCACGTTAATATATTATACTGTGACATCAAAAACCCCAGTAGCAATTATTTCCAATTCCCTCATGCCACTGCAAAGAAAGTGGAGAGGAAGAAATGGCAGTGGGCAGATGAATAGCAGGAGCAGCGGAATGGGTGTTCCTGCTGAGCCAGCCAAGCCTGGCAGAAGCAGAAGCACTGATAGTAGTAGCAGTGAGAAAAAAGGGAGTCCTGCACTTAAGCTAAAAAGAGATTTTTTTAGCTGCAGAAAGCGAGGAGTGGAAAGTTAAAGCCATAAGAAGATACAACTGAGAGAGCAGGTGCCACTGCTGTGTCTTCCTTGGGGCAGGGGCAGTAGAAGTACAGCATCAAAACCCAGCACTGGGCTCTTTCATGGTTACTGTTTTTCCGGTAATGGAGGTGGTATTTGCAAAAATTGATTCTGATAATGAATCCTGTGTTGGATTCCCTGATTCAGAGGGTATTGTACAGCTAGTAGCTGAAGAGAATTTGGGGCTTCTAGTCAGTAACATCTTGGCCTCTAGTGAGGAGGTAGAAGAGGCAAATGATACTGACAAGGCTGAGAGCATGCCTCAGGAAGAGCAGGCAGTGCAGTTAAAGAGCACGAGCGATACTCCTGGCCTTTTACTTCCCAGTCAGCCCAAGGATCCAGAAAGGGACAGGAGATTGCAAAAGACAATGGTATCGAGGCACTTTAAAGTGAGGGAGGATCTGTGTTTTGTTCAGTGCATTCATTGTATTAAGGCCATCATTTTGGAAGGTGCTGGGGCATCTTACAATTCCTAGTATGCAGCATCACTTACAAAAACATCACCTGCTAGCGTTAGCATCAGGGGAGGGCACCAGTCCAGTACTAGCCTGGGGATCCCGTTTGCCACTCAAAGAAGCAGGAACAGCAGTAAAACCATTGAAAGAAGACTTTTTCCCATGCTGAACCCCCCTGGCCCCTTCTACCACTGAGGTGGCAGGCCAGCAGTCCCCAGCCATACCTCAGCAGCAGCAAGTCACCATAGAGCAGATGGGATGGACTTCTGTAGCAGAGCTAGAGTTTGGGTACAGTGAGCTGGGTGGTTGCTCGGGACGCCATGAGCAGGGTGCTGTGGGCACTGCCAGCATCACCCATCCCACCGCAGCTGAAGAGAGTCCCAGCGTGGCCGTAGTGAATTTTCTTCCAACCCCCCCCCCTCCGTACCTCCCCTCCTTTACCTATATGAAGACTCCCTCAAATCACATTCCCATTGCTCCATCAGCCCCTCCCCCCATCCTTCAGACCTCCTCCACACACAAAGCATTCCCTGGTAGTGTAGTGGCCTGCACTTCCTAACTCTGGGCCAAAATGGCATCAACTGGACCAGAGCTAGGGGTGTTCTGGGCCACCACGAGACTACCAGGGAGTGAGGGGCCCAGGGGGGAATGCTTTGTGTGTGGAGGAGGTGTGAGGGATGGGGGAGGGGAGAGGGGCTGATACTGGAAGCATGGTGCCATCAGATGGAGGGGGTGCTTTTTACCCAGAATGTTATGAAAGTGGACCCCCTGTATTGAGGTAGACAGCTACCGTCGAAGGGCGAGACCGCTGGACAGGGAAAAGTTGATTGAAGACTTCACCCTGGAAGCACGCAACCCCCCAGGGAGGAGCCTGTAGGGATCCGGCTGCTGGGACTTAGGAGACTCCTCTGAGGACTGAAGAAAGGACTGGATGCAGGCGCCTCCTGCAGGTCGTGGGTTCCAGACGGCTGGCGCCTCCAGCAGGTCGAAGCAGTCTGAGGAAGGAGTCGTAGAATAGTCCAAAGCCGGTCTGGGGGTTCGGTACACAGAGGTCAAAATCCGGCCCAGGGTCTAGCAGGAGAATGGCCCAAAGCCGTACCAGGATCAAGCCAGGAGAAGGGTCCAATACTGTACCAGGATCAAGCCAGGAGAAGACACGTCCACCAGTCCAGAAGTCAGAAGCCAAGAATCAATCCATGGAGCAGGGAAGCAGAGCGGGATGAAGAACCAGGAACAGAGGACACAGGAGCAAACTCAGGCAGGAACCTCAATACCAAGGCAAGGTCTGAGAACCAGACCTTGCCTTAAATACAGGATGTTTGGAGGTGGAGTTTCTGAGAGGACCATGACAGTTTCCTGTCATGGCCCCTTTAAGAACAGTCTTCAGCCGCGATGGACTCTCTACCTGGGTAACAACAAGCTAGGTGGAGAGAACATTGCACAAATCTCATCTTGGAGTGAGTTTCCTCACTCTGAAGGCCAGCAAATCTTCACAAGAGACCACTGTTCTGTTCGTACATCTCATGTTGAATGTGAAAGTGGCCCCTAACCCCCTACACTAATACTTAACCCTCACCTCGAGTTACTAGGTGGGCCTCCCATAGGGATACAAATACCTGTCTAGGGAGGAGGCACTATGGTAAGGTGCTCTCTCTCTCTTTCTCTCTCTCTCTCTCTCTCAGGCCTGTCAGGAAACATTGTGAACTGCAATATACTGGCAATGTAGCCCAAATTGGGATAATAGTGCAACTTGCAATAACAGCCATTTGCAATACACATGCTTATTAGCATAAGGTACACCCCTTTTTGGTATCGCATGCGATATTGGAAAATGAGGCCCATAGTTTGTAAAATGAGGATTGCTTGACAGTTTTTAAGTGAGGCTGCATAGACAGAAGAGAGTCTAATTGAACACCAATGTAATGAATAGAATTGGCAATGGGAATGAATGAGAATCAAACTGAATTGAAGCTGGAATCTGATAAGGGGTGGATCAACCTAATGCTATGAGTTTTGGTTTTATTGAGGTTTAAGGAAAGTCTGTTATGGGTAAGCCAGGTTCTGATTGAGGAAAGGTATAGAGAAATGAATTGTGATGTTAATGCCCATGTTGAGGAAACTGGGAAAAAACCTGAATTTCATTAGCATAGATGTGATAAAATAAACCTAAAATGGCAAGAAGACGACAGAGGGAAGCTATGTAAATGTTGAACAATGCAGCAGATAGGGCTAAAAACCCTGAGGAACACCTGTTGCAATGGAAAATCAGGAAGATAGATGTTGGTCACTCCTGGAGCATCAGGCTTGAGTAGTGATGAAGCAGATGATACAAGTCCTGAAGCCCTTCAAGCATGCCATATAGGATCTGAGTTCCAGAAGTGCCACCTTGGTCAGGGTCATCCCACAGTAAACATTCTAGAGATGTTAGAAGGATTCCATGATGAAGAGGGACTGAAAGCAATGGTGTTGTATTTAGTTGACTCCTTGCACACCATGTGCAAAAGAGACTGAAAACCCTGATAGAAGACAATAGTTCATTTACATGAAGGAAATCTGAGATAATGGTGTCTAAGTTGCATGAACAAGAGCGCCAGAGGCAGAAGCACAGTGGGGATGTAGAGCAGGAAAAAGTGGCCACCCAGAGAGTAATGTGAGCATGAGCAGCACCCAGTCAGCTACCAGTTCCTCCCCCACTTCAATAATCCATAGCCACATTGCCATCTATAGAATCATCTCTCCTGATGCAAGCCATAGCTAGAACAGCTGGCAACAGAGACCCTTGCCTGACCCCTGTAATTTCTTAGACATGCTATCTGACAGAGCCCATCAAGGAAAAAGGCCACAGATCTGTTGGCATATTGGGCACACAACTTCACAGTTTAGCCAGACCTGGCCAAGGTGCCCCAACATTATCTTTCCTATCCATCAACCAGCATGTCTACAGAATGTGTATTTTCAATGACGGGGACAGCATGAGACTTCATCATTCACCACTGGCACATGAGTTGTTGGAAAAGTTGGTCTCCCTGAAAACCAAGCTGCCTTTCCTGACTTTCCCAGAATTTCCACATGATTGGAAGGAGGACTGAAAGCACAGCTATGATGAGCCAAAGCCCATTGCTCTCATCAACTTGCTGTGTTTTGTCATTTGCCTATCCTTCTGCTGCTGCTGGTAAAATCAGCACCATTCTGTATCAGTCTGCTTCTGTCTGATATTGCCCAGTCTGTTCCTCCTACCCTACTTCTATCTTAGTTATACTGGGGTTTTGTTCCCCAGAAGAAAATTGTTTAGAAAAAAAAGGAAACCGTTCTCCTCACTCCTTTTCCTGATTCAGCACCTTGTTGTTCTGCTACTGTTACTGCTAGGCCTACTCTTCTTCTTTCTTAAGTATAATGAGGTGTTTTGACCCCCACCCCCCAAAAAAAAAACAAACAATGAAATCTTTCTCCTCCAACTCTACCTGTTTCCTGGTTCAGAGCCTTGCTGTTTTGTTCTACTATTGTTACTGCCCTGCTTACTCTTGGCCCTCTTCTGTCATTATTGCTGGTTCCGTTTTTGTTTTTGCCCCTGTGCTTGCCACCATACCCTTGATGCTAAACAGTGGGGATCCTGCTGCTACTCTGCCTTACTGCCATACTCCAGACTGTACAATTTAGGGACTTGATTCCTTTGTGCTGTTTGTGACACCTTATACTCTATTTCTTAGGGGGTTTAATGCCTCCATGCTGTTTGTGACACCTCACACTCTATGCCTTGGTGGTTTTGAAGCTTGTGTGCTGTTTACCATACCTCACCTTCTTAGGGGTTTTAGTGCTTCCATGCTGTTTGCAACATGCCTATGTGGTGTTTGTGATGCCCTGCACATTATGCTTGGGAAGTTTGATGATTCTATGCTGTTTGCGACATTACATAGTCTACCTTTTTCAGGGTTTTGATACCTTGTTGCTGCTTTGCTGCTCTTACAGTGTTCTAAAGATTTCCTGCCTCTGCAGGTACCGTTTTGCTCCTTTATAGTACCTTTTATTTATTTTATTTTATTTTATTTATTATATTTATATTCCACTTGGGAATTTGGTGTGCTCTTCACTGTCTGATGATGTCAACCCACAAATTTCATTAGATTTGACTAGAAAGCCCCAATTTTGGAGCCCAAAATAAGCTGCAAAGCTTGTTTGGGAAACAAATGGAACAAATAAATGAAAGCAAATTTCCATTTGAAATGAAGCAAACAAATTCTTGTGACATACTAAATGAATTAACGAAGTGAAATGAAAATTTTGCTGCTGAACACCCCCATTATTTAAGCCTCTAACTAAGCCAAGCCTCAGGGTGGGAAAAACACTGAATAACCAATTTCTCAATCCTGCTACCAGAATGCTTATCCTGGGTGAGAAAAGAAAGATGGAAAAAACCTTAACTACTTTATCATAAGATGAACAGTCGGAGGAAACTCATAGCAATGCTGGCACCCTGCCAGGACCAACAGATGTTGTTAAGGACATATATTGCAAACAAGGAGCTTCCCACCTCTATCTGCATGCTAGAGGAAATAGAATCAAATAATACATAATTACTCCAGCTGATCCTTCTAGCTTATTAACAAAAGTAAAGGTTAAGTTCCTGTTATTTGCATTCTCTTCTTATGAGCATTGCTGAATCCACATAAGTGCAGGTACAGGTTGCAAAGAAAATATATGCCTATTGCCTAAAAGCATACTTTCCCCTATTTTTCTCTTTCTTCCTCATTTCATCACTTCTTCCTGGTTTCTCTCCTTCCTTTTCTATTATCTCTCACAGCATCCTTTTTGTCATATGCTGCTTTTTCTTTTCCTCACTCTGTTTTGCTGCTCTTTCTTTCTACTAGACCTTTTCTGTTTCCATTTGCTGTTATCTGAATAAAAAATGTTTTCTGCTGAGTCAGACCATCATCCATCAAACCCATAATCCTGACTTTGATGGTGGCCAGTCTGGATCATTACCTGGCAGATCCCATAGAGTAGATCCATTTCTTGTGGCCCACTCTTATGAATTGTAGTCTTGTTGGTCATTCTCAAACTAACATAAGTTACCTAGCTGTCAATTTAAAAACCCTAAAGGTAAATTTTCAAAGGTTGCATGTGTAAAAAATAGCACTTACATATGCAGAATAGCATATACTCACGTATACTAACTTCCTGTTAGTTTCATGGAGAGTCCCCTAGTCTTAGAACTATATGAATGGGTAAATAACAATCACTTGTTTACCTGTTTTACCTCATTCATGATTTTATAAACCTCTATCATATCCCCTTTCAGTCATCTCTCCTTCAATTAACCTTTCTTCATAAGGGAACCATTTTATCTCTTTAATCATTTTTATTGCCCTTATTGGTATCTTTTCTAGTTCCGCTATTCATTTTTTGAGATGGAGCGACCAGAACTACACACAATACTCCGCATTTGGTCATACCATGGATAGATACAGATGCATTATGATATTCTGTGTTTTATTCTTCATTCCTTTATTTTTTTGTTTATGCAATTTCCAATAATTATCAAGAAACATCTTGTTTAAAAAAGGAAAGAAAATTCAATCAGCAATATACTATCAAGAATAAGAAAATAGAGAAATAATTCTTCTCTCCCACCAGTCCACAATACAGGATCCAGAAATTAGAAAAGAGAGATAAGCCACACCATCTTATAAGGAAATTCACTGCAAATTATGAAGCAGAGTTAACAGCGGGCATAATATAACAATAGGGTACTCAACTATCTGGAGGAGAATCGGGTTGAACTGCACTGCTACTCTCAACATACAACAAAGGTTTATCACAAAAAAAAAAAAGGATAATTGGGATGGTACAAAAAATACATAGGAACAACCTTTCGGGTAGATTTTCAAAGGGGTACGAGTGTAGGACACGCGCGTACCCCCCGAAAACCTACCCCAAACCCCCCCTGCGTGCGCCGAGCCTATTTTGCATAGGCTCGGCAGCACGTGCAAGCCCTGGGACAGGCGTAAATCCCGGGGCTTGCATGGAGAGGCGTGTCGGGGGGCGTGCCGGCAGTGACGCGGCGTTTCGGGGGCGTGATGCGGCGTTTCGGGGGCGGTGCCGCGGGCGTGGTTTCGGCCCAGGGGCGTTCCGGGGGCATGGCCGCAGCCTCTGAACCAGCCCCCAGGACTGGAACTCGGAGCGGGGCAGCCGGCCGGGGGCGCGCAAAGTTACGCCTGCTTCCAGCAGGCGTAACTTTGCAGACAAAGGTAGGGGGAGGTTTAGATAGGGCTGGGGGGTGGGTTAGGTAGGGGAAGGGAAGGGAAGGTGCGGGGGGGTGGAAGGAAAGTTCCCTCCGAGGCCGCTCCGATTTCAGAGCGGCCTCGGAGGGAATGGAGGGAGGCTGCGCGGTTCAGCGCGCGCAGGCTGCCGATTTTGGGCAGCCTGCGCGCGCCGACTCCGGATTTTAATGGATATGCGCGACTACACGCGTATCTATTAAAATCCCACGTACTCTTGTTCGCGCCTGGTGCGCGAACAAAAGTACGCGATCGCGCTAATTTATAAAATCCGGCCCTTTATATTTAACACAGCATTTGCATGGAAATTTAGTACAAAAGAAGCACCAATCTGCAAAGCGCTATGTCTCAATAACAAAAATTGTTGTCTTTTTTTTTGTGTGGCCCTCGAGACATCTGGGTATATTCTAACTTTTAAATGATAAAAGGTTTCAATACAATATTTAAAATATAGTCTAAGAACCCAATCGCGATCCATATCAAACGCGAAGAAGACAAGCATTGTAGCTGGTTGCTCTAAATCACTATCTGATGATTCTAATATCTGGGAAACATTAATCGGAGATAAATAATCTATTCCCTGAGGTTGATACAGGTTTTCATTTCTCCTAAAAGCAGGCATATAATACACTTTAGAGGCTGGTGGTACTGCCATCTCGGGCACTTTCAGTATTTCAATGAGATATTTCTTTATCATTTCTTTTGCAGAGACATGAGAAATTTTAGGAAAATTAGTAAATCGTAAATTCTTCCCCCAAAGAGTGTTCTCTAGATTTTCAATCTTACTATGCAACAGTTGATTCTCCTTGATCAGTAAATCCTGTGCAGGCTTATGACCTAACATTTCTTGTTTAGCAATATCAATATCTTTAATAAAAGAAACATTTGATTCCTCCAATGTCAAAACTCTAGATTCAAAGTTATTAATTTTTATCAATAATAGGGTTAAGTTGAATAGCTACAGAGGACCCCAAATTTGAAATTGTGTCCCATATAGTATCCAGCGTAATCAGTTTAGGTCTCACTGGAGTAGACAGAGATTTTGCAGAGTGGATTAGGTGGTAGTCCAGCAGCAGTTACAGCCTGGCCCATGTCCTCCTTAGGTGAGTTGCCTTCACCCTGAAAGGGGTCCGGTTCAGTCTCTCCTCTGGTAACCTTGGGTAGGCCTGTCCCTGCCCGGTCAAACAGGTCCTCAGCACTTCTGGCTGACAGCCCCTCCGACGGAACCTCCCGATCCTTCTAGGCTGCTGGAATAGCCAGTGGCGCCCTGAAGATTGGGGACAAGGATACCGATAAATCTGGTGGGGAGACCGGTATATCCATTCTGACCCCTTCCGTCACTACCTCTCCCGATCTAGTCCCGTGGAGAACGTGGGCATCCATTGGTCCCGTAGCGATAGGGTCAGGAGGGTCCGTGGGGAAGACCTTCTCCCAAGCCCTCCGCTTACAAGCAGTATGAGGCATTTGTTGAAGTAATAAAAATGACAAATAGAAAAGTAGAACGCTAATGCTTTCTCTGACTTTAAGCAGCTGCCAGCTTGGATCCTCTCCATTCCTTTCTAAATAATTCCTAACATTCTAATTTGCTTTTTTGATCGCCAATGCATACCGAGCTGAGGATTTCAACGTATTATCCACAAGCATTCCAAGATCCTTTTCTTGAGTGGTGACTCCTCTCACGGAACCCAGCATTGAATACCTATAGTTGGGATTATTTTTCCCTATGTACATCTCTTTGCAGTAGTTCATATTAAATTTCATTTACTTGTCCAGCCCCCCCCCCCAGTTTCACAAGGTCCCTTTGGGGATCCTCATGATTCCTTTGTGTTTTAATAATTTTGTGTCATCTGAATTTTTTATAACCTCAATCATTGTTCCCTTTTCCAGATCAGTTAAACACCTTATGTCTTCTTGGAATGTAATCATGAGATCATATCATCATCTACAGCTGACATTTTTACCTAGTGACTCTCTCTTTCATTGTAATAGATTACGGCCCACCCATTACTACTGTGCTATTGTATCTTTTGTTTATCTTGACCCTCTAATTCATCTAATGGACTTGTACTACTACTTTTCCTTCTACTACCCTAAATGACCAATTTAATCCCCACCTTGTACCTCCAGTCTCTATGTGCCCTCCTTCATGTTCCCTATGTTGATTGTAAACCATTCACTATTGTGATAGGAATTTAACTCTAATTCTGATTGTAATCAGTCTTGAGTCTAGTTTGGAAAAGGTGGAATATCACATTCTTATAAATTAAATAAATAAATACAGTTGCACCAGGCAGGCAAGCTACCAAGTGATCCTCATGTCCTTCAGCCACTCCAGTATCTACATTCTTAATGATTGAATTGCCAACTACAACAGCAGTTCTAACCCCTTCCTCCTAGGCACCCAGTCCTGGAGATAAGGGATCAACTGGCAGGCAGGTCCTGGCTACAGAATCGCTTTTTGCCATACCAAGATGATAGTATCCTACCAGGTGACCTTAGTTCTCTAAAACAGCACAAGGGCTGCCATACTGGAGTTGAGACTGCTCTACTATGTCCCTGAAGGTCTCCTCTATCACTCTTTTTATGCCTCAGTTCCTACAGAGATTGGATTGTCTGAGAGCACAGTGCTCTTTACACCAGGTATACACATGCAGCCTCTCACAAATAGGAAGATATACATGTGACACTTGGTGCAAAAGTCAGAAACCCCCCCCCATTTTACTGCTGGACTTCCCTCTGCATTTGATTTTGTTGAATTGCTAAATTTGTTAAAAACTATTTAAGTAGTGGGAAAGCTTAATCAAATAAAAAAATATCCATTACATTTATTAGGTGTGTTTTTATACTAGTTTGTCAATAACCTGCATTAGGACTAAAAATAATGTATTCCCCCCTTGCGAGTTAGAGATCTGGGTTCACAACTACTGAATCAGAAGGCTAGTTTGGTGGGGAAGAGGGTGATTCTCTTGGGTTGGCAGAGTGAAGACCCACCTTCTTTTTGGACTTGGAGGAATTACTTTCATTCTATGATGAATATGGATAATCTGTCCTCCCGCAGCTCACCTTTCCACTAGAAACGTTTTTTATCTACGTGGGACCCATACATACAAGCTCTTCCACACCAATCTAGGAGTTGGATTTTGATTGACTAAAGTCTTGGTATATATTTTTTTGCTGATTTGGATTTCTTACTTGCTCTTGAACTTGATTGCCAGGCATTGTTTGTTTGTGGGTTGGTAAAGGGAGGGTGGGGAGGAAATTAGGGGCTAATTCTATGGTTTTGCATTCCAGTTGTATGGTCTGGGGATATATTGACATAGTGAGGGCAAAGGCGATCGGCGCCATTTTGAAACCAGTCCAGCACCGGCACCGGCACCGAGGGTATGATTGAAGGGATGGCTCCCGGACCCCCCGCTAGACCACCAGGTACATGTAAAAGGTTTGGGGGGGGGGGGTTGGGAGGGTGGGAGAAGCAAAGGGGTAATTTGTAAAGGGTCGGGGTGGGGTTTTTTTTATCGGGCCATCGGTGCCATTTTTATCAGTGGTAGCCAAAATGGCGCCGATGGCCCGAGAGCGGGAGATCGCGCCGGGACACCCCCCCCCCCCCCACTGGACCACCAGGTAATTTAACATTTTGGGGGGGGGTTGGGAGGGTGGGGGAAGGGTAAAGGATTGGTTTTAAAGGGTCGGGGTGGGTTTAGGGGTTGTTTTGGTGTGCCGGTTTTCCCGCCCTCCCCCCAAATAATTCCCGTACTCAATTTAACGATTTTTCACGATAAATCGAGGGAATTCCTATTGTATCGAGTCCCTTACTGATTAATGACGATTTTAAAATTATCGGATGATAATTTAAATCGTTAAAAAACGATTCACATTCCTATCAATTATCCCTATATTTGCTAGTTAATTTTTTGCACAATGATACCAAATTAATCCCTTAATATTTTTATAACAGAAAAAAAAGAAGCAAAACCAAAAATGAAAGACACAGAGCCACAAAACAGGCAAGTTCATGCTTGAAAGAAAAGCAAAATAAACATCTACATCAAACTCTATAAGTTGTAAGGGGAGCAAAGAAATAAAGATTAGTAAGAATTTTGACAGAGCTGTTCCATAACATTTATTACAGTAACTCATTCGTAAATATTGCACATATACATCAGATAATTTTATACAATGTTTTAGTGCCTGTATATATCTGCACCCTGAGGATAGTATAATATAATATAATATATATGAATGTATATATTATGTATATACACAGTTAAAATATTATTTCATTCTCTTGTACTACTAGATTTATTTTCTTGCCCTCCAGGTAATGCCTTATCTTTTCAAACCGAGGATGTGCCTCCAGGGCCGTGTGCCCAGAAAGGAAGGGTAGGGACGGCCGTTATAGTGGGTGATTTGACTATTAGGAATGTAGATAGCTGGATGGCTGGTGGGCATGAGGATCGCTTGGTAACGCCTGCTGGGGAGGAGTCAATTGTCTTGAGACATGTGAGTATAAATGCCATAGGAAGGTGCAGGATGGAGGTTCTGGATGTTAAATTTAGGATTTTAAGTAGGAAACTTAAATCTAGAACCTCCAGGGTTGCATTCTCAGAAATGCTCCAAGTTCCATGCTCGGGATCCCAGAGAAAGGCTGAGCTCCAAAGTCTCAACGCGTGGATGGTACAGGGAAAAGGTTTCCAAATTTGTTAGGAACTGGCAAACATTCTGGGGAAGGGGGAATGTACTGGACAGGATGAGCTCCTCCTTAAACAGAGTAAAACCAAGCGCTGGCACTAAACTTTCAAAAGGAGATAGAGCAGCTTTTAAACTAGACAATCAAGGAAGCCGACAATTGCTCAAAAGCGCATGGCTTAGAACAGTGGTTCTCAACCTTTTTTCTATCAGGACACACCTAAGAGATGATGCTCACATGTGTGAAACACTGAACACATGACCATCAGAGAGTAAATATAAGCATATGCTCTGCATCCACAGGAGTCCCCCGCTTCCTAACAATGGGTGCAGAGCAGAACTAAGACGTTTGCCTGTACAACTCATACAAAAAATATTCTGATACTGGTGTCATCTTAACAACAGCATCACAAGCTCCTTCTACTACCAGGTGCATTGTAAAATAATACAAACAAACCCCACTCTGTACACATCTATCAAACCTGCCATACCTCAATAGCACTAACTCTAAAAAATGAAACAGCAGGCCGAATTGCCTTCCTGCATCGGGTCCATCGCTGCGAGGGCCTGTTTTGAATTTGCCTCCAATTTGCTGGGCAGTGCTGAGGACGCCGCGACGTGGAGGAGGAGCCGGGTAGGCTAATAAAAACAAGCCTACGCCGGTGTGACGCCGCCGGCGCGACGGTTAAGCTGCGCGAGGTCAAGGGGCACGTGGCTTTGCCCAGCTTAGCCCGGTTTGGAGAGGTTTGGGGCCAGAGATTATTGCCTTTAAATAGCGGTTGGATTGAGAACTCTGGGGAGCTAAGTGTGAGTAACTTGCTGCTAAATATTGAAAGTAAATTTGAGTAAGATCTCTCTGTGATTTATTGTGTTAAATAAATCCCTCATCTACTGCTATGCCTCATACCAAGAGGAAAGCAAAGATGAGGGAGTTGTCAACGACAACTACGTCTGGTAATTTGCTTCAGTCTACTATCACAGACTGCTTTCATATTAACCCCACTCATACACCTGGAAGGGCCGCTAGTAGTCCAACTCAGGAGCAGGAGCTGGACAACGAGGCATTTGAAACATCGTTGACCCCGGGTGCCCCAGAAAAACCGGTCCCTCCTTCTGCAGAATCTGAAGTGGATTTGAATACTTCTTTGCAAGACTCTTTGGTTTCCCAGAGTGATGTCGTGAAGACGACTAAGATCTCGGAGGACATGGAAGATCATAGTCCCATGGAATCCAAAGAAACTTTGTTAATTAATGCAGAAAAAACTGAAGGGACATTGCAACAGTTAAGAGGAAGTGATGCTCAATTATGTTTGGATAGTATTGAGAATGTCTCTATTATTGTTCCAAAAAAATTCTCAATGGATGAATTAGGATTTATGATGATTAATATGCAAAAATCAATTAATAAATTAGCTAATACAGTTCAAGAAGCTTTGAAACAGAATAATCAAGTACAAGAGAAAGTAGATTCCTTGGAGAAAAGTGTTAATATAATGGATATACAATTGGGGGAAGTTCAAAAAGTTCAGTTAAATTTAATTAAATCAGAAGAACATGAAAGTAAAATTGAGATATTGGAAAATCAGATGAAGAAATCTAATCTCAGATTATTGAATTTCCCAAAAATTCACCTAGTAACACCTTTAGATCTATCTAAAGAACATCCTGAAATATTCTGAGGTCAATTTACCTAAATTAAATAAACTTTATTATTTACCACAAACAGAGGGAGGGGGAAATGAAAAGAATGGAGAGATATTAGAGGAGTTAAATCTGACAGATTTTTTGGAAAAATCTTTTGAGTCAAAAATTAATACCACAGCAACATTGTTGGTACAGTTTGCATCACAAATAGATAGAGATGCAGTGTTGAGATTGCATTTTAAATATCAGAAGTACAACTTTTATGGGCAATCTATAAGGATCCTTCCAGATATAGCACGCCCAACTCAGTTAAGACGAAAAAAGTTTATAGTAATGCGACCGGAAGTATTATTAAGAGGTGCACAATTTCATCTAAGATATCCTTGTAGATGTTTAATAAAACATTGAAATAATAGATATGTTTTCACTCAGCCTGAACAACTGTGAACATATTTGGACACACACCCTTAAGAAGCTGTGCAATAAGGGTAAAATATTATAGTGGGATGAATTAAGCATCAAGTATTTGCTTTATATGTATTTCCATTTAGGTAAATGCTCCTATTTTGATGTTTGCAACCCTTTGTTCTCAAATCCTTTACTTTACTAGATTTATTTTAAAGGATAATATGGTATTATGTTTTGTTATAATATGATTTCATGGATAAGAATGAAGTATCTTATTTCTGTTTAAAATGTGAAATTTCAATAAAAATACAATTAAAAAAAAAAAAAGAAATGAAACAGCAATAGCCCTACCCATGAAAAGGCAGCACTTCTCCATCAGTGCAATATCGAGAAAATACAACTAATAAGGCTGATACAAACCTCTAGAAAAGTACCTCATCTCAGTCACATGCACACACAACACACACAGACCTGCCTTCACCAAATACAGAATAAAAGACCACAAATTACAAATGTGGAAACAAAACCTGGAATGGAAACCCCAAGACCACTTTCTGTATGCAGTGCAAAACTGGAGACTAGAAACAAAATTATATTTCCTCCTACACTAAGCAAAGTTCAAAGAGAGAAGAAATGCATATTCTCAAATCTGACATAGTATGGTCCTTGTACCCACTCACTCCCCTCCATGCTCCCATTACCCCTCACTTCTCCAACTACTCAATCATCCCTTCACATGCTCATAAGTCTGTCCAACATTCCCGACACTCCCCACCCCACATCTTCTTCCCCGTGCTCTCTCTCCCCTGCTCAACTCTTTCTGCCCTTCCCTCTCCTCTTCCCTACCCAGAATACCTCTGACCACCTCTTTCCTAACCCTTGCTGCTCAGCATCCCCAACTCCCCCCCCCCAACCCAGCAGCCCCACATCTCCATCTCTTTCTCCACTTCCATCTCTCTTCCCTGTCCAGCATCCAAAACCCTCCCTTCTCCACCTCTCCCTACCTAGCAACCCCAACCTCCTTTCCCCCACCCCTTCCTATCCAGTATACTCCTGACTCCCTATCTCCCCAGCCTTCCTGCCCAGTACATTTCCCCCTCCTCCTGGCTCCCATCCAGCAGAAAAGACTTCAGTCCAATCCAGAGTCTTCCTCCCTCTTTATCAGCAGCAGATGAGGGCAAGAAGCACTGAGGCGAGGAAGATAAGGAGGCAGCAGCAAATCTACAGAGTACGCACATTTCTCCCTTATGCGCTTGCTTTCACATCCAGGCTTCATGGGGTGAAGAGAATATCAGCAGCCTCACTGCCAGTCCAGGCAGAGGAAGATAAAGTTGGTGTCCTGCCAGACCCATGGGAACAGGAGTTCATAATATCGTGCTCTGATCTGAGTGAAGGAGAAGGGAACAACCTCCCACTGGCCAGGAAGAGAAGGAAGCAAGAGCAGCTTCTACTCATACCCAATAAAAGAGAAGTCAGCCAACTCCTGCCCAGACTGATGAGGAAAGATCAATCTTCTGTTGGCTCTACAACACACCTCTCGGGATTTCGTGACAGACTAGTGTGTCCTGACACACCTGTTGAGAACCACTGGTTTAGAATGATGTACCTTTGAAGGATTCTAACAAACAAGGAAGTTAGGGAATCCCAATAGGTTGTAATAAATGCTAAAGTAGCCAAGATGCCTTTAAAGTAAAGGCAGACAGAGCAGGGATATTCTAAATTACACTTTTCAACTGATAAGCAGCTTGTTAATACAAAAAAAAGTATACTTTGAAATATCTGTATACAAATGCAAGAAATCTAAAAAATAAGATGGAAGAGTTAGACTATATAGCATTGAATGAAGAGGTAGATATAATTGACATCTCAAAGAAGCAGTGGAAAGAGAATAATCAATGGTACAATGTGATACCAGGGTACAAATTATATCATAATGATTGGATAGATTAAACAGGTTGAGGGGTGGCGTTATATGTTAAAGAGGGCATAGAATCAAACAGGATAAAAGTTCTGTAGCAAAAAAAATGCATTGTAGAATCGTTATGTACAGAAATTCCATGTGAGAAGGGGAATAGAATAGCAGTGGGGATATAATACCATCCACCTGCACAGAATGAACAGACAGACAATAAAATAATAAAATAAATTAGGAAATCTAATAAAATTAGCAACATAGTAACAAAGGAGGATATAAATTACCCCAATATTGGCCAGATAAATGTCACATCAGGAGGTACTTCAAAGCGGATTACATTCAGGTACTATAGGTATTTCCCAGTCCCAGAGGGCTCACAATCTATGTTCCACATTGGGAGTCACCCATTCAGGAAAAGACTAGTTGTTTATTGTAGATAATGGGGTAGATTTTTAAAAACGGCGCGTTCGCGTACTTTTGTTCGCGCTCCAGGCGCAAACAAAAGTATGCTGGATTTTAGTAGATAGCGCGTAGCCGCACGTATCTGCTAAAATCCAGGATCGGTGCGCGCAAGGCTGCCGATTTGGGCAGCCGGCGTGCGCCGAGCCACGCAGCCTGCCTCCGTTCCCTCCGAGGCCGCTCCGAAATCGGAGCGGCCTCGGAGGGAACTCTCTTTCGCCCTCCCCTCCTTCCCCTCCCTTCCTCTACCTAACCCATCCCCTCGGCCCTATCTAAACCCCCCCCTACCTTTGTCCGGGGATTTATGCCCCTGGGCCCGCCCACGAAATGCCGCGTCCCACCCCCAAAATGCTGCGTCGATCGGCCCCGCCCCTGACATGCCCCCCGACACGCCCCCGACAAAAAACCCCGGGACTTACGCGAGTCCTGGGGCTCTGCGCGCGCCGGCAGGCCTATGGAAAATAGGCGCGCCGGCTCGCAAGGCTTTTAAAATCCGCCCCAATGTATTGAAATTTTATGCTCAGTATGTGGCAGCAGCGAAGAAAGCAAATAGAATGCTAGGAATTATTAGGAAAGGAATGGAGAATAAAACAGACAATATCATAATGCCTCTGTATCGCTCCATGGTGAGACTGCACCTTGAGTACTGTGTGCAATTCTGATCACCACATCTCAAAAAAGGTAGAGAGGCATTAGAAAAAGTACTGAGAAGTGGAACCAAAATGTTAAAGGAGGATGGAACAATTCACCTATGAGAAAAGGCTACAGAGATTAGGACTCTTCAGTTTGGAGAAGAGATGGCTGAAGGGAGATGTGATAGAGGTTTATAAATTACTGAGTGGAATGGAACGGGTAAACACGAATCAGTTGTTTACTTTTTCAAATAGCACAAAGACTAGGTGAAACAAAATGAAGTTACTAGGTTATACATTTATGACAAATAATGAGAAAATATTTTTTTACTCAACACAATTAAGTTCTAGAATTCATAAGAACAAAAGAACATAAGAAATTGCCATGCTGGGTCAGACCAAGGGTCCATCAAGCCCAGCATCCTATTTCCAACAGAGGCCAAACCAGGCCACAAGAACCTGGCAATTACTCAAATACTAAGAAGATCCCATGCTACTGAATCCAGTAATAGCAATGACTATTCCCTAAGTAAACTTAATTAATAGCAGTTAATGGACTTCTCCTCCAAGAACTTATCCAAACCTTTTTTGAACCCAGCTATTCTAACTGCACTAACAACATCCTCTGGCAACAAATTCCAGAGCTTAATTGTGCGTTGAGTGAAAAAGAATTTTCTCCGATTAGTCTTAAATGTGCTACTTGCTAACTTCATGGAGTGCCCCCTAGTTCTCCTATTATCTGAAAGTGTAAATAACCGATTCACATCTACTCGTTCAAGACCTCTCATGATTTTAAACACCTCTATCATATCCCCCCTCAGCCGTCTCTTCTCCAAGCTGAACAGCCCTAACCTCTTCAGCCTTTCCTCATAGGGAAGCTGTGCCATCCCCTTTATAATTTTGGTTGCCCTTCTCTGTACCTTTTCCATCGCAACTATATCTTTTTTGAGATGCGGCGACCAGAATTGTACACAGTATTCAAGGTGCGGTCTCACCATGGAGCGATATAGAGGCATTATGACTTTCCGTTTTATTAACCATTCCCTTCCTAATAATTCCTAACAATCTATTTGCTTTTTTGACTGCTGCAGCACACTGAGCTGACGATTTTAAAGTATTATCCACTATGATGCCTAGATCTTTTTCCTGGGTGGTAGCTCCTAATATGGAACCTGACATCGTGTAACTACAGCAAGGGTTATTTTCCCTATATGCAACACCATTCATTGCTGAAGAATACTGTAAAAGATGTTAATTCAGCTGGATTTAAAAAAGGTCATGGAAGAAAAGTCCATAAACCATTATTAAGGTATACTTGGGGAAATCCACGGCTTAGCCCTGCGATCTTTTGTGACCCTGCCAGCTTCTTGTGACCTGATTTGTCCACTTTGGAAACAGGATACGGGACTTGAAGGACCTTTGGTCTGACCCAGTAAGGCAAATGTTATATTTCTATGTTCTTATGTCCTGAAAATGTGACTGGCTACGTGTGTCCCAAGCACTGGACTGAGAACCCTAGTTTTAGAGCCCTGTAATCTTGGCCACTCGGTGTCTCTGTTGCACGATAACTTGGACTTCCTCTCTCCTAGAGACTGTGAACGCTGCCTCACAGCTAGCCTGGCAAGTAGAAGTCAGGACCAGCAATCAAACCCAGGTCTTTCATATTGCCCTAGGCCAGCAACTGTGCTATTAATTTGAATGCACAGAATAATAGGCCACATTTTCATAGGCCTATGCATGTAAAAACTTGAGGGTAGATTTTAAAAAATAACGCGATCGCGTACTTTTGTTGGCGCACCAGGCGCAAACAAAAGTATGCTGGATTTTATAAGATACGCGCGTAGCCGCGCGTATCTTATAAAATCCAAGATCGGTGCACGCAAGGCTGCCGATTTTGGGCAGCCTGCGCGCGCCGACCCGCGCAGTCTGCCTCCGTTCCCTCTGAGGCCGCTCCGAAATCGGAGCGGCCTCGGAGGGAACTTTCTTTCGCCTTTCCCTCACCTTCCCCTCCCTTCCCCTACCTAACCCCCCCCCCGGCCCTATCTAAACCCCACCCCTACTTTTATCCATGGATTTACGCCTGCGCCAGCAGGCTGCTGGCGCGCCAAGACCCAACCCGGGGGCTATTCCGGAGGGCGCGGCCACGCCCCCGGAACGCCCCTGGGCCGGCGTCACGCCCTCGGGCCCGTCCCCAAATGCTGCATCCCGCCCCCGAAACGCCGTGTCATTCGGGCCCGCCCCGACACACCCCTGACACGCCCCCTTCAAAAAACCCTGGGATTTGCGCGCGTCCCGGGGCTCTGCGCGCGCCGGCGGCCTTTGCAAAATAGGTGCGCCGGCGCACGAGGGCCCTGCTCACGTACATCCGGGCGGATTTATGCGAGCAGGGCTTTTAAAATCCGCCCGTTGGGGTTTATGCATGTGGCAGGGCCTTGCGCGCATAGGGGCGGATTTTAAAATGGTTACGCACATAAGGTAAAAAATAACCAAAAATCAAATAGTTAGGTAGGAGTTAGGGGTCGGGGAGGAGAGGAAAGGAAAGGGGAAAAAGGTAGGAAGGTTATGTAGAGGGATAGGGATGTTCCTTCTCAGTCCTCTCCTTAATTGGAGCAGATTGGGAGGGAACTGGGGAAGGCCCTATTGCGTCACCGTGCGTTTCTTTACAAAATACGCCCCCCCCCCCCCCCGTTGCGCGTACGAGTATGAACCGTGCGCGCGCATGTTATAAAATTGGCATGTCCCGTGCAAAGTTTTTAAAATCTATCCCTTATGTTCTGGCCCTAGCTGGAACATAACTTCCCTAAACCTATTAGATAAATAGGAGCAGCTTTGGAGATATCAAAACTGTTAACATAAAGTACACATCTTTTTTAAAAGAACGGTATAAAAGCAATCACCCAAGCACATGTAAAGGAAGTTTTATGGCAAAAAATAAATGCAGAATCATTTCTTGTGTACTTTTCAGGCTGAGGGCCCCCTTTTTAATTCAACTAGTGTGGCCTCTGCTTCAATTGTCTTAGTGGAATTCGGGTGGTGACTCACAGTAAATGAAATATTCTGCTCTGCGGCCACCACTGCAAATCCTTATTAGTGAACTTCAAATGATAGTAAACTGCACAGCAGGAGTGGTTCCAAACCAATCTGGCTTTATTTTCCATGCAGTGTTTACACAGCGTGCATTCCACAGAAACAATGAGGTCTTCAGATCTCACTTTCTGTGAAGATCAATAGAACTATGGCACAGTGAGGGCATTTACCTGGGCAATAGGACTTTTGGAAAATTGTGCACTGTATATGGGGATAAAAGTACACAGGGTATGACACAGTGCGCATATTTTTCCTGCATTTTTGCAGAGGCATTCCTGGGGTTGCAGTTAGGCCAGGGAAGGCAACAACATGCAGGGCCAGTGCTAGGTTTATTTGCTGCCCTGTGCGAACAATTACTGTGCTCTCCCCCCCCCCCCCCCCCCCCCCCCAATTCATTCAGTCTCTCTCCCGGCCCATCAAATAAAGCCCAGCTCCCTCCTGCAATCTATATTTTAAAAAAATGATACGCCTCCATTCCCTCACCTCGGTCACATATGCAGAACACAGACAGAACTTCACCAAATACAGAATGAACGGATCAGAAAGTATAAACAGAAATGTGCTGAGAAGAACTGAACTGGAACCCACAACAAGCCAGCCTCTACATGCAGAGCAAGAATGGAAAAACAAACATTACCACACTTCATAAAACATTAAATAATAAAATCAAGAAATATAAAATATCAATCATAATAGTAAAATCATATTTGTAAAAAGAATAAATATTTCAAACACCAATAAAATATTTCAAAACATCTGATGAATATAAAAAATCCAATAATTAAAAAATGTTCTAGTCCCCCCCCCCAAAATAAAATGTTTCAAAAGATCAGAAACATCAAATTACGCCCAATAATTAAAACTAATAAGGATTTAAAAATCTCCTGCTCTCCATATCTGATATCTTTTGATTTCCATTCATCCTCAGATCACTGGATTGGGTGAGGTAGGGCTGTACAAATTTTATCTTCCTTCTCACACACACGCACAATAACACATTCTTTCTTTCACACATTCTCTCTCTCACATACACAGGCTCCTTCTCCCTCATAGATACATTATGTATATGTGTGTGTGTGTGTGCCTGTGAGAGCTTATATGTAACACATAGGTTCTCACAGGCACACAAACATTCACAAACACACACACAAGTACACAGGCTCTCACAGACATATTCACAGGCACATAGGTTCTCACACAGAAACACACACACATATAGACTCTCATACAGGCACACACAAACATACACATAGCTCACACACACACATATGTACTCACAAAGACACATAGGCTGTCACACAGACACACACACACATAGGCTCGCTCACACACATACACACACATATACCATGTGCTCATACAGGCACACACAAACACACATTCACACAGGCTCTCACTCACACATACATTTACAAGTTCACACAAATACAAACCATGGCTCCTATTGTCATTGGGCTGTGGTGGGATGAGTTTCGCCACAGCCCAATGGCCTTCCTGCTTGGGTGGGGGGGGGGGGGGGAGAGGAAGTTGTGCACGGGCTGCACACAAAAACACGGGCCTCTCCTTCAGCCACCAGCAGCCTCTCTTCTTCTTCAGCCACCAGCAGCCTCTCTTCTTCTTCAGCTGTCAGCAAGTTGAGCTCCGTCGGCGGCCTCTCTCCTCCTGTCACCTGCAGTTCCTGTGTGTGCCAGCGTCCTCTCTCATTCTTCTGCTGCCAGTGGCCTTCTTCAGCCATCAGTGGGTTGAGCTCCGCCAGCGGCCTCTCTCCTAATTCAGCCGCTGACGGGTTGAACTCCACTGGTGGCCCTGCGGCCTCTCCAGCTGCTGCTGGCTCGCCACTCCCCGGGTGTGCTGCCCCGTGCAAATGCACAGTATGCACACCTGGTTGCTCTGGGCCTGACAACGAGTACTTTCCCTTTGAGAATTAGTGCAAAGTCCATGAAGAAAAGTTACTACGGACTTTGTAACTACTGTAGGCATTTGAAAATTGCCCCCAGAATTTAACAGAGAATTCCTCAGACAACTGTACCAGTACGTTTCTCTTTGATCTGAAGTGAAAATTCACAACTCTCTTCTCTGGCAGGAGGGACCCAGCGGTAATCATGTTTCTAAGAATGGATTCATATTGATTCTTCAGGGTGGAATTTCTATCAGAGTGGTCTTCATGAACCTCCCTAGAAATGCTAATTTATTCAGCAAGGGAGCCAATTTTCTCCCTCCTGCTTCATCTGGATCCTATCTCACTCGCTCTCTAACACATATATTTATCTTGAGCATGACTATAACAATCTTGGGCTGGACCACTAATTGTCTGCACTGGATTTAGTAGAACATGCCAGGAGTTTGGGATTACATTAGCCTTTCCCAGCTCTTGGGTTTCTAACCAATTGAGACCACCTTCAACTCAGCTCAAAGCCATTTATGATTGGGGGAGATCAGGTTCAAAGTTGAGATTTCCCAAATCTTTAGTCATAATAGCCAGGATTTTCTATCATTCGATCCTATTACCTTCCTCAGCAAGCCAAAATGGCATAGCATTGATCTTGTAAACTGTTTGCGTTCGTGCCTATTCTCGCCCTCGCTCCACCCTCTCTACCTTTGTGGCAACTCCCTTCGGCTCTGACGGACCAGAGCCGAAGGGAGTTGCCGCAGCTTCTCTCTGCCTCTGTGTCCCGGAGTCCCCGGGCTGGCTTGACGCTACAGATCTGCCATGTTCCTGATGACGTAAGGGTGCAAGCTCTAGACTTGTATCGGCAAGGGCGCGAACCTCGGGGGCATCCCCCCCGTAGTGACGTCATCTGCTTCCAACATAAAAGGTCTTTGCTTGCAACTACGAATCAAGTTAGCAAGGAGGAATCTTTCTCCGCTGCTCTGCCTCTGCCAACTTACCTAGGGGTACCCGCTCCTCGGGGGCCCCGCTCTCTCTCTTCTTGATTTCAGATACAGGACGGAATCCGGTACTCGCTCCACAAGGGCCCACGTTCCTGAAGACTCAGAAGACTCCTATTGCCTGGAAGCGATCGCAGACGTGAACACTGTGAGTTCTATTCAGATAGGAACTGGTACCCGCTCCACGAGGGCTTACGCTCCTAATCCCAAAGATTCCTTTTTGTCTAAAACGTTATCGCAGGGAAGGAGATCGTGAGTTATGCAGATTGCAGATAGGAAACCGGTACTCGCTCCACGAGGGCCTATGTTCCTCAACTCTCTTCAACTCTCTTCTATTCCAGAAGCCATCTCATACACAGTTATTGTGAGTTACTATTTCTGACTGCTTACAGGAACCAGAACTCTCCTGTGGCTCCTGTTCCTGAATACTGAAGACTCTCTGTTGCCTAAGAGGACCTTACAGACATCTACCATTGTGAGCGTATCATCCACTACTGGTTATGTATCCAGCATACCCTGTCTACTCACTACCTATAGTCTCTCTCTACAGCTCAGCAACTCAGAGATCACTATTCCAGTATCTGAAGGACTTCAGCCCTGCCGAGCACATCAGCTCACTACTGCCAACTCTGGTGGTTCTACCTCCTGTCTAATAAAGAACTATCTGTGTTTGTCTCAATACTCCAGCCTAGCCGGTGGTTCTTCTCAGGATCTCCTCTTGGGGGCGCTGTCATCTGCCATCGGCCCAGGGATTCACCATTTCTACTAAGTGTTCATTCCTTACACTAATAGAGCGGTATTATATCATCTACCACTCTGTGGGAGCCAACCCCATATAGTTCACTAATTCTGCCTTACGGTAGTATCATCACTGTTACTCCTTCTTCAAGGGAACAGATCCATAACAGATTGCTACTTCAGTACAGGAAGTACAAAATAGGTATGTTAGTGTACAAGTTTCGTTGCGTCAGATTCTTACCTTTTGGTTTAATGTACTGTTACGGATTTATTAATCCAGTTAGATGTTTGAGATTCTTCACAATTTAATTTGCTAGAGATTCACTCAATTCGCCTCCATGGCCCGTTTATCCTGTACTAGGGAGACTTCTTTCTCCATTGCGGCACCCACTCAATGGAACCTTCTTCCTTTTGACCTCAGATCTTTAGAAGATGTTAAAAAATTTAAAACGGCATTTAAGGAATATCTGCTTCATCGTGCGTTCAATGATAAATGAGGCTGCATGAATGTTCTTAATCTGCTCATTAAAAGATATATGATGATTTATTAATTGAATATTCAATTTTTGGAATATGCTTTTATGTCTAAAATAGTAAATGTACCATTAATATTTGATATTTTGCGGCTTGGTTTCTGTGAAGCTGAAATCTGTTGTCTTATTTTATTTTGTTTTTATTATGTATGTACCCTTGTATATCGCCTAGGCCTTGTTAAGTGTTAGGCGATTAATAAATTTTAATAAATGAAATGAAATGAAATTATATTAAGTGCTAACTCCCTAGCGGATCTGTCTCAGTTTGCTCAGCTCCAAAGCAGAATTATAACAGAGTGCTAGCTCTTTCATTCTACAGGAACCAGCACATACCAGGTTGCCAACTCTGCCCTCCCGGCGGGGTTAGCCATATCATACTGCCAACTCCTCCCCTCGGAGGAGCTGGTCGATACAGACCGCTAACTCCACCCTCCTGGCAGGTTGAGCCACAACAGTTTGCTAACTCCTCCTCCCAGAGGAGCTGGAACCTAACAGATTGCTAACTCCACCCTCCTGGCAGGGTGAGCAATAACAGTAGCCAAAAGACATAGATTATGATGCCAATCAGAACTTCTCAAAAAAAAAGGCACAAGCACAGATAAACATGGTGAATAAAACAGAGATGTGGTAAAATAATGTGGTCCATCCTTTCCTTGAATGTGAAACAAATCCTTTATTGGAGAACAGTGCTCATTCCAAACATTAGTTACAAGAGTGATCCCCTGACACGCAGTGTGTTTCACAATAGCTGTGTTGGGAGGAATAAGAAATCTAAAATCAAACAAATTGAGGAACATAAATAGAAAGGATATCACAGAGAAATAGACACAGCGTCAAAGAGACATAACATCAGAGAAAAATTTAACCTCATGAGGTTCTTAACAGGATATAGAGTACCTCAAAATTTAAAGTTGCTGAACCAGACTAGCAGTATACCTCTGAACAAACAGACTGAGAAGGTTTTATAGGATTAAAGAAAAGACACCAGAAGTCACGTGAAAAGAGGCACTAATCAAAAGTGGTGTTATATTTTTGTAAGAATGTGAACCCTGTGAGCCTCACCGTCAGCAGGTGTAGTCTCGGTGGCGTGGGACCCAGCTAGAAGTAGAGACTTTATTATGAAGGAAGGAAAAAGTAATGTCCACAGAGATGGAGATGTAGTAGTACAGTCCTGAGCAATGGGAAATACCCAGAGCGAGGCCACAGATGAGAAAATCCGGTAGTGACCCACAGAGCGGGGTACACCAGGGATCCCCTCTAACGAGTGTAGGCACCTCAGGAATACAGATTCGGTAGTGGCCCACTGAGCAGGGTATGCTGAGGATGTCTGTACAGTAGATGTTGAAGAACTGGTAGAGATGCCGGAACCCGGAAGTGGCTCCCATAGTTGGTGTGTTGATACTCTGCAGTGCAGAAAAGCTGAATAGCTTCTACTGAATAAAGGTGGTAGTGGCCCGAGGCTCGGGGTACACCGCGTGAAATCCTCAATACAGTTCGTATAGTAGAAATCAGTAGAGGTACTCACAATGGATAGTTCCCGGAAAGAGAGAGAGACCTGAGAAGCAGGTTTAGTAGCAGTCAGGCAGGTAGGCCCTCAGAGGAGCAGATAGCCAGGAACACAGGGAAGCCCCCGAGAAGCGGGTACTCAGAGCGTTTAGATGCCAAGACCAAAGTCAGGAACAGGAAGTCCTTGAATGAGGTGGATTCAGCAAGACGGAACTCCTTGCTAACTCAAAGAAGGCAAGGGCCAGTTGGATTAAATACACTAGCAAGCTGATGTCATCGGGAGGGGACGCCCACGAGGTTCCCGCCATGAGGTGTTCAAAAGAGGCCCTTGCGCACGCGCCTAAGTAATTCCTGGTTCAAGATGGCGGTCGGCAGCGCCCATGCTGTCCTCGGAACGCCGGAGAGGTCAGCGGGGATTAGCAGAGACCGCCATTCTTCCCAGACTTGACGGAGCAGGGAAAAAAGAGGTGAGCATGAGAGGTCACAGCCGTCTGCGACCGACAGGCATAACAAGTGGAATATAAATAATTTTGAAAATAGAACTAAACAAAAACCAGAGTTTTCCAACTACAATTAGGTATTCCAGAAGGGGAAAGGTATAATGAAAAAATAAGAACAGAATCACATTTAGACTAATTGAAAAACTAAAATATGAAAAACAAATTCACCCTAAGTCAAAAAAGAGCACAAAAACGCTGTTATAAAAGAATCATCCTGCACTCAAAAGCAAGAGACTCAATGGGCCAATCAATCAAAAGCATGAAACAATTAACACACCCCTCACAAAATTTCACTAAAAACTTTTTTTGAAAATAGAAAACTTCACCTTTGCACACATTGGAGGAGATGATGGAAGACATCAACCCCACGTGAGAATGGTGTGCAATGGTCAATCACACAAAATCGCAGATCAGATTCAGAGTTCAACAAGAGGGGCTTTAGTGCAAAAGTGACAGATACAACTTAAGAAGTTCAAAAAAATGTTTGTTTTAAGTAAGCAGGCGGCCTTCCCAACATAAAGAAAATGGCATGAGCAAATGATAACAAATATCACCAGCAGAAATGCAAGTAGTAGAAAAACATAAACAAATTGTTTATGTGAAACTAGGAGTTAAAATGAAGTAACAGAAAGGGATAAAGAGAATATTTTACAATGTCCACAAGGGGAATGTCCAGTAAATGCAGTGGGTTGTTCTGATGGGGAACGATATTCTGAAAATGCCAAAAGGTCCTGAAGGTTGCAGCCATGACAAAATGTATAACTAAGAGGATGACGAAGAATAGGATGAGGTGAAAGACAAGACCAATGGCATCTAATAATTGAACATAAATTTTCACTGAAAAAAGAAAAAGGTAAAACGCAGGTAATTAAATCCAAACTGGCATCTGAGGACCATAGATGTTATTTTTTCACTATACCTTTCCCCCTTTTGGAATACCTAATTGTATTTGGAAATCTCTGTTTTTTGTTTAAATCTTTTTTCTCAATTATTTACATGCCTCTTTTAATTGATACCTCTTTTCACGTGACCTTTGGCACCTTTAGTTTGATCCTTTAAAAATGCCCCTGTTTATTTATTTGGAGTTATGCGGTGAGTCTGGTTTAAATTTTAAGGTTCTCTATATCCCGATGTTAAATTTTTCTCTGATGTTAATATCTATGGCTATTTCTATGTGATGTCCTCACTATTTATGTTTCCCAATTTGTTTGATTTTTTGATTTCTTGTCCCTCCCGATGCAGCTAATGTGAAAAACGTTCTGTATCGAGGAGCCGCTCTTGTAACTGATGTTTGGAATTAGCACAGTTTTTCAACAAAGGATTGATATCACTTTCAAGAAATGCTGGAAATGCTTACATGTTTTTTGCTCCCATCAGAACCCAACACAAATATGTCCTTCACCAGGCCAATAGGTGAGTGACTCTGTTGCATGACTCTCAGGACCTTTGTTTGAACACAACCTCCTTAGTACCCCAGCCCCTTCTAGCCTGACAAGCAGCAATAAGTCCAAAAAATGAATCTTGCAGGATTTAGTTTTATTGTTTGTATGGAATTGTTTGTTTTGTTTTATCTAAATATGATGACTTTGCTACTATAGCCTTTATTATTTGATTTTAATTATGAATGTGTATATTGTTCTTCACCTAGTTTAGTGGCTAGATGGGCTATAAATATTTTAAATAAATAAACTAATTGACTGGTACATATCTCTCTTCTTGATATTTAGTCAATTCTAATAATGAATCCTGGCTCTTTGTCTCTTATAAGATCTCTGAATACATATGATATAGTAAAATATACAGCTGATAAGGGTTGAATAAGGAATGAATAGAGAAGAACTCAATGGAAGATGATATAAATATAAACATAGATTTTTAATGGGGAACTCCCAAGAGTCTACTTTAGGCTGAGAAATCAAGCTCATATTATTCTTGTTACAAGTTTATACTTGGAATTCATAACACAGATATGACCAAGTGGTCTGAAGAGCTGGAAAACCTGATTGTATTTGTGAAGTCTAATCTCTGTTCTACCAAAGAATCCATGTAAGCATGGGATAGGTACTTTATCTTCTTATTCCTCCAAATAGCCAGCTGTAATTGGCTAGTATTATATTATTATCAAGTATTGGTTCTTCTATCTATTGTTTAGAAAATAGAAAATACAGGGCACTATATTCAAAGATATCCAGTTATCTAAGTTATCTGGGTATAACTCCGGTTATCTAAGTTATCTGGATATAACTTATCTAGATAACTTAGAAGAGATATTCAGCAGCACAGCTATACTACTGAATATAACTGGATAAGTTCTAGCCAGGTCTAACTTATTCGGTTAACTTAACTGGATAAGGCTGACTATAGGCACTTATCCGGTTAAGAAAACCAGATAAGTTGCCCTGCCTTGATCCTCCCATTCTCCACCCATTGACTGTTGGCTATCTACTTAGCTGGATAAGTGACTCATCCGGCTAAGTGGCAGCTGCTGAACATAGTCGGATATTCAGCGGCCACCGCTTAGCTGGATTAGTCCTACTTATCTGGTTAAGTAGCGTTTCAATATTGGCATCATTGTAATTAACATACCATAAGTAAAAATCTGCAACAGGATCAGGATAGACAACCTTTAAGGTATGGAAACCTTAAGGAGGGATCTAGTGAAATATGAGGAATCATCTAGAGTCTGACATCTAAGATTTAATGTTAAAAATTGCCAAAGAAGAAGTACAGTATAGGAGAAGTTCTTCTGTCTTGAAAACAAGAGCAGGCTCTTGAGGTGATCATATCTGATAATCTTATGGTGGCCAAACAGATAGATAAGTTGAAAGCAAAAGCCACATCGAAGCTTGGGTGCATAGGCAAAGTAATAGCCAACAGGAAAAAAGGAGGTGATATTGCATCTGTATAAGTTTGTGGTGAGTAAATAACACAAACTCTACAAAAAACAAATGTAATGGAAGTTGAGCAAATGTTTGGTATGTCCATCTTTTGGAATATTGTGAACAATTCTGCTGACAGCACCTTCAAAAGGATACAAAATGAATATAATTGACACAGAGGAGGGCTAATAAAATAGTCAGGAATCTTCATCATAAAGCATGTGGGACAAACTTAAAAGATTAAATATGCATATCCTGGAGGAAAGGGGAGCTATGAAAAAAGACATTTAAATACCTCCAAGAATTAAATGCACAGGAGATGGGCCTCTTGCATTGGCAAGGAGGCTCTAGAACAAGAGGTCATGGGAAGAGGGTGAAAGGGGATAGACTCAGAAGTAATCTAAGGAGATATTTCTTTACAGAAAGGGTGGTTCCCTGTGCAGATGGTGTAGACAAAGGCAGTATTAGAATTCAAGAAAACATGGGACAAGCACAGAGGATTTCTTAGGGCTAGGAAGGGACTATAAAGATGAGCAAGAAATGTGGTTGGGCAAACTGGATGGGTCATATGGTCTTTATCTTATTTATTCCAATTCTGTATGCCATCTTATTTCATCAAAACTCAAAATGGATCTGCCATCATTTTCAATGTTTCTATGTATATTTCTCTAAAGTAGATTATTAGCCAACTGCTCCTGAAATGGCTGACTGTAGACTTCTATATGGTAAAGTATATTCTCTTCCTGATCAGATGAAAGGTGCTATTCATAATTATTTTGTGAGGTTTATTAACTAAAAGTTTTCTCATTGGAGATTCACAGGTAGATCAGCAGAGTATGCCCTTTTTACCTTTCTAAAAAATATTTCTGAAAAAATAAAATGAATTTTAATATAGTGCAATAAACTGGACTCATGTTGTGGAACAATGTAGGAATGGGTAAAATGACCCTAACCTGGCACAAATTAGACTGGCCTGGTGCACTGTAACCAAGTTCCTCTGCTAGGCTTAGGCCTATCCAATTTTATTCTACTCTTTTTAACGAATACATAATTATTTGTAATCTATCTGATAACTTTCATCACTGGAAGTTTGCACTTGGTGAATTGATAAGTAAGTGTAATAAAACTTTATGATATTATGTGTTGCATTATTTGACCCAAAGTACACATACAATTAAAGCAATGTACAAATATAAAATAAATTGTTTTCTTTCTAGTCTTACCTTGAATCTTTGCGGATACAGGCCCCTTCCAAGGAGAAATTCTTTGTGGCTGGGCAATAATAATTCCTTGAGGTAGGCTCTGCTGATACACCTTCTTTAGCTTTCAGACGTCTATGGACTTCTGTAGTCAAATCATTAAAGTGACAAGGCCCTTGGTTTATGACACTGAGAAGTCCGTTCTTCTGGTTGTCTCTTGGGGATGGTGGCATGCTGTTATACCCAATGGCATCCTGCAGCTTATCTATCTGAGAGACTTTTATTTGGAGTTCTTTCTCTAGTTGTCTAATTTTCTCATCTTTCTCCTTTAGTTCCTCCCATTTCTGTTGCAGTTCCTTCTCCAAATAAAGGACCGTCTCCTGTAACTTCCCCAAAACCCCACAAGGATATTCCCTCATGGTAGAAGGCAGACAACTGTCTTCAGTTCTTGGGCTTTGATAGTTCCATTTCCCATGGTGCTCTTGGTAAACATCACAGAAAGAATAACCCGTACCTTATGCTGTAAACTCCATGTCGCCTTTAACTTTCACAAGGAAATTATAATACTATCAACTGATTTCTCAGAAGGTATTCCAATTATTGAAAACCATTAATATATTCAGTATTGTTTCCAGCAGCAACATTATTATAATTCTCCTCTTCAGGGTTGTTTCAGAGACTCTGCCAAGAACACCTAAAGAAGATACACATAATAATACCAAAATATTGTGAAGAACAGAATTAAATGAATAAAACCCACTAGTCAGTAAACCCACTGGCCTGGTGGTCTCAATGTCTAGCCCAAATGAGCTAGCTGTGAGATCATAAAAGGAATGTGCTCCAAGGGTCTTTCTATGAAAATACCTGTTGATTTACTCATGGGTATATTATAGAGTTCTAGAGGAGCCACAGTTCGCTCTTTCACTGGATATCAGATGAGTTTTAAAAGGGGTTGAGGCAAAACAATTGAAGATTCAAGGTGGCTCAGTGTTGTGCCTCCTCTGTCACCTGATGGTGGTAGGGTTGCCAATTTTTGTAAGATATTTTGAACTGTGCTGTGGGAATGAAGCATGTTATAAAGTCCCTTAAAAATATATTGTCAGAACTATTTATTTGCAGGACAAAGTATAGACCTTTGCCAAGGCCTCACCTGGAATACTGAGTAAGCTTTGGCCGCATCAGTACTGAAAGGATATTGATAACATTGAGGAAAGTTCAAAGAACAGCCACAAAAGTCATAAAGGGGATAGAGCAATGATCATACAAAGAGAAAAGGACTAGGGATGTTCATTTTGGAGAAGTATAGTTTTAGTTGATCACAATACCTCTTAAATGAACAGCAAAAAATATGTTGGAGTACATGAGCTTTTAAGGGCTGTGGGGTCTCAGAAACTAATATACATGCTAATTTAAAAATGAGCAGGCATGCACCCATACACGTGCATATCTGTGCGTGAATGGAGATCGGTTGTAATTTAAAATCATGTGTGCACTTGTGTGCGTATGATTTAAAATACACCTATCGCACGTAAGTATGCTCCTAATTTTAAGAGGTTACTGGAGCAAGCCTACTTCGCATCTTCCATAGGACTTTGTCGGCTGTAGTGCGCTAAGGTAAGCGGATTTTAAAACATGCCCACACGAGGAACACTCCCAGTTTTTTCGAGTCCACGAGTTTGCTCCATCAATCTTGGGGTCATCCAGACTCCTCTGGTTCTTCATCACTGCATGTGCCCCAGTTGACCTGGACCTCTCACCCTGTCGTGTAAGCTCTAAAACGTGAGATCTGCAGACTTGCTCCTCATCAGGAGCAGCAATAAAGTTATGCAGCTAACAAGCCGCTGCGTGCTGCGGCCTCCGGTTTTAAAACAGAGTTACATTCGTAACTGTTGGCCCTGCCCTGGAATGCCCATGGCCTGCCCCTTTTCCGCCCTCTTATTTTTTGCTCGTGTCCATGTATATACGCATTTAAATTGCAGTTTTAAATACACGCGTATATGGGCATTTTTGCACACACAATGCTTTTAAAATCGACCCCATGGTGTATTTTTGTTGGTCCAAATATCACAACACACTAAGAGTCCTTTCCATGGCAAAGCTGGCTACTAGAACCTAACTGTATAGAATTATGCACAGGATATCTAAGATAGATGGAAAAGTTAGTGGGATAACACTCAGAATCACAAAAGATAAATTGACTTTAAAATCAAGAAAAACATTTATTATAACTTGGATGATAAGGTTCTGAAATACTCTGCCATCAAATCTAATAGAGATTTTTAGGGATAATCTATTCTAGACATATTCTCAGTTGAGGAAAAACAGCAGTGGTTACAGGGAAGTACAATGAGCAAAGGAATGTCTGTGACACTCAGGGGAGAACTGACACTATGGAGAAAAATCTGTGATCAATCTAACAATTATCCGGGTAACCCTTGCCACTTGCCAGCTTACTGGATCTTGGTTAAAAAGTAAGTTGTGGGCCTCCATAGCCCAATCCCCCTAATGTCCCAAAAAAATGAAATAAAAGTCAGGTTCTCTGTAGCCAGATCTCCTCTGTCCAAGTTTGAAAAAATGTAAATAGCCTGTGGCCTGGCCCTCTTTCCCCTTCACAAAAAACAGTGGGGTACCATCCCTCACCCACCTTCTCAACCACCAAAAGCAAGCTTACCTCCTTCCATGAGATAAATATGTAAGCTCCGGTACTGCAGCTGACAGATACCAGCACTTACATATTCATTTATTCACTGCATTCCTTTACGGATTGGTCAGCTTCACTGACAGCTGACCAATCCCCATTCAGAACTGAGTTCAGAACGGAGATGGCCTCTGAAAGGTGGATAAAAGAACTGCAGTGGGCACAATATCTTCTTACTGCATGCATTCAAATGGTTAGAAGCAGTAGGCTGCAAACCAGGAGAGCCAGGGTTCAAATCCTGCTGATGCTCTTTGTAACCTTGGATAAGTCACTTCACCCTCTATTGCCTCAGGTACAAACTCTGGTTCTGACTTAACCATGGTTTTTTTCCCATTCTGTGTCTATAGGGAAATGGCGAGTAAATGAGGGCCTCAGATTCCAAGCCCTCTGAGAACAGTGCAGTATCTCTGGTATCAGAGTGTAATCTGCTCTGAAGTGGTTGACCAGCCATAAAAGGCAGAATAAAATCAGAAATTAAAAAATTAAGCCAGGACTACATAGGTACCCCCAGATCTGCACTTGGTGATATTTTGCAAGCTAGAGGCAATCTAGAAGTACTGCACCCTTTTATGATGAAAACCTCTCTTCCTCTCTCGCTATGTTAACTCATCATTAGAGTATGATTTCTTCTGCATTCACTCTCACCTACAACTCTCTCCCATCTCACACCCCATGAGGCACTAAAATGGAGGTCTATGATGCCATGGTTACCATGGCAACGAGGAACCCGCTTGCCATGAAGATGCCCTTCTCCAGACTCAGTGGAGCATTCAGATTTCATTTTAGCCAGTGCTGGATGAACTATTGTTACAGGAAACTGACACTGATTTAGTCTGTGCAGACAATGAAGATATCCCTTCAACACTGTCCATCCATTAAAACATAACTACAAAATAAATGCTCATAGGGAGCAGGTGACGGGTTTTTGCTTTCAACAGTTAGGAAATGCGTGGAATTAAACAGGAATGGTGCAGATTTTCCAGGGTTAGCTGTAATACTGCAAAACGTACCACCCTAGTTTTTATAGACTTTGGTAGTCTGACAACAGAGTGATACTTCGTGTGATTCCCATGTAAAAGTTGTTTGCTGTCTGCTTTCATTCAAAGATGGTTAATTAAGCAAAAGGCCACAACAAGCAACACATGTAATCGCATTCATCTGTAACCTTTTCTTGGCTTGAACAACATAAGGCCATGTCGAGTAATATTCATGGGAGAGGAAATGAATAACAACCCCCCCCCCCCCCCCCCCCCCCACACACACACACACACACAGAAATGCCTTTGTACTATCGTATTTAGCTCAGTTGGTGGGGGGAGGGGGGGATGGTTAAGAACCACTGCGGGGTAAGCAGTTGGAGCAGTGGTGGCAAAGTAAGGAGACAGGGGCAGAAGTGGCAGCACCGCTGATTGGAGTGACCCATGGGATCTGACATTTAACATGCGAGGTACTGCGAGTGTAATGGATGTCAGTGAACCCCATGTTAGGCCATCAGGGCCTCACTAACAACCGTGCTGTATTATAATCTAATTTTCCTGAAACTGTGGAATGAATCAACCCTGTCGGTTAAGCTGTAGCAGCGACTGCGATAAGTACCTTCAGAATGAACAATGCACTCCCAAATTCCCATACTTTGTACTCTCTTGCTAGCACTTCTTCATTTCCCCTTCTCAAGTGCTTTCTATATTCTTTGTCCATAATTTCTGGCCACTCTGTAGATTTGACAAAATTTTTTTTGCCTGTAGTGTACGTCATAAATTTGTCATTTGCACACCAGGCACTAGACAGTAGCAGCAGCAGAAAGCCTTTGTCACTGGAAGTTAGAATTAGGGCTGGATTTACCATTACATGCCCCTAGGTGCAGGTGTCGGGGAGGAAGGATCTCCCCCCTCCTAGGATGAAGGCATGGCAGGGAGTCTGCATCTGAACATGGGTTGCACTGAAAGGTGTTCTTCCTCTTCTGTCCTGGCAGCACTTCCTTACATGCACCGCTCAGCCTGAGTGGGTTCCATCCAACCCGCCCTTAAAGGCGCAGGGGCGGGCCGACAGCGAATCTATCTTACAGCGTTCCAAATGCTGCCAACCTGCTCCTGTATCTTTAAGTGGGATGGTCTGATGAGCTGCTGCCGCTCAAGCTCAGCTACACCTACAAGAGAAAGTACAGCTGGGACAGAGAAGGAGGTGACCCTTTCAGCAGGGCACCCCTAAGTAGCCGCCTATATTACCTAATTGGAAATCCAGTCCTGGTTCTAAACATATTTCTTTCTGCTCAGTCACGTTCAATGAGAATAAAATCTGTATCCAATCTTTATACATTCTGTAACTGATGAACAGGTTGTAAATAATGTGTGGTCATTACCTTTACTTTCCAGCTGAGTTTCAGTGGTAAAAATTATTATTTTTTTTTTTTTAATTTCTCAAACATTTGTACATTTTTGCCTTGTGTTTACATTTTTTTTTATTTTTTTACCTGGAAGCCTATCTCTTACTATTTGGGTTTCATCATTTGATCACTGCCATTAAAGAGGGGCAGCCAGTGGCTGAAGCACCCTAGGCCTTTATTCATGGCTACTGGAGAGTTTCACCCATTTTTAATCCCACTCCCTATTCTATCTTGATTGCTTCTCGGCCTTTTGGCTAACATCAGGTGTTAGTCAGGTGTCAGTCGTGAGCTGATAGTGGTCCCTCGTTTACCTTTTGGCTGAGATTGAGAAACTGTAGAATGTGCAGCTTTAATGCTCTGCCACCTAAGCCCACTTGAGACATGTTACTGTTTGGACCCTGGCCAAACTGGGAGGATTATACCTACAATTAAAAAAAAACAAAAATCCCATTTTTATCCTCTGTCTGAGGAACACAGAAGAACGACTCATTCTGGAAGCTAGCAGAAGTGCAACCTTATACCAGTCAATAGGGGTTGTCATTAAACAACAGCTGGAAATCCCTCCCCAAGGGCTGTAAAAGAGTTTTATATTTTTCTTAATTCAGAAAATCAGCGTACTTTCATAATGGTAACACCCTTCAGAGTGTCTCTCTGATTACACAGTGCATATGGACAACCGGAAGGCTCACAATACCTCAAGGCTTTTGTGTTTGTTGTACACCTGGATATTTTGGGTGTTATTGCTTAAATATATATATATATATATACGTAGAGAAGTACACACAATATACACTTAGAATGCACATACTGACAAGTTTCAAATGATCCTATTCTAGATAGTCTTCACTCTGAAAAAGATCTTTGATATTTCCAAATGTGAAGAGATTAAGACAAGAAAATGCAAAACAGAGAAAAGAATAAACTGCTGACAGCCATTCATTAAAACAGCAGTTGAGGGGAACTGCAGCGGTATGTGTCCGAGATAAGTAGGTCTGATGCAGAGAGATGTCCAGGCAATTCTCTGCCATAACAAGTGACTGGAAAAGACAAAGCCTGTGAAACTGCAGAAGTTTCTGTCCGTGTATTGCTGTTTTTTTTTGGGGGGGGGGGGGGGGGAGGGAGAGAGGGGGAGTTCCTGCTCTCTTGGGTCTTCATTTTTAAATCCCACGCACTACTGGGCTCATTCCCCTTCAGAAGAACGATACACACAAGCCAAAAAAAAAAAAAGGTAAGAGAAGATGCAGTTACTACCAACAGCCCTGAAATATAATCCTTGCACCCACCTGTGCAGCCGTCTGAGTCCTGGAGTACAGGCAAATCCTTGCCAATAACAGGTACTTTCGCCGTATCCAAGGGCACAGAAGGAGTCAGTGCATCAGACTGGACCCGGGATCTTGCTGTAATTTTATCTTTTTTTTTTTTTTTTTTTATATATACTGAGATAAGCAGGTCCCTCAGGGTGATGTCTCAGTAGCTGCTCCCTGAAGGCATCACCACTCTATGTTTTGGTTTCAGATGAGGCTCTGTCATTGGCAGGCTCTGTGCATGTCACCTCTGGACAGGAGGAGGAGGAGGAGGAGGGGGTAACAATGGATGCACTTATCCTCATCATTAGTATTTCTGTAACAATTCCAGTACTAGTGCCACAAGCAGGGCTCACGCCAGTGACTGAAGAGGTTTCACAACAGCTGCAGAAAACATAAAAGGCGGGGGAGGGAGGAGAAAGCGGCAGGAAGAAGGAGGGGGGGGGGGCAGTGGAGGAGCAGGGAAAGGAATGGAGAGTCCATTGGTGCCATCTGCAGGGAAGCAGAGGCAGGCAGCATACTGCTGCAATAAGAGAAAAGCAAGAGCTTGGGAAAAAAAAGTGGAACTGAAAGGAAGTCAATAGGGACAAGAAAAAAAAAAAAACAAACAAGAGAAAGAAAAAGAAAAGATAAGGCAAAAAAGATCAAGCAGGAAAGAAAGTTTGCTTGGAAGCAAAGCTGTAACTAGGCATTGCAGAACTCGGGGCAGGCAAGGGTATCAGTGCCCCTACCCCAATCCCTGCTCCTCTCTCTTGCTACTTCCTCCTTTCTGAGCCCCAGGCCTCTTTCCCTCTCTTCCCCCTCTTCACCTGACACAACCCAAATGGTGGTAGCAGAGCCGCAGTCTGCCTGATGCTGACTTGCATTTCAGCCATTTTCCCACCCCCGAAGGCTTTGCACTCCGGGTGGCTGCCCTTCTTGCTCACCCCTAGTTGTGGTCCTGACAGTTCTGTCACGACTGATTGCTTCTGCAGTATTGGAATCATTTTGCCCTTTGCCAGTGTCGTTCCTGCCTCCACTTCATCCAGTGATTCTTAAAAGAAATGGGGGTGATTTTCAAAACCACGCAGAGCGGGTAAGATAACCAGGCACCCTTCAGATATTCACTTGCACTTACCTGGCTAATTGTGTGGCTGAACATCTGGCTAAATTTACCCTCTAACTGGCTACATTTGGAAGCCCCCCCTTCATGAATGCCTCTATCCTGGGCCCATTTTTTACCTGGGTACATTTGTGTGGCTTTCAGATAGAGGGACCATATTTTTTGTCTGGGTAGATTTAACCTAGTAAATCTTTTGAACACTGAACCCTATATGTACTGTTCAGCATTTCAAAATAAAATTTAGGGGCATACCTTAAAAAAAAAGTTCAGCTTTTTATTTCTGTTTATGAAAAACCCAAAAGAAAAACCAACAAAAAAAAACTGTATGGGGCCTGGGCCCTTCCTCCTCACCTGTCCAATCGGTGCTTCTGGGCCCCTTCCCCCCCCCCCCCCTCCCCCTTCAGATTCCTCCTGAACTCTCCTCCTGTATCCTACCCCATCCAGAGGGGACCAAAGTCCAAAGGGTCAGGAGAGATCCCCAGTCATTCCTGACCACCTGTGCCATACTCCAAAATGGAGCCGTCTGACCAGAGTCTGATATCATTTGGCATCTGTCATCTGGGGATTGCTCCTGCTCCCTCTTAACCCCTCAGCTGAGATTATTTGATGGATCAGGTAGGTCACTGAAGGCCATAATCCATTGGGTTTTCAGGATTGCTACAATAAATATATATGAAATCTATTTGTGTGCACTGCCTCCATTGTTTTGAAACAGATCTCATGCATATTCATTGTGGAAATCCCGGAAGCTCAACTGAGTTGTGGCTCAAACATGACTCCCTTGATCTTCTGTCCCTCTCCCCCCAACAGCTGATACAGAGACTCCATCTCCTTTCCATAAGCCAGCTCCTCCTCTGCTATGTAGGCCCTGCTCTTCTGAGCCTCCATCCACTCATCTCCTCTCCCTGCTGTGGCTGGCTTCACAACATAACTCCTGAGGCTCTCTTGGGCCTCCGTCATTTCAGCAGCACAGTTTACTCGAAGTCCCACTACTCTTTTCCAGAGAGTGCTTTCTGCTGCAAGTTCTGGGCCTCTCCTCCCCCTCCTCCTTCCACTAGCATTTCACAGCTTAAGTTCTGGCTCCTTCTCTGCTGTCTTCTCCTCTTCCCCTTATTCTCCTTCCTGCTGCTCTTCCTCTCTCGTTTCTCCTTTTCCCTCCTTTACTCCTCTCTGCATCTCTCCCTCCTCTGCTTTCTCTCAGTTCCCTCCTTTTCTTCAACCCTCCATTGCCTACCTGGAAACTCTCCGGCTTCCCCAGGAGACTCAGGAAATTTGCATCGACTGCCGGGCTTCATGGGAAACACCAAAAAGCTCGGGGCCTCTCTGTTTACTGCTTTAGCCACTCCCCTTCAGTAAACCTGCAATTAGGAGAGGGGAGTAGGCCTGGAGCACCCGCGCTGTAGGCAGCATGTGTGGAGAACCTGTAGCTGTGATTCCAAGACTAGGGATTCATCTAAGAGTAGATTAAGGGTGCATGAGTTTGTGAGCTGTGACTCATAAGGGGATGGAAGCATGGAAAGTGCTGGGATCAGGGATGGAGGAAGAAAAAGAATGCTGAGTCATCCCTGGAGGGCACAAAAATGGCAGTGATGGTGGTGGTGGTGGGAGATACTGTGTATCAGCAGGGAGGGGATGGAAGGGATGGCGGAGAAAGGAGGTAGACTCAGGAGTAATGTAAGGAAATGTTGCTTTAACGATAGGGTGGTGGATGCGTGGAACTGCCTCCCTGTGGAGATGGTGGCAACAAGGACAGTATCTGAATTCATGAAAGCATGGAATAAGCACAGAAGGTCTCTGACAGAGTGGTAGGGACTGTAGAGCTGAATAGCTGGTGCAGATGGGCAGGCTGCATAAGCTGCCACGTTTGTGCACATTATTCCTTCCTCTTACCTTTCTCTCTTCCTCCCCCCCCCCCCCCCCACACACACACACACACTAAGCAACAGCAGGGTTACCACAACTCATAAATTCCAAGGTAAGTCCATTACTCTTTCCCCTTTGCCTCTCTTTCACCCTTCTCTTTCTCCTGCTCAGTTCTCTCTTCCCCTTCTGTGCATTTGATTGGTTTTTCAAGGGTAGAATGAACCAATCAGCTGCAGAAGGTGGGAGATAAGCAGCAGCATGCTCAGACCGTCTCCTGCTCCTGCAGCTCCAGGTTCTCTTCCTCTTCCTCTGGGTCAGCTCGCTTACCTACCTTCTTTGGTGCCGGATGGGTGGATGCCAGTGGTCCTACACTCTCCCTCCTTTTCTCACCAAGGTGGGTCAGAGCAGACATAAACTGGACACTAGAGATGATTACTTTTCACCAGGACAGAGCAGCCAAAAATTGAACTGTCTGAATGAAAACCAGACAGGTAGCAATCCTAGAAGTTGTAATATTAATTGTCCCACATCTATTTAATATATAACTGTAAAATCATTTTCTGTATTAATTTAAACTGTTCCTCCAACCATTATCCGATAGTTACAGGAATAGCCATGTTAGCAAGTCAGTCAATAATTACTTCACACTCCCAGAATCCAGTTGTGTCCAGTGCTGGATTTAAGATGTTGGTACCCATAGGCAACGCCCCTTTGAAGCTGTGCCAGCACATGGCCTTAAAAGCAGCAGAAGCAGGCTCCTCTTTGGCCTTAGCTATTTGGCACCTTCAAAATTTGGCATCTGAGGCTTTTCCTAAATCCGGGTCTGATTGTGACATCATATCCAATACAGTCATCGCTTCCACCATATTGTGCGGACCAATCTGGTTTCATCCTGAGTCAGCCAATTCCCAAATGGCCATGCCTGGGAGTTCAGGAGGCTTGCAGGGGAACAGATTATGTTTTCTTTTTACAAGAGAATTCAACTTCCTACAAGTACAACATCCTCGGACACCAGTGATATACGGAGTCCCTAAGATCCATAAAACGCTCACGAGACCACCACATCGTCCCATAATTTCAGCTAATGGTTCAATATTAGAACCTTTGGCACAATTTATAGATCACTTTTTACGTCCACAAGTACCTCTGGCAAAATCATATGTACAGGACACATCAGATATGCTATCCAAGCTGGCACAATTACATTCTGTAGCAGAAGATAACCTTTTGGTCACTTTGGACATAGAGGCACTGTATACAAATATACCTCAGACAGAGGCCCTATCCATTGTGAAGGAGGTATTAATAAGGAGGACACGCCCACACAGAATACCCACATCTTTTTTAGAGAAATTAGCAGAAATCATTCTGTTTCACAATTATTTCGCATTTCAACAACAGTATTTTTTACAAGTGCATGGTGTGGCAATGGGGTCTCCAGTGGCTCCCGATGTGGCAAACCTCTTCGTGGAGAAATTTGAAGAGTCGACAGTTTACACTTCAGGATTTTTCAAGCACGTCATACTATGGACTAGATATATAGACGATGTCTTCTTCATATGGACTGATTCAGTAGACACACTATTACAGTTTCATCAATGGTTGAACCATGCGCATCCCAATCTAAAATTCACTATCACATACCATACGGAGACCATATCCTATCTAGACATTAACATAATTAAGAAGGGAACTATACTACAAACCACCTTATACAGGAAACCAACAGATAGAAACAACTTACTGCGTTTCGACAGCCATCATCCAAGGAGGTTTAAGGAAGGTTTACCAGTGGGTCAATTCTTTAGAATTCGCAGGATATGCTCAGAAGTAGCAGAATTCCACAAACAGGCGCAAACACTATCTTCACGTTTTGCGGTCAGAGGCTATCCCAGACAAGTCATCACTCATGCTTATAAAAGGGCAACATATTCCAATAGGGAATCTCTTTTGCAATATAAGCATAAACCAAGCAGCACACAATTAATTTGTGTACTCCAACACACCCAACTCACCACACAGATTAGAAATATCCTTTTGAAATATTGGCATGTTCTGAGCCCTTATCCAATATTTACCCAAGTACCTATGTTTGCATATTCAAGAGGACGCAACATAAAACAACATGTTATCAGGGCAGCAACTACAGAACCCACTAATCCTGTCACCACTGGGCAAACGATATGCGGAAAATGCATATTTTGTGCACAAGCCCATCAGGGCACCAGCTGGACCCATCCAAGCACAGGCTATGTGGTCAAATTAAACAACGACGTGGATTGCAACTCAGATCACGTAATATACGTTTTACAATGCCCTTGTCCCAAGATCTACATAGGCAGGACTAAGAGGAAAATACGGATTCGACTTATAGAGCATAAATGCAGAATAAACAACAAAGATTTAAAGGCACCGACGGTGCAACATTGTGTGGATGCAGGTCACACCTTTGGGGATTTCGAGTGGTCAGTGCTGGAACAGGTCAATACATCATGGCGAGGCGGCAATCGTGAGAATATACTCCACAGAAAAGAGAATCAGTGGATTCACCGCCTGCATGCATTAGAACCCATTGGACTCAATGATAAAATTGAGTGGATGTCCCTCATTTAGCATCCATCAAGCATGCAGTATCTCGAGAAGTGGAACTTTTTCAACACAGTGCAGATCAAGACAAGGTGGGACCCGTGTAACCATTCAAATAAGAAAAGAGAATCAGATAATCCTTTGCAGGAATTAAATCACAATACCATGATCCCAACGACAAAACAGAATGATTGGCTCTAATTCAGCAATCACCCCGTCACCATCACTTGCGTGACGTAAATATCTCCGCCCCACACGTCACGAGACTGATCTGGCAGTCCCTTTAAATATGGCGATTTTTCCCGCCTGACTCCCGCGCTAGAAAACGGAGCAGGACGTGGCAGCCGTAGTTTACAAGTAAGTACTGAGTGATTTAAAAGGCAGTATATCCTTTATTTGCAGTAATTGGCAGGTTTAACAGTCCGATACTGTTTTTTCACTAACAAGAGAGCATTCTGTATTCTACAGCGGAGCATACACTTTGCATCCTCAGCGCCAGAGTCCACAGTTCTTGACACAGCCACCGTAACAAGTATGTATTCTATACCCATATCAGAGCAACCTTACTAAGTGACAGAGCATGGCACTAGTTTCAGGATGTCTATAATGGTTTATTTTCATGTTATATAGTTGCCACAGTGTTTGAGCAGTCTTTCTTGCCAAAGCACAGCCCGTGAAGAAGGAGCATAGCTCCGAAACGCCTTGGTGTCGGCAGCACAAGATCGACTACACACTCGCAAGTATAAGCTAAGCAGTGGCTTGCATATAAGAAAAGAATTTGATGAGCACGCAAACCAGTGGACACAAACAGCAATTTAAAACCACATTGAGGTGCCTAATGATTTTAAAGCCTGAACTGGCTTATAGACACAATAGCTGAACACCTGTTTAGCATTGTATGAAGGCACACTCAATCCACATCCTATATATAACAAGTCTTGTACGTATTTCTTTTTAAGAGCAGCAGTAAGTGTTTTGAATGGTACAGGATGTCTGTATTTCTGAAATATTTCAGAAGCTTCTAAGGAGGTTATAGCTTTCTGTCAACAGACCGTTTTTTAGTACTAACATTGCTTCCTGTCTCTAGTTTGCGGCTTCACTGCATGTAACATAGATGTAAGGGGGATCCCACATTTTCCCCTTACTAGTGGTAGTTGCCCCTTATTACTGAACTTAATAGACCCTAGCCCTGTGAGTGATGACAATGTAGGCAGGAGTGATTAGTGTGGTTTGACACTCCCCAGTGGGAGGAGCCCTAGGTTTAATAAAATTCCTGTGGGGACCCTTTGGGATCACCACTATATGGCCCTAGTTCCATAAACCCTTTTTTAGCTAGGAGTAGGAGTTAGGTAGCACCATTTCAGAACAGCATCTCCACAGAGGTTGCTGGAATGGCTAGCCCCCTGCTGGTATAAAAGCAGCTTGCATCATGATTAGGTGTGGCATTTCAAGTTGGAAGTCAGAAGAGAAGGATGTCTTTTTACTGAGTTGATTTTCTTCCTGTTCTTGGTGGGCTAGGCCTCGCAGTTTCGAACCCGTGCTGAATAGGAAGGGGGCCGTTGCTGGTACCCAACCTGTCCAGTAAGAGTGTTGGAAGGTTTGCTTAAGGGATTTTTGGACTTGTTTTGAGAGTTTTTCTATGAGATCCCTTGTACTTAGTCTGGGTTAAAGAACTTTTGGGGAGTTCTTTTTCACGAGGAGGCCGAGAGTAAAGAGGATTCCGCTGCTCTCCATTACATAAACCATGGATGGATCAGGGATGATGTGCTGCAAAAGAATTCCAGTTTTCGCCTTTTTGTGAATATTTGCCTGGTGGGTTTTTTTTTCGGGGGGGGGGGGGGGAGTTTCGCGGCCACCTTTCCTCCCCTAATGTGGGGAAAACCTGAAGAATTGTTAGTTCCCCTCTGCTTGGACCTTTTATTCGAAAGAACCTGTGTGTCATCTGGAAAAAGGGAACTGTTTGTTAAACTTGGAGGCCCCCATCCAGTCATCACCCTGGGGAGAAGAGGTACAAGTGGGAGCTGTGCAGTGACTGACATCCTCTTTTCTGTCTGACAGTATTTTGGAAGGGAATTTTTTTGCCCATAAATAGGATCCCCCTGTTCACATGGGAAGCCTTGCTTTTCCAAGCCCTGGAGGGTCAGTTCTTTCCCTATCCCATTAACTGAGACCCTTGCACAGATAAAGAAAGTTGGAGAACTATAATAACAAGCTGTTTGTGCCAAGAATTGGTGTGTAAAATGCCATGATTTGCTTTTGAACAATTGCTGCAGAGTATTTTGATGGCACTCACATCCTTCTCATTGAAGGTGAAGAGAAACTTTCTCAAGGTAACTCCCTGAAGGGTACATAAAATGATGGGGGAAAATTACATATCAAATAAGGGTCATCCCTTCCTTTATTTTTTGTGGATTCTTAAAGTTTTGGTCATGTAGAGGATAAAGTTGACTTGATGGAGACAGTCTGCCTCAAACACAATTCTCCTCTCTCATTTAACTGTTAAAATAGGGAGGATGTCCCCTACTCTCCTCCATGATCTACGACCCTTCCATGAAATATGCTGGCTCGAGGAATAGACAACTTTATTTTCTGGAATATCCAGCCAGCATTAAGAACTATATACATGGAGGGGATGTTTTACAATAGAGTTACTAAACAAGTCAGAAAAATCCATGGCCTTCCATAACAGAGAAGGTTACCATTATGTCTACTCTGCTTCACTGTCTTGTCTTTCTCTCAGTACGCCGGGAGGATGAGTTGTTCAAACTTAGCCATATACCAACATTCACATCCAATGGACACACAAATAAATAGCACAAAATTCCAAGACAGTACAATGGAGCATCACTTTTTCTAGGGCACTGCAAATACCCTATAAGGCTCCTAGACCTCTTTAAACCAATTTTCCCATTACTATCCTTCTAGTACTTTCCTTGGACACAACACTAGTAAGGACTTCTGTTTCCATCTTTGGAAGAAGTTCCTTTCCCCTTGGAGCATCCTGTTCTGCAGCTGTTTGGGTAAATCCTCAGCAGGCGTACAACAACATTCCACACACCGGCCACTGGCCTCTCCACTTCACCCCATGACAAACTCCTCTGCGAAAGGAGGACACTTCTCCTTCCCATCTGTGCTAGGTTTCCTGGACCCTACACATAAGGAATAGTACAGGGCAGTTCATCACTGGGTTAACTGGCCCTAGTTCCCTTGGCAAGGAAAAAACCCCCAATCCTTGTCACTCCAGTACTTCTTTTCTTCTAGTCCAGCCGTGAAGGTAAATTGGACATTTCCTCCAACTATGCTCGACTTCGGGCCTCTCCCCTTGAGGTGAAGAGCTCCTGTAGGGTCCTCTCGCTTTGGAAGATCTCTGGGCCTTCCTGCCCACAGTTTGGAGACTCCAATGTGGTCATATCCCTGGAGGTCCCTATTTCTCAGCCTATACAAGAGAGGGCAGGGAAGGAAAGGGTGAAAATTCACCAAATCCCCACTCTTTTATATATCCTGTTTCAAACTTGGGACCCCATAGGAACTCCACTCCAAACCTTAAAGGAAAAGACACACATTTTTCTCAAAAACATTATCACCCAGTGCTCACTTATCAAGAAATGCCATCCAGTGGCCAAACATCATTATTACAAGCAATAACTATTTAAAACATTTCTCTCTCCCATCACTCTAGCCTCCACATTTCTGGGGGTCTTCCTCACCCAGAGTTCTCTATACTCCCTGGCTCAAACAACAGGTACAAATGGGTATCTCCCTACATCATGAAATAGAAATTGAGAATCCTTCCACATCTTGGCCTTGGAGCTCCCCTCCACCACCAATAAGAACCCGACAACCCAGAACCATGGGGGAGAGAGAAAGAGAGAAAGGAGACTCCATGTGGCCCCTGTCTTCTAGGCTCAACCACTGGAACAGAGGCCACAATCCTTTGAGTATAGAAGGAGTAGGGATGTGAATCGTTTTTCAACGATTAAAATTATCGTCCGATAATGTTTATATCGTCTTAAATCGTTATAGAACACGATACAATAGAAATTCTAATGATTTATCGTTAAAAATCGTTAAATCGTGTTAGTGCGCACTAACTCGAGTTAGTGCGCACTAACTCCCCGTTAGTGCGCACTAACTCGATTTAGTGCGCACTAACTGAAAATGATACAAATAAACACTTTCCAGGTCACTGAAGGTCAGTTAGGAATGAATATGTGTTCCTATTGGCTGGCTGCCCTCTTATCTATTGATGTTACCAAGGTTACCACTGAGGTGATGGTTGGGGGGATGGGAAATGGAACTGGAAACTAACGAACACCAACAGAAAATGAAACAAAGTGTTCACACTTCCCAGGTCAGTAAAGGTCACTTAGGAATGAATATGTATGTATGTATTCCTATTGGCTGGCTGTGCTCTTATCTATTGATGTTACCAATATGGTTGGGGGGATGTGAAATGGAAACAGTTGGAAGCTTGACAAAAAAAGTAATGTAATGATCAGCACTCACGTGACTAGAACTTGTTTGTTTATTATTTTTGTTAGCAGGCACCTGAAATGCTAGTGCATGTTGAATTTGCCAATCACTGTGCATTTTAGAAAGGTGGTCCTGGCTGGAACTGTACACAGTTCAAATATATGTAATTGATTGTTGGTAAGTGTATTTTTTAAGTAGCCACACTGGCACCAGTATGTTTACTTTTCCTCCTACTTAACTCACTAGCTCAGCTTTGTAAGAAGGGCTTCTCTGCTTGTGTGTTGTTTTTGTTTGGTGTGAGGAGAGCAGAAACATCAGATCTTTATTCAATCTACTACAGTCATCTCTTACAGTGCCCTATCCCTATTAATACCAGGAGTGTTGTGATCTTCCTGCACACAGTGCCCTAACCCTGATACCAGTCTGAGACAGCTCCCTCCCTGCATTACTAGTGAGAGGCTGGCTTCACAGACAGGGGGGAGCTGCCTGACCCTCACTCCTGACTTCCCCCATGTCCCAGCTAGTGAATGGTGTGTGGGTGAGGGGGGGGGGGAGGATGGTGAAGTCTGAGACAGCTCCCTCCCTGCATTACTAGTGAGAGGCTGGCTTCACAGACAGGGGGGAGCTGCCTGACCCTCACTCCTGACTTCCCCCATGTCCCAGCTAGTGAATGGTGTGTGGGTGAGGGGGGGGGAGGATGGTGAAGTCTGAGACAGCTCCCTCCCTGCATTACTAGTGAGAGGCTGGCTTCGCAGACAGGGGGGAGCTGCCTGACCCTCACTCCTGACTTCCCCCATGTCCCAGCTAGTGAATGGTGTGTGGGTGAGGGGGGGGGGAGGATGGTGAAGTCTGAGACAGCTCCCTCCCTGCATTACTAGTGAGAGGCTGGCTTCACAGACAGGGGGGAGCTGCCTGACCCTCACTCCTGACTTCCCCCATGTCCCAGCTAGTGAATGGTGTGTGGGTGAGGGGGGGGGGGAGGATGGTGAAGTCTGAGACAGCTCCCTCCCTGCATTACTAGTGAGAGGCTGGCTTCACAGACAGGGGGGAGCTGCCTGTCCCTCACTCCTGACTTCCCCCATGTCCCAGCTAGTGAATGGTGTGTGGGTGAGGGGGGGGGGTGGATGGTGAAGTCTGAGACAGCTCCCTCCCTGCATTACTAGTGAGAGGCTGGCTTCACAGACAGGGGGGAGCTGCCTGACCCTCACTCCTGACTTCCCCCATGTCCCAGCTAGTGAATGGTGTGTGGGTAAGGGGGGGGGGGGGAGGATGGTGAAGTCTGAGACAGCTCCCTCCCTGCATTACTAGTGAGAGGCTGGCTTCACAGACAGGGGGGAGCTGCCTGACCCTCACTCCTCCGGGGTATTGTGATCTTCCTGCACACAGTGCCCTATCCCTGATACCAGGGGTGTTGTGATCTTCCTGCATGCAGTGCCCTATCCCTATTAATACCAGGAGTGTTGTGATCTTCCTGCACGCAGTGCCCTATCCCTGATACCGGGATGTGTGCATGAAGATCACAACACCCCCGGTATCAGGAATAGGGCACTGTGTGCAGGAAGATCACAACACCCCCAGTATCAGGAATAGGGCACTGTGTGCAGGAAGATCACAACACCCCTGGTATTAGGGATAGGGCACTGTGTGCAGGAAGATCACAACACTCCTGGTATTAATAGGGATAGGGCACTGTGTGCAGGAAGATCACAATACCCCTGGTATCAGGGTTAGGGCACAAGTTCTAGTCACATTGACTGATCACATTACTTGTTTTGTCAAGCTACCAACTGTTTCCATTTCCCATCCCCCATATACTGTCAGTAGGAAACTTGGTAACATGAATAAATAAGAGGGCAGCCAATAGGAATACATATTCATTCCTAAACTGACCTTAACTGACCTGAAAAGTGTCAAATTGTATCATTTTCAGTTAGTGCGCACTAACTCCCAGTTAGTGCGCACTAACTCCCGTTAGTGCGCACTAACTCGAGTTAGTGCGCACTAATCGGAAAAAAACGATTTTTTAACGATTTTTTAACTAAAAAATCGTGCCTAAGACAATTTTCTTGCCCTGCCACACGATTTCTATTGTTAAGACGATATGGAAAACGATTCACATCCCTAAGAAGGAGTCTTTGAGTATAGAGAAGACTTTCCCCTTTAAGGTAGAAAGATCTGGGTGAATTGAAGGTGCCTTTCCAATAGGAAGATGCTGGCTGCAGTGCCTCTCTCAACAAAGGAATGCTGGTGTGAGGGTCTTTCCCTCCACAGGAAAAGGACCCAAGCAGTGGGGCTACTTCTCAATATTGCCATGCTGGGACAGACCAAGGGTCCATCAAGCCCAGCATCCTATTTCCAACAGAGGCCAAACCAGGCCACAAGAACCTGGCAATTCCCCAAACACTAAGAAGATCCCATGCTACTGATGCAATTAATAGCAGTGGCTATTCCCTAAGTAAACTTGATTAATAGCCGTTAATGGATTTCTCAAAGAACTTATCCAATCCTTTTTTTAACCCAGCTACACTAACTGCACTAACCACATCCTCTGGCAACAAATTCCAGAGCTTTATTGTGTGTTGAGTGAAAAAGAATTTTCTCTGATTAGTCTTAAATGTGCTACTTGCTAACTTCATGGAGTGTCCCCTAGTCCTTCTATTATTCGAAAGTGTAAATAACCGATTCACATCTACTCGTTCAAGACCTCTCATGATCTTAAAGACCTCTATCATATCCCCTCTCAGCTGTCTCTTCTCCAAGCTGAACAGCCCTAACCTCTTCAGCCTTTCCTCATAGGGGAGCTGTTCCATCCCCTTTATCATTTTGGTTGCCCTTCTCTGTACCTTCTCCATCGCAACTATATCTTTTTTGAGATGTGGCGACCAAAATTGTACACAGTATTTAAGGTGCGGTCTCACCATGGAGCGATATAGAGGCATTATGACATTTTCCGTTTTATTAACCATTCCCTTCCTAATAATTCCTAACATTCTGTTTGCTTTTTTGACTGCTGCAGCACACTGAGCCGACGATTTTAAAGTATTATCCACTCTGATGCCTAGATCTTTTTCCTGGGTGGTAGCTCCTAATATGGAACCTAACATCATGTAACTACAGAAATGGTTATTTTCCCTATATGCAACACCTTGCACTTGTCCACATTAAATTTCATCTGCTATTTGGATGCCCAATCTTCCAGTCTTGCAAGGTCCTCCTGTAATGTATCACAATCCTTGTGATTTAAGTACTCTGAATAATTTTGTATCATCCGCAAATTTGATAACCTCACTCGTCATATTCCTTTCCAGATCATTTATATATATATTGAAAAGCACCGGTCCATGTACAGATCCCTGAGCCACAAGTACAGATCCCTGAGGCAATTTTCCACCAAAAAAATTGACCATTTAATCCTACTCTCTGTTTCCTGTCTTTTAACCAGTTTGTAATCCACGAAAGGACATCGCCTCCTATCCCATGACTTTTTAGTTTTCTTAGAAGCCTCTCATGAGGGACTTTGTCAAACACCTTCTGAAAATCCAAATACACTACATCTACCGGTTCACCTTTATCCACATGTTTATTAACCCCTTCAAACAAATGAAGCAGATTTGTTAGGCAAGACTTCCCTTGGGTATGTTGACTGTGTTCCATTAAAGAAGAAAGAGCATTTTCTTTGGTGGGAGCTCAGAGAGGGAACTGCCCAGCCGAGGGAGGTCCTGCAGAGCTGCTGACAAAAAGAATCAATCAGAGGCTCATCTGTGTGTGAGAAGTTCCAACAAGAAAGAGAAAGAGCTGCAGCCGTAGACAGATACTAGGGGATATTCCATAGAGGAGGGTTCCTGTCCCAGAGATTACCTGCCCTTGGTGAGCAGCATTTCCATACTGTGAGAGACTGAGATATTTTTCCTTGTGATTTTGGACTTTATTTCCTGAACTGTTTTGGTGGGCTGGACATTTGTGGGTCAGTGGGGATTTTGTGTGTGTCTCCCATTAGAGACCAGTAAAGACTTTCCTTTTTTGAGCCACTGCTTTTGTGTCATATCTTGTTTTTGCAGACTGCGACTAGACTCATGTGCAAAAAAGCCCCAGAAGAGAGAGAAAACCCCAAGTGCCTTGAAAAAGAGATTCCCTTCACCCCTCCCCATGCAGAAAGGACCCAGGAGGCCTGGGACTTGCCATGGTCCATGAGTCTTTGTGTCAGTGTCCAGACTGGCGCAGAGGCTACATAAAATAAAAATGTACAAATTAGCCTTACTGTACTATGAGGACATCTCACTTCCATTTTGACTAGGGCTCATTGTCTGTATAATATTACCCGCACAATAAGGTTCAAACAGAATCAGACCTCGAGGTCTCTTAGTTTCAATAGGGTTGCCTTCTGCAGGTGCCAGCTGAAAATCAGCTTGTTCTACCTCTTTTGCTGAATACTAGAGATAGCCCAGGACTATACCACTGATTGCTCATACAAAAAGGGGTGTCCTCTGACAGCAGAAAACCTTCCCAAGTGAAAGCCATTAGTGTCAGATCTGTTTAAAACTGAAACCTCAATCTTTTTTCAGAACAGTGTTTTCATAAGGAGCTAACTAAACTTAAAGGCGATGGGGGCCAGATGAGATACATCCAAGGGTACTAAGGGAACTTAGAGATGTCCTAGCAGCTCTGCTGACTGACCTTTTCAATGTTTCTTTAGAGTGTGGAGTAGTTCCAGAGGACTGGAAAAGGGCAGATGTGGTTCCTATTCATAAAAGTAGAAGTAAGAAGGAGGCTGGGAACTACAGGCCAGTCAATCTGACTTCTATGATGAGCAAACTAATAGAAATCACAACTGAAACAGAGGACAGTGCAATTTTTGCATTCAATCATAAGAACATAAGAAAATGCCATACTGGGTCAGACCAAGGGTCCATCAAGCCCAGCATCTTGTTTCCAACAGTGGCCAATCCAGGCCGTAAGAACCTGGCAAGTACCCAAAAGCTAAGTCCATTCCATGTTACCACTGCTAATGGCAGTGGCTATTCTCTAAGTGAACCTAATAGCAGGTAATGGACTTCTCCTCCAAGAACTTATCCAATCCTTTTTTAAACACAGCTATACTAACTGCACTAACCACATCCTCTGGCAACAAATTCCAGAGTTTAATTGTGCATTGAGTAAAAAAGAACTTTCTCCGATTAGTTTTAAATGTGCTCCATGCTAACTTCATGGAGTGCCCCCTAGTCTTTCTATTATCCAAAAGAGTAAATAACCGATTCACATCTACCCGTTCTAGACCTCTCATACTTTTAAACATCTCTATCATATCTCCCCTCAGCCGTCTCTTCTCCAAGCTGAAAAGTCCTAACCTCTTTAGTCGTTCCTCATAGGGGAGCTGTTCCATTCCCCTTATCATTTTGGTAGCCCTTCTCTGTACCTTCTCCATCGCAATTATATCTTTTTTGAGATGCGGCGACCAGAATTGTACACAGTATTCAAGGTGCGGTCTCACCATGGAGCGATACAGAGGCATTATGATATCGATTGCAAGATCTGAGGCAGCATGATTTTACCAGAGGTAAATCTTGTCAGATGAATCTGATCAATTTCTTTGTTTGGGTGACCAGAGGGTTGGATCAAGGAAGAATGCTAGACATAATGCACTTGGATTTCAGCAAGGCTTTGACATGGTTCCGCACAGAAGACTTATAAATAAATTGTGTGCCCTTGTTATGGATCCTAGATTGATTGACCGGGTTAGAAACTGGCTGAGTGGGAGGTGACAAAGGGTAGTGGTAAATGGGGTTTTCTCTAAGGAGTGGGGGGGGGGGGGTGTTACTAGCTGTATGCCTCAGGGATTGATCCTTGGACCAGTACTTTTCAACATTTTTGTGAGCAACGTAACAGAAGGATTGTGGGGAAAGGTTTGTCCTTTTGCTAGTGATACCAAAATCTGACAGCCAGGAAGATGTGGAAAACATGAGGAGGTATCCAGCAAAGCTCGAGGAATGGTCTAAGGTCTGGCAGCTAAGACTTAATGCTAGAAAATGCAGAGTAATGCATTTAGGATGTAAAAGCTCAAGGGAAAGGTACATTACTGGAAGTGAAATTCTTCTAAGCACAAAGGAAGAGCGGGATCTGAGGGAAATTGTATTTGATGATCTTAAGGTGGCCAAACAGGTGGATAAAGCAATGGTAAAAGCCAGAAAGATGCTTGGCCGCATAGGGAGAGGAACGGTCAGCAAAAGAATGGAGGTGATATTGCCTTTGTGAAACTTCACTTGGAATACTGGGTACAATACTGGAGACTGCACCTTCAAAAGGATATAAACAGGATGGAGTCGGTCCAGAGTGTGGCTACTAAAATGGTCAGTGGTCTTCATTGTAAAGCATATGGGGATAGATTTAAAGATCTAAACATGTATACCCCAGAGGAAAGGTGAGATAGAGACATTCAAATAACTCAAAGGTTTCCATGCACAGGAGGTGAGTTTTTTTCAATGGAAAGGAGGCTCTAGAACGAGGAATCATGAGATGAAGTTGAAAGGGGTAGACTCAGGAGGAATCTTACGAAATATTTCTTTACAGAAAGGGTCGTGGACATGTGGAACAGCCTCTTAGAGGAGGTGGCGAAGACAAAAACAGTATCTGAATTCAAAAAAGCAGGGGATAAATAAAGCAGATCTCTAAGGAAGTGCTGAGAATTATAATGCTAAATTAATTGGACTGATAGGCAGTCTGGATGAGCCATATGGTTTTTTTCTGCTGTCATGTTTCTATGTTTCTATGAAATACTGGACTATAAAAGTTCACCACTCATGCACAGAGCAGAGTGTCCCATTTTTCAGGATTTTGCACAACCAAGACAGTAAATTGAAAAATATCATAAGTAATATGATACTTCCAAGACACAAGAGAATTTGATTTAATATAGTTGGAGCTCATTCCTCATTTAATGTAATTTCAGTCAGCTAGCTGGAACTGCAACTACATTAAATGGAATTCTTGAATTTTCTCTAATTATCACTGCCTTCAGTACATTTTTCAATTAACTGTTTAGACTAAGAAGTGAACAACAATGAAATAGAACAACAGAACTGGAAGGGAACTCAAGAGGTCATTCTAGACTAACCACCTGCATCCAGGCAGGCTCCTCTGTACCTAAGCCATCTCAGAATATATTTGTCTAACCTGCTCTTTAACACACCAACGATGGAGGCTTCAGCATCATCCTGGATAACTTGCTTCAGTGCTTAACTACCTGCATAGTTATAGCTCAACTTTCAAAACTGTCCATGGTATACCATTAGCTCATAAATGGATGTATGGAGATTTATGCTAGTATTTTATAAAAACTCTGTGGTGCAGTTTATTAAATATTGTGTTATATCTGCCCCAAAAGTACACATGTATTTTGTAGTACACACATATATTGGTAATGCAGGAACACAAATACTTCTTAAAAAATATGTACATATATTTTATGTACAAAATATTTATAACAAATGTGTGCATAATAAGCAAGAATTAAACACAAAGGCATACATATTTTAAAGTATGTGTGTACACCATTCTGAAAATATTTAGACACAGGCCTACTTGGAATTGCCAGTTTGCAGATACCTCCACCCAGATCTTCCCCAGTTTACCTAGACCCTCCAGCACTTCATCCAGAATCCCCACCAGTTCATCTAGACTTCCCACCCAAAATCTGCAGATAAAAGACAAGTGCGGATTCAATTATGTAAGTCAATTAGCAAGTGTAAAAGTGGACAAGTTTGGTACTGTGTGCGCATTTATCTCTTACAAAATAGCAACTTGCATGCGTACAGCTGAACCACATCCCGAAACGCCCTAGACAGTGCCATTTTCCCCCAGTAAAACATACACATGATACTGCAGCTATGTGCGTACTCATGAGGTTTATAAAATATCACGTACGCGTGTATATACTAAGTACACAGGTATGTGCTATTTTTACACATGCAGCCCCCATGTAAGTCTGAAAATTCATTTGTTAGAAATGGCAGTTTTGAAACCTTGAAGGCATCTGTGTACCCCTGGGACTGCAGATTCATTTTCAAAATGCAGCCAGCGTGCACAGCGCGGGCACAGCTGTATTCGTGTGCTTTACGCACATGAAAGAATGCACGGAGATGTCAAGATGAATCTCCACATGTACTTCCTCTTCCCTAATCCATGCCCCTTTTTCCATGAGGCTAAAAGTATGCGCGCTGTGAGGACATCTACCCGCTGAACGGAGGGTGGGAGAGGTTGGCAATAATCACACTGCCTTAAAGCTTTTCATTGTTGCCCCCCACCCCTCCAAAGAAAGCAAAGTTCTTCCTAATGCCTAGCTCTAGTATCCCCTGCTGCAGTTTACAAGATTAGACTCTAAGGTCCATGTGCCCAAGTTAAGCTGGAGATGTGCGTACTTAATTTTGGTGCTGTTTTATGGGGGCGATTTTCAGACTGTCTGCACCCAGACAAAGTCTGCATGTACTTTTTTCCCTTCAAAGCCCTGTGCCGATCCTCAAAGCGGAAGTACACACAAAGGTCAGACGGACACTGGTAACTGCTTTTGGTGTATGGGCAGAATTTTTCTGGGAAAGTGCATGTGAAGATTTGAAAAAGCCAGCTACGCGTGCGCTTTTTCTCCCCCCCCCGCCGACCTAAATCAGGAACGATTCCGCTTGGTGCGGCTGGAAGAGGAAAGCCCTGGCCTTTAGCTGCATGGTGGCTGGGCAGATTTCAGCCAGCCGATTAACGCAGCTAAAACCCTTGGAAAATTGCCCTTTTCATTTTTAAGCTTGATTGTCCAGCTGAACCGACATTCTTATATGACTGGCCGATAAACCTAAAATGAAATGGACATCAGTGCTTCCCTTTGAACACACCATGTTAGGATCACACACGTTTCTTGGCATGGTTCAGTGTCAAAATAGCGCAACCACTGAATCACGAACGAAGAGATCAGAATCGCGCAAAATAGAAGAAACACTCTGACCACAGAAAGGCTGCATCTTGCCATCAGCTTAAGTACAGCGCTCGAATTAAGGAGCATATTTTGCCCACGCTTAGCGAGTGTGTTTCATACAGCCGAGACACATAAGTATATCCATGCTTAAAAGTGCTACCCTGAGGAAGAAAGTTAATTCGAAACATTGCAGTGTCGGGATCATCACACTTATCGCATGAAGTATTATATACAGTACCTTGGCGTCATAACCGTGAGTTGTGATTGGTATAACATTAAGTTTGTACTGTATACCATCATACACTCCTGCAAAAGTGGACTCATACTGGATTGTCAAGATAGTTGAACAAAGCAAATTGGTTTCTCATCTTGTCCTTCCGGGGTTTCCAATGATTATACCAGCTATCTAACAACCACACTGTTGGAGTTTGTGTGATAGCCATATAGGCATCGCAATTAGCCTATTATTGGCACCATATGAGGTTTCCCCGGTTCAACCATATATAATCTCTTTAAAATTGAGCTAGCCCTATTGTTTATTGTCTATATCTTAAGTGTTTAGCATCACTGGACCTTCTTTTTTTCAGATTTAGAGGTAGCATTACCTCAAATTAAGATAAAACATTTGAATGCATTTAATAATAGGCTAAAAAGGTGGGGAAATAAAACCCCTTACATGGAGGTTGTGTCAGAAATAGCAAATGTTGCTTACCTGTAGCAGATGTTCTCACAGGACAGCAGGATGTTAGTCCTCACATATGGGTGACATCATCAGGATGGAGCCCAATCACAGAAAACTTCTGTCAAAGTTTCCAGAACTTTGACTGGCCCCTACTGGGCATGCCCAGCATGGCACTAACCCTGCAGCCAGCAGGGGTCCCCCTTCAGTCTTATTTGATAGCTACAGGCAGTGCCAAAAAAATAAAACAACAAAACATTACGAACCCAACACCGCGGGGCGGCGGGCGGGTTTCGTGAGGACTAACATCCCGCTGTCCTGTGAGAACACCTGTTACAGGTAAGCAACATTTGCTTTCTCACAGGACAAGCAGGATGGTAGTCCTCACATATGGGTGATTAACGAGCTGAGGATGTCCGAACATGCACCAAATGTACCCAACTGCGTGCAACAGGCACAACAACTGGGGTGAAATTTGGTAGAGGACATCCTGAATCCCACCGGGCAGGCGGAAGGGTGTTGGTACGACACGTTGGAAATAGGTTACGCAGGACAGATTGGCCGAAGATGGAATCTTGTCTTCCGGCTTTGTCTAGGCAATAGTGGACTGCAAAAGTGTGGAGAGAACTCCAGGTGGCAGCCCTACAAATGTCAGGAAGTGGCACCGATCGTAGGTGTGCTACTGAAGTCGCCATGGCCCTCACAGAGTGTGCTTTAACACGGTCTTGGAAAGGAATGCCTGCTTGCTGATAGCAAAAAGATATGAAGTCCGCCAACCAGGAGGAGAGAGTCTGCTTACCTACAGGTTGCCCTGGTTTGTTGGGATGGAAAGAGACGAATAACTGAGTACTCTTCCTGTGGGCAACTGTACGGTCTAGGTAGAACGCTAGAGCCCGTTTACAGTCAAGGGTATGCAGAGCCTGTTCCGCTGCGTTGGAGTGGGGCCTGGGAAAGAAGATAGGTAGTATGATGGATTGATTAATGTGAAACCCCAAAACTACCTTAGGCAAAAATTTAGGGTGAGTGTGGAGTACCGCCCGGTCCAGCAGGAGTTTAGTGTAAGGCGGATAGGTAACTAAGGCCTGTAACTCACTAACCCTGTGGGCTGAAGTGATAGCTAAAAGGAAAATCACTTTTCATGTGAGATATTTTAGGTCACAGGAGTGAAGTGGTTCAAACGGTGGTTTCATGAGCCGCCCGAGAACCAGATTAAGGTCCCAAGAAAGGGCCGGAGGACGTAAAGGTGGCTTGATATGGAGTAAGCCTTTAAGAAAACGAGTTACGAGGGGTTGTACTGATATAGGGACATCCCTGACACCTTTATGGAAGGCAGCTACCGCACTGACATGCATTCTGATGGAAAAGGTCTTTAGACCTGATTCCAATAAATGCCAGAGATAGTCCAAAAACCTTGGGATTGGACAGGAAAAAGGATCAAGGGATTGCGAAGAACACCATGATGTATACCTTTTCCATTTATAGGAATAAGACTTTCTTGTGGAAGGCTTCCGTGAAGCAATCAGGACACGCCCAAATCTGCGCAGCTTCCTGACACAGAAGGAAGGAGCCTGTGCCTCCCTGCTTGTTGATGTACCACATGGCCACCTGGTTGTCCGTCTGAATCAGGATAACGTGATTTGATAGAGAATCCTGAAAAGCTCTGAGAGCATATCGCATTGCTCGAAGCTCCAGGAAATTTATCTGGTGTTTGGCTTCCTCTGGAGACCAAAATCCTTGTGACTGCAGATCGTTCACATGAGCTCCCCAGCCGAGGTTGGAAGCATGGGTGGTGAGAATAAGTTGAGGATCTGGCAGATGAAAAGGCAGTCCCTGGAGGAGATGGTTCTGATCTTTCTACCAGGTGAGAGACAGATGGAGTGCGTCAGTGATGTGAACAATGGTTGACAGAGGCTGAGTCGCTTGAATCCATTGTGACCTCAGAGTCCAATGCATGACTCTCATGGCCAGGCAGGCCATTGGTGTGAGATGGTCTGAGGACGCCATGTGTCCGAGAAGGACAAGGAATTGTCGAGCTGTTGCTGTATGCTGAGACTGCAACTGGTGAGCAAGAGAAATGAGGGTTTGCACTCGTTGATGAGGTAGAAAGGCTTTTGCCTGTAAGGTGTCCAAGTCTGCCCCAATGAACAACAAGGTTTGAGATGGGACTAAATAGGATTTCTTGTAATTGACAAGAAATTCTAGAGAAATTTGAGTGTGTAGGGTCAAATCCAGGGACGATCGAGCAGCTTGCTGGGTTGGGGCCCTGATTAACCAGTCGTCTAGATAGAGGTAGATGTGAACACCTTCTTTCCTGAGAAAGGCTGCGACAACTACGAGACATTTGGTGAAGACTCGTGGTGCCGATGCTAGGCCGAATGGAAGCACTCGGTATTGATAGTGCTTTGGGCCTACTAAAAACCTGAGATACTTGCGATGAGCTGAAGCTATCGCAATGTGGGTGTTCGCGTCCTGGAGGTCCAGAGAGCAGAGCCAGTCTCCTCTTTGTAGAAGAGGTAGAAGTGAGCCCAAGGTTACCATCTTGAACTTTTCCCGCTGGAGGTACTTGTTGAGGGCACGTAGGTCCAGAATTGGACAAAGCCCCCCGGATTCTTTGGGGATCAAAAAGTACCGGGAATAGAACCCTAGGCCTTGTTGTGAAAGAGGGACAGGTTCTATTGCTCTTAACTGGAGAAGAAGGGAAACTTCCTGCTCCAGAGGGAGAGAGTGGTCGTTTACTCTCCATGCTTGTAGAGGTGATGAATCCGGTGGAAGAGCAAGAAAGTTCAGGTGGTAACCCTGAGCAATGATTGCTAGCACCCATTGGTCGGTTGTGATTGATTGCCACATGCTTTGAAAATGGCACAATCAACCTCCCACTGGTATGGCTGGCAGAGGGATCAGGCTTCTGCTCTCCAAGGGAACGTCAAAAACCTGAAGCAGGCCCCGGCTGGGGAGTTGCTTGTGGCTTTTGCTTCCGGGGCTGGCGGGGCTGAGATTTCTGATAAGGCCTATTAACTCGGGACCTTGTTGGTGGAGGATAGTACTTCCTTGGACGGAAGAATGACTTCTTAGAGTCCTTCTTGAAGGGCTGTCTAGAAGGGAAGTCAGAAGGTATCAATGAGAGCTGTTTGAGGGTCTCATGATGGTCCTTTAATTCAGCCACTATTTACTGAATCTGTTCACCGAACAGATTATCTCCTATACAGGGCAGGTCAGAGAGCCTGTCTTGTACTTCTGGGCGAAGGTCAGAAGACTTGAGCCAGGCCCAGCGTCTTGCCGAAATGGCAGCAGCAGACACTCTAGTGGAGATGTCGAAGATATCGTAAGCTGTTCTTATCTCATGCTTTCCTGCTTCAAACCCCTTATGAACAAGGGTTTGAAGATGTTCTTGGAATTGGTCAGGCAGGGTTTCAGAGAAGTCCTGTATTTGCTTGAAAATGACCCTGTTGTATTGGGTCATATACAGCTGGTAAGAAGCAATCCTGGAGATAAGCATGGCCCCTTGGAACACTCGATGACCAACACTGTCGAGGAACTTGTGTTCTTTGACAGGAGGGGTAGAAGAGTGTGATTTTGTCCTTTTTGCTTTCTTTTCAGCTGATTCCACCACAACTGAGTGGTGGTCAAGCTGAGATTTTTGAAAGCCAGGGGCTGACTGTACCAGATAAGTAGTGTCAGCCTTTCTGTTTACTGGGGCAATGGATCCAGGATTTTCCCAGTTCTTTTTGAGGAGGTCAAGAAGAACTTGATGAATGGGAATAGAAGTGATCACCTTAGGGGCATCCAGGAATTGGAGAAGCTCCATCATCTGGTGCCTATCGTCTTGCTCCGTCTGAAGCTGGAAAGGGACCAATTCTGACATTTCCTTCACAAAATTAATGAAAGAGAGGTCCTCTGGAGGAGAACGCTTTCTACTTTCAGTAGGAGAGGGAGGTGAAGGTAAGTCATCGGTGTCTGAGGAAGTATCATCACCCCAGGTGTCATAAGGATCAGTAGGCTGACCTATAGGACGAGAAGGGGTTTGGATACCCGAAGGCCCCGGCTGAGGCTCCGAGAAAATCAAAGGAATTGCCTGGGGCACCGTGAACGGCCTGGAAGGCATTGGTGCCGGTATCGAAGGCATCGATGGCGCCGATGTGCGTATCGCTCCCGATGAATGAATCGGTGACGAGGGACGACATGGCATCGATGGCTGAGGCAGAACTCCCGAAGGAGTGATGCGAAACGGTGTTTCTCCTCCCGATAAGGCTGTCATCGGGGAGCGCACCAGAGCCATCGGAGACCCAGGAATCACCGGTGGAAGGGCAGTCATGAGCGCCTCCATCCGGGATAGCAGCGGTGCCAGCACTGCTGGAATCAGGTCGGTGACCGGTTCCACTCTCGGTACTGATGTCGGTGCCGGAGGGACCTGGAGCCGTTGCATCGCCTTGTCGATGGCCTCCTGGACCAGCCGGTCCAGTTCTTCCCAGAGACCTGGGGCAATCAGCTCCGGCTCCGTGACGGAAGAGGGAGGCTGAGGCACAGTCGGAGGGACCATCTTTACAGGCGGAATCGCGACTCCCAAACCCCGATCGGGTGAGGGTTGCCTCGATGTCCCAGTCGCAGGAGTGGTCGGTGCCGTTCCTGGATGGGGCTTCTTCGATGGTGGCTCGGACGGTGGTGAGGTCAATGATTTCGCTCCGTCGACGGTCTGAGACTTACGATGCCGATGGCGATGTTTATCCCTTCGATCCCCTCGATCTTGAGGGGGAGAAACGGGAGTCGATGGCCGTGAAGACGTCGATGGCGGGCGGTCACCGGACAGTTGTCGATGTTGGTGCGACTTTGATGGTGCCGGTTCCGATGACGTCGATGCGATGGACGGCGTTGGGTTGTGAGCACGGAAGAGGAGTCCCATCTTCTCCATTCTGGCTTTGCGACCTTTTGGTGTCATGAGGGCACATTTGGTGCAAGTCAGGACATCATGCTCACGGCCTAAGCACATTACACAGACTCTATGAGGGTCTGTGATCGACATGGTGCGAGTACAATCCGGGCACCGACAAAAACCCGACGCCATGGCCATAGAAAAAATCGAGCCGCGGTATGGTCGACGGCCAGTAGGCCGCGAGGGCCAAACTCGACGGTAACCGATGAAAAACGGCGAAAAAACTTACCGGAGTACCGCGGCCAGAGAAAGTTAGAGGAGGGACCCCTGTGGGGCAAGATATTTTAAATAAGTCCATGAGGAAGAAATTCCTGTCAGGAATGTGTTCAGAGCTCCTAAACCGCGAGGCTACTGCTGCGCGGAAAAAAGAAGACTGAAGGGGACCCCTGCTGGCTGCAGGGTTAGTGCCATGCTGGGCAAGCCCAGTAGGGGCCAGTCAAAGTTCTGGAAACTTTGACAGAAGTTTTCCATGATTGGGCTCCATCCTGATGATGTCACCCATATGTGAGGACTACCATCCTGCTTGTCCTGTGAGAAACATACTCTTCAAGATTAAGTACTATGCATGGTAATCCCTTTTGTATTTCTCCCATGAAAAAAATATGCATCCAGCAGTAGGAAGCTGAAAATAGACTTGAAAATAGACTAGACTTGAAAATAGACTTGAGCTCATTTCTTTTTACTATAACCACATGGGGTAGATTTTCAAAGCAATCTAGCTGCCTAACTCTGGTCTTCCTTTTTTGAAAATCTAACCCTATAGATTAATTAAACATAGGGGGGCAGATTTTAAAAGCCTACGTGCGTAAATCCAGGTGGATTTACGCACTATGGGAGGGGGGTTATGCGCGCCGGGCCTATTTTCAAAAGGCTCGGCAGTGTGCGTAAAGCCCCGGGACGAGTGTAAGTCCCGGGGCGGGGGCATGGCCAGAGGCCTCTCCATGGCTGCTGGGCCTAGGGATCGCATGCCGGCAGGCGTAACTTCTGGGATAAAGGTACAGGGGTATTTTTTTTTTGGGCTGAGGGGCAGGACAGGTAGGGGAAGGGAGGGGAAGGTGGGGGGGCCAAAGGAAAGTTTCCTCCGAGGCTGCTCCAATTTCAGAGCGGCCTTGGAGGGAACGGGGAAAGCCAGCGGGGCTCCTCTAGGGATCGGCGCGCGCAAGGTGCACTAGTGTGCAACCCCTTGCGCGTGCCGACCTCGGATTTTATAACATGCGCACGGCTGTGCGTGCATGTTATAAAATCAGGCATACATTTGTGCGCGCCGGGTAGCGCACACAAATGTACCCCGTGTGCATAGGTTTAAAAATCCGGCCCAGGATGTTTCCATTAGGATAAAACAAAGGCAGCTAGATTTTAACTGTGTGCCATATTGAAAATCATCCTCTTAAAGTGTCTTCTTTGTAAGAACAAAGCTTATGTCACCAGAGCTGGTCAAGAGTATTTGGCACCCTAGGCGAACCTACAGTTATTCATTCCTGTCACCAACTTACCTCTTGGCAGCAGCTTCAGCACAGTGCTCCCTCTTACTGGTGGCAGTGGCTCCAGCACAGTGCTCCATCCTACTGGTGGCAGTGGCTCCAACACAACGCTGTCTTTGGTGGTACTGGCTCTGGCATGGAACCTCCTTGTGCCTTGCCCTAGCAAGCTTTTGCTGCCTCCAAAATGTTGGCGCTCTAGGCGACCACCTAGATTGCCTAATGGAAGCACCGGCCCTGTATGTCACAAAGGTCATCTATGTAAGTAGTCCACAGCTGGTTATAATCTACAGTGCTATTAACAGCAAGAGGAACAGGTTTGTTACTCAGTATTAATTTGGATTTGCTGGAGAGCATCTGGGAGTTGGAGAGAGAGAGAGAGTGACATAAGAATTCATATCTTTTCCATTTCTCTATGTGGGACTGGTTGGCTCAGTGGACTGAGACAGGGATTTATTTATTTATTTATTTAGGCATTTTTATATACCGAACATATTGTATACACTTCATGTCGGTTTACAATAAAACAATGGGCAGTCTTTAACGACATGTCCTAAAATCAAGTAAAATATCATAAAATAAAATAAAAATAAAATAAAACCCTATGAATAATATAACATAAATTATACTATAATCAGTTAAAATAATAAAATACATACAATTCTTTCAATATCAAACTAACAAAATAGGGTTAATAAAAATAAATATCTACTTAATATATTCTAATTCACAGGGGAAGTCGTTCAGAATCATACTGTAGTGTTAATAGCCTGTGTACACAACCATGTTTTTAGTTGTTTCTTAAAAAGCTGGATATTCTCCTCTAAACGTAACTCATGTAGGAGAGAATTCCACAGTTTTGGGCCAGCTATAGAAAGGGCCCTCTCTCTAACTACATTAAGATGTGCTGATTTAATAGAAGGGACTGAGCCTTTCACTTTTAATCAGATCTAGCTTGGGTTGATAATAGCAAATTCATTACTGTCTCCAAGCTGCTTGATAGTCATAGTATTATTCCGAATGGACACATTTAAAAAACAAAAACAAACCAAAAAAACACCCCGCTGTCGTAATTGGCGTGAACATGAATCCTTCATCATCCGCTGATACGCTCATCATATTTATTGTACATTGTTTCCTGTTATCTTACCTAGAGTTTAGAGGATGTATTGGGATTATTGTAGAAAGGAAAGTGGGGCATTTTGCTGGGTTTGACTGCAGAAATATGGATAAAGATGTGATTCTTAGAAGGTCATGCTATTTTAATGTCTGTAATTTTGATGGTCTCTTAATAGGCATGGAAAGTGAGAAAATATGTACAACTGAGTAAGGACTGATCATGGGAGTGCCCAGTGAGGAGCAGCGCGGCTGTCCCACATTTACAACATCATATTTTCATGTAGCTTGTGCTAGGAACTGTGTGAGTCTGGAAGCACTGAGGATGCTTTCTACCAGCTGGCATCAGCATTTTGAACGGCTCAGCAGTTTATAAGTACAAATAATAAATAATACTGATCTAAAATCTGCATGTGAATGCTACGTTGGGAGAGAGGATATCCCTTTTTGCAAAGCCACCAGCAACATACCAAAAGAAAAAATTGTCAGCTTCGCTGAAGGGGAAAAAACATTGCATGCAGGCAAAGCATGTTGTACACAAGCATCAGCCTCACGGGAAACAAATAGCAAGGTTAAGCATGAGTCCTATTTATATTCTGCTAGAGAAGGAAGGCTTTGGTCTCCTCTCTTGACACACCTGTTAATTCAATGTTCCTCGGAGCTCCCTTAAGGCACTGCTGAAGAGAATGGTGAGTCCCTGACCACAGTCATGAAAAGATACAGGAAGCTAAAATTAGAGTGACCACCCATTCCATATTTTATTGACTCTTTTCATCTGCAAGATGATGAATCTGTTCCACTTTTATGTTCCTTGAGTATGTTTTTCTGTCTGCAGCAGTGCTGGGATGGGATTTGGAAAGCTGAGCTGTTCCCTGGCTACACTGCTTCATGGACTCCTTCCCCCTCCTCTGAGCTGCTGACTCTTGCCCCCCCCCCCCCACCCCCCCTCTTGATTGACAGCCACCCTGGACGTGACCTGCAATGAGAACACAGAGGTAGCATGCTGCACCAGTAATTGAGTTGGCAATCAAAGATGATGATTGTCCCCATTTCCATCTTTCTCATCAATTATCCCTGCTGCACATCCCACCTCCCCACTCTATATCCGCAACTCGTCAAAGATGGCCAAAAATCTGCAGGAGACTTAAGTGTGAAGGACCAAGTGGGCAGCACAGCTTGTCTGGGGAGAACCAGAGCTGCCCATGAATCTGGTGGCTGGTTGGTTAACAGTGAAAAGGCGAAGATGAAGTAGGCATGAGGAGAAATTAAATGGATAACAAAGCTGGCTGTATGAATCCAGGTGGTTTAATTGCTGAGCTGGAGCTTAATTTCCTCTGCATGTTGCCAGAGCACTACAGAACAAAAGAAGAAGAAGAAAATGGACCGAGAGGCCCATCAGGCTCTGTCCAAGGGCTGATGGGAGCTTCAACAACACTATATATGTTTCCTTTTGATGGAAACAGGCTGAGATGGTGACCATAGCATTAACAAACAACACACAATGCAAAGGATAATGCTAGAGCCATGATCCTCCTAACCCGGCAGCTATAGTTCTATACTTTACTTGGGTGAATCAGGACTATGCAACCAGCTGACTGACAATGACTGCCACTGTACCACTGAGATAAACTGAGCAGCAATCTGATCTGCCCTCTGCTCGTACATTGATTCACCAGTAGCAATATTGCTGCCATATACTATGTTGACTGCTGCCTATTAATCTCTTTGCTTCTACTTTGAGCATCTAAATCAGAGGTGAGAACATGTGTAAAAGTGATGATGAGTGTGTGGTTGAAGTTGGAGTGGTGATGGGGAGGGGAGAGTGTGTTCATGCCTATTGTAGACATATGAGTGTGTATTTGTAGACACTAAATAAATAAATGAATGTGAGAGTTAGGCTCCCATTATTACATCAATGCATTTATCTATTTTATTTATTTATTAAAAGCATTTATAACCTGCAGGTCCATGCCACTTGCTGTCTATGAGGAACATCAAAACATTTATAATGATCAAATGTACATTTATATTAAAAACACACTAAAACAAATAATATAAGACCTTAAAATCACATTAAAACATACACAACTAAACTCATAGCTCAACCTTAAATCTCTAAAGCCATGAAGACCCAAAGGTTCTAGTGAAGAACGTTTTCAATTTCTTCCTAAAAGGCTGACGTTCGTCTTGCCTCAGTTCATCTGGGAGTGCATTCCAGAGAGCTGGTCCTGAGACTGAGAATTCATGGACCCTTTTAATGCTTGAAAGGTGAATTTTCAAATGTTTACTAACGTATGTGGCCCATGCATGCGCAATCTGTATTTTAATAACATGTCACATACATTGGATATGCACATGTGAGTAAAAGTTCATGTGCAAATGAAGGGGCATATTGAGGGCGGGGTGTCAGGGTGGGATTAGCACATACGCATGTAATGATGTGTTTTAAAAATGACATAAATACGAATGTTATCCAACTTATATGTGCTCATTTACTATTGCTCATTTGCACATGCAAGTGTAAACTTTCATTTCAATTTTGGACTTGGCATTTGGTGAGTTAGCATCTCCGAGGCAACAGACACAGAAGCCTGCTAGGGGGTGAGAGGGAGTGTACCTGGGACACACTGGAACTTACTGTGTAGTATTTGTTAGGGGTGAGCATTTGAAATGAAATAGGAAATAAATACGATATTACCTATTTCGTTTCATATCGAAATTAAAAAAAAACAATAGGAAAAACCTGAAATTTCATGTTACTTATCCTATCTTTTTTCTTGAAATCCAAAAATGCATCAAACCCCCCCCCCCTGAACCTGCCCCAACCCTTCTCTTTTAATAGAATATTGAGCCCCCCCCACCAGCTGAAAACCTTAGCCCATCCTGATGCCCCCCCCCCCCCCCGGGACTCATCAATACTGCCCTGGTAGAGTAGTGGGGGGCCCAGGAGCAATCTCCCATTCCCGAATAGGGATGTGCAGGGGAAAAAGATTTTGTTTTTGTTTTCAGTTCGTTTTCGAGAGGTTTTTTTTTCCCATGAATTTTTGTTCGTGGATTGTTTGATTCATTTCATTTGTGAGAAAAAACACAAATCAAACAATTAAAAAAAAATAGCAAAACAGCCAAAAAATGAAAACAAGGCCTCCCAGGACCTCCCATCTACCCGCCCGGAAAAATTCCAGGTCCAAGATCCCTCCCAGCCCCCCACTTACCTGGTCCAGTGGGGATCCGCCAGTGAGGTCTAGGCCCAGGCAGATGCCTAGGCCTTGCATAGACCAAGGGAGCCATATGTCGCCACAATCTCAGCCTACTCAAAGCCAAAGCTTCGGCCTGGGCCTAGGCCATAGTCCGGTCTCACGCCAGGTCCCGACATTGGGACCTTGGCCCGGACCCCGGCCTGATGCCACAACCTGGCCTGCAGGCCAAGTCCTGACGACTGGGCCTCGGCCTAGACTGGAGCTTGGATCCAGGCCTGATGCCACAACCCAGCCCAGAGGCCGGGTCCCAATGCCAGATCCTCAGTGCAGACCCAGGCCCAATGCTGCGACACAGCCTGAAGGCCAAGTCCCGATGTCAGGGCCTTGGTCAGGACTCAGGTCTGATGCCAGGTCTGGCCTGAGGCCGGGTCCCGCCACCTGGTCCTCAGCCTAAACCCAGCCTAAACCTCAGCCTGGGCTCTGGCCTGAGCCTTGGCCAAGGCTGAGGTCCAGGTGGCAGGACCAGTCTCCATGCCAGGCGCTGGTGTTGGGACATGGTCTCCGGGCTGGGTCACAAGATCAGGCCTGGGTCAGGGCCAAGGCTCCAGCATTGGGATGTGGCCTCTATGCCAGGTCATGGCATTGGGCCTGGATCCAAGCTCCAGCCAAGGCTGAGGCCCAGGCATCAGGACTCAGCCTCCTGGTTGAGTTGCAGCATCGGGCCTGGATCTGGGCTAAGGTTGACCTTGCTATCAGATACCCAACGGATCAGGTAAGACCTTTTTTGGGTCTTAGCCGAGCCCTTGGCATTGGGCTGGGCCTAGGCCAAGACCTCAGCATCGCGCTCGAATATAGGCTACATTTCCTACTTTGGGCCTCGGTCTATGCCCTAAGTGAGGCCCCAGCTTTGGGCCTAGGCTTAGGCCAAGATGTCGGTGTTATGCTAGGGCATAGGCTGTAGACCCTGCTTTGGGCATCAGCCTATGCCTTAGGAAAGGTCCTGGCTTTGGGCCTAGGCTTAGGCCTGATACATTCTTTTCAAACAAAGGCAACAAATAAAGGTTCATTTCATTCGAGTGGGGGGCCAGATTCGTTTTGGAGCCCCTGAATGGAACAAATTGGCCTTATTTGTTGAGTTTTTTGAAATTTGTTTGAAATGAATGCACATTCCTACTTTCGAGCTGGTGGCTGCCATTAGTCAACATGTAGTTGGCCAGTCCAATGGCACCAATATCCCCATCACAAGATAGGAGCAAAGTGCGGCCAGCACCATTTTAATTAATGGCAACTGCCAACTTGGAAGTGGGAGATCGCTCCCGGGGCCCCCGCTAGACTAGCAAGGCAATATTGGTGAATCCTGGGGGGAAGTTGGGATGATGGGCTAGGGTGGGCTAGGGTTTTCAGGTGGTAAGGGGGCTCAATATTCTACTAAAAGGAAAGGTTGTGGCAGGTTTGGGAATTTTTGTTTTTGTTTTAACCAAGAAAAACAAAAAATAAAAATCCCCAATCTGAGAGTGGACCTGAAATGGCTTATTGCTGAAATGAAAATAAAAAAATGATGATTTGGGGGGTTACAATCCCTAGTAACTGAGTTATACTGGATGTTACTGGAACATATTGGGAGGAGGGAACAGGGTCATACAGGGTATTTAAGGGGTGTGGGAGTATGGGTTACTTGGACATACTAGAGAATGAGAATCAGTGGTAGAGTCCCTTTTCATGTTGATTTTTCATGTTGACATCCTTATAGATATTCAGGTCAATATGGCTGAGCAGGGAAAGAGAAGAGAGGCGAAAGAGAAGGAGGAGGAGGTACACCTTGCACAGACTATTCAGGACTAGGACACAGTTTATGAATCTGTCTGAGGAACAAGTCATGCGCAGGTTCAGGTTCAACAGGAAACTATTTGTCATTTTAACCCCCTTTTCCTTGGGGTCACTTTCAGAGGCTGCAGAAGGGGTTATTTGCACTGCTGGTCCTCTAGGGATCACCAGCGAGGATCAAATCAGTCTCTGGGAGGCCCGAGGAAAGGGTTACTATATCACAAAGAAGTCCAAGGTTCATACCACTTCCTGGTTCCAAGTGAGAAAATGTATTGAAAGTTCAGAGGTAAAACAATTCTTCACAGGAGAAATCTTCAGTTGAATCACAGGAAACAGACAAAAACTCAAACAAGAGAAGCAGAAACCTTCTTCAAATAACTTTCTTTGAGGAAGAAATTACACTCACTCCCAATTAGCATCAAGGTCTCCTGGGCAACATGGGTCGAAAATTCTTTCCTGGAGCTTCCCCAGCAAGGGAATTACCCTTGTGACTTCAGGGCCCCCTTCTGAATGGCTGTGGGAATCTTTGCAGCAAAAACCTCTGTATTTGGAGTCCTTATGTTCCCCAAATCCAACTCCAACTCTCCTAATATGCCTAGAAAAGCATCAAATGCTCTTCCATCAAATACCCATCCCCCTTATTTTATTTATTTATTTAGATTTAGGGCATGTACCACCTATTAGTTCTACCTTATCTCAAAACCTGTTAGGATTTGTGGGTTTTAGTGGACCCTTGGCCTGAGGTGAGTGTTGTTACAGCCTGAGGGGAGGAGCCCCACAGGTTTCCACCGTCAGGAGGCGTGGTCAGCAGTAGTAGGAGACACAACTGTAGTATAGCGTAGTAACAGAGTCTCTGCTATGATGACGTAGGTACTAGAGATGTGATTCGTGTGATCGATCGTCTTAACGATCGATTTTGGCTGGGGGGGGAGGGAATCGGATCGTCGCGGTTTTGTTTTTTTTAAAATCGTGTAAATCGTAAATCGGGGAGGGCGGGAAAACCGGCACACTAAAACAACCCTAAAACCCACCCCGACCCTTTAAAATAAATCCCCCACCCTCCCAAAATGTCTTAAATTACCTGGGGTCCAGTGGGGGGGTCCCGGTGTGATCTTCCACTCTCGGGCCACTGATGCGTTAATAGAAATGGCGCCATTTTGTATTGCAAAATGGCGCCGGCCGTATGGCCATATTGCCGTATTGCAAAATGGCGCCGGCCGTATGGCTGGCGCCATTTTGCAATACGGCAATATGATTTGAGTGCAGGAGGTCGCTCCCGGACCCCCGCTGGACTTTTGGCAAGTCTTGTGGGGGTCAGGAGGCTCCCCCAAGCTGGCCAAAAGTCCCTGGGGGTTCAGCGGGGGTCCGGGAGCGATCTCCTGCGCTCGTGACGTCTGGGGACAGGAACCAAAATGGCGCCGGTGCTACAGGGCAAAGGTAGCGCCGGCGCCATTTCTATTAACGCACCCGTGGTCCGAGAGTGGAAGATCACACTGGGACCCCCTCACTGGACCCCAGGTAATTTAAGACATTTTGGGGGGGGGTTCGGGAGGGTGGGGGATTTATTTTAAAGGGTCGGGGTGGGTTTTAGGGTTGTTTTAGTGTGCCGGTTTTCCTGCCCTCCCCCTTCCCCTCCCCCTTCCCCCGATTTACGATTTTTGACGATAAATCGGGGGAATTCCTATTGTATATTGCCTCTAACGATTTTTGACGATTTAAAATATATCGGACGATATTTTAAATCGTCAAAAAAGATTCACATCCCTAGTAGGTACTGTCCCAAGGAGCGGGGGAGCGCAGAGTCAGTCCTTGCAGCAGCAATGTAGGCTGCCCCGAGGAGCGGAGAACTACAGAGTCAGATTAGCAGTAGTAATGGAGACTGCCCCGAGAAGCAGGGAAGCAGAAGCAAAGTCACTCGAGTAGAGATGTAGACGCTGCCCCGAGGAGCGGGGAAGAGTGGAGCAAGTCGCTGACGTGGAGACGAAGGCACTGCCCCGAGGAACAGGAAGTGCAAAGCAAGTTGCTGGCTTAGAGATATAGGCACTGCCCGAGGAGCGGGGAAGTGCAAGGCAAGTTGCTGGTGTAGAGACGTAGGCACTGCCCTGAGGAGAGGGGGAGTGCAGTGCCAGTTGTAGTGTAGAGATGTAGACGCTGCCCCAAGGAGCGGGAAAGTGTGGAGCAAGTAACTGGTGTAGAGACGTAGGCACAGACGTAGACATAGCCGGGGAGCGGGGAAGTGTGGAGAAAGAGCCTCTGTAAGGTAGTTCCAGGGCGACCCCGAGGAGCAGGGAGACCAACAGGCAGGACCTCTGGAGAGGCGCAGGGACCACCCCAAGGAGCGGGGAGGTCTTGAAACAAGTCTCTCGTGAAGCGCACACAGGCCCCCAAGGAGCACGTAGCCGAGCCAGAGTCCAGGAATCGAGGTAGAGATCCAAACAGGAACAGATGTCCGGGCAGACAGGCACAAGCACCAGTAGTGAAGGAACTCGTTGCCAAGTCGATAAGTGCAGGCCCAGGGCGGTGCTTATGAATCCCAGTTGGTGATGTCATCAATAGGTGACGCCCTTGAGGTTCCCACCATAGTGTCCTTAAAGGTAGGCTCAGTGGTGCGTGCGTGCGTGCCGAGGAAGGCCCGGAGGAGGTATGGAGGTCGTCGGCGTCCCAGCCGCCATGAGAAGTCCCGGGAGATAGAGCGGCTGGCCACAGCTGCGAGTTCACCCGGAGAGGAGAGCAGCGCAGCACATGACGTGAGTCATAACAAAACCATTACCTCATCCCTCTGCAAACACCATCTCCTGAATCTCCTTTTCCCTCTCAACAGGAAGGACCTTTGCAAAATGCACAAACCCTGTAATCTGCATGAGCTCTGAGGTACCAGAACTCTCTATCCTTTATATAAACTTTTAGAGAGCGGAAATACTCTAATCACATTCTTCTGAACCTGGAAAGCTGGAACTCTCCAGAAATTTCTATCATACTGCTTGGTAACCCTAGTCAAAGTTACATCATGGTGTGGAGGGCTGGCAGGGAGCACCTCTCAGAAATGGTACAGGACTATAGGCCTGTCTGGTGCTAATCTTCTCCCTAGCCAGCTCTCTCCCCTGCCGATTGAACTCTTGGGTTCTGGGGTCCGGTGGACTTGTCTCTGACTATACATCATGGCAGACCTGGAGGAGCTGAGGCAGACAGAGAAGTATATAGATGAGACCTTCAGGGACATAGTAGCCAAGTCCCAATTTCAGACTGGCAGCCCTGGTGCTGCCTTGGAGGAGGAAGGTCTCATGATTGGAGAGCATCAACCTGGTGCAGCAGGAAAGGATCCTGTAGCAAGGACCTGCTCTCCAGGTGGTACTTGTCCTTTCATACTGAGGATGTGTCTCCCAGGGTTACTGCCCAGGAGGGAAGGGTTAGGTCGGCCATCATAGTTGGTGATTCGATTATTAGGAATGTAGACAGCCAGGTGGCTGGTGGGTGTGAGGATCGCCTGGTAACATGCCTACCTGGTGCAAAGGTGGCGGACCTCACGCATCACCTAGATAGGATTTTAGACAGTGCTGGAAGAAGTCGGCTATCATGGTACATGTGGGCACCAATGACAGGAAAATGTGGGAGGGAGGTTCTGGAAGTCAATTTAGGTTCTTAGGTAGAAAGCTTAAATCCAGAACCTCCAGGGTAGCATTCTCTGAAATGCTCCCTGTTCCACGTGCAGGTCACCAGAGGCAGGCAGAGCTCCGGAGTCTCAATGCATGGATGAGATGATGGTGCAAGGAAGAGGGATTCAGTTTTGTAAGGAACTGGGGAACCTTTTGGGGAAGGGGGGAGTCTCTTCCGAAGGGATGGGCTCCACCTTAACCAGGGTGGAACCAGACTGCTGGTGCTAACCTTTAAAAAGGAGAGAGAGCAGCTTTTAAACTAGAACAAAGGGGAAAGCCGACAGTAGCTCAGCAGTGCATGGTTCGGAAGGAGGTATCTTCAAAGCATACTAATGATGCGTTAGAATTAGGTCATCTCAATAGTGAGGTTCCAATAGTAAGAGAAGTAGTTCAAGTGCCTGTAATTAAAAACTCACTTGAGCTAAAAAATTCCAATTTATACCTATCAATTAAAATGCAGAATGAAAATACAAACAAAAAACACACTTTGAAATGTTTATATGCTAATGCCAGAAGTCTAAGAAGTAAAATGGAAGAATTAGAATGCATAGCAGTGAATGATGAAATAGACTTAATTGGCATTTCAGAGTCATGGTGAAAGGATAACAAATGGACAGTGCTATACCGGGATACAAATTATATCGCAATGAAAGACAGGAGTATCTGGGAGGCGGGGTGGCACTTTATGTCCGGGATGGCATAGAGTCCAACAGGATAAAGATCCTGCATGAGACTAAATGCACAATCAAATCTTTATGGATAGAAATCCCTTGTGTGTTGGGGAAGAGTATAGTGATAGGAGTATACTACTGTCCACCTGACCAAGATAGTGAGACGTACAGTGAAATGCTAAGAGAAATTAGGGAAGCTAACCAAATTGGTAGGGCAGTAATAATGGGAGATTTCAATTACCCCAATATTGATTGGGTAAATGTAACATCGGGGCATTCTAGAGAGATAAAGTTCCTGGATGGAATAAATGACAGTTTATGGAGCAATTGGTTCAGGAACCGAAGAGAGAGGGAGCAATCTTAGATCTAATTCTCAGTGGAGCACAGGATTTGGTGAGACAGGTAACGGTGGTGGGGCCACTTGGAAATAGTGATCATAATATGAACAAATCTGAATTAATGATTGGAAGGGGGACAGTAAGCAAATCCACAACCCTAGTGCTAAAGTTTTAAAAGGGAAACTTTGAGAAAATGAGAAAAATAGACAAAAATTGAAAGGATCAGCTATAAAGGTAAAAAGTGTGCAAGAGACGTGGACATGGTTAAAAAATACCATCCTAGAAGCACAGCCCAAATGTATTCCACACATTAAGAAAGGTGGAAGGAAGGCAGAATGATTACCAGCAATGATAAAAGGTGAGTGAAAGAGGCTATTTTAGCCAAAAGATCTTCATTCAAAAATTGGAAGAAGGATCCAACAGAAGAAAATAGGATAAAGCATAAGCGTTGGCAAGTTAAATGTAAGACATTGATAAGACAGGCTAAGAGAGAATTTGAAAAGAAGTTGGCCGTAGAGGCAAAAACTCACAGTAAAAACGTTTTAAAATATATCCGAAGCAGAAAGCCTGCGAGGGAGTCAGTTGGACGTTAGATGATCGAGGGGTTAAAGGGGCAGTTAGAGAAGATAAGGCAATCACAGAAAGATTAAACGATTTCTTTACTTCGGTGTTTACTGAAGAGGATGTTGGGGAGATACCTGTTCCAAAGAAGGTTTTCATGAGTAATGATTCAGATGGACTGAACCAAATCATGGTGAACCTAGAAGATGTGGTAGGCCTGATTGACAAACTAAAGAGTAGTAAATCACCTGGACCGGATGGTATACACCCCAGGGTTCTGATGGAACTCAAAAATGAAATTTCAGATCTATTAGTAAAAATTTGTAACCTATCATTAAAATCATCCATTGTACCTGAAGACTGGAGGGTGGCTAATGTAACCCCAATATTTAAAAAGGGATCCAGGGGCGATCTGGGAAACTACAGACCAATTAGCCTGACTTTACTGCCAGGAAAAATAGTGGAAAGTGTTCTAAAGATCAAAATCACAGAACATATAGAAAGGTATGCTTTAATGGAACAAAGTCAGCATGGCTTTACCCAAGGCAAGTCTTGCCTCACAAATCTGCTTCACTTTTTTGAAGGGGTTAATAAATATGTAGATAAAGGTGAACCGGTAGATGTAATGTATTTGGATTTTCAGAAGGCATTTGACAAAGTTCCTCATGAAAGGCTTCTAGGAAAAGTAAAAAGTCATGGGATAAGTTGCGATGTCCTTTCGTGGATTACAAACTGGTTAAAAGACAGGAAACAGACAGTAGGATTAAATGGATAATTTTCTCAGTGGAGGGGGTGGGCAGTGGAGTACCTCAGAGATCTGTACAGAGACCTGTGCTTTTCAATATATTTATAAATGATCTGGAAAGGAATACGACAAGTGAGGTAATCAAATATGCAAATGATACAAAATTATTCAGAGTAATTAAATCACAAGCGGATTGTGATAAATTGCAGGAGGACCTTGTGAGACTGGAAAATTGGGCATCCAAATGTCAGACTAAATTTAATGTGGATAAGTGCAAGGTGATGCATATAGGGAAAAATAACCATGCTATAGTTACATGATGTTAGGTTACATATTAGGAGCTACCACCCGGGAAAGAGATCTAGGCATCATGATGGATAATACATTGAAATCGTTAGTTCAGTGTGCTGCGGCAGTCAAAAAAGCAAACAGAATGTTTGGAATTATTAGGAAGGGAATGATGAATAAAACGGAAAATGTCATAATGCCTCTGTATCGCTCCATGGTGAGACCGCATCTTGAATACTGTGTACAATTCTGTCGCCGCATCTAAAAAAAGATATAATTGTGATGGAGAAGGTACAGAGAAGGGCGACCAAAATAATAAAGTGGATAGAACAGCTTCCCTAAGAGGAAAGACTAAAAAGGTTAGGACTGTTCAGCTTGGAGAAGAGATGACTGAGGGGGATATGATAGAGGTGTTTAAAATCATGAATTGGTTATTTACTCTTTCAGATAATAGAAGGACTAGGGGGCACTCTATGAAGTTAGCATGAGGCACAATTAAAGCTAATCGGAGAAAGTTCTTTTTCACTCAACGCACAATTAAACTCTGGAATTTGTTGCCAGGGGATATGGTTAGTGCATTTAGTGTAGCTGGGTTTAAAAAAGGTTTGGATAAGTTCTTGGTGGAGAAGTTCATTACCTGCTATTAATCAAGTTGCCTTAGAAAATAACCACTGCTATTACTAGCATCAGTAGCATGGGATAGATTTAGTTTTTGGCTACTTGCCAGATACTTATAGCCTGGATTGGCCACTGTTGGAAACAGGATGCTGGGCTTGATGGACCCTTGGTCTGACCCAGTATGGCATGTTCTTATATTCTTATGGCTAGACTGAGAGTGTTTTTGAAGGCTGGGAGCTGGGTGCATTAACTGACTGAGCTGGAATCAGTCACATGTACTGGCTGAGAGCTGGGCACAGGCACTGACTAAGATCTGGATATATGTATTGACTGAGAACTGGATACAGGTTCTAGCTGATATTGGAGGCACAGGCTGGTATTGGCAGTTTAGGACTGGATTCAAGGGCTGGATGCTAAGACAGTGCAGACTGGAGGGCTGAATACTGTGGCAGTGCAGGAGAAGGACTAGACTAGGAAAGGGCTGGAAAAGGACAAAATGGGATAGAGAATACAGAAGCCCCAGAAGCTGCAAGGCAAAGGGCCTGGCCTAGAGGCCTCCTGCCATGTGGCCTCCAGGCACTTTGCCTTGCAGCTTCTGGGGCTTCTGTATTCTCTATCCTATTTTGTCCTTTTCCAGCCCTTTCCTAGTCTAGTCCTTCTCCTGTACTGCCACAGTACTCAGCCCTCCAGTCTGCACTGTCTTAGCATCCAGCCCTTGAATCCAGTCCTAAATTGCCAATACCAGCCTGTGCCTCCAATATCAGCCAGAACCTGTATCCAGGCGGAAGGCCTGGAGGTCACTAAACAAGGCAGAAGGCATGGAGTCCATAGGCAAGCAAAGCAGAAGGCCTGGATGCCACATGGATAGGCAAGGCAGAAGGCCCGGAGGCCACAAGGTAAGGCAAGGCAGAAAGCCTAGAAGCCACAGGGCTTGGCAAAGCAGATGGCCTGGAGGCCACAAGGGTTGGCAAGGCTGGGTAGGTCACAAGGCAAGGTAGAATAGTAAGATACAGGTGGTCAGGTCAGAGAGCCAAGGTGAATCAATAAGGCATCGAGGTACTGACCAGGCTGGTTTAAGTAGGGCTGCGGCTTGGGCGTTGTGTAATCAGCAAGGAGTTAACTGGCAAGCCAATGACCAAGGCTTACTGAGGACACTGGTGGAGGGAAGATTGCACAGCAGGCTGAACTTTGGCATGGGGAGACTGAACAGCAGGTGAAACAGTAACGCTATACTGTACTTATGCTAGCAGTTAGAGCAGGACCTACAACCTGTCTCGGGTTCATACTCTATCACGCAGTACTAGATTAGAAAATCATTAACAAAGAGTACTCTCATTGGTCACTCTCTCTCTCTTCAGGACCCCATGTCATATAAATGTAACACATTATTGCTCCTAAGAAATAATATATTAATGAAAACAATAATTATTTATAAATACAGAGCAACTCACTAATCAGGCAAAAGAATATTCAGTAAAAGAATATGCTTATTTACTGTGCATGAGTAAATTGCTCATATATTCTTTATGAATAAAATTGATCAAGTCATTTCTAAGACAGATACAGAAAAAAGAAAATACATGGTTAATCTTACCCATACAGGTTAATGCCAAATCCCGGACTGCTATCCCCTGACATAGAGAGTTGACAGCAGTAGCGAGCTCACAATTTTAAATATATATACCTTTTCATTTGTTTAAATGTAGTGGTTTATTGACTCACAAACTTATAATCTAAGACTTATTAAATTACTATTTTCATCTGCATTTTTGCATATACACCTTTGGAATGAGATGTTTACATTTATTGACTTACGGCCGGATTTTAAAACCCTGGCGCATGTAAATCCCAGGGTTTATGCGCATGGCAGAGCCTTATGCGCGCCGGGCAATTTTCAAACGGGCCCAGCTACGTGAGTAAACCCTGGGACATGAGTAAGTGCCAGGTCCTCAAAAGGGGGCAGAGCGAGGCGGCCCGGGACAACGCCATTCCTTGCTATCCCGGCTGCCGGTGCATGCAAGTTACTTCAGGTCAGGTCCTAAAGTAACTTGAAAAATAAAAGGTAAAAAAAAAAGGGTTTTAGAGGGTGGGGAGGAGAGGAGAAGGGGAAGGGAGGTTAGGGTAGGGGATAGGAAAGTTCTCTCCCAGTTCGCTCCTTAATTGGAGTGGACTAGGAGGGAACTGGGGAAGGCCCCGATCTAGTCACCACGTGATTTTGCGCTGCCTGGGATTTTATAACATGTGTGTGCTGGCGTGTGCATGTTATAAAATTGTGCGTCCATGTGCGCGCACGCCAGGTAGCGTGCACACATGGACGCACACATGTATTTTTTTAAAATCTAGCCCTTAGTTTTTATACTTATGTTATGTAGTTATGCACTGCTGGCTGTAAGCCCAGACTTCTTGTCTGGCTATCTTTCTACATGCAATTATTTATTATTTCCAACTTATTAACAGCTCTTTGTTTTTTTCTAACTTAAAAATAAGCCTTGTTTACGGTTTCTGACTTACAAACATGCATTTTTTATAAGTTCAGAATTTATAAACATTAAAATTATTGCCTTATCTATTCTGACAAACCATAATAATGTATCTTCTTCCAAAGAAAACTTGATTGCTTATAAACACTAAACTTGTAAACAATTAAACTTGTTTCTCTTTTCTGGTAGCCCATAATAATCTAATGACTCTCAAAAAAATCCATTTTGGTCTGCTGTGTGGGTTTCACAGATCTTCTAGCTGGTGACCTAAGATGTAGAGGAAATAACACCTTGGTACCCTCTGGCAGAAAATTTGAAAGAAAATGTATAATTTCTTTATTAGACATCTGTGAGTTCCTAGGGGTTAGGCCAAGATACATTTCAGACAGGTCTGGCTGCATTCTTTTATGCTGTAATGGTAATGATTTAAAAGGTCTTTTCTTAAAAGGGAAGAAGCTACCTATCATTAATACTTGAAGTGGTCCCTGTGGCCTTGACAAACCAAACACCCACAGAGGCCATGTCTTGCCAGTATATGTCAGGATCACTACTGCCCTGGCATTTTTCACCACAAGGTCCTTCCAGACACCTTTAGAGGTCATGTCTTGAATCAGCCAGTCTGCCACCTCTATGTGTATAGATCAGGTCCTAGCTGCATTGCTTAGGAAAACTCAACACTATGGGGTAGATTTTAAAAAATTGCGCGATCGCGTACTTTTGTTTGCGCACCAGGCTGCCGATTTCGGAGCGGCCTCGGAGTGAACTTTCCTTCGCCCTCCCCCCACCTTCCCCTCCCTTCCCCTACATAACCCACCCCCCCGGCCCTATCTAACCCTCCCCTTACCTTTGTTGGCAGATTTACGCCTGCTAAAAGCAGACGTAAATCTGCGCGCACCGGCGGGCTGCTGGCGCGCCGTCACCCGACCCGGGGGCTGGTCCAGAGGCCTCGACCACGCCCGAGGGCCGGCGCCTCGCCCCCGGGCCCGCCCCCGAAACGCCGGGGCCCGCCCCCGACATGCCCCCTCCCTTCCCCTCTTACAAAGCCCCGGGACTTACGCGCGTCCCGGGGCTTTACGCGCGCCGGCGGCCTATGCAAAATAGGTGCGCCAGCGCGCGAGTTCCCTTAGGATAGCCCAGGCCTATTAACATCTTCACCATGCTGCTCCCTTTCAACAACATAGAAATTTAGCATATTTACTTATTTATTTATTTACTTATTTATTTAAATTTTTAAAAAAATTTATATTGTGCTTTTCAGCACTTCAAAATGGATTTAATTCAGGTACAGTAGTTATTTCTCTGTCCCCAGAGGGCTCACAATCTACGTTTGTACCTGAGGCAACGGAGGGTAAAGTGACTACTTTAAATGGACATGCTATCTATTACTTACGTGGACCCCTGGACTGCGACAAGATGGAAGCTCCTTCAGAGATACCCCAAAGGTTCTTGCCGTCAACAGGCAGATTATCCTTTCCTGGACCAGGGTCTTGGTACAAGGCCTGACAGGCACAGTCCGAATCAGGTCAGCAGTAAGTAAGAAGAGTCCAAGTCCCAATCCGAATCAGAGCAGAAGGCAGGCAGAGAAGAGTCCAAGGCACGGTCCAAAACAGGGCAGTTGGCAAGCAAAGAAGAATCCAGGCACAATCCAATCAGGCAGAACAGGCAACCAGCAGGAAAACGCGTCAGACAGGAGACCTGTAGCTGAGGCACAGATAGCAGGTCCTTCTCCCACGCCACCAGGAATTCCCATCACGGGCCTTTTAAGAAAATGCTACTAGAAGATGGCGACTCAATGAGAAGCACGGCACTGCTGCTCCGGCATTGGTTTTCCTGCAAGAAAATTACCTCTGCAAATAATGGCTCCAAAATGCAAAGGAAAGACTAGAAGTTACCCCTCGACTTCTACAGTTCCTCCAGGGCAGAAAACCATCGAGCAGTATGCAGTCAAGCCGGTGAACTCAGGCTTGAGAAGTCTGGCTGTAGGGTCACAGGAAGGAGACAGTGACCCTACCTTGGAAGCAATATCCCTCAGCCCTTTGGATGTAAGACTACCTCCTGCTGCAAGAGCAACATTGACTCCTCGCCCGAACGGAGACCCGAAGCTGGTTAGCCGAGAAAGTCGGGCTGAGGGGGAGATGTCGGTGGAAGGACAATTGCAGCACTCTGAGGGAATTGGAGATTCACTCACTGGAGGGGGACATCTGAACGGACGGGAAGTACAGGATGTTAAAGGCAGAAGTATTGGAGATTTCCTTAGATAGAACCCTACCCCTGGATAAAGTTTATTTTCTTCCTGTGTGTAAAACTCAAAACCAACAGGCTTCTCCTAATTTAGTGGACAACCTTACTGTTTTTTTGGAAGCATCCTATGAAATCATTGAGAGGTCAACGTTGTTAATCTCTCTTTTCAATGAGAAAGATCTAGGAGATATAATGCGGGCGTATTTTAAGAAACCTAATGCTGAGTTTATGGGTTTCCGTATTAGGATATTTCCAGACCTCACGAAATCAACCCAAATGAAAAGGAAACATTTTCTTGCTTTAAAACAAGAAACTTTAGATGTGGGAGCAACATTTTTCCTTGGCTTTCCCTTCAAATGCATTGTAAAGTACAATAAAGATGGTTACATATTTTTCCAACCGGAGCAATTGAAAGACTTTGTTGACGCGAAAAAAGTTTCAAAGTTATTGAGTAGCGGTTAATATCCATGATAATGTATTAGCCGGAATAGAGAAGCCATTATTTCCTAAAAGTTGTTTTGTTTTAAATCTCCTTAAATTTGCTGTTACTCCACCCCCCCCCCCCCCCCTTTACAGTTTGGGGTCTAAAGGGTGATTTTGAGAAAATTGAAATGGTTTACTTATTTGGTTTAATTTCATGATGTAATTTTTTTCTTTCCATTTGCTCTTTTCTCATTTGATATACCATTTTTCTTGTAACATAGTGGATACTTTGTATAATTTTTTGAAAATTAATAAAGAGAAAGTTAAAAAAAAAAAGCTATTAAGCGCGCGTGTGCGCCTAAGAGAACCCACAGCAGCTCATCTTTGCCGTGGCATAGCAGTGTTCGGCCGTGTCTTTGAGGTCCATGGAGGGTAACACTATGTGAGACTTTTTCAGTTGACTTTCTTTTCTGCCTTCCAGAGCAGCTCCATGATCCTGATATACCACAAACTGTATAGAGAGAATTTCCATGATACTGATATATACCCTGGAATCGTTTGTTAACCACCAGCATGCAAAGTCATACTGAGGATTCAGTAATTGAAATGGCTTTTGAAAAGGGTTGCTTACTGGCTCTAGGGGTCGAGAACTGGAATATCCAGTCCTGGAATGTAGCCATAGGGTGGAAGTGGTACCTGTCTAAGGGGGTCATTTATCAAATAGCTTTATGGTGTTTTCGCATGTGTTTTCGCACAGTTTTAACACGGGAAATCACTACATCTTTTTTGCAAATAGCCTTTTCAGTATTTTAAGCTGTTTTGATGTTACCCAGGTAGAGTACATCAAGAGTCCATAAATAGGCTATTACCATAAAACATACCCCTTTTCCTATCGCATGCGATATTTACTGCATTTTGATAAATCTAGGCCTAAAAGACAGATCCAGTGTGGAGGCTCTAGAGGTGACAGGAAAGTGGGTTCTAGTAGGTACTGTATGCATACAGATATTGAAGCAACATGAAACAGAAAAGATGCTTGGCTAGACATTCATTTCCAAGACATCTATCAATAAAGTTTCTTCCATACAATAGATGAGCAGATTATTTATTGGATGTTTAACTAAGGAGCAGGAAAAGTCTCATAGTTTATAAGAGCATTCTATAATACTCTTATACAATACTCTGCTTTTCACCTTGTCTAGAAAACCTGGAAGGTCAGGAGGCGTAGCATGCTCGTTGTCCATCCCAGTGTACTAAACTGCACATGACCTTCACAGGACGATAACCGAGTATATCAGAAAATGGTACAATGCATATTAGTTATTATTTCATACATACATTATTTCAGATTTTCCTATATATAATGTTCACCTTGATAGGCTCAGGTTCGGAGGTGTTCAATTAGCCAAACCCTCCCACAACAGCTTCCAAAATGGTTCTCAGCACAAACTGTTCAGCTATGGTGAAGCTGACCTTGCTGTCAGGCCCTTAGCTACCATCCTAGCCTGCTTCCTCTTCACTAGCCATCAGATGTCCTGCCACTTGTGGCTCAGTTCATTGATACTGTGGTTATTGTGAAATACCACATTCACCCTGTAGCGGATCTTCTCCCACATAATCTCCTTCCTGAAGGACCCCTTGCTTCTAGATTGGGAGCCACAAAGAAAATGCTGGACCTCCATCACTTGATGGACCAGAAGGTCCACCTTCCTGGGTAGGAAGTTGGGCTTTCTGACAATTGTTCCACTCCTCTGGGATATGGTGCAAAGAAGACATTATGTGAGTGGCAACCCTTTTATACCAGCATACACACGGAAATTGTACGTATTTGCTAATATACAAGGAGTGGGTATACACGAACAAAAATTACACAAGTACAAAAATAAAATAGATAGCAAATATACACATTTGTTATTACTAGCATAAATACATATACCTTACATATGTATATTTTATTGACAATTGTGGGATATCTGTATGTTGGGAAAACAGCTGCATCCATCTGCTCTGGGACTTTAGGATCCGGTCCTGATTCTCCCTAAAGTTTTTAATGTGGGTAAAACCTGGACTGGACCTGCCTATCCCAGATGCAATGGAGCTTGCTGCTATTCAACCTCCATAAGGTATATTTTGTATGTTAGGATAGCATGGAATGTATGCATTAATACATCATCCATGTGAACCAGTATTTCACACCATCTGGAAATGTAGGGAATTTAATGAGCATAGGCTGCAGTTTGAGATTTGGAGTGATGACAGGTACACAATGATGAGATTTATACATTGTACTCTCTACCTAGCTTGATAGCAGCTAGGTAGAGAGTGCATCAAACTAGGTTGAGAGTACAATGTACAAATCTCATCTTTGTGTTCCTTTCATCACTCCAAATCACATCAAATCTTCACTGATGTATACTGTGCTGTTCATATCTCTGACTGTGCATCTAAAACTGTCCCCCAAAACCTACGCCACCACCAAACCTCACCCCGAGTTATTAATTGCCCCTCTTGCAGTTGACTAATATGTATTCCTCCTCAGAGGTGCTCTCTCTCTCTGTAAAAATCACAAATACTGCTTCAGGAAAAAAGATGTTATTTCCAGCATGTGCTATGCTATTGCACACAACATTAAACACCCCTCATTTTCATAAACTTTTCCCGTTTGACTCAATATTTAAAATTTGCATATGCATTTCGCAATGCGTTATCACATACATTATGGCATTTTCGCGAGTGTTAGGGCCCTAATGCAATTTGATAAATGACCCTGTTAATTTCTTATGGCTATGAGCATATTTACTAAACTGCAGTAAAATGGCATGGAAACAAGCCATTTTACAATAAGAAAATTACTGTGGGATTCACCAAACTGTGGCACTCAAGAGAGTTTGGATTGTAACTTAGGCCTGGATTTTCTTTCATTGCAACGTTTTGTGAATCCTGGCAGTAATGGGGGGCAAGGGAGGCAAAGCGGGGGGCGGGCCTGCGAAAGCCGGCAGCGGTCCCACCACCACGGTGTTATCGCTGCCGGCTTTCGCACCCAATAGCACCATCGTAAAAGGTGGTGCTATTGGGCGCGCTACTGGTGGCGATACCTTTTCTCCGTCAGCGAAGTTTCCTCGGCGTCCGCCCCAACACTACCCCAACTCCTCCTTCCGGTGCTGACACCGCCCCGACTCCGTCCCGATCTAGGTATCGCATGCGATAGGGTTTGAAAATAACCCCCTTAGATTGTAAGCCCTCTGGGGAACAGGAAAATACCTATAGTATCTGAATGTAATTTGTTTTGAAGCGTCACAAAAGGCAGAATAAAAATAAAAAAATAAAAATAAAATAAGTATGTACAGTTTAACATGATCATACTATTTAGCTGTCCCTTGGTAAATAACAAGCTCTGAAGTAGGTATTAAATAGCGGTCATTTACCAAGAACATACCAAATAGTGTTGAAGGTGAGCATAACCCACTTTAGCATGAGCTCAATAAACCCTCATTTGTATATGATTTTCCTTTATTTGCATGTGCAGGCTCACAAATTTTGGCATGCTCATGCTACATCTTCTGGGTCCCCTTTAATATGAATGGTAAGGTCTTCCTGCATAGATTGCAATTTTTAGTGTGCACATGAGAGTCTTAATGGGCACAGTAAAGCTGATTGATAGGTCTTTTACAGTACTCGATTAATGTAAGAGTGACTGTCTACTGATTGATAAAATGCATTTGGTTTTGATAAGTCTAAACTAGGTGAAAGTCTGCTCAGATTTACAAATCGAAAAACCTATTTGCTATCCATCGCAGGGAATATAATTCAGAAGGTTACATTTCTTTTGATGTAGAAGCCTTTTGAATATTTCCCATGATGCAAATTTCTTGCTGAAACAGCATTTGGTGTACAACTTAAATGTCTCTCAAATAAATTAGCAAAATGGAACAAGTACTGTACTTCATCTAACACATTGTTTAAGACTTTCACCTTTTTGCAGCCTTTCCCTTAGAATGCACTATTAGAAAGTCAAGCGTGGCCATATTAGAAATGTATACAAGACTAGCATGATCACAACCTTAAGTGCCAGTTTTGTTAACTGCAAAATAATAGAGCATTCCTTCTGCAACATTCACCATCTTACCTGCTGTTTATGTAGACTGAGTTTGCTCTTACATTGCTTTTTCTTGTTCTTTACCCTACAGGTTTTGATCCCCCACCGTTTAATATGTGTCGACAGGCAGGGGAGGCTGGCTCAGTGAAATTCCATTATCTCAATAGATTCTTGTTTACAAAATGAAAAGATCCAAAACCACTAAACTGTGCCTCAATAGAAAATAATTTCTAGCTACATGCCTGCATTAGTTCTCGAATGCATTTTGTCAACCAGCAAATTCTCACTGCAGGTAACAAAGGATTATAGCATTAAAGAATAGAAATATTTGATTATTTCCCATTTTTGTCATGATAGTTTAAATAGTTTTTTCCAGTACTCATATTTCCCAGGTTGTTGAGACTACTGATTTTGTCCTTAATGAAGCTGTAATTTTAGTCGTATAAGACAAATTTGATTAAGGCTGGAATCCTGGAAGGTCATGGATTAAGCAGAGCTATTATATTGACCATTCTAACTACTCTGAAAGAATAATGATATTGAAAGGTTAGTATAAATGGTCCAAGATCAATGGCTTCAATAGTACTATTAGTATATTTGTAATTTCGCTGATATATTCCATCAGCTTGGGACGAAGTCTGACATTTCTAGGGAGATACAACGTGACCTTTCTGCTGATCTCAGGATAGGGATATGCATTAAATCAAAATGAATGGGTAATCTGAAACAAAACTGGGTATTTCTCTGATAGCGTAGATAATCTGCTAAACATGGCAGGGTTAGAACTTTTAAATGCAAACAGACCTACATCTATGACTCTTCTTTGAAAGAGCTGAAGAAGAGGTTAAAATCTGAGCTGTCCCAGAATTGTCTTTCAAAAGATGTGTCAGTCTGAAGCAGTAAAGGGCTCAAAGTAGGGATGTGTTGCCAAAAAATGTTTGGTTTACTTTGTTTTTGTTTTGCTTGGTTTTGGGGATTTTCAGTCTGGAAACCCCATTTGTTTCTGTTTATTTTGGACATTATGAGGATAACTTTCAAACAACGGCTCACAGTGGCAGATACGCATATATATGGCCACATGTAGATTTACTATAGTATTTTATAACAAATGTGTATGATATGCGCGTGGGTTATAAAATATGCATATCTTTACCCTGCAACATATGCGTGTTTGTAGGTTTACATGCGAATACATGCAGTGCATTGAAACCACATATAACAATGCACTGAATGCGCTTACTTTACCATCTATTTTAAAAATATATGTGCATACATTTTATGCATGAAAGTAAAACAGAACTTACCCATGTAAGTCCCAATTTATGCAAATAATTTGGTGTATTTTATAATGCACTCATTGATGAAATTACCAGTTTTACCACTTAATCCACCAGCTTGCCCAGTTCTTCTCCAGATCATCGAGTCCCTCCTGCTTCTTCATCCTGAACTCCCCTTCCAGTTCACCGAGACCTCCCACCCAGCCAATAGTGCACAAGAAACACGTTTAATATCACTTACATCAGATAATTAGCAGGTGTAAAAATACATAGTTGGAAAATGTGCACGTGGAAGTGTCTTTTAAAATAGTAACTTATGCGCGTAACTGTTGACCTCGCTTGGGGATGCCCCACACCCCTTCGTTACTCGCATATAATGTGTGCACAAAAGTGAAAGTACACACAAATTGTGGAGTTTTTTTAAAATATGGAATACACGAGTAAAGGCTACTTACTCAAGCATATTGTTGTATCCATTGGTTCCCGACGCCCTCTCTCCGCCCTCCTTACCTCTTTGGCGCCTCGCTCTTCGACCACGGGAAGATTGGCTGCTGCGGCGTCCTTCTGCCGAAGTCCTCCGGTGTCCCCGGACCGGCTCGACGCTGCAACCCGCCATGTTTTCTGGAGGACTAGGGGCGCGCGCGCAGGCGACCCCGACTGAAGTACCAGCGATGGCGCAAATCTCAGGGGCGTCCACCTGAGATGACATCACCCGCGACAGATATATAAGGCCTTAGAATTTGCTAACAGATTGAGTTAGCAAGGAATGGACTCGCTACCAGGGATGTGAATCATGTGCCCGATCGTTTTAACGATCTGGATCAGCTGGGGGGAGAAAAAAATAGGATCGGCATGATTTAAAAAAAAAAAAAAATTGTTTTTCTGAATAGTGCGTACTAACGCGAGTTAGTGCGCACTATCAAAAATTGTTACTTAATGGTTTAAAAGTAACATTTGAGGAAATGTTCATTAGCTAGAGGTGCTTGGTGCTATCCCCGTGGCCATTTTGCTACCAGATATAGCACACACTAGCCAGAAAGAGAAAAAAAGTGCCAGCAGGCTGCAGCAGTGACAGTGCCAGCAGTAGCCACTAGCCAGTAGCCAGTCTAGCCTCAGCTTGCTCTTTAAATTTAACCACTGTAAATATAATAAATTAATAATAAAGTTTTTTGTTTAGTTTTTCTATAGTATGTTAATGTTTTGAAGCTCAGGTTGCAAGTTTCTTTATTAAATGTTTTGTTTCACTAAAGTAGAATATAGAGAAGTACTTAATTTCATGTTATGTAAAGTTTCTTACTTTCTTTAGTTTAATACACAAAGTACTTCATTTTATTTTATTCTACTCCAGTGAAAAAAAAGAAGTTTAGTTTAACACAGGAACTGCAAACTTGAGCACAGTGAATGGGGGGGGGGGGGGGGGAGAGGGATGTGAAGGGGGAGACAGCCCCTGCATTCAGCAGCTCTGATTTTCTGAAGAGATCTGTCCTTCAGAGACCAGGGAGTGGGACTGCTTGGCCCTTCATCTCCCCCTTTCCCTTCCCTTTGTCAAGCTACCAACCGTTTCCATTTCCCATCCCCCATATATTAAACCATCACCTCAGTGGGAACCTTGGTACCTTGGTAACCTCAATAAATAAGAGGGCAGCCAATAGGAATACATATTCATTCCTAAACTGACCTTAACTGACCTGAAAAGTGTCAAATTGTATCATTTTCTGTTAGTGCGCACTAACCCGATTAACGAATTTTTTTACGATAAATCAAGGGAATTTCTATTGTATTACACTCTTCAATGATTAATGACGATATTAAAAATATCGGACGATTCACATCCCTACTCGCTACGATTTCCAAGCTACTCTACCTCCTTGGACTTACCAGGGGTACCCGCTCCTCGGGGGCCTCGCTCTCTCCTTTGTTTTTCAGGTAACAGTCTCCTCGAGGGCCCTCGTTCCCAGACTTGCTCCGTATTCTCTTCTGCCTGGAAGTCATCACTGCCAACTACATCAGTGAGTTACCATCGCTCTCTCAGAGCTTTCCCTGGAACAGGTACTCGCTCCTCGAGGGCCTATACATTCCAGCTCCTGGGCTTCTATGAGACATTGTGTGAGTGTTACCTTCAGGTTCGGTACATGAACTCTGCATACCCTGCCTACTCACTATATTTCAGTTTCTCTACAGCTCAGCCTCCAGGGATCGCTGTTCCAGTTTCTGAGGGACTACAGCCCAGCCGGGCATTCCAGCTCACTACTGCCACCTCTGGTGGTTCAGTATACAGTCTAATAAAAGAACTAGTGTGTGTCTGTCTCCATACTCTGAGCCTGACCGGTGGTCCCTCTCGGGATCTTCCCCCGGGGGCGTGGTCATCTGCCACCGGTCCAAGGATCCACCCACAACTCTCTTAAATAACATCAGATTGTTAACTCCCTAGCAGACTGCCAACTCCGAACAGATTGCTAACTCCCTAGCAGACTGCTAACTCCGAACAAAACAATATCTGTGTGTACACACTACTTTCATGTGTATATGTTAATTTTACATGTGGAAACCATTTGAAAATTAACCCCATGCTTGTAAAATCAGATTTTAAGTATGCAAATAAATAATTTACCCACATATCTTCCAAAAATTAAAGGAAATGAATACATATCCCTAGCTCAAACTGAGATAGTAGAGATCCTATTATTAATACTACTACAACTATTTTTACTGTTAACAAGAGGTCAGATACTTAATGTTAGATGAATCTACAGTTATGGTTTTGCAGAGCTATAGTGTGCCTATGGCCAATATGGCAATGTCCATAGGTGTCACTACCAAAAGGTACCATAGTGCTGCCATGTGCCAAGGTCAACTGTACGGCTGGTGGGTCCTCAGCAAAAGATAAAGCAGCACAGCCCCGTCAAAATCAAAAGCATGATCGGTGTGGCCTTAGTAAATGGAAAAGCAGCATGGCTCCATTGATTTCAGTGGGGCCGCACTGCTTCAGAGGAGAAGGAGGAGCGTGCCCTGCCGGAAGTAGTCCAATGCCCTGTGGCCAGAAGTCGTTCCCTTGGCCATGGGGGCTGAAGAAGGAGACTGCTGTTGCCTGCTAAGTCAAGGAGGAAGTGAGTGAGGAAGAGCAATGTGTGTGGGAAAGTGAGAGAGCATGTGTGCTTGTGTGTGGGAGAGTGAGAGAGCATGTGTGCTTGTGTGTGGGAGAGTGTGAGAGAGCATGTGTGTGTATTACAGGGAGCATGTGTGTGCACAACTACCCCAGTTACTCTCTATCTGCTAATCCATGATAGTTTTAAGTCATCTGGAAATCAAAAGTTCCAAGGTATGATTAACAGGGAATTTTTTAAAATCCTTATTTTAATTGTTGGGTGTTATATGACGTGTCTATTTTGAAATATTTTATTGATGTTTGGAAGATTTATACATGAGTTTTTAATTATTGAATGCTATTCTATTCATTAAGAGGTAAAATTTCAAAGCGGCACATGGGCACATGTACGCGTGGTTCCTGGTGTGCACACATGGGTGTGCCAATTTTATAACATGCATTCGTTGCGGCGTGCATGTTATAAAATCGGCTATCTGCGCACACATTTGTGCATGATTTTATATTGGCACGTGCATGTGCGCGTGGATGCTGACTCGCGCGCCCAAGGGGGGGGATTTTGTAGCAAACATGCGGCGACGCGATCAGGCCTTTCCCCAGTTCCCTAACCCCCTACCTTTCCTTCCTCCCTTTTCCCCTCTCTTTCCAAACCCCTAAATCCCACCTACCTTCCCTAATTTTTTTTCTTGTAAAACTTACTTGCTCCCAGGAGCTGAAGTGAGTTCCACGCGCCAGCTGGCTGCCGGTTTGCACTTCACCAGGACAGCACCTAGCGGCGCTGTCCCAGCCAGCCCTAACCCCTCCCCCTGCCCAGCCCTTTTTAAAAGCCCAGCACTTCTGCGCATACTGGGAGATACGTGCGTGGCCGGGCCGCTCTGAAAATGTGCTCGGCGCACGTGCATCCCGGCCACGCACATATCTTCCCGGTATTGGCGTGCGCCAGGGTTTTAAAATTCCCATGTAATTGTTTTGAATTATTCTTTTAAGTTTTTAATGGTATGGTTTTACTAATTTTGTTTTATGGGGAATGGTAATGTTTCTGTTTCTTACATTGTTGCAGTGCATACAGAATTTGGCTTGTTGCAGTTTCCAGTTCAGGTTTTGTCTGTACATTTCTATTTATACTGTATGGTCTCTTTATTCTATATTTGAGGGTCTATCTGTGTTTTGCATGTGTGACTGAAGTGAGTTATTCCATTAGTGTGTATTTCTGTGTAGGGATCTATAGCAGCTTGGATTTTTCGGTTTTCCTAATAGGGGGTTTATTACTATTTTAGGCCTGGTGTAATATTTATAGTATTAACTTTCATAGGTAGGATTGTTGCTGCTTGAGTGGCTCTCTGAGGGTCATGCCCATGCCCAAGACACACTACAGTAGGCATAATACCATATACAGGGGCGGATTGGCCTATTGAGGGATTGGGCATCCCCCGGTGGGCCGGTCGCTCTAGTCACGTGGTCTGCCGAGCGCGGCCGTGACATGCCGCGCTCGGCAGACCACGTGGGTATCTACTGGGTCGGCCTGGGCAGTGAATCCCTGGGCCGGTCGTCATCGGGAATCTGCCCCTGACCATATAGGTTCCAAGTATTTCTTGCTTTTTGCAACGGTTTTCTGGTTGGCACCTCAGCAGTGCATGTAAATATAATATACATACTGTAAGTGACATTTTTACTGTGCTTTGAATGTTCTTTTTCATGTAAAATCTGTTATTATAAATGCATAATTTTTAATTGTGTGTGAAGAGGGTATGATGGGGTGTGGGGTGCAAGGTTATAAAGTTTTCCTAGGGGACCTAATACCTTCACACCGGCCATGGGCTAGGCATTGCTGTACAAACATTGAACAGAGTCTCCCAACTTGTGGTGTCATGTGTTGTGTAATGGGTGCGGGTGCAGATTTTCACTTGGCCATAGGCGCCAAATTGCCTGGCCACAGCTCTGTGGTTTTGTTTGCTTAGGACAAGCTCCCAATTAAGCTATGACTTTCAAGAAAGACATTTACTTTCTGGAAGTCAGATGAGACTATCATTCGCACTCATCAGTTCATTATGGAACAGCTGCTTGAACAGAAGAGGACAGGGTGAAAAGAGGGTGGCATTCTGGACTGTGCGGTATTTGCAAGGGTCTTCCTACAAAGATACTTACAATTATGCTTATGACACTTACAGGAGCAGTAATGCAGTCAGTTATTCTCAGGACTGACTACTACTGAGGTTTCCCCGACACCAGCAGGGGAGCACTCTGGATGGGAGCCAAGACCCGGTTTAATGTCAGCTGGAATGTGAAGCCTAACTGCTTTATTAGGGAGAAGACAGCAGGCAAGCACTATCTGTGCCACTTTGTCAGGTGACTATTGTCAGACACCTCTTGATTAATTCCAGCACCTGAACTGGTGTTTTCTTTTCTTTTGGCCTGGCAATTTCTGCCAGGTTCCTATGGGCTTTCAGCTCAGTTGGAACCCGCCTCCACTGTGTTATGGTGCCCATAAGTTTTCATTTACAACGGTCCAGAAATTTGTTCTCCCCCTATTTAATATTTTCCCTTCTGCGGAGCCATTGCAGCAACTGGCCCCAGTCAGGGGCCTGGCTAATGTGGACCCTAAATCTGGCCACTAGGTGTCACTGTTGCATGATGAAATTTGAGACTCTCCTTCACCCAAGGACTGTGATTGCTGCCTTTGCAGTATCTTAAGCCCTGGCCAGCCCATGTAGCAGAAGATCTAACCCAGGAAGCAAACCAAGGTCCACACAGCAATGCCCAACACTGCTACTGAACCCGAGTTTGCCTGTTTGAATTCATGCATTAACAGTCCAAATGTGCATTTAATGATGGGGATGTGTGTCACTTGTTATATTTTCTGGCATCATTGGGAAAAGGAATAGCCATGTTCAACTGCCATATCCTTAATTTGCCAGTGTAGCAGATCAAAAAAAAAAACCCAGAAAGAAATATTATTGCTTTTGAGTAATGCTGCTGTCATTTTCTTGTTTTTAATTTGAATGAATTTCCTTTAAGTGCCATATAAAGCTAATTTTCTATCTGACACATTCTGTGAGGGCTGCCAGACAGACTCTTCCACTGTGCGAATTGAAGGGAGTTTGGCTAATGCACGAGTTTATTTTCATGGATAACCAACAGTCCTGTTTGTGCACGTCTGTCTTATTAATGATACTCTGTCGCTGTTGTTTTTTTTTTTTTTTAGTCAATTCTGAGTTTTGAATATTTGTGTTGGAAAAGCTCCCCTGTTCTTCCCTTTGCTTTCGCTTACCCTGTATTTTTTTTCCTGCCTGGGTCAGAGAGATTAACTCATTTTTGCTATATCTTAAGATGTGTCATGTAATCTCCCTGATTCTCGAACTATAAAAAAGCACCTGAAGCCTGCTTGGTTCCATTTGGCTTTGACTCGTTCTTTGGATGGGGGAGTGCAGTGGGATGCTCAGGATTCAGCAGAGTGCGTGGGTGCATGACTAGCCCGCAGCAGCAGCAGCAGACATATGAGCAGATTCTGTGCAGCTCAGCAACTCCCAATCTTAACATTCCGTACATGTGAAGCCCTCCTCATGCACTGCTATAAAGTGCAACTGGTGCCCTTCCTCCCAGTTCTTTCTACCAGACTGAAAGCACAGCCACTGCTGTGTGCATGGTTTATTAGAGCCAGGCTTTTTCCTAATTTGTTGTGCTTTTAGACCTTGTGTATTAAATAGAAAGGGAAAAAAAAACCCATATCCCCTTGCCGATCAGCTGCTGTGTTTTTCTGTATGACGTTCAATGTCACCCTTAACCAGGGTGGAACCAGACTGCTGGCGCTAACCTTTAAAAAGGAGATAGAGCAGCTTTTAAACTAGAACAAAGGGGAAAGCCGACAGTCGCTCAGCAGTGCATGGTTCGGAGAGAGATATCCTTAAAGGATACTAATGATGCATTAGAATTAGGGCATCCCGACAATGAGGTTCCAATAATTAGAAAAGCAGTCCAAGTGCCTGTAACTAAAAACTTACCTGAGCTAAAAAATTCAAACTTATCCCTATCAATTAAAAAGCAGAATGAAAATACAAACAAAAAACAAACTTTGAAATGTTTGTATGCTAATGCCAGAAGTCTAAGAAGTAAGATGGGAGAATTAGAATGTATAGCAGTGAATGATGTCATAGACTTAATTGGCATCTCAGAGACATGGTGGAAAGAGGATAACCAATGGGACAGTGCTATACCGGGGTACAAATTATATCGCAATGACAGAGAGGAGCACTCGGAAGGAGGTGTGGCGCTTTATGTCCGGGATGGCATAGAGTCCAACAGGATAAACATCCTGCATGAGACTAAATACAAAATTGAATCTTTATGGGTAGAAATCCCTTGTGTGTCAGGGAAGACTATAGTGATAGGGGTATTACTACCGTCCATCTGGTCAAGATGGTGAGACGGACAGTGAAATGCTAAGAGAAATTAGGGAAGCTAACCAAATTGGTAGTGCGGTAATAATGGGAGACTTCAATTACCAGAAACACTGGTGCAGGACAAATCTTACACCCACCAACAGTTTCAGTAAATATTATTTTATTCCAAACGTATTCAGTGTATCAGAATTTTTATATTGGCAACTCCTTCATAGCAATAAGTTTTAGGGGGACTGCTATAACTTATTGCTATGAACTACGGAGTTGCCAATATAAAAATTCTGATACACTGAATGCGTTTGGAATAAAATAATATTTACTGAAACTGTTGGTGGGTGTAAGATTTGTCCTGCACCAGTGTTTCTAGTACTTGTGGATGTGCAAGGATCGTGCTTCTTCTTCATTTTAGACTTCAATTACCCCAATATTGACTGAGTAAATGTATAATTGGGTCACGCTAGACAGATAATGTTCCTGGATGGAATAAATGATAGCTTTATGGAGCAATTGGTTCAGGAACCGACGAGAGAGGGAGCAATTTTAGATCTAATTCTTAGTGGAGCACAGGACTTGGTGAGAGAGGTAACAGTGGTGGGGCCGCTTGGCAAAAGTGATCATAATATGATCAAATTTCATTTAATGACTGGAAGAGGAACAGTGTGCAAATCCACAGCTCTCGTGCTAAACTTTCAAAAGGGAAACTTTGATAAAATGAGAAAAATTGTTAGAAAAAAACTGAAAGGAGCAGCTACAAAAGTAAAAAATGTCCAAGAGGCATGGTCATTGTTAAAAAATACCATTCTAGAAGCACAGTCCAGATGTATTCCACACATTAAGAAAGGTGGAAAGAAGGCAAAACAATTACCAGCATGGTTAAAAGGGGAGGTGAAAGAAGCTATTTTAGCCAAAAGATCTTCATTCAAAAATTGGAAGAAGGATCCAACAGAAGAAAATAGGATAAAGCATAAACATTGGCAAGTTAAATGTAAAACATTGATAAGACAGGCTAAGAGAGAATTTGAAAAGAAGTTGGCTGTAGAGGCAAAAACTCACAGTAAAAACTTTTTAAAATATATCCGAAGCAGAAAGCCTGTGAGGGAGTCAGTTGGACCGTTAAATGATCAAGGGGTTAAAGGGGCACTTAGAGAAGATAGGGCCATCACGGAAAGATTAAATGATTTATTTGCTTCGGTGATTACTGAAGAGGATGTTGGGGAGGTACCCCTAATGGAGAAGGTTTTCATGGGTAATGATTCAGATGGACTGATTCAAATCACGGTGAACCTAGAAGATGTGGTAGGCCTGATTGACAAATTGAAGAGTAGTAAATCACCCGGACCGGATGGTATACACCCCAGAGCTCTGAAGGAACTAAAAAATGAAATTTCAGGCCTATTAGCAAAAATTTGTAATTTATCATTAAAATCATCCATTGTACCTGAAGACTGGAGGATAGCAAATGTAACCCCAATAGTTAAAAAGGGCTCCAGGGGTGATCCTGGAAACTACAGACCGGTTAGCCTGACTTCAGTGCCAGGAAAAATAGTGAAAAGTGTTCTAAACATCAAAATCACAGAACATATAGAAAGACATGGTTTAATGGAACAAAGTCAGCATGGCTTTACCCAGGGCAAGTCTTGCCTCACAAATCTGCTTCACTTTTATGAAGGAGTTAATAAACATGTGGATAAAAGTGAACCGGTAGATATAGTATACTTGGATTTTCAGAAGGCATTTGACAAAGTTCCTCATGAGAGGCTTCTAGGAAAAGTAAAAAGTCATGGGATAGGTGGCGATGTCCTTTCATGGATTGCAAACTGGCTAAAAGACAGGAAACAGAGAGTAGGATTAAATGGACAATTTTCTCAGTGGAAGGGAGTGGACAGTGGAGTGCCTCAGGGATCTGTATTGGGACCCTTACTTTTCAATATATTTATAAATGATCTGGAAAGAAATACGACGAGTGAGATAATCAAATTTGCAGATGACACAAAATTGTTCAGAGTAGTTAAATCACAAGCAGATTGTGATAAATTGCAGGAAGACCTTGTGAGACTGGAAAATTGGGCATCCAAATGGCAGATGAAATTTAATGTGGATAAGTGCAAGGTTATGCATATAGGGAAAAATAACCCGTGCTATAATTACACAATGTTGGGTTCCATATTAGGTGCTACAACCCAAGAAAGAGATCTAGGTGTCATAGTGGATAACACATTGAAATCGTCGGTTCAGTGTGCTGCGGCAGTCAAAAAAGCAAACAGAATGTTGGGAATTATTAGAAAGGGAATGGTGAATAAAACGGAAAATGTCATAATGCCTCTGTATCGCTCCATGGTGAGACCGCACCTTGAATACTGTGTAGAATTCTGGTCGCCACATCTCAAAAAAGATATAATTGCGATGGAGAAGGTACAGAGAAGGGCTACCAAAATGATAAGGGGAATGGAACAACTTCCCTACGAGGAAAGACTAAAGAGGTTAGGACTTTTCAGCTTGGAGAAGAGACGACTGAGGGGGGATATGATAGAGGTGTTTAAAATCATGAGAGGTCTAGAACGGGTAGATGTGAATCGGTTATTTACTCTTTCGAATAGTAGAAAGACTAGGGGGCACTCCATAAAGTTAGCATGGGGCACATTTAAAACTAATCGGAGAAAGTTCTTTTTTACTCAACGCACAATTAAACTCTGGAATTTGTTACCAGATGATGTGGTCAGTGCAGTTAGTATAGCTGCGTTTAAAAAAGGATTGGATAAGTTCTTGGAGGTGAAGTCCATTACCTGCTATTAAGTTCACTTAGAGAATAGCCACTGCCATTAGCAATGGTAACATGGAATAGACTTAGTTTTTGGGTACTTGCCAGGTTCATATGGCCTGGATTGGCCACTGTTGGAAACAAGATGCTGGGCTTGATGGACCCTTGGTCTGACCCAGTATGGCATTTTCTTATGTTCTTATGTTCTTATGTTCATATCTTGTTAAAAGTTTGCTATATCTTCTGATCAGGAAGTTTTGCTCTAACGTCTGACTAGACTTCAGACCTGCTGACTTTTACCCATGACTGGCCATGATGTTTGTGAGGGAGTGAAGTGCCGCTGGCCATGCTGCACAAAGGCTTCACAGCTCCTGTCACATTTCCAATTCCTCTACACCATTTTCCTTTCAAGGGTGCTACCAGTGCAACCTACGTGTAATCAATAATACCCACTCGTGAGGTAGCCTGGCGATGTCCTGCCATTTTGTTCTCTCACTGGGAGGAAATTCATGGCGTGTTTGTACAAGGCTTGTAGTACTTGGTGGAAATACCTGTATGTGGAAGACCCTCCCAGACTGGCCACTAGATGTCACCATCCCTGTCCTTAGAAGACACTTAGCAGAAGCCATCCATACCCTTCAGTCCCTCCCACCAGGAGGCTTTGGATTGGATGACTCAGTGTTATTCAGCCCAGCCATTCTAAGAGTCAAGGAGTTCAATCAGAGGGTAAAGATTTATTTTTTCCACTCTCTGGTGGGGCCTCTCGGCCTTGCCCTGTGGAGTTTTCCTTCAGAGGGGATACCTCATCGTGCACTCCCTACCAGAGGGTCCTTCTTATGTTAAGTTACAGAGAGATAGATTGTCGAGCCCGATACCCTATAGGGGCAAAAGGGCTCTCACCAGGGGACCAAAGACCTGTGAGCCTCCTCTAAACCCTAGGTGGGCAAGCACCAGTGATGGATCCTGCTGCGAGAGACAGTGAAGGCTAGAGGAACAGAAGTAAGAACCAGCCAGCAACAAAAGACAAAAAAAGGTAAAACAACAGATAAGTAACATTTTACTTATATACAAGTCTCATAGCCAGGCCTGAGCTCAGAATTAAATAAGGATTGCTATAGCGTTACTATGACTTTCCTCAAAGAAACAAAGTGAACTCAGTTCCTTTCAAAAATAGAACTTCTCTAGCCTTCACTGTCTCTCGCAGCAGGATCCATCACTGGTGCTTGCCTACCAAGATTTTAGAGGAGGCTCACAGGTCTTTGGTCCCCTGGTGAGAGCCCTTTTGCCCCTAAAGGGTATCAGGCTCGACAATCTATCTCTCTGTAACTTAACATAAGAAGGACCCTCTGGCAGGGAGTTGTTATGGTTAATGGTGTTTGGGTGGATCCTTGGACACTGTGGCAGCTGACCACGCCCACAGGGGGCAGTCCCGTGAGGGGCCATGGTGTCAGGCTAGACTCCGGACAGACAAACACAGAATTGAATCCTTTATTAAACAGTGTGAATGGCCACCAGAGGTGGCAGTAGTGAGTAGTGGTTGTAGAGCCCGGCTGGGCGCGTCTCTCACAGAACGCTGAAACAGCAGATCCTCTGCAAGGCAGTGCAGAAGTGAAAAGAGACTGAAAGTAATGAGCACACAATAAGATTAGCATTCAGAGTCCCAATGTAGAAATAGGAGAAGCTCCGAGACAGGGAGAGCAGGCCCTCGAGGAGCGAGTGCCTGATCCCTTAGAGCAGAGAGACTCAGTAGCGTTGTACTCACTTAGCAGTAACAGAGATTCCACTAGACGAGAGGTCTGGCACCGGAGCAGAGAGCAGGCCCTCGAGGAGAGAGTATCTGATTCCGGCGAAGCAGTACTGTGGAGAGAGATGTTATCTGCACTTACTGATGGTGACTGTATGTTAGTTTTTCCAAGTAGAAGGGTAGAGGCTGCAGGCAGCGACACAGGGAACATGGGCCCTCGAGGAGCAAGTACCGGTTTCCTGAAAGCACCTGAAAGAAGCAAAGAGGCCCCCGAGGAGCGGGTACCCCGTTAGAGACCCCGAAGGTTAGTAAGAGTTCCAGATAATGCTGGAGTGGCAGAGTAGCTTAGGAACGGAGAGCAAATCCCATCCGTACGAATCCTGTTGCTAACTCAACGAGCTAGCAAATACTGTAGACAGATATACCCGGAAGTCGTGGCGTCAGAACAGGGGGACGCCCCTGAGGTTCACGCCAACGTAGAGTTAAAGATGAGGGCGGCGTGCACGCGCCCTAGAGGTACCTTGAAGGAGAATGGCGGGAGGCAGCACCAAAGCCGGTCCGGGGACGCCGGAGAGAATGGCAAGCAGACACCGTGGCAGCCATCAGTCCAGGGTGAGCGGGAGGAGCCGAGAGTAGAGAGAGGTAGGCAGGGCGAAGCCGTCGAAGACCGATGGTCGCAACAGGAGTACATGATGAGGTATCCCCTCTGAAAGAAAACTCCTTAGGGCAAGGCCGGAAGTCCCCACCAGAGAGTGGAAAAAATACATCTTTCTTTTACCTTTTTTTGTCTTTTGTTGCTGGCTAGTTCTTCTTTCCGTCTTTTTTCTTTCTTCTTCCTACTAGCCTCTTTAAATAACTCAAAATACTGCTCCTGGATCTTCCGAAAACTTAGTCTGTAATGTACCCTAATGTGAGTGTCTCCTCTGGCTTATTCAATTTATTTATTCACTAACTATATTAAAATAAAGGATAATTTTTATCCCTGACACTAAAGCCACAGAACAGCTAATGTTTAACATATACACGCTCTTTTCACTTTTCCAGCTATTTTCTAATGTTGCCTTAGCATGCAGGGCAACATGTAGATTAATTACAATTAAACTTACATAAACTGAACTTAAATTGCAATAAAAATCTTTTCATTCATACATCTCAGTCTTTTACAATCATTCATTAGCTGTTCTGGCAATTACTAATCACTTATCTGTACTTATTAGGCCTCAAGTGAGGAGAACTCAGATAGCAATTCCTCTTTCCTGCCAGCTCCTAACTGACTAACTCTTTCAACTGTTGCTTACTAATATTACAGGGTTATGCCTACTTTCGATGATGTCTTTACACAAAAAAAAAAAAAATGAAAAAGAGCTTTGCAGCACTCACCTGGAGGCGTCCCCAGCACTGGCAGCAACAGCAGCAGGGGATAGGTTTTTATCTTTTTCTTCTTTTATGGGGCTCTGATCCTGGGAGAAGGACTCTGCCGGCAGTGTCAGCCATTGTTACCAGAGCTGACAGCTGTCGGAAGCTCGTTTCTTCAGTGTTTTTTTCTTCTTTCTCCTGCTCTGTTTCTGGCACCTAAGGGGGATGGCGGCGGTGTTCAGTAGGTCCCAGCATCAGCGGCGGCCTGGCGCTTAAGGTCCCGGTCAGGCCCCTTTCTCTCTTGCTCTGCTGTCAGGAAATCAGTGACACTTCCAGGCCTTTTTAGGGTGTCCGGCAGCCCTCCTCTCTCCTTTCTGAAGTGGCGGTGCCGCTCGTGGCAGGAAGGCCCGTCTCTATGGAGCGGGATTCGCGGGGGCATTGTTCCCCCATCTTTTCATCCCTTCTCTGACTTCAGTCGCAATCTTCCCCTCAGCGCTATCACAAGAGGCTTGCACTGGCTTCTTGCGGTCTCGTGGCTCTGCCAGCTGCCGTGGCTTCCCCCTTACTTTTTACTTTTGGGGCCCCTTGCAGTGGGGAATCAGCGCTGCACATCCAGGTCTTGGCTCTCTGCTTCCTTACAACCGAGGGTCAGCTTTCACCTTTGCAGGCCGGTCCCTCTGCTTTATTTTTGCTCCTTCTCTTTTTATTTTTTCTGTTTTCCCTGCTGTACTGTCTTCTTAGTTCTGGGTGGGGAGTTTCATAGTCACTCATGGTACCTTTTTCTTAATGTTGCTGATCCCTGTTTTCTTTTTTCTCCTTCTTCTTCTTACAGGTTTCTTCTCTTCTGTGTTGTTGCTCCTCGGCCCCTAGCCCTTGGCAGTATGTTGAGGCCTCACAGGGTGCTGTTTCTAGCCCCTTATCCTGCTGCCGTCCCTGTGCCTTTGGCTTTCTCATCACCAGCCGCAATCACTCTGGATCCCTTCGGATGCCTCTGCGGATCTTCAGGATTAGGTAAGTCTTAATTTAATTTTTTTTTTAATAGGGTAGCCCCTTTACATCATCCTCGCTGGCTGCACTCAAAGGACAGAGGCTGAAGTCCAGTGAGCCCATCCACAACCTGAATGTGGCAAGCACCTGTGACAGCACAGATTCCAGTTTAGGAAAAAGTATCTAGTTAAACTTTAAAAGGTAAATTTTAAAACCCGTGCACGGGCATCCATGTGCGCGCGGTTCCTTGGGCGCGCGCCTGGACGTGCAGATTTTATAACATGAGCGCGTCAACGCGCTCATGTTATAAAATCTGCTACCCACAAGCTCATGCACGCCCGATTTTATATCAGCGCACGCGTGTGCGTGCAAGTGCCGACGCACGAACATAAGGGGGGAAATTTTATAAGATGGGAGGGAAATGGGGAAGGGGCCTAAACCCCATAGCTAACCTGCCTCCTTTTTCCCATATCCACCTCGACCCCTAAAACCCTGCTGTTTTGTTTTTTTTTTGTTTGTTTGTTTTAATACTTACCTGCTCTCCGGAGCAGTAGCAGGTTGCGCGTGCCGGCTGGCTGCCGGAGCACGCTTCAGCGGGACAGTGCCTAATGGCGCTGTCCCAGTCCATCCATGCCCTGCCCACACCCCCCAGACCCCACCCTGCCCCTTTTTCTCTAACCCGTTCTTTGGCATGTACCAGCAGATATGTGTGTGGCCGCAGGCCTTTGAAAATTCCAGCGGTGCGCGCTCTGCCCAGCCACGCGTGTAACTCCCGGTTTTAATGCATGCCGGGTTTTTAAAATCAGGCCTTTTGAGTTTTGGACTTTGAGTTAGTGGGGAGGTTTTCGGACCCCCCCCCCCCCCTTCCCTACTGGATTGCAGTGTTGAGGAATAGCCTGATCCCCTGAGTTTTACACAAGAGAAATCCCAGAAGTAATAGCTAAGGATAAAGGAACAGCTGAATGAAAGGAAGTAAGAGCAAGAGAAGGAGATCCCATCTGGATAATCTGCACATCAAGGAACCAGGACAGGCTGGGTGTCTAAGCGGAAGAAGATGTCTAAAGGTAGGGTTTTTGTAGGTAAGTGGGAACCTTCTCACTAGGGTTCCATGGGACGGCTGCTGGGAGAGTATGCACATTTAAAATCACCATGGACTCTACCCATATGTTTGTAACAAAGGACACCTACCTACCAAAAGAAAACTCCTGTACCATCAGTCAGATGTAATCTCACACTTCTGAATAATGGACTTTATTTAACTTTATGAATCAGTAAATTATTGTTTAACGTCCAGTTCCGGGTCCTGCCTGTTCTTTTGCAGCATCTCTCTCCTGGAGATGCCACAGCTCCAATACACACACACACACACAGGATCACACACCATTGTCTGGATCATAGACGAGAATCTCCCCCCATAGAAAGAATCCCCCCCCCCCCCCCCCAGGGATCAAGAGTCAAGCTGGGAAGGAGTCAGCTAGCCGGAGCACCCCTGAAGAAATAAATTGGATTGTGGGACTTAACTCACTCCACTAACGGTTACATGTAAAAGGCAGACTGCTCCATTCTGCCTACTACAGCTAGGCTAGACTAGGAAATGTAGCAAGCTCACCAGTTTGACAAGGCTAGGTGTGGCATGAGACCTGCCGGTCAGAGGATCCAGATTTTCCTTGGCAGCCGATCCTTTCATGTAAAGAGAGGATGGCACTGGAGCTCAGCTTGTACCTGTGGATTACTCTGTTTTCAGGAAATCCCAGCGGAGTAGTCCTGGGTGAGAAACTCCTGGGCTTTGGCTGCCTTCTCTGCAAAGCCAGTTTCTCTGCCCTCTCTTTCTGTCTGTTTTGCTCTTCCTGGCCTTTGCCTCTTTTACTCTCTGCCCATCTGTCTGGTTTTTTTTTCTGCCTCTGCCTTTCCACCCTTTCCTGCATTTGGTTGTCTTTTTCCTCTTTTGCCATAGTTTGCTACAGCCAGAGCACAATAACAAGCTCCAGGGTAGAGAATAAAGTTTGTCTGGTCCAGGACGGCCTTTTATAACTGATGCAGTTTGCCTCTATTGCCTTCCTCCAGGTAGTGAGATATTTGGTGACTTTAATATCACACATTATTTACTGCATAGTTTATCGCAATTTACTACAACGATAATATTCAATTATGTGAGATCTAAGCATCTGAATAAAATCAGTCTAATTCCATCCTAGGGGCACATACCACCAGGCGTCAGCACTTAGGGAGGCCACCCTCCACCACCACCGGCACCCTGAAATAACATTGCAGCCATAAGTGCCATAAACTCCTTCTCCATTTTCAACTTCTGAGTCACTGCCCTTTCTGCTGGATGAGAAAATAGGAAATCTCCTCTCCATATTTATTTATTTAAAAAGTTATATAGCCTGCTTTTAGCAATCCAGTTGGACTAAATGGGTTACAACATATCAATAAAATGTCTTATAATAAAAACACTTCCATACTAGGTAAGGAGGTGGAGGTGGTGGTGGAAAAAAAAACAACAAAACAACTCCCTTCTATCAAAGATAAAGATAATCGTCTCCAAAACACAGTTCTTAATGCTTGGAAACTATAGTCCCCACTTTCACTGGACTCAGGGCAAAGCAGTTGCCTTCCCAACCCCTTCAGGCAGGGGTGTTTCCCTCCTGACCTCAGAGCAGGTCAAAAAATACCCAACTCTCTTAAAAGACAAACATGTCTCTCTACTCTTCTTTTATCATCAAGGCTGAACCTGCCAGGTCTGTGAAAGCTCTAGTAGGACATCTGTCCTTGTCTTCCCAACACTGCATGCTGTGAGGCCTACTGGGATCCACCAGCAATACTCCTTCCACTCCCAAAAGAAATCTACATCCAAGCACACCTGTTCATGATCAGCGAAGGGTTTGATAGCCTGATCTGGACCGATCCCAGCAGCCTGGATGGAAAAAAAATCTTAAGGATGGTCTTCAAAGATGATTAAGATATAGTGTTAACCAGAGGAAAATTAGTAAGAGAAGCAAAGTACTCCTTACATCCTCTCCTGCCAAAAAGGGGGAAAAAAATATGAGGCCAGGAGACTGATTCAGATTTTTTTTTTCTAGCATATCTACCTTTGTAGGCACATTCACTATAAACGTATCACATTGAACAAATACAAAGGTAATTTCATAGTTGGTCAATTGGGGGAACTCAAACCCAAGCGATGATGTGAACCTGCACGCCTCTGGCAACTGATCAGGCACATTATAACAGACATCATAATTTATTTTCAGCATTACAACAGGCATCATAAATTATCTTCACATAGCATAATACATTAACATCACCACAAACTGGCTTCCAAATTAGAAGAGCTCAACCCTTTCTCTTTTCATCCCATATCATTATAATCCCAAAACATCAATCACAAAAGAGCTCCTTAAGCTGGAGAACTAGCAAAGGGAATGGTCATCACCACTCCTCCAACCTGGGAAAGACATACCCAGTCTGGGCATACCTAGGCCCCTTCCACCTTCCTCCCAACTAAACTCAGAACTCAAGAAAAGCTAAAAACCTTCAAAAAAGATCTAAAAACATGGATGTTCACCAAAGCATACCAACTCACCCAATGAACAACACAACGCCAACACCCTCCGGTCTAACCTGAAGAAAAATGAAACTCAACACAAGTATGGATTATAACAAAGAATAGAAACGTGAAAAAAAAAAACTGAACAGCAACTAACCTGTTTATGATATCCCCTATGTTAACAATCTTTTGAACCTTTTTGAAACCCTTGTTATCCTCCTTAACCTTATAACCTCTGTATTTTTTGTAAACCGTTATGATGGCGAAACCGAATGACGGTATATAAAACTCGATAAATAAATAAATAAATAAAACCCAGTCATGGGAGCACAACCAGTCAGAAGTCACTATCCCACCACAGAGACCCCATGCCAGCATTGGCAGGGAACAAGAAAATTACAGCGGAACACCACAAAACCCACTGTGCATCACTGTGAAGAGGGTGCTGTGGAACACCGTCTAATTATACATCTCCAAGGGTGAGGTAGCATAAGTATAGTCTCTTCAAGCAGGCCCCTAGGACTCCCAGGGTTAGGGAGAACAATGCTTGCTAATCCTTGAAGCACTTTAAGGAGCAAAGGACTGAAAACTGCTTCACACCAAAAAGCCTGAAAAATCAGAGGAAATTCAACTACAGGGGAATCCTGTCTGAAAAGAATCAATTGTTAAACATCAATGGTAAAATAAATAAAAAGAACACCATGTATTTTTTAAGGGATTTTGAAGATTTGTATAGACTGCTATTTTTTTTTCATTTTATCCCAACAACCAAGAACATTACAAACTACAACATTAATATTAATCTATTACAAATTACAATCCCATCCTCACATGTGAACAAAAAGGCGGACCATCAGTTGATAGTAGATCCATAGCAATTCTATCTAGCTTCTTGACCAGATGCCAGTTGCTTGAAGATGTTGACTCCTGGAGGGCATCTAAAACACATTTTAAAAAATCCTCCCACAACAGGAACAATTTTTCCAAACTTGCAATAACCATCATTTTATCAAATTCAACAATTCACAATCAGCAATGTAAAACACAGTCCTCCACCCCTCCTTAGGAATGAAACTTCAGTTACAGTTCAGCCACCCCTTCTTCCTCATTGCTCCCTAGTGGCAAAGGATCATAATGATCAGGATGGGGTTTCTTCACAGTAACTCCATTGTGTAGCAAGCACTCTGTTTTGTACTTTTCCACAAAACCATCCCATCTGAAGTACATGGCAGTATGTTTGTAAATGTTCTTCCTGATTTTCATCTCTTTTACCTGTTATGCCATTTGTTTGGAGTAATCTGGATGGCTCCTTACAAAGTCATAGTCAGTCTTATGCTTGATGACATATTTGTCGGCATACTCCCATATGCAAACTGTTTAAAAGACAGGAAACAAAGAGTAAGATTAAATGGTTAGATTTCTCAGTGGAAAAGGGTAAACAGTGGAGTGCCTCAGGGATCTGTACTTGGACCGGTGCTTTTCAATATATTTACAAATGATCTGGAAAGTGATACGATGAGTGAGGTGATCAGATTTGAAAATGACATTAAATTATTCAGAGTATTAAATCACAAGCGGATTGTGATAAATTGCAGGAGGACCTTGTGAGACTGGAAAATTGGGCGTCCAAATGGCAGATGAAATTTAATGTGGACAAGTGCAAGGTGGTACCTATAGGTAAAAATAACCCTTGCTGTAGTTACATGAATTTAGGCTCCATATTAGGAATTACCACCCAAGAAAGAGATCTAGGTGTCATAGTGGATAATGCATTAAAATCATCAGTTCAGTGTGCTATGGCAGTCAAAAAAGCAAACACAATGTTGGGAATTATTAGAAAGGGAATGGTGAATAAAATGGAAAATGTCATAATACCTCTCTATCACTCCATGGTGAGACTACACCTTCAATACTGTGTGCAATTCTGGTCGTCACATCTCAAGAAAGATAAGTTGTACTGGAGAAGATACAGAGAAGGGCAACTAAAATGATAAAGGGGATGGAACAGCTACCCTATGAGGAAAGGCTGAAGAGGTTAGGGCCGTTCAGCTTGGAGAAGAGACAGTTGAGGGGGGATATGATAGAGGTCTTTAAGATCAGGGAGGAGGAATAGCTTAGTGGTTAGAGCAGTGGACTATGAACCAGGAGACCAGTGTTTGAGTCCAGCTGTTGCTCCTTGTGACCTTGGGCAAGTCACTTTACCCTTCATTGCCTCAGGTACAAAAACTTAGATTGTAAGCCCTCTGGGGATAGAAAAATACCTATAGTACCTGAATGTAAACTGGTGTGATATCTCAATTGAGATCAAATGCTGGTATATAAAAATAATAAATAAATCATGAGAGAATGGGTAGATGTGAATTGGCTATTTACTCTTTCAGATAATAAAAGGTCTAGGGGGCACTCCTTTAAATTAGAAAGTAGCACATTTAAAACAAATTGGAGAAAATTATTTTTCACTCAATGTATAATTAAACTCTGGAATTCATTATTAGAAGGTTTGGTTAAGGCAGATAAGTTTAGCTGTGTTTAAAAAAGGTTTGGATAAGTTCTTGGAGAAGTCCATAAACTGTTATTAGTCAAGTTGACTTAAGAAATAGCCACTGCTTATTGCCAGTAGCATTAGCATGGGATTTATTTAATGTTTGGGTACTTACCAGGTACTTGTAACCTGGATTGGCCACTGTAGGGAACAGGTTGCTAGGCTTGATGGACCCTCGGTCTGACCCAGTATGGCATGTGTTGCGTCCATCAAGCTCAGACGACTTCGCCCAAAATGCCTCACCTTTCTCTCAGCTTTCTCCACAAGCCTCGGGAGTATGGCGTCCGAGGCGTCTCCTTGCCGCATCCTTCGGCTTCCCCGGAGCAGCTCTGGCACGGCGTTTGGCCATCTTGACCCGAGGCCTCCTAGGGTGCATGCGCATGCGCGTTCCTACCTTTGTAGCAGTGTTGGCGCAAACCTCGGGGGGTGTCCCCCTCGAGTGACATCACTGCTTCCTCATATTTAAGGTTGCCCATTTGCTGACTCTCGCCGGGGTTCTCTAACCTGGGTACCCGCTCCTCGGGGGCCCTCTGCTTATTTACAGGTGCCTATCCTCTTACAGGTACTCGCTCCTCAAGGGCCTGTGTGTCTATCCTGGTGCCTGCTCCATTCTTCAACCTGCTGGAAATCCATCTATCAGCTACAAAGAGTGAGTACAACTTCTACCAGTCTATCTCTCATCAGTTTCTCGCTACCTCTCTGCATCAGGCCCTAACCACTATTGTGGAACGGGGTCTCCTCTGCCGAGGACCACGGACTGCTAACACCTATCCTCGCTACTGCTCATTGGGATTCTCTCTACTCAGCTACGGGAGTGTGTTTAACATCTGCCAGTCTGTCTCTCCTCAGTGCCTTATTGGACATCTGCAATGGGGCCTTACACCACCATTGTGGGACGGGTCTCCCTCGCCAAGGATTACAGACTGCTACCAGCTAACCTGCTGTCTACTGCCTCCTCTGGTGGTCATCCTAGCTGTACAATAAAATAAACTATCTCTGTGTTAGTGCTATTGAGTCTAGCCCGGTGCATCAGTCTCCCTACGGGGCTCTTCCCTGTAGGAGATAACAGCACTGTTGCCTCTGAGAATCCACCAAACACCTCGATATCTGTTATTGTTTGTAAGGATTTAGGTGGACCCCTGGACTCTGTGGCTGCTGACCACGCCCACAGGGGGAAGTCCCGTGAGGGGCCACAGATCAGGCTCAGCTTTAGGAAGCACACACAGTTAGATCTTTTATTAACAGTATTGAGGAGTCACCAGAGGTGGTGGTAGTGAGCAGGAATGTAGCCCGGCTGGGCTTGTAGTCTCTCAGGCTCTGGAACAGTGATCCCACAATGGCTGTGCTGTAGTGGAGAGAAACTGATATCGTGAGTAGAAGCAGACAGTATATGCAGGGTTCAGGATTAGCGCCTCGTTGGTATAGTACTCACACAGCGGTCTCTCGGTAGGGAACACAGGAGCTGAGGAAAAGGCAGGCCCTCGAGGAGCAAGTACCTGGTTCCAGGGAACAGCTCAGAGAGAAGTAGATGGTAACTCACTGATGGTATAGGCAGCGGTGTCTTCCAGGCAGAAGAGAAGTCCAGGTAGCAAGTCCAGGAACATAGGCCCTCGAGGAGTGAGTATCGGTTCCAGACAGCGACCTGAAAGAGAAAAGAGAGAGAGGCCCCCGAGGAGCGGGTACCCCAAATAGAGTAGTCCAAGGTGGAGGCAGAGTAGCTAGGTACGGAGAGCAAATCCCATTCGATAGGAAACCTTTGTTAACTAGACAGCTAGCAATCGCGTAGGCTATTTGTATCCGGGATGCGTGACGTCATCACAGGGGGTCGCCCCTGAGGTTCGCGCCAAAGAAGGTTCTTGAAGCAGGGCCACATGGCGTGTGTGCCCTAAGGCGACTGGACAGCATGGCGGGAGGCAGCGCCCAAGCCAGACCGGGGACGCCGGAGAGGACAGCACGCAGATGCCGCGGCAGCCAGACATCTGTCAACCACAGGAGGAGTCGCCAAAGAGGTAAGGAGGGCGGAATGGAGACGTCGGGCAGCGACAGTCGTAACAATATCATAACAGCATGTTCTTATGTTCTTATCTACTTCTCTCTCTGATATTCCATGCACCGGTAATTCACTTGCTGACATTCCATGTAATTCATTCCATGCACTGGGTACATGAGAGTAGTGTAGGTCCAGGGGGTGCTGAAACAGGCCTTTGAGGCCCTCCTCAGCCAGTCAGGTATTCAGGATATCTCTAACGAAAATTTTACGTGCAGTGTATGCAAATATTTCTCATTCATATTCATAAGGGATGTCCTGAGAACCCGACTGGCTGGGAGGGCCCTGAAGACTGGCATGGGCCAAACATAGTTCTCACTTTCTCCAGACTAATCATTCAGTCTAGGATACTCTCCTGGGGTCAGCCCATTTCATAGTGCTGGGGACCACTCATGACTGATCCTCACTTCTCTGGCAATGGGGGAGGTCTAAGACATAGAAACATGATGGCTGAAAAAGACTGTATGGCCCATGCAGTCTGCCCATCCAACCAATTACTTAGCATCACTTCTTTAGAGATCCCCTGTATTTATACCATGCTTTCTTGAATTTGGATACTGCTTTTGTCTAGCACCTCCACTGGGAGACTGTTCCATGCATCCACCACCCTCTCTGTAAAGAAATATTTCCTAAGATTACTCCTGAATCTACCCCCTTTCAACCTCATCTCAAGACCCCTCATTCTAGAGCCTCCTTTCCATTGAAAAAGGCTCACCTCCTGTGCATGGAAACCTTTAAGATATTTGAATATCTCTATCATATCTCCTCTATCTCGCCTTTCCTCTAGGGTATACATGTTTAGATCTTTAAGTCTATCCCCATATGCTTTAGAACGAAGACTACTGACCATTTTAGGAGCCATCCTCTGGATTGTTACAGATTTTGCTATCATCGGCAAACTTTTCCCGGCAAACCTTCCATTATGTCTCTCACAAAAATGTTGAAACAACCGGTCCAAGGACCAACTCCTGAGGCACACCACTAGTAACAACTCCCTCCTCAGAGAAAATACCATTTACCCCTATCCCTTGTCACCTCCCACTCAGCCAGTTTCTAATCCAGTCAGTCACTCTTGGAGCCATACCAAGGGCACACAATTTATTTATAAGTCTTCTGTGCGGAACCGTGTCTAAGGACAGTCATTCTAGGCATTAGTTTTTGTAGCAATTTCCTATTTCTGGTATCCTATGTCATAAGTACTTTACTTTTGCCCTTTTGAGTTATGATCCAGTTTAAGAACCACCCATGATTTCTAGGAAGATGCTTTTTCCCTGCCTGTCTGGACAGCAATTGCAGTATTGTAGGAAAACCCATCTCCTCTATTGAAATCTCATAGGATATACTTCTTATGGAGAAACTGACAGCTTGCAGAAATAATCAGTATTTCTCTATATGATCAGAATATGCAGAATGTAATGATTTGGTTTCCAAGCCAACTTTGCTTTACACCTTCTTCCCTATCTAGGGTCTTTTCTCCCTTTTTCTCTCTCTCTGTCTCTCTTGCCTACCTCTTTTCAAGCCTGGAAAGTAAATGTATTGTGAGTTAATTCATATGAATATGTATTGCTATAAGTCACTATCCACTGAGTTATTCACTATTGTTTATTTCTGGTTATATATATCAGTGTCACCAAAATGGCCCTTTTCTAATGTCTTCAGTGGTTCTAAGGACATTGGGTAGATGAAGTAAGAGAGATGGAGTTGTGCAGGGAAAAAAAATTCATTTTCATTTTTTGGTTTGTTTTCTGGAGGTTTTATTCCTATGAATTTTGGTTTGTGGAATGTTTGATTCGTGTGAAAAAAATGAACCAAACATGAAAATAAAAAGGTCCAAAAACCAGAAAACAGACTTCCAAAGACCTCCCACACACCCAGAAAAATGCCGGGGCCAGGATGCCCCCCAGCCTCCACTTACCTGGTCCAGTGGGGATCCACCGGCGAGGCCTAGGCCCAGGCCAAAGCCTCGGCCTTGAGTAGGCTGAGGACGTGGTAGGTCACAGTGACCTCAGCCTCAGCCTATACCGACACACAGGCCCAGGCCTGATGCAGAGACCCAGCTTGGCCCAAAGGCTGGGTCCTGACACCAGGGCCTTGACTCGCACAGAGGTCCAATGCCGGATCCTGATGCCTTGGCCTTGCCTAGGCACAGGCCAAAGTCTCAGCCTTGCATAGACCGAGGCCACAGTAGGTCTCTGCAAACTTAGCCTTGGCCTACTCAAGGCTGAAGCCCTCAGCCTTGGCCTAGGCCAGAGCCTGGGCCCAGGCCTGAAGACACAGCCCAGACCAGAGGCCAGGTCCTGATGCTAGGGCCACGACCTGGATCCAGGCCCAATGCTGGAGCCCATCCCGGAGGCTGGAACCTGATGCCTAGGCCTTAGCTTAGGCCAGAGCCCAGGCCCAATGCTGCAGTCTGGCCCGGAAGCTGAGCCCCAACATTAGGGTCTCGGTCCAGACCCAGACCCAACACCAAGGCCTGGCCTGGAGGCCAGGTTCCCATGCCTGGGCCTCAGCCTAGGGTCAGACCCAGACATGGAGCCCAAGCCTTGGAGCAGATTTGACGTCCTTTTCTTTTCTTCTTCAAATGATGCTATCCCCTGGGGGTCACACCGGAGTTAATTAACTCTGGCAATTTCACCCCAGCAGACATTTTGATGTACAAAGTTAATTAACTCTGCTGCGATCCCGGCAGAGGACAGTGTCAGTTGAAGAAGAAAAGAAGAGAACGTTGGACCTGCTTCGAGGCCTGGGCTCCAGGCCTGGGCCTGACCCTAGCCAAAGCCCAGGCATCAGGACCTGGTCTCCAGGCCAAGCCCTGGTGTTGGAACTCAGACTCTGGATTGGGCCGCAGCGTCGGGACCCAGACTCCGGGCTGGACCACAGCTTCAGGCCTGAGTTCAGGCTGCATCCTTGGCTGAGGCCTAGATATTGGGAGCCGGCCTCTGGGCCAGACCACAGCATTAGCCAGACTCCGGCCTAGGCCGAGGTCGAGATGTCAGGATGCGGCTCGGCCATTTCTGTGGATACCTGATGGATCAGATAAGTTTGTTCAGGTAGGGGGCTCGGCCAAGGTTCAGACATCATGTTTGAGCTTAGGCCGAGACCTCAGCATTGCAATTGGTCCTACACCACAGCCCCTACTTTGGGCCTCAGCCTATACCCTAGGCAAGGCCCTGGCATTGGGCCTAGGTCTAGGCAGAGGCAGAGGAACCGGTGTTGCACTCAGGCATAGGTTGTGGGCCCTGCTTTGGGCCTCGACCTATGCCCTAGAAAAGGCTCCTGCCTTGGGCCTAGGCCAGAACCCGATGCATTCATTTAAAAGGAATGAAATGAATAAGGTTTGTTTTATTTGGGGATCCCCCGATTTGTTTTGAGGCCCCCCCAAATGAAATGAATCAGACTTCTTTGTCATGTTTTGCACATTCGTTTTAGATGAATGCACATCCTAGGCAGTAGCAATGGAGAATTGTGTATGACACTTCCCATTGGGAGGTGTCTTTTCTATTGTGATGTTTTGAAAAAATATTAGGATTCCACTTGGCTTGGGGTTCTTTTGAGCTTGACTAACTGAAATTTCAAGCATTTCCTTCTTGGGGGTCTTTCTTTCCAAGAAAGAAGTCCTTTTCCCTGTTTCCTATTCTGAGAGGGTTACTGGTGTGGGTCCAGCAGTCACCTTTGTGTGTCCCTTATTCTTTGTACTCTTTCAAATATTACAAAGACTAGGGGACAAACAATGAAGTTACTGGACAATACATTTAAAACTAATAAGAGAAATTTTTTTTTAACTCAACATATAATTACTCTCAGATTCATTGCCAGAGGATATGATGAAAATTATTAGTGGAACTGCATTTAAACAAGGTTTGGACAATTCCTGGAGGAAAAATCCATAAACCATTATTAAGGTGGCATTGCAGAAATCCACTGCTTCCCACTGGGATAAGCAGCAAGGAATCTGTCTACCCCTTGGGATCCTGCCAGGTACGTTGTGACCTGGATTGGCCACAGTTGGAAAGAGGATACCACACTTGATGGAACTTTTCATCTGACCCAGTACGGCAAGTCTTGTATTCTTATCTTCTTATGTTCTTTTGGATTGCCAGGTCCAAAAGATCAGAGAGATTTTGTCTCGGAGTCTAAAAGTGAATCCCTGAGACACTGTAAATCTGGAAAGGAGCACATTGGCTCCTGCCACTTTTTAACCACTGCTGCTGTGCTGTTCCACCCCTCCCTGGCTTCTTATGTTGCAGACACAGAGCAAGGCCCCTAGCTTCTATAGCCCAGCTCTATGGGTGTATGCAGGCACAGGATAGGAGACATAGGTAATGGGAGGAAGGGGGGGGCCTGTTAGAGGGGTGTGGACATCAGAGAATTTAACTTGGGCACAGAGAAACCGGAAGAGCTGAGAGAGATTAGGGCTACTTTATTGTAAATTAAAGGCAGGAGAACCTGAGGCTCTGTAAGTGGGTGACTGGGATCCTTTGAAGGAGAGGTCCCAGCACCTAAGTAAGAAGTGCGTGCTGGGGTGAGGGACACTCTGGTGAACAGGCTGGGAGGGCGAGCCAATAGAAAGAGTAGGAGGGGGCACTATACACAGGAAGAGCCACTGGTATCCTCCCATGCCTGCCAATGCCCTCGCTTGTGCACTAGCACAAGGGAATTGGATTGCCGTGGGGCAGCCGCCATCTGTCTGGACTGCAACAGGGCAGCAAAGAGAGACTGAAATACCTCTCGTTTTGGAGAACAATGAGGCCTAATAATGTGAGCAAGCAAACTCTTGTCTGCCGCACCATTGCTGTTTGTAAGCATATTAAAAAAAAGTTGTTGGACTCTCTGTTTGAACCCTTCTTTCGTGCACATGACACCAAAACCAAGGCCTTAGTGGCAGGAAGGTGAGAGGAACCCAAATCTATGCAACAATATTCCAAAGAACCAACGAAGAGGTCTCTAAGAAGAGCGGAGAATTCTTCAGAGTGTTGCAGAAAGGGATTTTCTTTGTGGGGAGTCAGAGGGAAGACTGCCTTTCAGGGAGAAGGCCCCCACAGAGCTGCTGCCTACGAGAAAGCATCAGCATAGGAGTTTCTGAAGAGCATCAGCAGGAATTCCAGTTTTCCCACTGAGGAGTCTGCCTCCAGTTTGCAGGCACCATCGTGCAACTGCCCAGGAGGCTCCCTTGTGAAGGGCAATTACTGCCAGGATGTGCCCATTCTCCATTGATTGCACCTGGAACTTTATTTTCTGTATTGATGTGCACCACTCGACAGTGTGCCACTTACAGTTTACATCTGCAGGTTAGTTTTCAGTAAAAGGATTTAATTTTGAACAGCAGCCAGCCAGCATGTGCCCATGTTTCTTTTTTTACTGGAGTAGTGCAGAAGACCTGCAGGAAACCCTAAAGGACTTTAAAGATTTATTTTCTTTCATCTCTGTCAGAAGAAGAACCTGGGAACATGGGTGGCAATCTGGCTCCAGCTCACCAAAACGAGCTCCTACAACACACTAGCCAGCGGGACAAAGGCCACATAACTATGCTTATTTGTATCCTTTACTCTTAATCCAATGTAAGCTTGCAGAACACCAAACCTGAAGTAAAATGCTTTGAGTGATCTCATCATCTCCACTCTAGTAGACCAGATGGTCTGAGTTATTGTCCCCTGTCTTGCTCAGATTTACGCTGATAGTGTTCTTATTTATAAGCAGACCATGGGGGACACAAGAGATAACACTGCACCAATAACAGATAACTTCCTTCTGTTCAATCATTGCTTAAAACCTGAATATATGAACAGTAGGACCTCAATATCCTACTGTGAGGTGACTGGAAATGCACCTCAGTGCCTTGATTTCCTCTGGCGATATGACTGGTTTTGCTCAGTTTTAGCTCCATGGTGTCTCTTGTGTGTTAATTTGATGTCCCTCTGAAACTTAAGAACCAATTCCAGTTTTTCTTATAAAAAGGCAGATCAACGCTAACAGGCATAATTACAAATTCATCTGTTAAAATTTAGAGCCAAACATTATATCCATTTTTCCTGTAGACACAAAACGGTAAAACTGCCTTTAGTAGATCTAAACCATATTATTAAAACTTTGGGACAGGGAGATGTGGTAACAGGGACCTCCACTATGGGGAACCAGAGTACCAGAATTGACAGCTGACAAAGTGCTTCTCTGGTTTGCTCTACAGAGAGTGATGCACCAGATGAGTTACTGTAGGTAACGGGACAAACAGCCTCTAGCATTGATGAATAATGCCTTCAGTCTCCTTTAAAACTATGTGCCTTGTAGGATGAGGGGCATGGCTTTTCCTGCAGATAGAGTGAGTAATTTGCAAGAAGCAGATTTATGCAGGTAAAAAATATTTTAACCCATGGAAAACAGCTTTCAAAATTGCCCTCCCCATGTTTAAAATAAAAGGAGGAAAAAATATATAATAGTGATAAAAAAAAACAGTAAAATAAACTAGAGGTACAGAAAAGCCAATAGCAAGGACTGTTCGCAGGGTTAGATTTCACCCCCCATGTTATTTTTCCCCCCTCTCGTTAATGCCTTGTTATCATGTTTTATTGTTCAATGTAAAGCGCCATGCCTTGCGTTTGTTTTGCGTTACAATGTGAACCGATATGATATCCTGGATGAATGTCGGTATATAAAAATTTTAAATAAATAAATAAATAAATAAATAAATAAATAAATAAATAAATGTCTGGTCTGGTGGCAAGATAACACATATTTTGCTGCCATTTCTCCTCTTTTCCCCCAGGATTAAACAAAGTTTGTCCTGCTCATTCTTTTGTTAGTTTTAGAAATGCACGTCTCTGATAGCTATGCATTTTGCACAATGTAGAAGGAAATGCATTTCTGTTTCTCTTTCTTCAGTGTTGCACTGCAAGGCAGAGTCTGACCTCTTGGGGTTTCCATTTCAGTTTTTGTATGTATATTTCTAGTTTCTAATTTGTGATCTTTTATTCTGTATTTGGTGAGGGGCTGTTTGTGTTCTGTATGTGTGACTGAGATGAGGTATTCTGCTAGCATGTAAATTCTGTTTAGGGATCTCTAGCGGTCCAGATTGTTCTGTTTTCCAATCAGAGCAGGAGGTGCATTGGTGTTATAGTGCACGCTGCTGTATTTGCAGTGCTACCTTTTCTTCATAGGTAGATTCCAAAACATCTTGGGAGTTAGTGGAGTTTTTTTGGAGTGGGTACTGTTTGATACATATGCACAGGATTTTCTTTTATTCAAAGAGTGCCTGGAGGTAGGGATTGCATTTGTTTGATGGTTATATGAAGCTTATACTATCCTATGGGACCTTCTACTGATCAAGTTTATGGATAAGTATCATTTATTTTTAAGATATTTTAGTCTTGATAGACAATTTTCAAGTGTGCATAAAAAAAAAAGAAAAAATAACAAAGAGTAAGAAGTTTGAACATGAGAGTAGTAAATGATTTGTGATTAATGTTTGTTTATGATTTGGTCTATAGCCCTTTGCCGGGCACAAGACTGCAGATTCATTCCAAGTACCTTATCCTTTGTTTTGTGGATAGGAAATAAAAAATGTCAAATAGCTGACTGCGAGAACATGCATCTGTGAGTAGATTTCCGGAGTTCCCCTTGTTCGCTTTTTACAATTTGAGCCCTGCTTCAGGTGCATTACACCAAGGAGAGACCCCTTACTCTAAGGTCTCCTGGAGCATTGCACTATGGGAGGGAAGCCTAGCTGTGAAGTGTTCTGAGATTTGACCTGCAGAGAGAAACGCAGCTGCAAAGTCCCTTTTTACATTACATCGTGACCTGGGAACTGTATTGTGAGGTGCTCTGGTGCATACTATCATGGAAGAGAAACTCAGTAATGCAACTCTTCCAGTTCTCTTGTAAATTTGTTTTTAAGGACCTGCTTAGGTTGGCATTATATTAGTTACAATCAGTTATTTTGTCTTTTCTTCTTAAGTTATTTATACCTCTATGACTGTTGTAGTGCAATGCATGGCAGAAATGTTTGTAAGTATGCTTTGCATAATGCAGTGGCCATGGTTTCTCTAATACACCCCCCCCCCCCCCTCCCTGAGATTGAGAAAGCAACAACATAATTAAGAGTTGTGAGAGTTTTGATACCTATTGATAAACTGGGGGTACTTTAGCTGCCTAATTTCCGGCAGCTAGACATGACCTTCTGAAACTCTATCCCAGCATAGTGGCTTAAAAATATGAATGTATTCCAGAACAAGTGTACTTTTAGATGCCCTAGAAGTAGGCTTTTCCCGGTGCTTGCCTAGGTTGGAGGAGATACCTATTCAAATATATGTGATTTTTTAAATATATGCAGGTAGTTTAATCATTCCAAAAGCTGGTATAATTTGGAATGGCGCAGTTCATCGCTGCAGCCAGTTTGCTGCCATAAACCAGTAGCAGCAGCATACTGGTGGCAATGAATTGTACAAACTCCTCTCCCCCCTCACACCCCCCCCCCTTAAGATTGGCCACTTAATTTATGCTGCACATCCCCAATTGCTGGCAAAGTCTTCCACTTAAGACTCCCTTTTTAACTAAAATCCTGTGCCCATGCTGACTTCATGCATTTCAAATACATTTCAAAATCTCTTTCCAACCTGCTATTGCGTTTGTCAAGGCTACTATGTCCATCTGACAAACTCTCTTGCTTCCAACCCTCTCCATCTCTTTGCCACACTCAATTCCCTCCTCAGACTTCCTGCGTCTCCCACCCCTCCCTTCACTCTATGCCCATACTGTGTCTGACTACTTCCATGACAAATTTCACAAAATTAGTCTTGAGTCCTCAACCTGGTCACCGCCATCTTCCCCTCCCCTCCCCTATTTCATTTATCTACCCTCCTCTGGCCACTGCCATCCTCTCTTCCTTTTTTGAAATCACTGTGGAGGAAACTGCCCATCTTCTCTCTTCTTCCAAATTCATTACTTGTTCCTTTGACCCCATTCCCACTCAGCAAATCAGCTCTATTTGCCCTGCAGTCATCCTCAATCTATCACTTTCCACTGCAACTGTTCCTGCTGCTTTCAAACATTCTATGATCACACCACTTCTTAAAAACCCCTCACTGGATCCTACCTGCTCTGCTCTCATCCCATCTCCCTTTTGCATCCAAACTACTTGAATGTGTTGTTCACTTCTGTTGTCTTGACTTTCTTTCATCTTAAATCATTATTAATCCACTCCAATCTGGTTTTTGCCCTCTACATTCCACAGAAACAGCCCTTGCCAAAGTCTCCAATGACCTATTCCTTGACCTGTCTGCTGGTTTTCACACTGTTGATCACTATCTACTCCTTTAAACTCGCTCGGATTTCGAAACTCCATCCTGTTCAGGTTCTCTTCTTATCTCTCCCATTGCACATTTAGTGTGCTCAGTGGTGGAGTCTCCTCTACAGCTACCCCTCTTTGCTTCTCTACTTATGCTTTTTCCCTTAGTGCTCTTTTCTTCTCCCATGGCCTCCAGTAGAACTCCAAGATCTACCCCTCTATACCAGAAATTTCATCAGGAATACAGTACGAAATCTCAATCTGCTTCTCTGAAATTACTGCCTGGATGTTCCACTGTAACCTTAAACTCAGCATGGCCAAGACAGAATTTCTTATCTTTTAACTCAAACCCATGCCCCCTCTTTTTCCTTCCTCGATTTCTGTGGATAACACTGTCATCCTCCCCGTCCCCTCAGCCTGTAAACTTGGAGTCATCTTAGACTCTTCTTTCCCCTCTACATACATCCAAAACACTGCTAAAATGTGTTGTTTCTTTCTCTATAACATCACCAGAATCCTTCCCTTACTTTCTTTTTTTTTTATTTTTCAAAATACTTTTTATTAACAGGGAAAAGGATCATACACTTACATGTGAAAGTCATCAGCATAATGAAAAATAACAGTAACTAAGCCGTTCTACAAGGAAAACTGATAACAGGCAAAACATCCTCAGCTGGTGCTGATCCCTGGTATTTATAATGTTTTAAACCCCCCGCATCTCCCCACCCGTCCTAGCCGTACAGCAGAGCCCCGCTAGTACGAATTCTAGAGTTCACTTGCAGTTATACCTCACATATACCTCATTCATACTCTACCCTTCCCCTTCACCCCACCCCTTACCCCAGTGGAGACCATATGGGTGTGTAGCCATTGTGCCGCAGACCATCTTGTAAAGCCACGGGAAAGGCATCAAAACATGAATTCCAACAGTCACAATAAAATGTATCCGGTTTCCGCTTGCCATCCAGAAAGTCCATGCGCTCTAGCTGTAGAAGGGAGGCCATTCTCTCGAACCAAGCAGCAAGGGACGGTATGGCCGTCGCGTCCGTCCAGTACACCAAAACCGTACGACAGGCCATCATGACAGCCACATGCTCGAATTTAACCCGTGAGCGGCCGCCAGGGATGGAGCCAGGCGACGAGCTCATCAGCAACACCCGTCCAGAGATGCTGACAGGGATACCTGTACATTTGCTGGTCACGTCTAATACAGCAGTCCAGAAGGGTCGCACTACTTGACAGGCAAACAGGCAGTGAAAGAGTGTGCCAGCCATCGTGCCACATTTCATACATAGGGGGAATTGTGTATGCTGCATCCGAAATCGACGGACATCATCATAGTAAATGCAGTGCAGAATTTTAAATTGGACTTCACGAAGGCTAATATCAGGAAGCAGTTTGTATAGAGCGGTAAAGCAGGTTATCAGCTGTGGCACGGTGATGACACAGTCTAGCATAGATATCCAGCGAGTTGCCAGAGATTCCATGCGACCAGCAGGCCAAAGCTTTTGGCCCATCTTCTTCCAGCCCGTGATGGTGTTGGCAAGACAGGCTGTATCAAAAACATTAGTGGCAAAGTTAACTTTAACCCTTAATTCATCTGATGACCAGGAAATAGACTGCAGATAGTGACGAGCTTGAAGGTAAGCATAGAATTGCCCAGTAGGGGTGTGCATTCGGTCCCTATGTATTGGGCAATCTGCAATGGATGTGACCCTATTCATTGTATTCGTGGGGAAGCGAAACGTATCGCGATTCCCCACGAATACACGAATCTTCGCTGAATTATTCGGCCGCCTAAAGAAATCAATTTAAACAACCCTCCTGACCCCCCCCCCCCCCCCCAAGACTTACCAAAACCCCCTGATGGTCCAGCGGGGGGTCCGGGAGCCATTCCCTGCACTCACACCCTCAGTGCCTGTTTCAAAATGGCACCGATAGCCTTTGACCTACTATGTCACAAGGGCTAATAGTTTAAAAAATTGGTCAGCTCCTGTCACATGGCCATCGGTGCCATCTTGTGCTCCTACCATGTGACAGCGGCTGACCAATGGCACCGGTAGCCCCTGTGACATAGTATGGGCAAAGGCTATCGGCACCATTTTGATTACTGGCAGCCGACGGTCCGAGTGCAGGAGGTCGCTCCCGAACCCCTGCTGGACCACCAGGGACTTTTGGCAAGTCTTGGGGGACCCTCCTGACCCCCATAAGACTTGCTAAAAGTCCAGCGGGGGTCCGGGAGCGACCTCCTGCACTCCGGCCGTCGGATGCCAATATTCAAAATGGCACCGATCGCCTTTGCCCTCACTATGTCACAGGGGCAGTTGACAAGCCGCCCTATATAATCGAAAATCTGGCATATTGAACCCGCCCCGTTCTCGGGGATGTTCCAACACACTATAGGTAAGCCGGGTACGCTTCCCTCGCCATAAGAAATATTGAATACTGGAGCGCAGCTGACAGATATATCCAGCAGTCAACCAGCAGGGGATCATATGTAACAGATACAAAATCTTAGGTACCAAGACCATTTTAACCAGGGCACATCTCCCAAAGAGAGACAGAGGAAGAGGGTTCCACAGAGTTAGTTGCTATTGCAGCTTGGTAATACAGGTAGTAATATTCAGAGCATACAGCTGTTCTAATTGTCGTGGGACCCAGATCCCTAAGTATTTGAGTTTACCTGGGGCCCACTGAAAGGGGAAGGGGCCCACCCAAGTATCCGGCAATTGAGCATTTAAAGCTAGGGCCTCCAATTTAGTGTAGTTTATTTTGAGGCCAGCAACCTTCTGAAATTGGTCAAACAAGTTAATGATAACTGCACACTAGTTTGCGGTCTACCAACGAACAACAAGATGTCATCAGTGAACATAGCAGTCTTAAGGGGGTGACCCTCCACACTAATCCCGCTGTAATTCTTTTCCCCTCTGAGACAGATGGCAAATGGTTCTAGGGCTAATATGAATAATAGGGGGGGAAAGGGGGCAACCTTGTCGAACCCCACAGTGCAGAGGAAAGGCCTTGGTGGGTGTTCCATTAAGCAGAATAGTAGCGCTGGGATTACTATATAAGATCTGTAACCATTGTAGATATTCGCCCACGAAGCCATACCTCTGCAGCGCCCAAAACATGTAATCCCAAGATAAAGAGTCAAAGGTCTTTTCAGCATGTAAACTAAGGATCAGTGCCTAATAACTCAGCGCTGCCATGAGACGCCTCACATTGCGCACTTCCTGGCGGCCCTTGACAAAACCAGTTTGATCTTCATGAATAAGTTGGGGTAATATAACGTTTAGCCGAGATGCCAAGACGGTCGCTAAGATTTTCACATCGATATTAATTAACGATACTGGCTGATAGGCGCCTACCTCTAAGGGATCTTTCCCCTGTTTAGGAAGTACCACAATGACAGACTGATTGGAAGCCGCTGATATGCCATTGGTGCTTAATATATCAGTATAGTATTTTTGTAAAGAGGACAGGACAACAAAACTCAAAATTTTATAATATTCAGAGCCAAAGCCATCCTGGCCAGCAGCTTTACCCAGTTTCAATTTCTAAATCACAGAATAAATTTCTTGGGTGGTGATAGGGCTATTTAGCGCAGTGATATGGTCCGTCGTTAGGCGGGGCTACTGAACTGCATGGAAAAGAGAGTTCGTGGTCTCCATATCCATAGTTTTAGCTCCATACAGCGACTTGTAATAGTTTAAAAACCGATCCACAATAGCTGCGGGGGCAGTCTGATGCATACCCCTACTGTCTTTGATACCCACTATGGACACCTTCTGCCCCCTAGGTCGTATTAAGTGAGTCATAAGTCGACATGCCCGGTTACCATGTTTATATAGTTGATAATGGTAATATCGAAGGGATTTAGATGCCCGTTGATGAATTAAGCAATTTAAAGCCTCTCGGGCCCTGTCCACAGCTTTGTCTTTGGCTGTCATAGTTACCATATGGTGCTGTTGGGCTGTCTTGAGAACCACAGTTAACCACAAAATTTCTGCATTACATTTTTTATTTAGCTTGGTCACATAGGCTATAATGGACCCCTGCATTACCACCTTCCTGGCTTCCCAGACCGTCGCAGGGGTGACCTCCGAGGTATCGTTATGATCCACATAGTCTTTCCAACAGCCCTGTAAATAACTATAGAATGCCTTATCTAAGTATAAATCGGGGCGCATGAGCCAGGAGAATGGGGGTCGGACTCTGAGTCCCCATTGCAAGACCATTGTAACAAGGGCATGATCAAAGAGCGAGATGGTACCAATACTCGCATCTTGCACCCTAGAGAAGCACTGTTCTGAGATTAATAAATAATCCAACCGGGAGTAAGTATGGTGTGGATTAGAAAAAAACATGAAATCCATTTCACTGGGGTGGAGAACCCGCCAAATGTCCAGCAATTGGAGCTCCTGGCAAAATAAATTATCGCCCATGTTTCAATCCATCTCAGAAGTTTAGGAGGGTTGTTATCAAGATGCTTATTAGCAACTATATTGAAATCTCCCCCGACCACCAAGCTGCAGTCAGAAAACTCCGTCAGTAAACTCACCAGGGTGGTAAAAAATGTAGGGGAGTACACATTGTAGGCATAGACATTACAAAATGCTACTTTCTGCTGGTATAAAGTCCCCACTACAACAATTTAGCGCCCTTCTGCGTCCTGGCAAGTGCGCGTTAACTGAAATGGCAGGTTTTTGTGAACGAGAATGGCAACTCCCCTTTTACGGGTAGTAAAAGAAGAAAAATAACACTGACCCACCCAATCTCTCCGCAATTTAGCATGTTCTTCATCCCCCAGATGGGTTTCTTGGAGAAACACCACCTGTGCCTGCATACGTTTAAACATGGTGAATAATTTTGACCGCTTGATCGGCAAGTGTATGCCATCCACGTTCAGGGAAACAACCTTAACTTGTGCCATAGTGCGTAAGTAGTATTATGACAGGAAGAGGAGCCCCCAGAGGGGACTCCCGCACCAAAACACTGGACTCCCCAAGATCTCCCAGCCTAGATCTTGGAGAGAGAAAGAGCAGCCACACTACACTCCATGGCTTAGAGGCTTTGCCCAGGTCTATGCTTGTCTCCCCTCTCCTCCCCTCCCTCCTCCCTCCCCCTCTTCCATTCACATCCAGTCCAAGCATCCATACCACTCTTACAGCATTCATACATACAATTCTCCACTTCAACAGGCACAGAGCCAACCCCATCCCGTACACATGTTGTCGAGTACCAGGGTCGCCCTCCTCCGGCCCCACTCCCTCCCCACATGGCTCTGGGTAACCTGGAAACATGTCGGCACCAGACCAAAGCTCTAAACTAAGTTCCAAACTACATAGTAGTGGAAGCCCCCTCAGATTCTCATAAAGTATATCACTGTCTCTGAAGTGTACTTGAGAGCTAACACAGAGAGTACAAAGCAAGCAATGACCACTCAGGCCACCAAGAGAAATGCAATTAAAATTGTATAGATCAACCATCTGCTTGTGGCCAACAAAACTTCACCAAATGGCCAGTCCTCGAAAAGCAGCAGATTCCTACTCCGGAAGAAATAGGTTGAAGAATCTTCCTGGGCCACTGAACATTAAGTCTGAATCCTGACTGAACAGTAAGGGCTAACAAGTATCACCCCTGCAAACTGGGTTACTCAGAACTGGGTAACTAGAACTTGACATGGTGCTGGTGCTCTCTTCACACAGCTTCAGGTTGTGACAAGGTGCCAATAAAGCCATCTGCCTCCTACTTGGAGTTGAAAAACATAATTTTGTTGTCATGATGCACACGTAAGTTTGCTGGGTAGAGCAGGGCAAACCTAATACCCCTCTTAGGCAATTCTTTGCAAGCAGGAGCCAAAACTTTCTGCTGCACTGCTGTGTTGGTGGAGAAATCATTAAACAATAACAACTTATGGCCTTGGTACTCCACTGCTCCTTTCTGCCGATAGGCTTGTAGCAATTGGGTTTTATGTGCCCAGTTCAAAATATGAGCCATGACAGGCCGGGGCCGAGCATTGCCTTCCTGTAAGGGCCCTATACGGTGCACTCGCTCGCACTGTAAATGCTCTGCAGAGAGCTCCAGCCCAATCTGCTTCGGGAGCCAATTCTCCACAAAGTCTCTCAGCTCTTTCTCTTTTACCTCTTCAGGAAGACCAATAATTTTTAAGTTGTTTCTTCGGCTGCAGTCTTCCTGGTCTTCCAGTTTGGCAAGCATTTCACGCTGTCTGTGCTGAAGATCTGCCATGTGGTGCTCTGATGCTGCCAGACGGTCCCCTATATCAGACAGAGTGCCTTCAGCCACATCCAGGCGTTTTGCATGTCCTTCGAGGACCGATTTAACGTCTTCTCTGGCAGTCTGGAGCTTAATAAGTCTCCCATCGAGGGCATCAATGACCCGTTGCGAAGTTCTTTGCAAGGCCTCCTCAGTAATAGAGGCCATCACTGTTTCCCTGGATGGAGCCGCCGCCATTTTGGCTACGCACGGGCGAGGTGGTCGGCGATCGGAACAGCAGCAGGAGCTCCGGTTTCTCATTTCCCGCGCGGTGTGGCTTCATGGCGGCTGGCAGAGCATCAAGGACAGCGGGAAGGAGGCAGGGAAGGGGCAAATTTGGAGCGGTGAATCGGCACTTTTCATGAGGTTTAAGGGAGCGGGGCTGCGGAGCACTTATCTCCTGCTTCGTCTCCCTTACTTCCCTTACTTTCTGAACACACTTCTGGAACCATTATCCACTCTCTTATCACCTTCACCTTAGACTACTGCAACCTGCTTCTGATAGGTCTCCCAGTGAGCCATTTCTCTCCAGTACAATCTATCCAAATTCAGCTGTTCAACTTATCTTTCGCCAGTGTTGCTATACCCATAAAACTTCTCTTCTCAAATCACTACATTGGCTCCCTATCCATTCCATAAATAATTCAAGCTCCTCTTACTCACCTATAAGATCCTTCATTCTGCAGCTCCTCTCTACCACTCCTCTCTTCCTACATCCCTCCTGATGAACTCTGCTCCTCAGTTAAGTCACTCCTATCTATGCCCTTCTCATCCACCACAATTCCCAACTCCATGCTTTCTACCTTTCTGTGCCATATGCTTGAAACAGACTTCCTGAGTCAGTGCGACATGCTCCCTCTCTAGCCTTATTCAAATCCAGTCTAAAAACCCACCTTTTTTGAGGCTGCTTTTAAATCTTAGCTGCTGATTCTCCCACTCACAGCCTTATCAGTTTTAACCATTTTCATAATAAATGAAATTCCCTAAGTCTCTTTTGTCCTGTATATTTGTCTTGATTAGATTGTGAGCTCTGTGGATTGTTATGTGGCTGGAAGAGAGTGTGGACCCCTTGCCCGAGGGTTAGTTGGCACTACCTGCGAGGGTGAACCCCCACAGGTCCCCACCGTCAGGAGGTGAGGCTGAACTGAAGCAAGGGCCGGCTGGAGCTTCACCAATACCAACTCGTTCCCCGCAGGTTGAGCCTTTGGGTGCGTGGGGCTGGCTGGTCTTAAGTGGGCCCTTGTGAAGATGATGGAATAATTGAGGTTCAGTCCGAGGTCAGAAGCCGGAGAGTCGCCAATAGCCAGTCTAGAGTCAGAAGCCAGAGAGTCGCCGACAGCCAATCCAAGTCAAGAGCCAGAAGATCCGTCCGTGGAACCAAGGGAAGGAGCAGGACTAGGAACAAGGCTTGGAAGCAGGAACAGGACTCGGAAGGCAGGAACAGGACTCGGAGCACCAAGAAGCACAGAAGACCTCACCAAGGCGAGCAGACTCGTTGCCAAGTCAGGGAACTGGAGGAGGAAGTTCCCTTAAGTAGTCCCAGGCCTTTAGACATCATCTGGAGGGCTGGACTAATTCTGGTGCAGCTGGCCCTTTAAAGGAATGCAGGAGGCGCGGCCGTGCGCCTAAGGAGGGCCCTGCCCAGAGAGGATTGTCAGAGGCGTCGTCCTGCGGCCTAGTGCCTTGATCCCCCTGCCGCAGAGGGTGGTGCAGGGCCGGCGGCGGTAGCCGCGGGCCCCGATGGAGCAGGATGCCGTCCTCCGGGAGGTTTCCCTGCAGCCTCCCGGGAACCACCCGAGCTCCCGACGCCGGAGAAGGAGCTAGGAGGAGCTGGCCGTGGTCTCCAGCAGCTGAGCCGCCTAACAGTGGATAAAGAATTGTTTCATCCATTTCAACAGCACTGTGCATGTCAAGTAGTGCTATAGAAGTGATAAGTAGTAGTAGTAGTATTTTTTTTTATGAGTAATTCAGAATCAAGGTTTATGAGAAATCTTTATTCCTTGGCTTAGAGTTCTTCTAATAATTCTGTGAAGTGTTTATCTTGGCATTAATATAATTATTGAACGTATCAAACTGTATCAATTTAAGAATATGCCAAGTTCTTATATGATTATGAACTCCAAAATCAAATACAAATTAGAACTATGGGACACCGGTAAACCAAGTGAGGAAAAGCCCAGCATTCAATGCATATAAGAAGATGAAAACCTGTCTATAGGCTCTAAAGCTATTGCACCCGTCGGTCGCAGGCAGCTGCGACCTTTGCTGCTCACCTCCTTTCTCTGTGCTGATCCAAGTCTGGGGAGAATGGCAATCTCCACGTCCACACGCCAACCCTCATGGCGTGCCCGGGAAGGTGTGGGCACTCCCGGCAGCCATCTTACATCTGGGGTTAGCTAAGGCACGTGCGCATGCGCCTGCCCACTTCTTGAACGCGTCATGGTGGGAACCTCGGGGATGTCCCCACCGCATGACGTCATCCGCTTACCATACTTATCTCAGCTAACTTCTTGCACTACGAGTTAGCAAGGATTCTGGTCCTGCTATTTCTGCCACTGGGACTCCATCTTGCTAACCTACTGGGTGACCTAGGTACCCGCTCCTCGGGGGCCTTGCCGCACTCATGGCTATCCGCTCCTCGGAGAGCCATTTCTCTTTGCTTCTCTGTTCCAGTGAGTTCCTGCATCATCCTCGGACGTCCCTTGCTATTCTTGTTTGGATCTCCTCGGTGCCTGACCCTCCATCTACTTCCTCAATACTGGCGTGAGTACAGTATCTACTTGTTTACCTTTCTGGCACGGATCCCCGGGTTACCCCGCATGCGGGCCACTACCGGATCCCTCCAGCCTTGTGCAGCTTTCCTTCGGCTTCCAGCCTACCCCGCACTGAGGACCACTACCGGAGTGCCAGAACAAGCTACACCTAGAGAAGGTAACCATTGAACTACTCCACGCTGAGGATTCTACTTGAACCGACCAGCTGCAGGTCACCCTCTCAGATATGGACTCTATTGATCCGCTCCTCGGATCCTCAACGGCTGTATAATAAAGTTATTTCCTCTGTTGTCCATCTCTGCTGAGACCTTGCCTGTTGTGGTAAGGGCCCACAGTGCTCCTCCCTGTGGGTGGAGCCTTCACTCACCACGACCCAAGGACCCACTAAGAACGTAACAAAAGCTATAATGCTACCTTCAGATGGTCAGATGAGGGCATTCAGCCTTACTGCATAGTTAACCCTTGTTTTCTTGTTTGTTGATTAGTTATTTACTGAATCTCTGGGTGATGTTTGAGACAAGAGTGGATGCTTCACATTGAAGAATGAATTCCCTTGATGTAGTCTAACTAGAAGAGGATCCATTGGGATTCAACCTGACTAAATCTTCTTGGACAGTTTTCACCAGACAGAAGCTCTTGAGGCACAAATTACTGGTTTGGGCACTAAGGAATAAATTATCAAAAGGGTCTAGCTAGCTTGCTAATTTCAGAAGTTAGCTGGCTGGTCCCAAGCTTTTGAATCATGTCTCCAACACAGTAGCTATATAATGTAACCCTTGAGTTCACTAAGTGCCAGTTTTCACCCATTCAAAAAATGGGCATTCCCAATGCATGCTTGAGTCAGGAGGGAGGGGAGAACTTAGCCGGCTACTGCAATTTTTAAGTGCTAGCCAGTTAAGTTAGGAAGCTATCCTTGTCCAGGAATAGCAGGCTTAAATCCAGCCAACTAGATTTAGGACAATTTTCAGCTATAAAATAGCTGAGCATCTTACCGCTGAGTGGCTTAATGAATATTCACCACAGGCAAAGCAGTGACTGCCCTTGTTCTGTAAATTGATGTTGGAGCTATTGACTGTTTAACCTACATTCTGTTTGTTTTATAGATTTTCTCTCATCTTGACCAAAGATCTTTTTGTTTATGCTAATTTACTACTATTGATCTTTGGCCCTTACCTTTCTCCTTGGTCTGTTTCCCTCTCCCCTTTAATTTTCTGTATTAAGTGAAGAGGAAGTTCAGTATTGAGAAAGCATGAAGACTGCATTTGTCTATTATTTTCTCTCATATTGGCAGTGTCTCCTAGTCCAGGGTTTCTCAAACTTGAAAGGTTGCGCACCCCTTTTTCTTAAAAAAATGGCAGTACAATGTACTGCAACTGAAGATACATCAAATCAAGCATCTTCTGTCCGCTCACAAACCAGGCTGCTCCCTTCCCCTCTCTCCCCCAGTTTGAGAACCACTGTCCTAATGCACTGCACAGAAGCAGAAAAGCGCAGGCAGGAGACAAAATCCTCTGTGTCCTCCAGGAGTGGGGGCATCTTCCTGCCACATGTGAAGCATGGAGGTTGAGCACTAAGCTTTCCAAGAAAAAAAAGAAGTCCTCCCACTGCTGAAGAAATGGAAAGAGTAAATCCATGGCAACTCCGGCACGGTGCAGTCAACCTCGTTCTCATGTTGATGTAACAGTAGCAGTAAGATTTATAGTGAAAATAAGGCCTGAATATCGGACAGAGAAAAAGAACAGCGTGTGGTGACAAGCTATGGATGATAATAAACCAACTAAGAAACAAATATTAGAAGGAAAGCTTATGTGATGATGTAGGTCTGAAAAAAACATTTGTGAATTTGGCATTCTACTGGAGACCAAATTGTTTGACCTGAAAGCTCTACCAAGAGTTACCCACTGCTTCACCAGCAAGGAAGTTTAAACAGTTTCAGGCTAGGGAATAAGCAAAGGTGGGGGGAATAGAGCGACGGCCAAAGGATTCGGGGAAGAGGAATGAAATAGGAGGTCTTGAAAAAAAAAAAGAACTAATTCTTGTAGCTTAGATCTGTTTAATAGATGTCTGCTGAATTTTTCTTATCTGATTAAAGCTTCAAAAGCCATTGCACACCAAGGCCCAGGCTATCACAGCCAGATCAGTATCAGAGGGTGTTCTTTTGGGTATGAGCATTATTCGCTTGCATCATGCAATGATGTTTTGGATTTATATAGAGCAAGAGTGCCTTTGATGCAATTATGTTCCCAATGTGTTTTACATTTATAACACTTCAGAAACATTTAGCCTCCTCTGGGGAGGATGGATGGGCAGCACATTTCTGCTTCTCTGATTGCATGAGATTTCCCAAAAGGGAAGCACACCAACATTATCAGTTTTGTAAATTTAGTCACAGGGTGGTAAGTCACTTGCCTAAGGTCATACTAACTACATTAAAATTGTCCATTAAAGGAGGGGATTAATGCAGTGATTTTCAGGCAGTGTAAGAGCCTGTTTAATGTCCCATGTACCAAAGGGAAAAAACCCTTTGACATATCGGGAGCTAGCAGCAACGTGGGTGGCTGGTGACGTGGGTACATTATCAGTTACAGAAACACCAAGCCCAGTGGAGGATCTGGCCTTCCCCCGAGTCAGCAAAGCAGGGCACTGTGGCCCCATCCATCCACCCAAGTCAACTAAGAGAGGCTGAGCCCCTTTCCTGATTCTCCGCTCCCTCCCACCCGATACTAAAAATAAATTATGAGCCGAACCCTCTTCTTGTTCCCCTCTCCCTACCTTTCATTGTAAAGAAATATTGTGTTCTACACCCCCTCCTTATTCCCCCCCACCCCGGCTAATCTTAAAATAAATTATCCCCTCAATACCCCCGACCTAACCTCCTGTCTCCCCCCTCTCCCAAATTCTCTCCAGGCTGAGCCAGCACAATACAGAGTCTCTGTAATCTGTTGTCATGTGGTTTTCAGAAAGTGTGAGTTGTATAGTGCTCAGATTCCTATGCTGATCTTGTGGAGGTCTGCACAGACTAGCACTGGCACTGACTAGCTCAGTCTTATTGAAAACCAAGGAGACAGATTAAAGAAATGACCCCTTTACCAGGGGTAGCAATGGGAATGTTGGAACAGTTTAGTAGCAGGGGTAAGAGGGAATTCAAGAGGACCAAACATGTAAGGGATGGGAAATTCAGAGAGCAGTGTAGACAGGATAAGTGGGGAAAGAGAGAGTAGAGGGGGAAGGGGCAGGGGAAGAGAAAGTGGTGGGTGGTCTGTGGGAGAGAGAGAGAAACAGCCTGCCTTCTATCTAGCTATAGGGGTAAGAAAGAGAGTGCTGCCATCTGTGGGGTCCCTGGAATCGAATCCACATTCTCTCTGCCTCTGTGTTTGCCTTGTCTGCCTCAATGTTTAGCTCCACCCCCTCAATACCATCACCACAAGGCAGACGTGCAAGAAGCCACCCACTGCGAGCAGAGGGTCACCTCTTCATGGGTCCTGGTGGTCTTCTAGACTTTCTGTACTGTTTTTATCAGTGGACTTATTCTACTTTGGGGACTCTTGTTAGAACAATTTACAGAGTATAGTTATAAAATTGTTAAGTTGGTTATTTATATGTATTTATTTCTTGCATTTTATATTTTTATGTTTATTGTAATTTTGTATCTGAATTGTATTTTCTGCTCAGCTATAAGCTGCTTTGAGTGGTCTGTTCAGATTGGTAAAACAAGATATAAGTATGAAATAGATTTAGGGACACTTTTTAGGTGACCTCTGCCAGAAAAGAGAAGACATTTCACCTGATGGAGTTTCTATGGGGGATGTTGGGAGTTGTCAGCTGCAGAACCCCAGAATTGAGCCTAGTTCCAGCCTGCTGACCTCTGTTTCACCTTCCTGGCTACTGGTCTGGTTCAACCTCTTTCTCCTCACTAACATCATCTAGGGGAGCCTTTCTAGGCAACCTTCACCATGAGCGTGGGTTGCCCTTCAAAGGGCATACCTATGTGGGTCAAACCATTGAGATCTCCTTCAGTAGCAGCCAGAAGACTGTGGGCTGTGGGAAGCTCTTGGTAATTTTTGGGAAGTTTAGTGAGTTAGGGTATATAAGGGTGGGCTAGGTGGATAGCTAATTTGTGCAGGTTTATGAATAATTTTGTTTAGGTGAATTATGCCTATTTTCCCCAGTGAGAGTGACGTGGTTTTGATCCATGGTTCTAGAAAGTTAGCTGAATTATTATACTACTGATGTATTTATATTTTAGGATTGTATTTTCTATGCATTACTGTATTTAATGATGTATTGTTTTATTATGCTGTATTGACTATTTTATTACTCTGATATAAACTGCTTTAGGTCAAACTGTTCAGGAAGGCGAAATAAAAATCCAACATAACTTAATATACAGTTGTGATCATAAGTTTACATAACCCTGGTAGAATTTGTAAGATGTGTAAGAACATAAGAAATTGCCATACTGGGTCAGACCAAGGGTCCTTCAAGCCCAACATCCTATTTTCAATACAAGCTACAAGTACCCAAACACTAATGCTAAAGATGCCAGTAATAGCAGTGGCTATTTTCTAAGTCAACTTGATTAATAGCAGTCACTGGACTTCTCCTCCAAGAACTTATCCAAACCTTTTTTAAACCCAGCTATACTAACTGCACTAACCACATCCTCTGACAACAAATTCCAGAGTTTAATTGTGCGTTGAGTTAAAAAGAATTTTCTCTGATTAGTTTTAAATGTGTTACTTGCTAACTTCATGGAGTGCCCCTCCTTGTCCTTCTAATATCCAAAAGAGTAAATAACCAATTCACATTTACCCATTCTAGAACTCTCATGATTTTAAAGACCTCTATCATATCTCCCCTCAGCCATCTATTCTCCAAGCTGAACAGCCCTAACCTCTTTATCCTTTCCTCATAGGGGAGCTGTTCTTTCCCCTTTATCATTTTAGTCGCCCTTTTCTGTACCTTCTCCACTGCAACTAGATCTTTTTTGACATGTGGCAACCAGAACTGTACACAGTACTCAAGGTGTGGTCTCACCATGAAGCTATACAGAGGCATTATGACATTTTCCGTTTTATTCACCATTCCCTTCCTAATAATTCCTAACATTCTGTTTGCTTTTTTGACTGCTGCAGCACATTGAGCCAACGATTTTAAAGTATTATCCACTATGATGCCTAGATCTTTTTCCTGGGTGGTAGCTCCTAATATGGAACCTAACATCGTGTAACTACAGCATGGGTTGTTTTTTCCTGTATGTATCACCTTGCACTTGTTCACATTAAATTTCATCTGCCATTTGGATGCCCAATCTTCTAGTCTCGCAAGGTCCTCCTACAATTTATCACAATCCGCTTGTGATTTAACTACTCTGAATAATTTTGTAACATCTGCAAATCTGATTACCTCACTCGTCGTATTCCTTTGTAGATCATTTATAAATATATTGAAAAGCACCAGTCCAAGTACAGATCCCTGAGGCACTCTGTTTACCCTTTTCCACTGAGAAAATTAACCATTTAATCCTACTCTCTGTTTCCTGTCTTTTAACCAGTTTGTAATCCACAAAAGGACATCACCTCCTATCCCGTGACTTTTTAGTTTTCTTAGAAGCCTCTCATGAGGGACTTTGTCAAACGCCTTCTGAAAATCCAAATACACTATACCTACTGGTTCACCTTTATCCACGTGTTTATTAACTCCTTCAAAAAAATGAAGCAGATTTGTCAGGCAAGTCTTCCCTTGGGTAAAGCCATGCTGACTGTGTTCCATTAAAGCATGTCTTTCTATATGCTCTGTGATTTTGATCTTTAGAATACTTTCCACTATTTTTCCTGGCACTGAAGTCAGGCTCACTGGTCTATAGTTTCCTGGGTCGCTCCTGGAAATTGTTTTAAATATTGGGGTTTATTGGCCACCCTCCAGTCTTCAGGAACAATGGATGATTTTAATGATAGGTTACAAATTTTAACTAATAGATCTGAAATTTCATTTTTTAATCTCTTCAGAACCCTGGGTTGCATACCATCTGGTCCAGGTGATTTGCTACTCTTTAGTTTGTCAATCTGGCCTACTGCATCTTCCAAGTTCACAGTGATTTGGTTCAGTTCATCTGACTCCTCACCCTTGAAAACCATCTCCAGAACTGGTATCTTCTCATTAGTAAACACAGAAGCAAAGAATTAATTTAGTCTTTCTGCAATGGCCTTATCTTCCCTTCCCGTCATCTAACAGTCCAACCAACTACCTCACAGGTTTCTTATTTTGGATATATTTTAAAAAGTTTTTATTATGAGTTTTTGCCTCTATGGCCAACTTCATTTCAAATTCTCTCTTAGCCTGCCTTATCAATCTTTTACATTTAATTTGACAATGCTTATGCTTTTTCCTATTTCCATTTTAAGAAAACATGAGTGATCAGACAAAACACATCTGTTGTTTTTAATGTGTTTCAAATTAAACTATTATGCATCACAGAATAGCCCAAGCTTTAAACAAACCATAGCAAAAAAATAAATAATAAAATGGCCCTGTTCAAAGGTTTGCATACCTTTGAATGTTTGGGCTGGTAATATACACTCAAGTTGACACACACAGGTGAAGGGTAGGTATCCACACCTTTGCCTTGTTTGATCGTAATTAGTATCTGTGTATAAATAATCAATTAGTTTCTTAGTTCTTGAGAAACCCTTGTGCATTTCATCCAGGATTGCACTGACTTTGGTAGTTACTGAAGCATGGAGAAAGCAAAAAACCTGTCAAAGTATCTGCAAGCAAAAGTAGATTAACTTTATAAATCAGGAAAAGCATATGAGATGATATCCAAAGATCTGAAAATGCTAATTAGTAGTATTCAAATTCTGATCAAGAAGTGGAAAATTATGGATTTCTGTTAAAACCAAGCCATGGTCAGGTAGACCAAGAAAAATTTCAGACACAACTTACAGGAAAATTTGTCAGGATGCAAAGAAAAACCCACAAGCAATTTCTACTGAAATATAAGCTTAAGAACATACCCATACTGGGTAAGACCAAGGGTCCATCAAGCCCAGCATCCTGTTTCCAACAGTGGCCAATCCAGGCCAAAAGAACCTGGCAAGTACCCAAAAACTAAGTCTATTCCATGTAACCATTGCTAATGGCAGTGGCTATTCTCTAAGTGAACTCAATAGCAGGCAATGGACTTCTCCTCCAAGAACTTATCCAATCCTTTTTTAAACACAGCTATACTAACTGCACTAACCACATCCTCTGGCAACAAATCAGCTTCTCTGAAAACAAAGTGGTGTTGGTGTTTTAGCATGCACAATAAGGAGATACTTGAACAAAAATGGGCTATATGGTAGAGTTGCCAGAAAAAATCCATTGCTGCACCAACACCACAAAATAGCCCACTTACAATACACCAAACAATACCTAGAGAAGCCTCAAAACTTGTGGAATAAAATAATTTGGAGTGATGAACTTTATGGTCACAACTATAAACGCTATGTTTGGAGAGGAGTCAACAAGGCCTATGAAGAGAAGCACACAATCCCTCCCCGTGAAGCATGAAGGTGGATCTCTGCTATTTGGGGGGGGGGGGGGGGGAGCTATAGCAGTATAGGGAATTTAGTCAAAATTGATGGCAGGGTGAATGCAGTATCTTAGAAAATATTGAAGGAGAATTTGCATTCATCAGCCAGGAAACTGCACATGGGGCACACTTGGACTTCCAGCAAAATAATGATCCAAAACATAAGGCCAAGTCAACCCTTCAGTGGCTGCAGCAGAAGAAAGTGATGGTTCTGGAGTGGCCATCACAGTCTCCTTACCTCAACATCATTGAGCCACTTTGGGGAGAACTCAAACATGCAGTTCGTGCTAGACAACTAAAACATTTACAGGATCTGGAGGATTTTTGCCAAAAGGAATGGGCAGCTTTACCACATGAGAAAATAAAAGGTCTCAATCACAACTATCACTGTTGTAGCAGCCAGCCGCGGCCATCCGTGGCTGGCCCCTCCTACCTCTTTTCGCAGCGGCGGGGCTGCCAGCAACGCCACAGCAGTGGCAGGGAAGCACTCTCGTGCCGAGCTCCTGCTGTCCTCCCTCGGCCCCGCTCCCTGGGCTGAGTCCCTATGGGACCTTCTGGCTGGGGGGGGGGGGTGGGGGCGGCGCCCTCCGGCCTCCCTCTCGCGGCGTCGGGCTGCACTGGCGCGCTTCCAGGATCCATCTTGACCTACCCAGCTCTTAGGCGCAAGGCCGCGCCTCCTAAAGACATTTAAAGGGACTTCGCCCTCTAAAGTGGTTTCAGCTGCTCCAGTAGGGTCAGGCTCAGGGAAGTATTTAAGGAGACTTCCTCCTTCCATCCATTGACTTGACAACGAGTCTGCTCACTCCTGTGAGTCTTCTGGTGCCTCTGGTATCAGTACCTCTGTCTCTGATCCTGGATGAGTCTTGGGTGTTTGACTTCGGACTGGCAAGTGGTGATTCTCTGGTGTTTGACTTCGGACTGGCAAGCGGTGATTCTCTTGTGTTCGACTTCGGACTGGCAAGCGGCGAGTCTCTGTCATTGGACCTCAGACTGGAGTTTGACGAGCCTTCCCTCTTCAAGGGCCACCTAAGTCCCAGAGGTCCGGGTCCCTACCAGCTCCTCCCAGGGGGGCCACGGGCTTCCAAGGTTGAAGATCCAGCTGGCCCTTGCTTCCACCTTACAAGACCAGCGGTGCTTCCACCTTACAAGACCAGTGGTGCGGGTCTCTACGGGCTCCACCTGGGTGGACCACGGGCTTCCAGGGGTGAAGATCTAATGGTTTCCACTTCGCCTCAGCCTCGCTATCCGATGGGGGAACCCAGGGAGTCGTCTCTTCGGGTAGTACCTGTTGCATCCATCGCTGTTCGATGCCCTCACTCCGCCCTCATTACCACTGTGGCGACTCCCTTCGAACCTGATGGACGGTTTGCTGCCGTGGCATCTTCTTGCCGTCTTCCTCCGGCGTCCCCGGAGCAGCTCGACGCTGTGGATCCACCATGTTCCTGATGACGTAGGGCGTGCACGCACGCTCCGAACAAGGTACCAGCAAGGGCACGAACCTCAGGGGCGTCCGCCTGAACTGACGTAATCCGTTTCCAATATAAAGGTCTCAGTATTTGCTAACGAATTGGGTTAGCAAGGATTCGTCCAAGCTACTCTGCCTCCTCGGACTTACCAGGGGTACCAGCTCCTTGGGGGCCTCGCTCTCTTTTCTCTATTTCAGATTGCTGATAGGAACCGGTACTCGCTCCTCGAGGGCCCATGTTCCTGAACACTCTGAAGATTCTCTGCTGCCTGGAAGCTATCACAGATACAGAAAATTGTGAGTTACCATCACTCTCTCAGAGCTTTCCCTGGAACCAGGTACTCACTCCTCAAGGGCCTAACCCTTTCCAGCTACTGAGCTTTCTAAAGACCTTATGTGAGGTCTGTCATCCAGTTCTGGCTATGAACACAGCATACTCTGTCTACTCACTATCTACAGTTTCTCTACAGCTCAGCAACCCTGGGATCACTGTTCCAGTACCTGAGGGACTTCAGCCCTGCCGGACATATTAGCTCACTACTGCCACCTCTGGTTGTTCTACTAACCTGTCTAATAAAAGAATTATCTGTGTCTGTCTCCGTACTCAAGCCTAGCCGGTGGTCCCTCTCAGGATATCCTCCTGGAGGCGCAGTCATCTGCCATCGGCCCAAGGATTCACCTATCTACATTCCTCTACAACTGAGTGTCCTCTCCAAGCACTCCGCTGGTAACAGATGGCTACTCCTTCCCCACCAGGAGTCTTCAGCAACAGATTCATTACAATTTGTTACTACTCCCTCTACAGGAGCTGAGCATATATGTTTACTAACTTCTCCTTCCTCAGGAATAGATTATAACAGATTGCTAACTCCATATGGAGATTCATAACATATTGCTAACTCCTCCTACCACAGGAGCAGATTTCTAACAGAATGCTAACTCCCTAGCAGGAACCATAACAGATTGCTAACTCCTCCCTCTTGAGGTGTCATTCACAACCAGCTTACTAACTCCTCCCTTTCATAGGAGTATAACCATAACAGATTGCTAGCTCCTCCCTCCAGAGGAGCTCGCTCATAACAGTACCAACTCCTCCTCAGACTAGGGTTCACATCTTCTCAACTTTCATAACAGATTGCCATGTCCATGGACCCGGCAGAGGCTTCTGCCCATCAGGCCATTCCAGGGATGGCCCCACGAAAGATGGACCAGCAAAAGACCCTGGATGCCCTTGTCGCCGCCGTGGAGAACTTGAACCTTACCATCTATACCAGTAACTCCCGACACCTGTCCAGTAATTCGCCTACCGACACCTCCACATTTTGCAGGTGAACCCCGATCTTGTAGGGGTTTCATTAATCAGTGCAATATGCACTTTCACTTGCAGCCAACCTTCTTTCCAGATGACGTCATTAAAACAACCTACATCCTCTCTCTTCTCGAAGGAAAAGCCCTAGAATAGGTGTCTCCCTTGTGGGAGCGTGATGACCCTGTGCTACGCAATCTAAGAGAATTCTGGGAACTTTTCCGCGTCAGCTTCGGTGATTCCATTCGGGAGGTATCTACTGGACCCAATCTCCTCCAATTACGCCAGGGCTCACGTATGCTTGCTAAGTATGCAATTGAGTTCTGAACCTTGTCCTCAGAGCTTGGTTGGGAATCTGATTGTTTGAGAACAATTTTCCTACAGGGACTTAGTTCAAGGATTAAAGACGAACTCGCAGGCCGAGAATTACCTAGGTCTTTGAACTCCCTCATCGATTTCGCGGGACGCATTCATAGACGTCACCAAGAATGCTCCCGAGAGGTCCAGATGTCTAAGAAAACTTCTAGCACCTTTAGACGCCCTCGATGCTCACCATCTCCCAAAAGCGAACGCCTACCAAAGAGCCCATGCAGCTGGGCCAAGGGAGACTCCACTCAGGAATGTCAAAGACGAATGAAAGATGGACTGTGCCTCTACTATGGCGCCACGGGTCACCGCCTAGCCTCCTGCCCGGTGTGTCCAGGAAACTTCTAGGCTTAGGATCTGAAGGAGGACTCTTCCTGGGCCTGACATTATCTGCACCTCCTCTAACTCTGCCAGTCGCGCTGACATCAGGGGACCGCAAATTCCATACTTTAGCCCTGGTGGACTCGGAAGCCAGGGAAAATTTTATCATGAAGAGTTTAGTGGACCACCTAAAAATTCCATGCCTTTGCGCCCAGGTTCCATTGGTCCTCTCGCCCATCCAGGGCGAGCCCCTCCCGGGTCGGGTGACACACGTCACTGAAGCCGTCCAAGTTCATACTGGACTACTTCATGTGAAACAACTTTCCTTCCACATCCTGGAATGATCTATACACCCCGTCGTCCTGGGGCTCCCCTGGCTTCAAACACATTGTCCCCAGTTTGACTGGAAAACCCTACACCTGGTTCAATGGGGGCCGGCCTGTCAAGGCGCTTGTCTCTGACCAGTAGTTCCGGTGCAATGCTTGACTACCATCGAAGGTCTCCAGGGTCTACCAGCACCCTACGTGGCTTACACTGACGTCTTTTCCAAGCAAAAGGCAGAGACACTGCCACCACACAGGCCTTTTGACTGCGCCATTAGGCTTCTCCCAGGCGCAGAACTACCTCGAGGACGCACCTATGCCCTTTCCTCCGCCGAGACCCAAGCCATGTCCTGGAACATCCAGGAGAATCTGGACAGAGGATTCATTCGCAAATCCACCTCTCCAGCGGGGGCTGGCTTCTTCTTCGTAGGGAAGAAAGATGGAACGCTCCGTCCCTTCATTGACTATTGAGGGTTAAACGCCATCACCGTCAAGGATTGCTATCCGCTACCCCTAATCTCAGAATTGTTTGACCGGCTTCAAGGTGCCAAAACTTTCACTAAGTTGGATCTCAGGGGAGCCTACAACCTAATTCGTATCAAAGAGGGAGATGAATGGAAAACGGCCTTCAACACCAGAGATGGCCATTATGAATACCTAGTTATGCCGTTTGGGCTCTACAATGCCCCTGCTTTGTTCCAGAACACCATGAATGAAATCTTTCAGGATTTTCTGTACCAATGTGTAGTCATCTATCTTGACGACATTCTAATATTCTCGAAATGCCTTTTGGCCCATCGTCAACACGTCTCCCAGGTGTTACAATGGCTGAGAGAAAACCAGCTCTATGCCAAACTTGACAAATGCCTTTTCGAACGGGAAGCTCTCCCATTTCTAGGGTATATTGTCTCTAGCCAGGGATTCAGCATGGACCCCCAAAACCTGAGAGCCATTCAAGAGTGGCCCCAACCATCCACACTGAAGCCGCTCCAGCAATTTCTAGGCTTTGCCAACTATTATCGCTCCTTTATCTCTAACTACGCCTCCATTGTAGCACCTCTAACGGCCTTAATCCGGAAGGGTGCTGACACCAAGCATTGGAGTCCAGAAGCTACCTCCGCCTTTCTAAGCTTTCTAATGCCTTCACCACCCAGACCCTCAACGTCCATTTGTCATTGAGGAGGATGCCTCCGCTGAGGGCATAGGAGCCATGCTTAGCCAGATAACAACCAATCATACACTCCACCCTTGCTCTTTTCTCTCTCGTCAGTTCACCCCGGCAGAACACAACTACGCCATTGGGGATAAAGAGCTTCTCGCATCAAGATCGCCTTTGAGGAATGGCAACCTTGGCTAGAGGGAGCCCAGCATCAGATCACGGTCTTCACTAGGTTTAACTTCATCCTGCGATATCATCCAGCCGAGAAAAACATAAAAGCGGACACCCTCTCTCGAGCGTTTGATACCGCTGGTACCATTGAACCTCCCAAATTCATCATCGAACCTTCGCGAGTACTTTTAGCAGCTACTACGTCCATTCCTCTGGGAAAGAGCTTCATGCCACCTCGCCTCCGGAAGCAGGTGTTGATTTGGGCCCATGATTCCCGCAGCTCAGAACACCCGGGACAGCGATAGACGTTGCTCGCTCTCAGCCGGTACTACTGGTGGCTAGGGATGACGAAAGATGTTCGATCCTATGTAGAATCATGTCACATATGCGCTCATCACAAGAATTCTCCAGGACCCCCGCGTGGCCTGCTTCAGCCCTTACCGGTGCCCACTGAACCATGGACACACATTTCTACGGATTTCGTGGTGCATCTGCCTCCCTCTAGCGGCAACACTGTCATCTGGGTGATCATTGATCGATTCAGCAAAATGGTCCATTTCGTGCCCCTCCCGGGGTTACCCTCTGTATCTCAACTGGCTCAGTTATTTGTCCATCATATCTTTAAACTGCACGGTCTACCCAAGAGCATTCTATCCGATCGAGGGACTCAATTCATGGCTAGGTTTTGGAGGTCACTCTGTAAAAAATTTGACGTTACTATGGAATACACTTCCAGATATCACCTGCAAATAGGGATGTGCAGAGGGATGCCATATGTTGCATTCGGGATTCGTATTCGTCGGGGGGCAGATACGTTGCATTCGGCAAGGGGGGCCCCCGATACGTTTATACGTTGATTCTTATTCATTTCCTGGCTAAAATTAAATTAACTACAACCCCCCACCCTCCTGACCCCCCCCCCAAGACTTACCAAAACTCCCTGGTGGTCCAGCGGGAGGTCTGGGAGCCATCTCTTGCACTCACACCCTCAGCTGCCGGTATTCAAATGGCGCCAATAGCCTTTGACCTACTATGTCACAGGGGGTACCGGTGCCATTGGTCAGCCCCTGTCACATGGTAGGAGCAATGGATGGCTGGTGCCTGACCCCCACAAGACTTGCCAAAAGTCCAGCGGGGGTCCGGGAGCGACCTCCTGCACTCGGACCGTCGGCTGCCAGTATTCAAAATGGCGCCGATAGCCTTGGCCCTCACTATGTCACAGGGGCCGACAGTTGGCTCCTGTGACATAGTGAGGGCAAAGGCTATCGGCTGCCAGTATTCAAGATAGCGCCGGCCATCCACTGCTCCTACCGTGTGACAGGGGCTGACCAATGGCACCGGTAGCCCCTGTGACATAGTAGGTCAAAGGCTATTGGTGCCATTTGAATACCGGCAGCCGAGGGTGTGAGTGCAGGAGATGGCTCCCGAACCCCCCACTGGACCACCAGGGAGTTTTGGTAAGTCTTGGCGGGGTCAGGAGGGTGGGGGGTTTGTTTAAATTGGCTCCTTTAGGTGGCCAAATAATTCGGCGAAGATTCATTGTATTCATGGAGAATCGCGATACGTTTCGCTTCCCCACAAATACAACGAATATGGCCCTATACGTTGCGGATTGCAATTCGTAGGGAACGAATGCACACCCCTACCGGCAAACTAATGGCTTGGCAGAAAGGACTAATAGAACCCTCAAACAATTCTTATGTATCTATGTCAACAGTAAACAAGACAATTGGACCAACTTGCTTCCATAGGCTGAGTTTGCCCTCAACTCGCACCCTTCCGCTCCAACCGGTACATCACCATTCCAGATAGTCTTTGGTAAGCAACCTCGCCCACCGCTGCCTGTTCCGGTGACTGTCTCGTCTCCCATGGCCCAGCTCTCTGCTGAGGAATTACGTCAACTTTGGACCTCCACTAGGCAGGCCTTACTTAAAGCCAGCCAAATGGCCAAAAAATATTCTGATCATCGACGAAGACCTTGTCCTCCTCTTCAACCCGAGCAGAAGGTATGGTTGAGTACACAATACATCTGGTTGAAACTACCTTCGATCGACTTGCTCTGTGATTCATCGGTCCATTTCCCATACTCCGACGTTTTGGCGCGGTAGTTTATCAACTTCAGCTACCTCCTTCACTTAAAATCCACAACACTTTTCACGTCTCCCCTTTGAAACCACTAGTGTTAATCTGGCCTTCCAGTACTACACCAACACCTCAACCTCTGTCCTCTGAGGAAGACACCACCTAATAGGTTCGAGAAGTACTGGACGTGCGGAAACATAGGAAAAGATGGGAATACTTGCTGGCTTGCGAGGGGTTTGGCCCTGAAGAAAATACATGGGAACCTCTTGCCAACATTCTGGATCGGAATCTTCTTGCTTAATTCCATATTGACCATCCGTCGAAACCAAAACCCCCTGGGTGGGGGTTACTGTTGTAGCAGCCAGCTGCAGCTATCCGCGGCTGGCCTTTCCTACCTCTTTTTGCAGCGGCAGGGCCACCGGCGACACCACAGCAGTGGCAGGGAAACACTCTCATGCCGGGCTCCTGCTCTCCTCTTACGGCCCCGCTCCCTGGGCTGAGTCCCTACGGGACCTTCCAGCGGGGGGGATGCCCTCCAGCCTCTCTCTCACGGCGTCGGGCCGCACTGGCATGCTTCTGGGATCAGTCTTGGCCTGCCCTGCTCTTAGGCACGAGGCCGCGCCTCCTGAAGACATTTAAAGGGACTTCGCCCTCTAAAGTGGTTTCAGCTGCTCCAGTAGGGTCAGGTTCAGGGAAGTATTTAAGGAGACTACCTCCTTCCATTCATTGACTTGGCAACGAGTCTGCTCACTCCCGTGAGTCTTCTGGTGCCTGGTATCAGTACCTCTGTCTCTGATCTTGGACGAGTCTTGGGTGTTTGACTTCGGACAGGCAAGCGGTGATTCTCTGGTGTTTGACTTCGGACTGGCAAGCGGCGACTCTCTGTCATTGGATCTTGGACTGGAGTTTGACGAGTCTTCCCTCTTCAAGGGCTACCTAAGTCCCAGCGGTCCGGGTCCCTACGGGCTCCTCCCAGGGGGGGGGGGCCACAGGCTTCCAAGGGTGAAGATCCAGCTGGCCCTTGCTTCCACGTTACGAGACCTCTTCCTCTCAAGTTTCGCCTAAGTCCCAGTGGTCCGGGTCTCTACGGGCTCCTCCCTGGGGGGACCACGGGCTTCCAGGGGTGAAGATCTACTGGTTTCCACTTCGCCTCAACCTCGCCATCCGACGGGGGAACCCGGGGAGTCGTCTCCTCAGGTAATACCAACTTCTCCTCGGACTATGGTTCACATCTTCTCAACTTTCATAACAATCACCAAAGACTGCAAGCCATCATTGATGCAAAAGGGGGCAATACACAATAGTAAGAACTAAGGGTATGCAAACTTTTGAACAGGTCCATTTCATTATTTCCCTTATTGCTATGGTTTGCTTAATGATTGTGCTATTCTGTGATGCATAATAGTTTAATTTGAAACACATTAAAAATAAGAGACGTATTTTGTCTGATCACTCATGTTTTCTTAAAATACTACACATTTTACAAATTCTGCCAGGGTAAGTAAACTTATGACCACATCTGTATATTGTGTTATGTTTCCTAATAAAATATACTGAATTTTGCAAAATGTAAAAATATTGTGTGCAGAATTTCAATGTTTTGACACATAATTCCACTATGGATATGTCTTGCTGGCCAAAAGCTGGAAACTTGAATTTTCATACACAGCACTACTGCCAGAGTCTTGGGGATAATTCCACATTACCATTTCTTACCTGGCTCATGGGCTTACAGTAAAACAAATTATTATGTATTTTATTTGATTTACCACAGTTCCATTTAATATCAACAAAATGGTTCACAGGGCAAAAATTATACATAATAAACAGTAAATAAAGGAAAAATGCAATAACAAAATTATATCAAAACTATTCTTAATTCCTAATGTACTGTAAAATAAAAATTAAAAAACCCAGAATATAGTTTAAATTATAAATAGCACAATAATATAACATAGTAACTAAGGGTAGATAAAGACCCAGATTGTCCAGCCAGTCGGTCTATTTGTAACTACCAGTTTGTGGGTTTACCCCCATGCAGAAATGTTAGACCTAAAGTTACCACAGGTTATCCTGTTTCTTCATTTCCATCCTCTAGCTCAGGGGTGGCCAACTCTGCCCCTCAAGAGCCAGAAACAGGCCTGTGTTTTGAGGATATCCACAATTATGCAAGAGATAGATTTACAAACAATGGAGGCAGTGCATGCAAATCTCTCTCATGCATATTCATTGTGGATATCCTGAAAACCAGGCCTGCTTGTGGCTCTTGAGAACTGCATTTGGCCACTCCTACTCTAGCCAATAGGGATCCTCTACATTTATCCCATGCCCTTTTGAACTGCATTACCATTCTTGTTTTCACTATTTCTTCCGGAAGGACATTCCAGGCATCCACCACCCCTTCTGTGAAGCACCACATATTGATGTTGCTCTTGAGTCTAGCCCTCTGGAGTTTCATATGACCTTGCCCACTTTCAGTTTTGCTAGTTCCACCCAAACAACCATCTTCTATGAATAGGATGATATCACCCCCACTCCCATTTGTTCTCTTCCCAACCAGCAATGGTCTTCTTCCAAGATCTTCTTTAATGAACACTGTACTGAAGCATTTGTTCAGTATTTCTGCTTTTTCCTTATCTTTTTCCACACATTGCTCCTTGTCTCCTTATAATACCACCTCTGACATTCTTCCTATATATTAATGAACAATAAAATACAATAATAAAAGAGAAAAAAAAACACAAGAAAAATCAAATAACATACCAGTCATGGGAATGTGTTTACCATTTCCTTGATTTATTGCAATCTTTGATGAATTTTAGTATAGTCAGAGTGATATGGTGGGGAAGAGGGGGATGCTTCACCAGTCGTCCCTTTTGGGGTGAGTTGGGCTCATATTATCTGTATAAGACAGGGGACAGCACTATGTGCCATGGCATCATTCATAGGAGGATCACTAAGTGCCTAATTTAAACCCAGTTAAAAATGGACTTCCTGACTGGGAGAGTGGAGCAGCTGTAATTCTGAAGAAAACAAACAGGCTTAATTTACAGCAGATAGATCAAATGCAGCGGGAGGATGGCTGCTGGCACAGCATGAAAGGAGATCAGAGCTGGTGGTGTGTTAAATGCTACGCTGGAAAGATCATTCCTGGTAGTTATGGCAAGTGACGATCCCTCGCAATGCTTCTGTTCACATGGTTCGGTGGGGCTGAAGTCTCTTGCACGTCGGGGAACCGGAGGAGACGTGGGCAGTTGCGGGGGAAGGGGGGATGGGCAGATTCAAAGGGGGGAGGGGTGAGTTAGCTTCATAAAATTGCGCGAAAATCAGTCTGAAGAGACCAGTGTGCAAACTAACCGAGGAGCTACGTACGCAGTGCTTTATATTCCTAAATGATTGTGGAGTTCGCCCCGCCTCCCAGCCTATAATCACAAAACCATTGCCGTACTTTGGCAAAACTCGCTCCCACCTCCGGGAGAGTTTATGGGCTTTCGCCCGTGGCAGGCGGCAGCAGCAGAGTGAGAGAGAACAGAACAGGGCATAAAGCATTCAGCACGGCGCTTCTCGACCTGCTGATGTGTTCATCGAGGACACGGTGCGGCCTTTCAGTGCGCATCGCAAGCTGGGTGTGAGGACATTCTCAGAGCTGGGTGGCTTGGTACGAACATGCAGGTTGCTTTAGGGGGCTGGTAGCACTATATACCGTTAGGTGTTGCTGGGATCGGAAACTGTCTGCCAATGCAGTGTTGACCAGACGAGTTACTGTAATTATTAAGTTTCGGAGGGCGGTGCGAACTGATATGGGCATTTGGGAAGCCGATGACTCCCCTTCCATGTGGATGTGTTGCAGTCTGCTGGGTGGCCTGAGGGAAGAAAGAGCTTTGCAAACAGACGGCGAGCATCAACATAACTAAGCAATTCTACTCAGCAGAGCAGACTTCTGCTGGGTAGCTAGAGACCATGAGTGAACAGAAAGAAAGAGATGGCTAATCCAAAAGCTGATAATACTGTTATAAAATAGAGATGAATCAAAGCATGCCTTGGTTTCAGGGGTGCTTTATAGTATGTGTAGTGTGGAAAGATATATGTGCCCAGCCATGTTCATCTGTGTTTCTTTTTTCTGCGCATATGCAGAAACTTATACATGTAACTCTCCCGTCAAAGGAGAATTATGTGCATAAGCAGGAAAACATAGAGACCATTGGGCTCTCAGCATCTACTGCTGTAGATCTCTGGAGCCTGCTGCAGAGGCATCAAGAAACAATACACATCCGTTAAAAACAGCGTGCTTCAGTGAAAGTTGGTGCTGACAATGCCAGATCTGGCCAGAACATATACACAATGCATTCCCCTTGTATTCACCAGCTGCATTCATAGAAATGACGGCAGAAGAAGACCAAATGGCCCATCCAGTCTGCCCAGCAAGCTATGCACACTTTTTTTTTTAATTTCTCTCATACTTCTGTTACTCTTGGCTCTTAGTAACCTTTTGGTTCTATTTCCCTTCCACCCGCACCATTAATGTAGAGAGCAGTGTTGGAACTGCATCCAAGTGAATATCTACCATAGTTAGGGGTAGTAACTGCCGCAATAAGCAAGCTACACCCATGCCTTTGTTTACCCAGACTATGTAACTCAGTCCTTGTTGGTTATTGTCAGTATATAGATCCACCTTTCTATGTTCCCCCTGCCATTGAAGCAGAGAGCTATGCTGGATGTGTGTTGAAAGTGAAGTATCAGACTTTCTCCCCTGCCGTAGAAGCAGAGAGCTATGTTGGATATGTGTGAAGTATCAGACTTTCTCCCCTGCCGTAGAAGCAGAGAGCTGTGTTGGATATGTGTGAAGTATCAGACTTTCTCCCCTGCCGTAGAAGCAGAGAGCTATGCTGGATGTGTGTTGAAAGTGAAGTATCAGACTTTCTCCCCTGCCGTAGAAGCAGAGAGCTGTGTTGGATATGCGTTGAAAGTGAAGTACATTCGACTGCTCTCACCCTGGCTACCACACTGCAGTGTCTCCTGCTCCTGCCCTCCAAGGCTCACTACACTGTTGGCCTGTGTGTGTGTGTGTGTGTGTGGGGGGGGGGGGGGGGGGCAAAATCTAATTCCATGCCCGACACCGGAGCCAAGAAGCAGAAACATGCCAGGACTTATCTACAGTACCACTTGCAGCCAGGGCAAGGAGATGGCCAGCAGGAAGCATTGCTCAGAATTCATGACCAGGACACACATGTACGGGATAACTGCATCTCTGCCAGGTGCTCCATATGTCCCTCCTCCCTCTGCTGAGTGCAAGATGGTGGCAGGAGTGCCACAGGACTGTGGACATATGTGCATATACTCCTGTGGTACATCCTATTGATCCCATTGTATCCCCCCAGGATCCTGCCAGGTACTTGTGACCTGGCTTGGCCACTGTTATAAACAGAATACTAAGCTTGATGGACCTTTGGTCTGACCCAGTATGGCATGTTCTTATGTTCTTTTATTCTTATGTCATGACCGAGAGGCATGGGGAGGTGATGGCTGAGGTGGGAATGAGGGTTGGAAGGCTGCTGTGGCTGAGGGCAGTATCTTGCATTCACAGTTCTTCATATGTTTCATATGTTATGTTGTTACTTTGTTTTGACAGGCCAAATTTAGGGCATGAAGCTGTGTATAGAGGGAGATTTGGCTCTTTATTACCTCTGCCTCACTGAGTCCCCATAGAAAGCAATACCTTCTTGCCTGGATAAACTGAGTATTCAAAGAAGGTCTTGATTTCTGTGTGACACAATTCAGAGATCTTGCTCCAGTTATTCTTGTCTCCATTTTGACCTCCAGTGAGATTTATATTTTCCAGTTGGCATGTTTATTATGGGGTAGATTTTACAACATGTGCGCCTACGCGCGTCCATGTGCGTGCGGTTCCCAGCGCGCGCATGTTATAAAGTCCGTGGGCCGCACGTACAAGCGAGCCATATTTTATAATCCGCGCGTGCATGTGTGGGCAGTGCGCGCGGGGGGGGGGGGGGGGGGGGGGCCGAATTTTGTAACAGTACACACAGCGATGCAATCGGGCCTCCCCGAGTTTCCTCCCAGTGCACTCCAATTAAGGAGCGGACTGGGAGGGAACTTCCCTAATCCCCTACCTAACCTTCCTTCCCTTTCCCCTCGCCACCCAAACCCCTAACCCCTACCTATCTACCCCTAATTTTTACATTTTTTTACTTACTGCCCCTTGGGAGCAGAAGCAATGTACGCACACCGGCGAGCTGCCAGTGCATGCTTCCCCAGGACAGCGTACAATGGCGCTCTCCCGGCCCGCCCCCACCCCCGCCCAGACCCCGCTCCCCGGCCCTCCCCTCTGAAGAGGCCCGGCACTCGGGCGCCTACCGGGTGCGTGCGAGGCCCGGCCACGCACGTGCACCCCGGGTTTTACGTGCACAGGACTTTAAAAATCCGGCCTTAAATTGTTTTATGGAGTTTAAGAATCAGCTTGTCCTAGTGTATGAAGCTAAATGAGAGTTTAGCAAGCCATATAGTTGTGCAGAGTGACATGTGAGGAAGACAGAGTGAGGTGGATTAAGGCCGAAGGGGGAATTACGGCAGGGATTGGTGTCCGTTGACCCGTTATGTTGCGAAAGGGAGTGAGCCGCTGAAAGGAGACTGAGATTAGGCGGAGCAGGGATGGCTGAGGGGCACGCGTGTGGACATTAAGGCCGAGGGGGAAGAGATTGAGGCTGAGCAGGGGGTTGACTGAGGCCAAGAGGTTTTCCTGCGAGGTATTGAGGGGAATGATTGTGGCTTAGTTGGGGGACATTGAGGAAGGGTCAAGGGGAAGGGAGAAAGGACTGAGGACTGAGCTTGGACGGGGGGGGGGGGGGTGAGGGGGCAGAGAAAGGACTGAGGATGCAGCAGACAGGCGCGGGCACATTGTAAAGAAAGCCTGCGGACATTTTTGTCCACTCTGTGGAGTTCACCTTTCCAATCTTGTTTATTTGGTCAGGCCCTGGATTTACTTACCTTGGGGCTTTCTCCCGGGTATTTGGAACCCGCTAGTGTAAGCCAGGGAACAGCTGTGGCACCCCAGGCACTGCGTGTCACAATCGATTAGAACGTGTGCAGATTGTTCGGTTTAATGGACGGGAAGCCTGGTAACCCCCGCTGTAACAAGCAGGAGCTTCTGGCTCTCATCTCCTTCCGCATGCTGCTATATACACTTTGAGCCAGAACAAACTCCTGAAGTGTATTCCATATGTCTTTGCTTCCCCCCCCCTCCTCCTCCTCCTTCCTCCCTGCCTCAACCACTTCAAGTATTGCAAACCAGAAAAAAAAAAAAATCCCTGCTGAACTGCTGTCAGCAAGTTAACCATCCACAGTCTGGGAGAAAGACAGCTTTCAGCACACCCCCCCCCCCCGGTTTAGGTATGGAATAGTCATCAGGTGAGATTTCCACCTACAGAGTTTGCTGCCTGGTTAGCCAAAGGAAGGAAGAATAAGATGGAGGGCGGAAAAGAATTTTCATGCTAATTAGACTGCAGCTTAGGGGCATAAAACAGTATTATACCCTCCTCACCAACAGGCCGATACAGTACCCGCAGTTGGACGCACGTTTTCGACGCGCTAGCTTTAGCCCTTATTCAATAAGGGGTAACAGCACGTCAAAAATGCGCATCCAACACCCCCCCCCCCCCCCCCGAACCTAATAGCGCCTGCAACATGCATTTGCATGTTGCAGGCGCTATTAGTTATTCCCGCGCGATTCAGAAAGTAAAATGTGCAGCCACGCATTCTACTTTCAGAAATTAGCGCCTACCCAAAGGTAGGCGTTAATTTCTCTCGGTTCCGGGAAAGTGTATAGAAAAGCAGTAAAAACTGCTTTTCTGTATACCCTCCGACTTAATATCATGGCGATATTAAGTCAGAGGTCCCAAAAGTAAAAAATAATTAAAAATAAAAAAATTTAAAATCAGCCCGCGGCTCGCGGGTTGAAAACCAGACGCTCAGTTTTGCTGGCCTCCGGTTTCTGAACCCATGGCTGTCAGTGGGTTCGAGAACCGATGCCAGCAAAATTGAGCGTCGGCTGTCAAACCCGCTGACAGCCGCCGCTTCTGTTCCTAGCGCCTCCTTTTACCGCGGGCCCTAATTAGCATAATTTTATTTACTGTATCGCCTGCATAGGACACTGGCCTGTGCGCGCGCCAGGAGAGACGCCGGGAGAGATGCTCTACCGCGTTTTTTTTTGTATTGGCCTGCAAGAGTATTATAAAAATCTACTTGCCTGGGCTGATAATAGGCCTAAACAATTATTTAGAATCGTTTCTCAAATTTCTGGTTTTCATTCTTCAGGACCTACTAAACATTAGAGCTGAATTTTCATTTGGCCTTTTCGTGCCATCTATAACCTGTTTGGGTTTTACCTACTTCCCCTCAAAAGGATATTGTCCCAGTTAGTAGATTCTCTGCTTTTAACAAAGTCCCTGCTGCAGGCTAGCAAATTCAGCTGTAGCAAATGAAATCCACTGCCTCTAAAGTTGATCCTCTTCCTTTTAAATTCATCAGGAATCATGATCTGGGTCTGCTGATATTGTAAATTCTAGTCTTCAGCTCGGAGTCTTACCTCAAGAATTAAAAACTGCAATTCTTAGGCCTATTCTAAAGTAGCAGCACCTTGATGCAGATCTTCTGGAGAATTATTGACCAATCTCCAATTTGCCAACACTCTAAGGGGCGGATTTTTAAAGGGTTACGCACACGAGCCTATTTTGCATAGGCTCTGCGACGCGCGCATGCCCCAGGACGCGCGTATGTCCCAGGGCTTGCAAAAAGGGGTGGGGAGGGGTGGGGAGGGGGCGTGGCCGGAGCCTCCAGGCACAGCGGTCATTTGCCACTGTGCCCGGGATCGTGGGCCAGCCATCGAGTGGCGCACATAACCTACGCCTGCCGGGAGGCAGGTGCAACTTACCCGACAAAGGTAAGGGGGGTTCTAGGTAGGGCTGGGGGGTGGGTTAGGTAGTGGAAGGGAGGGGAAGGTGGGGGGAGGCGGAAGGAAAGTTCGCTCCGAGGCCGCTCCAATTTCGGAGCGGCCTTGGAGGGAACGGAGGAAGGCCATCGGGGCTCCCCTAGGGCTCGGCGTGCGCAAGGTGCACAAGTGTGCACCCCCTTGCGCATGCCGAGCCCGGATTTTATAACATGCGCGCGGCAGTGCACACATATTATAAAATCGGGCATAGATTTGTTCGCGCCAGATTGCGCGAACAAATCTACGCCCGCGCGCACCTTTTAAACTTTGGCCCTAAGGGGCAGATTTTCAAAGGGTTACGAGCATAACATATGCGCGTAACCCCCAAAAAGCTGCCCCAAGCTGCCCCTGCATGTGCTGAGCCTATCTTGCATAGGCTCGGCGGCGCGCGCAAGCCCCGGGACGCGCATATGTCCCAGGGCTTTCCAAAATGGGTGGTCCAGGGGTGTGGCCAGGGGCGTGGTGTGGTCCGGGGGTGTGGCCAGGGGCATGGTGGCAGTATGGGGACAGGGCCAGAGATGTTCCTGAGTCCTCCGGCACAGCAGAAATAAGGTAGGGGGCTGGATTTAGGTAGGGCTGGGGGGTGGGTTAGATGGGAGAAGGGAGGGAAAGGTGGGGGGGAGACGAAGAAAAGTTCCCTCCGATTTCGGAGCGACCTTGGAGGGAACGGGGAAAGCCATCATGGCTCCCCTAGGGCTTGGCGTGCGCAAGGTGCACAAGTGTGCACCCCCTTGCGCACGCCGAGCCCGGATTTTATAACATGCGCGCGGCTGCGCGCGCATGTTATAAAATCGGGCGTAGATTTGTGCGCACCGGGTTGTGCGCACAAATCTACGCCCGCGCATATGTTTTAAAATCTGGCCCTAAGATCACTGAGAAAGTTGTGCAATCTCTATTATCTAATTTTTGTAGCTGCTACCTTTGTTTTGCACCCAAAATGATCAGGTTATAGGAGAGGCTATAGCACTGAAACTGTTCTTACAGCTCTAACTAATGAAATTGGCTTACAGTTGGAGAGAGGAAAAATAGTTCTATTGGAATGTCTGCTTTTGATATTGTTGATCACCAGTTACTACTCAACCATCTACATTACATTGGTATTCAATCTCAGTCTCTTAACTGGTTTTAATCTTTTTTGACATCTAGATCATATTCTGTATTATGGAACTCATTACTTTCTACCGCCAGCTTTCCCAGTTGTGGTGTACCTCACGGTTCTGTTCTTTCTGATCTTTCACTCCTCTTATTCAATATTTTCTTGCACCTTTAGCTACTTTGAATCAAAGTCTGAGGTTTTTTGGGTTATTTCTATGCTGATGATGACATTCAGATGCTTGCTATTTGTGATTTTGAATCTAATATATCTTTTACTAAGTTCAACAATTGATTGAATGAAGTGGCTAATTGGCTAATTTCTTTGAAATTAAAAGCCAATCCAGATAAATCAGAGGCTATGTGGTTCTCTAGAAGACAAGTTTCAACTCAGTATCCGTCTCCTCTTATGTCTGCTAATCCTGTTCAAGTCAGAAATGCTACTATTACTACTTTGGAAGTTCATATTGACACAGTTCTCTCTTTTTCTAATGAAATTTCACATTTATTGCAGAGTTCATATTTCTTTTAGAATTTTATTCAGTGTTTTAAACCTTTCCTTGATTCTTTGGATCTTAAAACTTTGAATCATCAACTCTTTTTATCTTGACTACTGAAATGACCTTTTTCATGGCTTAATATCAGTTCAAATGAAGAAATTACAAATGGTATAGAATACTGCGACCAAAATAGTTTTTGAAAAAAAGAGATATGATCATGTTGCCCTGTTATTGTTTGAACTTCGCTGGCTTCCAGTATCTCTTAGACTACAGTTTAAAATAGGATGCTTGAACTTTAAGGCTCTGTGTTGGGGAACTCCGTCGCACCTTTCTAGGTTGATCATTCCTTCTCAACAGGAATTGCTTGTTTTACCTTCTCCCAGAGATATTAGGTTTGTTAGGATTTGTAAGTAAGTGAGCCCTTTGGCTGAGGTGAGGGATGGAACCGCCCAAGGGGAGGAGCCACACTGAGCCTCACCGTCGGGAGGCGGAGTCTTGGCTCCAGGATGATGTACAGAGATGTAGAGAAGAAGAAAGAGATGGTGACCCCAGGAGGCGGGCCACAGAACGGCAGCACAGATGCTGACGTCAGACTCAGCTCAGAAGACTGGAGTCAGGCAATAGCTGCGGCATTACCCGAGGAGCGGGGGTTCCGGGAGTTAATTACAGTCACTGAAGTTACACTGGGTCCGTAGAGATGGTACACAAGAGGGTTCCTCGGTGGGGGATCACGGTAATGGTCTGCAGAGCAGTGTACACCGGCGAGGGTCCCTCTAGCGATATCACGGCATAGGTCCGCAGAGCAGGGTAGACCCGGAGATGGCTCCTCAAATGATGTCACGGCAATGGTCCACAGAGCGGGGTACACCGGAGAGGATTCTCATGTAGATATCACAACAGGGTTCCACAGCATGGTTACTCACAGCAACTGAAGACAAGTAGTAGTTCCGTAGAAAGCCTCAGGAAGTGAGGCAGGCAGAGTCTGGGTGAAAGGCCCTCTGAGGAGCGGATAGCCAAGAGACGAGGAAGGGCCCCCGAGGAGCGGGTACCCGATAGTCTCACACCACGGAAACCGGAACTGGAACAATGCTGAGTGAGAGTAGGTAGATACAGCAAATTGAACTCGTTGCCAACTCACCGGCTGTCTGGGCTGGCGAGCTTAAGTATTGAAGCTGAGTGATGTCATCTGATGGGGACGCCCCCAAGGTTCCCGCCATGACGTGGTTAAAGCAGGTCGAGCGTGCGCCTAGGGAACCCCGAGAGTAAGATGGCAGTCGGCAGCGTCCATGCTGCTCAGGTAGGCCCTGGAACAGAGGCTGGGAGGCCGGTGAAAGCTGGCAGAGGCAGTGAGTTCGCCCAATGGAGCCAAAGTAGTAAAAAAAGAGGTGAGCAGCAGTGGTCGCAGCCATCTGCAGCCGCGGAGTGTAACAAGGTTAGAGAATACTAGAGAAATCACTTTTCTTATCTTGCTCCCAATCTTTGAAATTCTTTTCCTTTGGATCTGCATTTAGAGAAAACTTATTTAAAATTCAGAAAAACTCTGAAGACCTTTCTTTTTCTGCAAGCTTTTCCAGCTAGTTAATTTTTATGTTTTAGTCAGCTTATTTGAATGATCTTATTGTAAGACTTTAATCATTTTTATTTATTTAGGGGTCGAGTTTAAAAGGTGCATCCATGTGTGCGCGGTTCCCGGCAAACACACATGGATGCACTCATTTTATAACATGTGTGCGTCGGTGCTCACATGTAATAAAATATGGTTCCTGCACGCGCATGTGCGGGCAGGCTGGGACTCGTGTGCATGGTGGAGGGGTGATTTTGTGTAATCTATGCGCAGCGATGCGATCGGGCCTTTGCCCAGTTCCCTCCCAGTCCGCTCCAATTAAAAAGCGGACTGGGAGGGAAATTTCCTTTACCCCTATCTACCCTTCCTCCCTTTTCCCCCTCCTCCCCAACCCCTAAACTAACCCTAACTAGCATTTTTGTTGTTGTTGTTTTTTAACTTACCTGATCCAACACTGTGGATCCATAAAGTCTAGAGGACATGAATGAAGAACGGGTGGCTCACGGGAATGACGGCTACTACCTGGAGATAATACCCTTATTCAATAAACATACACACGATTAATGCGACTCCAACATTGCTCCAAGCTTCAACGGCAAGAGGAAATGTGGAAAAAGATTTGCATTCACAAAAAGCGGGGAGTAGCTTGCTTGTTACGGCGGTTACTACCCCAAACCAAATAAGCTTGATACTTCACTTTCAATGCATAACCAGCATAGCTCTCTGCTACAACGGCAGGGGAGGAAGTCTGATACTACGTGCATATCCAGTATAGCTCTCTGCTTCTACGGCAGGGGAGGAAGTCTGATACTACGTGCATATCCAGCATAGCTCTCTGCTTCTACGGCAGGGGGAATGAAGAAAAGTGGATCTATATACAGACAACAACCAACAGGGACTGAGTCGCATAGTCTGTGTAGACAAATGGGCATGGGTGTAGCTTGCTTATTGCGGCGGCTACTACCCCTAACTAATTTAAGCTATATATTACACTTAGATGCAGCTCCAACACTGCTCCTTTCATTAATGGTGGGGGTGGAAGGGAAATAGAACCAAAGGGTTACTAAGAGCCAAGAGTAACAGATAAGTATGAGAAAAAAAAAAGTGCGAAGCTTGCTGGGCAGACTGGATGGGCCGTTTGGTCTTCTTCTGCCGTCATTTCTATGTTTCTATGTTTCTATCCTTTGGAGCAGAAGTAAGTTATGCATGTCGGCAGCTGGCCAGTGCGTGCTTCCCCGGGACAGGGCCTAATGGCCGCTGTCCCAGCTGGCCCCCACCCTGCCCCTCTCCGCCCAGACCATGCCCTGCCCTCCCCTTTTAGCTAGCCCGGCACTTCTGCACGTATCGGGGGTCGCGCACATGGCTAGGCCCTTTCGAAAACGCACACAGGGTCCACCCATGCACCTAACCCCTGAATTTTACACACGCTGGCCTTTTAAAATTTGCCTGTTAATGTTTGGTTTTTATTACTGTTTTGTTATTAATAATTTATAGGGATTGTGATTTATTTATAATTTTTTTTCTTTTATTGCATCATTTTATACATTTATTGCATAGATTGTATTTGTTCTGTTTCAGTTTGATGATGTATGGTTAGTTATTTTTATTAGTTTATCAATGTGTTTGAAATTTGCATTTGGATTATGTTTTATTACCTTTTATTGTACATCACTTAAGTTACTATTGTAAGATAGGCAATCAATCAAAACCGGGCGGATTTACGCGAGCAGGGCCCTGCGCGCCGGGAAGCCTATTTTACATAGGCCTCCCGGCGCGCGCAGAGCCCCGGGACTCGCGTAAGTCCCGGGGTTCTCCGAGGGGGGCGTGTCGGGGGCGTGTCGAGGGGTGGGCCCGGTCGTCGTGGCGTTTCGGGGGCGTGTCGGCAGCGTTTTGGGGGCGGGTACGGGGGCGTGGCTACGGCCCGGGGCGGTCTGGGGGCATGGCCACGCCCTCCGTACCCGCCCCCAGGTTGCGGCCCGGCGCGCAGGAGGCCCGCTCGCGCGCGGGGATTTACTTCTCCCTCCGGGAGGCGTAAATCCCCGGAGAAAGGTAAGGGGGGGGTGTAGACAGGGCCGGGGGGGTGGGTTAGGTAGAAGAAGGGAGGGGAAGGTGAGGGGAGGGCGTTAGAGGATTCCCTCCAAGGCCGCTCCGATTTCGGAGCGGCCTTGGAGGGAACGGGGGTAGGCTGCGCGGCTCGGTGCGCGCCGGCTATACAAAATCGATAGCCTTGCGCGCGCCGATCCAGGTTTTTAGCAGATACGCGCGGCTCCGCGCATATCTACTAAAATCCAGCGTACTTTTGTTTGCGCCTGGAGCGCAAACAAAAGTAGGCTATTCGCGCGCTTTTTAAAATCCGCCCCAGTATGAAAATCTTGAAAGCTCAGTATATCCAGCTTGAAAAAGAAGACCTGTGAGTGACAGTAACTTTCAAACTGGTGCATGGGTGCACATTGGTGCACAGGGATGCGGTCATTTTATAACTTGCACACGTATATATGTGTGCATGTTATAAAACAGCCTGGCCATGCATACATGTGCACCAAATTTTAAATGGGTGTACAAATCCCAATCCTACTGCATAAGTCAAGGGATGTTAAAAGGGGCTCGTGCCCACGCCATTGCCAGGTTAACCAGTTCATCCATCTGTTCACCCAGTTAAAATCTAGGTTCTCCAACCCTCCCAGTTATCCCAGACCCTTTAAACTCCTGAGAAATGGCTCTTTCTTTTTATATTTAAACTTACATTTCTTCCGTAACAGAAGTAAAGTTACGTGGCAGAGGACCTCAACACGCACATATGTATTTACGCACACATCTCTTGGCCAGGCCCCAAAATGCCCATGCTCCACTCCAACCACACCAAAGCCCCGCCCCTTTTTGGAAACTTTGCAGATGTGCCTGCAGCAGGTTTATGTGCATATCTGGGCACTTTTAAAATAGGGTCGTGCACATAATTCTGACTTGTTCGTGCATCTCCTAATTGATGCATTTGCAAGGCTTTTAAAATTCACCTTAATGGTTTTAACTTATGAACACAAAAATAGATCAGATTCAAGTGTAATACCCAGATTTCTTACTTTGGTTGCAACAGGTATAGAACATTCTTCAAAGTGGAGGGCAGAGGAAATATTCTTTGATGGAAACCTACTAGGAATAATCACCTCTGAATTCCTCATATTGAGAGCCAGATTATTGTGGACAGACATTTCATCACAGATAAACAATTAAAGACCAAGGCAAAGGTTTCAGACCATGATGATGCAACAGATATACAAAAACTGAATATCATCACCATATAATCTATAGCCTACCACCTACCCAGAGAGTAGTTGACAGATTGTAGGCATGTAAATTCTGAACAAGGTTATCAACAGGGCAGAGCTCTGTGGGACACCTGTATCAATAAGATGTCATGTGGACATCCCTTAACCCATCCTAATCTGTTGAACTCATTCTGAGATATAAGATAAGAGCCATTTCAATACAATACTGTGGATCCCAATAGCACTTAGTCAAAAAATAAGTAATTGATGGTTAAGCATATTAAAGGCCATCAAATCCTCTCCTGAATACATCATCTATACTCAGCAATAACAAGGTCTTTGTACTGAATGATTTACAAAATCCAAATTGATATTGATCTTAAAATGGCATACTCTTCTAAGAAGTGAAGGAGTAGCTTAATGGTTGCAGCATCAGCCTACAGCCAGGGAAGCTAGGGTTCAAATCGTACTGGCATTCCTTATGACATTGGGCAAGTCGCTTCAACCTCCATTGCCTCAGGTACAAACTTAATTGTAATACCGTTGGGGATAGGGAAATGACTACAGTACCTGAATCTAATCTGCTTTGAAGTGTTATGAAAATTGGAATATAAAAAAAAATTAATTTAGCTGTTTTAGGACAATGCTGTCAATTACTTTTACCAAGAAGGTCAGGGACAAGATGGGATGATAGCTTGCAAAATCAGATGGCTCTAAATGTGTTTTTTTCAGAATAGGTCGGATTGAAGCTCGCTTCAACCCTAAAGGCAAATGTTGTTCTTGTAGGTCCCGATTTTTACACGTGTAAATGCACTTTACTTGAGTAAATGGGCTTTGGAAAATTGCTATAATATATGCCATTGAATTGTCCCTAGGACTTACTCACATAAGTGCACTTTATGCGAGTAAATGGCTTTTGAAAATTGCTCTGATAGTACGTTACTTTTACATTCCTTTGAAAATTACCTCTTTAGCGAACAGTTGTCAATTATAGTAACCGAATCCCCGCTGTTATCATTTAGTGGCACATAGATTCAAGGGACAAGTTGAAGAATTCAGCGCTGAGATGATCTGAATAATTCCATCTTTGACCTCAAGACTAAACGTGCCCCATTTCGCCTCTCCATCTCCAGGCAGGTTCCCAGCCGGAATCATCTCAGATGGAAGTCTTGCACAGATTTGGATAACTTTATCCAATAACAATCAATTATCCTCACAAAAGTCGATTACTGCAATTCGTTGCTGCTTGGTCTCCCTGCTGTCACCATCAAGTCTCTCCAGATGTTACTGAACTCAGCCGCCAGGATCCTAACGAACTCAAAAAAGAGGGATCACATCACGCCAATCCTCTACAACCTCCACTGGCTCCCTATTAAATATAGAATCCTCTACAAAGTTCTGACCACCATGCACAAAACCCTACACAACTTAGCACCTATTGAGCTCACCTTCCAGCTTCACCCTAACAACTCCTCCAGACCGATTAGAAGTGCATACCAAGGCACTCTTTTCGTTCCTCAAGCTAAAACATCTCTAAGGAATAGAGCCCTATCCACAGCAGGTCCTAAGCAATGGAACACTCTCCCACCTGACCTCCGACAGGACCCCTGCCAAATTTCTTTCAAGAAAAAACTCAAAACATGGTTATTCAAACTAGCGTTTCCAGATCCCGCATATTAACCAATCATATTCTCACCTTATTTCTCACCTAGCCTATTCTCCCTAAAAGTATGACTTGACATTATGCACTCTCAAATTCGCTCTTCCTTAACCTAATCTCTCGTTCCCATATGAGATCCACAGACTCCCTCTATCCTTTGCAAGCCCTTGGTACCACATCCTTTTCCTCTCTCCCTTTAATTCAACGTAACCCAAATACTTGATTCGACCGCTTGTATAAATGTTTTGCTATGTCACTTCAATCTGTTTAAATTATTATTTAAGTTTTGTTTGAAATTATTATTTAAGTTTAAATTGTTACTTAAGTTGCACACTATGTTACTTAAAGTTTTTTGCTTAGATATATCTTGTTCTTTGTAAAGCCCACCCGCAAGTTCTTACTGTTCATTGTAAACTGGTTTGATTTGTATCCAATGCAAGAAGATCGGTATATAAAAGCTAAAAATAAATACATAAATAAATAACTTTCTCAGAAGAGAAGCTTGCAAAGGACTCACCGCACAAGGTATAATGTCAGCTTGTTGAGCTTGTTGATGGATCTGTGACTTGTTCTGATGGTATTTTTTGTGTAGCCCTGGATTGCTCCGACACGAGACAGGTGCCAGGGTTCTGGTCTATAGTGGGGAAGCATAACCTTCAAGACACTCTAGTGAGGGGAACAATATACTTTAATCCCTGTTTCCCACACATAAAAATGCCACAAAAGTGCTTGATGGTCCCAAAGTCTTTTTCTTTCATGTGGATGTAGATAATTTGCAATTTTTTATAGGAGAAAAACCAATCTGTTTATATCCGGAGATCAATTCTCTCCTCCTGCACCTCTGTATTAGCGAGGCAGACACTTATTGTTGCTCATCTCAGCTGCGCTGGTGCCAAGGCCGGGCCTGCTCACCTCAGGCTCCCCTCCGCGAGGCCTGGTCTGTCCTCCCTCGCAGCCGCAGCCAGCACCCGGCGTCCGCGGCATATCATGACGTCTCCAGGCCCTTCAGGGCCTTCGACTCCATGCTGCACCTCCCAGCGGGGCTCAGTGTCCTCATCGGCATCGGGTCTGTCCCCAGGTGCGCGCACGGGGATCACCCGGCCCTTTAAAGGGCCAAGCACAGGAAACTCCTCCGCAGCGCACGATGATGACGTCACCTGAGCCCTGTATAAAAGGCAGGGCTCAGTCTCATTTGTGAGAAGCTAGTTGCCGTCCTGTGTTCTTGCTTCCTTGATCCTGTGCTTGCTCCAGTGTTCCTGCGTTCCTGTGTTCCAGTGTGTGTTCCAGTGTCCTGCGTCTGTGTTCCCGTGGTCCTTCTTGATTCCTGCTCCGCTTCCCAGGTTATACTTTCTCGGACTGATTCATGGTACTGACCTCGGCTTGCCACGGACCACACTCGGACTGATACCTGGAACTGACCTCGGCTTGCCACTGACCACACTCGGACTGATACCTGGAACTGACCTCTGCTCGCCATTTACCATGTTCGAACTGATACCTGGAACTGACCCTTGCTTTGGCTGACCACCCTTGGATGGATAACCTGGCTTTCACCCTTGCACTTTACTCGGACACTCTCTTCGCTCCTTCCATGACCACCAGGTCTACCTGCTCTGATGCTGCCCGTGGCCTTCTACAAGCTAGACCACTCGGCGCTGCCTATCCTGTCCGGAGGAACTTCAGTTCCAGTTCCCTTCCAGTGGTCTCCGAGACTCTCTGTTCTGGTCTAACTCACCTGTTTTCCATGGAGACGTGCACCTTTGCTACTGGTGGGCACACCTCTCCGGGAGACCCTCTGAGGCCCACCTAAGCCCAGGCAGTCCGGGCAACCAAGGGCTCAACCCGCGGAACCCCCGGACTGTTATTGGTGAAGCTCCAGTTGGCCTCTGTCTCCTCCTGTGCTCCGCCTCCTGGTGGCAGGCGCTCTCTGGGTCCGACCAGAGGGCCGTACCAATTCTGCACCAGGCCAAGGGTCCATCTCCAGTGCAACACTTATTACAGTCTAATTCATTTGTTGCACTTCTGGCAGCACACAAGTAGGAAAAACTCTCTTTCCTGTACAGAACACTGTGGAGTAAATATTCAGCCACTGAGTGGCTAGCTAAGTGAGTCAGATATTCATATCCAGCTAACTTACCCAGGATATTCAGCGGTGTAGCCGCACCACTAAATATACCTTGATAAGTTAGATGTAGCCTCTATTGCATGCTTCTCATTCTCATTCATATTTATTGCAGATATTTTTTTGAAAATGTGCTGGCTGCAGGTCCTCCAGGACAAATTTAGGGATCACTGGTCTACAGGGAAACTCCTGTCACTGCACTCTCCTAAGCAGGGCCGGCACATCCCATCAGATGAACTAGGCAGTCGCCTTGGGCACCAACCATTAGGGGGCGCCAAAGAGCAGCTATGTGGATTCCCAGCTGACCCCTGAAAGGGCGCCCTCCGGCCTTCACCGAGAGCCTCAACATACGCTGGGCCAGCTGCAGCCTCGGCGTGAAGACCCCCAGTTCATGCTCCGAGGGCTCTCCGCCGCAGATGCCCCTGCACTGAATGACAAGAGCAAGAGGTGAGCGTGCGTGCATCTCCCCACTCCTCCTCCCCGAGCACTGACACTCACCAGCCATGCGGTAACCTGGTCCCCCACCTGTGGCTCCCTCAGGCCAGACCTCGGTTCGTTCCACCTCCCGCCATCTTGCTTTAACTTCCTCCACATGGAGGAGTGGGAGAGAGTGCACGAGCCCATATTGTGATAGGCAGGAGCAGGAGGCAGGGCTGGCAGAGGAGGCACCTCGCATGGTCCCAGCACCCTATGTCATGCCGCTGAGACTGGGGGGGAATGGGCACAAGGCAGAAGGTTCGCCTAGGGTGCCTAATACTCTTGCACTGACCCTGCTTCTAAGGAAGTTTCTTAACTTTCTTCCAGGGGCCCTTGTGCATCCCCATCTGGCTTCCAGAGGAGTGCTCAGGACTAAACCACTGCCTGTTCTATGTTCTGGATTTGTCTTAAGAAAGTCAAAGGGTTTTACATTTGCATGCAGAAAATCTAAGGAAAGTTCAGTGAGATACTGTGAAAGAAATCTGTTTAGAAACTCGTGGAGCAAGGAGAGTGGCTCTGGTTACCAAAGCAGCATGGTAAGACTTGCTTATACAATAAGAAAGATGTAATATCCCCGTCAACTGGCAGACTTCTACTTCTCAGAAGTATTTATACTCTGAAATTACCCGTGAAGAACTGTGCAGCAGACCACTTCCTTTATAAGATTCTATAATGCAAAAAAAATAAAGGAGTCACTAAGGAGCCAGGCTTTTGTGACTTCCATTAGTTAAAATGAAAACCTGACAGTGAGGTAGAACATACAGAGCCACCTTGCTACCTAGTTCCAGGAGGGGCGACTTATTGGCCAGTCCTGCTTTTGAATGTACATCCCAAAATACTATGGTATTTGCAGTCCCTGACCCTTCACCAGGGATTTCCAAACTTGGTCCTTGAGGGCAGCAACCCAGTCAGGTTTAAAGGATTGCCACCTTGAACTGTTTGCATACAATGGAGGCAGTGCACACAAATACAGCTCATGCATATTCATTGTGGCAATCCTGAAAACCCAACTGGGTTTCAGTTCTTGAGGACTGAATCATTGTAATCAGTGCTGCAGGTCCCATCATGCATCCGGATAGGGCTAGTAGAAATCCAGGTCTAGCCTAAAAACCTCCCTCCTGGAACTGGTAGTGTGACAGTTCTGAACATACACTGCTCTATGTGTCAGAAGTGTTAATGCAGGCTACACTGAGTAGTCTCTTCCAATTAAATATTTGAAATGCACAACAGTAACTCTGCATTAGTATGGCTAGCACAAAGTGTAGCGCTGAAGGACTGAACACACATTGTCCTGACTGTAAACTGTTTGGAGATGAGTCATTATGGTCAGATGACTTATTTTGCTCTGCATTTCATATATTGCTAGCAATATAGAGAGGATAAATACTGCTTGTATTACAAGCGTACCTTGAAATGAATCTCATCACCAGAACATCTTTGCCTTGCAGCATATACACAGATGTTCTGAAAGAAGCTCAAGACATTTTTATTCCAATAAGCTTTTGTCTAGACCAATAGGGTGATTATATTAACTATTCCTAGTTTCAACCTATAGGTATGGAGGAATCTGGCAAGGTATGACTGCTTGTAGGAGGCAGATTGTAAAGATTGTTTATGTATTTGTTTGTCTTTCTATTAATATTTTATTATTTTGTATGATTGTTCTTTTTGTATGCTGCCTTGAGCTATGGATTGAAGTGTGGGTTATATATTCTTAAAATAAAAATATAAACACAGCAGAGTAATCAAGCCTTCTTCCTCAGCATCAGGGACTAGTAAGATAATTATGCAATTAGGTGGTTATTGTATTCAGGTCAGAGATGTGCGAAAAATTATGCACAGGAGTGAATCTCAAAGGCACAGAGCCAAGTTTCACCCAAGCCAAATGGCTTGCAACATGAGAAGAAATTCCTGCAACCAAGGACTGCCTAATAGGGATATACAGGGAATTTTTTTTTTGTTTCAGTTCATTCTTTTTTGATTTTGGATCATTTTTAATTTGATTTGTTGTTTCATGGGCTTCTTTCATTTTTTACATTTTATTCATTTCAGAAATTAGCATACACTGTTTGGAAATAGTGTGCGCTATTTGTAAATGGTGTGCACGATTTTCTGAAATGAATGAACTTGAAAATCTTCAGGATTTTTTGGAGGGATTGTACATTTGTTTTGGGGTAAAATGAACTGAAACAAAAATGACTGATTTGGTATGGATCATTATTCATTATTATTGCCTGATTTTTCAGCCATTTACACGGCTCAGCAGTTTTGCAGAATAAAGGCCTGTTTCATTAGTCCTTGGTCTCCAGAAAATGCAAGCCATGGAAACACAGTACTCACTTAAACATTTAGGAGAATATTAATGTTAAAGTGGATCCCTTGATACAGAGAACACATTTCCTGAATCCCTCATTTCCTTCCAGTATATTGCAATGGAGTAAAAATCCTTCCTGCATGAATAGTGACTAGACAGCATGCAGCAGGCTCGTTTTAACAGACACATTACTTAAGTTTTAAATGAACCCCACCATCCACAAGGCCTCCTAATTACAAGTACAGAAAGTGCAGAGCTCAGAGTTGCATCATGAAAACAGTAACAGATTTGATCAATGCAGGCCAGTGTGCACCTGCAGAGCCTGGACTACTTTACGGCATGCTTAGAAAGTAGTCAGAGGGACTGTTCCTTCATCCCAGTAGAATGATTACATATTTCCTGTCCATTGGGAGATTCAGCAGAAGACAGGAAAGGGGAGGGAGGAGGGAGTTTCAATGTGATGCCACACCATTAATCAGCAACCAGATTCACCTTACAATAATTGATAGTAAAAGCCTGCTGAATCCAATCACTTGCCACATTAAAATTAATCATTTTTGCAATGTAATACAAAAGTCTATTTGCTAAGATAGTGCAGTAAGCATTATCAAGAGATAATTCCCCTTGTCTTGTTGCAACATGCTGTCAGCTATGGTAAAAAACCTCAGACTATCAGCACAGGCAATTATTATCTCATGATAATAGCCAGTGCACAGAGACTACTGCTAAAACTGCCCTTTGAATTCCCAAATACCAATGATTAGGCATCCCTGCACTGTACACACAGGGAGAAAGAAAGAAAAGCAAAGAGCAAAACAGTCTCCTGAAATCCTGACAATAGGTTCAGTCTGTTGTTCTCAGCTTTTCCATTTCATGATTTCTAAAATATCTTTTTTTCCCTTTTAAACACTCAGCTATTGAATTGCCCGTTTTCATAGGATAAACAACTTCGTAGCCATTTCAATGGAACTGGAAATTACTTAGCACACACAACAATACGCTGTTTCTCTTTTCTTACAGAAATCTATTGTTGTGAGTCAGGGGGAAATGGGATGGATTCAGACATATGGTCTTAGTCATGCTAGTACGCTAGCATTTACCACACTCAGGGAGGCAGGAAATGATGTTGCTGCCATCACAGGTGGCACTGTGCACGGATAAATACTGGGAACAAGAGAGAGGAGTGCGGCCTGGGTGGAGGAAGGTGCTTGGAGGGAGCGAGGGGAGGTGCAAGTTGGGGGGAGAGGGGAGTATGGCAGTGAAGGTCCAGGGACAAGGCTGTGCCAAATTTTGAAGTTACCTACCTTCTGATATGCCAACAATGGCTACCAGTTGGGTAGCAGTGCCATTTTAAACTGTCAATGTTGGTTTTCAAGCATAAAAATGGGCGGGGACTTGCCAATAGAAAAGTCTGCCAAGGGAAAGTGATACAGCCCACCAGTTAGTCTGATGCAGGGGCTAACAGGGGAGGGGAGTGCTGAGGCCCAAACTGTAACCCATGTTCCAGGGTTCTTTCTTGATAGGGAGGAAAGACAAAGACTTTCTAGATCCTTAGGCTGTTAGGAAGTCTTCTGACATCTTCCAGCAAAAAAAAAAAAAAAATCCCAAATAAAACACTGCCACACAGTATGAATAAATTCAGCAGAGTACATACTAAAGATTAGTACAAATCATATAGAAAAAAATACAAAAAATATACAGCCCAAATGTAGAATAGATTAGAAATCACAATCATGGGTAATTTAAACACATTAGACCAGGGTTTTCTTCTTCCACCACCCACTCGCTATGAGGCATTCTTTAGACATGAACCTTCCCTTAGTTTCCCCTTATTGGTACTTGCTAGGAATGTGCATTCATTTTCAGCAAATGACAAAAATGCAATGAATGAGGTAATTTGCCTGCTCTTCCTGCCCTGCCCACCCCAATTCTCTTCCAGTTCAGTGTCTTGCTGTGTTGGGATGCCACTTTTATTGCCCAGCATGCACCTCCCACCCTGACTCTCTCTTGACTATATTGGGGTGTTTTGGCCCCCAAAACAAACATTTTTAAAAAGGTGTGGTGGGGGGGGGGGGGCAGAAAACCCTTCTCCTTCCAGCCCATCTCTTTCCTGGATCAGTGTCGTCCTGTGTTGTTTTGCCACTGTCACTAGCCGGTCTGCTCCTGACCCTCTCATGGTTTCTTGGGGAATTCCTGTCACTTCTGGTACTATTTTGCCCCTTCACGATACCTTGGGGTGTTCATGCCACTATTGATGGTGCCCTTTGCTCCTCTTTTGGTGCCTTGGTGTATTCTTGTCCTACCCCTCACTTTAAGCCTCGCTGTGTAGCTCTGCACTGGTGGTTTGAGGTTTTTAACACCAGTGCTCCTGCTGCTGTGCACCTGCCTTGGTGCTTTGGGTATTTTAGCCTCTGAGCCTGCTGTCTTCAAAGTTTTTTTTTTTAATTCCCTTGGGATGTGCACTGATTTTTTTTTTTTCGTGTCATTTTCGTTTCGGGTCATTATCTGTTAGATTTCGTTTTTAAAATGGTTCAGGAGGTATTTATTTCGGGTTTTCCTACTTTCGGAGTTAGTGCACACTAACTGAAAATGTTACCAATCAGTTAAAAAGTGTCAATTTGGGAGGAATTCGTTAGCTACATTCCATTGGCTGCCTCCTTAGTTACTTGTTTATGTTGCTATGATTGCAAGGTAGTGTTTGTAGGGGTAACTAGTGTAAACAAACAAGTGATGTAATTTTATAGCATCAAGTTCTAGTTAGCAAATGAATATTCAGAATTCACCAATCCTTTTGTATTTTAGGAAAGGGGTCCTGGCATTTTGCGATATGCATACTTTGAATTCCCCTGGCGTGAGTCTGTGTGTTTAGGTGGGGGGAGAGGTGACTGGTGAGAGAGAAAGTGACTTGAGTGAATGTATGGGGTGACAGGTGGGAGAGAGTCTGGTTGGGGTGGTGAATGGAGAGAGAGAGGCAGCCCAGTGTGTGGGGGTAACCTGTTACCCCAGTCACCCCCCCACACACACACACACACACACACACCAGGCTGCCTCTCTTTCCCACATATCACCCTATACAATCACCCCGGTCACTTCTTCTCTCACTAGTCCCACTCCATACACACCAGGCTGTCTTTCTCTCACCAGTCACTACCCTAAGAAGTCTCTCTCTCTTACCTGTCACCCCCATACAGTCACCCCAGTTACTCCCTCTCTTGCTAGTCACCCCCCACATACCAGGCTGCCTCTCTCTCAATAGTCACCATCTCAACCAGTTTCTCTCCCCCACACATCACCCCAAACAGTAACACCAGTTACTCCCCCTCTCAAAAGTCACCCCCACATACCAGGCTGCCTCTTTCTCACTAGTCAGTACCTCGACCAGTCTCTCTCCCCCACCTGACACACCATACAGTCACCCTAGTCACTCTCTCTCTCTCTCACCAGTCACCACCCCAACCAATCTCGCTCCTATCTGTCACCCCATACAGTCACCCCATTCACCCCCTCTCACCATTCACCACTTCAATCAGTCTCTCTCCCACCTGTCACCCCATATAGCCACCCCAGTCACTCACCCTCTCACCAGTCACCCCCACACACACTAGATGGCCTTTCTCTCACCAGACGCCACCCCAACCATTCTCTCTCATATCTGTCACCTCATAGTCACCCCCTTCACCCCCTCTCACCATTCACCACTTCAATCAGTCTTTCTCCCACCTGTCACCCCATATAGCCACCCCAGTCACTCACCCTCTCACCAGTCACCCCCCACACACACACACACTAGATGGCCTTTCTCTCACCAGTCACCATCCCAACCATTCTCTCTCATATCTGTCACCCCATAGTCACCCCATTCACCCCCTCTCACCACTCACCACTCCAATCAATCTCTCTCCCACCTGTCACCCCATATAGCCACCCCAATCACTCCCCCTTTCACCAGTCATCCCTACTTACTAGGCTGCCTCTCTCTCACCAGTCACCACCCCAACCAGACTCTCTCCCACCCACCACCCCATAAATTCACCCCAGTCACTTCCCCTCTCACTAGTTACCAACCCCCTCCCCCCCAACACACAGACACCAGGGGAATTAAAAGTATATACGTACCAAAATGCCAGGGCCCCTTTCCTAAAATACAAAGGGATTGGCAAATTCAAAATATGTATTTGCAATACATGCTTTTGCATTTGCTGACTAGAAACTTGATGGTATTAAATATTTATTATAATCAATCGTTTGCTTTTGTTTGTTACCAGGCACTGGCCATCCCCCCACAAACACCACCTTGCAACCTTGGCAACACAACAAGTAACTATTTGAATGCCTAACCATAACTCTAGCTAACAAAATGCTCCCCCAATTGACACTTTTTAACTGATTGCTAACATTTTTAGTTAGTGCGCACTAACAATCCGGTTAGTGTGCATTAAGTCCCATTAGTGCGCACTAACACGAAATACTAATTTTAATGAAATTTAGTCTTTTTTTCTGAAAAGAAACAAAATAGACAATTTTGTTTCCATTATCTATTTCGTTTAAAACAAATGCACATCTCTTCTGACTATTGGTTTTGTCCAAGTACTTAGCCTTTGATGGATTATATCATCCACTAAAGGTTGCATTCCTTGGCAAACTAACTAAAGGAAAAAGCCTGACCCCTGTAAACCATGGGCTACTACCTGCCTAACACCATCCAAGGTCTCAGCCTCAGTCTGAGGGACTTGGACACCCGAATGGCATCAAGGAGGCAGTGTTCTGTGTTTCCTCTATCCACCAGTTGGGAGGGGAGTTGGTGATGGGCTGTCTTGTTGCATTGGGCACAGGTACAGCGAAGAGGAAGTCAATCTCCAAACCTGATGCCAGTCCCTTCCCCCATTGATCCCTAGGGGAATTACATCAGGACTGCTGCAAACCATCTCTAAAGATTCCTTCTGTCTTTGCACTGCCCAGGGAGAGTAAGATCACTATCTTATGGTTTGTAGATGGCTCGATTAGTTTTTGACCTATACCCAGATCTGAAGAGCGATTTGCACATCACGAGTACTACAGACCTTCTAAAGAGTTTTCTCTGGCTTCAGGTCACTGTTTGCAATGCTTTCCACCCTCATGGTGCTTTGGAGTCTTCATGCCACTGTTGTTGGTGCCATTGACCGCTCTTTTGTGGCCTTGAGGTGTTCAATCCACTGTTGGTGCTGCTTTTTCTCCTCTCACAGTGCCTTGGAGTATTAATGTCTCTGTCTGGGCTGATTTGCCTGCCAAAGGGTCTTGTGCCACTTGTGGTACCCCTTTTCCCCCCCTCTGGGTGCCTTGGAGAGCTCTTCCTTCTGTTGCTGATGCCGGCTTACCAAGGGCACTAAACTTGGATAGAAAACCCCGATTTTTAGAGCCCAAAATAGGATGCATTTCTTGACTTTAATGGAAAACAAACAGCTGAATGACTTGAATGAACACATTATTTTCTTTGGCCCCCAAATGAAATCAAAGGAATTACTGAGCCAAGGAAAGTGAATGAGTGAACCAAAACAAAAGTGTTTTCCTGGCACATGCCTAAAAAAAGAGGCCCATAGTCTCTGCCCGTTTATTTAAATTGGCTTGTCTGCTCAGAGGTGTTGTGACTCTTAGCTTGTTTCCATTAAACCTAAGTGTGGCACCTGTCTGCTTTCACTGTATGGTAACATACTTTATTATGTGGTCTTTCCAGCAATGGAAGGCCCCTGAGAGGTGCGAGTTAAGGAATGATGTATGAGTCTTCATCCCCCCAAAGGAGATGTGCTGGGGCGGAAGCATTTTGATGTCTCCCATGAGTCAAAGGGGAGGAGCCTGAGTTTGTGGCGTCTAGACTTGAAGGTTGTTGAAAGGATTTCTATGGAAAGATACCGATCCACTGGAAGGGGCACACTGGAAGCTCACTCCAGTAAGGGCTAAGTCATTTGGGAGAAAAAGGACCCCCTTGTCAGTGAAAAGACCATCATTCTGGGGGAGTCTGCAGTCAGAGTTGTGTGGGAAGGGGAAGAGTTTCCCCCACTTCCTTTGAGATGTGAAGAGAAGCAGAGGTTTTGATGGGAACCCGAGAGGGAGACTCCTTGTGTGAGGAAGTGAGTATCTGCCTTTGAAACTTATGTAAACTGTCTAGGAAGCAGTGGTTTTATTTTGGAACTGTGGAATGTTTGATGATTTTTGCTGCCTTCTTTCTGGACTCTGTTCTTTTTGGAACTGGGATGGAGCATCAGTTTTCCGTGTGGACTAAGATTTCGGATCCCTCTGGCCTTGCAGGTAATCTTGCTCTCCACAGCACGAATCCGTGCCTGGTTTTCCAGGGACTGCACAGAGTGGGGCAGTGCTCTGCGGCCTCTGAACTATGACTCCCCTTGCCAAGGGGAGGGGGGGGGGGGAGTTAATTACATAAGAAAACAAATTGAAAAACTTCCATTAAATTTCTGGTTAAATTCAGAGTTTTAGGTTCAAGCTTGCTTTTCCCATCTTACATGAACTAAGCTTGTTTTTAGTTGAGACACATAATGGTCTCACATTGCTCCTCCTATACCGTAATCATTACCTGGCCTCAGTAGGAAACATTGTTTATCCAAGGAAGACAGTTAAATGGATTAGATAACCAACTAGAAAAGTAGGAGGCAAGATAAATAAAAGTCACTCACTCAGGGTTCAATGTACTAACTTGTGAGTAGGTTTGTGGGGGTGAGCCAGTTCTCTGCCAGTTTTTTCTCAGCATACCAGCTCATTTAAATATAATACAAATGGCCTGTGGGGATTTAATATTTTGTGATAAAGTTCACGTGAAATCACGAACTTTGTTGCAAAGAAACATAACTACATTTCCCTGAGGTGTAGTTACATTTAGCAGAGAATCGTCACTTTGTTCAATTTTCCGGTGGCAAAATTGCCAATGAGCTGATTTGCATGAATCTTCAGCTCCTGAGTGATTGTGCAGCATTTTGGTGCATAGCTTCATAAACAAAAAATTACACACAGAGAAATGGAAAAGTGTTGAAATTCGCAAATGCGATTAGTTATGCTAATTACCATTTTCCCATGTGTAATTGTGTTTGCGGGGCCTCTCAGTCACCAAAACAGATCCCGAAGTATGGGAGAGGAGCAGAGATATTTAACGTCTACAAGGAACCTCTAGCAGAGCTGGTGGCTTTAAGACCGTCTCCTTTACAATATAAATCAACATCAAACTTACGTGCTGACTCCTGCTTCATCTTTTGCTTCTCTAGAATAGCCACAGGAAAGAGGAACACAGATATTAATGGCTGATATAGATCTGGTCTGCCCAATTCATTTTGCTCACCTGTGGCACCAACACAGACCCTTCTTCATCTCTGTTTACCTGCTTTCCCACGTCTAAGAATTCTCTATTCCTATCTCAGAAGTGTTTTTATTTTCTGAAAAATAAATAGGTACATTTTATTAAGGCTATGTACTTTATCAGTGAGACAACTGGAAGGAATAATGCCAATAGCTACCAGCCAAGCTTCTCCTTATTGCTCTCCTGGCTATCTTGGGCTCATCTCTGGGCCCCAAGGTAACTGTATATGTGTCTTCTATGTAGGACAACATGTAAAGAATTTATTCAGATCATGCCTAAAAATTAACCTTAGTGAAGTAACTTTAAATCTTAAAACCCTGGCTCATCATCATCATAGCCTTGTTGGTGTTAACCTTGTTTATTATAATAATAGCATTTCCTGAAGCCTCTTATTTGCTTGTCTGTGTATCTTGACTAGATTCTAAGCTCCACAGAGCAGAGACTGTCTCTTCTGTGTACATGTGACTGCTGTGCTCATCTAGCAGTACAATAGAAGGGCCTGATGTGATAAGGTGTGCTCGGGCACAGCACAGTTTTACGCACAGCTGTGTGCACACTTTTTTGTGCTCAGACTATGCCCCCAATGCAGCAAGGAATTTTGCACAGAAAAGATGTGCACATAAAGCTGCATATTCCTTAGCACCCTTGCATGGAAATCCCATGCTAATGAAGGCATTAGCTATTACCCCCTCAATTCAGAGAGGTGAGCTGGCTTAACTCAGGTTTTCTTAGATCTGGAAATTGTACTCCTGGTCAGAGGTTGTAATTAATCTGGTGCCTGATGGGAGGAGCAATCAGATAGGAGTTAGCAATCTGTTATTGAAGCTCTGTTATATAAGAGTTGAGGGTGGATCCTTGGACCAGTGGCAGATGACCATGCCCCTGGGGAATGATCCCGAGAGGGACCACCGGTCAGGCTCAGAGTTAGGAGACAAACACACACTAGTTCTTTTATTAGACAGTATACTGAACCACCAGAGATGGCAGTAGTGAGCTGGTAAGCCCGGCTGGACTGTAGTCCCTCAGAGACTGGAACAGCGATCCCTGGAGGCTGAGCTGAAGAGAGACTGAAATATAGTGAGTAGGCAGGGTATGCAGATGGTAACATTCACACAATGTCCCAATGAAGCCCAGGAGTTGGCATGTATAGGCCCTCGAGGAGCGAGTAGCTGGTTCCAGGGAAAGCTCAGAGAGAACGATGGTAACTCACTGATGTAGCTGATATAGTTGATAGTGAATACTTCCAGGCAGAAGAGTAAACTGAGCAAGTCTGGGAATGAGGGCCCTTGAGGAGCGAGTACCAGTTCCAGACTGTCACCTGAAAAACAAAGGGGAGAGAGCAAGGCCCCCGAGGAGCAGGTACCTCTGGTAAGTTTGTAGGCAGAGTAACTTAAGTAGTGAAACCTATCCCTTGCTAACTCGCTCTGTTAGAAAATACTGAGACCTTAAATATCCGTCGCTGGTGACATCATCTTCAGGGGACGCCCCCGAGGTTCGCACCATTGCCGGTACTTCAATCGGGGCCGCGCCGTACACGTGCCCCTAGGCCTCCAGGAAACATGGCGGTGGAAGCATCGAGCCGGTCCGGGAACGCCCGAGGACAAGTGGCAGGAGAACACCGCAGCAGTCAATCTTCCCGCGGTCAGAGAGGGAGGCACCAGAGAGATAAGGAGGGTGGAGAGAGGGCATCGGGCACCGATGGACACAACAGAGGTAAAGATTCCAGGGCTAACGTTAGCCTATAGGCAGGAGCTGGTGCTAGGACCTATAGTTAAGATTTTATGTGCAGAAAACATAGTTTGTGACAAAAAAAAAGGCATGTTTTTTTCTCCATAAAATGATTTATGCCCACAAAAATGCTTTCTGCACTGAAAACATGATTTGTGTGCATAAACCATGTATGTTTCCTGCTCATTAATTGTGTTTTGCTGTGCACATTCTACGATTTGTGCAAATTTTAAACTCCCAATGCATTAACATACCGTTAGCTTCCGGCATCAGGAGTTAATAAAATAAAATTAGCTTGTGCATTAAGAAATTGTGCGCTGAATTTCAGTGCCCAGTTTAAAGGCTCAGCTTGTGACAACAGCCCCAAAATTAGTAGTAGTAGTGGAGTACACTAAGGGACCTATGTATTAAGCATTTTTGTGTTGACACAAAATGGGAGAACATCTTTAGAATCTAGGCCCCCCCAAGACAAATAATTGTGCCATATTATGCAGTGGTTTTGTGCCATGGGAAATAAAGCTCTTAACAGCGACATGCCTTCATCTATCAGCTCCCGATTGGAAATCTGCAAACCAACCAGGCCCTTAAGATCTGTTGGACAGTGCCTCTTGGCCGTTCCATCTGTTTGAGCAATGTAGCTTATATAATTCAGAGATAAAAACCTCTGCTGTTTCACACCCACAGATATACAACTCTCTCCCTGAGCCACTTAGGAAGACGTTCAACTTCGAAACAGTGGCGAAGCCAGCAATGAATTTTTGTGGGGCCCAAGGTTAACATGGGTGTGCAGTTAACATATAGATCTAGGTCCTACTAGTTGTATTCTTATCGATAAATAATGCCTTAGAGTGCATCTGACAATGGATTTCTAAGTAGTCTCATCATGAGTGACTCTTTAAAATATTTTAATTCTATTATTACCAACATTAACAATTACTTATTAATCTGTATTAATTTAATTTATATTTACTGCAGTTTATAAATACATATTATCATGTAAAAAGTAAACCAAGAACATTTAACAGAAACATCAGATCCAATCATGTGATAAACCAAATATCAATGTATTCTTTTATGAATCCTCTTTCTCAAAATGCAGAGAATATCATAAGTACAATAAAACAGCAATAATCATAATCATCATAAGAAGATTTGCAACAGGTGCAGACCAGAGCTAGGATAATCAAAAAAATATTTTCAAATCCTGGTGTTAGCTCTGTGAAACCAAAACAAACTCCCTCCACTGCCAAACACTTTGTGAAACAAGGCAAAGCCCTACAAAAACCCCCAAAAAACAAAAAAAAACCCATCTAGAATCTTGTCATACTACACCAAAACTGCATGCTCAGGACTCAAAAAGCAGCAGCCTTATCTATGAAAAAGCAGCAAGGCAAACAATTCACTAGGCCCTAGAACACTAATACACTACCTTGTGGGCAAACAGAACAAGCTGGGCTGCTATAAATCCCTACAGAGAAACAACATGCTAGCCAAAATGCTGCAGCTCTGTCACACATGTGCAACACTGAGAGACCCTTACCTAATCCAGAATAAGAGACTACAAATTAGAAACAAACATGCAGACAAAACTGAAATGGAAAGCCAGAGAAACCAGATTCTGTGAACATTGAATACTGAAGAAAAAGCAAAATAGAAATATATTAAAAATGGACATTCATTCCTTCCTCCTTTATATTACTACTACTGCTTAACATTTTAAACACATACAGACTCTCTCACACATGTGCTCTCTCACATAGGTTCCTACTCTTGCATATTCTCTTTCATATACACACAGGCTTCCACTCTCATATGCCATCTTTCACATGCAAGTTCCCACTTCCATACACACATGCTGTCACTCTCACATGCTCCTACACGCAGGCTTCCATTCCCATAAACAGACACACACACCCTCTCACTCTCACTCTCATATGCTCTCTCACACACAGGCTCCCATTCCTCCTACCCCCCACGCACAGGTTCTCACGCTTACTTGCTCTCTCACACACAGATTCACATTCCTAAACATACACACAGGCTCTCATTCTCACATACTCTTACATGCATGTCCCCATTCCCACACATATAAACTCCCAATCTTATATGCTGTCTCTCACATGCAGGCTCCCATTCCCCCCACAGATACACACAGGCTCTCACTCTTATATTCCCTCTCGCACACAGGTTCACATTCACACACAAACACTCAGGATCTCTCACATGAGGCTCCCATATACACACACACAAATACACAGTCTCTCACTCTCAATTGCTCTCAGAAGAAGGCTACCATTCTCACACACATAGGCTCCCACTCTCATGCTCTCTCACACGCATGCTCCCACTTCCACATGGTCTCTCTTTCTCTCTCTCTCTCTCTCTCTGTCTCACATACACACACATGGTTAACGGTAGGATGGGGGTCCATCACCGGCCTCCTCCCCCTCTTCTCAGCCACCAGTGGAATGGGGTCCACTGGTGACCTCATGGGCCTCCTCCTCTTTTGGCAACCGCTCCCCTAGGTGTGCACACCTAGTAGTGCTGGGTCTGTCCATGGCAGCCCTGCGACGGGGTCTTTCTTCTCAGGCTGCCAGGTAACACTGAGTTTGCCTGAGCCCAAAGGGGGTGGGCCACAGCCTACCCAGGCCCACTGTGGCTACACCACTGCTTCGCAACCTACAAAAAAAAATTAAAAACAGCTCAATACATATCTTTTTAAGAAGGCTTTCAATCTATAATCCAATATATGTTACTTTCTGACACACTATGATATGAACAGTGCCAAGGCAGCAGTTTTATTGTTTTAGCGAGATTGTTTTTAGTCTAGGTAGTGTTTTTATGCGATTATGTATGTTTTTTATTATTATAAGTTGCACAGACGACATGGCCTCAAATACATTAAATAAAAAAATATCAACTGAGAACAAATAAGCTCATTTCACTGTGAACATATGCTGGATTTGAATTCAGCCCTTCAGAAGTAAAAGGTTGACGTGCTACATCTTCCCCCACCGTAAAGGCTTAGGGCCCGATTATAAAAAGCATTTTCACGCTTAATATTGGGTTTTACACTTGCAAATTCACTTTGCTCATGTAAGTGGGCTTTTGAAAATTGCTACAATATATGCTATTGAATTGTCCATAGGATTTACCCTCATAAGTGCACGTTACACGTGTAAATGACTTTTGAAAATTGCTACAATAGTATGTTACTTTTATGCGCTTAACTCCTTTGAAAATTCACCTGTAAATATGTAGTGTGAATGCTTTCCCAGCTCCATAACCTGACATCCTGAATTCCTCCTTGGCTACAGTAGCAGATCTCTCTGAATATTATTAACATTGCTCATCCACCTCTGCTCCTACGATTAATTTGCTGTTCATCTGTGAGAGAGAGTGTGATTAGGAAGCTGAGCATGCATATGGTGACTTTCTTGATAAATGCCTACAGAGAATAGTAGAGGTGCCTGCAAGGGTGGCCACCGGGTTCACCCATTGCACGCTGTTATTAATCTCACGGCTCCCAGTGCACTCCGGTTTCTTGAGGTTTGCCTAGTCCTTATGGATAACACATTAAACAGTTCCTGCTGGGTGCAAGAACAATGTGGCTATGTCCTCCTGTTACATCTGGGCAGGTGGATGGAATGTCTGGCCAAGCACAGACTGACTGTGTTCTCTTATTTTCCCTAATGCCCGCCTGTGACGCTTCCTCTCCCAGGAATGTAATGGTAGGGGGTGCTGTTTGCACTGGAACTGTCAGCTGCCACTGCTGAGAACATCAAAGTATTTTCCCAGCTGCAGAATTTCAAAACAGGTCAGTAACACGCAACAGTCCCACTACAGTCAGTGTTCCTTAACTATTCAGTATACCAAGAGTGGTTTGGAATAAATCAACAAGCACCCCCCAGCCAGAACTTCTACAGCATCCCTTACACTGATTACTTTGGATATGGCGACTAGAATTTCTATGAACCCCTTCACTGCCAGGACTCATCCCCAAGGTGGCTCCTTGATGGAGTAGACTGGCATTAAAGTGTGAGTCTAGTTACAATCAGTGATCGTATATTATGGATTCCACTTTGATGACTATATTTCAGATGGCAGAAAAAGTGGAGTTGCTATGTGCTTCCTCATAACCACTGTTCTTGCAGTAACCCCTACAAGTTTTACTGAGAGGGGTTGGGAGTAGCCTCCTCCAGCACGTCTTACAGGGACGTTTGAGAGAGGATGAGGCCAGGGTGACAGTGCGCTCCTCGGCAGCCAGTGCTCCTAGGCTTCTCCTGGCAATGATTGCTATTCTCTTTCCGAAGAATTGTCCTTACTCCTTGATTGCCAGGTTCCCTGCACCCTTTGCAAATTGGATTCATCTCATATTCCTTAGCAGAGATGTATGGACAACTTATGACTGAACTTGAACCTTGCAGATTTCAGTCTGGATCGGGTATGTCAGATTTTTCAGAATTTCTCCAGGTTTGCCGGAGAAATTTTGTACATTTGATGCGTTGCATCTTTACACAGATTTGACAAATTTAGATGGAATTTTGATGCCCTGGGCTAGAGAGTAACCGAGTTGTTCATTGATGCATAGAAAAACCTGCAGAATATTTAAACCACTATTTGCTGAATGTTTAAACCATTTTCAGCCGCTGAGCAACTCAGCTAGTTAACCAGATAAATGTATCTGGCCAAATTTAGGACAGGAGTATGAGCTGAATAACGTATCCGGCTAACTCGACTCATCTCACCACTTACCTGGCCTAGTCGCACCTGTTGACTGCAGCTGAACATTTCATCCATGCCACTTGGCCAGGTAAGTCGGAACTTATCTGGCTAAGTGGCACTGAATATTGGCATCTGCAGTTTTTTTTACATTTGCCTATGCTAGGTCAGCAAATTCCACATAATTAAAAGCAGAATTGGGGAGGGAGGGGCAGAGAAGGAAGGACTTTGTATCTGGTAATCGCCATTCCTTTTCCATTTCATGTTGGCAAAGCTGATCTTCTAGGTGTATTTAAAGAGTGACCATCATACAGTGCCCTTGCAATTGGAAGCTTATAGTGAGAAAGCTTTTATGAGCGCTGGGGCTTTATAATCATAGGTCACTTGTTATGTGCAAGTCTGTAAAAGTAATGTATTCCCCCTTCTTCTCTTTAGTTATAAGGGGGCTATATAAGATGCACTTATTTTGCAATGAGATATCCAGAGATGCAGCTGTACTGTAATCTTCTGCACTTGTCCTTTAAAATGATGGATCAATAGTGCCTTTGTGTCTACCGACACTGCAATGTTTCGAAATACTTCTACTTCAGGGAACACAAAGTTATAAACTGCAAGTGGATGAATAGTTTGAAAAGTGCAGTCAATTTACCATCGGGAAACGATTTGCGTTGCGTTTTAGGTGCCACAATCTACCCATTAGCATTCTCTCGGGCAGGAGACCTATGATTATAAAGCCCTAGCGCTCATAAAAGCTTTCTCACTATAAGCTTCCAGTTGCAAGGGCGCTGTATGATGGTCACTCTTTACATATACAATTGAAGCCTTTATCATTTAGCGGAATATAGAAACATAGAAACATAGAAACATAGAAATGACGGCAGAAGAAGACCAAACGGCCCATCCAGTCTGCCCAGCAAGCTTCACACATTTTTTCTCATTCTTATTTGTTTCTCTTAGCTCTTTGGTTCTATTTCCCTTCCACCCCCACCATTAATGTAGAGAGCAGTGATGGAGCTGCATCCAAGTGAAATATCAAGCTTGATTAGTTAGGGGTAGTAGGGGAAGTAACCGCCGTAATAAGCAAGCTACACCCATGCTTATTTGTTTTACCCAGACTATGTTATACAGTCCTTATTGGTTGTTTTTCTTCTCCCCTGCTGTTGAAGCAGGGAGCTATGCTGGATATGCGTGAAGTATCAGTTTTTCTTCTCCCCTGCCGTTGAGGCAGAGAGCTATGCTGGATATGCGTGAAGTATCAGTTTTTTTTCTCCCCTGCCGTTAAAGCAGAGAGCTATGCTGGAAATGCATTGAAAGTGAAGTATCAGGCTTATTTGGTTTGGGGTAGTAACCGCCGTAACAAGCCAGCTACTCCCCGCTTTGTGAGTGCGAATCCTTTTTCCTTCTCCCCTGCCGTTGAAGCAGTGAGCTATGCTGGATATGCGTGAGGTATCAGTTTTTCTTCTCCCCTGCCGTTGAAGCAGGGAGCTATGCTGGATATGCTTGAAGTATCAGTTTTTCTTCTCCCCTGCCGTTGAAGCAGAGAGCTATGCTGGATATGCGTGAAGTATCAGTTTTTCTTCTCCCCTGCCGTTGAAGCAGAGAGCTATGCTGGATATGCGTGAAGTATCAGTTTTTCTTCTCCCCTTCTCCCCTATTTTCTATTTAGTATTGATTCAAGCTTTTCCAGCTATTTTTGGGATAATTTTACTTTCAGGTCTTCTAGGTGTAGCTGGTTTGGATCCTATACACTGGTGAGAGCTGGTATGGCATTGCTAACCACATCCAACTTTCCTCTGTTAAAGGTTAGGTTTCAATGCAATACCATCCATCTTTGTACAGACACTAATTCCTCAAATATATGAGCAGGGATTGACTTCTAGAGTGTTTGTCCAGGCAGCCTGCCAGTATATCTTTCCTGCTTACCTCTGAAAGCTTTGTTGTTTTTTTGGTTTTTTTTTTAACACAGCAATAAATTATGAGAACTTATACATTTTCTACAGCTAAATATGAAAAAAAAAATACATTTATCAGTCTAAGAAAGAAGACTTGAAGAAGAGGTAACTCTGAAAGGAAGAAAGGAAAAGCCATGTATTCACCGATTGCTAACAATCAAAATAAAAAACAACCACAAGGGGTATGAGAAATAGGGATGTGAATCGTTTTTCTGACGAATTAAAATATCGTACGATATTTCTTAATTCGTCAAAAATTCGTGAATGATGAGAAACGATCGCATTTCCCCCGAATTTTCGTCAGAAATCGTTTTTCCAATTAGTGAGCACTAACAAAAACCTTTAATTTTTGTTACTTTTTGTAATTTTTTGCTATTTTTGTTAGTGCGCGCTAACGGGAGTCTGCGCGCACTAATCCGAAAAAATGATTTTTCACTAAAAAAAAAAAAAGCCGATCCGCAGGAAACCGAGATTTTCCCGCGGCCACACGAACCCGATAGCAGAAATGATGGGGCACCCGATTCACATCCCTAATGAGAAAAGAACCATGCCTATGCATGGATTTTCTAGTGCTATTGAACTTTGACCCCATTGAAAATGGCCTCACCCTTATCGGATCATGGTGGTTTCCAATAAGATAGGTGCAAGGCCCCTGTCCACCTTCCTGCCAAGTTTGAATCTGATTTGTGAATTTTCATGAAAGTTATTGTGACCCAGTCAGATGGACAGAAAAATGGTTTAAATCATTGCTATAGGGCTTTCAAGCCCGATTGAAAAGCCTCTCAAAAAGAGGATCAGGGCTGCTCCTGTGACTCAGGCCACAGTACTGTGTGCTGTGCTGCAGGGCATCCAGGCTTCGGTTGCCGACCTTTAGGGTTTGTCAGGCCTGGGTGCACTGGGGAGCTGGTGTACTCAAGAGGGAGAGATGACAGCTGGCACTGTTGTGGCAGATCCCAAAGACCAACAAACAGCAGTAAGGATGTGCCTCAGAGTAGGTGCTCCTCTAGCTTGCAACTGGTATAAGCCCACTGAGCCACCTGATTATACCATCTGGGGTGGAAGGGGGCGGGGTAGAAGGGAGAGAGAAAGTCTAACAGAAACTACTGTGGGAGAGAAAAGGATAAAAATCCAAAATAATAAAGTCTGCCAGGATGGTGAGTTTTGTGGGGCACCAAGGTTAGTGTAATAGCCTTTCATCTCAGATCTGGATGCAATCTGGTTCTTATTTTGACCTAAGCTAATTGATTAGGTGACTGTCTAAATTACAAAATCAACATAGAATTTCAGAGCGACAAGTGCAAACCTCTGAGGAAAAGGTCCGGAGTAGAAAGAAACAGCAGGTTGTAATTTTGAGTGGGGTGATCATGCATGGATTGTGTCACAAGCTAGAAATATTGTAAAATAAATGAGTTAGCAACCCTTAGTGCTATATTGCATGATACATATAATAATTGTCTGGTTGTGGCTAGCTGCATGTTCCTTCTTGTATTGCCAGGCAGACTTGTTACTACAGGTGTCAGCATCAGCTCCTTATTAATACAGCAAGGACTTTTAGCATAAGTAGGTCCACTTATCCCCAGCTGGGCCTTGGTTCCTACAATTCCTTGGGGATCCGGAAGATCCAAAGCAACATCATGATTTTTCAGCTAATATCATAACCACAGAATCATGAGAAACCAGAGGCCCTGGCCGTAAGTATATGCACTGCATCTGCCTCTCTGTTAGGAAGATACTGTAATTTTGGCATCAGACTGTGCACCTGATAAACTCTCCTATAAAACCACCTGCCTTTTGTCATTTCTCTGCTTGCCCACTATCTCCCGAGAGCTGAACCCAGGAGTAAATGATGAATCTCTACTTCACATCAAGCCTGAGAGAGGGACATGTGAATATCTTCACTGGTACCTCACACAGGGAAATCTGAAACATTTCCAGGATTGAAGACAGTGCCATAATACAGCCTTTTGGAGGTGGATGTTAATATCTGGCTGGGAGTTGTTTATGTCTTAAACTGGGAAGGTCCCTGTGGTGAAAAAAAAGATGATGGCACTTTCATTTACACTGGTGTGCTCTACAAGCCTCATAATCAGACAGACGAACTGAGAGGGATCTGGCTGAAGACATCCAAAAAGTGGGAACGAAGGGGGAGTTACTGTTCTGAGATTTTAATCTGGTGTATGTGGATTGGAGTATCCCTGCTGTAGAATCTGTAAGAAGTAGAGAGATTGCAGATGCCCTTCAAGGTGTTCTGCTTGGACAAGGATAGAATTCACAAAGGGAGGAGTGATACTGGACTTGGTACTCACAAATGGAGATAGTATCTCTAATATCTGGGTAGGTGCCCACCTGAGCACCAGTCATCATCTGATGGTGTGGTTTGATACAGCATTCAAGTTGGAAAAAAGTCAAATGAAGATCAAAAGTCTTAGATTTCAAAAATGCAGACTTTGTTAAAATGAGAAGATATCTTGAGGAAGAATTAGAAGACTGGGTGAAACTGAATGAAGTGGAACAACAGTAGGCCAAATTAAAAGAGTTATTATTAAGGCAACACATCTTTTTGTATGAAAAGGAAATAAAAGAAAAAAGAAAAGGAAACCAATATGGTTCTCCAATGACATGGCTGAAAAAATAAAGGCAAAAAGATCAATATTCAAAAAGTACAAATGTAGAGATCCTTCTAGTTCTCTACCAGAAGGAGTATTCCATTGGCAAGGGGAGAGAACAGAATAGTTAGCTAGTGTGGGCTTCCCGGCTTGGAGCTTGAGAAGGTGAGCTCCTAGAGTATATAAACCACTGCCACCATCTTAGGGTGTGGAATTTTTACTTGACCCTTCCAGGGGTTGTTGGTCCATGGCTATCCCCTGTGTTTTTTTGTTATTTCTAAGAAGGAAGGCCTCTGGGGTATCTTGGATGGAGACCTGGGTTAAGGATGGTGACAGAGAGCTTTATATCTTTTGAAGGATTGTGTCTGAATGCCTTGCATACCATGTCTGGAAATGTGTTAACTTTTATGTTTCTTGAGATAGGTATTTTTTTCCACTGTCCTCATTTCATGTTTTGATCTCCCTTTTTTTTAGCTTTTGTTTTTATAATTTGCCTGAGTACTGAGGGGCTCAGGATGTATGATCTAGAGGAGCGGTGTCTCCCACCCTGTGAACACAGAAGGGACATTGGGAGTCCTGAAGAGTTCTGGAGAGGAGAAGGAGAAGAAGAGTTGTAGCATTATCAGGATGTTGAGGAGAGGAGCATATAGGTACCATCCAGGTACCATAGGAGTAGTGAGGAGAATCAGGATGAAGAGCTACAGGAGAGGTCTGAGATATTGGAAATTTGTTTATGGGCCATAACTAAATTTGACTAAAATGACTAATCCTTATCAATTGGGCAGGAGCTTACAAACTGCCAAAATTGCTTGGAAAGGAAATTGGACTTATTAATTAGACTTTACTTGATCTATCAATACAACTTGATTAAAAGAAGAAATGTCACAAATTATTCAAGAACTAAAGTTGTAACATCATATCTTGAAACAAGTAAAGCTGTAAAGAACAACTTTTATCAATTACACAATTTAAGTTGGAAACCACTAAATGCTTCTAGCGTGATTGTTGATGCTGTGGTTATCAGAGCTGTTTACATGAGCTTTACAGAGGGACCTGAGTAAAAGTGATGCACAGGACCTGAAAGATTATTCTTCCCTATGCTCAAGGAATCATGGATACTCAGATAAAATTATCATGGGAAGAATTAAATCTAAAAGACTGTGTTTAAGGTGTGATTCCTGGGACCTTATCCTGGACTTATCAGCCCAGGGATTACACAAAGGAACACAAAAAGAGAAAAACAGTGAAGAATATCTGGTGAAATTGAAAGAGTCAAGGAAAGAAATAAGGATAGCAAGTGGAAGAAAGGATCACCAAAGAGGTAAAGCGAGGTGACAAAACATTTTTTAGATATATCAGGGAAAGGAGGAAGGATAGAGGTGATATTATAAGATGAAAACATCGGTCATTGTGTGGAGAAAGATTAGGAAAATGCACAAATATTAACTTAATTCTTCAGTTAAGTGTTCATTAAGGAAGACTCTGGAGAAGGATCATTGCTCTTTGGTAAGTGTGCGGACAGCTGAGGGGATTTGATATCATCCATTTTACAGAAGAAAGTGTTTGAGTGAAACTAGCAAAACTGAAAGTGGACAAGGTAATAGAGCCTGATGAGAGACATCCTAGGATACTAAAAGAGCTCAGAGAGGTGTTGGCAGGCCCGCTGAAAGATTTATTCAATAGACCTCCAGAAATGATGGTCGAAGTGGACCTTGTGTCCGCGGAGACCCTATAATGTGACTAAGGCACACTCGGCGAGCGCGGGTGGGGGGGGGGGGGGAGGGGAAGAGGGGGTTTTGGAAAGGAAGGAAGGGGGAAGGAAAGGGTTAAGGAGCGCGGGGGGAATGAAAGTCCGTTCGGGAAGAGGGGGGGGGGGTGGCGAGTACGAGGGAAGGCAACGTAGATCTGAAGATATGGAGTGGCAGCCGCCGATTGGCTGACAGGGAGCAGGGAGCATCTGATTGGGGGAAAGTATTTTGAATTTGGAGGGTCGGTACGGGGGGCTATCAGTTAGTGATTCGGCGGCGGGATTAGCGGGACAATTCGGTTTCCCTCCCACCCACCCTATTGTGTTTTCTGGTTTACTGTTTGCTTATTGAATTGAACATGTTGTGTTTGGGCGGGTCGTCGCAGCGGGGGCGCTTGGTCCGAGCCTGCAGAGTTAAAATGATGTCTGATGGTAAAGGGATTTCAACATTAGACAGGTGACGGTCGACAACTGGGCTGTTGTATGGGTGTGGTCCCTTGCTGGAAGGAGGCGGGGACCACGGAGGCCAGACCCTTGGCAGGCGGAGGCGAGGGTCCACTCGAGTTGGCTCCTTGTCAGAGGACATCGGAGGCCGGAACTTGGAGTGAGTGCCAATTTATTCGAGCCGGGTGGCTGGAGAAGGCTATCCTGCCGGAGTGGCGGATAGACGGGGAGGGAATGTTGAGATCCTACAATAATAATAAATGATTGTTGTTTCAGGGCTCGGACCATTTATGAATAAAGCTGCGGCCTTTGTTTTTCCCAAACCATTGTCTTGGAGTTATTTCTATGTTCAGGGTGGATGCGAGTGAGTGTGGTCCTGTATGTACATATTATGTGCATGGTACTGCAAGATTGGAGAAGGGGGGTGGTGTTCCCGCTTCACAAAATGAGGAGCACAGAAGAGGCTGGAAACTAAAGGCCAGTTAGCCTTACCTCAGTGGTGGGAACATTAATAGAGATGGTTGCTGAAGGAAAGGATAAGTCAAATATCTACAATCCAATGGGTTGCAGGACTCAAGACAACATAGTTTTACCAGAGAACGTTTGTGTCAAACAAATCTGATTGACTTTTTTGATTGGGTGACTAGAGAAATAGATCAAGGACAAATTCTCAATGTAATTTATCTGGATTTCAGCAAAGTTTTTGTCACTGTCCTGTATAGGAAGCTGATATACAAAATGAGAAGACTGGAAGTGAGTCCCAAGGTGGTAAAATGGATTACAAATCAGTCAACTGACAGATAAAAGTGAGTGATGGTAAATGAAACCTACTTTGAGGAGAGAAGAGTGTTAAGTGGAGTGGGGCCAGCTCTATTAAATACCTTTGTGAGCAACATAGCGGAAGGGTTAGAAGGAAAGGTTTGTCTTTTTATGGACAACACTGAGATCTGCAGCACTTTGTTTTTCAAATTGTCTCAAGAACTGACGTTAACATTTTTTTTTTGTGTCCACCAAAAATTGCTCTGATAAAACAATTTAAAGACATTCTTAAAGCACTAAAATCCCTAAATTATTATTTAGCAGGGTCTCTAAATTGAGCCCTTATTCTTCTAAAACCAGAAGAATTTTATAGCTTAGATTACTTAGACATGATGATGCATATCACCGATCAGAGTTGTCAGAAAATCCAGTGAGTTGACTTTCTGAGTTTTTGGCTGGAAGAGGGCTTTTGCAAAGAGTCCGTGGGTCAGTGTGTGGAGCTGAAGGGTGCAGTCAGGCACTGGAAGAGTCCTAAGATTTAGAGGCAACAACATGATTTGATCTAGTGGCCAAGACAGAGAGAACAAAGTCCTGGATTACAAAAATATGGATTTCAGTAAAATGGGAATGTGCCTTGAAGAGCACTATAAAGCTGGGAGAAGATGGGTGAAGTGGAACAACAGTGGGCCAAATTAAAAAGAGCTATAATAAAGGCAACAAATCATTATATAAGAAACGTGTACCCCCAGTTCCAGGTGATGACTAAACACCTGTGGGGCCATAAAAGAATTTATATATCTAGGGGAAAAGTCCAACTCCAAACTCTCTCACTCAGACTCTTTGACCCCAGGGCTGGATTCTTTTACTGGAGGAGGGAGGAATTTATTCTCCAAGGCCCTGGGTAGCAGGAGTAAAACTGTAGAGGTCGATATTCAAAAGCCATTTAGACGGATAACTGAAAAGTTATCCGTCTAAATGGCTAGCCACGGATATTCAGCGCCATATGCACCTAAATTCTAGGCACACATTGAGAAGTACACCTAGAATTTAGGCGCATAATTTGGAAGCATTCCGGAATGGGCGGGAGATATTTTGGAGTGGGCCAGAGTTAGCTGCATAAGTTATGCATAAGTTAAGATATTCAGAGTTAGCTGCTTAACCAATGCAGCTAACTCTGGTTGGCCCTTAGGGCTGTCCTAAAGTTGGTTTGACATAACCACTGAATATCCCATTAAGTTAGCTGGACAGCTATATCAGGCTAACTTAATAACTAGCTGCTCCTTTGCTGAATATCTACCTTGTAGCTTCTACCTGGGAGAAGTATATGTTCTTGTTCTCCTCTGAGGGATGTGAGTGCCAATAAATAACACAAGAGACTCTGATGGAGTGTCCAAAAATAAATTTTACTGAAAGTGTTCTTTGATAAATTGATGGCACAATTCACATCAGTTTTATCACCACATATGGCATGCACAGTTCTCAGTCTTTTCCACTCTCTGTTCAAGGGTGTCTTCTCTTTACCAGGGCAAGGGAAAAAAAACATACCTTCTTGGACTTGGAAAAGTAAAGTTCTTAAGTGGGCAGGGGTATTCTTGATTGGGCAGAAAGAAAAATGGTAAAAATCAGTCTTTGCACAGAGTCCCAAAATACCTCTTCCCCAGGGTGAAGAGTCCTGATGGGGGGCCCTCAAAATATCTCAGATTTGATCTTACTCATGGTTTTCCCACAGTCCTCTCCCTCTTTCTGGGTCTCTCACCAGAAAGAGGATCCAAACAGGAATGCCACAACTCTCTCTATGTTCTTCCTTCAGAGCAGGAAGGCAGCCGCAAAACCTTTCTCCCAGGTCCTTCTAACTAAAAATCTTCTTCCCCAAACCGAGTTTGAACACCAGAAGCCACTTGTAGCAGGTCACCACCATTCCTCTGTTCTCAAGAAGGGTGCAACGGGATAGGTCTTCCCCATCCTGGCCCCACCAGAAAGAGATGTCCCCATAATCTCTTTCCAGATCTGAAACCAGGAGTCTCGCAAGAGCTTCTTACCACAAAAACTAGAAAGTCCTAAAAGCAACCCAGAAGACAGACCCAATCAACCAAGAAGTGGACTGGAAAGGCAACTTCTCAACCTTTTCCCAAGACTGCAAGCAGATGGTGCCTGAGTTCAAGGTAGCCCAAAATCCAAACTAGGCAAAACTCTTGCACTTCCTCTAACTCCAAAAATCAAGCTGCACTGCCCCATTCTCTAAAGGAGAGAGCTGCTTTTATAATCACAAGGGGACTGGCCATCCCAGCACCGGAAGAGGTAGTGAAGACAAAAGCGGTGAAAGATTTCAAAAGGGCATGGGATAAACACTGTGGATCCCTAAAGGCAAGGGAGAGGGGGATGTAGTAACAAGTATGGGGGTAACGTGCTGCTGTGGCAGATACTGCCCTTAACAAATAAGCCTTCATACTTTGATGCAATTCCATCATTGCTTGCTGCTTCAACGACAGGGGGAAAAGAGGAAAAGAGGAATTGGATTCAGACAACAACCTGCAAGGACAGTCTGGGAAAACAAATAAGCATGGGGGTAACTTGCTTGATGCAGTGGTTACTACCCTTAACCAAAAAGCCTGATACTACACTTTTGATGCAACTCCAACATTGCTCTCTGCTTCAACAGCAGGGGGTGAAAGGAAATTGGACTCAAACAGAAACCAACAAGAGCTCTGACCTTGGCGATCTGAATAACTGATAAGTATGGGAAACTGATAACTATGGGAGCTTGCTGGGCAGACTGGATGGGCCATTAGGTCCTTTTCTGCCATCACTTCTCTGTTTCTATGTTTCACCTGAAAGGGAAGGGCTGTACCAAATGCTACCTCCCCTAATTACTAACCTCTCTTTTCCTAGCTTCTGGAGTTATCTAGGGCCTTTCTGGCAATGAACCCAAAAGGGTCATTACAAACAACAAAAAGTAAGAGGAAACGGAAACTGTTAAGGTTCACCAAATGGGTGGCTAATAAAATAAAGATAAAAAGATCAGAATTGAAAAAGTACAAAGGAACTCAAAAAGAGGAACACAAGGAAGAATATCTGGTGAAACTGAACAAGAAGGAAAGAAATCTGGATGGTAAAAACTCAAGTGGAAGAAAGGATCACAAAGAGGCAAAGTGAGGTGACAAAACATTTTTCAGATATCTCAGAGAAAGGAGGAGGGTCAGAGGTGGTAGTCCCCATGGGCCTAGAAGACAGGGGCCACACTGGGACCCAGGCCCAACTCCTCACTCTTTCTATCCCAAGGCCCCAGGTCATTGAGTTCTTACCGATGGGGATGGGATGAAAGTGAAGGCAGGAGGAATAGTCTTCCTTGGTCCAAATTTTGGGGATGACTCTCAATTTCTCTTTCCTTAAGAGGTCTCTCTTCACTTTCAATGGGAGGGATGTGAACACCAAGAAAATACTCTGGATGCAGATGGATCTCCCAGTTTCTACCTTGGGATGGGTGGCCCTATTGAAGGTTATTCTAGTCCCCAAATTATTACATAATTCTTCAAATCATCCCGATTATTCTGAGGCATCAAGATGTTAAGTTGTTAAATTTAATCTGTGCTCGCTTTATTTGGAGGTCTAGAAAGGTGCGATTCTCTATGGCCAAATTTAGTTATCCTAAAGCACAGGGAGTCATGAGTTTTTCCTCATATTAAATATTATGATATGGCATACTTGCTGTTTCTCCGCTTAATCTAAAATATATATTACATGCACAAGCTGCTTCCCTTCTGCTCCCCATTTCCCAGTCTCTGTACGTTGGAACAAGTAGGAGGGCCTGCAGCTTCTTTAGGTCGTTACTTGGGCTTTCCTGGGATGTCTCTCCCTGTATCCCGCTCACCGGAAACTCACAGTTTGTAGCTAGAGACACTAATGTCATATTTAGGAGGTTGGAGGTTACTGGCCTTAATAATGTACAAACTTTTTATGATTTACAGTCTGGGGAATTACAATCAATGTCCTATTGTATAGAAAATTTGGGCTTCTGCTCTACTGATTTCCTCCCATATCTTCAAGTGCACAGTTACATCACTGGTTTCCTGAGGTCAGTGAGTACACCTCAGGTGCATTTGGGAAAAACAAGGAAGATAACTATGTCTATGATATATCAAATTTTTCACGCTATTACTGCATATAATTTGTTGGATATTAAGGCAGCAGTTTGGGAGAAGGATTTGGGCGACTTTATTACTGGTAAGGAGATATTGGCAGGTATTTGGCTGATTAATAAGTCTACAAAGAGCATGGCACTTAAAGAAATGCAATTTAAACTCTTGCACAAAATATATTTTTGGTCTGTGAAAGCATATAAAGCTCGTGTTACTTCTTTTGATCACTGCCTGAAATATAAAGAACTGAAGGCCACATTTCTGCATTGCTTATGGGAGTGGGTCTTGATTCAGCGTTGTTGGGACGAAATTTTCTTATTTTAAATTCCTTATTACAATGCCAACCGGAGTGGTCTGCAACATTTTGTTTATTAGGTGTAAAGGGGAAAATGATTTGAGTCAATAAAGCTCGGAAATTATTGCTGGTTAAAGCTAATTTAATAGCGAACATTTTTAATGTATCCTCCTGGATGGCTGAGACTGGGCCGTCCATAACATTATGGAAGGGTAACATGATGGAATTGATGATGATGTTGGAGTATAAATCTATTGATCCATTGGTAGACAAATCTGAACAGCGATTCTCAGAGATTTGGCGACCATTCTTTTCTCTAGTACCTAGGGTATTGCGGACCTCTCTGGATTTATTATGCAAAGCAAAGGATTAACTAAATAAATGTCGAGGGTACGGAGTACTTATAGAATCAGAGGGGCATTTGTATAGGGAGAAGGGGGTATGGATCTGTAGTATATTGTAAGAAAGTACTCCGGTCAGGAGTTGGCATGGGAGGTCGTGGTGGTAAGGGAAGTGGGGGGTGGTATTCGGGGGGGAAGGAGGGGTCGGGATAGGAGCTGTGATGATATTATCCTTAGCTACTGTACTTTGTTATTCTGTTATTGTACAAATATGTTCTTTGTTTCTGCATTTGTCATGTTTGTATGGCACCAGTGTTCCTGATTGTTGTGCCATATGATAAAAATCCAATAAAGATATTGTGAAAAAAAAAATACTCTGGATGCTCAAGTTGGGTGTCCAAACAAAAGTTTATAGTAGCAATTGTTCAATAGAAAATTGTAGCACATTACACACCAGTTCTTGGCACCAACAACATATCACAGTTATCCAACTTTCTTTATCTGTGCGAGTGTCTCTCAGTAGTTGGGCCAGGGAAAGAACTCACCCTTCAGAACATGGAAAAGCAAGACTTCTCAGGGGGATCCTATCTATGTGTGCAAAATCCCCTTTCAAAAATACTGGCAGACAAAAACAGTCTCAATCTCCGCACAACTCAAACTTTGGACCTCTTCTCCCCGGGTGAAGATTCCTGATGGGGGCCTCTAAGTGTAACAAGAAAAAAACGTACTCACGGTTCTCTTTCTCCAGATGACACATAGAATCTTTTGGATGAAAGTTCCAGGCAGCAGGGAGCAATCAGTTCTTCTGGTTTTCTCCACTTTAGAGCAGGAAGAATGGCAGCAAAACTTCCTTTCGAATACACCAGGCAAATCTTCAGAAAAAGGCAGAAACTGAAACTCTCTTTCAGTGAGTCGCCCCTGATCCATCCATAGTTTGCGTGATGGAGAGCGGCGTAATCTTCTCTAGGGATGTGAATCGTTTTCCATATCGTCTTAACGATAGAAATCGTGTGGCAGGGCAAGAAAATCGTCTTAGGCACGATTTTTTAGTTAAAAAATCGTTAAAAATCGTTTTTTCCGATTAGTGCGCACTAACTCGAGTTAGTGCGCACTAACGGGAGTTAGTGCGCACTAACTGGGAGTTAGTGCGCACTAACTGAAAATGATACAATTTGACACTTTTCAGGTCAGTTAAGGTCAGTTTAGGAATGAATATGTATTCCTATTGGCTGCCCTCTTATTTATTCATGTTACCAAGTTTCCTACTGACAGTATATGGGGGATGGGAAATGGAAACAGTTGGTAGCTTGACAAAACAAGTAATGTGATCAGTCAATGTGACTAGAACTTGTGCCCTAACCCTGATACCAGGGGTATTGTGATCTTCCTGCACACAGTGCCCTATCCCTATTAATACCAGGAGTGTTGTGATCTTCCTGCACACAGTGCCCTATCCCTAATACCAGGGGTGTTGTGATCTTCCTGCACACAGTGCCCTATTCCTGATACTGGGGGTGTTGTGATCTTCCTGCACACAGTGCCCTATTCCTGATACCGGAGGTGTTGTGATCTTCTTGCACACATCCCGATATCAGGGATAGGGCACTGCATGCAGGAAGATCACAACACTCCTGGTATTAATAGGGATAGGGCACTGCATGCAGGAAGATCACAACACTCCTGGTATTAATAGGGATAGGGCACTGCATGCAGGAAGATCACAACACCCCTGGTATCAGGGATAGGGCACTGTGTGCAGGAAGATCACAATACCCCGGAGGAGTGAGGGTCAGGCAGCTCCCCCCTGTCTGTGAAGCCAGCCTCTCACTAGTAATGCAGGGAGGGAGCTGTCTCAGACTTCACCATCCTCCCCCCCCCCCCCTTACCCACACACCATTCACTAGCTGGGACATGGGGGAAGTCAGGAGTGAGGGTCAGGCAGCTCCCCCCTGTCTGTGAAGCCAGCCTCTCACTAGTAATGCAGGGAGGGAGCTGTCTCAGACTTCACCATCCACCCCCCCCCCCCCCTCACCCACACACCATTCACTAGCTGGGACATGGGGGAAGTCAGGAGTGAGGGACAGGCAGCTCCCCCCTGTCTGTGAAGCCAGCCTCTCACTAGTAATGCAGGGAGGGAGCTGTCTCAGACTTCACCATCCTCCCCCCCCCCCCCCCCCCACCCACACACCATTCACTAGCTGGGACATGGGGGAAGTCAGGAGTGAGGGTCAGGCAGCTCCCCCCTGTCTGCGAAGCCAGCCTCTCACTAGTAATGCAGGGAGGGAGCTGTCTCAGACTTCACCATCCTCCCCCCCCCCCCCCTCACCCACACACCATTCACTAGCTGGGACATGGGGGAAGTCAGGAGTGAGGGTCAGGCAGCTCCCCCCTGTCTGCGAAGCCAGCCTCTCACTAGTAATGCAGGGAGGGAGCTGTCTCAGACTTCACCATCCTCCCCCCCCCCTCACCCACACACCATTCACTAGCTGGGACATGGGGGAAGTCAGGAGTGAGGGTCAGGCAGCTCCCTCCTGTCTGTGAAGCCAGCCTCTCACTAGTAATGCAGGGAGGGAGCTGTCTCAGACTTCACCATCCACCCCCCCCCCCTCACCCACACACCATTCACTAGCTGGGACATGGGGGAAGTCAGGAGTGAGGGACAGGCAGCTCCCCCCTGTCTGTGAAGCCAGCCTCTCACTAGTAATGCAGGGAGGGAGCTGTCTCAGACTTCACCATCCTCCCCCCCCCCTCACCCACACACCATTCACTAGCTGGGACATGGGGGAAGTCAGGAGTGAGGGTCAGGCAGCTCCCCCCTGTCTGTGAAGCCAGCCTCTCACTAGTAATGCAGGGAGGGAGCTGTCTCAGACTTCACCATCCTCCCCCCCCCCCCCTCACCCACACACCATTCACTAGCTGGGACATGGGGGAAGTCAGGAGTGAGGGTCAGGCAGCTCCCCCCTGTCTGTGAAGCCAGCCTCTCACTAGTAATGCAGGGAGGGAGCTGTCTCAGACTTCACCATCCTCCCCCCCCCCCCCCTCACCCACACACCATTCACTAGCTGGGACATGGGGGAAGTCAGGAGTGAGGGTCAGGCAGCTCCCCCCTGTCTGTGAAGCCAGCCTCTCACTAGTAATGCAGGGAGGGAGCTGTCTCAGACTGGTATCAGGGTTAGGGCACTGTGTGCAGGAAGATCACAACACTCCTGGTATTAATAGGGATAGGGCACTGTAAGAGATGACTGTAGTAGATTGAATAAAGATCTGATGTTTCTGCTCTCCTCACACCAAACAAAAACAACACACAAGCAGAGAAGCCCTTCTTACAAAGCTGAGCTAGTGAGTTAAGTAGGAGGAAAAGTAAACATACTGGTGCCAGTGTGGCTACTTAAAAAATACACTTACCAACAATCAATTACATATATTTGAACTGTGTACAGTTCCAGCCAGGACCACCTTTCTAAAATGCACAGTGATTGGCAAATTCAACATGCACTAGCATTTCAGGTGCCTGCTAACAAAAATAATAAACAAACAAGTTCTAGTCACGTGAGTGCTGATCATTACATTACTTTTTTTGTCAAGCTTCCAACTGTTTCCATTTCACATCCCCCCAACCATATTGGTAACATCAATAGATAAGAGCACAGCCAGCCAATAGGAATACATACATACATATTCATTCCTAAGTGACCTTTACTGACCTGGGAAGTGTGAACACTTTGTTTCATTTTCTGTTGGTGTTCGTTAGTTTCCAGTTCCATTTCCCATCCCCCCAACCATCACCTCAGTGGTAACCTTGGTAATATCAATAGATAAGAGGGCAGCCAGCCAATAGGAACACATATTCATTCCTAACTGACCTTCAGTGACCTGGAAAGTGTTTATTTGTATCATTTTCAGTTAGTGCGCACTAAATCGAGTTAGTGCGCACTAACGGGGAGTTAGTGCGCACTAACTCGAGTTAGTGCGCACTAACACGATTTAACGATTTTTAACGATAAATCGTTAGAATTTCTATTGTATCGTGTTCTATAACGATTTAAGATGATATAAACATTATCGGACGATAATTTTAATCGTTGAAAAACGATTCACATCCCTAATCTTCTCTAATCCTGGCCTTCCCCAATATTACCGTGTTCTATGCACAAACCATGTTCTGCATGCATGTATCATGATTAATGTGCACAAAACATGTTAGGGAGCATAAACCATTGTTTGTGAACATTGTGCAGAAACCATGATTTGTGCCCCTAAAAGTTGTGCACATATTTAAAAATGGGGAGCACAAACTTTATGCCTCTAAATTGTATGCACAAAGCTTAAGTTAGTATAAGTTATGCTCCTAAAAGCTGTGTTCATAAAACTTGAGTTAAGAGCATAAAATGTATGTTCATAGGTTGTGTGCAGAAAACCTGCATAAATCACGTTTTATTCATATAAATGATAAATGCAGGACCACAGCACCACAAACCCGGCCCCATAGACTAACACTAGCCCCAGAATCTTTACTCTACCTCTGGCCAGAGTTTACATTTCCAGCATTAAGAAAACATGAGTTAAGCCTATGCCTTGATTAACATGGGGTTTGAATAGAGGAGCAGTAAGCAGTAAGCACATTTTTACTCAGGATTGTGCGCACACTTTTGTGCACAAAACTCCTTGCTATATTGGGAGTGTAGCTGACATGTCTGCACAGTCTAGTGCCCCTTAGTACAGTGAGGCCTCTGATTGGCTAGAGCTCATTGTTAATCAGATGTAAGCTTTAGAGAAATAAAGCCCTTGGAATATGTGCTTGGAAACTTACTAAAACAATGAATGTGCAGATCACATTTGTCGAATATCTAGTTATGATGAGATAACTTTAAACACATTTACAACCTATGAGTATATGAAGTTCAAGGAATATTTTTAGTGGGAGACCTTAAGCCTGCCATGTGCTGGGAGATGTAAGAAAAGAAAATTAAGACAGAGGTAAAAAGAGTGTAGAGTGAAACTCGTGAAGTGCTCCTTGAAGAACAGCCCAGGTCTGGGTGAGAAAACGAGGATGATTCCAGAATTCTATGCCTGCCTGCCTCTTCCTCCCCAGTTCCTGGTACAGACCTGTGCTTTGCCATGGGAGTTTTGCCCCCTACACAATGCTATCAAGGGGTGCCATTGGCTTCAAAATTTGCCACAGGACGCGTGCACGAAGGAGCTTGCCTCTGTGTACCCCTTTGTGTGTGCTTGCGGACACCTGAAACAATTCTAATGTATCAATATTTACTAGACATCGACGATAGATATCCCTGCTATTATTGGTCAGGGCTGATATGGAAGCCTTCCTGTCGGACAATGTCCTTTTCACTCATTGAGGTCAGCACTAATTAACATCTCTCTCTCTACTCAGAAGCTAATCCTAGTTTCAATGACCCTTTTTTATTGATTAATGCTCAAATCACCATCAAAGAAAGCACCTATCATATATGACTTACTAAACAGATCTAACATTGACTGCCTTTGCATTAATGAATCATGATGTACTTCTTGCGATATTCCTCTGCTCAACCAGTGCTACCCCGATGGATATTCATTTTGCTCTCAACTACATCATCAGAGAAGAGGTAGAGGATGTGGGTTATTATTTGTTGTCTAACATTCCTACTTCTATTACCCCTCCATTTGAACTGCTACTGATGATTTCAGAGTATTTCATCATTTGTCTATCTTACTGTCCTCTTAAATTGCTACTACATAATAGCTTGCCATTTTTTGAATGCAGAGTTTTTGCCAGGTTGATAGGAGCATTGGCTATCTTCTTTGCATGTAAGTGCTACCCATCAATCCCCTGCATGTACAATATTTCTGGATTTACTCCATACTTGTGGATGGTTTCAGGAAATCAATACCCCTATACACCCTTGACCTACGCTTCATAAATCCCTCTGTTTTTTCATTATTGCCATCAGACCTATCTGCTGATAGAGTTTCCCGGTCCAATCATTTCTACATTACTGCTAATATCACCTTTTTGATTCATTCACAAGACTCATAACCAAAACCTTCCTGTCCTTAGATGTACTCATATTGACTCTGAAAACTTTACGGAACTTATCCAGTTATCCATGGTTGATTTTCCTGACTTCCCTGTTGAATCTTTAGACCTTATGGTCTCTAACTGGTGCAGTTCGATTCAAAGTGTTTCTGACAAACCTGCTCCTTTGAAGACATACAGTATACACCTTCCAGAAATACTAGATGGTTCACTCAACTGCTTGTAATCCAGAAAAAAACACTCTGTAGAGCAGAAGCAAGCTGGAAATGAAATTCTTCCTCTCTCAACTTCTTAATCTACTGCGAAAACCTTTCTCAATATAGAGCTGCCACTAATGCTGAACCCCCCCCCCCCCCCCCCCCATACTTCTCAAACCACATTAACACTGCTATCCATAAACTCCGTGAATTGTTCCAGGTCGTGCACAACCTGATTAAACCTTTATCGCTTTCTTTTTCACCTCAACTCTCAGATGATATTTCCAAAACATGTGAAGCTTTTGCCACTTTTCTCACAATCAAGATTACCACAATTTCCTCTACTTTTCCCCCTTGTAACACCCCCTTAAGTCTGTGCCAATTCCATACTTTGGTCAGAGTTTGAAGATGCCCCCTCATCTGAAATCCTAATGATTATCAATAAAATAAACCCTGCACCCTCTCCTCTAAACCCTTGCTCTACTCCACTTCTGAAAGTTGCTATATAAGAAATATTCGAACCCACTGCAAAAATCATCAATATGTCTCTTTCTTCAGGTTATCTACCTGTGCAACTGAAAAAGGCAACAGTTTGGATGCTAATCAAGCCAAATTCTACTGATTTATCTGATGATACATCAAATTTCTGTCCAATTTCCTTCCTTTTTGTTCTTTCAAAAATTGAAACTTGCATTCTGCACAACTCACAGATTTTTTAGATAGACATTCATTTATTTATCAATATCAGTTTGGATTTCACCGGCATCAAAACACTGAAACACTCTTACTCTCCAGTTTTGATACTGTCCTATGAGGTTTCAATTCAGGAACATGCTTTATGCTAATCCTCCTTGACATCAGCTCAGTTTTTGATAAAATAAAGCACAATATCTTACTCTCTCATCTTTCAGAAGCCGGCATTGCCAGTCCAGTCTTTTCCTGGTTCTCTTTCTATCTTTCTGACAGATTACAACAGATTAGAATAGCTTCATTCAGTTCCACATGGCTCCCTTTAACCACTGGCGTTCCACAAGGATCTGCTCTCTGTACTGTCTTTTCAATATCTATTTAGCTTCACTCTGTCATTTACTTTCAATTCTTGGACTCTCCTACAAGATTTATGCTGATGACATTCAGTTTTACTTTCTGTTACAATCCTCCTGGCCTGCCACCATTAACTAAGCTTCACTTTGCCTCTGCAGCATCAAAAGCTGGCTCTCTCACAACCTCCTCACTCTGAATCTGAAAAAGACTGACATTATCATACAGGCCATTCAATTAAAGTTGACATCCCAGATTCCTTCACATATCACAATCAGGTACTCTCCATTTCAAAAAAGGTACATAACTTGGGCATCACATTGGGCCCTCTACTTTCCATGAAACCACATATTTCCCACACCATACAAAGTTCACCATACAAAGTTCATGTGATTGAAACCATTCCTTAACTCTGCTGACTTCAGAACAGTCTTACAGAACTTCATATTTTCTTCCCTAGAATACAGTAACTCTTTACTCATTGGCCTACCCCAAAATGAAACCTGTGCTCTTTAGATCACCCAAAACTTTGCTGCAAGACTTCTTACTGGTTCCAGTATTTGTAACCATATTACACCTGTACTTTTTTCACTACACTGGCTGCCAATACAATGGCACATTCATTACAAATGTGCATCCATTATTCACAATTAATTTATAACGTTTCTTCATCCTGGACAAATGCTTCTCTTAAAATATACACTCCCACCCAATTTCTGCATTCCTCTAATAAACAAATGCTTGATATTCCATCTGGTTGAGTGGCCCGTCTCGACTCCGCCAGGGAAAGGGTCTTCTCCATAGCAGGCCCCACACTGTGCAATGCTTTACTCATTCATCTGCAGAGTAACAAAGATCCTAAGGCATTCTGAAAAGTACTTAAAACCTATTTATTCAACAGCGCATTTGAGGACATAATAAATTCAAGCTCAGAGAGTTAATTTCATAACAGAAGCGCCCTTATGAGAATGCTCAAATTCCCCACTAGCCTTAACCCAAGCAGTATGTATTATTTTTTTTATCTTTGATCTTTATTTTTTAAACTATGAATGTCTTTGTCCCTTTTATTTTAAACTATGAATGTTTTTCTGTAACCCTCCCTGAACTTCGGAGGGAGTGGGATACAAGTGATTTTAAATAAAGAAATACATTTTGGGAGAATCCAATTTGAGATTTTGGAGTGAATGCACATGCATGGCACTTTATCTTCCATTGTCTCAGAAACAACATAAGGGGTTATTTACTAAAGGTTTTTTCCCATTTTGTGTCTATGGAAAAATGCTTAGTAAATAGATCCTCTAAACCCTCTGGGATTAGGGAAGTACCTACAGTACCTACAGTATCTGAAAAAGCAGAATAGAAATCAAATAAATAAGAAAAATGGTTGTGAGTTTTAATAAAGACAGCAACAGGCTTGTAATCTCATAGAGGAGTGTGTTGAAATATTGGTGTCCAAATAGGAGCAAGACGATTTTGGTGATAACTGTTCACAGAGTTCTAAATAGTGACATCATCTGTAATTCTAGAAAGAATTCTTTTATGCAGCTTTTTGCCACAGTCAAGGTAATGCACACACAATAGGCAGGCTGACAGCATGATAGGGGCCCTTTTTCAGAAGAACTGTTGCGATGAGCCAGGAACGGTCAGGTTTTGGTTTGTATTTATTAGAGAGAGTGAGAGGATTAGTAAAATGCGTCATGCCTTACAAGGGGCAGAGAGAAGAGCCTACCCGGGGGATCAGTTCTACTCAGCATGGGCAGTCTTCGGGGCTTTTATTGTTTGCCATCAACCTGCAGGAAGAATTGTGGTGAAGGATATGACTGAAGCCTGTATGTGTAACAATGGGCAGGGGCTGGCGCTAGGACCGCAGCAGATCTTGTCAGTTGAGGAGCAGGGACAGGGAGCAAGGCTTCACAGCCTCCCACTGCTGATGGCCTCTTTCTACTCACTAGAACCAATAAGCTGCAGGAGGTGGGGAAGCAGCAGCTGCTGCTCAGAAGTATTTTCTCTGGTACCTTAGTAGGAGCAAAGTGAGTAAGGGGAGAAGAGGAGAACAAGATTAGGGGGAAGAGATACTGAGTAAGCAGAGAGGGAAGGGAAGGGTGAAAGGAAGAGGATGAAGTTGGCAGGGCGAGCCCCGGAGGGGAGCAGGGAGATTGTTCTGGGCTCCGTGATCTCAGGGGCTTCGCCCTCCAGCTTTAAATCCTTAGGCTGCACTCCTTCTATATGGCCCGAGGCAGCTGCTGCTTCTCCTCCTCATCCTATCTTGAGCTTAGCCTGTGCTGGGCAAAGAACTGCTTGGTGGACCCCAATGGTGCCCAGGAGATGAGAGGCATCCCCCTCTGCTGTCCTGCCAGGACAGCATTTTGAACCCACTCCTGCTGCCACCAATTCCTTTCCTTCCCCAACACTCCATCATCTGATCTTACTAACAGGAAAGAGAGAGGAGCCAGTGGCAACGGGAACAGGTTAGAAGCATTGGATCCACTGGCCTCGCTCTTCTGGTCCTTGGGCCGTGGAGGGGGGGGGTAGGATGTGAGAGAGATGCTGCTGGGAGGCACAGGAATAACCTTCAAGCAGGGGGCATAGGGAATAGCTGTGTGCTGGGTAGGGGTGGGGGTAGGGGGATAGCTGGGACTTTGGACTCAGGGATTTGGATGGGATTCTGGGGGTAGCGGGGAAGGCGTTGATGGAATCTTAGCTACCACTGACATCACTGGGGCCAGGAGGTATTCTAGGTATTGAGAAGCCCAACTCTGTTAATCTCTGGGTGTGGGGGAAGGACCTCAGAGATTGAGGAGATGGGTCTCTTCATATCTATAGTACTTCCCATCTTTTCCCTCTGCTCTTCATACTCAAGGTGAGGGGCCTCACTCTAGGCAATTTGCCACAGACCCTGCACTCCTCTACAGTCAAATCTGGTAAGGGGTGATGAGAGAGAGCAAAGGTAGATGAGGTCAAGAGAGAGAGAGAGAAAAGGAAGGAGGAGAGGCAGGAAAGGATCAAGATTAATATATCTGCGGGAGAAAAGCCATCCTTCCTCCCCCTGCCAATCTACACTAAACTCAGGGTGAGCAGAACTCAAAAGTTCCTGGATATGTGTAACAGTTGATGACCAGATTCTACACCAGCACATTCTTACAATGCTGTTGAGTGCAAATTGTGCTTGTGTTTGATGATCTCAAGTAGAAAGCATAAAATAAATAAATAACATCTAAACATCCATGCCTCCACACATAATCCAAAAAAACACTCCAACACAGGACTAAGAACATTGGAAGAGCCATGCTAGTCTATCGAGCCCAGCACCTGTTATGGTTGTGGACCCTTGGGCCTGGACGAGTGGTGAAGTAACCAGTGATGGATTGCCCCCAATGGAACTCGTCTCCGGTAGGTGGAGCTGGTGAGGACAACCCGGCAGGACCTTCACCTATACCAGCCCTCATTCCCCGCAGGTTGAGCCCTTGGGTGCCGGCAGGACTTAGGTGCGGGTGCCTCATTGAAGACGATGAAGCTGAGGATGGAGACAGGATCAGAGGTCCGGGTCTGGGCAGGCAGCGACGGTGTGGAACGAGGTCCAATCTGAAGATCCGGGGCAGGCAGCAAGCAAGCAAGAGTGAAGTACCAAGCCAAGGGTCAAGACGGGCAGCAGACAAGCAGAGACGAGAAAACAAGCCGAGGTCAAACCAGGAGATCAAGCTAAGGATGAGGTCACAGGAACTGAGGATCAAGGAGAGAACCGGAGACAGGAATGGAGGCACGGGCAGGAAAACAGGAACCAGAACGCCAGGGCAGGACTCAGGAACTCAAGGACTGGAGCAGAAGCAGGAACGGAACCAGGATCAGGATCAAGGCAGGAATAGGAACGAGAGACATCTGGAACAGCAACTAGCACTCCGAGGAGACGACCTGTTACAAAGGCAAAGAGCTGGAGACTGCTGTGGGGTTTAAATACCCCTCTGGAGTGACGTCATCCATCGGGGCCGGGCCGAGGTTTCCTGCCGCGGCCCTGTTAAAGGGCGGAGTCTCCCACGAGCGCGCCTAGGGAGACCCCCGCCGGATGGAGGAGGACGGCATTGCCGCCACGTGTGAGGCCGCGGTCAGCCTGCCGCAGAGCAGGGTGCGCCATGCCAGACCGCAGTGGTGACTGGCAGCAGGAAAGGTAAGGGGGACCGGCCATGGCCTGCCGCGGCCTGGAGCCTCAACAGCACCAGCCTCTGACAGTGGCCAGTCCAGCTTGCCATGGAAGTACCTAGCAAATCCCAGTATGAAAGACTGTTCCATTACATCTCCTGAATCATGTAGAACGGTATTTCCCAACAGTGTTCTTCAGACCCGATCAGCTGTGCCAATGAAAGGTCACCACTGCCTGATGATCAGCTCCAGACAGGTGCCTGGGCTTCGCTTTCAGCATCTCACAGGAATGAGACACTAGTGGTGGAGGCTCTCAGACTTGTAGGAGCTTCTTTCTGAGCACATGTGTTGTCACCCATGCCTAGCTTGTTTAGCAATAGCATGAGCTCCTGAAAAGGCAGTATGCAGGGCATGGACAGCCAGACTCCGATTTGTGCAGCACACACACTCTGCACAAACTCATCCACCTATTTCTAGAGATGTGAATCGTGTGATCGATCGTCATAACGATCGATTTCGGCTGGGGGGGGAGGGAATCGGATCGTCGCAGTTTTGTTTTTGTAAATATCGTGTAAATCGTAAATCGGGGGAGGGCGGGAAAACCGGCACACTAAAACATCCCTAAAACCCACCCGACCCTTTAAAATAAATCCCCCACCCTCCCAAACCCCCCCAAAATGCCTTAAATTACCTGGGGTCCAGAGCGGGGGTCCCGGTGTGATCTTTTACTCTCGGGCCTGCGGTGTGTTGTAGAAATGGCGCCGACGCTACCTTTGCCCTGTAGTCATCCGAGAGGTTATGGCAGGAACCTCTTGAGGCTACCAGTTTTCTATCAAGATCTGAATAAAGCCCAACTCATTACTCCATGACTAGAGAAGCCCCAGCAGCTGTTGAGAGCAGAATTTCTAGCCAAATCTCTACTCATCAACCCATGCCTGGGTGCAAGGAAGCTTGAGCACCCCATGGGTCACCGTTGGCTAATGCTGACCAGGATCACAAAGGTCTGGGATCTCCTGGACTATGATAGTAATGAGTGGGTGACCCCCAGATACCCTAGCCCATCTCATTGGTCTCACAACCCCTTGAGTTGTCCGTCACCTGCTCCAGGAGATCAGGAATACCATAACACCTGACCAATGTACTTTTATCGAGCAGGTTCTGTAGACCGGATAACCCCAGCTGACTCAGAGTCCCATACATACAGGTCTGTTTATCAGTTCCATGCCTCATGAACCCCCTCAGCTGCCTCATCCTGACATCCCATTCAGGTTGCAGAATTCACTCTAACATGTTTCTGCACCATGTTGAGGTGTAATACCTTCTTGCTAGTCCAGCACACCATGCAGTTCCTTGCCCTCATCTCCCACCCAGACAGTATCTGTTGGGAGCTCTTCCATCATCTGAAGGTGAGAACCCCCAGTGGGAATCCTCCTATTCCCAGCTTATCCAAAGGCTCACCAGGGACCTGAGTTGGAGAATTCTCCATGGTACTCTCGGCACAGGTGAGTTTTTAGCATGTTTCATGGCCTCCTCATTCTCCTGCCCCTTCTTTAGTGAGAAGGAGTCTGTTTTTCATGCATTTTTCTTTTCTGCCAGACTGCAGCCCTCTTTCATTTTACTTAAAAACCTGCTCTTGAAATTCTATCTCCTTTTCTTCCCCCACATATTTATTTGTGGGTGCATCATGTCCCAGACCCCAGCTGATAGAGCAAAGGACCTCCTCATCAACAACCTCCTGTCTCTTGCAAATATGGTTATCTACAAGACCAAGAGGCAACATCTGGACAAGGAGGCACCCAGGAACTGAGAAGTCTTGTTCCAGGCATTGCTATACTCCCATCTCCGAGTGGAGCACTTTGCCACAGTGTCTATTGGCTCCTTGGATGCCTTCACCAGCCAGTGGGCACTGAATAGTGTGCTCTTCTCATCCCCTATATCCTCGGATTATGTTTTATATTTTAACATTTGATTTTTTCCCTGTGCACTATATTTCATTTTTGAGTTATAGGCACGTTAACCGGTTTATGTTGACTTTTAACTTAGATTGGTCTTTTTTCTTGGTTTTCCTGACTGGAATCCAGGTTTGTATGTAATGCTCTGGTACCACCACCAGGTGGAGTAGACTGTGGACAATCTAAAATAGGCCTGGATTTAGCCTACTGCATGCACGGATTTGTAGTCTTCTTTTTCTTAGGGCCTGCAATAGGGAAATTAGACCTGCAAGTCCCTGTATGCAATAGAGTAAATCTAGGACTAGATTAGCACTATTGGGTGAATCTGAAGCCAGTTGGCAACCCTACCTCCTGCTATATATTTCTCTGTTGTTCCTTTTGTCCTTGCATTTAGGATTACCTGCTAGGGGTTGAATTCTATTCCTGGACATTTTATCTTATGAGGCTTTATTCTATTGACAACTGAATCCTTTGTTCCTAGAGAGTCTAATCTACCAAATTCTCATCGGGTATGTATCTAGCCGTCCCTTCCTGTGTACTGTAGGTTGTTTTCTTTTTGTTGTAGTTGGGGGTTGGGGGAAGCGTTGGCTTGTTGGCTTATCTTTAGAATGTGCCATTGTAGATTTGCCCTTGAGAATTTATTTTGGACATTGCATAATCTGCTTCAAGGCATTTTCTAATTTAGAGATGATCTGATCTAACTTTCATGCCCCAGTGGCTGATTGGATTGTCAATCACATTCCAGTTCATATCAGTAAGAGATTTAAAATGTCACAATCTGTATACATCTATAAGATAAGGTCATTCACACTTATGATGACAAACCTAAGCATTGTAAGCCTAAAGATAATGAAATATTCTATTTTGGAAATAGGAAGAAACTAACTTTTTTGCCTGTCAGGAACTAAGTCTATATTAGCATAAGGTAGACTAAACTGCAATATAAGGCAGTAATTTGTCACAGGGATCGTGATATAAATCCCACTTAATGCACAACTTCATTGTTACTTATACATTTACAATATTAATACCCCTGTGAAATTTCTCTCTCCTCTCATGCAAGATCAAGGTAGCTAATTTTTGTTTGTTTATATTGGAGTAGGGATGAGTGACAAGACAAGTGTTTCCTGCTGCTGCTGCTGCTGCTGCTGCTGCTGTTGTACTCAAAGAGATCTGGAAGAGTTGAGTGTAGTGATGGGGGAAAGGGTTTTTTCAGGCTATTTCTCTTATATTTCTGATGTTTTCTCATCTTTACATCTCTCTCTCTGCCCCGTGCCTGTTTCTGTCTGTGACTGAGCATCCAGAGTGATAGTCAAAGGATATAAACAACTCCAAGAAAAGGCCTAGGTTTGTTAGTGGGTATACCATGGAGAGTTTGGGGGTTTTGCTTCTGTGGTCAAGTAAGAATGACTGGATAAGGGCTGGAAAGTCTGAAGAGATTACACTGCTTGATGGGAAACAAAGTGGGCATAGGGAGGATAGGAGATTAAGGTAGACATGGGTAAGAGAGAAAGTGTGTGGTGGTGCTTCTAAAGAACTGATAGACATGCTTCTCTGGATGAACGTTGTACATGTGAGAATTAATTTTGGCCATCCTGAGATTAGTTTAAATTAGTAGGGGACAGAAAAGTGTGAACATTCTCTCTTCAGCTCTCTCCCCCAGGCTCTCTTTTTCGCTCACACATACTCTCACATACATATATTGCAACACATATACATATATTGCAACACACAGTCTCATTCTTTTACACATATACACTCTCACTCACACATACACTCTCTCATACAGAACCTACATGCTCTCCTACACACACACACATACTCTGTTCTATCCTTACTGTATGTGTAATGATGTAGAGCTAGACAGATAGTTAACCTTAATTCAGCTTGGAACATTTCTTCCAAATGTTTGACAGATAACAGGAACTGGAAATACATATGACTTACAGATTGAAGAATGGAACTAATACAAAGTCTCTGGGATGTCACAGTTGTTATGCGTCCTTCACGTTTACTGGATTAGTAGTAGTAGTAGTAACACTGGTAAAAAGCAATGCTTTCTGTGGGCTCTGGTAAGAGTGGCTGCAGGCCCCTCTGGATTGCTGGCACACACTGTAGAGTCTCCTCATACAGAAAGGAATTCCCAGCACATCTTGTGGCTCACCCAATCGCAGTAAAGATTATTCATTTGTTATTCTTGGAGTCTTCAAGTGAAAACCTAGAGAGTTTCCAAATATAGCACTATACCAAGTGATATAACTACATAATGATTAGATTTTTCTTGGGGAGGGCAATTTTCAAAGTCATTTATCCAAGGTATGTGTAGGTTTTGTAGGCTCTACAGAGGATTCCAATAAGTTTCTACCTCATGTAATCTTTGTTTTCCACAACTTTCCAGTAGTTAACAATGCAGGTCTTAGTTGAGCAAAATTCCTGGTAGGTATAAATAAAAACATATCTAGATATATTTGACCCATGCCAAGTTTTCTTATGGTGCCTAAAAAATATTACTGCTGTCCTGGGAGATATTTGACCCTGTCCCAAAGAGATTAACTTCTTTTTCCTTATATTTTTTTACAGCCTCCAAATCCAAAGTTTGCTGAGTAGAGGCCATACTACAAGTACAACCTGCAAGCTCCTATAACTCTAGCTCATCTGGTTTGCTCAAAATTGGAAATCAGCATAGCCAGGAACTTTCCTGGTTCTGAATTTCAGCTCTGGGTCTCCAGAAGATTTTCCATGTTCTCTGGGGCCCAAGCCTGTAAAAAAGAAAATATTTGGTAGAATATGTTTTTCAGTAGAGCCTTGGGAGCTGCTGCCCCTGCTAGACATATTGCTTCTCTTCAGACTTCTCTTTTGCTCTCTGAGGCCCTGCATGCTGGAGACAGCACTTGCCTTCCCACTGTCCAAGACATTTGGATTTGGGATAGGGCAGAGATATGCAAGGGATAGGGTAGGGGAAGGGCAGAGATACAGAAGGAGAAGGTCAATAGAAGGGCAGAGACACAGGAGGAGGGAGAAGAGCAGATGGGCACGGTGAAGGGAGGAGAGAAGGTCAGGAGGCACAGGGATTAAGAGGAAATAGAAAGAGGAGCTCAGGGAGGGAAGTTAAGGATTGGAGAAAGAGGAGCATAACAGAAGGGAATAAAGGGAGTAAACTCAAATGACCAAATAATACCCCCTAAAGATGACAAATATATATTAAATAAAATAGTGGACAATGAGGATCCCCGTGGAACTCAACAGTTTGTTTTGCATGAACGTAAACAAGATTCCTGGAAACACACCACCTGCATCCTATTCTGCAAAAAACATATTATCCATTTCTGGACAGTTCCCTCTAGACCCAAGGCCTGGCGGAGTGACACAAGAATACCATGATCCACCAGGTAGAATATGCTTGATAAATCAAGCAGCATGATCTAAACAGTCTGCCCCGTATTCAATTGGGGTAGCACAGAATTCATCATGTCCACCATAATGGTCTCTGTGCTACATCCCCTTTGATACCCAGCCTGAGCTGGATCCAGCCTCTCTGCTTCATCTAAAAGCTCAGATATCTGGGAAGTTATAGCCTTTTCCAGCACCTTGGCTACAAAAGATAAATTAGCTATTGTTCTATAATTGGAGCATATTTTTGCATCAACATCTGCAACTCTTTAAAATTGGGGTAACAGCCTGTTTCAGGGTCTCGGGAACTAACCCTTCAGTCAATGAAGAATTAACCAGTTTCCAAAGTCCCTCAAAACTAATTAAATAAGATGGACAGGGATCCAGTAAAAGTTTAGACTTCTTTAATCTTTACCCTTTACCATAATTTGAGTTCAGCAAAGGATATAGGCTCAAATTCCTTGAATTTGTCTGCCATCTTCGATTCAACTAAGCTCAAACCAACAATAATCTCAGTCACCCTCTCCTGTATTAGTTCTCCATCCAACAAACCTTTAACAAGTACTACCTTCCTCAAATTTGAGACCTTTTCTTCAAAGAAAGAACATAATAATTCATAATCAGTGGTATCCTCGTAAACTAAAGTTTGCTCATCATTCCCTTCCAATAATGAACCTCTAATTTAAAAACTATCCTAGAATCATTATTGGCCTTCTCAGTGGTATCTGAATAAAATGTCTTCTTTTCCATTACCACTTTAAAAAAATAATCTGCAGCAGTCACCCTCCAAGATCTTTTATCTTCCCCTGCCCCTGTCTTTCTCTATCGCCACTCCAAGCCACTCTTCCTTGGTGCTATACCTCTCATGCTACACCGTGGGAGACTATCTGCCACTCAGCCTTGCTGCCATATCCAGACTTTACACCTTGGGAGTCTTTCTGCCACTCAGCCTTGCTGCCATATCCCAGACTATTCACCTTGGGGTATTCTTGCCACTCTGGGTGAATCTTTGCAGCTCTCCTGGTGTCTTCATGCCACTCTTGGTACTGCTTTGTTCCTCTATCAGTACTTGCATCTCACATTGTATCTTCATGTCACCTTTTCTGCTTTGTTCCCCCTTCATGATGCCTTAGGATGTTCATGCCCCTTTTGATGCCACTTTGCCCCTCTTGTGCTACCTTTGGGGATTCATGCCACTGTTATCGGTGCCCTCTTTTGAAGCTTTGGGATGTTCTTGACGCTCTTGCTGCAGCTTTGCTCCTCTCACTGAGCCTTGGAGAACTCCTGCCCCTGCTGGTTTCCTTTTGCCCCTTTACGGTGCCTTAGGCTATTCATGCCACTCTTGGTGTCACTTTGCCACAGACTTGGTGCTTTAGACGTTTCTTCCCAACTTCTGATGTTGTTCCCTCACAAGTTTCATTAGAATTGATTAGAAAACCCAATTTTGAAGCTCAAAATAGGCTGCATTGTTTCTCTCATTGACTTTAATGAGAAATAAAAAAGCATGAAACGAAGAAATGAAAAATGTTTTTTTTTTCATTTGAAACTCATGAAACAAATGGAAGTAACCTACAAAACAAATAAACAAACTGAAACAAAAATTATGCCTCTGTGCCTCCATAGTTATATCTCAAGATAGAGTACCACTTCATGCCATTGATCTTAGGTTTTTTAACTAGAGATCACCAATATAGGTTAGAAAACATGCTCAGCCTGCTTGGCTTAACAGCTGATAACTCTGCTTCTAACCAGTGACAATTTTAGCAATGGGCTGCTTGCTAGTAAGAATTGTAATGAGGAGTATGTTATGTTTTAGTGCCAGCTTTAGTGCTGGGTATTCTGTTCCAGGGCTATGGCAGGTTACTAGTTATTAATGGGCGCAGTCTTCTGCTATAGTCATACTTGTTGGCATTTATTATTTAGTGCTTTGCAAACAAAAAGAATGCTAGTGTGCTTTATAGTCAGCATTTCAGAAATGCACAGTGCTACCTTCTGAACATTTGTGGCTATAATGTTCACTGTTTGCCATAGAAAATGTATGGTGTTTTCATTGAAATGAATGGAGTCACTCTAGGACCTGGGTATTTTCTGTAATCATCTGGGGGGGGGGGGGGGTTTCACTGACGGCACATAAGCAGTTATGGTTTGGATTTTCTCGGTACCAGTCTGGGGGCCTAGTTCACAGTACAGTCAGAAGGGAGAAGGAAAGTTATACAAAATTATACTGCAATCCAGTTACAATAAGTTTGCTTGAAAAGTAGACAGGCTATGCCCAAAGCCACATAGCCTGAATAGATGACAAACCAAAAGATCCAGTTCATAAATCTAGTATTCTTATAAAACAAATTCTTCTGCACTCTGGCCAGCTACTAATCTCTCCATAGCTATGCAATTGAATAAAGGGAAGCAGCGACCAATGAGGTCTCTTTCTCCATCCTCTAGCCATAGCTCATGGAAACATTTACCTACACTTTGTGTGTGTGTGTATGTTTATTTATTTTATTTATTTATTTATTTATTGTTTTTATTTACTGACATTCGATCGAGATATCACATCGGTTTACATGTAACTAAAACAAATAAGGCATGACTTGCTTATTTTACATTATAACATGGTAACTGTTTGTAACATGGTAACAGGGGGGATGGAACAAGATTATGCATGGTATTTGAAGAGAACAAAACAATAGGCTGAACATGTGGCTAACTATGTAGCAAAATCTACTTATTTACAATGAAAGCAGGAAACTGCTAACGACTAGGAAAGCGATATTTACAGGGTTGCTTTAAAATTGCATAGCAGTGGTGCTGTAAGGTGAGGCAGGGAGAGGGGGGGGGGGGGGTTGTGGGATGCTGTGGGGGGAGTTGCTTTCAGGGAGAGTTGAGATGTATGTGATGATACATTATAATTCCCTTCCCTCCCCACGTACATCCAACTTGCAGAGCAGGGTGCCTCTCCTCCCCTCATGCCTCTCCTTAATTATCCATGCCTTATCACTGCATTGCCGTGCCTTTGAAGCAGCCAGAGCCTGCAATACTAATACTTTCACGCTGCACATCTGATAATCCCATGATCGAACGACAAACGGAATGGAAGAAGACATTAAAGAAAAGGATCAAGCTTCTATGGCAGGTTCAGATTACTTTCACACAGTGTGCTTGTTCAAAAATAAACCGAGGGGCAAGGGAGAGTAGGAGGGAAATATGGCCGGGGGGGGGGGGGGGGGATGGGAGGGGTGGACAGGGAGGTGCCTCAGCTTCCACGTTCCAAGCTGTATTTTTAGAGGTGGCATTTAAACTTGGCTTGGGTACAAATTGCTGGAAAATGCGTGGCATTTCCTCTTCCTGTCAGATGATAGGATACAGCCATCCACTGTCTCAGAATACTGAAAAATGCACCTATGGTGCTGGTCAGGGAGCAGGACGCTTAAACGGAGACCAGCGAGCACAGATGCACCTCCTATTCTTAACCAGCCCCTTTTTCTTTTAGTAGGAAAACATCTGTGTAGCTACTACTTGAACACCTGTGTGAATCCCATGAGCTCTTCAACCCTTGCACTGTCTATGCTCTTAGCCATGTGGTTTATTGCTCTATTATACATACTTTGCAAAAATGCAAAGTGAATTACAGATATGAAGCACTACCCAGCAGAGACCAGGCTGGCAGGCTTCCTGCACAAAGAACATTTTTCTTACCGTAGCTAATGCATTTTGTGCAAGCTTGTTTTGGTTGGATGGATTATCCTCGACTCCAGTGTGGCAACATTTCAAAGCCCTTGAGGACATTAGGGGAGAAAAGAGATATCTAATCCAGGGCTTCCCAAACTTGTGCTGAGGACCCCACAACCAGTCGGGTTTTCAGGATATCCACAAAGAGTGTATGCATGGAGTAAATTTCCATGTACTGTATTCCCATTCTATGCAAATTTACCTCGTGCAACACGCATAGTTAATGAGGATATTCTGAAGCCCGGACTGGGTGTGGGGTCCTGGGGACAGGTTTGGGAAGCCCTGTAATTGAAACATGGTGCTGCCCACGAAGGAGAAAGTAAAACGGTGATCAACGTGTGGGACAAATAAGAGAGAGAGAGAGAGAGAGAGTTGTTGGCTCTGACAGTATTGTGCAGTAGGAGGGCATGGTGTGTAACCATTCGTTGTGTCAGTAATTCCGTGCAGATTTTAGATTGGTATATGGCCTGAATAGATTATTTCAGCAATAGCAAAGAGAACACAATACCTGCTGGTTCCCGTCACAATCCTCCTCCCTCTCTTCCCACTGCCCAAGGACCATGAAGAATAAAACAAGAGAAGCATCCATCTGGAGAAGTATTTTATTTAACTGTCTATAAATCTCTCTTCAGTGCCTTAGCCTTCACGTTTCTTTTTCTTGTCTGTGCGGTTAAAAGGAAGGAAGTCCCTTCTTGCTGCAAGTGTCCGGAGGGATGGAGGGCTCCCTTCTTGTGGAGCCAGATGTTGGCCAGCTACACACAGCTGCTGCAGCTGTCACCACTGTCACGAATCCTGTCCCTTCCTTCCTTCTGCTCCACCACCACCATTAATGCAATGGTTCCCTCTATAAATACTGCGCTTTGACCAGGAGTCCAGGAAAAGCATATCGTGATGAGTGAGCAAAGGCAGGGCGCTCAGCACCACCTGAAGATTCGGGTTTGAAAAGGTGAGTGTGGGTGGTGCAGGGAGGGCGAGAGATGGAAGATTAGTGTACATTAATGGGTGGGTGCTTGCCAGGTACTTGTAACTTGGGTAACAGGACGCTGGGCCTGATGGACCCTCGGTCTGACCCAGTATTGGAACTTCTTATGTTCTAAGTCAAATTTTTCAAATCAGTTTATGCACATAAACACACTTTTATGTGCATAACTGTCTGTTATAAAATAGGCCGGGGATCAGTGTGGGTAAATTATGCACGTAATCCGACTTCATGGGTACTTTTATGTGCACTGCTGCTAGGCATTCCAGGGGATGGAGCTGGGGGCTTAGGCACCTACTTTTGCATTTTAAAACAAATGCGTGTGAGTCCTCCTGCACAGGTTGCACCCTCCGTGGAGCAGGTGGGAGTGTGCCTGCCTTCCAGCCCACTTATGCGCATAAGTTTGCTTTGAAAATGAGGGATAAAGCCTGTTTGTAAAAGGTATGCGCAGACTTCCCCGCCAGCACAGTTATAAAATGACTCTTATTATAATGGGCGCAATGGCTACTGCTTGGCTGTTCTCTCCAAGGAGAGACGGGCACCACAGTACCAGCAAGGCCATTATCATGCATCGCTTGCTCACTTGCAACGGAAAGCATTGGGCATCAGACATCTGTCCAGGCCACACAATGACCCAACCTGTTTCCTGTGCCCTCATGCTCTGCACGGTACTGCAGTCAATGTGAACCAAAATCAGCCTCTTCCCCCCCTTCCAAGAAAAAGAGATCCATGCTAAACTACACTAAGATATTCAAGACACACCGAGAGTAATTTTCCAAGGTGTTTTACCTACAGAAATAGGGCCTTTCATAAGACCACCCACTCAATCAGGCCCATGCAACATTGTGCGCTGAGCCTAATGCACAGGTTAACAAGCACTTGGACATGCGTTTTGGATGCGCTTCCATAACCCCAATGCAATAAGGGGATCACAGCGTCCAAACTCGCACATAGCCAATAGCGCTCATCACATGAAAATTCCATGTAGATGACCCTATTAGCTGTTATTCCACGATGCAAAAAATCCCCATGTGTCCAAGGTGCACTTTATAACCCTTCAAATTTTACACCTGCCTGGAGCAGGCTTAAAGTCTTCCCATGCGTCAAGGGCTCAACTTAAAAAAAAACTTCTTTTCTGTGGTTCCTCCTACTTAGTATCATCATAATATTAAGTAGGAAGAATCACAGAAAGCAGCACCTTGCAAAAAAATGTCTTGCCACAAAAAAAAAAATAAAAATTGGGGGGTGCACAATATACACCCACAATATACATTCTCAGGGCCGTCTATATTGTGTGTGAGTATTGTGCCAGTAAATTAGCTGCTGCGGGATAAAACGAACGCTCATAAATTGAGCAACCGTTTTGGTAACCTGCACACACAGGGTACTTAATATTAGTTTATTCACTGCTTCAATTACTGCTGATTGGTCCAGTGAAAGGACCAATTACCTTTCAGAAGATGTTACGCCTGGGTGGTGGTTGTGGACCCTTGGCCTAGGTTGGTGTTGACACTACTCGCGAGGGTTGAACCCCCATGGGTCACCAGCGCTAGGAGGCGAGACCTGAGATGAGCAGGGGCCAGCTGGAGCTCCGCCACTACCAGCCCTGGTCCCCTGCAGGTTGAACCCTTGGGCACCGGGGCCGGCTGGTCTTAGGAGGGGCCTCTGCAGAGACGTCGGTGGGCAGGACAAGGTCAGATTCAGAGATCCGAGGCAGGTGGCAAGCATACGCAGAGAAGTCCGATCCCAATGTCCGAGGCAGGCGGTGAGCAAACGAGGAGAAGCCCAGACTGAAGGTCAGGGGCAGGCGGCGAGCAGGCGAGGTGATGCCCAATTCGAGAGTCAAGCCAGGGAGATGCGTCTGAAGGTAACTGGAGAAAGGATCTGGAACAGGTACTGGAAGGCGGGAGCAGGTACAGGAAGGCGGGAGCAGGAACCGGAGCAATGCTACGAACCCACAAGGACCCCAGGAAGGAGACTCGCTGCCAAGTCGCTGGAAGGACGTCTGCTGCCTGTTTATAAAGGGCAGAGCCCTGATGTCAGCAGAAGGGGCCGGTGGCATTTTCCCGCCACGGGCCCCTTTAAATCTGCGCCTAAGCGGAAGATCAGCAGAGGACGGCGCCGGCGGCGTCCTGCACGCTGGAAGGCCCTGCGCCAGCAGCGAGGAGGACCCTCCGGCCGCAGGGAACGGAGCCGGGAGGCACGGCCGTGTCCTGCTGGCCTTGAGTACAACAGAAGGGGAAGAGGGAGGTGAGGGTGGGAAGGGAGCTCTGGCCAGTCTGTTGAGGATGCACAGCCACTTCTCCTGGGCACCCCCCCAATGCAGATTGCTAAGGACGCACAAAGTATCCATCGTGTGTCCCTTTTACTGCAGCATAAGAACATAAGGACATGCCATACTGGGTCAGACCAAGGGTCCATCAAGCCCAGCATCCTGTTTCCAACAGTGGCCAATCCAGGCCGTAAGAACCTGGCAAATACCCAAAAACTAAGTCTATTCCATGTAACCACTGCTAATGGCAGTGGCTATTCTCTAAGTGAATAGCCACTCATTTGCGTATTGCATCGAGGGCTCAGGAAAGGTGGATGTGTGCACATTCAGAAAGCGTGCATTCACTTTAGATGCATGTTTTTTATGCGCATGATAATTCATCAGCCTGATGATGGGGTTAAGTTTATGCAGGTACTGCCTGTTCAAGTGTAAACTGTATCCAAACTGAGCGGAGGCGTTCCCAGGGGCCGGAGTTAGGGAAGGAGGATTTGGACATTCTCACATACAGTATGTTTGGATTTTCAAAAGTATGTGCATACATTTTTATGGGAAATTTAGTCTGCATATAACATAGCATGGGAGGATTGGACAAGGTAATTTTCATAGCAAACATACATGCAGATTTGCTATTTAAGCTGGTGTAACTTGTGCGTGTATTTGAGGGCTACTTTCTGTGAACTGTGTCAAAGTCACCCCCAACACGCTGCCACACAAAACCCAGTGATTCTTGAACAGAGAAAAACAAAAACCAGATCTTAAAACCTCATAATACACACTCATCCCTTACAGACCTAGGGCCTGATTTGCTATGACTTTGCTCTCATTCCGTGTCTATTGGGGGGGGGGGGGGGGGAAAGCTTTGTAAAATCAGGCCTGTTTGTGTGACATTAATCACCTTTCCTGAAACTTGAAAAGTGGACAAAATTTAATCTAAATAACATAAAACCTTGCTCAGTTCTGTAATCCCATCATCAGAAGATAAAAAGCCAGAGGGAGCCAAGAAGAAACATTGACACAGAGGGTGACTAAAAAATGAAGCAGACATCCACTTCCGAATTGCAGAGTTGGAGCCAGGGCTGGTGCAAGACTAGTTGGTGCCCTAGGCGAACCTTCAGTCATGCACCCCCCCCCCCCCCCCCACCCTCCCAATATACCTATTGGCAGCAGCTCTAGTACGGCCCTCCCTTTGGGCCTCGTGCTGGTAGATTTTGCCACCCCTAAAATTTTGGTGCTCTAGGTGACCGCCTAGTTTGGCTAATGGAAGCTCAGGCCTGGATGGTGTTGACCCCACAATACTGCAGCTGGCCTATGGTCTAGTGAACAGGAGGAACAGGAAGATGTTCGGCAGAGTTGAGGGATAACAAATGGAATCCTGCTGACTGACCCACTGGATATTCTCTGCATATGCTGCTTATCTAACTTCTCAACCAATATTTATTTATTTAAACATATTTATTTTTATCCTATAATAACTGTCATGCTAGGCAAATTACAAAAATGTAGCATAAATACAAACATAATCAAATAATACAGTAAACATAAAACAACCCACTTCAGGAAATATAAAATGAACTATATTTTTATTTTAACAGCTTTCTATACAGTTTTCTATTTCTATTAGAAAATTATTCAGAAATCAGGAAACTTTTAACCTTCTTCCTGAATATGGTGGTGTACTTGTGGTTGAGTGAGAGGCTGGCAGGCATATGCTATGAGCAGAAGGCCAGCTAGTCCATAGTGGCATTGCCATAATAAGGTGGATCAGAGTGTTGGAGCAGGCCAGAGTACTGGTACACAGCAGCAGGGTGATCCAACAGGACTTGGCAATGCATTCATAAGGAACTCTTTCTTCATTTTCTCTCTCTTCAACTTGATTCCTTGACTTTCCTTCTTCCCTTTTCCCTCTGTGCTTATTTCCCTCTTCTCCACTCGCTTTCTGCCCTTTTCTTTCTCACTCTTCAGTCTTTTCCCCTCCATCCCAGACCATGGCCTGCTCCTCCCTGCTACATGATTCACATAGTTTAAGCTGCATGGCTCTCAAAGTCTCATGTTTTTTGCAGTGTTGCCCGCCTTCCTCCAGCACTGAGAGAACAGTGTCAGGGAACCTGTTACTGTGCAACCCAAGCCTAATCAGCTGTGCACTGCAGCACTGGCTGCTTTTCAGGGTGATGGAGAGCAAGGTTGATGGTGGTAGCTGTCAAGGGGACTTAGGCAGGAGATTGCTATGCATGTCAGAGTTAGGCAGGCCAAACAGGATATAAAGGATATAGAGGGGTTATGCAGCCTGTGAGCTGGGCTTCATGGGGGTTAATAGTTTCCTTCTCTAAGAGACCAGAGTGCAGCTGCTCTGCATGAGCAGGAAAGCTAGATGGAGCTAGGCAGAATACTGCAGGTCTTGTGGAAAGCAGGTTGTGTTATTCTATGAATAAACATGTTTGTTGGAAGTACTGGCTCTGAAGTTCCTGAGCTAAGAAGGGACAGATTGGGAGCCAAGGGACTCAGTCTTGGCTCACTCTTGACTCATCATTTAGCATGTAGCTGAGCCAAGTTAAAGTCCGGGGGCTAGATCTGACCTGGCCTTGAGCCTACCAAGGCTCCCCTGGTTCCAATGTTCCCTTTAGTTTTTTCCAGTGTGTGCAGATAGGCTATACTTTGGGCTCATAACGTCTGCATATGAGCAGCGGGGGAAAGAGACTATTTTTATTTACCGCTGCTGCTAGCCCACTACCAAAGGCCCAAGATGGCAGTGTATGCATGGAACAGCCTCCCAGTGGAGGTGGTGGAGACAAAAACAGTATCTGAATTCAAGAACGCATGGGATAAACACAGGGAATCTCTGAGGGAGTGATGGGAATTGTAAAACTAAATTAGTTGGACAAATGGGCAAACTAGATAGGTCATACGGTTCTTTCCTACTACCACATTTCTATGTTTCTATGTCTTGTCTTTCTACTTCGTTCTCTCCATCTTTTTCTTCTCAGCTTCATCTCTTCATTTCCATTGTGTCTCATTCCTCCCAAGGTTTTCTCACGTTTCAGCCTCTTGCCTACCTCTCCATTTTCCTTTCTCCCAGTCTCCCATTCCAGTATTCCTCCATCTACATACCATCCATCATCTATTTAATGTTTCCACTTCCATTCTTAACCCTGGCCACCAACAACCTTCCATTTCCCATGTCCCCAGTAACCACCTTTCTGCCTCCTCGAATGGCACAGCTTAAGGGGTAAGAGGCAGCATGGATTAAGCAGAGGGAAATCTTCCTTAACAATCTATTAGAATCCTTTGAAGATATACATAATTTAAAGCATGTGGATTTGGGTATTCCAGTCGACATGGGGTATCTGGATTTTCAGCAAGCATTTGATAAAGTCCCTCATGAAAGACTCCTCAGTAACTTAAAAAGTCCTATTGTGGACTGGTAACGGGTTCAATGATACAAAATAAAGTAGAATTATACGATCAGATTTCTCCAAGGACAGAGGTAAAAAACAGAATGCTCCAGGGAGTTGTACTGGGGCCAGTGTTTAACAAATTCATTGAGAAGGGAGCAATGAGTGAAGTGATTAAATCTGCAGATGGCACAAAATTATTCATGTAGTTAAAACACAAACAGATTGTAAGGAATTGTAGAAGGATTTTGAAAGACTGGGAAAATGGAAATCTAAAAGGCAGGTGAAATTTAATGTGAGCAAGTGTAAAGTAATGCACATAGGGGAAAACAATCCTAACTGTACATACGCAATTCTGGGTTTCACATTAAGAGCTACTCAGGAAAAGGACCTTGGACCAGCTGAAATCCTCAGCTCAGTGTGCAGCAGCAGTAAAAACGGCAAATAGAGTGGTATGAAAGAAAAAGAACAAAATTGAGAATCTCATATTGTTTCTATATAAAATGATGACAAGGACTGTGGCAGACTTTAAGAATGCATGGGATAAACCCAGCGGATCTTTGGTGGTGAGAGAATGATAATGGGGGAACTGCGCGATGGTGGCAGCCCAGGGCTGCAGTAATATGGGTGCATTGCGCTCACCAGATGGCATGGGGAAACCTGCAAGGAGTGGCAGCTGCAACTCTAAAGGGGACACGATGGAATTGGGGGTTGGGTTCCATGTGGGAACTGATCTATTTTGGGTAAATGCACCGAAAATTGCTGTCACTATGTAATCCGTGGTGCGACTGCACCTTGAGCATACTGTGCAGTTCTGGATGCCCCATCTTAAAGACACAGTGGAACTAGAAAAAGTACAGAGAAGGGCAAAAAAATGATATACGCGATCCCTTATGAAGAAACAGGTTATGGCCTTTCAGCTTAGGGCAGAGACGGATTGGGGGGTGGGGGTGGGGGGGGGGGGGGGGTAGGATAGAGGTTCATAAAATCTTGTGTAACGTGGGACACGTTAATAGGGAACAGTTATTTACCCTTTCAAATAGCACCAGCACTAGGGACATTCAAGAAACTAATTGGTAGCAAATTTAAAACAAATTTTAAATTTAAGAAAGTGTTTTTCCGATCAATGCACAATTAATCTGTGGATGTTGTTATCAGAGCATGTGGTAAAGGCTGGTTGTGTAGCTGGATTTTAAAAACGTTTGGAGGGCAGGTCCATTAACAATAATGAGCCAGGTAGACTTGGGGATTGTTAACCCTTTCTTCTTGGCGTGAACAGGATATGCCAAGACTTCCAAGCGATCTGGATTGGCCAATGTCAGAGACAGGATGCTGGGTTCAATGGACCATTGCTCTGACCCAGTATGGTATTTACTCTTTAGGGCCAGTGCTAGCTTTACTGCTGCCCTGTGTGAACAATTAGTTTGCTTCTCCCTCCTTGTTCTGGTTTTTGGTTTTTTTTTTACTCCTAAATTTAATTATGTTTTTCAATAACCAACACACAATAGAAAGAATCTGTCATTCTCACATACTCAGTCTTTGTCCCAGACTCCCCTTCCACACTATAAAAATCCCAACTTCTTTCAATAAACCAAACTTTAGAAATTGACAGTCCCATCGTACCCTGTCCATGGGTCCAAAATTCCTAAATGGGGCAGGAGTGATGGTTCCCTCGGTATTCCTGCCCCACCTGCCGGTATGTAAAAATGATGCCAGCTGGCCCTGTGGTTGGTGCCACTTTGCTGTATAGAAGAACCTCTGTACAAGAAATTGGTGCTGGCCACTGCCATTTTTTCATACCAGCAGGTAGGACAGGAATAACTAGGGAGTTCGCTCCTGCGCTGTTAGGCATTAAAGGACATAAGTGCCATGCTGGGTCAGACCTGCAGATGGGGTATGATGGGTTTACCATTCATGGGAGGGGGGGGCTGGGTGGGTGACCAGGGCTGGTGCAAGGGCATTAGCCACCCCGGGCAAACTTTACTGCCTTCTACTTCCCCTACTGCACTGCTCTTCCCATCAGGGCCTCTCTCTTCCTTTCTCTCTTAGGCCCAGCCTGTTATTGAGGAGGATGCTGAGGAGCAGGAGGTGGCAAAGACAGCAGCAGGAGTTCATTCTGCCGCCCTTCCTAGAGCGCTGGCCCCGCCGTGCGTTCAAAATTTGCGGGGATGATACTTCCTCTATGCCGATTTCATGCATCATGAGATCAGCATAGAGGAAGCACCAGCGCGAGTTTCCAGTATGCTGCACCGCCAGCACACGAGGAGAAGTTGCCGAATGACCTGCCTCTTTTTCTTCCTCTTCCCTGGGTTGGGTCATGCACAAGCTGAAGTGCAGTGTGCGCAGCCTCATAAAGGACTCTTTGCGGCTGTGCAAGCATCACCTTGAAGGGAATTTTGGCTGGCTCTATTCTTGGTGAGAGGTGTATATCCTACATTGATGGGCAAGAAGAAGGCAAGGCGCCATATACTCTTTGCACACAAACATGAATGAGGTGAATGAGGACATCTTACAGCAGTAGCTAAAAAATAACAGAGGAGACAAGGAATATGTCTACGAGGATATCCTGAACCCTGTTTCTATTACAGAGATGTAGTGCAATGAGAACCATAACTGTGCTATAGCAATACCTGAAGGAAAGAGTAGCAGTATTAAGGGTGAAAGAGCAACTCTTTATGGGAAAAGCAGCATAAAGGCAACAGAAGTACATTGAAGGAGGCACTCTGTGTTTCCCTAGACATGTGACTTTAAACTTCCACCTGCACTGATGAGATCTCCAGCACAGAGAGAAGAAACAGATTTAGTGGCAGCAGGCCATAAGCGGACAGCTGAAGGTAATATACGGCTCCTGGTAGAGTTCAGTCTGTTGGATGTCTGTTAGACAATCCCAGCTTTGCTTCAGAGCAGAGAAATTCCATGGATGGTGAAGTTTCTCAAGCAACTAGAAAGAAAGCCCACACATGACGAGATAGTAGAGGGTGGAGCAGTCAGACAAAAGGGAAAGTGTTACTCACATCTCAGGGGAGGGCCTAGAGAAATGGGATCAGTGATCAGAAGATAGCGTGGCTCGATAAAAGAAGAATGTCAGTCAGACCATGCACAGGTTGGGATCCAGAAATACACAAGAGCCAACTTTGTAAGAACGGAGGGGTTGGGGGAGTGGGGGGGGGGGGGGGGGCTATAGAAGGGCTCTGGCAAGAAGGGAAGATTTGGCTGAAGTAAAGAAACAGTGAGCAAAACTAAAAGCACCCATTTTAGGGGTAATACATTTTTATGTTAATAAGTATACTAAAGTGAGTGAAAAAGACAAATATGCGTTTCAAATAAGGTGGCTAAAAGGTGTGAGGGGAAAAGATTAGCATTTATTTTTAGGGTATATAAGGGAACAGTTCTGGAAAAGCAGAGGAAAGCAGGTGAAAGGGAGTTAGGGGAACCAAGAAACAAATGAAAGAGAAAATATCTATGCAGCAATGGATTTTTTTGTTTGTTTGTTTGTTTATTTTAGATATGTTAAGCCACAAAAGAAAATAGAGAGAAAGCATTTTCAGATGAGGTGGGACTGAAGATGAGTTACAGAAGCACAACTAGAAATTAATCCTAGTACATTTTTTGAAAGCAGTCTAGATTAGATTAGAGATGTGCATTCATTTGAAACAAATGCTGAATGTGAACTCAAAAAAGCCAAATTGAATGGCTGATACCTCTGAAAAATCCTAAAATGTTCAAACTTTTCATTTTGGCAAATAATACATGTTATTAGCAAACAGCATGCACTATTTGCCAAAAAATGTAAAAAAAAAAAAAAAAACCCCAACAAAAAACCCCATCATATCCCTCCCTCTCCCATGATTCCTTTATCCCTACTGTGGGCTCTCCAAGAGTGAAAGAGGCATGAGCAATCCCCAGTCTCTTCTGCACTACTGGCTCCAATTTAAAAATGATGCCGGTCTCAGGGCCAGTTGGCACCAAGTTGCTTTATGGCTGTATTGCTTTACACCACTACGGATGTAGAAAGGATGCAAATCACACCAAATCTAATTAGATTAAAGGCAAAGAAGTGTGCTGCAAACTGTTCAATGGTCTGATGAGTCATATAGAAGTCAATAAATAGATATCAGCAAATTGTATTCAGCAAAATTTAATAAATGACAATAGTTTAACTGTTTGCAGTGATTTTCAAATGTCCTCTGCTCCCCGACACTGGTCCATGTTTCGCCATGACTTCATTGGGAGGAACAATATTAAGGAAAAATACATGTCAAAAGCTGTTTAGATAAAGAGTTAATAACTAAATGACAGACCAAAAATGGCTACAGCAGATAAGGAAACATCTTGTCTACATACCATTCTGCAATAATTAATTGGGAATTGTCTGCAAAAAAAATGTAAACATATTAAGATATACATATTAGAGCTAAAATGCTGTCAGCAAAGTAAGGACTGGGATCTAACTTATAGCATTTCAGCAAAGTGAATTAAAGACCAAACGGTGTTTAATGTGGCCAGATTTGTGCTTAAATCTTCCTAACTCTAGTGAGTAAAATGGTTGAAAGTACACATTTGGCACAATATGAGTCGTTTACAATAGAGAAGGCACATACCACTTGCTGAAATCAGGTTATTATAATATTACAAATTATGAAGGAGTCTGAAAGAAGGGAAAATCGGGTTAACTGTGGGGAGGGTAAATTTAAAGTGAAATAAAATCTCTATGAGGGGAATCCAGAGAAACTAACCTGTTCTGGTAGTAAGAAAATTATAATCACGGCTAAAAAGTGCAAGTGTAGGCTTGCAACAAAGTCTGAAAGAACAAGAATGAAACCGGTTCGTGAGCTAACTCTACCGTTGTGAAATCACCATGAAGAAATGAAAACGAAACCAAGCTGCTCAGGCGTTTTAAGAAAATTTCAATCGCGGCTCAAGAGCACAAATATATTGGGGGACTGATTAATATACCAACAAAAGCCCAAAAGTGCGTGAAAGCCACTGACAGACTGCTGACGCCATGGGGCGGAGCAATGATGTCAGAGTGAACAGATCGCGTATAAAGCATTATTTACAAACAGACCATTCTGTGTCCTTGTTTAAACCTGCGGGTGTTATAGAATTGAAAATAAAAATCCAGTGCTGCTCCCGATAAGTTAAATATTTAGAGAAATTGCCACCACGCGGGGATGGATGAGGTACTTCTAAGACAAAAAACGTTAGATCATTTAAAGTGTGATGAGTTTCTAACCAGTGGGTTACTAAAGGGGCTTCTACCTTAGCATTTCTAATGCATGAGCAATGCTCAAAAATACGCGTTTTCAATTTGTGTATCGTTTTGCTTATATATAAATGGTAACCACACCCATTCCCCATTTAGAGTATATTATTGAACCATGTAACCGTATAATAATGGCACCCTATGGATAATTGAGAAACCACATATTTGTGCCTAACTGTAAACCGTTGTGATGGTGTACTACTAAACGACGGTATAGAAAAGTTTTAAATAAATAAATATAAAAGCTTGCATGGACACTGGATGACGTAAATGACCCCTGCTGTGTTACAGGTAGATTCAAAGAATAAGTATACCCTGTGATTGGATGTGTGAATGAAGATAAAGTTATGGACATCGGACAAGCTATGCAATGGCCACATGGTGCATGTCCTAGAGGAGTATCCTGTGAAAAATCAGATTTAAAAAAAAAGTGTACTAGAATATCCTGCAAATTCTTTCCTGTTTTAAAAGCAAATCTGGGCCGGTTTGCAAAAATTGAAATGGGAGCTAAAATTTGCCAGTATTTATTAATGATTGAACAAGCTTCTCTAATGCGCCCTGAGAAAGGTAGAACACAAGTCATGGGGTCATCAGAATTCACAGTGGATGGTAAAAAGAACCATTCACAATGGGCATATAGGGCTCGTTTGTATGTTTTTTTCACCAGGTTATGAGGGTAGCCCCTTGAAAGAAAACGAACAACTAGGTCTTGAGCTTGTATAGAATATTCAGGTATAGTGGAGCAAAGATGTCATAACCATAAGACCTGTCCAGTGGTGATGTTTTATCTCAGGAGATGTGGGTGGTTGCTGGAGAAATTCAAAAGAGTGTTGCGGTCAGTTGGCTTAAGATAAATGGACATGAATAGGTGTCCATCTTGAGTTGTGACCATGATGTCTAAGAAAGGCACCTGGTGGCGGGAAATGGAATGAGTGGAATGTAAATTTATATTACATTGATTGAGTCAATCAAGAAAAACATAAAATTGGATAATGCTGCCAGTCCAAATAAGGAAAATGTCATTAATGAAGTGCCGTCAAAGAGGTATAAATGGACTAAAGAACTGTGATGGGTAAATAAATTCAGATTCAAACTTTGAAACATACAATGAAGCTATATCTGGGTTCATGGTGGCACCCATGGCAGTGCTGTTAATTTGGTGATAATAATTGTTTTGAAAAATGAAATAGTTTCTTGTAAGTGCTATAGTGGCAAGGCGAACTATAAAGTCAGTTGGGATCCGCACAGGGTGATGTCAGGTATCGAGATGTGTTTCAATGACAGAAAGGGCTTGTGCCTGAGGTATATTGGTATACAAAGCCTCAGTGTCTAATGTAACTAAAAAGGCTGATGATTGAATAGGTTCAATTTGTTCAAGACGTAATAAAATGTGCGGAGTTCCATATGTAAGATGGCCATAAAGACACAAATGGTTGAAGAAATGCATCTGTAAAGATAGATAGAGGTTCTAAAATAGAACCTATACTCAAAACTATTGGTTGGCCCAGTGGTTGGGTTAAATTTTTGTGAATTTTAGGCACTATGTAGAAAGTGGGCATATCCAGGTGTTAGGTTACAAGAAAGCGTGCTTCATTGCCTGGCAAAAAATGACAATCAATGTCTTCCTGAACAATCAATGTAATAAGAATTTGCAATTCTGATGTAGAGTCCTGAGTTAATAGTTTATAAAACCAATTATCTGATAACTGCCAATTTACTTCCGCAATATAATTATGGGTATTTAAAATGACTATGCCGCCACCTTAGTCAGCTGGTTTAATAACTATTGAAGGGTCATTTGCTAAAGATTTAACTGCTGCCCATTCTGAGCCAGACAAATTACTGTGGTGACGTTGTGGGGTGAAAGCAAGAAGGGAAACATCATGGGACACCAATTTTTCAAATGCAGCAATTCTTGTGTCCCACGGCCGCAGATGCCGCGGCCATGCCCCCTACCTCGCCCGCAATGGCGGGCCGCCACCGGCGGCATCGAGGAAGCCGGGGGAGTCAGGGCCATCTCGCCCTCGAGCCAGCACGGGCCTCCATGGTGGCTGTTGGCAGGGGAAGCGTCTAGCTCTCCCCTCGCTGCATTGGGATGCCTTCCACCGCGGCCCGGATCCAAGATGGTCGCCATAGGTGTGAGGCCGCGCTTCCTCAATGAATTTAAAGGGGCCTCATCCTTTAAATCGACTTCACCTGGGCCTGATGGGTCAGGCACAGGGAAGTATATAAGGAGGCTCCCCACACTCATTCCTTGACTTGGCAACTTCTCTTGTAGCGCTGTTTAAGTCTCCTTGCTTCGGTGAGTCTTCTAGTACTTTGGATCCTTTTTCCTGTTCCTGTCTTGACTTGGTGTTCCTGGTTCGTGACTTCGGATCGGCTAGCGGTGATTCCTAGTGTGTGACTTCGGACTGGCAAGCGGTGATTCCTGGTATGTGACTTCAGACTGGCAAGTGGCAATCCCTTGGTGTTTGACCTCAGACTGGTAAGCGATGACCCTCTGGCACTTGACCTTGGACTTCTTCTGACCACAGTCTCCAAGGGTCCACCTAAGTCCCAGTGGCCCGGGTCCCTACGGGCTCCTCCCGGGTGGACCGCGGGCTTCCAGGGGTGAAGACACAGCTCCTCTCCTCGATGTCATGACTCTTCGTCTGCCTCCTCAGTCGCCTCAGTCTCCAGTGCCGAGGGTCAGCTGGTCACCTTCCAGGGGTGAAGCTCCAGTTTGCCCTTGCTCTGAACTCTCATCTCCTTGACCTCTCAAAGGTCCACCTAAGTCCCAACGCCCCGGGTCCCTATGGGCTCCTCTTGGGAGGACCGCGGGCTTCCAGTGGCGAAGACACAGCTCCTCTCCTCGATGTCATGACTCTTCGTCTGCCTCCACAGTCGCCTCAGTCTCCAGTGCCAAAGGTCAGCTGGTCACCCCTTCTGTTCCGCCTCGCCACCTAACGGGAGAACCTACAGATCTTCTTCCTAAGGTACACCATCCTCCCATCAGCCCAAGGGTTCACAATCCTGAGCATAACAGCATTGAGGGGATCAGGGGAACCAGGAGGGGTCCAGGTGGATTTAGGAGTGACTGTTGATATGTCTGGGGTTGCCGGATGTAGGTGAAAAAAATGTTTAATTTTAATGGCTCGAAAGAATCTTTGAAGACATACTTGAATATTAAAAAAAATCAATTGAAACAGTAGGCACAAAGAACTAACCTAACTGTAAAATGTGAGTTTCAATGTCCGTAAGAACATGTGAAGATAAGTTAAAGACTTGATTGTTGTCCCTTTTCAAAATGAGCATCTTTAGCACCAAGGGTCGTTGTTGTGCTGTGCTTGTGAACAGATGATCCATTGCGAACGTGAATGGTTCGAGACTGGTCAAGGTTTGAAATAGGTTTGCCATGTGAACCCTGGTTTGAGTCTAAAAAAGAAGGCCCAAAGGATGAACTGAATGAGAAGGTAGAAGGAAATAGTAGTCGCTTGTGTTGTTCCAAACATGGTTCATCTCCTGATGAATCGTCTGATGATGAGGTGTTGAAAGATACTTTCTTTTGTGCAGGACGGGCTGGGTTCATCCATGGGTAGATAAATCCTTTTGAATAATCAAATTGGTCTCATTGAAATTTTTTATATTTGAGTGCTTTAAGATCTGCACAGAACTTGTCCAGGTTTTGTTGAAAGTCTGCTAGTTGTGTGGAGAACTGTTCTGATGGTATTTGTGATTTCAAAGAGTCAATCTGTAACTTTCTCTTGAATGGCTATGGCTGTTTTCTTAGTAGTTTCCACAATAAGGATCATCAAGTCAAATGAACATTTGTTCAATATCTGGTTCCAGCGAGTGACAAAGTCTGGATTATCAGCATGCAATCTGGGTTCTTTCAAGATCCTCAAGCCATGAGGGATCCTTCGAACTCTGCAGTATTCCACGAGGGTGGCAGAGTATAATTCAGCTCGAGTAGCACGTTTCTGTTGTAATATAGCTTCAAACCATGAAATGTTATTGACATGGTTACCAGAGTCCATGAATAAAGGGGCATTAACAAGTAAAGCGTTTAAATCTTGGTCACAGTAACTGAAAATATCATCTACTGAGGTAACCATCAATAATTCCACGAGAGTAAGGTAAACACCTCTACGGATGTGGAAAGGATGCAAATCACACCAAATCTAATTAGATTCAAGGCAAAGAAGTGAGTTGCAAACTGTTTAGCACCAAGTTGTCTTAAGGCTGTATTACTTTACAGCCTTAAGACAATTTGGTGCTGGCCAGCCCTAAAACCTGCTCCATTTTATAAATGGAGAAAGGAGGACAGGAGCTACTGGAGATCGCTCCTGCCCCTTTCTATTTTGGAGAGCCAACAGAGGGGTAAGAGAATGGCAAGGGGCAATCGGAGGCAGGGGAGATTGTTTTTTGTTTGGATTTTTTTTTTTAATGTTTATTTTGGTTTGGCAAACAAACCTAATTGAAATAAACATTAAATGAACCAAATCTTGAAAAAAAAAAAAAAAACCCAAATCCCCAAATGAAAAAATTAACCAAAATGAACATTTTTTTTTTTACCCTGCACATCCCTAATTTAGATGGAAACAGCAACATTGAAAGTGAATAAGGCAATGGAGCCAGATGGGATGCATCCTAAGATATCAAGGGAGCTAGCAGGAAAAGACAAATGGGTTTGAAAAGCAGTGAGAAAGGGAGGGTGGGGAGATCTGGAGAAGCCATGAGTAACTGGAAGAATGAAGGGGAAAGAGGTGAACATGAGAAGATGAAAAGTGAGAGGCTGGAAAGAGCAAGAGAGTAGAGATGAAGAAGCAGAGAAATGGTGGGATGGGAAATGGAGATGAACACGGAAAAGACAGAGATGGAGGGTGAAAGATTGGGAAACAGGGGATTGGAAGGAAGAGCTGAGGGTAAGAGAGAGGAATAATAGAGGTTGGAAATAGAGAAGAGATAGAAAAGTAGGTATGATGTGCAAGGAGACCTAAATGAAAAGTAAGAACATGCTATACTGGGTCAGACCAAGGGTCCATCAAGCCCAGTATCCTGTTTCCAACAGTGGCCAAGCCAAGTTACAAGTACTGGCAGAAAATTAAGCCAATAGAATATAAATAACAAAAGCAAAGGAGAGACCAAGAACAATAAGAAAAAAGGCAAGAAAGGTAGAAAATGATAAATTTTCATTGTAGGAACTGGGTTACTTGTCTTTTGAAAATTTTACATGTAGGGAGCACAATTTTCAAAAGCATTTATCTGGATAAACAGGTATTTACCTGGATTCTCCCTCTTCATATCCTCTTGCACTGCCCCTCCCTAGGCATTCATCTCCATCCATTCTCACTGTCCTTCCAGCATTCACCTCCTCTCCCACCCCAGAAATCATGCACAGAAGTCACAGCTGTTGCCGGTAGCAGTTTCTACTCCAGAACCTCAGCCTCCTCCTATCCTTCTTGGCTCCAGACAGCACCTGAGGGGCTGGACCTGACACAGAAGGGCAAAGGAGAGCAGGGAGAGTAGGGGGCTCTTGTTTGCTCTGTAACATCTCTCCAGCCCCACTCCTTCCCCTCTGGTTCCTGAATAATGAGACGGGAGGGGCTAGATTAGGGAGCAGGGTGACCCTTCTTTGCTGTGCTCTGTATGAGCCAGGCTCACCTTTCCCCTCCTGTTCTCCACATGGGATGGGAGATACCGGGGCAGAAAGCAGGGGGATGTGCTGCCTGAGATTCAGGGCCCTGGCCAATAGAATCAGGCCGTGAGCCTCATGAGCCCATGCCAGGCCACGCCCCCTGTCAGCCAACACCCTTAGCACTGGAAGCACCTTCCCAAGGCACAGCAGGTAAGATGTACTGATAGAGCAGGCGTCCTGTGTGGCTGATAAAATGGGCCTCTCTTTACTGGGAACCAATGCTACTGGTCTTTGCTGATAATTTACTGGGCAAGAAAAACTTCAGATTGCCTTTGTTTGCTTGCACTTTGTCTTTCCAGTCACCTCTAGCCAGTTTATTAGTTAAAAAACTCATTAAGTTACTCTGTCTTTTCAGTAAGGTCATGATACTACAGTACTTTAGTACACTAATAGCAATAGATAACATTCAGCCTATAACTTTATTATTTTCACCTTTTATGCTTTTCCTTTTTTTTTTTCTAGTTCTTCACCACTTAAAGAGAATCGAGAATGTTCTTTTTTTTTCTTTTGGAGTCAGGATTTTCTTTTTGCCAGTTCAATTGGAATCAAAGCTGGGATCTGGAGCTTTCATTCTTGGCTACCCAGGAATTTTTTCCCCAGTTTTATATAAATCCCTCTTAACTTACTTTAAGTCCAGTCATTGCAGTGACAATCTATGGCCAGGGACCATGCACCAAGGCTTCTTCTGCAATCCTGCAGGTGCAAGCCCTAAAGTCGGCCACTAGGTGTCACCACTGCAAGCTAACTAGGACTCCCTTCCCCCAGGGGCTGTGAACTCTCTCTCTCTCTCTGTAGCATCCCCAATCCTAGGCAGCCTGGGGAGCAGAACCAGGAATTGAACCCAGTTCCCTCTTGCACATGAGCTACCTAAAGGTTCCTTTCTTAATGCTGAAATAGTCTGTGACCTATCCAACATCATTCAAGAGAAAATGTGAGGAAAGGTAGGGGATCCGGTGTACTCCTTTCTCCACTCCTAGCCATAGACGAAAACTAACTTATATTTATTTTATTTTATTATATTCTACTAATGATGTAACAAGAAGTACAAGTTTCACCTGACTTGAATATTCGTATTCATTCTGTCTGAAGTGCAGGCCTCAAGGCTTCAGGGGTCAGTGACACTTGTTTTCCTTTGCATAGAAAGCGTCTTCCTGCCAGGGCAGCCCTGTCCAAGGATCATCAGCTATGAACCTGCGCTTGATATCTCCTGTTCTGCTCTCTCTCTCTCTCGTTCAAGTAGAGTAGATGACAACAATGGTGTTTCCTGCTCGGGATGGGGCTGAGAGATGGCATCCTCAACTTCCTGCTGCTTTGCTCTTTACTTTTCTGTAAGAAAAAAAAGGCAGTAACCTGAAAACTATAGACTCCCTTTTCTCGCCAATGTGTTTTCTGCAGTACCTTTCCTATTCTTGTATTTTTGAGCATATGTATCTTTTCTGTCTCTATTGTCCCCAATTAAATTATAAGCCCTTTCTTGGCAAGACATATAACAATCCATGCCAAGGTTTTTAAACTTTCTTTTAATTTCTGTAACAATTCTGTCCTGTTCTACAGGAATCCTAAGCTCATGTGGTAGTGTGTACATCGATGGCCACTTGTACAACGTGGCACATGTCATTTAAACACAATTTTACAAGGTCTACATTCATTGGTGGGGGGGGGGGGGCGGGGGGCAATTTTCAAGTAGCCCGTGTGGGTGCAGACTAAGTGGGTGCTTTTAATGTGTGAACGTTCCATAAACTTTCAAAAGGGAAACAACCTGCACCATTTTTCTTTGAGAAATTAGCAGCTGCAGGTGTCTGTACTAAAACGGTTAGCGTGCTCCGCGCCTACCAACCGTGCAGGCTGCTTAACGGGGGCAGAATAGCCAGCATGCAACTGAAAATCACCTGTGCAGATGCTGTTTTACTCCCGTAAGATAAACATGCCCACGGAAATGTCTCTTTCAACTGCAGCTGAAAGTATTTGTGCTCTGGAACCTGTCCATACTTTCAGCTCCATTGGAAGAGAGCAGGTTCGGGCAGGGATGTGCTGTCATCCAACAACATCAGCAACGTTAGTTCTACCATTTTGTGTTGTTTCCCAAAAAGGTAACAAAATTCCATGGGGTCATTTTAGCATCCGCCAAAGCCTTTTACCATGGACTATTAGTAAAATACACGTGTTGTAAACGTTTACAGTATGTGCTAAAATGAAACGGGGAAAGTGAAGAGGAGGTAGGCGACGATGCCTGGGGGTCAGTACAATAGGGGGGTGAATGTTGGGGAGGTTTGAAGGGGACTGACTATTGGGGGAAGGGGGAAGGGTGAATGCCACCTCCTTCCCATTTCCCCAGAGTCAACAGTGCAAACTTGGATTGTTTTGCCACATTTTCCTCCCCAAGGTACAATTTTCCTTGCGTTCTTTAGCATCAGTGAGAGGACCACTGCTGTGGGGGAGAAGTGAATAGAGGAGGTGAGAGAGAGCCTGGGTATGTAACTCCTGCTCCAGTTTATGAGCCTAGGCTGCAGGGGCACAGGAGGATTCCGGGGCCACTTCTGAATTTTCTCCAGGGGCCCTGGGACCGGGTTCTGTGGGGGGAGGAATAGATCCTCCAAGGCCCAAAGTGGCAAGGGTGGTTTTTAAGTTTTGTTTATGGTGAATGTCATTGATTATTGTGTGTTTTTGTATGCCTGATTTATTGCATTTTGTATATTCATGATTGTCATTTTGTACTCTGCACTGGACAGATTATTTCTTTAGAAGTTGCAGATTATAAGACTTTTAAATAAATAAATAAATACAATTTCACTATGCAAAGGAGGTTATCAGTTCACTTTCACCATCCCTATTTCTTACCTGTGTGTGCTTCCTCTGTCAACTCCCAAAAGGTGAAAAGTTTGCTTTCCTCCTTTCAGTGGGAGGGAAGGAGGTTAGAATCATGTAAAATTTGGTTTGGTGTGCCATGAGGACTGAGCAAACTTGAAAGTGTGCCACCACCAAATACAAAAGATTGAAAACCACTGCCAATGCATTGTCTCCCATATATTTGTCCAATATGACCCCCATTCTAACTCACAAAAATTCACATGACCCAAGACAACTGAAACAAACTAGTAGACTTCCATTCCCCTCCCCTCTTTCTCAGATGACCTCTATTCTCCATCTCCTCCTCTCTCTCTCCTTCAGCTGACCTCCCCCACCCAATTTACTCAAAGTGGGAAAGTAGCAATAGCTACAAAAGAGATAGTGGCAGCCAGAGCAGGCACAGTAGCACTACCAGCAATGGGAATCAGTTAGAATCCCAGCCCTCTGCGCAAGCTTTCTACATGATCCCTTCACATGGAAGATATAGAAGATTGCACAAGAGGAGGGATTGGGATCTGGGAGTGTGTGTTGACTCACAGGCTGCATGCACACTGCTATGCTGATTGGAGCAGAAGTCTGGAGGGAGTAAGACAGCAGATGTCTGTGTGAGGGACAGGAGGAGAAATCCTATTTCTAACTACCCCATCCGCTGATTTTGTCACCACTTTTGGGGTTGTGAGTCATAGCCCGGGAATATTACATTTGGTGGCCTGCGGCCTTGCCACACTGACTGCCACACCCACCTATGCATCCAGGGATGGCCCAGGCCCTCCGCTTCTCGCCACGACTGCCCACCACACTCCTCTATGCCTCTGGCACCAGGCCTGTCCCTCCAGCATGCGGCATGGCTTAGCTGGGCTCCCGTCCGGGCTGCACCACCCGACGATGGTGCTTCCCCTCCTCGGCAGCCCTGGGCAGCCGTGCTCCTTTCTCTGGCGCCACATGTCCTGGACCTCCCTAAGGCGCACGTGCATGCTGACTGTCGGAGTCATAAAGGGCCAGTGTTGGGAAATCCCTGAAGGTACCCGCTGATGACAACACTGCCTAGATCAGATATAAGGAAGCCCCAGTTAACTATCCAGTGCCTCGGCAATGGGTCGACTCCTCTAAGGAGCAGAGTATTGCCTGCATTCCCGTCTTGATTCCTGGTTCTTGACTTGCTGTGGTTCCCATCTCCGTATCATCTGTCTGTGGATCCCTTTGCCTGGTAGTTCCTGGATTTCTTCATCTGTAATCTGTTCTTCAGGTCTGTTTTCAACATCTCCTCGTGGCCCTGTGGTCCTCGTCTTCCTCCTTGTTATCTTCCTTGTGGATTGATCTTCTGGCTTTGACTCTGGACTGGACACTGACCTTGCTTCTCGCTGCCTGCCCTGACCACTGCCTGGACACTGACCTTGCTCCTCATCGCCTGCCTCGACCACTGCCTGGACACCGACCTTGCTTCTCGCCGCCTGCTTCTGACAATGGCTTGGACACTAATGTTGCTGTGCTTCGCTTGCCTCAATCTCCACTTGACCCTAGTCAGTCCTTCCACTGACCTCTCAGCGTGCTGGCCTGCAGCATTTCCTGCCTGCCTGGACTTCCACCACCGCAGATGCCCCCACCTAAGACCAATCGGCCCCAGCACCCAAGGGCTGAACCTAAGGGGAATGTGGGCTAGTATTGGCAAAGCTCCAGTTGGGTCTCTGCTTTCACCAGCTCTGTCTGATGACAGTGGGTACCTGTGGGGCTCCTCTCTGCAGGTAGTGCCAATTCCCCCTCAGTCCAAGGGTCCACAACTGCAACAGGGAACCACTGCTCTAGTGTTAAAGAGGAACTCCTGAGTCTGGTGAATGCACAGTTTCCTCTTCCAGAGATTCTCTTTTGCACCATGCAAGTCACTATCTGTCTCTGTGTATCAGTTTACTTGGCTTTAATTGGATAATTAGTAGTATTGATCCTACTTCCCTCTCCTCTTTGGAAGCCTTGATATAGATGAGGCACTAAAGATTTTATGCATGTTGCAGTACCGGTACCATTGTAAAGAGCATTGGGATCCTTTCTGGGAGAAATATTCTCTGTAAATACAAATTATGCTGATGATCACCATAAGAATGGGATTTTCTACCAGACCAGTAACATGCTGGCTTAGATGCCGCAATACACTGTTTGACCCACCATATAGTTCTAAATTATGCAACACTTTGTTTCAGAAACTAGACCAGCTACTAAAATGACTCCACAATGCACTAATGTTCATTGTAAAGAACTCTGCTATCCACAGGTCTTTCTTTGTGACTTCAGTAACAATTATGGAGAGAAACTGTCTCCAGAAACAGGATGGGTTTACCCCAAGAGGAAGGAAACTGCACAATCTAACCAAATTATACAAAGCCAATAATGAAAATGAGGCCTGGAAAACCACTTCAGACAGGTACAATACCTGTGCATGGTCTGCAGTTTATTTTCTTTTCTGCTTATTTTAAAGCATCCTGAACCGTTTTTCTTCTCCACGGTCCCAGAGAGAGGAACTCCACTGCTAAACAATGGTCACTTTATGTTCTGCATGGTTTCTTGGAGGCAAGGGATGATTACTTCCTCAGTTTCAAGAGCGCAAAAGATTTACGAGGTGCTCCACTCTGCTTCTTTCCCAAATAGTAATAGCTGTTGTCATTGTTCCATGGCTGATGCATAAGGAAGAAAAGAGAAATATGAGGGGAAATCTTAGCAGAGCTGTACATAAGTCTGTCAGAATCATTCCTAAATCTTTGGAAATACTCTATACAAATTGAAGCATAGAATACTATATAAATAGAGAGAGAAAGAATACGCTTATTTGGAGTATCTGTAAAATCACAGAGCATGTATTCCTTTTTTATTTCCCCATTTTGAATGCCTTTTCTACCTGAATTGCTAACTACCGTATCACTCTAAATCATGACCTCACTGTTCTGATACTGGGCGCCTTCACAGCTCATCAAGTTCACTTCCTGACTTTTAACCCTGAGCTTTGCAAATGAACAGCTACCCTCTTCTGCAATGCCCTTGGCTGCTTTTCAAATATTAAAACAAGGTGATCTGCATTTCATGGTGGAAATCAGTTTGTCCACTACAAAACCACCAACTTTGTTTCACTGAATCTTCTTGGCTGGCTATAAATTGTGGGAATAGCTGGAAAACCCATGTACTACGTTTTGTGTGCCAAGCCTCCAAGCATATGCCAAGCCGGAGAAAGCCAACTCCAATACCTCTGGAAAACACAAGCATGCCTGATTACAGGAAAATGAAAAGAAAGAATTCCATCCGCTTCTATTTGAATCAATGTGGGGGGTAATTCTGTAAAATCGTGTGAGACTCCCCCACCCCCCTTGGTCCAGACTATGAATTAACCCTATGCTTGGGGTAGGGAGTACCACATGAGAAATCATATTTACTAATATAGTTTATCTTTGGGTTTGTAGTCTGAGTGGGGGATGAGACCGGGTCCCGGTCACCCTGATACCTCAATTCTGTGCCATTCTCAAACGACCTCTCATTTGTGGCACCACGGACCAGATAAAATAATCATACCAGAATAAAACAGTAATTAACCCTTTTATTAATATTGTGCAAGCACATAGTAAATCCAACCAGAACATTAAATGGGTAAAGTATAGTGGTAAGTATAAAATAAACTTGCAGTTTTCTTATTTTAAATCAAGCATTGCAAAAATAACACTGGGTATGGCCTGTTAACCTGAGCAACCAACATACTCATATGGATAGTAAAAAAAAATAAGGAACGCTAATAGAGAAAGGTTGGGGGGGAAAGCGTGAAGTATACAGCTTTCAAAAATAGCCTTTACCCCTGAGTACTAAAAAAGGGGGAGGGGGACAGATCCACCCCAATGTCACCAGTTTGTAAAGAGAATACCCTGTCCCAAACACAAAATTGTGTGGGGGAAAAAAAAACAATCAAGAAAATTAAGCAGTCCCTGTTGATGGTAGAGCTGGCTAGATGATAAACCAAATAGATGTGCCTGAAATGAATGGATTGTCCCTCTGCAACAGACTACCTGAGGGCTGGGACCAGGGATATCTAGTGGAGATCCCATGGGGTCTCTACATTGAGACTTTGAGAGAAATCTCTACCCCACTCCTGCTGCTCCTTTCTGTAACCCTGGGAGAGGATCACAGATACGCTTGTCTGTCTTTCCTTTCTAGAGCAACCCCAAACTCAGTAAAGTCAGAAATTTCATCACTTTTCCTATTGACCCAGCTCATAAGGTCTGTATCCCACTGTCAGTGAAGAAGGCCATGTAACACTCCTCCCCCCCCCCCCCCCAACAAAAAAAAAAAAAAAAGCAAAAAACCCAAGACATCCCCTGGACTCATTCCTCTCCTACTGGTTTGTTGTCTAATAATGATCTGGCTCCACCTAGTGGCACCTCAGAACTTTGAATCACATGTACATAGGGCAGAGGATGGTGGTGGGGGGGGGGGGGGCATGGGTTGATGTCTGCCTATTTGTGAGGAGATTGGGAATCTGCCTCTTTTGGAGGAGATCAAGGAGGGTTAGTGGGGAGATTGCCTATTTTTTGGGGGGTGGGGTCTTTGGGAGGGTTTTGGGTCTGGCTATTTGGGGGGAGTTGGGAGGAGGCTTTTGGGGCACTGAAAGAGAAACAACAGCGGTCTCATTTGAAATTTAGCTTTTTGGAAAACAGATTGAAAAATAAATCCTGAGGAAGGCATTTTGCCAAAACTTGTACAAGTCGACATTGCTACTGTTTAACAACTTGGACTTTCAGAATATTTCCAGGAGGAAATAACTCAATAAGCTAAGTAACAAAACAAAATACGTTTAGTAAATACAATGTTCACTGACGGTGATAACAATTAGGAGGTGAGTGTACACTTTTTAAAAAAAAAAAAAGAAAAAAATTTTATAGCATTGAACAAATTTTATTACTATATTCTTTAATAAAAACACATTTGGACAGTAAACGGAGGTAGGAGGATATGTTAATGATTAAAGAATTGAATTGCTAATAGGCTATGTGGAGAGTGCCTTAATAGTAAAATATGAAACCGCCATCCTTCCTCATAATAATTAAATGGTAACAAATTGAGAAAAATATATAAATTGTAGAATATGGTAATAACATTTGATTAAGGTAATAGATATATATACCAGATGACGTTTTTGGGTTAATTGGATTGAGTAAAACCTGGGTGAGTGATCTTTATTTCAGATATTGGGGGGGCGTGGCATGTGTTTTGGGGGAAGAGTACTTCTGAGGGGAGATTACAACTTGTTGGGGGAAAGCTGAGGACATGCTTTTCTCCCAATAGTAAATGGTTAGTTAGTGTGGCAAACTGTAAGTCTGGAGCTTACTAAAGCCCTCTGAAAAGAGCTAAATTTAATGTACTAAAAGTACGTGTACAATTTGGCATATTTATTTATGTGTTTTATATTCTGCTTTTCGACACTTCAAAGCGGATTACGCTCAGGGAAGGTAGGTATGGTAGTTCTTGCTCAGGGAACTTCAAGGCCTAGCACATTAAAGACTAACGAGGCTACTATTGTGTTCTATGTGCCCATTTAACATATGTGGGTATGTTAAATGTTAAAGTGTCTACATCATCTGTAAGACAGCGCTCATTTTACCCTACATTAGGAACTCTGTACATAGTACCTTCATTGTAATGCATTTTTAATACACAGGACGCATAGACAGGAGCGAAATAAGCAACTGCTTTCAAGGTCTGTGTGTAATTAAAAATACATTAATAAATCTACCTTCTGTCATTAACATGTGTAATTCATAGTGTAATTCATTTTTTAAAAGACAGTCATAGGCATGTAGATTTATCAATTTTGCCATAAATAAATTAGCAACATCTGGGGTTCTAGTTGTTCCCATTGTAGTACTTTTTAATTTTATCTGTTAATAATAAATGTCCTGAAAAGTAAAGCAGTTTGTCATCCTAGGCTATCTCTGCCAATTCATAAACAATATAGATGGGGGTTTCAGATCTGGTCAACTGTAATGCATGAAAGATTATCTTAATTGCATCATTCTGTGGAATGCTAGTACATGACTGTATGTCAAAAGTAGCCACAATGCAGTCATCATCTAGATCTATGAATTCATCATGTAAATTAATAGAATGATTCCTTGCCAGAAACAAATTGCTTGCTAGGAGTGCTAAGATTAATATCAGAACTCTGGGGTAGCCTAAATAACAATACCTCTGTCTTCCTTTGCAAATTTCTTATGAGCCTGTATTAAATTTTGTGTGCAAGGTGGATGTGCACGGGTTAAGTGTCACCTCTTTCTAGGATAAATACTTTGCATAGTGTAACCTATGTGTAACAGGATCGCCAGTTGTGTCCCCATTCACAAATTAATATTTCAAGGCCTTGTGGGTGGAGGAGACCCTGGCTCGATCTTGATCTGAAGTTACTAGGAGAAATGTTGATTGGGCATGCAGTGCTGCCACTGGATGGCTTCAAGAATAGCGCTGGGCTGTGGATTGCATTGTGCTTATTGCAGGGTTATAACCTAAAGTTCCAGGGGGGGGGGGGGAGGGGAAGGAGGTTTGGTACAGGTTTCCCCTTAAGTGAGTTGGGAGATAATTGGTTGGGAGTGACCTTGGAGGCTATAAATCCTTGGTCAGTTTCATGGGACTGACCCTCTTTTCTAAGTATGGCATGGAGGAAGAGAGGGACTGCCTGTGGGCTGGTGGGCCTGGGGACCCTCCCTATAGGGAGTGGGGCCCCGCAGGATCCATTCCTCTCAAAGGAACAGGCCTGAGGCTGAGGATGCTGGCGAAGAGGTGATTCCTCCCGCTGAGGAAATGACCAAAAGCTACGAGAAAGGGATTGCTCCAAAAGGAGAACTGTCCCAAGGAGGCCAGAATGTTGAGGAAACCGGGGCGACCTGCAAATTGGGATGACTAAGGAGAGGTGCGAGTGTAAAAGGAGGCATGAGCAGAAGAGGGAAAGGAGGGAGTTGTCCCTAGCAATTAGGGATGTGAGTCCCATGTCCCACATTGGATTCTGGTGCTTAAAAGGAAGAGGAATCTGGAGTGTGATTCACTTGTCCTTGGATAAAGAAGGGGAGTCAGTATTTTGGTGAAAGCCCTGGTACTTGAGTATTAAAGGAGGTAAGCTCTACCTTCCATTTAATGGTGTTTCAAGAGAGTGGTGGTAGAATGGTAACATATTCATAAATGATCTGGAAAAGGGAGCAACAAGTGAGGTGATCAAAATCTGCAGACTTCAGGTGACACAAAATTATTCAAAACTGTAAAACACTGGCAGATTTTGAGGAACTGCAGAAGGATCTGGGGGACTGGGCATTTAAATGGCAGATGAAATTTAATATAGATAACTGCAGAATGATGCATGTAGGAAATAATAATCCTAACTATAGGCATTGAATGCTGGGTTCCATCCCCCTGAAAAAGTATCTTTGAGTTCTTATTCTCCATACATTGGAGTGGAGGAATAGCCTAGTGGGCTGGAACCAAGTAAGCCAGGGCTCAAATCCTGCTGCCGCTCCTTGTGACCCTGGGCAAGTCACTTCACCCTCCATTGCCTCAGGTACAAATTGAACCCTCTGGGGATGGGGAAATACATACAATATCTAAATGTAATCCACTTTATCTGAAAGTCAGAATATAAATCAAATAAATGAATTAAAATAAATAAGCATCAGCTCAATGTGTGGCAGCAGTCAAAAAATCAAATACAATCAGGTCGATACTGTAAGACCGCGGGAGAGCGGACGAACGCCCGCTCTCCCGGCGCGCGCACCGGCCCCTCGCCGGTGCGGGCGATTCAGTATTTAAATGAGGTGACGCGGGAAAAACGGGGAAAAGGAGGCGCTAGGGACACTAGCGCGTCCCTAGCGCCTCCTTTTTGTCAGGAGCGGCAGCTGTCAGCGTCGGTTTGACAGCCGACGCTCAATTTTGCCGGCGTCGGTTCTCGAGCCCGCTGACAGCCACGGGCTCAGAAACCAGACGCCGGCAAAATTGAGCGTCCGGTTTTCGGCCCGACAGCCGCGGGCCGAATTCAAATTTTTTTTTTTTTTTTACTTTTTTTTACTTTTGGGGCCTCCGACTTAATATCGCTATGATATTAAGTCGGAGGGTGCACAGAAAAGCAGTTTTTACTGCTTTTCTGTGCACTTTCCTGGCACCGGAAGAAATTAGCACCGACCTTTGGGTCGGCGCTAATTTCTTAGAGTAAAATGAGCGGCTTGGCTGCACATTTTACTTACTGAATCGCGCGCGCATACCTAATAGGGCCATCAACATGCATTTGCATGTTGAGGGCCCTATTAGGTGCCGCGGGTGGGCCGCGGGTGGGCCGCGTGTTTTCCTCCCCTTACTGAATAAGGGGTAAGGGAAAACACGTGTCCAGAGCAGGCTAACAGTGCGCTCCGACGGAGCACACTTTACTGTATCGACCTGTTTGTTAGGAATGATCCAAAAAGGAATGCTGAATAAATCAGAGAATATCATAATGCCTATCAATCCAAGATGTGACTGTACGTTGAGTATTGTGTGCAATTCAACAGCAGCATGCACACAAACTACTCACACTAACACACTCACATGTTCACTCTCACACACATATTTTCTCATTCTCACACACACACACACTCACTCACTCTCATTCCTCTCATTCACCCACATACAGGCTCTCAGACACAATTCTCTCTCTTCCAGTCACCTCAGTAACAACAAAACAAACTGTCTCCATTGCCAAACACTTTATGAAGTATCACAAAACCCTGCATAAAAAAAAAAAAAAAAAATCCACCTGGAAACTTTCTATACTATACCATATCAGCACTCAGGACTCAAACAGCAGCAAACATCTGTGAAAAGCAGCAATACAAATATTATACCAGGCCCCAGAACACTAATACATTACCTACTGGGAAAACAAAACAAGCCAGACTGCTACAAATCCCTCCAGAGAACGTGCACACAGAAATACTACACCTCAGTCACATACACAGAACACCCTTTCGTAATACAAATTAAAGGACTACTAATTAGAAACAGAAACGTACACAAAACTGAAATGGAAAGACTAAAATAACACTCTGAACAGTGTAATACTGAAGAAAGAGTAAAATACAAATATATAATGCACGTTCCCAAAGACAGAATAGTCCAATCAATACAACCTCAAAATATATATTTTTTTTACCTTTGTTGTTTTATCTTATTTTTCTAATTGGTTAGTCCCAGCCTTTTTTTTCACATTCCCTTTCTCAGTCTTTTCCTAATTTCTTTTTCTGGGTTTTTTTCTTTATGTCTTTCTCCCGTCTTCGTCCCTTCCTCCCTAAAACATATATACAGGTTTTCACTCTAACATGCTGTTTCTCCCTCTCTTACATACACAGCTTACTTGCTGTTTCACTCTATCTCACACATAGAGGCTCTCGTTCTCACTCTCACATGCTCTCTCTTTCACAAACATACAGACTCTCAGCTTCACATGCTGTCTCAAATATACAGTCTTACACTCACATGTTCTCACTCATATATTCTCTCTCACACACATGGGCTGTCTCTCTCACACACACAGTCTCTCTCACATGCTCTCACACACACACACAAAGGCTCTCCTCTCACATGCTCTCTCTCTTACACATACATAGGCTTTCACTCTCAAATGCTTTCTCTGTCACACATACACACAAATACACACACTCACACATGCTGTCTCTCACACATACATATAGGCTCTCACTTTCAAATGCTGTATCTCTCTCACACACATTCACACAGAGGCACTCTCTCTCTTACATGCTGTCTCTTTCACATACAGACAAGCGCTCACTGTCACACAGTCTCACATACACAGTCTCACACTCATGTTTTCACTTTCAAATTCTCTCTCTCTCACACACACAACACACACATACACACACATACACACACACATATATATATATATATATATATACACAGGCTCTCACTCACATGCTGCCTCTTTCACAAGCACACTCTCTAGCAGGGCCTTCCCCTCTCTTCTGGTCCTTCAGAATTCCAGAGTCTCCGGGTCAAATCTGGAGAATTCCCAGGTATGCCATTGAGAAAGAGGTGGAGAGTTAGGGATTTTTAATACTTTTGGGGGCTTTGTATCCCCAGAAGTCCAATGTTTCCCATCAGAGGAAGAGATAAGGAGATCTCAGCCCTACTAGGCGCCCACTCTTTTATCACTCAGGAATACTGGGTCTTTATCTAAGTGCTTGCCACCCAAGCGACACTGACTCAGCTGTTAGCACTGAGAAAAGAGGCTCCCTTGAAATGTTTTGTGAATAGAGAATTTGGAGACTTTTGTTGTGAATTGGACTTGAAGAATTTTGGGGTTACAATAAATTTAGTTTGGAACACCACACATGAGCGTCCCATGAGTATTTTGGAGCTGGGTTCAGAGAATGAGTGTGAGAAGAATTCAGAAGTGAGTATACCTGTGGGAGAGAGAGAGAGAGAGAGAGCAGAGAGACTTGGGTTTTCCCCTGCACACCTTGGGCCCAGGAGATTAAGCCTCCCCACCATCGAGAGAATCCACACCCCAGAGCTGAGAGAACTGGAGGACTGAGTGTGTCCCCTGCATTAATTTAGCCCTAACACCGAATTAAGAGGCTACAATTGTTTTGCCCTTCCAGTGGCATGTGTACAGGTCTGACGAAATGCCGATTACAAACCAAGCCTTTAAACGATGTTAGGTTCTGTCAGGATCTTGGAATTGTTGTGGACAATACTTTGAAACCCTCAGCTCAGTGCATGCAGCAGTTTATTTATTTATTTATTTATTTATTTAAAAACATTTCTATCCCGTCTTTTCACGAACAAGAGTTGATCAAAACGGTTCACAAAAATTGTTCAAGAGATAAAAATAAGAAATCGGAGATAAAAACAAATAAATAAACATTAGTAAATAATAATACAACATCAAATTAAGAGAAAAGCTCTAAAAAAACAAAAGATAGCAAGGTAAAGAAAAAAATTACAAAATATACATTAAACCCTAATTCTAATAAACATCTCCTTAAAGTGTTAGAATTAACTAAACTGAATTTTTTTACAATAAACAAGGTAAAGTCAGAGAAAACCTTAAAGAAAGAGTTAGACCATATTTCTTCTGAGAATATAAAATCAAGAGTATAGGTAACTGAAAAACAAACAAACAGTATAATTGCAAATCAGAGAGGATTTTGCGAATCTATTTCTAGATCCGCAAATGCCTCTCTGAATAGATAAGTTTTAACTGATTTCTTAAATTCTTTGTGATTAGCAATTTGTCTCATAGAATTTGGAAGTGAATTCCAAAGTAGTGGGCCTGCTACTGAAAAAGCTCTTTCTCTAGTTATATTCAATCAGCTAGCCTAATCATAGGAACATCCAATAAATTTTTGTTCGCAGATCTGAGGCTTCTTGTTGGTTTATAAAGACGCAGTGCGGTACATAACCAAGTTGAGTCAGGATCTTGAATTAATGAATGAATAATAGATAACACTTTATATTTAATTCGAAATTTGATTGGAAGCCAATGTAATTTGGATAAGATAGGCGAAATGTGATGTCGCATTGGTGTTCCAGTTAATAAGCGAGCTGCGGCATTTTGAATCTGCTGCAGAGGTTTTAAAGCAGTTACAAAAGCAAATAGAACAGATTGGCTAAACACTGCACTTCGAGTACACGTCCCCAATAGGAAGATGAGATCCGCAAACAAAGCACTACTAACTATTCCCTCAGTCAAAACAGCAAGGCTAACGCAAGTTAGAGAGAGAGTCCTATCATTAGCAGGGCCCTCATTATGGAACATCATGCCATTAGAAATCAGATTGCAAAAAGACATCAAACTATTCAGAAAAAGCCTAAAAACATGGCTATTTAAACAAGCATACCACAAAGAGAATGGAGAATAAAATCCAGGGAATTGTAGAGAGCAATGAGTTTGTACACTAACAAAACACACCTACGCAACACGAGTAAGTTTTACTTTGAAGCAGTAACAGATAATATGTAGATTATACATATTGTTAAAAACCGTTGTAATAAATCTAAGCATATCTATCTCATCTATCATCTTATAGTTATTATGAAGCTTTGTACCGTAACTTACAGGCACCTGCCTAGTTGTTATAATAAGTACATTTAGCAACATTAATTTATGTGCCTCATTGTTAACCTTTGTGATGGCTCCTAGCTTAACGACGGTATAGAAAAGAATTCAATCAAATAAATAAATAAATAAATAAGGAAAGGAATGAAAAATAGAACAGAAGATATCATTCATAATGCTTCTGTATCAATCCATGGTGTAACTACACCTTGAGTGAGTACTGTGTACAGTTCCAGTCACCCCATTTAAAAAAGATATAGAAGAAATAGAAAAGGTACAGAGAAGGGCGACCAAATGTTCATGGGGATTAAACAGTTCCCCTAAGAGGAAAGATTAAACAAGTTAGGGTTCTTCAGCCTGGAGAGGAGACAGCTGAGAGGAGATATGATAACAGTCTATAAAACATGAGTGAAGTAGAACGAATCAACAGATCATGGTTATTTACCCTTTCAAACAAATACTTCATGAAGCTAATACACAGCACACTTAAAACAAATCAGAGAAAGTATTGTTTCACTCAGCACATAATTAAACTGTGAAATTTGGTGCCAAAGGATGTGGGGAAAACTGCGTAGCTGGGTTTACAAAGGTTTTATGGGATTGCACCATTATTGGCCATGTAGACTTGGGAGAGCCACTGCTTATCCCTGGTTATGAGCAAGGACTGGATTTATTCTTTAGGATCCTACTGGGTGACCTGAATTAGCCACTGTTGGAGACAGGAGGCTGGACTTCATGGACCTTTGATTTGACCCAGAATGGCATTTCTTATGTTCTTATGAACAGATGTCCAATATTGAGGAATTTGTTATTTTAGTTTACAAAAGAGCTTTCATAAGCTGAAAAACCCCAGAAGGCAAAATTTGGCTTGATCCAGGTGCTCAATTGTAGGGGGATAGCCTCCTGCTATAACCAGGTCAGACAAAAACACAGTGTATGGCTTCCTTCCCTCGGCCTATGTCGGTTTATTTTTGTCCAAATAAAAATGTGTAGTTTCATGAAAGGTTCTGTACAATTTACTCTTGGGATAAAAAAATTCCAAGTACATGCCAGCTACTGAAATCTGATCCAGAGACTTGCTATATTTTATATTTCGTAGCTACTGCCTCCAGTCCATTTACCAAACTGTCTCCGTGTAGGCACCTGCAGCATTCACAATACAGTGATTGTACACTAGAAATTCCTACTATAATGCACTACTATGAGCACTTTTTGTGTGACTGTGATCATGTACAGTATATACAATACCATCACACCGTCACTTAAGCATAACTTAAAAGTATCTTTTGCAATGTTGTGATATGGCACCACAGGATGAGTAGGCAGTAATGACTGTAGCTTTTTGTTTTCTCAGTGTCTTATAGAGTATGACAAATGAACAGATTCAATGTCCCTCAGTTCCAGCACTCTTTTGCAATGTTGCAGTATACCAAATGCATGAAACAAGTTTGGAGTCTGTTCAGGAATGCTAGTATCATGGGTGGATGTTGACAATAAAATGAAAAGCAATTTTCACATGAATTTTGATTATGCAGGGAGCAGCTAGAAGACAAAAAGTGCAAAAAAAAAAAATTAAAAATGCAGGGAAAGAAACAAATCATTGCACCTTAAAGAGCAGGACTGTTCAGGGTCCTGGCAAAGATTGGGTGCTCCCTTCTCCACCAATATTGCTTAGCATGACGTATGATTTTTATGAAAACATGCAGGCCGCATTTCAGTTTGATGGATTAACTTTGCAGAGGTTTAACCTTTTAGATCTTGCTCATTGAAGGAATTATTTCCTGATGCCCCTTTTTACATATCTTAGTTAACTAGACCCAAATATGGTATAAATATGGTATAAAAACATTTGCAAGTAACTAAAAGTATATGAAAAAATGTTCCACGTGTGGAACGTTGGTATCTAAAAGGTTAAGCTAAAGGGTGGAATGAAGCAGGGGTGTGTTTTAGTGCCAGGCTTCGTGGAAGTTTATTTTTTATGTCACACTCTGTTTTTGATGGTTTGGAGGAAGGCATACTAGTAATTTATCATAAGCTTAAGTGTGCACTTTCAAACTTGTTTATGACTGCGTCTCCATATTTTAGGGAGGCACAGTTACAGTTTCCTAATGCTTTGCCTCTCAGAAAGCAAAGTCGACACTCAAGGGGGGGGGGGGGGGGGTTGTAAGGGGGTGTCCAATTTGCCCCTTACTAGTCTGTTCACCTTTTACTGTTATGGCAGCAATGGCCTCAGCTGGTCTAAGTGTGCTCAGTATGTTTCAGGGGTCTCAACCAGCTCCTGCCCCTGTGGTGACATAGAATAGTGTGTTTGTTTAGGGAGGAGTGACATTCCGCATTGGGGTCATTTGAGTTAACAAACCTCCTGTGCCCGCGTGATACAGGGGGAGTTGGTCAGCTTTAACTCTGAGCTGAGGGAATGAGTGTCTCTTCTTACGCAGGACACTTTGAGGTTAATATTCAAAGAGATATAACTGGCTAAGTGAGGACATAACCAGCTAGATCACAGCCTTTGAAAATTTGTCAACCTAAGTGGCTAAATTAAGTCTGCTAGATTTAACTAGAATGGCTGCATTTAGCCGAACACATTCTGGGGCGGGCCTATGGCGTAGGATGAGGGTGGGGGCCACAAAGTTAGGTGGATAGTGCTCATTTTAAACCCTAGCCACTCAACTTGGCTGGACAAATTTAGGCACTTCAATACCAACCCTAAATTTGTCTGGTGGCCACTCTAGGCTGGCTCTTATAAATTAAAAAAAAAAAAAAATTCTTTAAATGAATGTTCCCATGGGGCAAAGGCTGTTTGCCTTCCCATCTGCCACTGTTTTAAAATGAAAACAATTGCATCGTGTGCAGTGGGGAACCTTCTTCTTTTCCTCCGGCATTTCCATCCTGCTGTCAAAAAAAGGGGCTCAGCAGGGATTCCATCTCTCTCCAAAAAAGGGCACTGATGTCAGGGGATTCCCTCCCCTCCTGTCCAAAAAAAGAAGAACATGTCTTTTTATGGACAGGCGGGAAGGGACTCGCCCCGACATCAGTGCCCCTTTTCGGAGAGAGATGGAATCCCTTTTGAAGCCTCTTTTGCCAACAGGACAGGAAAGCTTGAGGAAAAGCAGAAGCTCGCTGCTGCACCCGGTGCAATTTTTTTCATTTTGAAACAGTGGAGAGCGGGAAAGAAAATGGCTGCCACCGCATGGTGATAGTTTTTCATTTAAAGAAGGGTGGCTGTGGGGAATCAAGGAGGCCACAACACGGCAGGAACATTTTTTAAAATATATTTTTAAGGGTGATGGGAAGGGGGGGAGGGGATTGGGAATTCCCTGAGGCTTTTTTTTTTTATATATTTTAAGTTTAGTAGGAGACAACAACGGCAGTAAATTTAGCCGATCAAATTCTGACCGGCTAGATTTAGATAAATATTCAGTTGAAAGACTAGCCAGCTAGGTTCGGCTGAATATTTGGCTAGAGATAACCGGCTGGAATTAACCGTTTACTTTACCCAGTGAAGAGCTGCTTGAAAATTGCCCCCTCTATCTTTTTTCTCTCCATAGGGAAAGGACCTGAAGGAAGACTTCAAGGAGTCCTGGAGTGGCGGAATCCTGGGATTCCACTTTGCATTGAGAAGAAGTGTTTTGTGTGTCTGAGGATCCAAGGAGGAAAGGATTGCTTCAGAAAAAGAGTCTGTGAGAGGTCTGTCCTTTTTCGGGAATACAGAGGGGAAAGCTGTCTGTCAGAGGAAGATCCCACAGAGTTCGTGATTGATCAAACAAAACAGCCAGGCTCTCCATCGAGAGTAAGGAGTATTATTTATTTATTTAATGTTTTTATATACCGACATTAGAAGATGTACAGAGAAGAGATTGGAGAGGAAAGATCCTAAATCAAACAGGTACTGGGGACCCAGGAGGGGAAGGATATCTGCCCCAAAAAAATGACCTGTGGGAGATAAGTGGAACTTGCTGAAAGAGACAGAGTTTATTTTTGTACCGGATTTTTGGACATTGGTTGCTGTGTGGTACATTACAAACTGGTGTAACAGATCCCATTTGGACTTTGTTTACCTGTTCATCAATTGCCAGTAAAGACTTATTATATTACCCGCCCTTCCATGGTTCATACATAAGAGTTGTAAAATAAAAACATCTATTTTCACATATCGTTTAACAAACACAAACCATAAGCATTTCAGAAAACATGCTGGCTAAGTGACGTCCTGTGCCAGTCTGAAAAAAAATAGGTTTTGAAGGCTCTTCTAAAGGACTTAGGGGCGGATTTTCAGAGCCCTGCTCGCCTAAATCCGCCCAAATCCGGGCGGATTTAGGCGAGCAGGGCCCTGCGCGCCGGTGAGCCTATTTTACATAGGCCTACCGGCGCGCGCAGAGCCCCGGGACTCGCGTAAGTCCCGGGGTTTTCGGAGGGGGGCGTGTCGGGGGCGGGACCGAGCGCAGCGGCGTTTTCGGGACGTGTCGGCAGCGTTTTGGGGGCGGGTACGGGGGCGTGGCTACGGCCCGGGGCGGTCCGGGGGCGTGGCCGCGCCCTCCGTATCCGCCCCCAGGTCGCGGCCCGGCACGCAAGAGGCCCGCTGGCGTGCGGGGATTTACTTCTCCCTCCAGGAGGCGTAAATCCCCCAACAAAGGTAAGGGGGGGGTTTAGACAGGGCCGGGCGGGTGGGTTAGGTAGAGGAAGGGAGGGGAAGGTGAGAGGAGGGCGTTAGAGGATTCCCTCCGAGGCCGCTCCGATTTTGGAGCTGCCTCGGAGGGAATGGGGGTAGGCTGAGCGGCTCGGCGCGCGCCGGCTATACAAAATCAATAGCCTTGCGCGCGCCGATCCAGGTTTTTTAGCAGATACGCGCGGCTCCGCGCATATCTACTAAAATCCAGCTTACTTTTGCTTGCGCCTGATGCGCCAGCAAAAGTAAGCCAATTCGCGCTATTTGAAAATCTACCCCATTGTGTCTTTCGGATTTCTCAGATCTGTCGGGACAGAGCTCCAGAGAGTAGGGGCAGCAGTTGAAAAAGCTTTCTCCCTAGTTTCATCAAGATGAGCAAGCTTTGCAGAGGGTATGTCAAGGAGCCCTTGGTTGGAGGATTGCAATGATCGTGTAGGTGTGTAAAGTTTCAGCATTGAGGAGATCCATGGGGAGGCGACATTGCTCAGCATGTTCTGGACAATGATTGCTAATTTATTTCTAGTTTTGAAGTACAGAACTGGAGTCAGTGTGGTGTTTTGGATTGGTGAGCTGGAGAAAACCCTAGCGGCCTTCAAAGACTGTTTCTTCCCCAATCCCATGCAGGGAATCCCGGGGCCCATAAGCTTTTCCATGTGGCCCCGTGCCCAAGAGCTGACCGGGACAGGGGCTTCATGTACAAAACACAACTTCATTTGGCAAAACTGTTGCCTAGGAATCTGCAAAGTACGAACGTGAAGCAACTTCACAGCCTAATGTTCAGACCGTTTTTAGCACAGGGACTGCATATTGGCAGTGGCTGAAACAGATCAGCTGGCCTTGAAGTGAAATGTCCATAGCACTCTCACATTTGACCGGGAATGCTTGAGGGATGTTCAATGATTAAAGATCTTTCTGCAGTTCAGAGAAGTGATCTAAAATAGTGTGTCTTGTAAGCCTATATCTACTACTAATGTCTCCCTCTGGCATCCTGAATTAAATAACTGGTTCTCAAAATCTTCTGCTTAGTGTGATCATTAATCTTCTGCTTAGTGTGATCATTCTCTCAGCATCCTGCCTTGTTCACAAAATCAACCATGCCTTTGAAAAGCTCCTATAATAATTTGAACACTAGAGACAGTGGCATCAAGTGTGACTTCTGGCAAATGCAAGACTTTGGATGCACAATTACTTTCCCCTCATCTCCCACCATCACTATAGGTTTTGATCTCTCCTTAGGTGTATAACCTGCTCCTGTGTGGCATGCACCATGCTGTTGGGCCAAAAACTCCAATATTTCCGCCACCACTGCCACTTCTATGTTAGACCTCAACTTCACCCTTGAGTTTTTTCCACCAGCTACATCATTACCAGTTTCACCACTCTGATTACTCACCATGGGATAGGCCTCACTTTATGTTGTCTGTGGGTTTCTCACTCTCATCTCCTTAGGCTCCTCATAGGGTAGAGGTCTCGCTGATGTTCTCCGCTCTGATGCAACTTCTGATTCTAGGGGATAGTAGACCTCCTCAGCCTTCTCCAACACTTGCTCTCTGTGGTGTTCCTCTCTTGGATGTGTAGCCCATGACACCTATCACATGTGAAATCCAGGCCTGGATGAGGACTATAGAGGCTGCAATTGCTGCACTTTAGCTGGATGGCTACTCAGCCTCCCTCTGGACTAAGCAGGAGTCTGCTCTGCAACTCAGGCTCAATATTTACTTCTCCTCTTCATCAGCTGAGGTAAAGAGGAGAATTAAATATTAATATTAAATATCAGGCAAATATTCAAGGATTCCAGACATTTTCTTCTCTCACCACTGACCAAAATGGGCAACTTTCTGGAAGACTGTCAGAACACATACACATAACTCTTCATTAAAGGACACTCTCAAGAAACTTCTCCACTTTGTTGACTCACCTCGCAGAACACCTCTCAGACTTGTTGGGACCTATAATCTTGAAGGCTCACTGGCATACATTTGCACCTCTGCTCCACCCAGAATGAATAAGGACAGGATAGCAACAGACCACCTTAAATGGCGATTTGCAAGTTGACCATGCTGACTTGTCAACGGAATTGGCTAACTGCATTCACTTAACACTGATGTCTTTATTCATGCTGTCGGAAAGCTCCTCCCCGGCTTCCTCTTTATGGGTTTCAGATTCACAATCTTGGAAAGGATTTCTTCCTGTTCATTGATATGAAAATTCTGCTATGTTTCATGATGTGTTTCAAACCATGGTGGCCATCTTGCTCCATTCAAGTCAATGAAGAGAAATTTTCAACATATGCAAAAACATTCACACATGTCTCAAATATGAATAATTGCTGCTAAAGGCTGTTGCCGTATAAACAATTCGAATTCAAGGTCCTGGTAATAGGTGGAATACTATTTACGTAAATAAATATACAGGATGAGTTTGACACATTTTCCTCATTAATAAGCATTTCATTTACATATCTTGGAACAAAACAGGGAAAAACCAAAACAAATTGGTATCCTATTTGACTGAAAGGTAACATCTAAACCAGAATTTCTATTACTACTTCATTGCTATTGTCTGACTAGGACTATGGTATAGTGACCCAGTTTTTCCTGTTAACATCCTGTGAATATGGATTGCTACCCCAGCTATAACAATAATCAAATGAGAAGGGAAGGGAAAATGTAAATGGCACACTTCTAACGTGACAGAATAGATGCCATAACATGGGGAAAAAAGACTTGCGCTCGCTTGAACCAGGTAGTCCCCCAATAACCATTCAAACAACCACTTGGCATTAAAATAGTTTAAAAACACCAATAGCCCGAGCCCTTGCATCAACTTTTTAACAATAACCATAACCTTACCCCTGACCACCACCTATCCTCCACCCTTCCTTCTCCTCCACCACCTTAACCCTAATGGAGGCGTTACCCTCCCCCCTTTCCGCTTGTTCCACCTCGTACCAGCGAGAGCAAGCTCCACTGTGAACCTTAGCCCCACAGTTCTCCGGTCCTCCCGTGTAGCAGCCCCTCCAGCTACACAGGGTACTCCCCAACCTCCCCCGACCAACTCTCCCTCCCCAACATTACATCATAACTGGGCTCGGGTTTTCCACCACAAACAAGCCGTTTACGGCTTGTTCCCCCCACTGCGGTCCTATTTACCACCGGGCTATCTCCCTCTCCAGACCTTCTTGTAAGGCATTATTAAATAAGTCCATCCCCACTTCAGAAAGATGGACCCCATCCCCACTAAATAATCCTGCTTCAATTCCCAATGACCACTGGTGCCTCACCCAAAAACCTCCTTCCCAACCCATCCATTTACCCATCTGTCTGTTAACCTTCTTAACCCCCGTTTGCCAAATGGTATCCTCCCTATTCCAGAGCCGGACAATTATGTCTGACCAACCCATCCGTACCTCAGGCCACCTGTTCATGATCATGATCATATTCTTTTTAATGTTCGTCAACAATGAGTGACAAGTTTGGGAACCAACATCATTCCCACCAAATGTATCAGCAAAATATTAGGTATGCTCCACATGTCCATTCGTTCCTGTAAAAAAGGCAGCAGTTCATCCCATGTCGGCTAAACCAAGCCAACCGCCATCCTAGACGCTCCATCTCCAGATCTTCCCCATAAGGGTACTTCAACGCTCTCCTCTGCGCTCTGTGAATGAATGAATGGCCCACAATCCAGGCATATCCAGTCCCACGCCTCCTCCCCGCTAATTCTGCAACAAAAAACAAAGCAGTTAGTATCCCAAACCCCGCTACCCTCATTCTCTGCCCCCCGGGTCCCGCACCTCACGTCTAAGCTACCTCACCCAAGCAAATATAATCCTGAAAGGCCTTGGATTTCCATCTCCTGATATTCTGAATACTCTCGGCACCTAACCCTACCTCTGCGGCAGATGTCGCCACTCCTATCCTGAAGGAATGGGAGTTATAACGTTTTACATCTTTACCATCTTTTAAAACTACCCTTCGTAACACTTGCACAAATTGATAATGCTTTAATGCCGAACCGTCCTCATGGACCAGAAACGAGCCCTCGAGATTTGGTTGTATTCTGGAATATATATGTGCTGCCAGAACTGGGCATACTTCGGGACACACAGCTGGAAGAAGCGTGATGAAGGACCCCTTCCCACGTTGATCCATTTTGGACTTAGGTATAAACAATGTGACTGCCTGCTCCTGAATCCTAACACAATCCCACATGATAACTCTCTCCACCATACTCCTGCATGACTGAGCAACTAGTTCACTGACTCGCATAGCTCCAAAAAAAGGCCCACGAAAAGGCTGGCTGAAACAAGAGCACTTCAAAACGAGACTAACACACCTGATTTAGCAATGCTGAAAAACGTATCAGGTCTCTGTAACGGATAGGTAGTCTTATATCCTTACGCCTGCCACCCGCCTTCAGCCAACCCCCAATGACTTTTCGTAACCGGAAACTATTCATGGGATTTCTCCACCCCTGCAACTTTTGGAAAAAGGTAAAACCTGCCAGTTGTGCATTTACCGTAACTACGGAATATCCTGCCTGCTTTGCCCAGAGCACAAAGCCAACTAGCATACCTTCAGGTACGTCACCCCATTCCCACCCCCAGTATTGCAAGTAATTCGCCAGTACTGCACTTCCTCGTAAATACAAGCTCCACGTGTTGGGTGCCACAGACTCTTGAATTAAGTCCCATTCCTCTTCATACTGGCTCACCTGCATATATCCCTCCTATGGAATGCGCCGTGCGCCTGGAAAACCTTATGCAAAAGAAAATCATTACGATCCACTTCTTTCTCCCAAACTCGCAAACCCCATTATTCCCACACAAGGAATACCGAGTTGCCTCCTCCCCTGAGGTTATCCCTCCAGCAGTATTCCTTATGCTAAAAGAAGCCCCCTTCAAACTACTGTAACCAAATGTTAATAAAGCACCTGCCTATAATGACTGCTGCATCATATTTCTGTATTGACTTATTATTCTTATTAGTTATTGTATTATTTATTTATTTATTTTGTATCCCTCTCTCCACGGTCGCGCAATCCTTCTTGCACCCTGCCCTCAAAACCCCATGAAATCTTTTTGTTTGTTTTTCGCAGCTCCCCCTCCACCCCCCCTCATTGTTATGACATCGCACCCTCGTATCGGCTTCCCCTGCCGCCATCTGACTTCTTGTTTTCCGTGCCGCCGCTCCCACCTAAGCCCTGACACCTTTAATTGACCCTTTGGCGCTTGCCTGCGAGCATTTTGCACTTGGATGGGCTCCATTGCAGGAGGAACAAGCATGCCTGAATTTACACTCTGGAAAAAGACATGTGGCCCTGTTAAATCGCCAACACACATCCCTACCGAGCAATGCCGCCTTCTGATCCTTGCTCCCCGCACCTGCCCTAGCGATGCTGCTCGCTCCTCCAGTGCCACTCAAACTACTTGTGACTGTCCCTGTTGGTACTGATCCCAACCGAGTACTCTTATTCGTCATTTGAGTCAACCATAGGTTGATGTCCTGCGTGCCCCAGGACATGAATTTATTTCCTGCCATTTTTTCACGAAATTTTTCATCATAGTTGAGCCAGGCCCAACCATTGTAATCCTTGAATACCCCTAATATTCTGTCACAATACACTAACAGCGCTGCATATTGATCCGGCTGGTAATGGCCCACAACACTTACCAAGCGAAGGAAGCCCCTCATCCAATTTAAAATATTCTTAGGAATCCTGGCTCCCAGATTCTTCTCTCTCTTTTCCTTGCTGCTCTTCTTCCTGCGCTGCGAACTCCCCCTCCTCCCAGCTACCAGCTGGAAGATATTAACGTATCTCCTTCTTCTTATTCTACTTCTCAATTTTCCCGGGATCCCTTCCCATAACTCGGTTAAGGACGCCAGTCCTGGGCGCCCCATATCCTGTTCGGGCCCCAAACCGCTGGTGCACGCCCTTCCTTCTTTCACACTCGAATCCGTAGTAGACACCGTCGAGGAGCTGCTATCGGAAGAACTGGAAGTGTAATCCCTTCTCCTCTTAGCCTTGCTCTTGTGCCCTTTCTTCCTATTTTCATCCCCTTCGTTACCTGATCCCGCCATCTCGCTCGACATTGGGACCACTTCCGTTCCACCCCCTCTCCGGCCGACCCACCATCTCTCGCTCTTCTCCGCCTGGTGCCTGCTGCCATTCACGCCGTTCGTCGAGCTGCGAAGGACCCGCACTCCCCTGGTCCATTTCACCTGTGGAAACAAAGAAACGGGCCTCAGGACTTGCTCCTGTCCTCTTCTGCCGCACCTTCCACATGCCCCTTAAACCCCTGCTCCATTCCCCTTTAAACGATTCCTCTCCACACCAACCCCTCGGTTGCTCCTGCCTCTGTCCGGCTGTTAAAGCCGTCTCTCTTTCTTTAGCCACCCAAGCCGGCCACCCTCCAAAATCCCTAGTTGCAGGCAATACCCTATGCGGGGAACCTGTGACCCCCCACCTCCATACGCCCCCTCCCTTTGGCCCTCTCCCTTTCCCTCGCCACCGCACTCACCGCTGTTCCACTGGCTCCGCCCAATCCGCTGCACCACTAGACGGCCAGCCCACTCTTCTCATGCTTCTCCCTCGCCCTCTGCCGACATCGGTCTGCCTCGTCTTAACGCCCCATTCGCGACTCTGCTGTCCTCTGCCACTGTGGTCGCTCCAGCTCCTCCTCTCCCTGGGCTGCGCATCGCCCTGCTCGACTCGCCGACGCTGCACCCCGCTGCGACCTAATCGATCGCTGATTTTTCCTCTCTGACCACTCAGGGGCGGCCCTGCTGCTGTCAGCTCACTGACCTCTGCTAGGCCCCCCGATGCCATCGTCGTCACGGCGCGAACCCAGGTCTTCGCCCTTCTCTGGCGGCGCATCCAGCTCCGATCCCGAAGCACGCAGGGATAAATCTAAAGGGAGGACTCCCTGCACCCCCTCAAAAACTTCAGCGCCCGTACCCATCTCCCCCTCTGCCTCGGGTCCATTTTCCCCGGAGCTTGCCTCACCACTTCTGCCCGTAGGCCACTTGGCAACGACACCCTTCCTACCCTGCTTCTTGTTACCCTTCCCCTTCGCTCCCAGCTCCGACTTTCTTCATGGCACCGGCTGTAACCTCCTCATAAAATTACCCGCAATCGGCCTCAAAATAAAGGAACAAAATTTTGGGCGCCCTTCCCTCAGCTTGTCCCGAAACTTCTGCCGCCTGCTTTGCTGACATCGCTCCTCACTAGCCAATCTTAACGCGTTCTTCATATCTGTCCCTAATGGTTCCTCCTCCCTCCCGCCCCCTCTTTCCTTTCTCTATCTAATCTTCCCGCCTTTCCTTATCTTCCCTGCCCCTCCCCTCGCTGTTTCCTGTCCCCTCTCGCGCCCTTTTTCCCCTGTTATGATCGCTGCGCTGTAAATCCAGCGCTGCTATTCTTTAAGATAGCGCATGCCTGTAGAATCTGGTTTTCAGATTATATAGTTCTAACCTTATCTGTCATCATATTTAATTACATTAAAAATAAAACAACAAGAAAAGCATTGTTTTCTTTAATCTCAGTTTTAAGAAAGTAACATAAGTGATCATTTATTACTAAGATGCCTGGTGTTGCGTGCTTACCATAGGCTCATACCTACAACTCACCCACAGACACAAGGTGTCTGGTTTCAGACGGCTTCTGGATTGTATTTGCATATTGCAAAGGAGAAGACTAAAGTACTCTATGTCTTTTACACAATCATTTTAAAAATGTTCCCTCCTCTCTGCATACCTAAATGTTGATTGTTGGATGGCTGCATGCCTGCCCCTGACCCTGCCTGCCTTGCTCCTAATTTCCTCCCCCGGTGGAAGGCACCGGCATGTCGTCGGGGCCGTGTCTGTAGTTCCGTGAAGCCTTTGTCCGCTCCAGCGCCACCAGTAATCTGAAGCTTGAGCTGGGCGCCTCTGACAGCTGAGGCACTCTCACTTCAGTGCCTGTGCATGCCCCCGTCTAAGTTAGGGAGAAATTCTTGGCTGCTGTTTAGCAGCCGGCTTTGCACCTGTTTCTCCATGGTGGCACCATGGGAGTTTAGAGGTATAATAAAGGGATATAAATAATATCCTAATGTGCATATATACTCACTTACACAGTCACCCACAGAAGTATGTATTATTTTAACCATTGCCCTGCCTTGGGAAAACTTCCTTTTACTGCTAATGACTTCTCAAACTACCAAGTACTGATTTCTGTGCTCAGTTTAAGAGGGTGTACTTAGTCTAAAACCCAATTCCCAGGTGGAAAAAGAGGCTCAGGAACATACTGTAATACATGATTGATGAAAATATAAGTAGCTAATTTTTATGTAAATATTAGAGGTCTATAATCAGAAGCATTTAGATGAATAAATAAGAAGTTATCCGGCTAAATAAAGACTTGGGCACTAATCCGAATACATTCTAGCCAGCTAATAAGTTGGTCAGCTAAAATGTAGCCGAATAAGTTAGGGGCATTCCGGGGGCATAACTGGGAGGAGGAGTTGAGTTAGCTGGATAAGTTATCTGATAAGTTAAGTTATCAGCTAACTCTGATATTCAGAGCTAGCCAGATAACTTATCCGGCTAACTCTAGTTGCCCCCATAGACCTGTCCTAAAGTTAGTCGAATAAAGAGCAGCGTGGTCACACTACTGAATATATAGGCAACGTTAGCCAAACAAGTTACTTAGGGAATAGTCACTGCTATTAATTGCATCAGTAGCATGGGATCTTCTTAGTGTTTGGGTAATTGCCAGGTTCTTGTGGCCTGGTTTTGGCCTCTGTTGGAAACAGGATGCTGGGCTTGATGGACCCTTGGTCTGACCCAGCATGGCAATTTCAAAACGTTTATCTGGCTAACATGCCGAGCCACACAACCATGGAATATGGACCTTATTAAAGCTTTGCACATAAGCTTTCTAGACACCTGTCATCTCAAGACACCCTCTAACAGACACGTATTTTGTGTTGATATATTTTGATTGAATTCACAAGAATGTTTTATATAACATGAGGTCAATATTCAAAGGCATTTAGCCAGATAACTTGTGAGTTATCCGGCTAAATGCCAGCTTTTGAATATTGGGGTCGCTTATCTTCCTAAATTTTAGCCGGATAATTTATTACCCAAGTAAAATTTGGCCAGATAAGTAAGAGGCATTCCTGTGGCATTCCGGGCAGAGTAAAGTTATCCAGCTAACTTAGATGATTTTCAGCTGTATCGGGCTAAGGGGGTCATTTTCTAAGTCTATCGCACGCGAAAAGGGACTTGCTGGGGGCAGAGTCAGGGGCGGCGAGGGGAGGAGTCGGGGCGGTGAGGAGGCGGACACAGCGTTATATTCGCTGATGGCGATAAGGTAAGGACCGTTATCGTCGCCAGTAGCGCGCCCAATAGCGCCACCTTTCACGGTGGCGCTATTGGGTGCAAAAGCTGGCAGCGATAACACCGCGGTGGTGCAATCGCTGCCGGCTCTGCGAGAATGGAAAATCCAGGCCTAAGTTAGCCAGATAACATTAGGCCTACCTCAGAGCAGCCTTAAGGTTATGTGGCTGCATGTTGGCCGAATAACTTTGAGCTTAACTGACTATATTCAAAAGATGGATAAGTGGCCACACAGTTTAAAAAATAAACTGTCCCACATGTGCCTGTTGCCTGACTCACAGTCCCTAAACCTAAACTCCTGCTGGGTGCAGCCCCCAAATCCCAAACCCCTCCAAAATGAACAGACAAGAAAAGAAGAGGTACCCTTGGCAGGCCCCCTCCCCACTTAGGTAAAATATTTCAATAATCCCCCTTCTGCTCCTCCTCTCCCTCCCCAACCATAACCCTCCCTTCCACCCAAGCAGCACCTTGGCCTCAGGGTCATGATATGCTTTTATGCAGCTCTGACCTTGCTGCTATATCTTTGCACAGGAACTTGGGAGGAGACCAAGAAACTAGCACCTCAGCTGACAAGCCTTTTGGTAGGCAGTCTTTCTAAGGATTTCTATGCCAAACCATTTCTTTGTAGCGGATAAGTGAACTTGACCTTTGAGCTGGATTTCTGATTTAACAATAGATTTTGTTCGGTGGCAGCACTGTGGACTGTAGTAAAAATACCCTTCAGACTTGTGCGGCCCAGGTCTTTGCCACTAAAAAAAAATAAAAATTGAAGACTTCTAACAAACAAGCTTCCCCTTTGAAGTTCTCAACCTAAAAAGGCAGACACAATAAAACAAATCTCTCAATAGCAAAGCAGCCATTCCATTACTGCCTATAAACTAAGCAGTGATAGTAACCCAGCAAACAGAAATACAATGGGGAAAAAAAGTTCCCTTTACAAGAATAACTGAAAAACAATTAAAATCATATCCCTTTTTTTCAAAATTGCACATCACTTGAATCAATAGCCAGAAAAAATACCTCTGTTTGTAATTGAGCCTCTGCAAGAATGCTTCCATGTACGGTTCCTCATTACTTGAGTTTGTAGGAATTAGGAGAGAGACTTGCTACTTTACACCCCATTGCTAGTTAGCGGTGCTTTTTCTTTTTGTAATTATTGTTTGGAAGGAACTTTTGTTTACCTTTTGCTTCACCAGTGTGCTCAGGGATAAAAGTATTTTTTGTGACTGGAATTTGTTTGGAGAGTTAAGGAACTCTTTATTCAGCTCTGTGCATGGGCGGATTGCAGGAAAAAATCAGCCTAGAGAATTTTTTCACAAGCAGCCCACAAGGTATTTGTCTGATTTCCTAGTTGACTTTCCCTGTAGCGTGTGCAACAGCTCACAAACAGGCCCATACAGCAGAGTGCGCGGGAGAGCCGGCGCTCCGAGGCGAGCGCCCGCTCTCCCAACGCGCGTCCAGGCACCTCTCCTGGGCGCGCGATTCACTATTTAAATTAGGGCCCGCGCTAATAAGGAGGCCACGACTGTCAGCTGGTCTGACAGCTGACGCTTAATTTTACCTGCGTCGGTTGTTGAACCTGCTGACAGCCATGGGTTCGGAAAATAGACGCCGGCAAAATTGAGCGTCTGTTTTCCAATCCGTGGGCAGATTTTTATTTTTTTTATTTTTGGGGTCTCCGACTTAATATCATAGTTTTTTCTGCTTTTCTGTACACTTGCCTGGTGCCGTCTGAAATTAACTCCTGCATTGGCATGTGATGAGCGCTATTATTTTCGGGGGGTTGGCTGCGGGTTTTAAAGGGTTACACGCGTATATTACGCCCGTAACCCTTTTAAAATCTGCCCCTATATGCATGTATGTTTATAAAATAGGTAGAGAAAGCATGTGTTTTCTTGCAATGGAAATATTTGTGCTTAATAAAATCAATGGGCTTGATTTTAAAAAGCATTTACACATTTAAAATTAGGTTTTACATATGTACATGCACTTTACCCACGTAAGTGGGCTTTTGAAAATTGCTGTGATAGTATGTTACATTTATACATATAGGGGCGGATTTTAAAAGGGTTACACGCATAACCCTTTAAAACCCGCTCCTGTGCGCGCCGAGCCTATTTTGCATAGGCCCGGCGATGCGCGCAAGCCCCGGGACGCCCGTATGTCCCGGGGCTTGAAAAAAGGGGCGGGGAGTTGGCGGGGCGGTCTGGGGGGAGGGCGGGGTGGGACCGAGGCCGTGCTGGGGAATCGCGCGCCGGCACTCAGACGGCGCGCGCAACCTATGCCTGCCAGGCGTAAATAAAAAAATAAAGGTAGGGGGATTTAGGTAGGGCTGGGGGACGGGATAGGGGAAGGGAGGGGAAGATGGGGGAGCGGAAGGAAGGTTCCCTCCGAGGCCGCTCTGATTTCGGAGTGGCTTCGGAGGGAAAAGGGAAAGCCATCGGGGCTCCCCTAAGGCTTGGCGAGCGCAAGGTGCACAAGTGTGCAACCCCTTGAGCGCGCCGACCCTGGATTTTATAACATGCACGTGGTTGCGTGTGCATGTTATAAAATCGAGCATAGATTTGTGTGCGCACAAATCTATGCCCGCGCGTACCTATTAAAATCCGGCCCATAGCGCCTTTTAAAATTACCTCTAGTGTTTTTAGGTCTGTTGTGATGCATGACTTGTGTGACAGAAACAAAGGGATTAATGATGCGAATGTATGAGAGAGAATTCCATGTAGGGAAAACTGTCACTAGCCCTCACCAAGTTTTTCATGGCAAACTTTAGCCAGTGGATAACAATAAAGGAAGGTTGGTAAAACCGCTTTGGGTGGCCTGCATTGGTTGAGCAGGCAGTTTATAAATGATTTATATAATAAATAAATGGGGTTTTCTTTGAGGTGTCATGTGACAGAGTAATAAATGTTTATTGCAGCTATTTTTCCTAAAATTCTCCAAGCACAAAAAAGTTTGATTAAAAAAAAAAGTCTAAATTGCCCTTCTTGGAAGTAATGGAGCCGTATGGCTTTGCTTTAGCCCAGACATGCATTAATTCTGAGCAGGAATTAAGATATTTGGGTCTGAAGGCTCCAAAAAGTGAATAAAAGGTACAGATGTTTTTGGGTGTAAAGTTGTTTGAAGTCAGTGAAGGGTGATAATAGGACATCTATGGGGACTCCTCCTCCTATGCATTCTGAATATCTTTTGTGAAACTTGCTAAATATATATTCTTTATATTAGTTGAATATCTACTTTTATGACCATTACTGTTTGGCAACAACCAAATATGTTCCACTATGAATTCTCTAGAGGCCAAAATAAAGTTGCCTGAATTATCCTTGGGGACAGTAACTTTGAAACAGCTGTGTGGGCGCACATGTAGGCACATAAGCCAGCTTGCATCCAGAAACGTGTCCACTTTATAACATATGCGCGAATACGCATGCATTTATAAAGTAGGCTGACTGCGTGTACATATGCGCACAGTTTTATATGGACACGCATGTGCATGCAAATCCCTCATCTACTGTGTAAGTCGGGAAAATTTTACAAGGGACACGTGCTGAAGCCATACCCTGTTTCCTCAGTTTGTGCCCAGTTCACCCAGTTTAGGGATAGGACTTGCAACTCCCTTAATTTTAGATCCATCCTTCCCCCGTTAGCCCCGACCCTTAAAACCCTGCTGCCTGGCCTAAATTTTTTTAATTTACTACTTACACATCCTCCATAGCAGAAGTAAATTTACGCAGCAGGGGACTTTAGAGCACACCTGTGCTTGTTAGTATTTATGTGCACGTCTTTTGGCCTTCACCCGACACAACCATGACCTGCCCAGATCATGCTCATGCCCCGCCCCTTTTTCTGAACTTTTGACTTGTACGCATACCGTGAGATAAGCGTGTTCATAAGCACCTTTTAAAATCCACGCGGTGTGCACTGGCCCTACTTGTGCACTATCTCCCGGCTTTGGCGCATGTAGGGCTTTTAAAATTCACCTTATAGACAATATGGATTCTCTGAACACAGGAATTAAAGATGTGAGCCAGATGTGCATCTGTGATGGAAGAAGGATTTATTTGAATGTTGAGCCACACAAGATGTAATGGATGAAATCTGATTTGTGATTTTTATGCGCATACACTACTTGTTACTTCTAGTTTATTAATTATATTGGAAGAATTTTAATTGGATTCTGCTATGAATACAAATGTAGGGGGTCCCCCATTTTGATGTGTTATCCTCAACTAGAGAGGCTACGGGTCCGGCTTCAAGTCCAGACAGGGAGGAAAAGTTCTCTTCTGTGGCCCCTAGTGCTATCGATCAATATTTCAGTGACTGCATTCTAGGTCCATGATCTCCAGGAGGTGCCACATGGTGAAAAATAAGAGCAGGGAAGCCAAAATTAAAATACGAGGGAGAAATCAGGAGTCACAACACTCTGCAATCCAACAAATGATTCTCTTCCTTCTTTATCCTTCAAAAATCTCTGGAAAATCTCTTCACCCTTGCTGCTGCAGAAGCTCAGGCAAAAGGTATTTTTGTGATCCCAATCTTCAGGGAGATGGAGAGTGATAAACCTTACCCTCAGACAAAATCTAATATCAAAAATCTCTAAAACGTCAAACCACCTCTCCTCCAGTAGAAACTCTAGATGAATCTTCAAAACAGCTATCCAAATTACGTCCTTCTCTCTCCAAATCCAACTTTGCTTAAAATGAAGGCGTGACCTCTAACTGCTCTCTTTCTCCTTCCTCAGCTCCTAGCCCTCTTGGAGCTCTCCTTCCTTCTGACTACTGAGCATGCTCCCAGGGGTTATAAAACCCCAAAGCTAGCCTCTGCCCCCCAAAAATGGGGTTAAAGCAATGGGGGGAATTCAAAAAATCAACTCCTCTCTCTGCCCTAATCTGAAAATACTTTGGTGAAAAATATTAGTGACAGGCAAGACCCCCATCACACATGGTCCCTGACCTCTCCAATCCAAAAGCTTAATAGCATTGGCAGTAATAAATTGTGGTGTATATCTATCTGCCAATAAAGTTACTTCGTGCACTTCTTAGCTGTAAGACAACAATATAAATGTTGTAAGAGACTTATTCTCTGAGATTCCTCCTTAATATATTCATCTGTCTTTCCCAGTTTAATATTTTCACTTTTCTATTATTAGTATGCTGGAGAAAATGCCTATTTTACTTATTTTTCTACTAGCTACTAAAAAATTGACACAATCCTCCAACTACCAAAGGAGCTTTATGAAAGATTTTTCCTGCATTACTTGCATGCATCTCAAAGGCTAGCACCAACTCCCTCAGTCCCCTAATCCAGAGGTCCCCAAACTTGATCCTTCTGCAACCCATTCAGGTATTCAAGATTTCCACAATAAATATGCACAAAATCTATTTGCATACAATGGAAGCAGTGCATACAGATAAGGGTCATGCCTATTCATTGTGGAAATCCTGAAAACCCAACTGGTTTACAGCCCTCGAGGACCAAGTTTAGAGACCGCCACCTTAATCCAAAGACAGCCCTTCCTGGGGCTCCCCTCTAACCCACTGAGTCTCCCCCCCACTTCTCCCTTCTCTGCCAGCAGGAAGATCACTTACTTTCTGCGAGCTCCAATGCTGACTGTCAAATGGCATCAGTTGGCATTCCTATGCACTGTAATCCACATGCGAGTCATAGTGTACAGCACTGCCAACTGGCTCTATATTTTTTCTTTTACCTGGCAACTTCCTCTTATTCCTTTGGGTTTCCCCATTGATAAGAACAGCGCTGGGATCTTGGTCCCATGAGCCTTCGTTAGGAATTACAAGGGGATTTTTTAACCTATTTCATATTCCTTCCCAACTTACATGTAGTCCAGTCACTGCAGTGATGGTCCTAGGCTGGTGGCCATGCACAGGTTCTTCTTCCAGAACCCTGTAATTGTAGATCTGAATACGGCCACTAGGTATCATCCTTAAGCAAGGATGATGAAGGTTCCCTCCCTCCTTTTAGGAGCTGTGAATGCTGCATCTGCATTATCCCCTGCCCCAGGAAGCCAAAGACCTGATCCAAGGCTTGAAAACAGGACCTTCTGCATGGCAGTGCACAGCACTTACCAACTGAACCAAGGGGCCAGACCAACTGGCTCCATTTTGAAGGTGGCACTGATTGGCAGGGCTATCCACTGGGACCTGCATGTAGGTCATAATATTTAGCACTGCCATCTAGTGCCATTTGACAATCAGCGCTGGAACTGACTGGAAGTAAAAATAAAAGATTCTCATACTGGTGGGAAGAGGAGTGATGTGTAAGAGAAAGTTAGGGGCTGGGGAGAGGCTGGAAGGAGGCAGGGATGTAGACGGGCAAGAGAAGGTATCACTGGATAGGTGGGTTAGTGGGGCCATTTGGAATATCAAGCTGGATGGGAAGAATTTGAAACTTGAATAACAAGTTGAATTTCGCATTCTAAGAAGACACAAATTTACCTTCTGGTAGCATGAGCTCGTAAATAGCATGGTAATGACTAATGAAGTCACCTGGCACCTCTAGGCATGTGCTTACTGTGCCTAATGGGAAATCCAGCCCTCTAAGCAGCAATAGTTTCAGGCCATGTTTGGTCCTTGGTATAGTGGATATTGTTCCATGTAGTGCGGTTTTAGTGTATAGATTGCTAAGGTAGTTAAAACAGAAAGGACTGAATTTTCAAAAGGCTTTATGTGACTATGTGTAATTCCTTTGAAATTTCACACCATAGGTCTCAATTTTCAAAAGGTTTTACAAATGTAAATGGGCTTTTGAAAATTGCTCAGATATATGCTAATTTCACGCAAGTAACTCCTTTGAAAATTCACCACAAAGATTTTACTTGTGTTATTTTTGTGCAACACCAAGGGTGAAGGCTTAGTAGGGACATTGTTCCCTTTGACGTGAATGTTGATTTGTCTTTAGTGTCCTCTATTGAGAACTGCTTGTTTAAGTCTGTTGCACTGTTGATCTAAATGGAAGTTTACCATGCGGTGGCACCTCATGGTATTCTGCAATGCAAAAGACCTGGGAGAGGCAATACAGATAAATGCCTGGTCATCATAACCTCTAGTCCTTACTGTATTCCATCTTGATTATTGAGTAGGGATTTAGAAGTCTAAAAAGCCCTTTAATGAATGTACAACAGAAAGTCTAGTATGAGAGCCCCAGAGATAGCTCAGCTGTCAAAGGCATCTGCCTATGACATCTGTGCAAACCTGTGATTCACAGGCTTGAAATCCCAACATGGTTGACTCAGCATTTCATCCTCAAGAAAATGATGAAATGTGATCCAGTTGTAATTGGGAAATAACAATTGAGCATGGTGTCTGCAAAGTGCTTTGGAGTACATACTATACAAATACAATATTATTATTCTAACTGCATGAAGAAAGTGGTGGTTGGTTGTTGAACGGAAAGCCACAAGAACATCAATGCGCAGTCAGTATGTTAGGCACACAGATAAAGAATATCTTGTGCACTTGTTAAGGGAGGTACTCAGCTTTGCTTTAATGTTCAGGGGAAGACTTTTATCTTCTAGAGCAGTATGTTACGCACACAGATAAAGAATACCTTTTCTTTCTCTGCCCATCTATTTCAGATTAGATAATCTATGCAGGGGACTGGCCCACAAATTGTATTTATGAACAGTTTGCACAGATCAGGTCGCCCTTCAGCTTTGTCCTGTGGCTTTGTCATGGAGGTGCAGAGATGGCGTGCCTCATCAGGGATGGGCTGATGCTGCCCTAAGCTATCTCACCGCCTCAGTTGGTTTTGAAAGAATTTGTAAGGGGTGGTGGCAAAAGAGAGGTTGCTTGTGAAGAGGGGAGAAGACAATTAATATCTTCTGATATGATAGTTGCTAAGCTTTCAGCTTTTAAATGGGGACTGACCAACTTATTATTCTTATTATTTTCTTGTAATTTTGCCCCAGTGGTTTTCTCCTGATCCGTTGGGCTTCTAGCTCGAGCAGAACCAGCGCTATTAGACAATGGTACCTTGAGCCTTCACTCACAGCTAGCTAGGGTATTTCCCCTATTTTCATAATCTTCACTAGCCCTACTATTACAGTGATAGCCCTGGGTCATTTGCAATTCCCTCCAGAACATGGTACCTGTACACAGCTAGGTGTCACCTTTAAGCACTGGGATTTCCTTCCTCCCAGGAGCCAGTGATTGCTCCTTCTGTAAAACCCCCAGCTCCAGCTGACTCGGGGAGCAAAAGCCCAAGGGCCAAACCTGGGCCTTCTGCATGGCAGTAAGTTGCATTTGCTGCTGAGTCACTCAGCCAGCCCCAAATAATTATTTTATTGTAATGACATTTACTGGGAAAGTCTAAACTTATCCATCAAATTTCATAAGGAAAAAGAATCTGTGAAAATTACATTTCATATTTAGGTAAAATCTCACATGATGTAGGCCGCTCATAAATCTGTAGAAAGTTTGCTTGAAAAATGTGAATATATTTTTAGGTTTATTTCATGTACAAACGTCTTGAGAAAAATAAGATACTTACACAAATCACATTGGGGGTTATTTTCCAAGCCGCGATAGGCCCTTATTGCGTGCATTAGGGCCTTATCGCACACGATAAGGGCCTTATTGAGGCGGTAAAGATTTAAATTAGGTGGGGGAGGAGTCGGGACGGAGTTAGGGAAGGAATTATGGTAATCGGTGGCGGCACTGCTGCCGGCGATAATGTTTCGAACATTATAGCTAGCAGTAGCGCAGAGAATAGTATCACCTTTTACGGTGGCGCTATGCCCACGATAGCCTGCAGCCGGCCGCACTGTGGCAGGCAAAACCGCACCGCCGTGGTTCCCCCCTGTAGCGCAGGGTCCATCATTCCGCACTGAATGATGAATCCTGGCCATTATTAAAAAATGCAAAAGACTAGGAGAACAATTTACCAAGGGATGTAGCCAAGTGATTACTGAGTCGCTGGCTAGATTCCTCAGGATGAAACTTCCACTCCATGTATCTGCTTAAAGAGAAATACCAAGCAGAGGCCCTTCTATACCCACATTGGGGCTGATGCAATACAGTTCGCTCAGCCGAGCGCACTGTATAACCCACAGTTGGACGCGGGTGGTGTAGGTGGCGGCGCTACCTATTTCCCTTATGCAATAAGGGGATTAGCACCTCCACCACGCAGGTCCAATGCATCGAAACTAATAGCGCTCATCACATGCAAATGCAAATGCATGTTGAAGAGGCTATTAGTTAATCACCCAAAATGCAAAAAGAAAATGTGTATTTAAAATGCACAGTTTTGCGCTCAGAAATTAACACCTGCCTAGTGGGGTAGGTCATGACCAATTGTACCTGTGAGGTACTGTTCACGTGTAAAAATTCACTATTCATAGTGTTATAATTATGTTTATGGTGATGTAGAGTTCGTGGACCACTTAATGTACAATCCTAGATGCTGTGCGCCGGTGTTCTTCTGCCTGTTTCTAAATATTTCCTATTCTCCCGTCTCTTTATAAAATGCTTGTTTGAAAAGCCATGTTTTTAAACTTTTCTTAAATGCTTTGAGATCTCTTTGCAATCTGATCTCTAGAGGCATTGAGTTCCAATGTAAGGGGCCTGCTAGTGGAACTCATAGATGCAGGAGACATACACAGTAATCCTCCACAGGTACTCTCCATCTCTCTCTCTCTGCTCTTTAAGTGCAGCGTTTCTCATCTATTGTGCCTCTACTACTTTTAGCACCGACAGGGATGTTGAAAACGACATCAGCAGGTCACAGAGCTCTGTTTATCTTCCCAGCATATACTCCTGGGTCTAATTCCATATGGACAGAGCCTTCTGCAGCGCCACCTGCCCTCGCAGGGAAATTCAGTTCACAAGAACGAGTGCCAAGGGCAGCATCACCGGGCTCCATTCTGGATATTATAGCTTGTCCATGGAAGCTGGTGGGGAGAGCTGTCTGATAGAAGGAGAGAATGCCCTCCCCCCAACACACACACACACACACACACACACACATACATACACACGCACACGCACACACACACACACACTCCACACATACACACACACATGTACACACACACACACATACACACGTACACACACACACATGCACACACACACACGCATGCACACACACACGCACACACACACACACACACACATACATGCACACGCACACACACACACACACTCCACACATACACACACACATGTACACACACACACATACACACGTACACACACACACATGCACACACACACGCATGCACACACATACGCACACGCACGCACACGCACACACACACACGCATGCACACCATTTCCAGCATAGCTTCTGGTGCTCTCAGTATAACTTGCTGATTCTGTTTCTGTCCCCTCACAGAAAGATTTCCTAGTTATAGTGATTTTCTGCATGAGAATCTCTGGGTGTATAAGCCTTCTAGATCAACTTTTCTCTGTGTTCCCAGACAATTTAAAACTTATGTAACTATATATAGCCGGATAAGTGCCAACAATGGAAAAAAAAAGAAAAGAAAAGAAAAAAAAAAAAAAAAGTTCAGACCGGCAGCCGGAGCTCCATTGGTGTTAGGGGCATGGGCCCACTGACCCATTTTCTACATCACTGGAGGGGATGGGGTCTTGGCTGCCAACTTGAACTTGATTATTTTTACATTTTTGGGTGCTAATCCAGATATATTTGTTGAATATAGACGGATAAACATAAAGGGGCAGATTTTTAATATTACACGCGGGGGATACATTTGTGCGCGCTATCCGGCACGCACAAATGTACACCCGATTTTATAACATGCGCACGCATGTTATAAAATCTGGGGTCGGCATGCGCAAGGGGGTGCACATTTGTGCACCTTGCGTGCGCCGAGTCCTAGGGGAGGCCCAATGGCTTTCCCCGTTCCCTCCAAGGCCGCTCCGAAATCAGAACGGCCTTGGATGGAACTTTTTCTTTGGTCCCCCTCACCTTTCCCTCCCTTCCCCTATCTAACCCACCCCCCAGTCCTACCTAAATCCCCCCCTACCTTATTTCGTTGAGTTACGCCTGCCTGCGTAACTTGCGCACACCAGCTGGCTGCCGGCGCGCCAGGCCCCAACACAGGCTGCTGGGTCGGGGCACTCGGCCACACCCCGGACCACCATCACTCCCTGGACACGATCCTGGACCGTGGCCCCGCCCACAGCCCCGCCCCGGACCGCCCCTTTTTTGAAGCCCCGGGACATACGCGCGTCCCGGGGCTTGCGCGCACTGCCGAGCCTATGCAAAATAGGCTCGGCGCACACAGGGGTAGGTTTTCGTGGGTTACGCGCATATCTTATGCGCGTAACCCTTTGAAAATCTACCCCAAGGTTTTCCAGCTAACTTTAGCCAGATAACTAAACCTAACCAGCTTTATTTAAACATTACTGTTTAGGTTTAAAGTAACCTGCTAATAATGGTAGCCGGATAACTGTAATTGTTTAGCCCGCTGAATATCCTAGATAATTTATACATTTTAGGGTTTTTTTGGATTTTAACTTTAGAGTGATTAGGGGGGATTCACCTAATACAAGGGACCATCTAATCTCTGTGAAGGAGTATACAGGAGAAAACCCCCAAAACACCTTAAAGGACCGGATCCAGAGATCTGGCCCAGACCATCTTAATCCTAAAATAGCAGGGGTCTTGGCGGAGCTCCTGGGAAGGTGTATAACTAGCCAGGCCCAGGGGAGAGAAGGAAGCCTAGCGAAGGAAACTGAAATGTAAGTTGCAATACTTTGTGAAGAATAGAAGAGTTGCTTTTGTTTGTTTTCATGTCAATAAAAAAGAAGTTTATGCAAGATTTCTGCCACCCTCAATCTGTCCTTTGGTTACTCTAAGACTACTCAGGGTACCACAATCTCATTGAATGAAACTGCAAGAAATCGTGACTCTATCCCACTAAAGACCTATAAAAGAAAAACAGGAGGGAGGAAGCCCCCCCCCCCCCCATATGCTAAGACAATATATTTCCTCCTACCTTGAGGCCCAGGTGTTTCAACGCTATTGCAATTGGGGAGCCCAATTTTCAAAGTTATTGCCCTGGGTAAAAGAATGCTTCATCAGCAGAAATGGGCTTTTGGAAAATTGTACAAATTGTTTTAGTTGGAAAAAAGATTTTGCAAAAACAGGAGGCACAAGTGTGTGCTGGTACTTTCCTTAGGCAATTTTCAAAGTGAAATTATGTTTGTACCTTTGCTTTGAAAATTGATGCAAAATTCCTGGCATAGAAAGTACCCATGGACTTTGCAGATATGTGTCCAGATTGAAAAGCACCCTAAAAAAGACACAGAATTCCATCCAAAAAGTAGACAGAAATGAAGGCACACCAGAAGTTAGTAATTCCAGCTGACTGGGACAGATGGGGAGGAACTACTGTGTTTCCTTGATCATCATAAAGAGGGCAGACTTAAAGATGAACTGTAAACCAATCATCCACTCGGCCAAAGCAAATACATAAACTTTCCCCCACAATATCATAAATTCAGGATAACAGAGTTGACTATAAAAGTAAACTCTTAATGACAGGATTCTACCGTATTGTACTGCCAGGGATAATACTGAAATGATCTCTGTGAAGGACCCATACTGGAGAAGGTTTTCATGGGTAATGATTCAGACGGACTGAACCAAAACATGGTGAACCTAGAAGATGTGGTAGGCCTGATTGACAAACTGAAGAGTAGTAAATCACCTGGACCGGATGATATACACCCCAGAGTTCTGAAGGAACTAAAAAATGAAATTTCAGACCTATTAGTAAAAATTTGTAACCTATCATTAAATTCATCCATTGTACCTGAAGACTGGAGGATAGCTAATGTAACCCCAATATTTATAAAGGGCTCCAGGGGTGATCCGGGAAACTACAGACCGGTTAGCCTGACTTCAGTGCCAGGAAAAATAGTGGAAAGTGTTCTAAACATCAAAATCACAGAACATATAGAAAGACATGGTTTAATGAAACAAAGTCAGCATGGCTTTACCCAAGGCAAGTCTTGCCTCACAAATCTGCTTCACTTTTTTGAAGGAGTTAATAAACATGTGGATAAAGGTGAACCGGTAGATGTAATGTACTTGGATTTTCAGAAGGCATTTGACAAAGTTCCTCATGAGAGGCTTCTAGGAAAAGTAAAAAGTCATGTGATAGGTGTCGATGTCCTTTCGTGGATTACAAATTGGCTAAAAGACAGGAAACAGAGAGTAGGATTAAATGGACAATTTTCTCAGTGGAAGGGAGTAGGCACTGGAGTGCCTCACGGATCTGTATTGGGACCCTTACTTTTCAATATATTTATAAATGATCTGGAAAGAAACACGACGAGTGAGGTAATCAAATTCGCAGATGATACAATTCAGAGTAGTTAAATCACAAGCAGATTGTGATAAATTGCAGGAAGACCTTGTGAGACTGGAAAATTGGGCATCGAAATGGCAGATGAAATTTTATGTGGATAAGTGCAAGGTGATGCATATAGGGAAAAATAACCCATGCTATAGTTACACAATGTTAGGTTCCATATTAGGTGCTACCACCCAAGAAAGAGATCGAGACATCATAGTGGATAACACATTGAAATCATCGGTTCAGTGTGCTGCGGCAGTCAAAAAAGCAAACAAAATTTTGGGAATTATTAGAAAGGGAATGGTGAATAAAACGGAAAATGTCATAATGCCTCTGTATCGCTCCATGGTGAGACCACACCTTGAATACATTGTACAATTCTGGTCGCCACATCTCAAAAAAGATATAATTGCGATGGAGAAGGTACAGAGAAGGGCTACCAAAATGATAAGGGGAATGGAACAGCTCCCCTATGAGGAAAGACTAAAGAGGTTAGGACTTTTCAGCTTGGAGAAGAGACGGCTGAGGAGGTTATGATAGAGGTGTTTAAAATCATGAGAGGTCTAGAATGGGTAGATGTGAATTGGTTATTTACTCTTTCAGATAATAGAAAGACTAGGTGGCACTCCATGAAGTTAGCATGGGGCACATTTAAAACTAATCGGAGAAAGTTCTTTTTTACTCAACGCACAATTAAACTCTGGAATTTGTTGCCAGAGGATGTGGTTAGTGCAGTTAGTATAGCTGTGTTTAAAAAAGGATTGGATAAATTCTTGGAGGAGAAGTCCATTACCTGCTATTAATTGAGTTGACTTAGAAAATAGCCACTGCTATTACTAGCAACGGTAACATGGAATACACTTAGTTTTTGGGTACTTGCCAGGTTCGTATGGCCTGGATTGGCCACTGTTGGAAACAGGATGCTGGGCTTGATGGACCCTTGATCTGACCCAGTATGGCATGTTCTTATGTTCTTATGATCTCCCTCTGATGGCACAGGTAAGAGTCATAGTACTAACATAGCAGACTCTTCTTTCATTCAAATCTAGGACATCTTGCAGCATAGATTATTTGATGAAGTATTACTACTACTTACTATTCAGAACAGGGATTGCAACTAATGAAGATCTTTAAATAAACAAAGACTTGAGTATCACAGTAAGAAACACAAGAGACACCACAAACAGGGACTGCAGGAAGCAGGATCATTTCTCTGCTGTGTATAGGGAACAGTAACAGAGGTTTAGAGTAAAGTCAGAATATCTGTTAGGATTTGTAAGTATGCAGACCCTCTAACCGAGGTGAGAGGTGGAACTGTCCAAGGGGAGGAGCCCCACTGAGCCTCACCATCGGTTTTCTCAGCATCTTCCACAAGTCTCGGACTGCTTCCTGATCACGGCCTGCCTCCCGATCGTCACCTGCCTCCCGATTGTGAAGGAGGGAACAAAATAAAAAAAATCGTTGGCTCCCAACACCTCCTGTGCCCAGGTAACCATTTTAAATTTATATTACTTACTCTAGCATTCTGTTTGCTTTTTTTGGCTCTCGCCACATACTGAGCCGAGGATTTCAATGTACAGTCCACAATGATTCCTAGATCCTTTTCCTAGGTGGTGACTCCTAATGCAAAACCCGTTATCATGTATCTAAACTTAAGGTTAATTTTCCCTATGTGCATTATTTTCTTGTCGACAGCAGATAAAGATTAAATGGTCCATCCAGTCTGCCCAGCAAGTTGCTCGTGGTATTAATAGCCACTCCGTGCAGGTTACCTCCATGTCTTTCGTTAAGGGTAGTAACTGCTGCTCCATGCAGGTTTCTGCCACCACCCAGCCCTTTCTTCCTTTCCAAAATCTAGCCTCTAGAAATCCACAGTGTTTATCCCATTCATTTCATGACCCTCTAGAGTTCTACAGTTTCCTTTCCAACAGAAAAGGTTGGAAGTTTGTGCATCATTAATATTTTTCAGATATCTGAAGGTCCGTATCATATCTCCAATGTACCTCTTCCTCTCCAGGATATACATATTTGATCCTTCAGCTTCTCCTCATAAGTCTTCCACTATAGACTTTAGGACCATTTTAGTTGCTGTTCTCTGGGCCGTCTCTGTCCTGTCTCTATTCTTCTTCAGATACGGTCTCCAGAATTGAAAACAGTATTCCAGATGAGGCCTCACCAAGGACCTGTACAAGGGCATTATCACCTCCTTTTTCTTACTGGCTATTATTCCTCTCTCTATGCAGCCCAGCATTCTTCTAGCTTTAGCTATTACCTTGTCAACTTGCTTTGCTGTCTTCAGATCACCAGAAACTATCCCTCAAGGTCCCTTTCCTGGTCTGCGCAGACCAGGAAACGGACTTTGACTCATCTTATGTTATACAGGGATCCTATTTGCTGTACAAAATAAGATGTCTGATCACCAGTTCAAAAATGTATTAATTTTCAGGAAAACAATAATTATTTTGGAGAAAGAAGGCAGACCAAAAACTGATGTTAGCGATCTTGGAGGGGAATGGTTTAAAAAATTAAAGGCTTATTCTAAATATTAATTATTATATATAAATTCCAATTAACAAGAAACACTGGTGTTTCAAGGTTTATTTATTCGCCTGCAGCCATGAAACCTGTGGATTTAATTATGATTACCGACAAGACATAAATTATGTAGCAAACTGGCTAAGTTCATATGTTTACATCTCTAACATTTAAAACAATAGTTTCTATGTATTACACATTGAAATAATTTAATGATGAAAGAAAAGTTGAATAAACACTCAAGTTCAATGTTATGATTGTTCTAAATGAAAAAGCAGTTTTCTTTCTATGCACTGATTAATTTAAACCATATGCACATATATATCTTCAGATGAAGAAGCATTTTCTTGCAACCTCCCGAAGCAGAGCAAGTCTTTGTTCAGATGTGCAGCACACACCAATTGCAAAGTCATGCAGGCAATGGTAGCAGAATACCAAACAGCTGTAGGCTCTCTCCAGTGAATCTTCCATAATCTCCAATAAATTTATTCCATTAGAGCTAAAACTCGCAGCAGTAATAATGTGAAAATGCATACAGCAATGGTGGCCATGCAATATGCAAAATAGGGGGTCGCGCTAGCAAGGAGGCGCTAGCGCGACCTTAGCGCCTCCTTGCTAACACGACCCCGCGGTTACCGGCAGTCTGCCGGTTATGAACACCGACGCTGATAAACTTGGTGTCGGGTTTCATAACTGCAGTCAGCCGGTTATGAAAACCGACGCCAAGCATATCAGGGTCAGTCTTCAAAGTGGCCGGTAGAATTTTTTTTTTCTTTTTTTAACGCCTGCTCCAGGCAGGCGTTAATATCTGAGTGATAAATGTGCGTCTGAGATTCACATTTATTTTTTTGCATTTGGAGTGAATGAGTAATAGCCTCATTCACGTGCATTTGCATGTGATGAGCGCTAACTCATTCACTCCGTGTCAGACGCGCATTAAATAGGCACTAATCCCCCTATTGCATTAGGGGGTGTATTAGCGCCTATTTAACCCGCGTCTGACAGCGGGTTAAACAGTGCGCTCAGCTGAGCACAATGTATTGCATCGGCCCCAGAAAAAGGATATGGGCGTCATAATGGACAATACTTTGAAATCCTCACCTCAGAATAAGCAGTACTCAAGAAAGAAAACAATGTTCGGCATTATTAGGAAAAAGAAAGAGAGGGTCTCTGCCTTCAGTGTGTGCAAGTGTATGAATAGGAGTCTGCCTGCCTGGGGGTGTATGTGTGTGCATGCATGGTCGCCTGCCTGAGGGTGTGTCTGTGTATGAGAATGTATGGGTGTTTTCCTGGGGTCTGTATGTGTGAGAATAGGTGCCTGCCTGTGTGTGGTGTATGAGTGTGTAAGAATGAATTGGTGCCTGCCTGGGGTTCTGTGTGTGTGACAATGAATGCGTCCATGACTGGGGGATGGGGAGAGAGTGGTGTGAAAATGAATCAGAGCCTGCCTGGGAGTCAGTGTGTGTGTGTGTGTGTGTGTGTGTGTGTGTGAGTGAGAGAATGACTGGGAGCTTGCCTGGGTGTGTGTGTTTGTGTGAGAATGATTGGGAGCTTGCCTGTGTGTGTGTGTGTGTGTGTGTATGTGAGGAAGCCAGTGAGAGTGAGAGCATGAGTGTGTATGAGAAAATCCAGGGGAGTAAGAATTTGTGTGTGGGGTGTGTGTGGAAGGGAAGAGAGTCTCTTAGATCCTGAGAGTGTGTCAGTATCTGTGAGAGCGAGAGGTTATGGTGGGTATAAGAGCATGAATGTGTATGTATGTGACAGTGTATGTGTGAGAGAGAATAGACATGTCAGTATGTGTGTGAGAGAGAGAGGATAACCTCCTAATCCTCGACAATATCAGGATGACTGGAAATCAAGAGCTCCCATGTATGGACAGTAGGGGCTTTTTAAAATCCTTATTAGTTTTAATTATTGGGTGTTATTTGATATATGTGCTGTTTTGAAATATTTTATTGGTGTTTGGGAAATTGTAAAAAATGTATATGATTTTAATTAATAGCTGTAACATTGGAAAATGTCTTTTAGTTAGCTGAATTATTTAATGATCTTATATTAGATTTTATTACACCTGCATTTTTTATTTCACTGTTTTATAGATTTAATAATTGAAAAATACTTTTAGTTTTACTCATTTTATGTTGATCTTATATTGGAATTTATTGTACCTTTTTCTCCTTTATGATTTTAAATGTAAATCGTAGAGATAGAAACTTGTTTTCTGTGCAACGGTATATAAATCTGCACAAATAAATAAATAAACAAACAAACAAACAAATAAATAAATACATTCTATGCATCAGTAGTTTTAAAATATTCTTTTATTAGTATGGTTTTACTATTATAACTGATGCTTTATGTTTCTTGATTTTATTTGTTTGCCTGTTTTTCCATTGTTAATACACAGAGACTGGTTTCTTGGGGTTTCTATTTCAGTTTTTGTCTAATTTGTGCTCCTTTATTTTGTATTCTGTATTGGTGAGAGTCTGTCTCTGCTCTGTGTGTGTGACCTTGATGAGAGATTCTGCTAGCATGTAGTGTCTGTATAGGGATCATATAGCAATCCGGTTTGTTTTGTTTCCTCAGTAGGTGGTGTATTGGTATTCTAGGACCCAGTGTAACATTTACGTACCCTTGCTTTTTCACAGGTAGGGTTATTGTTGTTTGAGTCCTTGGTGTTATTACTTTTATGTTACCTGTGCACCACTTGCTCCCTGCTTTGTTGGACTCCACTGTGGGTGCTGATGCCCTGGGCTATGTTGCGCCATATCTGGCCTTTGGCTGCCTTAGAAGTCTTGGCCACCCGGTTGCCGAAGAGTATGGCATAATGGTGCAGGACCCCTGCAATCACCATGTCATTCTCCTGCACGCTAAACTTGATAGCCCTGATAGCCCTGGCTGAACTCAACTATTAAACTTCATGTGCCCCAACAAGAACTAAGATCAGCAAATAAAGGCTTACTATCAGTACCCACAGTAAAATCGGCACATCTCAGCGAAGTGAGAGACAGAGCAATTTCGATCGTGGGGCCAAAATTGTGGAACAGTTTGCCAGTTCAGCTTAGAGTGCAGGACAATTTGAAAAAATTTAAGAAAGATCTAAAAACATGCCGTTTCCAGCAGGCTTTTGGAATTAAACCTAAAGAGTGTTAGCTAACACAGAAGACATTTGAGGAGTCTTTTATTTTCTTAACTTTGCTTTTTAATGAGTAGATTTTAACTATCTTAGTATTTTATTTTTATTGAAATTTTTAATGTATTTATATCAGTTTCTAATTATTTTTTGTATATTATTGTGTAAACCGTACAGATAGAATTTTGTATTCTGTGACACAGTATATAAAAGTTGTATAAATAAAATAAAATAAAAATAAAAAATGAGGGTGCCGTGCTGCCTAGCTGCAGGAAGGGAGTATCACTTCTGCTTCCGGAGAGGTGTCCTCCCTTTCCTCACTCCCTCCCACTTCCCTCTCCCCTCCCTTCCTCCCCCCCTCCTCCTGCCCCTGCCTACTCCCTTCCCCTCTGCCCTCTCTCTCTATCCCTAGCCTGCCGACCTCCTCCCTCCATCCTTGCCTGCCTGTCCCCTTCCCCATCCTGCCTCCTCCTATCCCTTCCCTCCTGCCTCTCTATGCTCCTATCCCTATCCCTACTCCTAATCCTCCTTCCTCTAGCACTTCTGCCCTCGTCCTCCTGCCTCCTCTCCTCCCTCCTCCCCCTCTTCTCCTCACACCTCTCCTCTCGCCCCACGCCTCTCATGCTCCATCCTCTCCACAACCTCCACTCACCTCTAAACTCCTCTGTACTCCTCCTTCACACACCTCCTCACTCCTCCACACCTCCACTCCTCCACTCACCTTCTCACTCCTCCTTCCTAACCATGTCCTTTTTTTATTGCGAGCGCTATTTCCGTGATATTTATAGAGAATCTAGGTCTCAGTGTCTAGGACTGCAAGACAGGAGAAGGATACAGCTGGAAATTTCATGTCTGCCGAGTGATGCTTTCCTTCCTCCTTCAATTAAGTGGAATCTCATGAGCTCCTATGGTTTTGATTAGGGTTGAGCAGAGTGGCTCAGTCCTTGCTCACCAAGGTCGCCCAGATCAGATTTGTTTTTTCAGATTTCCAAATCTCCGATAGAATTTTGGTCTTTATGATTGAAGCTGCTCTGAACAATAGGGTGCATGGATAGTAGTGAGGATGATGAGTCAAGCTAGGTCCAAACTGTGCAGTTGAAAAAATTTAGATACACAGCTAGTAACTGTTCTCAGCAAATTAAAAAATTCTATCATTTCAGAACATGTAATAAATCACGTGCAAGCATCAAACTTTCCTTGCCTTACGTGTATTAACCCTTTTATTTCTGTAAGAGGATTTCTCATACAACTACAAGACATTGCAAATGGCTGTTGACTTTAAAAATGACACATGCAGTGAAATGTAGTTGAAACCAGGCTTTTTGGCAACTAAGTTGACTTCTTGGGTATGTCGTACCATATCCTGACTTCACAGATGTTAGCATAATTGACCAGACTAGAAAGGGTATGCTAACCTGCACTGCAATTCCACTGGGTCTCTGATGTCAGCCTTGAATTTTCAAGGTTCAGACCCTCTGCTTTCTGCCACTCCTCTTTCTCAGCTCCCTCTGCTACTGCTCCCTCACTTTCCCACACGCCTCCTAGGTAGATAATATTATAACGGACTTAAGGCACTTCCAGGCTGATAAGGGCAATAAGGGAATCAGCGCGTCCAAAACTCACGTCCAAACCAGCACACAGCTAATAGCGCTCATCGCATGTAAAAGCCATGTTGATGAGGCTATTAGCTAGTACCCCTTATGTAAAAAATAAATGTGCGCCCGACATGCACATTTTTACCCTAAAAAATTAACACCAGCCCTGAAGCTTGCGTTAAGTCTTTAGGATCCCCAAAGGTTTACAGAAAAGCAGAAAGTACTGCAGCAATGTGAGAAAATAAATAAATAAAAAAATGACTTGCCGGCGGTCAGGTTAGGAAAATGGATGTTCAATTTATGAGCGTCCGTTTTCCTAACCCGTGGCTGTGTATGCACAATTTATCTCTAGCCTGTCCTTTTTAGCCCGGCGGCTCATTTACCTATTGCATCAAGCGTACAGGAGAGGAGATTGTGCGTGCATTAAAAAAAAGTGCGTCCAGTTTGGACATACATTTGTCAGTATTGCATCGGACTGTTCATGGGGGTGTAACCAAATTACTTGTTCCTCTCTTCCTAGTGCATGTCATTCATCTTCGTCTTCTAACACTTTGCAGAAGGAGAGGTGTAAAGATCAACCCCTTCCTGCCATGCTTTACATCCTTAATTATATGCCAAGCCAACCATTATGTGATAGGTCTATAAAGGCCAGAAATGTATAATCTGGTGATAATCATAAATAAGATTCACAATAGTACTCCGTTTGGTTTTTTTTTTTTAGTAGTAGGAGCTTTCCATACATGTCCTGGCACTGTCTGTCATTGTGATTATCAGAGATTAACAGAGCTCTTCTGTGCTTCCCACAATGGAGATCCATATCTTACTACAGTGTGACTGCAGTTTGCAGATGGTTCTCACATCCATTGGTAGGTCGTGGGAGAATGGTTTTCAGATGTTAGAGCAACAAATGGATGCAAAATGGTACTAAACTATTTCCCTATGGGGAAAACTGTCCCTTCCTACTCAGTTCTGCAGTTGTATTTACTTGAACTGTGCTCACCTTTGATTAATGAATTAAAAAAAAAAAAATCACAAGAAAGACCTTCCAGTACTGTGTTCACTGTGCATAATGATGCCTACTGGTATATTAGCAATTTTCCTAAGAAAGACCATTACCTTTTGGAGAAAACAATTTCAAATTCCTCCATATATGGTTAGGCTTCTGCTACTAAAGATTGTATAAAATAAATATATAAATCCCTGCAGCTATGCCATTTTCAGTACTTCTGCATTCAGCTGCTTCTAGCTAGGCCTAAAAAGCACAATCTCAATCTTTATGATGGCAGTTAGCATAAACTAACTGGGATTTAAAGCCGGAAATGCAGAAATTCACCACACCACACAGTGAAGAACCCATGCCAGCTTTTTCCGGTGAAAGAAGGACCACAGAAAATGGTGACTCCTAACCTGAGTTCTGCTACAGAAAAGGAAGTGGGCAAAGTGAAGCCATACGACCTGTTGTGGCATCCTGGGGCTTTTGCATGCTGCCGTCAGCTCTTTTTTGGGTGGAAGGGAGGCTGGAGAAGACAGTGGCTCCTACCCCAAGGTGTGTGGTAAAGGAAAATAAAGACTAAGAAAGTCAATGTAAACATCAGCAGGAGTCCTGCTTCTGGTGAGCTTCTAGGTGCTACAATCTGAGGTGCAGCATGTGCGGCCATGAATGCACGTCTGAAATATTAAGTCTGGTTGCTTCTGGTCTGGTGGCTGACAGCTAGTGGTGCATTGCATTGCATGCTGACATGTGAGAGACCTGCGTTTAATTTCAGCTCTCAGCTTTTACTTCTCAGGCTGGCCAGGGCCAGGAATAAGGTAGAGAGATCATTCACCGCCCTGGAGAAGGGAGTCTCGACAATGGTGATATCCAGTGGACAGAATTAGGATATGTGCAAACTGGGTTCTGAAAGGAACAGCACTCTGAGGCCCCTGGCTGGCCCATCTCAGCAATTGCTGAGCTAGACAGGAGGTTGGGTTGAAAAATGGGGAAAACTTTCAAGTGCTTGCTAATGAAGGTTCAGATAGTACAGGCTGATTACAACTGAGCTGTAAAGTCAAAGAAGCAGGTAGAAGCTACTGGACCAAAACAAGCACAACCACAGAAAAAGTTTTCTTCCTTCCTCAATGTATGCCAGAAAATATTTTACTAAACTGACTTGTGAACTTATGTTCACCACAGTTCACAGAGTCAACCTTATGGCACTACTATTATGGAATTTAATACCTCCCTTTGTATTAGGTTTTGTTAATGCATTCTCCTAATGTGAATTGCCTTTTAAAATTCCTCTGGCATGAAACTCCATGAGGAGAATTCCTCTGAAGCATATACCAGGGGCACTTGCTTTGTTTGTGTGGGCTCCAGAGGACACCATTGGCATGAGACTGAGGGAATCTGTCATGCTGGGGAGGCAGGGAACACAAAGCAGGTTGATCTTCTGCCTGTCAACTGTTGAACTTATTGGGCTATTCAATTCTTTTTAAGATGAGGTCAGCTGTCAACCTTCAGCTTATTTTTAGGCATGCAAAGGCGAAGACCAATATAAATTCTGCAGTTCACTTAGTAAGGACTAAGAACTCATGACTGTAGGCTAAGATGTAGATTTTCAAAGCGATCTAGCCAACTAACTATGGATTTAGAAAAATTACCACCACTGAGGAGCTTGATATAGCCTACTAGTGAAAATATATTTGCCATCTCTAATTCAGGGAGGGCCCAAGTGCATGGTTATGTTAAGGGACGTAATTTACCTGGCTGTTGCTTATTTTCAGTAGGGATGTGAATCGTTTTTCAACGATTAAAATTATCGTCCGATAATGTTTATATCGTCTTAAATCGTTATAGAACACGATACAATAGAAATTCTAACGATTTATCGTTAAAAATCGTTAAATCGTGTTAGTGCGCACTAACTCGAGTTAGTGCGCACTAACTCCCCGTTAGTGCGCACTAACTCGATTTAGTGCGCACTAACTGAAAATGATACAAATAAACACTTTCCAGGTCACTGAAGGTCAGTTAGGAATGAATATGTGTTCCTATTGGCTGGCTGCCCTCTTATCTATTGATATTACCAAGGTTACCACTGAGGTGATGGTTGGGGGGGATGGGAAATGGAACTGGAAACTAACGAAACACCAACAGAAAATGAAACAAAGTGTTCACACTTCCCAGGTCAGTAAAGGTCACTTAGGAATGAATATGTATGTATGTATTCCTATTGGCTGGCTGTGCTCTTATCTATTGATGTTACCAATATGGTTGGGGGGATGTGAAATGGAAACAGTTGGAAGCTTGACAAAAAAAGTAATGTAATGATCAGCACTCACGTGACTAGAACTTGTTTGTTTATTATTTTTGTTAGCAGGCACCTGAAATGCTAGTGCATGTTGAATTTGCCAATCACTGTGCATTTTAGAAAGGTGGTCCTGGCTGGAACTGTACACAGTTCAAATATATGTAATTGATTGTTGGTAAGTGTATTTTTTAAGTAGCCACACTGGCACCAGTATGTTTACTTTTCCTCCTACTTAACTCACTAGCTCAGCTTTGTAAGAAGGGCTTCTCTGCTTGTGTGTTGTTTTTGTTTGGTGTGAGGAGAGCAGAAACATCAGATCTTTATTCAATCTACTACAGTCATCTCTTACAGTGCCCTATCCCTATTAATACCAGGAGTGTTGTGATCTTCCTGCACACAGTGCCCTAACCCTGATACCAGTCTGAGACAGCTCCCTCCCTGCATTACTAGTGAGAGGCTGGCTTCACAGACAGGGGGGAGCTGCCTGACCCTCACTCCTGACTTCCCCCATGTCCCAGCTAGTGAATGGTGTGTGGGTGAGGGGGGGGGGAGGATGGTGAAGTCTGAGACAGCTCCCTCCCTGCATTACTAGTGAGAGGCTGGCTTCACAGACAGGGGGGAGCTGCCTGACCCTCACTCCTGACTTCCCCCATGTCCCAGCTAGTGAATGGTGTGTGGGTGAGGGGGGGGGGGAGGATGGTGAAGTCTGAGACAGCTCCCTCCCTGCATTACTAGTGAGAGGCTGGCTTTACAGACAGGGGGGAGCTGCCTGACCCTCACTCCTGACTTCCCCCATGTCCCAGCTAGTGAATGGTGTGTGGGTGAGGGGGGGGGGGGAGGATGGTGAAGTCTGAGACAGCTCCCTCCCTGCATTACTAGTGAGAGGCTGGCTTCACAGACAGGGGGGAGCTGCCTGACCCTCACTCCTGACTTCCCCCATGTCCCAGCTAGTGAATGGTGTGTGGGTGAGGGGGGGGGGGGAGGATGGTGAAGTCTGAGACAGCTCCCTCCCTGCATTACTAGTGAGAGGCTGGCTTCACAGACAGGGGGGAGCTGCCTGACCCTCACTCCTGACTTCCCCCATGTCCCAGCTAGTGAATGGTGTGTGGGTGAGGGGGGGGGGGAGGGGGGGGGGGGAGGATGGTGAAGTCTGAGACAGCTCCCTCCCTGCATTACTAGTGAGAGGCTGGCTTCACAGACAGGGGGGAGCTGCCTGACCCTCACTCCTGACTTCCCCCCATGTCCCAGCTAGTGAATGGTGTGTGGGTGAGGGGGGGGGAGGATGGTGAAGTCTGAGACAGCTCCCTCCCTGCATTACTAGTGAGAGGCTGGCTTCACAGACAGGGGGAGCTGCCTGACCCTCAACTCCTGACTTCCCCCATGTCCCAGCTAGTGAATGGTGTGTGGGTGAGGGGGGGGGAGGATGGTGAAGTCTGAGACAGCTCCCTCCCTGCATTACTAGTGAGAGGCTGGCTTCACAGACAGGGGGGAGCTGCCTGACCCTCACTCCTGACTTCCCCCATGTCCCAGCTAGTGAATGGTGTGTGGGTGAGGGGGGGGGGGAGGATGGTGAAGTCTGAGACAGCGCCCTCCCTGCATTACTAGTGAGAGGCTGGCTTCACAGACAGGGGGGAGCTGCCTGACCCTCACTCCTGACTTCCCCCATGTCCCAGCTAGTGAATGGTGTGTGGGTGAGGGGGGGGGGGGAGGATGGTGAAGTCTGAGACAGCTCCCTCCCTGCATTACTAGTGAGAGGCTGGCTTCACAGACAGGGGGGAGCTGCCTGACCCTCACTCCTGGCTTCCCCCATGTCCCAGCTAGTGAATGGTGTGTGGGTGAGGGGGGGGGGAGGATGGTGAAGTCTGAGACAGCTCCCTCCCTGCATTACTAGTGAGAGGCTGGCTTCGCAGACAGGGGGGAGCTGCCTGACCCTCACTCCTGACTTCCCCCATGTCCCAGCTAGTGAATGGTGTGTGGGTGAGGGGGGGGGGAGGATGGTGAAGTCTGAGACAGCTCCCTCCCTGCATTACTAGTGAGAGGCTGGCTTCACAGACAGGGGGGAGCTGCCTGACCCTCACTCCTGACTTCCCCCATGTCCCAGCTAGTGAATGGTGTGTGGGTGAGGGGGGAGGGGGGAGGATGGTGAAGTCTGAGACAGCTCCCTCCCTGCATTACTAGTGAGAGGCTGGCTTCACAGACAGGGGGGAGCTGCCTGTCCCTCACTCCTGACTTCCCCCATGTCCCAGCTAGTGAATGGTGTGTGGGTGAGGGGGGGGGGGGAGGATGGTGAAGTCTGAGACAGCTCCCTCCCTGCATTACTAGTGAGAGGCTGGCTTCACAGACAGGGGGGAACTGCCTGACCCTCACTCCTGACTTCCCCCATGTCCCAGCTAGTGAAGGGTGTGTGGGTGGGGGGGGGGGGGTGGATGGTGAAGTCTGAGACAGCTCCCTCCCTGCATTACTAGTGAGAGGCTGGCTTCACAGACAGGGGGGAACTGCCTGACCCTCACTCCTGACTTCCCCCATGTCCCAGCTAGTGAATGGTGTGTGGGTGAGGGGGGGGGGGGAGGATGGTGAAGTCTGAGACAGCTCCCTCCCTGCATTACTAGTGAGAGGCTGGCTTCGCAGACAGGGGGGAGCTGCCTGACCCTCACTCCTGACTTCCCCCATGTCCCAGCTAGTGAATGGTGTGTGGGTGAGGGGGGGGGAGGATGGTGAAGTCTGAGACAGCTCCCTCCCTGCATTACTAGTGAGAGGCTGGCTTCACAGACAGGGGGGAGCTGCCTGTCCCTCACTCCTGACTTCCCCCATGTCCCAGCTAGTGAATGGTGTGTGGGTGAGGGGGGGGGTGGATGGTGAAGTCTGAGACAGCTCCCTCCCTGCATTACTAGTGAGAGGCTGGCTTCACAGACAGGGGGGAGCTGCCTGACCCTCACTCCTGACTTCCCCCATGTCCCAGCTAGTGAATGGTGTGTGGGGAAGGGGGGGGGGGGAGGATGGTGAAGTCTGAGACAGCTCCCTCCCTGCATTACTAGTGAGAGGCTGGCTTCACAGACAGGGGGGAGCTGCCTGACCCTCACTCCTGGCTTCCCCCATGTCCCAGCTAGTGAATGGTGTGTGGGTGAGGGGGGGGGGGAGGATGGTGAAGTCTGAGACAGCTCCCTCCCTGCATTACTAGTGAGAGGCTGGCTTCGCAGACAGGGGGGAGCTGCCTGACCCTCACTCCTGACTTCCCCCATGTCCCAGCTAGTGAATGGTGTGTGGGTGAGGGGGGGGGGGAGGATGGTGAAGTCTGAGACAGCTCCCTCCCTGCATTACTAGTGAGAGGCTGGCTTCACAGACAGGGGGGAGCTGCCTGACCCTCACTCCTGACTTCCCCCATGTCCCAGCTAGTGAATGGTGTGTGGGTGAGGGGGGAGGGGGGAGGATGGTGAAGTCTGAGACAGCTCCCTCCCTGCATTACTAGTGAGAGGCTGGCTTCACAGACAGGGGGGAGCTGCCTGTCCCTCACTCCTGACTTCCCCCATGTCCCAGCTAGTGAATGGTGTGTGGGTGAGGGGGGGGGGGAGGATGGTGAAGTCTGAGACAGCTCCCTCCCTGCATTACTAGTGAGAGGCTGGCTTCACAGACAGGGGGGAACTGCCTGACCCTCACTCCTGACTTCCCCCATGTCCCAGCTAGTGAATGGTGTGTGGGTGAGGGGGGGGTGGATGGTGAAGTCTGAGACAGCTCCCTCCCTGCATTACTAGTGAGAGGCTGGCTTCACAGACAGGGGGGAACTGCCTGACCCTCACTCCTGACTTCCCCCATGTCCCAGCTAGTGAATGGTGTGTGGGTGAGGGGGGGGGGGAGGATGGTGAAGTCTGAGACAGCTCCCTCCCTGCATTACTAGTGAGAGGCTGGCTTCGCAGACAGGGGGGAGCTGCCTGACCCTCACTCCTGACTTCCCCCATGTCCCAGCTAGTGAATGGTGTGTGGGTGAGGGGGGGGGGAGGATGGTGAAGTCTGAGACAGCTCCCTCCCTGCATTACTAGTGAGAGGCTGGCTTCACAGACAGGGGGGAGCTGCCTGTCCCTCACTCCTGACTTCCCCCATGTCCCAGCTAGTGAATGGTGTGTGGGTGAGGGGGGGGGGTGGATGGTGAAGTCTGAGACAGCTCCCTCCCTGCATACTAGTGAGAGGCTGGCTTCACAGACAGGGGGGAGCTGCCTGACCCTCACTCCTGACTTCCCCCATGTCCCAGCTAGTGAATGGTGTGTGGGTAAGGGGGGGGGGGGAGGATGGTGAAGTCTGAGACAGCTCCCTCCCTGCATTACTAGTGAGAGGCTGGCTTCACAGACAGGGGGGAGCTGCCTGACCCTCACTCCTCCGGGGTATTGTGATCTTCCTGCACACAGTGCCCTATCCCTGATACCAGGGGTGTTGTGATCTTCCTGCATGCAGTGCCCTATCCCTATTAATACCAGGAGTGTTGTGATCTTCCTGCATGCAATGCCCTATCCCTATTAATACCAGGAGTGTTGTGATCTTCCTGCATGCAGTGCCCTATCCCTGATATCGGGATGTGTGCAAGAAGATCACAACACCCCCGGTATCAGGAATAGGGCACTGTGTGCAGGAAGATCACAACACCCCCAGTATCAGGAATAGGGCACTGTGTGCAGGAAGATCACAACACCCCTGGTATTAGGGATAGGGCACTGTGTGCAGGAAGATCACAACACTCCTGGTATTAATAGGGATAGGGCACTGTGTGCAGGAAGATCACAATACCCCTGGTATCAGGGTTAGGGCACAAGTTCTAGTCACATTGACTGATCACATTACTTGTTTTGTCAAGCTACCAACTGTTTCCATTTCCCATCCCCCATATACTGTCAGTAGGAAACTTGGTAACATGAATAAATAAGAGGGCAGCCAATAGGAATACATATTCATTCCTAAACTGACCTTAACTGACCTGAAAAGTGTCAAATTGTATCATTTTCAGTTAGTGCGCACTAACTCCCAGTTAGTGCGCACTAATCGGAAAAAACGATTTTTAACGATTTTTTAACTAAAAAATCGTGCCTAAGACGATTTTCTTGCCCTGCCACACGATTTCTATCGTTAAGACGATATGGAAAACGATTCACATCCCTAATTTTCAGCGCTAGCCAGCTAAGTTAAATCTAGCTGGTTATGTTTTAGTCTGCAGGGTCTCCTGCAGGATCACACTCTCCTCTCCTGTTCTCTGCACAACAGGATGGGAAGGGGAAAAACAACAGGCGGGGAAGGACTGAATTAGGGAGCAGAATGGCTGTTCTTTGCGCTCTCTCTCTCTCTCTCTCTCTCTCTGCTCCAGGCTCACCCTTCTATCCCCTGAGGGCTGTCTGGAGAGGGAGGGGCTGCAACGCCTGCTGTTCTGCCTCTTAAATCTGAAAAAAAGTGGTGGAACTCATTTCCATATGGTTCCTCTACAGGTTAAGCCCTGACATTAGAAACAGGTAAGTAAAACATTGAATACTCAAACAGAAATGGGAAATATGGAGGGGGGAAAGGCAGTATTTGGAAAGCTATGTGCACTAATGCTCACAGTAAGGGAAATAAAGTCCCATATCTAGAAACAGTCATGGAGGAAGCTGATATAGATATAGTAACTGTTATGGAGACCTGGGACTCGGAAAACCAAGACTGGGATATATAGTTTTACCCAGATACAGAGGTCCTGGATTATCTGCCAGGAGAACTGTTCTTTCAGCTGGCAACGGAACCCACAAGGGAGGGGGGCGATACTGGACCTGGTGCTTACAAATGGGGACAGTATTTCTGATGATATAGTGAATGATCGTCTGGTGTCCAGATGGTGTGGTTCAATATTAGGATGCAAGACACGCCACTATCATCCTGCTGTGTCTGACCTGAGTTACCTGCTCAGCTTTGCTGAAAGGTTTTGGGGAAGGAGCGCGGTAGTTGCCTTCATTTTCTTTCCCTGCTTGAACCCCGGCTTGGGGCAGTGCTAAACCCCCCCCCCCCCCCCCCCCCCGCCCCTTGTGACATCATCGGGGTGTGAATATAAGCCGGAGAGGAACACCTAAGGTTTCATCTGCCACCATCATCCTGCTGTGTCCGAACTGAGTTACCTGCGCTGCTCTGCTGAACATCTTTGGGGAAGAAGTGCAGTAGTAGCCTTCATTTTGTTTCCCTGCTTGAAGCCTGGTTCAGGACACTGCTAAACCCCTCCCACTGTGACATCATCGGGGGCAAGAATATAAACTGCAGGGGAACACCAAAGGTGCACGCGCACGAAGGAGCGAAAATAAGGAGCATGCTCCTTTGTGCGCTCCTCTGTGCGCCAATGAAGGTGAATTTCAAAAGCCCGGCGCATGCATTAATTCAGGGATCCACGAATATGTCGAGCTCACGCACGCCAAGTGGAGTTTAAAAGCCGCCTGGATACACACGTAAATGCCCGCCCCCGAAACGCCGCGGCACGCCCCCGAAACGCCGCGATGTTTCGGGAACGCCCCGGGACGCGCCCCCCTCCCGCCCCTTTTCGAAAACCCCGGGACTTACGCGCATCCCGGGGCTTTACGCGCGCCGGCGGCCTTTGCAAAATAGGCGCGCCGGCGCACGCGGGCTTTTTAAAATCCGCCCCTCTGGGTTTGAAGCTCTTCAGCCCCCTGAAATAACAAGGACCCTTCAGGCTTGGAATCCCCACCCCCCCAAAACAAGAATGACCCTTTTGGGCTTCTTATACACCTCCTCCCCCTCCCCACCTCCACCCCCATAACCTCCACCCTGAAACTGTGTTGGACCCAGGGCCCAGGCCCATCCCTGAAAACCTCTTCTTTCTCGTCCTCAGCAGAAGGTAGCTGGCTTCCTTACTGCCGGTAACAATGCTGAAATCAGAACTGTGTGGCCCACACTCTGACCTGCCGCCTGCAGAGAGAGTCACTGTTGTGATGTAATTAGGTTCAGAGTCCAGTAACAGAGAGACTCAGGCTGAACAGAGGGATACCAACTACCCTAAAACGTTTGAGCAGGAAAGCTTGACAGGGACTGTAACTTCTTAAGGATAGAACAATTAAAGCTTTGCAGCAGTTTTCAAAGGCAAAATAGGCATGTACTGCCTAGGGATAAAGGATCCACAGAGATTTGCATCTGCTTTTTCTGTGGATACATTCCCTCTGAAAAATTGCACGTTCTCTGACCTAACCTCCACCTCTGGTCTCAACTACTGTTTTTCCCCTCCACTGTTGATCTCCATACATATTTTTGCCTGCGTACAGGGTGCACAATTTTCAGACAGCCTGCTTGCCCAGGTTAATGGCTTTGGAAAATTGTGCTCTATGAGGGTAGTTTTAGAACTGTGCACGGTAGGGTAAAGTCTGCATTCACTTTACACTTTACACGCGGTCTTCATCCTGTATTTTCAACGTGGCTGTGTTGTCATTGTATTATGGTTTTATTTCACTCTGAGACTAATGATATTTTATGATTTTATGTCTGTTTTGCTGTTTTAACTTTGTCTAATTTTGTAAATGTTATGATTTTATATGTTTCCTATGTTCATTACTCAAGCCTAATTTGTGCTGAGCGATTCATAAATCCAATAAATGTAAATGTAAATGCTTTGAAAAGCTGCACATGAGAGCCCGAGTACAAGCACAGATGAGCAACCTCTCTGGAGGGTGTAATTTATGCAGGTAAACTTATGTGCATACTTATTAAAATAAAATATTCATGTAGGGTTAAACTCCGTCTCCAGCTCTGCCCCCTGAATGCTTCTCTAGGGTTTGCGTAAAAGTCCTCGCAAAATTGGGTTTCGATTTGTAGCTTTACCCTCACAGAATCCTGAGCTATTTTATAATAGCAATCTATACACAGAACAGAGGATTTTATGTGGGTAAATGGTTTTGAAAATCAGGCCCTAAAAGTCTTTAAGAATAACGAGGAGTTTCTGAGGTATCAGCTGCACGTGGGCGCTGTGACTTACAGACAGACATGACTCAACATAAAAACAAATAGACTCAGACCCCGCACACTGACAATTTCTTGTGCCAGAGCCTCTGCAGAAATGATGCCTTTAAGCATTTTCTGTAGCTTTCAGTTTCCACAGATTGAGTCTGACGGGATAAAGCCTGAAACTGGCTACAATAATAAGCTATAAATGCAACAAGATTGTACAATGACAAAAAAGCAGACCTGGTTGAAGTCTATCTCAGAGCTGTAGAGGATGCAGGCCTCTTGGCCTACTGTTTTTCATCAACAGTCAGTTTTACCAATGCATTCTCGACCTAGTTTGAGAGTGCATCAAACTAGGTCAAAAGTACATTGTACAAATCTCATCTTTGCGTAGCTTTCCTCACTCCAAATCACATCAAATCTTCACGGATGTGTACTGTGCTGTCCTCTGACTGTGCATGTAAACTGGCCCCTAAAACCTAGCCCACCACCAAAATCTCACCTCGAGTTACTAGTTGCCCCTCCTAGAGTGGTATAAAAAGTTGACTAATATGTGTGCCTCCCAAGAGTCTCTCTCTCTCACACACACACTCTCCCTTCTCCCCTCTCCCCCTCGAAATGGGATTTGTGATTTTTAGCACAAATCCCGTTTTGGCCATATCGCACAGCATAACACCAGGAAAAAAGGTGTAGTTATTTCTGGCGTTAGACAAGTGATAACATGTGTTATGCTATCACACACAATGCTAAGCACCCCTCGTTTTAATTTACTCCACCCTAACTCCGTCCAAACTCTTCCTATTTGGGAAGATTTTTAACATTTGCATACACATCTCACGATGCGTTATTTATCGTGGGTGCTATGGCATTATCATGGGCATTAGGCCCTAACGCCCGCAATAAAGCCCTAACATGATTTGATAAATGACCCTATTAGATTGTAAGCCCTCTGGGGATAGGGAAAATTCCTACAGTACCTGACTATAATCCGGTTTGAAGTGCCAAAAAAGTGCAAACATTGGAATATAAAAATCAAAATAAATAAATAAATAAAACACAAAATCATTTTAAAAATTGCTGTTTACATAAAATAGTTCAATCACATAAAAACTGTAAAATATAATTATACAAATCAATACAATAAGTATAATCTATTATATAAAATAAAAACTGCATAGAGCATTAACAAAAATATAGAATTATATATACATTGTCAAAAAACATAGCTATATCAAAAAGACTTAATTATATAATTTTTTAGTTATCTATTAAATCATCAATACATAACATAAGAAAGATTTATAAGACATTTTTGATATTGCAGTTAATTTCTACGTACAAAACCACTCAAATATAAATCATGAAATAGAACCAAAAACAACTAACAATAGCAAGATACCAATGGGAAAGCAAAAACATATATACATGTAAACATAGGAAAACATACAAAAAATAACTATCAGGGAAAAAAATGCATCTCAAAAAAGAAAAAGAGACAAAAAAAAAAGAAGAAAATAGGGAGGGGAAATCCCTTTAGTAATTATATAACAATCACCACTGATAAAAAATGTCAACACACTGCAAAATTATCAAGAAGTCCAAAGGATGATTCAAAGTACACTGCAAACAGGTCAAACAATGGTAGTTACTAGTAAACCAATCCATCACTCTTCATAGAAACCCAGCATGTTTCGTTGAATTAGGCTTCTACAGGTGCGCTCATATAGTTGTCCTGCAGATCATAAAAGAATTTTGAAGAACATATGCCTTTGGCATCAGATGTGAGCATGCTGGTGGGATATGCTGATATGTTCTTCAAATTTCTTTTATGATCTGCAGGACAACTATGTGAACAACTAGGAAACTACAGGTGAAAAGGCTTTCCAAACTCCATTTCACAAAAAATTTAGCTACGCCTCAATGAGATGTAATTATAGTTTTTGTGAAAAATTCTGTAGAAAAATTATGCATGCTGTTTTGCTGTAGAGCTTATCTGCATATAAGTTCTGGTAGCCAACTAGCACATGTTAAATGGAAGTAGGCACACAGTTCTGTAAACTTTAGTACATGGGACTGAGGATGAGACGCGTCCAACTCAGGATTAAAAAGAAAATTCTTAGATGAACAGGTAAAAGAAAATTCTGGAACCTTCCTGACGCAAATAATGTTACAATATTCTGAAATAGCATTACTTCTGTGTATCACAAAGGATCCAAGTTTGAGGTGACACTGAGCAGCAGTCTTCTCCTGCATGCATTGAATTTCAGCTTTTTTTACTCTTCCAAAGTTTTTCCTTCCAACAGAAGTATTACTTGCTGTGATTCCTCTGGTCTTTTTTCTTTTTTTTTTAATAGCCAGGGAAGAATGGCCTTGAACTCAAGGAAAACACTCTGCAGCAGCGATAGAAAGTGTAAATTGAACTAACTCTCCTGGGATCTCCAGAAACCACCGCAGCAGATGAAGAACAGTTTTCAGTTCCCTCTGCCATGGAGTAAATTGGGCTTGAGTTGTTATTGTAAGAAAAGCAATATTTTTATAAAAACTGCAGACCTGCTGAAGTTGTCCCCTTGGATAAAGCCGAAGGATTTGCGTCTTACATTTTTCACACCTTGTTTCAGTCAGACATGGTTTCCTGCTGACTTCCTTTTCCATTTTATAATATTTTTTTTCCTCCTCTTTCCTTTTCTTCTTCTGTGCTACTCCCTCTTTCTCCTCGCTGTCACCAACTGTGAGCACTTACTTATATTTCATAACCAGAAGGAATACAAGACATGTGAATAAAGTTGAATCTGAGAGCAGAGGCTGATTTTTACTGGCAGAACCCCACCAATGGCCATAACCATCCAGATGAAGAAACCAAGAGTCCCACTCAAGTCTCCCGATTAGGACTGCAAAGCACTAATCATAAGCCCGGTTTAGTTGAGTGCTGTTTTAAGATCTATTTTATGGAGTATTCCTAGTGGGTTACTTAATGTAATGATTTGTTTGCATTTTTCTATTTAACTATACAATACTGGCTCAAAGTACTAGTTCAGCTGACTCTTAAACCAAATCATTAAAATCTCCCTCTTTTTTGTGATGATTTATCTTTCATTCAACAAGGAACGGGGGGGGGGGCGCGTAGGGGAGCTGTCTTGGGGATTCAGACTGCTTCACACTTCAATGAAACACTAGCGGTGGTGTTTCAACTAAATAAATTCTACTTGAAATTCAACGTCTTTAAGGATAACGACTTGATACAGAGTACACTTGTTAGAAGATGAATCCATATCTTCAATCTGTACTTTCAAAGATCACGTTTTCTCAGGATCCCCTTCTGACTCAAAGTTTCTGTGAGGTCCATATTAAGTTATCATGTAGGAGGCAAAGTTATTTAGGTAAAATGCTGCATATAACTTTAACAAAATATTCAGGGTAACTTGGCCAGATAAGTATTCTATTGAGTATATCCAGATATAGTTATCTGAATAACTTTAGGACAGGTACAGTATTTGTCTGACCAGATTTACTTTGTCTGAGCAGCATTAACCAGATAACGTGAAACCACGGCCCAGGAATGTCACCAAAGAAGCCTTTTGTTACCTGGATATGTTCGGTGTGGGCAATGAGCTGTCCAGACACAATTTTGTCAGTGAGCAGGGGGAAATATTAAAATCTCTGGGTAACTCCAAATGTTACCCAGACATAGCCTTCTAATATTGACATCTTAGGGAGCAGGCTGTAAGATATCCTTTACATTTTGGGACACCCCTTCTGCCTGACATCCAAAGATCTGCAGGGAGAGCCTCCTCTCCTTCTTTGTCCCTGACAGCTCTATGTTGGGCAGACTTTTACTTTCTCTCATCCTTGGCTGTACCAGATGGGCACACCCTCCTCTCTCCCTCTGAGAGAATGCCTGGGTGATAGGTGGATACATTGATTGAATAACTCAGGGTGTGAGTTCCTCTTCTCCAAAAGCTTTCAGCAGGCAGCTGACTGGTTTCCAGGTTCCTTGCTGGCAAACCAGAAAAAAAAAACAAATCATCACTCTTCAGCGGGAACTGAAATCCCAAGAGTAAGAGTTAATCTTCCAAAAGGTGGTAAAGTCTTAAACTTTCTCTTCTCCCTTTTCGCAGGGGCAAGAAACACAAGAGGGGGAGGGGGAAGGGGGGGAGGAAGTTTCAGGAATTTCTTTCCTTCCCTGTTTGTATCCACAAATCAAAGTGAGAACGCCCCAGCCCCTTCCTTTGAGTTGGGGGCTACTCTCAGACACACCACAGATCACATATTGAGGCCAAGGATGTGCAAACATGTTTATGCTTGTTAAGATGGCAAATAGCATGCATAATCAGATTGTAAATGTGAATGCATGCTATTTGCTGTTTTAACGCACATAATTTTTTTGTTTGCAAAGCCATTTGCAAAACTTGCTAATGAGCACAAAATGTATGCAAATCCATTCACAAGCAATTCAGCATGAGCAAAATTACTTGTGAAAAATTTTCAAAAGTAAAATTATTTGCAAAACTTAACTACTCCTCACTTAACCACCTCGCGGGTGAATTTTAAAATCCCTACACATGCCAAAGCCAGAAGATATGTGCGTGACTTGGACCCGCGTGCGCAGCGCAAGTCCGCAGCCATGTGCATATCTCCTGTTATGTGCACAAAAATCTTTTCGCCAGAAAGGGGCGTGGCATGGGCATGGTCTTGGTGGGGCATGGGCGGCACGTGAACATTCCAGGAGATATGAATGAAACCAGCACGTTAAATATTTACGCACACCAGCGCATGCCGGGGTCCCTATCCGTGTAAATTTACCTCTGTTATGGACGGCATGTAAGTCATGAAACAAAAAAAAACTAGGCTAGTCAGCAAGGTTTTAAGGGTCGGGGCCAATAGGGTAAAAGGGAGGTAAGTTAGCTGGTGAATTTAGGAATTGGGAATGAACCGGGGAAACAGGTAATTGCGTCGGCATGCATAGCTACTGAAATCTCCCCCACTTATGCAATCAAGGTGGCATTTGCACACACATGCATGCGTCAATGTAAAATTGTGCACACATGTATGTGCGTATAGCCGATTTTATTCCATGCATGCATATATGCACGTATGTTATAAAATCACCATGTCATGTGCACAAGCCGGCAAATGCTCCTGTGCTCAAATCTCAAAATTCACCTTACTGTTACCATGTATTGAATGCACCATTGGCCCATTTAACATGAAGAGTTCAACTTTTTTTTTTTTTTTTTTTTGCAAACAGCAATTTTAGCACACAAATGTTTTTCTTTTTCAAGTGTTAGCACAAATTCAATGTCAGTAAGTGACCATGACACAAAAGTATGCAAAGCAGCTCATTAGCCATGAACAAACAGTTCAACTAAATGCAAAAATTTCTTTGCAAACCATTTCACAAAATAATTTAGCTATACCTTGGGTGGTGTAGTTAAGTATTTTGCAGAAAAATCCATAGATACATGCATATATGCATAACTATAACTATATGTATTAATTTGCTACTTGACTTGTTTGAATATAATGCATGAGATCAAACTAGCATGCAAATTCTGACGTTTGGTGCATCTTAGTACATTGAAGTCCAAGTTTGCAAATACCACTATACTATAAGACTTGTATTTTGTCATAGTTTGTTGTAAGGTGGTCCGGATAAAATGCCAAAAAAAGCTAAATAAAAACCAAGCTAACTAAAGGACCTATTTACTAGAATATGTTAAAAATGGGGAAAGCTGTTAGGTTGCCTGCTCTCAGCCAAACTAACTATGCCTCATGAAGACTAGCTAGTTTGTTAGGCTTAATGCAAATGTCGAGGTTTAACACAATTTACATGAATTCATTTTAATATTAGTGAGCTGATTTCCATACAGTGCAGCTCACTACTATTTTGCTTGTGCTGATCAGATTCTTTTTGGCATTAGTAGTAATGCTTAAGTAGATGCTCTTGATAATGCATGTTTGCATGTATTTGGCGCATGTTAAGTGCTAAATTTGGCTTTCAATACACATTAACATGCTAATGAACCTTAGTAAACAGGCTGTGCTTTACAACAAAATGGCACTAGTCTCGGGTCTGCTGGCACAATTTTGAAAAACAGCAGTGGTGGGGCAGGAGCGACTGGGAATCGCTCCTGTCCACCAAAGATCCATAGATGGAATAAGCAGTCGTGTGAAGGGATATGGGGGATGCCAGGTGCCTACATCAAGCCTGGGTGGGCTTTTTATAAAACATTGGCATTGGGAGGAGGGAGGCAGGCCCCAACAGCTTTTTCTTTTCATTTTGTTTGTCCTTTGTTGTTTGTGTCATAGTAAAGAAACAAAACAAAAAAGTGAAACGAAAGACAAAACAAAAACGAAAAAATGTTCAGTGCACATCCAAGCCACACAAACACAAGCCTCTGTCGGGCCGATACAGTAAAGTGTGCTCCGGTGGAGCGCACTGTTAGCCTGCATGTTTTCGACGGCTATTTTTACCCCTTATACAGTAAGGGGTAATAGTGCGTCGAAAACACACGGCCAACCCCCCCGAATCTAATAGCGCCCACAATATGCAAATGCATGCTAATGGGCCTATTAGTCATTCCCGCGTGATACAGAAAGCAAAATGTGCAGCGAAGCCGCACATTTTACTTTCAGAAATTAGCGCCTGCCAATGCCAAAGGCAGGCGTTAATTTCGGCCAGCACCCGGAAAGTGTACAGAAAAGCAGAAAAAACTGCTTTTCTGTACATCCTCCAACTTAATATCATAGCGATATTAAGTCGGAGGCCCCAAAAATAAAAAAAAATTTAAAATTTAAAAAAAGAAATTAAAAATCTGCCCGCGGCCCGCAGGTTGGAAGACGGACGCTCAATTTTGCTGGTGTCCATTTTCCGAACCCGTGGTGTCAGCTGCTTCTGTCAAAAAGGCGTGTCCCTAGCGCCTCTTTTTACCGCGGGCCCTCATTTGCATGCGGGCCGATACTGAATTGCACGCCCAGGACACTGGCCTGTGCGTGCGTCAGGAGAGCGGGCGCTCGCAGGCTCTCCCACGCTTCTTTCTGTATCGGCCAGTGTGTTAGGTAAACTAAAGACAAAGTCTTAGTTCCTTAGGAAGTGAATGAGATAGAGGTCCTGACTAACTGACTTACTAGTAGTATTCCCTGTATTGAAATACTTTACTTCTCTCTGTCCCAGGGAAGTCTCTGACACATTGGTTAATATTACTCAGTCCTGGAGGCTGATTCAGCTCCTGTTGTTTTAACACATTACCGGGAGAAGGGAGGTGTAGTAGCGTGCTGCTTTTTGGCTCTCTGAGCTGATTTGATTTGCTGTGTGTGTAAGACAGACACAGCATGACTCACCACTGGATCTTAACACTTCCCTGTCACTCTCAGCTTCTCAAGCATGCGGCTGGTGCAGATCTCCTTTCTCACACAGAAAAAAAGGAAAATCTCTGCTCTGTCGCCTCCTGGGCAGGCAGAGCCTTTCACCGTCTGCCGTCTTCTGGGTTGTATCAGGCAGCTACTTCCAGGGGATTTCTTTCTCCATAGGATGCAGCTTCCCCCAGCCCCCTTCTAGCTCCAAACTCCATGCTCACACACCAGGCACTGCCTTTGGAGATTGGACAAATGAATGGCAGATTAAATTTAATGTGGAGACATGCAAAGTGATGCACATAGGGAAAAATAATCCCAACTACAGGTACACACAATACTGGGTTCTGAACTGGGAATCAACACCCAGGGAAAGGACCTTGGAGTCCTTGCAAACAATACATTGAAATCCTCTGCTCAGTGTGCAGCCATGTTCGAAAAAGCAAATAGAATGTTAGGAATGATCCAAAAGAGAACGGAGCATAAAATAGAAATATCGTATTGCTTTATAGCGAACCCTGGTGCAGCCACACCTTGAATATTGCATGCAGTTCTGGTTTCCCCATCTCAAAAGAGACATAGCAGAGCTAGAAAAGGTGCAGAGGAGAGTGACAAAAATGATTAAGAGGATAGAACATCTCTGCTCTGATGACAGGCTAACAGTCTAGAGCTCTTCAGTTTGGAAACGAGAAGGGGACTTGATAGAAGTTTATAAAATCATGAGCGGGATGGAGACGGGTAAATAAAGGACGGCCATTTAGCTTTTCAAAAAATATTTTAAAAAGGGGAATACTCCATGAAACTAACCAGCAGATGTGAAACAAATAGTAGAAAGTACTTTTACATTCAGCGTGCAATTAAATTGTGGAATCTGTTGCCAGAGGATGTCATCAAGGCAACTTGCATAACAGGGTTTAAAAGACGTTTAGACAAGTTCCTGGAGGAAAAGTCCATAACATATTAGCCAGTAGACTAAGAAACGCTATTGCTATCCTTGGGAATGAGAAAGGGGAAACAGGTCTATTTTATGGGATCTGCCAGGTACTTGTGATATGGATTTGCCACTGTTGGGAGACAGGATGCTGGGCTCCTTAGATCTTGGTCTGCCCCAGCAGGGCAGTTCTTATGTTTTTTTCTTATTTTTTTAATCCCAGTGTCCCACATACAAACTCTGCAGGCAGGACCCAAATCAGTTAATAGTTTTTCTCCTCCAGATTGGTTCTGGGCAGCAAGCAATTTTCTCTGATGGGTTTCTTGCAGATATCACTCACACATCCAAGTTAGTGGAAAGCAGCCAGGCTTGTGTGAAGCAACTAAAAATTAGCCGTATAGAGGTTGATTTTCAAAGGGATTTATGCTAAAAAAAAAAAAAAAAAATCACGACTTTTTGGAAATCAACCACAGACCTCTGTTCCCAAAAGTATACGCAAAACCCAATTTCAAGCATAATTTCATGAGTGGTTGTAAGAGGCAGTCCAGGGAGCAGAGTTGCGGTGGGAAAGGAAGTTAAATATGCACATACTTTCAGTTTTCAAAATTATGTACATAAATCTATCTGCACAATGGTACTCCTGCTTGGGAGCAGGGGAAATGTTTGTTTACGTCCATGTGCATAGCAGGGCAAACTGTGAATTTTCAAAACGGACCTATGGGCATAAGTCTGGTTTGAAAATTCAGGCTAAAGACTGTGGATACAAAGTACCAGACTTTAGCTCTACACGGGCTGTTTGAAAATGCCCCCCCCCCCCCCCAAGTCAGGTTTCCATTGTTCTACAGGAACATTTCTGCATTCATCTCTAATGCATCACTTTAAAGGGATAAAAGACAAAAATAGGACCAGGGAGTCACACTTCATAGTCCATCAGGAGTTTAAAAATAAAGGAGGTTGCATGTAAAATGTGCATTCGGCCCAAGCGAAATGCAGATTTTAACTCAGGGAGGGGGGAAGGGGGCATCCCTGACAGACGGATCATACAGCTGCAGCCACTGCTACTTAGCTGAATAAGCACCGACTTATCCGCAAAGGGGTAGATTTTAAAAGAAGCGCGAGGGCATACATTTGCGCTCGCTACCCGGAGCGCACACATGGAGGCCCGATTTTATAACATGCGCGCGCAGGTGCTCGCATGTTATAAAATCGGGGGTTGGCACACACAAGGGGGTGCACGATTGCGCACGCCGACGCCCATGGTCTTCACCCATTCCCTCCCAGGCCGCTCCGATTTCGGAGCGGCCTGAAAGGGAACTTCCCTTCCCCCTATTCTATCCTTCCCACCCCTTCCCCTAACCCTCCTGCCCCCTAGCCCTATCCTAGGACCCCCCCCCCCCCCCCCAATTCCTTTAACTTACATTTTGCACCTGCTCCGGGCAAGTTGCGCTCGCCGGTAGCCTGCCGGCACGCGATCCTCTAACACAGCGGCAAATGGCTGCTGTGCCGGAGGCCTCTGGCCCCACCCCCTGGACTGCCCCGCCCCCTCCCCGCCCCTTTTTTGAAGCCCCGGGACTTAGACATGTCCCGGGGCTTTACGCGCGTTGCTGGGCCTTTATAAAATAGGCACAGCGCCTGTAGGGTTTTTAAAATCTGGCCCAAAGTGTTTTGATATTTTTTTTCTATATTTTAGTGGCTTTAAGTACCAGTGAAATAGCCAGGGGCGGATTGGCCTAATGGGGGATCGGGCAACCCCCGGTGGGCCGATCGCTCCAGTCATGTCGTCTGCCGTGCGCGGCCGTGACAGAGCCGCGCTCGGCAGACCACGTGATGTGCCCTGGGCCGGCCTGGGCGGCGAATACCAAGGGCCCGTCCGACATCATGAATCCGCCGTTGGTAGTAGCTCTGGAAAGTTAACTCCATCTCTGACCTTGGAGTTCAATTTCCAGTGTTGAGAAAATGCCGGTTGGGCCAACTCACCGTTTTGCATCAGGGAATAATACTTAATGCCCTCATTTGCATGGGATTTCCACACAAGGGGGCTTAAGAAGTACACCCACTTTAGAGCCCTCCGTTTGGGAGCATAAAACTCTTTGCTGCATTGGCAGCAAGGTTTGTGCTCACAAAATGTGCATTTAAATGTGGGCAAAACAGCGCGTTGTCCAGAACGCACCTTTCTGTATCGGCCTGTGAGCAAGTTCCACTCCTGGCCCACTACTTCATCTCTCAATAGACCATTGAGTAAAATCCCCCCAAAAATAATCAGAACATCCTTCTTGGTGCACTGGTTACGCACATTTATTTGAAAGGCTAAGCTCTCTCTCTTTTGTGGGGTTGGGATATCATTGCCGGATTTTAAAATGTGTGCTGCCCCCCAGCTGTATAAAAGTATTACGCTGGTAATTTTCCATGCAAATACTGACCCTTGCTTAACTCTTTGGTGAAATGAATTGGACTATTAGATTCATAGATTGAAGGGTCAATTTTCAATAAGCCAACTAATGACAATGTCTACTAGTACTTTTGTGCCTGCATACATTTTAGTGAATTTTCAGAGAAACTACTTAGCACCTGCTATTTCTGCGGGTGGCTTGGGCACGGGAAACTTCACACAAACATTTGAAAATCCTTTTGTACATGTACACGTTACTCTCCCCCCACCCCCGAGCTAAACATGCCCATGGGAATGCCTCTTGTCTCTGAAGGTAGAAGCACGCAGCTTCTGAAATGGCCGCCTACTTTTTTAGCTGGTCAACGGCGCAAATTATGAAATATCCAGACGTACGGAGACAACTCCCTGTGCTACACGGGGGGTACACTTTCAAAGGATCTCCCCAAACGTTTAACTGTGCAAAAGGAGAAACAGTATTCCCGTCACTCAAACTGCGGGCAGCCTGCCATTGTTCTAGAAAGCAGAATCAGCAATGTTGAATGGGAAGGAGGAGCAGCCACCGAGGAAGCCAAACAGACTCCAGAGCTGCAGAAGTTATTAAACCTGCATTTCCGAAACATAACCTGTTTTTCCCCCCTCTCTGGTTTTCTGATTTTATTCTCTGATACCCTACCTTCATTTTTCAACAGGTTTCTGCCTCCTCCCCCCCCCCCCCCTCAAATTGCTGATTATGTTCCTTGCACTGTATTCTAGTCAGATAATTCTCCCTTTGCCTTATTAATCCCCCAGGTTTTTAATTCCCTGTCATGCGTGTGCTCCCACCCCTGAAAAGCAGTCTAAAGGGGTGAGGGGAGAGAAACTTCCTGTCCAAGATTCCTTTCTTCTGTGCTCTGAGAAACAGGCTCTCACTTGGCGCTTCCTTCCTGGACCAGATGGACTGTAACATGTGTTCTTGAAATTGCACTTCATCACTTGCAGATGGAATAGTAGCAAAGTATTATCTTTTACCAGAGGATTACTCAGGAGCAACAGTCCTAAACGACAAGGAGAAGAGTAAGGAGGCACAGCACTGAAGAGAAACTGTGGTCAGATGGGTCTCTTTTATCTGTCCTATTGTCCTAAATGAATGGTTTTATTTCTCACAGGCAACTTAATAATTCTGCAGCTGGCAGTTTTCCGCCCTCTCCGAGCCAGAGTTCAGGTCATGGAGTGTTTCCTGCACTGCGTCCTTTGGAGAGAGCCTCCTGGGACCATCAGGTGCTTCGGCAGTAGGTGTGCTTCCATTCCTCCCCTTGCCACCAAGGACTGGGGATGGTGTGTGGACTGGAGCATCTCCCAGCTCTGGCTCAACAGTGGCATTCACTGGCTTGAAGCCAAGGTGTAAGGTGTTCTGGAGGCGATCGCAGCCTGGGTCTCCCAGCTGAGGACTGTCCTGTCAATAGCAGGCCTACAAAAGGTTATAAAAGTAGGGTGTGACTGAGAATGAAGGTTACTAGTGCCATTACCCCATAGAGGCAGGTCTAATTAACTGGAAACCAAAGGAGCAGGAAGAAAGTAACTGCCAAAGAGAGACCTAAGGGAAAGAAAAGAAGGCAGCCTTTTTTATTTGCTGGAGAAATTGATCATTCTAGTTCTCTTCTGTTGTTAACATTTTGTTTTGGGAGTAAACAATCCTGAAGAACTGTATATTTTACAAGACTAGTTTCTGCAGGGGCGGATGGCAGGAAAATATCAAGCTGGGGAATTTTTTCACAAACGGCCCATTGGGTATCTGTCTGACTCCCGTGTGCACTTTCCCTGTAGCACATGCTTCAACAGCTCCCAAAAGCAAGCAAAGCCGACTCCTTGAGAAGTGCATCTTGTGACCTGCAGCATGACAGAATTGAGCCAAAAAAATTGCAAAATGTTTTTACATTTTTCCTAAATAACTAAGACTTAGGACATACCCTAGACCAGTGATTCTCAACCGGTGTGTCGAGACACACCAGTGTGTCGCCATGCACTGGCAAGTGTGTCGCATGCTATCAGTCTCCCACTGCTCTTTCCTGCTCTTCCTTCACCAAATGAGAGGCAGGTGATCTTCCACTGCTGCTGTTGCTGCCTGGGCTATCTGCACGTTCAAGCCTGGATGGGAACGGCAGCAGTGTTAGCGGAGGCTGGCAACTGCGGCTGGCTTTTTATTCTTCCCGCACCTGCCCCCATGGCCCAGAACAGGAAGTGATGTGCAGTGGGGTGCAAGGGAAGAAGAAAGAGCCATGTTGCATGGAGAATTAGTAGCGGCAGCATCGGCCCCCAGCAGTAGCGTAGGAGCAAAATCCGAAGCAGCTGGCGATCGGCAAAGGAGACAGCAGCATTGGCCTCCCGTGGCCGATGGAATTCTTCTTTCTTGGCCTGCGGGGGCTGGAGGAGGAGGCTGCTGCAGCTACCATTTGTGCTTGGGGGGGGGGGGCAGGAAGTGAAAGATAGCGAGCAACAGCCAGCCAGCCTGTGTGTAAATGAATGTGTAAGTGATTGAGAGAGTGTATGTGTAACTATGATTGAGAACTTGTGTGTAAGTGAGAGCATGTATTTGATTGAGAGCATGTGTGTAAGTGTGTGAGAGAAATTGGTCAGAGAGGTGATGTGTGTATATGTGTGACAGACAATGAAAGTGACTGGTCAGGGAGATGACTGGTATGTGTGTGAGAGAGTGAGAAATTGGTCAGGGAGGTGACTGGTGTGTGTGTGTGTGTGTGTGAGAGAGAGAGAGAGAGAGAGAGAGAGAGAAAGCATGGAAGTGAGAAAACTGTGTATGTGAGAGAGAGCAAGGGAGTGGGAAGCCTGTGTATAGTGTATGCATGAGAGAGAGACTGGTTGGTGAGGTGATTGGTGTGTGTGAGAGAGAGAGACTGGTGTGTGCGTGTGAGCAAGAAAGTGATTATGGGAATGAGAAGCCTCTGCATGTGGAGAGAGCGAGCATGGGAGTGAGAGAGAGACTGGTGCGTGTGTGTATGAGAGAGAGAAAGTGATTATGGGAATGAGAAGCCTGTGCATCAGGGCCGGAGGAACCACTAGGTGAGCTAGGCCTGTGCCTAGGGCACCGAGATTTAGGGGGCGCCGCGGCAGAATTTTGAAAGGGCAAACGTGCCCTTTCAAAATTCTTCCAGCCCCCGTCTCACTGTGCCACCCTCCCGACGCCCCCCTTGTGGTCCAGCGGAGGACCAGGGAGTGATCTGCCACTCCAGGGGCCTCGGCTTCCACTAAGCAAAATGGCGCCGGTGGCCTTTAGCCTCTACCATGTGACAGGGGCCAACCAATGGCACCAGTAGCCCCTGTCACATAGTAGGGGCTAAAGGCCACCGGCGCCATTTTGGTTAGTGGCAGCCGAGGCCCCGGGAGCTGCAGATCGCTCCCGGGCCCCCACCTGGACCACCAGGTATTTTGTAAGTTTTCTTTTGGGAGGGGGGGGGGGAGTCGAGGCTGCGGGTGGGGGCGGCGCAAGGCTGAAGGTGCCTAGGGTACCCAATCTCCTTGCACCGGCCCTGCTGTGCATGAGGAGAGAGCGAGCATGGGAGTGAGAAACCCGGGCGTGTGGGTGTTTGAGAGACACAGCATGTGAGTGAGAATCATGTAAATGTAATATAGAACATGGGAGTAGAGAGCCTGTGTGTGTGAGTGCATGAGAGAGAGACTGTTCGGGAAGGTGACTGGTGTGTGTATAAGAGAAAGACTGGTCAAGAGATGACTGGTGTGTGAAACAGAAACTGGTCATGGGGGTGTGACTGGTGTGTGTGTGTGTGTGTGTGTGTGTGTGTGTGTGTGAGAGAGAGACAGAGACAGAGACAGAGACAGAAAGACTGGTCGTGGGCCCCGAAGAGGCCCATGAGTACAGAGCTTCAGCCATTACTCCTGCTTCTGGTGTGTGCTACTGTCCTGCATGAAGAGGAGTAGAAGAGCTGCTGGAAGGGGCAAATAAAGGTGGCTTTTCAAGTTTATTTTTCTTGATTGACTGCCACTTTTATTATTGAATAATATGTGATGTGTCTGCTGTTTTGAAATATTTTATTGGTGTTTGGAGAATTTTTAATAATTTTTATGAGTTTTTAATTGTTGGTTGTTATTCTGTTCATAGTTGTTTTGAAACATTTATTATGTTTATTAATACAGTTTTGCAATTATTTATGTGTGGGGATCTATAGCTGCTTGGCTAGTTCTGTTTACTTAATAGGAGGTGTATTGGTGTTTAGGGCCCGATTTAATATTTGTAGTGTTGCCTTTTCATAGGTAGGGTTGTTACTGTTTGAGTGTATTCCATAATACAGGTGTAACTGTGTGCGGATTAGTTTATGTGCATTTCTACAGATCCTGGGAGTATGTTAGATCAGTTCTGTGTATGTAACCGAGGTGAGGTATTTTAGTAGCATGTAAGTGTTTGTGTCAGTCTTATTTGTTGTATTTTCTCAAGAGGACATGCAATAGTGATAAACTGCTGTCTTTTCATAAGTAGGGCTACTGAGCCTGGTAGTTGGAGTTTGTGATGCTGTTACTGAGATGACACCAGAACCAGAATACCTTTTTTGTAGGTGAGTTGTATGGGGAATGTCATAATTCTGCTTTACATCCATAATTGTGGGTCAGGGGGGTTCCTGTGGCTGCAAACTGTACTGTTACATTTAGCCCCATGACGGTCGTATGTTCAGTGTGTCATGCATGCCAGAACCATCTGTCGGGTGTGTCCCGACAGAAAAAAGATAGAGAACTACTGCCCTAGACTAGGAGTGAGCAATCCTTCCATTCATGCAATCAAGTGGGCCTTCAAGATAAATCTCCCATATACTTATATCTTGCATTCCTGGCCTGGTGTTAAAGTCACTTGCCAACCAATCAGCTATTGAATCAGTTGCCAAGCAATCAGAGGCAGCTCAAGGCAATCTGCTGCTTGAGGACAGTAATAAGATGCCTCCCCAAGGTGCGACAGGTCAAATTAGTAAGAGGGCAGGGGAGCCTCCCTTGGAGTCTAAACATTTTGGCTATTATAAATGCTGGGGAATGGGGAAGGCAGGGTCAGGGATCCCAGAGAAATGGCAGATAGCATATTTCTAGGAAGCTAGTAACCTTGTCACTATCCCAAGGGCTCTACCACCTGTTTCCCACCCTTCACCATTTTCCCCCTGAGGAAATGGAAGATGGGTGAATGGTGTGTATCTGTGTGTGAAGTACTCTCTCCAGGCCGGTGCAAGTGTATTGGGCACATAGGCGAATCTTACAGCCTTGCACTCACCCTCCTCCAACCCTCTAGCCTTCCTCAAACACAATTAAAAATTATGCATTTATAATAGATGTTACATGTAAAAGTACCTAAAGTGCATTAGGTGTGAGCTTGTCCCTCAGAAATCCAATAGTAAGCTTAATTACAAATTACAATATAATAAAGCTCCCATCCAAAACAGCACTAACTGCTAGAACTCAAACAGTAACAACCCTGAAAAGCAGCACTGAAAATATTATACCAGGCCCTAAAGCACCAATGCAGCTCCTATTAGGAAAACGGAAAAAGCCAGGTTGCTAGAGACCTCTACACAGAAACTACATGAAAGCATGAAAGCAGAATACCTCACCTCGGTCACACGTGCAGAACACAGAAGACCCTCACCAAATACAGAATAGAGAGACCATATATTACAAATTAAAACATACTGACAAAAACTGAACTGGAAACCACAACAAGTCAGTTCTCGTATGCAGTACAACAGTGGAAAAACAGAAACATCACCAGTCTTCATAAAGCAAACAATACAATCAAGATTTATAAAACAGCAATCACAATAAAAATATACTAAGAAAATATATATTTCAAAATAGTAGACAAATAGAACATTCAGTAAACTCATATACACATTTTTAAAAGTTCCCAAAAATCAATAAAATATTTAAAAGAGCAGACACATCAGACACCCAATAATTAAGATTAATAAGGATAAAATAAATTCCCCACTCTCCATACCTGGAAACTTTTAATTTCCAGTCACTCTGAGATTGTCATGGAAGAGTGGGAGAAGAGGGGCTGCACACAAACTTTGTTCTTTCTTTCATTAACACATACGTTCACTCACACACAAATTCTTTTCCCCTTCTGGAATTGGAGAAAATACTTACCTGATAATTTTGTTTGCCTTAGTGTAGACAAATGGATTCAGGACCAGTGGGTTTATGCTCCCATGCCAGCAGATGGAAAAGGAGCAAGCTGACATCACAGTATATATATAACCCTGCAGTGATCTCAGCCTGCCAGTATTCTCTTCAAAAGCAACTGTGGACAGACTAGCAAAACATTTGATTAAAAACATATAACTAGAACTAGACTTAACCAACCATAAACACTGAACTCACATAAGATCCAAGCTAGGGATTAGATGAACACTTACCAGTAATCCCTTGAGGCCCAGAGCCCCACGGGAGGACTATTGACACACTCATGCGGCAGCCAAGGGTGGGAAGCTGAGTCCATCTGTCTACAGTAAGGAAAACAAAATTATTATCAGGAAAGTAATTTCTCCATTTCCTAGCATGTAGACAGATGGACTCAGAACCAGTGGGATGTACCAAAGCTAGTTTCCAACAGGGTGGGAGGCTGCTCGCAGTCCAGTCAACACTGCAAGGGCAAAGGCTGCATTCTCTCGGGCCTGCACATCAAGGCGTTTCTCTTCCTGAGACTTGGCTCGAATCAGTTGTCCAAATACGGGTGCACCAGGATTCCTTCTTTTTGCAAGGCTGCCGCTACTACCACCATAATCTTGGAAAATGTTCTGGAGCGGTGGCTAGACCAAAAGGCAGTGCCTAAAACTGATAATGGTACCCCAACACCGTAAAGTGTAGTTGGTGTTCCAATTGGATGGGAATATGAAGGTAAGCCTTTGACAGATCCAAGGAGGTCAGAAATTCCCCTGACTGCACCGCCATTATTACAGAGCATAAGGTTTCCATTCGAAAATGAGTCACCTTCAAGTGATGGTTGACGTTCTTGAGATCCAACATGGGATGAAAGGATACCTCCTTCTTGGACACAACAAAATTAATGAAATATCGCCCCATACTTTCTTGAGACATAGGCACCAGAACCACAGCCATCAGTCTGAGGAGCCTTTGAAGCCTGAACTCCACTGCCTGCTTCTTCTGTGGGGAGTGGCAAGGGGACCTCATGAACATATCCCAAGGAATACTGCGAAATTCCAGTGCATACCCTTTGCGTATCCCCTCCAGGACCCACTGGTCTGACGTGATCTCAACCCACTTCCAATAAAAGAGAGAGAGATGTCCCCCTATTTCCTGTTCCGGAAGGTGGGTCGGCAAACCTTCATTGGGAAGCTCGGGAAGGTCCACCACCCAAGTCCGCTCCTCTCTTGGGCTGCCGGGAATGAAAGGACTGAGACCTACTGAAAGGCTGAGTCCATTGAAAGGTCATCCCTCTGTAAAGATGAAAACACCTGGAACCCTGGAAACGACCCTCATATCAAAGAGCATGGTAACTGTTTCTTATCCTCCGGCAACCCAGGCACCGGAGACTCGCCCCACTTACTGGCCAGTTTCTTCAACTCGCTCCCAAACAAGAGTGAGCCTTTAAAGAGCACCTTGGTAAGATTGGCTTTGGAAGCTGTGTCAGCTGACCAATTTCGCAACCAGCATTGACGATTGGCCACTATCACTGAAGCCACTCCTCTGGCCGAGGTCTGGACCAAATCACAGCCTGCGTCTGCTAAAAAGGTGGCAGCAGGCTCCATAACTGCTCTGGAATTCCCTCCAGACTCCTCAATCTATAGAGAGAAAAGCAGACAAGATCTCGCCACTAGGGCACAACAGGAGGAAATCTGTAAATTCATCGCCACTGCCTCAAAAGCTTGCATAAGAATAACCTCAATTATAAGAACATGCCATACTGGGTCAGACCAAGGGTCCATCAAGCCCAGGCCATAAGAACCTGGCAAGTACCCAAAAACTAAGTCTATTCCATACTAATGTTGCTAGTAATAGCAGTGGCTATTTTCTAAATCAACTTAATTAATAGCAGGAAATGGACTTCTGCTCCAAGAACGTATCCAATCCTTTTTTAAACACAACTACACTAACTGCACTAACCACATCCTCTGGCAACAAATTCCAGAGTTTAATTGCGTGTTGAGTGAAAAAGAACTTTCTCCGATTAGTTTTAAATGTGCCGTCCTTCAAGGCCACTCCTCCCTCTATGGGGATAGTTGTCCGCTTAGACATGGCACATACTAGAGCATCCACTTTGGTAAAATGTAAATGTTCTCTCACAGCCGGAACCAGCCTTCCAATGTCCAACCCCCTTTAAAATTTGCTTCTGGGGCATCCCAGGCCAATCAATTCCTGGATAGCATCCATCACTGGGAAAAAACAAGAAGGAAACCAAAATGGGATTCTTCCATAGCATCCAAACCAGGAACGCCAAGCTGTTTCAAGGTCTGGGAAATCAGGGCCAGCAGTTCATGTCTATGAAAGAACCACAACACGGTTCGATTCCTTGGAGGAATTTCGCCATCTTTCAGGGTATCAGGATCAACCTCATCAGTGCCATCCAGATTCCTGTCGGGAACACCCACAGGGAGTTGAGTTGAGCCCCAAAGCTTAAGCATAGGTCTGGAAGAGGGAGGAGCCACCGGTTGAGGGTCTGACCAGACAGAAATGGGGAAAGCAGAGGACTGAGCCTGAAGAAAGGCTTGTAAGCCTTGAAAACATTTCAGCCAAGAAAAAGCAGCCGGGTCCAGACTAAGCCCAGAAGGAACTGGAGCTGGTCCCACAGAACTGCCCTCACTAGCAGAGGAGCCAGTCAAGGGAGAACCAAGATCTGACGTACCACCAGTCAAGGCTATGACAAACCCATCATTAGAATGGGAAGAGCCAGGCTTAGCAAAATCTGAGGATCTCCCTGAGGACATTACAAGCAGCAGACAGGAACTTCTGGCCAGTGAGTTTTGAAAATGCTTGCAGTGCTGGCACAAACTTTACACAGTTGGGCTCCCACCACCACCCCCGCCAGGTCCTGAAAGGTGAGAGCGCAACAGTCTGCACAGCCAGGTTGGACACATGGAGGCGGTCACTGGAGGCGAGCCGCGCACACCTTGGAGAGGACAATTTCCAAAGTCATCTCAACACCAGTGCTTCATAGGTGGAACAAAGGCCTTTCCTGTGATGTCACTGCATGTGTAAATGTATGCGCAGATAGGAGTGGCATTACTGGGGCAGGTCAGGGGAGGAGTCGGCACCTAGGCCCATACATGTGAAGTTTCTAAAGTACATGCGTGCATGTTCCCAGAAAAAGCACCTGCACAAGCTTTTTCTGAGTCACTTTTCCAAGGGAAAGTTTACCTTTTGATGATTGACTCAAAGGTACCTGCAGATTTTACACTTCTGCACATGGTATGAAAGTTGCCTCCTCTATATCTTTTATTTATTGTATTTATTTAGATTTTTTAGAAATTCGCTTTTCGGCACATCACAGCGGATTACATTCAGGTACTAGGTATCTGTTCATTTCTGTAAAATTGCTTTTGCTCTAAATAATTGTGAGCTTCCCATTTCTTCATGAATGTTCAAGCAAAAATATTTAATAAATGTATGTACACCATATTCTTAGGAGTATAATTATTTCTTTTCCAATTTTCCCATTCTTCTCTTTTTTCCCCCTGTTTTCCCCTCCATTTAAAATTTCTGGAAAACTTACATCTCAAGTCGAGGGTATTTTGGGTGTGATCACATTAAAAGATGCATACCTTTCATTTTAAATTTAAAAATAGTATAACACACACACACAACACAGTTGGATTAAGAAGGAAATCTAGAAAAAAGACCCCAAAAGGAAGCAACTGAGTCAAACCTCCTACAGAGTCTAGCCAGTACCGTTGTTTTAAGCTTTTGTCTAGCTGCATGTGAGATTGGGGATGGAGTTAAAGTAAATATAGATGCTTCTCTCTGAAGGGTATCTTTGAAAAGCCTCCCACACAGTACACGATGTACTCTGTAACCTTTAAAAAAAATAAAAAATCATCTTTCATGGAGAAAAGAAAAACTGTTTGAATTTTCATCCTTTCTTCTGGTTTCCACTGTGAGAGATGTGGAAGAAACTGCAGCTGGTGATTTAACAGCCCAACTAATATATTGCCATAAAAACTAATTTTGTCATACTTTATGGAGATCCAGCACTATGATTTTTATGGAGCTCTTTAACTCCATTGTGATTTATAAGGCAGTGAATGAAGTACTATAATGTCCCATTATGAAACACTTAAGGCACATTCAATCAGATAACATTCTTAGTTGTACATTTCTAGCCCTCTCAGTGTGCAGAGCAACGGCTCAGCTCTTCCAGCAATGGTCTGGTTCCACTGCAAGGAGGCCTTCCGCTGTAACTACATTGTGGAAAGATCTAGAAAGGAAATCATTTATTATTTGAAATTAAAATGCATGGACTCTATGCAGTCCTTCAAACTGTTTCTCATTTTGCGTTAAAAAAAAAAGGTCTACCTGTGTCATTGTTTAAAAAATTCTTCTAGTTTGGCAGATTATTTTGTTTTTCATTTGCTTCTATGATATCCCTCGTCAGTTCATGCTGATACTTGCCACACTGCGGAGAGTCTGGTAGCCTAAAAGTAAACTGGCTTAACTTCAAGGGACTTCCAGGGTTCAACAGATGTTTCTATTTCTAAGAATTCTGAAGATATGTTATATGCTAATGGCCCATGAAGCAAATTTCTTTCCTTGAATTTCCTTTTTCCCATTATCTGTGGAACTCAGCTACAATGAATGAGGTTAAAAATTAAGTTTCACACCATAAACGTTTTTAAATATCCCAGAACAGAATGCATATAGATTTATGCTTTAAGATAGAACAGAAAGGGACATTTGAGTAAGACTTTTAAGGGCCTGGCTTCTCTCTAAAATAGTAAATAATTCAATGACAGAAGCATGCATTGTTCTTTGTCTTAGTGCAGTTTCTCCCCATGTTACTGTGTAACCATACTTCACTAGGTGCCCTCTTTAGCAACATCTTTCCAGCTCAATTTTTCTATCTAGAAGAGAGAGTGAGTGAGTGAGTGTGAGTGAATATGTGTGTGTGAGAGTGAGAGTGCATGTGAGTGAGTATATGTGTGTATGGTGATGGGTTGCACTCAGCGGACCATCCCATGGACGACCACTCTTACCTCCAGCCCAGGACCATTTTCGCGGCATCCCAATGCCGTGCCTCCCCAGCAAGACATGGTCGTCCACCGCGCTTGCCTCTGGACTCTGGCTATGCGCCAATGTTGAGTCCTTCTCAGAACGTGGCAGGAAACCACGCTGCACTGCTCCAGCTGGTTGCTCTTCCATGCAGCAGGACACCGCCGAGACCTCGGGGCCCTGTCTTCCTTAGGGTAGGCGCATGTCGACTGCACTAAATTTAAAGGGTCATCAGCGGGAACTCCTTTCAGGTGCCTCCTAATGATGTCTTCATTCCAGCCCTATAAAAGGCAGAGGCTGAGATCCCTCCAGTGCCTCGGCAATAGGTCGACTCTTCCCAGAGTAGTAATTTTTTGCCTGCTTTCCTGGTTTCTGCTTTCCACTGTGTCATTCCTGTGTCCTGTTCTTGGTTCCTTGGCAGTCTGGTTGGCTCCTAAGTTCATGTCTTCATGTTCAGTCTTTCCTTTGTCTGTCTTCAGCATCTCGCCTTGCCCCAGTGGTCCCTCATTTTCCTTCCTCCTCCTTGTTCCTTGTCTCTTCAGATTGGACTTCTGACTTGTCCTCAGATTGGACTTCAGTGCCGCTTGACCTCCTTCTGCCCTTGACAACTGCCTGCTTCTGCTTCTGACCAAACGCCACCTGCCCAGACCAGTGCCTGAACCACGTCTCTGTGAGAACACTGCCTGCCTCTGTCCACAGCCTGAACTTGACCCTGTTGACTGTTGCCTGTTCTGACTGCTGCTTGTTCTGACGCTACTTCCTTCTCTGAACTGGCTTGCAATTACTTCATCCGGATGGATCTTCACCTCCACAGAGGCCCACACCTAAGACCAGCCAGCCCCAGCACCCGAGGGCTCAACCTAAGAGGAATGTGGGCTCATTTTGGTGAAGCTCCTGTTGGGTCTTTGCTTCTACCAGCTCCGCCTGCTGATGGTAGAGACCTATAGGGCTGCTCTCTGCAGGTAGCGCCAACTCCACCTCGACCTAAGGGTCCACATCCACAACATGATGTGAGGGTATGTGAGTGGAGTGAGTGAGTGTGTGTGTATATGGTGATGTAGAAGTGCTTGTGTTCTCAGATAGTAATGTCCTAGCATTGTAGAGATTCTTTTCTAGTCCTGGATACAAAGAGGAGTGCTTCTGCAGGAAAAAACTGATTATTACAGGCATGGTACCATAACCCTGCAGTCCAATACTAGAATCAACTGCTCAGTGATTAAAACCCAATTTGGTTTAGAAAAGAATACAAATAAGACTGGACATAGAATAGCTGGCATTTTCATATGACACTAAAGACTCTAAGAGCAGAATTTCAGTCCACAGCTGCTTAGTTTTCAGCAGCTTAACTAAACTCTTGCTATGTCAAACCTAGATGTCTGCAGGTGAGGGTTAGAAATTTATGCATAATCTTCCTATATTCCACAGGGAGCTATAGCCACTCTGAGTAGCAGCTGGTGCTAGGTTGACCTGGAGAGAGCTAGTCCATCGGACCACCAAGAGTTGACACTGACTTGATGACATTTAAGAACAACAATATAGGGAAAGCATCAAGTGTGTTATATGGGAATAGTGAGGAAGTCGAGTGAAGAAGAGGGGCAGCAGAATTTTGGAGGAGCTGTGGAGGAGAAAGTGTAGAGTCTTAGAGGGCATTGAGTAAATAGTTGTTAGTAGTCCAGTATCATGTGAGAGTAAAATTGTAAGGGTATGCTTTGCCAGTAGGGGATGCTAGGAGAAAGGAAGCAAAGTATTACTGGGAGACGCTTGTAGAACCGGCTTGTTTTTACATACTGCTGTTAATAGTAAAACTTCCTGTAGAACTGCCTCCAGCCTCTCCTGTGAGTGAATAACTGACCCATTACATGGTGTCAGAGTAAACTAAGTCTGAATTGGTAAAGATGTTGAAATTCAACCCTCCGGGGAGTTTTTGCTTCAACAGGCCAGTGGATTGGTATGACTGCAAGCACTGCTTTACATGCTTCAGGACAACACAAAACTAAATATACTGAATTATAAGAAGTCCAGATTTGTTCCTTGATTTAAGCAATGGGCAGTGAAGCTGAGAACCTTTACAGCTCATTCACCTTGCTGCAAAGGCAGAGAAAAATAATTATCATGTTGTAATGAAAAAGTTTGATGTGCAATCATTCCAAAACACAACATCACCTATAAATACACATTACTATCAGTGGGCTCACAGAAAAGAAGAGACGGCAGAATCTTGTATCTGGTTTCTGTATGAACTTTCAGATACCTGTGAATTTAAAGATTCAAAGGACAAATGCATCAGACTCTAACTAGAACTGAGATTTTGGATAAAGTTATCCCAGCAGCTACAAATGTAATCAGATCTTACTCTGAAAGGCAATACAGATAATTCACCAGTCAGAAATAATAATAACCCACCCCCCCCCCAAAAAAAAAAAAAAAACAAAAACAAATAGATGTTAAAGCAAGAAGCAGTGAAAACCTGGGAGAGATTAAAATACTCTTCTGGAGGGCTAAGCTACAGAAGGAAAAGGCACCATCACACTACAATAGTGAAAGAAAACTAAGCCAGCAGTTTTACAGATGTGGACAGGGTAAGCACAAGGAAAATGAACTGTGCCTAGCAAGCAATGGCCAATGGCGATGGAACAGAGAAGGACAACAAAAATGGTGGGAGGTCTCCATGAAATGACTTATGAGGAGAGGCTGAAGGGCCTAAATATGTACATCCTGGAAGAGAAGAGGTGCAGGGGAGATATGATACATACCTTAAGATACCTGAAAGGTCTTAATGATACACAATCGACAAACCTTCTCTGTTGGAAAGAAATCAGTAGAACTAGGGGGTCATGAAATGAAACTCCAGGGAGGATGGCTCAGAACCAACGTCAGGAAATATTTCTTCACAGAGAGGGTGGTGAATGCCTGGAGTGCCCTTCTGGAGGAGGTGGTAAAGACAAAAACGGTGAAAGATTTCAAAGGGGAATGGGATAAACACTGTGGATCCCTAAAGCCTAGAGGATGGAAATGAGGAAAAGAGTGCATGGGGGTACTTGCAGGTGTAGCGGTTACTGCCCATACAAGTAAATTTTCAAAGGCCCACGCACGCAAATACCAGGGTTTACACGCATGGCTGAGCCTTGCACACTTCACACACATTTTATAATGTGCCCGGCCACACGCATAAAACCCAGTAGGCACACAAGTGCTGGGCCTCTCCAAAGGGGCTGACCATGGAGTGGGGTCTGGACGGGGAAGGGCGGGGCGAGGGGAGCGGGCTGGGACAGCACCATTTGATGCTGACCCAGAGGAGCAGTAAGTACTGAAATAAAGAATTTGGTCTTAGTTAGGTTAGGTTTAGGGGGCAGGGAAGAGGGAGGGAAGGTTAAGTAGGGGGTTAGGAGGGCCTTTAGAGGGACATTCGACAAGCACAATGTTGATGAGCTAACGGTGAAGGGAGAGAAATCTGGAAGCACAAGCACTGACCTTTCAGAGGAGCAGAAGCGGCACCGAGGAGATGGCAGCGGTTTAGAATACAATGGGGTCCCCCAGGCCAACATTGCCCACTATCCCAGTTGCATCTTTTCACATGGGTGAGACTTGATAAAAAAAAAAGGAGGAGGATAAAAGTACACTTGATTTAATGGTAATGGGTAATGATTTAGATGGACTGAATCAAATCACGGTGAACCTAGAAGATGTGGTAGACCTGATTGACAAACTGAAGAGTAGTAAATCACCTGGACCGGATGGTATACACCCCAGAGTTCTGAAGGAACTAAAAAATGAAATTTCAGACCTATTAGTAAACATTTGTAACCTATCATTAAAATCATCCATTGTACCTGAAGACTGGAGGATAGCAAACGTAACCCCAATATTTAAAAAGGGTTCCAGGGGCAATCTGGGAAACTACAGACCAGTAAGCCTGACTTCAGTGCCAGGAAAAATAGTGGAAAGTGTTCTAAACATCAAAATCACAGAACATATAGAAAGACATGGTTTAATGGAACAAAGTCAACATGGCTTTACTCAAGGCAAGTCTTGCCTCACAAATCTGCTTCACTTTTTTGAAGGAGTTAATAAACATGTGGATAAAGGTGAACCAGTAGATATAGTGTACTTGCATTTTCAGCAGGCATTTGACAAAGTTCCTCATGAGAGGCTTCTAGGAAAAGTAAAAAGTCATGGGATAGGTGGCGATGTCCTTTCATGGATTGCAAACTGGCTAAAAGACAGGAAACAGAGAGTAGGATAAAATGGACAATTTTCTCAGTGGAAGGGAGTGGGCAGTGGAGTGCCTCAGGGATCTGTATTGGGACCCTTACTTTTCAATATATTTATAAATGATCTGGAAAGAAATACAACGAGTGAGATAATCAGATTTGCAGTTGACACAAAATTGTTCAGAGTAGTTAAATCACAAGCAGATTGTGATAATTTGCAGGAAGACTTTGTGAGACTGGAAAATTGGGCATGCAAATTGCAGATGAAATTTAATGTGGATAAGTGCAAGGTGATGCATATAGTGAAAAATAACCCATGCTATAGTTATACAATGTTGGGTTCCATATTAGGTACTACAACCCAAGAAAGAGATCTAGAAAGGGAATGATGAATAAAACGGAAAATATCATTGTGCCTCTGTATCGCTCCATGGTGAGACTACACCTTGATTACTGTGTACAATTCTGGTCGCCACATCTCAAAAAAGATATAATTGCGATGGAGAAGGTACAGAGAAGGGCTACCAAAATGATAAGGGGAATGGAACAGCTCTCCTATGAGGAAAGACTAAAGAGGTTAGGACTTTTCAGCTTGGAGAAGAGACGGCTGAGGGGGGATATGATAGAGGTGTTTAAAATCATGAGAGGTCTAGAACAGGTAGATGTGAATCAGCTATTTACTCTTTCGGATAATAGAAAGACTAGGGGGCACTCCATGAAGTTAGCATGTGGCAACATTTAAAACTAATTGGAGAAAATTCTTTTTACTCAACGCACAATTAAACTCTGGAATTTGTTGCCAGAGGATGTGGTTAGTGCAGTTAGTATAGCTGTGTTTAAAAAAGGATTGGATGAGTTCTTGGAGGAGAAGTCCATTACCTGCTATTAAGTTCACTTAGAGCAGCGGTTCTCAACCTGTGGGTCGCGACCCCTTTGGGGGTCGAATGACGATTTGCTAGGGGTCGCCTAAGAGACCATCGGAAATATGGGTTTTTTGTCGCTCCTCGAGTCACTCCCTCCCCTCACCAGATGCAGTAAAAAAGTTCATTCTGCGCTCCCCTCGCTCCCCGATTGGCCGGTGCTGGGCAAAAGGGACTTGCCGGATCCTCTAGGCCAGTCTAGTTAGACGCTGAAACCTCTATGTCCCTGCCACCATACCCATTCCAGGAGAGCATACACCATCACACGCCAAAGGGCCACAGATCCATACAGTAAGAACACAAATAGTATGTGCTCGGACAGCATGTGCCCACGTAGCTCATACCGAATACACTCAAATAGTACGTGCTTCGGCAAGCCCCTTTTGCCCAGCACTGACCAATCGGGCAGCGCACCTTGCTCCTCGAGTCACTCCCTCCTGCTATAAATGTTGGAGTGCGTTGGAAGAGGGGTAGTCTTATACGGCGAGTATATCCCAAACTCTATATTTTAACTGTAAAAGTTGGGGGTCGTCTTATACGCCGGAAAATACGGTATATACAGTACAGTCACTTAGGCCTATGAACGAAAATAATTTTACGGTTGGGGTCGCCACATATTGGGGAATTGTATTAAAAGGGTCGCAGAACTATAAAGGTTGAGAACCGCTGACTTAGAGAATAGCCACTGCCATTAGCAACGGTAACATGGAATAGACTTGCCAGGTTCTTATGGCCTGGATTGGCCACTGTTGGAGAAAGGATGCTGGGCTTGATGGACCCTTGGTCTGACCCAGTATGGCATGTTCTTATGTTCTTATGTTCTTAATGGGAACACAAGAGGTCCCTTCTATTCTATATGGTGGTATACTGTGGGGGCCAACAACTCCAAATTCCAAAATATTAAATGTTCTTGCTATCTTGTAGAAATATATACAGTTGCGTGGCCTGAGACTACTAACAACAAGTAGCTAAATGTGCTATTTGACATCCTATTAGCAATGTATATAGTCATGTAAAAATGTATATACTTATATAATCTAATAAACTTTAACCACTTCAAAACTACCATGTAGAGGCCTCGGGAAAAGCTCTCTCTGTTGCAAGTCTCAGAGGTGCAGTCACTTTCTCGAGGGAGATTGTGAGCCCATGGTTCATGGCGCGGCTCAGAGAGGAGCCCCAAGACACCTTGTGAGAGGTGAGCGAGTACAAGCACGGGCGAAGCAGGAACAAGGCTGGACTGAAGACAAGGCAAGGAACATCTGGAACAGGAGCAAGGCAGGCTGAGCCCTCCACTGGATCTACATGCACCAATGAGACCCAACATCGCAATGCTGGTCTCAAGAGTAGCCCTCCAGCCACTCGATTGCACTACCGGACCCACCGCTTGGGAACGACGAGTACGTGAGGCCAGACAGAGGCTGAGAGCAGGAACAAGAAGACTCAGATGAAGACTCAGGATATTCAGAAGATTCAGACGTAGACTAGGATACTTGGGAGGACTCAGAAGTCGACTAGGATACTCGGAGGACTCAAACGTAGACTCAGGATACTCGGAGGACACAGACAAGGATTCAGGTTGCTCAAAAGACTTAGACAAGGATTCAGGTTGCTCAGAAGACTCAGACAAGGATTCAGGTTACTAGAAAGTCTCAGGCAAGGATACAGGAGAAAGTCCTGGGTGAGTGCTGCATCACAGCACGCCCTACACACCCGCCCATGGCTGGTTGCGGATCACACCGAAGGCGAAACAGACTCCAGACAAAGCAGTGGAATTTTGAAGCCAGGACATGACGAAGATTCAGGAGAGGCCTGCACCGGGGCGCGCCCTACACAGCTGCCTGTGGCTGGTCATGGACACGCTGAAGCGGAGCCGGTTCTGGCAGAGTGTTACGACTGTCGCTGCCCGACGTCTCCACTCTGCTCTCCTTACCTCTCTGGCGACTCCTCCCGCGGTTGACGGACGTTTGGCTGCCATGGCGTCTGCCTGCCGTCCTCTCCGGCGTCCCCGGTCCAGCTTGGGCGCTGCCTCCCGCCTTGCTGTCCAGCTGCCTTAGGGTGCTCGTGCCATGCGGCCCTGCTTCAAATACTTTCTGTGGCACGAACCACAGGGGCGTCCCCCTGTGATGACGTCACACATCCCGGATATAAAAAACCTACACTACTGCTAGCTAATCGAGTTAGCAAGGGTATTCGTACAGGAACTCCTTATGGATGGGATTCGCTCTCTCTACCTAGCTACTCTGCCTCTCCATTATTGGACTTACTCTATTTGGGGTACCCGCTCCTCGGGGGCCTCTCTCTTCTCTTTCAGGTCACTGTCTGGAACCGGTACTCGCTCCTCGATGGCCCATGTTCCTGGACTCGCTGCCTGAACTCCACTTCTGCCTGGGAGATACCGCTGCCTACACCATCAGTGAGTTATTATCTACTTCTCAGAGCTGTTCCCTGGAACCAGGTACTCGCTCCTCGAGGGCCTACCTCTATTCCAGCTCCTGTGATTCCTACCGAGAGAAACCACTGTGTGAGTACTCAACCAACGAGGTTCTATTCCAGAACCCTGCATGTACTTCATTGTACTCACCATCTCAGTTTCTCTTCACTACAGCACAGCCATTGTGGGATCACTGCTCCAGAGCCTGAGGGACTACAAGCCCAGCTGGGTTTCATCTCTGCTCACTATTGCCACCTCTGGTGGCTCCTCAATACTGTTAATAAAAGATTTATCTGTGTTGTGTATCCTAAGCTGAGCCTGACCGGTGGCCCCTTATGGGACTTCAACCATGGGCGTGGTCAGCAGCCACAGTGTCCAAGGGTCCACCCAAAACCTTACAAACAATAACACAGAGTCTTGGGCATGGACGGAAGCAGGCACAAGACTGGGACAGGATTCAAGACTCAGGATTCAGAAGTCGGCATTAAAAACAGGAGTCTTCTGAAGGCTTGAGCTGCAGAAGAGAAGAAGGCCTTGTACCACGAAGCGCCCTACACAGCCCCCCATGGGCTGGTCATGGACCATAATGGTGGCACACCAGGAAAGAGAGACCTGGGAATTGGATGAAGAGCTGAAGATGAGACGGACAGAGTCAGGACAGGAACATCGGACATCAGGGACATGGAACATGGTACCTCTGGACACGGAACATCTGGACTTCAGAACATCAGGAGAACTGGACATCTGGAACATCAGGAATGCAAAACTAGTGATGAGGGAGCTCCAACGAGGGACAAGACCAGAAACATCAAGGTGAAGAACTTCAGGAACATGAAGAACATGGAACGAAGATCCATCAAGGCACAAGAAGACCACGGAAGACCTGGATCAGAAGGAAGATCACAGACACTGTGCAGACCAGATCCGAAGGCCCTGAGGAACTGAAGCAGACCCTTTTATAGGGCTGGACCAGAAACACGGAGATGACATCATCCGGTGGGGCTGCAGGTTTTTCCCGCCGCTGGCTCTTTAAAAGAAGAGAAGGGGAGCAGCCGCGTGCCTAGAGAGGGGCAGGACCACGGACAGCGTCAGCGGTGTCCATGCCACGAAGAGGAGCAAGCAGAAGCTGCACTAGGCCGCGAAAGGAGGGCCTGATGTCGGTGGCTTCCTGCCACAGGGGAGAGCAGGCTCAGTGGCTCCCTGCCGCGGAAGGGCTCCGTGGCAGTGGCTCTGCCCGCTGCGAGAGTGAAGCATCGGCAGCAGCCTCCGGGCTGCGCTGGGAAGACAGTGTTGGCAGTGGGCTGCCACCAGAAGGTAAGGGATTGCCTACGGCTAGGCCCGCAGGCAGAATCCCAACACTCTCAATAGGCATTTTGTCTAGAGAGTGTCCTACTGAAAGCTGTGAGGAAGAGGGCGATCACGGCACAAGACATGGACAGGGCTTGAATTGAATAGATAGTCAGGGGAGCCTCATATTCAGATATGACTGTGACGAAAATTGGGTTAGCAGAAAAGAGGAGGTACCCATGTCCCTTTGCTATTGTAATGAGGGGGATCAGAGAAGCGGAAGACAGAGAGGTATGCCCTGCATGGTAAGCGGTCAAGGGGGCGTTACAAAAAATTTCCATACATAATATAATACGTGATACGTGAATTACAAACCTAATTAAACCACAAACTGTCCTCCTCTCCAGATATCCACATTCATAAGGAGTCAACCCACTTACGTTCATACTTAACAGAGACCATTCAGAAGTCACAGCTCATCTGGTGTAGCAACCTAGACTAGTTATGCAAAGCCATGAGATAGGACAGCATAATGCAAGTAATCCTAGTTCATGTCAGGGATATTTTGCCCAGATTGATATGTAAGAGAGTCTGAGAACTGAAAGGCAAGAGAAGGGGAGAAGGAGCAGTAAAATCTAGCTATAAGTGGATGGAGCACCAAAGAAGAAAAATGGCTAAAAAAGATGAAAGTGAAAGATCTATGTCAGAATCAGATGATATAATTGTAATATTAGTGGGTGATTCAAACTGGCTAGTGGTTTATTTATTACATATTAGGCAATTGGGACCTTTTCTTGCAACGTCTTTCATAGCCAATTTAAAGGGGTTTGGAGGGGCATGTTATTGGGGGGTGCAATGTGTGGAAATGTCATGTTGGCTTGTCCCCACAATACCTAGCTTGCTCCCCTATAATCCCCATCCAAATATTTCTGTCTAGAAATAACTCTGCTGCAGAACTCTCTCACCCTCCTTCCCTTGACCCCGGTGCTCTCTCTCCCTTCTTCCTTTTTCATCTCCTCAATTCCCCAACCCCAGCTCTTTCCTGTCCTCCTGAATCCCAGCACTCTTATGGCCTCCCTGATCCAAGCACTCTTCTCCCCTTGCCAATCCCACCAGTTTGGACCATCATCGTTTGGAACAATGTCAGAAAGCTACTAGCAGAGGTGAGATTAACTCACAGAAATGTGATTCGGATGATGCTAATGTGGCAGCAACAGTGACAAGCTGACCTACGTGAGAAGAGAATGGAGATTCCTGCATTAGACTCATGCATTCCAAGCGTGCATTCCAGCCATAGGTGCCGCATTGTCCCCATTTGATTGTCCGAACACCATTATTTTTGTATATAGTAAAGATTATTGACACTAGTAGGAAAATCTGTAAAAAATGACAGGGTACCATGATCTCCCTCTTATTGAGTCCCCCCCTACCACCTTGACATAACCCTGACCTCTTAGCCTCCGTTCCCCCATTGAAAATAATGTTCACCTTGCTTCCTAGCTGACTTACAAAAAATATGGTTTCCTATGTCCTCACCTCCCTTATTGCAGGGCAAGTCAGAGTCCTGAGGGGCAGGAATGAAGCCCAATTACTCCTGCCCTGCTAGGTGTGACATTAAAAATGGCGCTGGCGAACAATGGTCCCCTGAACCTCTGTGGCTGCTCTATGCATGTGCTGGAGGGATTTAGCTTGTGCTATGTGCAAAGAAAGGGCATACTAATCCCGTCCAGTGCATGGAGTGGGTTGTTAGTAGGGATAAGAACATAAGAGCATGCCATACTGGGTCAGACCAAGGGTCCATCAAGCCCAGCATCCTGTTTCCAACTTTATAGTACTCGTGGGAAAAAGGATATTATGTGTGACGTTTTAATAATGAAATACATGCATCGTATCCATTTCCAGCATATACTATAAAGTCAGCGAGGTACACGCATACCGCCGAATCGGAGGAAATAAATTCATATCCCTAACTGCTAGCGCAAGCATAAAAACACCAGTGGCACAAGCCAAGCTGCCTTTTATATATATATAGGAATTCACAGTATTCAAGATGTTAAATGATTTGATTTTCACAATCAACTTACATCTGCAAATAGTTGTATGAAACTGAACCACAGTAACTCTGACTTTTTTTTTTTCCAAAAGCAAAGGGATTTAAACAGATCAAAGCTGACCCTGATTATCTGAATATGTTAAAAAAAAATTCTCTCAAATCCAGACTAGGTTGGATGAAGTCAAGAGCGGCTCAAGGTAATCTAGTGTCTAAGACGAGGGATGAGATGGCGCTCCCCCCTCCCCAAGGCATGGCACAGGTCAAATCACCAAGAGGGTCAAGAGTGGCAGTCCCCGGGGAGAATGGCCCTTTCAATGATTTGAAAGGGGAGGAGAGGCAGGCAGAGGTTAGGGTTCCCAGAAGAGTGTCCGTGATAATATTTCTAGGAAGCCAGCAACTCAGCCATACTCCCAGGAACCCTACCTCCTGCCTCCCACCCTTCCCCAGCCTCTGCTCCTTGGAGAAGTGGAAATAATGGTGGGGATCTGCGGACGGTGCACTCTTTCCCACCCCACCCCCCTTCCATACAGTCTTTATTCCTGTCTTCTCTCCATTTTCTCTTTTCCTCTCACTCCTCTTTTCCACCTCCTTTCTCAGTCCCTCCCATCCCTCTCATTGATCTCTCTCCTGCCCTTCCCCTTCCTCCCTTCTTACTTACATTCTCCTTCCCCTTTCCTTCCCTTCCCTCTCATTCACCTACACCGCTTTCCCCCTCATATAGTCACTCTTTCCCTCCTCTTTCATTTATACCCCACCTTCCCTTCCCCTTGCCTTCTCTCCCCCCCCCCCCCCATCTCACACCCCGCCCAGGGTTGGTGTAAGCTTTTTGCTGCCCAATGCAAGCAAGTACCTGACTTCCCCCTCCTCCTTCCATTTTTTTTAATGCTTAATTTTGTATTGTTTTTCAAATCAGGGCCAGGGTAATTGTAGTAGGTATCCTAAGCAAAGCTTACAGCCTTGCACATACCTTCCCCTCATAGGCCTTTCAACACACAATGAAAAATAATAGATAGATTTTACATGAAAAGGACATTCAAACTACAGTCTGAGATAAAAATATCACTTACAACAACATGTTTATTATATTTACATGCACTGCTCTGGTGCCAACTAGAAGACCCTGCAAAAATCAAACCCATATGGTATTAGGTCTATTGCAAGGTGTGTTGGGTGTGGGCTTGACCCTCAGAAAGCGATGAGTAGACTGAAGTATAATTACAATATAGAACATAAGAACATAAGATTTGCTATATTGGGTCAGACCAAAGCTCCATCAAACCCATTATCCTATTTCTAACAGTGGCCAACCAGGTCACAAGTACCTGGCAGGATCCCAAGGGGTAGATAGATTCCATGTTGCTTTTTCCAAGAATAAGCGGTGGATTTCTGCAACTCTACCTTTATAATGTTTAATGGACTTTTCATCCAGGAACTTTTGTCCAAACCTTTTTTAAATGCAGCTACACGAATTGCAGAGCTTAATTATGTGTTGAGTTAAAAAAATATATCTTATTAGTTTTAAATATATCATCTAGTAACTTCATTGTGTGTCCCCTAGTCTTTGTACTTTTTGAAAGAGTAAACAATTGATTAACGTTTACTCGTTCCATTCCACTCGTTATTTTATAGACCTCTATCATATCTCCCCTCAGATGTCTCTTTTCCAAACTGATAAGTCCTAACCTCTTTAGCCTTTCTTCATAAGGGAATTGTTCCATCCCCTTTATTATTTTGGTTGCCCTTCTCTGTATTTTTTCTAATTTTGCTATATCTTTTTTGAGATGTGATGACCACATTACTCAAGATGAGTTTATTCCCCATTCCTTTCCTAATAATCTCTAGCATTCTATTTGCTTTTCTGGATGCTGCTGCACACTGAGCAGTAGACTGATGTATTTTCAGCGATGACATCTAAATCATTTTCCTGAGAGCTAACTCTTAATGTGGAATCTTGCATTATGTAGGTATAATTTGAGTTACTCATCCCTAAGTGCATCACTTTGCACTTGCCCACATTAAATTTCATTTTCCATTTGCATGCCCAGTCTCCCAGTTTTGCAATGTCCTCTTACAATTTATCACAATCCTCTTGCGATTTAACAACTTTGAATAATTTTGTGCCATCGGCAAATTTGATCACCTCACTTGTTGTTTCCATTTCCACATCGTTTATAAATATATTAAAAAGTATGGGGTTTTTACCCCACCCTGGAATTCCCCTTTTTTGCCCAGGTAAATGTGCATGCAAAACCAAACATACATGCATGCTTTTGATGTTTATAAAGTAGCATGTATGCAAATACAAGCTACTTATGCACATATATGCTAATTTTATGTGCATAACTCCTTTGAAAAATAATTAATATGGTTGCATATTTATGCTATTAGCTCTTAGGAAGAAGTTATAGCTTCTCTGGTACCAGATATCAGAAGCTTGAGAATGTGGGAATTAGACAAGTAGGGAAAAGGGCAACCATTTTATTTTTTTCTCCCTTCCCCTTCCTTACTATGTGTCACCCTTTCCCGAACCCTGCTATTTCTGTTCTGTCACCCATACAGATAGATGCTGTGAGAAATAATATAAAGTAAAAGAAAAAGGCCAAATTCATTTCCCTTCTAGCAGGATAATTTTCCATATTAGTGAGTGAATGGCCCAGAGAAATAATTGTTTCATTAAACTGCAAGTCAATAGCAGCAAGAAGTTACAGCAGCACTTGGCACTGTTGCCCAGACCTGTCCAGAATAGACATCACAGAAGGCTGAAGTGGCCCTTCAGCTTTATTTTCTTTACAGGTCCACAGTTCTCATGAGTCTCTGTTCAGCTCAGTCCCAGATATTGGGCTCCCATGGATGTTTATCTCTGAACCGCAGCCGAAATGGAAAACAGATCACCTTTAACAGCTTTTCTTTCCTCTTTCATTCTTAGTTCATGAAATGAAGATAACAAGTCTCTTTCTCCTTCCACTTTGCTCAATTAAAGACAGATGCCAGAAAATTTCTGATGGAAGATTGAAGCGCAAACATATGGAGAAATCTTTACAATCTAATTGTTGTCAGCTACGGAAACTTGGATGGTACTAGGAAGATCTTCCTAGCCAGCTGCAACAGTATGTGTGTATGTTAAGATAACCATCATATGTGTTCCCTTGTTAACATTTTTTAGGATGAATCAAATATTTTCTCTTGTTTATTACCATTTGTACGTCTCTTGGCATTACTGCAACATATTGTGAACCCCGATGTGCAAAGCCAGAAGACTGGAGAAAAGCTTATTCATAAATATTAATGCATATACAAGGACGCTGTTGAAAAAATTAAAAGTGATGGACTGTCAAATAGAAAGAAAACAAACTGTCTTTTCCTCAGACAAATGTAACTCTTTGGAACATTCAGTTTGTCAATCCTTCAGAAAAGCAGGTCCCTCCATGAAAAGACCTTTAAAAATCAACATTCTGTGACTAACTTAAAATCTATTCTGAAAACTACAGGGAGCCAATGGAGAGCATCAAGGATGGAAATAATGTTTTCATTGGAGGGATGTTCGTTTCCTAGAAGCAGGTAGACCCCCAGCATTTCAAACTAACACACCTCAGCCATGCAGAAAGAATGACTGAAAAGAAAGCTTTTGTGAAGTGGTAAAGTATAATCATCTCTATGTCACTCTCTGGGTGGTTGATCAAGCTGAAGCAAACTAAGATCTACGAATGCAAGAGGAAGTCACTGCATGCCTTTGGGAGGATTTGGCATATAGCGGCATTAAAGAAGAGTCACTCCTCCAAAACCGCCATTACAAGACCTGCCACGTATGGAAGAAACATCAGGAAACATCATATACAAAACTCCACTTTGCTGGAAGGTAAGCAAGCAGTAGGGTCTCTGCGAAGAGAAGCCTTCCAGAAGGCATTCAAGTCTAAAAGCCTTATCCTAGATATGTGGAGGTAAATTTTCCAAAGCCATTTATTCTTGAGATACAACAGAGAAGAACAGCATTGTGCACGTGCCAAACAAAAAAACTAAAGAGAGTAGGGGGTCCATTTTCAGCTGCTATCTGGCCAGTAAAATTACCTGGATAAACTTATATGGGATATTCAGCGGCATGGTCATGCTGCTAAACATAGCCAGTTTTCTGAAAAGTAGCCAGATAGGTTTATCCAGCTAACTTTAAGTCTGCTTCTATAACACGGCCAGAGTTAGCTGGATATACTACTTGCTTAACCCTGAAAATTGGAGTTAGCTGTAAAACTTATTCAACTACCTTAACTCCGCCCCCAAACGCCTCTGGAACACCTCCAAGTTATCCAGCTATGTTTTATCCAACTAACTATTTAGCCAGATAACTCAGAGGCAGTCAGCCAGCAGGACTTTTCAGATCCTGGCATGTGTCCAGCTAAGTCCCAAATTTAGCCAGATAAATGACCTGAATATCGACCTCCAAATATGCCTTGCAAGCATGAGCCATTAATGCAGAATCACTATTTTCCACTAGCATGCACATTTAGGGGGAATTCCCAGCAGGTCAGATGCATGGAAGAACCATGAGTACTTGTGAACCTGTGGATCTTCAAGCTAATATTCAAAGAGAAACTACCCAGGTAGATTCTCGTTGAAAATTAGTTTTGGCATTGCCCATGGATAGAAAAATACCTGGGGACTTTTTACCTGCTTCAACTGTGGGCAGAGTCCAGGTGGAAAAGTATGTGCAGGGATTTGAAAATCAAATATCTTCATGTATTTACCTCCCCCGCCCCCCCCCCCCCCCCAACCTTCTCCTGCCCCTGGGAAAGCCCCTTTTCCTGTGGCTAAATCCTGTGCAACTCGGCAACTAGATTTAGCTGCTGAGGAGAGGGCAATGTTCACTCCCAGGGATTTACCTTGGTAACTCCATTTGAAAATTGCTTAGATTCAGCTGAAAATATTCCTATATGTAGGCTCCTAAGCAGGGATGTGCTTTCATTTGAAAGAAAAACAAGACATTTCAATATTTCCTATTTCATTTCCTTTTGGAAAGGAAATGGAGGAAAAATCAATCTTTTTTTTTTTATTTTATATTTATTGCAATTTAACATTTTCACTGTCATGTTCATCCTTGAAAGAACAGAAATTAAATGGCATTAGCAAATAGAGATATTCCAATTTTTTCATATATATATATACATATAACAAGCCATTATAAATCAAAGTCCTCAACTGGGAGTATCCATTACATATAGAAGGCTCTTTACCAAATACACAGGTCGATACAGTAAAGTGTGCTCCGTCGGAGCGCACTGTCAGCCTGCTCTGGACGCGTGTTTTCCCTTACCCCTTATTCAGTAAGGGGAGGAAAACACGCGGCCCACCCGCGGCACCTAATAGCGCCCTCAACATGCAAATGCATGTTGATGGCCCTATTAGGTATGCGCGCGGGATCCAGTAAGTAAAATGTGCAGCCAAGCCGCACATTTTACTCTAAGAAATTAGCGCCGATCCAAAGGTCGGCGCTAATTTCTTCCGGCACCAGGAAAGTGCACAGAAAAGCAGTAAAAACTGCTTTTCTGTGCACCCTCCGACTTAATATCATAGCGATATTAAGTCGGAGGTCCCCAAAAGCAAAAAAAAGCAAAAAAAAAAAAAAAAATTTGAATTCGGCCCGCGGCTGTCGGGCCGAAAACTGGACGCTCAATTTTGCCGGCGTCCGGTTTCCGAGCCCGTGGCTGTCAGCGGGCTCGAGAACCGACGCCGGCAAAATTGAGCGTCGGCTGTCAAACCTGCTGACAGCCGCCGCTCCTGACAAAAAGGAGGCGCTAGGGACGCGCTAGTGTCCCTAGCGCCTCCTTTTCCCCGTGTGCACCACGTCGCCTCATTTGAATACTGGATCGCTCGCACTGGCGAAGGGCCGGTGCGTGCGCCGGGAGAGCGGGCGTTCGTCCGCTCTCCCGCGGTTTTACAGTATCGATCCGTAAATAAACAAAAAAGAATTCTAGGGTGACCCAACTCTGTGGAGTTACATAATTTTCATGTGATGGCAAGAAGAAAATATATTTTACATCCTGATACCTAATAAAACATTTACAAGGGAACCTCAAAGAGTTATGGTTTTGAGGTGTTGGGAGTGGATTCTTGGGCACTGCGGAGATGGCCACTCCCACGGGGAGGAGCCCCGTGAGGAACCGCAGTACGATTTGTCTTTTATTGTACAGCTGGATGATACCACCAGAGGTGGCAGTAGTGAGGTGATCCAGTAGAAGCAGTCCAGGGGTCCTTGGCAGAGGAGACCCGTCTCACAATGATAGATTTTACCAGCACACGGCGGTATAGGGAGTTACGGATGCAGGTTCCCAGTGCTGAGCTGTAGATGAGACAGACTGACAAAGGTTAGATTACTCACTAAGTTGGTAGCTGTATAGTTGGAGATTCCAGCAGGCAGAAGTAGTTGGATTACAGGCACCAAGGCAGGGACAGCAGGCCCTCGAGGAGCGAGTACCTGGTATCCCATATAGGCACCTGAAAGAAAGCAAAGGGCCCCCGGGGAGCGGGTACCCAGGTTAGATGAAATACCCTGAAGGCCAGAGAGAGTTTCCAGTGGCAGCACGGAAGTGGCAGAGTAGCTTAGACCGGAGGCATATCCAATCCTTGCTAACTCAAATTGTTAGCAAACGAAGGGCAGGCTAAATACCCGGATGGCGTGATGTCACTCGAGGGGGATGCCCCCGAGGTTCCCACCATGACGTGGATAAAGACGTGGGTGGCGTGCGTGCGCGCACCCTAGGAGGCTCTCAGGAGAAACATGGAGGATAGCCTTGCCATTGCCTTTCCGGGGTCGCTGGAGAGAGCGGCATGCAGATGCAGCGGTAACCATCTTCCCAAGACTAGTGGAGAGAGCAGAAAGAAAAGTTAGGCACAGAGGTTGAAGCCATCTGAGACTGACGGACGCAACACAAAGTAAATGAGGCTCCCATTTGAAGTATCTTAGGTCTCATAATTAGAAACTGCTTTCTTCTTTTTTGGGTATCCCTGGTTACATCAGGGAATATCTGAATTTTAGTACCCATTCCTTATCTGTAGCAAGTAAAGGAAAAACAATTAAGGTAGTGGGTTGAGCAATTGATGAATCTGAGGACTCTAACATTTCTGGTATGTTCAGAGGTGTTAATACTTGGAAATTTGTCTTCCAAGAAGGTACATAATATATTCTCGACAGGGGTGGTAATGCTTGCTGGGGAATCTTTAAAATTTTCACTGCATATCTATTCCACATCTCCTTAGCTGATATTAATGGCACTTTCGGGAAATTAATCAATCTTAAATTTTTCCCACGTATCTGATTTTCTAAATTTTCAACTCTTCTGGTCAGATATTTATTTTCCTTTATTAGAGCTACATGTTGATCATTCATTTTCACTATATCTTGACTAATAGAGTCCAGTGCCCGATCCCTCTTAATATCCTCCTCTTGTATCCTTTTGATTGTAATTCAATGTCCAACTTTTTCTTAGTTAAAGGCTTCAACTGTGATATTACATTGTTATTTAAAATAACCAGGGTTTCCCAAATTGCCTCTAATGAAAAGACCAAAGGTCTTACCAACTGTGTCGATTTCGCTTCTTTCTAAACAGTCTCAGGCAAGGTATTGTCGATATCGGCAATAATTTGAAACAATCCTTCCATTGGGATTCCTCCGGAGACGCCGTCCCCAACGGCTTCAATCACAGTGTGCTTCGGTGTTGGTCCCATGGCTCCTCCTATGTCGCTGACCTCATCAGTGAGCGACAGGAGAGTCATCAAAGAAGCTGTTCTCACTGCCGCGGGATTCCCCGGGAGTGTTCTTTGCATCAGGGACAGCGATATTATAGAGTCAAGGAGAGAGTCTGGTATCCCCATGACTTCTTGACTCTCTTCCAGTGACTGCATCTCACCTGGGTAGGTACTCCACGCACGATATGGGCATCCTTCGGGTCAATCGCCCGACTTACTGGGGGGGCTTCCAATACCAGCCTTTCCTGAGCCCATCGTTTACGGCCTGAATGAGGCATTAAATCTTAAGAAAAGGAATAATTTCCATAAGGAAAAGTAGAGAGACACTCAGCGCAGCTGGATCAGTCCGCCATCTTGGATCCAGACACCAAAAATCAATAAAATTTTGTTCATTTTTTGTTTTGTTTTATTTTCAGTATAGCAGCAACCCCAACCCTCCTCCCCCTCCCCACACACAAATCCCCTCACTATAAACTCCCCTTGCCTTCTACACTAAAATCCTTCCCCAGATCCTCTCCCCATTGCCACTCTCCCTGGAACCCTTTTATTCCATCCATAGTGTGAACTAGGGTCTGGAACGATCCTCAGTGGCCCTTGCCCCATTGGTGTCTATTCCAGAATGGAACATATCAGAATGGCTGATGGGTTACCCAGTGCCTTTTCGATGTTTGCTAGACAACATGGTTTCAAGGAGTTTCGTTCTGTCCCACAAAATGGGCTACTCCATGGAAAGAAATGTTTTAGAGGCTACAATCTCAATCAACAATGAGCACCTACAAACATCTGTATACAGAAAGCCAAGAGACAATGTGGAAATTTATATAACTCCCAGTACACCAGGGGCCACATTCCCATTCTTGGGAAGCAGGGTAGTTACTATCCCGAGGTGGGGAAATAAAGCTCCTGGGCCGTAAGCTTGGAGCAGGGCCACTACCAGGCTGAGAATACTCCACACAAGACTCAAGTTATGCTTCAAATAATAAATAGTTTACTGAAGAATCTTCAGACTGAAACATATTGACAGCTCAGGTATGAGCAGAAATTAAACAGAATTACAGATCCAGCAAATCTTTTACTCTTCTCCTTATAGCTCCTCTCCTTAGTAACAGTTTCTTCCTAAGGCAACTCAGGTGATTTTGTTTCTTCTCTCTTCTCAGCTTTGGAGAACCCTAGCCTAGCCCTCTCTTTAATTTCTTCAGTTATCAAATAGTTACAAGAATGTCCTGCTCAGCTCAAGGAAAAATCCTTCTGGTGCATCATCAGGATCCTCCGAGACCCAAAACAAGTTCCCTCTGGCAGCTGGATAACTTGTCATATATATATATTCAGTGGGACAAACGTCCTGCTGAATACACCAGCTTAAAGTTATCCGGCTACCTTTAGCCAGATAAAAAAAGCCTAACTGATTGTGCATAGCTCTCTTATTCCAAGTGGAAAGGAAAGCAGCCATGGCTCTCTGTTCCCCTTTTATGCAGATTGCTGGTAATTGTGACAGATGAGCACAGGATGTCTTTCAGCTGTCTCAATGAGACCAATCCCCTTCTTCCAACTGGTCTTCTCCAGCCAAAACTGGCATAGGTGCTACAGCTATTAAGGTGAGTCACTGTCTCTGAAACCAGTGAGAAATTACTTCAAAAGGGAAACTCCTTATTCCAACACTTCACCGAGACTTTAGCAATTCCATGCCAATGGAAATGGAGAGAGTAAAAAGAAAGCCGGTAACAGACGCTATTTATTGATTGATTGACTGGAAATGTCTTATAGCCCGCTCAGCACAACAACTTGCTGTGCTAGGCAGGGAACATTGCAATATAAACATTAAAAATTAACAAGTGAATTTGAAAAGCCCTGGCACCCCAAAACCTGGAGTTACGTGAGTATCTCGGGCCGGCACGACCCAGAAGCATTTTAAAAGGCACCCTAGTACGTGTGTATCTCCCGCTATACATTAAAAAAAAATGTCTCAAAAATGGGGCAGAGTGTGGGTGTGGTCTGGCTGATGCATGGGCATTCCTAGATTTCTCAATGAAACCAGCGCATAAAGACTTGCGCGCACAGGCGCATGCCAGTGTCCCCTGCCGCGTAACCTTTCTTCTGCTATGCATGGCGTGTAAGTCCTAAAACACAAAAATGTAAAGAGGTGAGTGGGGTTTTAAAGGTCAGGGTTAATGGGGTAAAAGGAAAGCTATTTAACTAGGGGGGTCAGGAAGTCCTATCCCTTACTTGGGTGAACTGGGAATGAACTGGGAAAATGGCCAATTGCATTGGCATGCTTCCCTTATTAAAACCGCCCACTTATGCAGTACAGGTGGCGTCTACACGTCCATTATAAAATCGTGCGCACACGTATACGTGTTCACCCTATTTTATAAAATGCATGCATATACGCATCTATATTATAAAACGGCCATGGACTTTTGTGTGAGCCAGCACACGCATGAACACCTGCACTCGCGTACCGGTTTTAAAATTCAAGTTATCCAGCTAAATGCTGACTTTGGAATATTTTAGACATATATCTCAAAATTTAAAAGGGCTCTAGGGGTGATCCAGGAAACTATAGACCAGTGACGAGAAAAGTAGTGGAAACCATTCTAAAGATCAAAATCACAGCGCCTATAGAAAGTCATGGTTTAATGGAACACAGTCAACATGGATTTACCCAAGGCAAGTCTTGCCTCACAAATCTGCTTCATTTTTATGAAGGGGTTAATAACCGTGGATAAAGGTGAACCAGTAGATGTAGTTTATTGGATTTTCAGAAGGCATTTGGCAAAGTCCCTCATGAGAAGCTTCTAAGGAAACTAAAAAGTCATGGGATAGGAGGCAGTGTCCCTTTTGGATTACAAACTGGTTGAAAGACAGGAAATAGAGAGTAAGTTTAAATGGTCAATTTTCTCGGTGGAAAAGGGTAAACAGTGGAGTGCCTCAGGGATCTGTATTTGTACTGGTGCTTTTCAATATATTTATAAATGATCTGGAAAGGAATACAATAAGTGAGGTAATCAAATTTGCAGATGATAGAAAATTATTCACAGTAGTTAAATCACAAGCGGATTGTGATAAATTGCAGGAGAACCTAGTGAGACTGGAAGATCGGGCATCCGAATGGCAGATGAAATTTAATATGGACAAGTGCAAGGTGATGCATATCGGGAAAAATAATCCATGCTGTAGTTACACGATGTTAGGTTCCATATTAGGAGCTACCACCCAGGGAAAAGATCTAGGCATCATAGTTGATAGTACATTAAAATCGTTAGCTCAGTGTGCTGCAGCAGTCAAAAAAGCAAACAGAATGTTAGGAATTATTAGGAAAGGAATGGTTAATAAAACATAAAATGTCATAATGCCTCTGTATCACTCCATTTTGAGACCTTGAGTGCTGTGTACAATTCTGGTCGCCACATCTAAAAAAATATATAGTTGCGATGGAGAAGGTACAGAGAAGGGCGACCAAAATGATAAAGGGGATGGAACAGCTCCCCTGTGAGGAAAGGCTAAAGAGGTTAGGGCTGTTCAGCGGAGAATAGATGGCTGAGGGGGAATATGATAGAGGTCTTTAAAATCATCAGAGGTCTAGAATGGGTAAATATGAATTGGTTGTTTATTCTTTCGGATATTAGAAGGACTAGGAGGCACTCCATGAAGTTAACAAGTAGCACATTTAAAATTAATTGGGGGGAAATTATTTTTCACTCAATGCACAATTAAGCTCTGGAATTTGTTGCCAGAGGATGTGGTTAGTGCAGTTAGTGTAACTGGGTTTAAAAAATGGTTGGATAAGTTCATGGAGGAAGAGTCCATTAACTGCTGTTAATCAAGTTATCTTAGAGAATAGCCACTGCTATTACTGGCATCAGTAACATGGGATCTACTTAGTTTTTGGGTACTTGCCAGGTACTTGTTGCCTGGATTGGCCACTGTTGGAAACAGGCTGCTGGGCTTGATGGACCTTTGATCTGACCCATCATGGCAATTTCTTATGTTCTTAAATCAATACATCAATAATATAATTACAAAGGACAATATGAGCAAGATCCTTTGATTTTCCATGGGAGGAAAAGAAAGTAAAAAATGCATTTTTCCTCCCATAGGAACTCATAAGAACTACACAGGCAAGGCAGGAGTAAATCTATTTGAGACAGAAGCCATGGCAAAATGAATTAAAGCCAGCATGAATCCAGGTGGGTGAAGAGTTAGAGGGGGTAAATTTGATAATTGAAAGGTCCATATTCCAAGGCATTTAGCTGAATAGCTCACAAGTTATCCAGTTAAATGCTGTATTTTGAATATTTTAGACATATATCCGGCTACATTCTAGCCAGATATCTCACTATCTGGCTAAATGTAGCCACATAGTATAAAGGCATTCTGGAAGCATTTCTGGGAGGAGTTAGGTTAGTATCAGATAAATTATCCGGCTAACTCTGGTCATGCTGTAAAGCTATCCTAAAGTCACCCAGATAAACTTATCTGGCTATCTTTATGATACCCAGTTTTATTCAATAGTGTGGCTGCACCACTGAATATCCCACCAAAGTTAGCCAGATAAGTGTATCCGTCTCACATTGCAATCCAGCCACTGACTGAATATAGACCTCAAAGAATATAAATGAATTTTATGCCTTGTGTGTTCCAAATCTCATTTTTTTCTGGCCCTTCCAATTACATTTTGGATGTTTCAAAACCCAGCAAATAGTGGCCAAATATCCCCTTTTTAACTGCAGACTTTGGGCTGCAGTTTAGTGTAGACCTTATGGGCTGAATAGAGTTTTCAATTCCTTTTGTCATCTTAGAGCATGTTCATATACGCAGTGATCTGAATTTTTTGTAGTGCTGCTGTCATTTCCTTCCTAGCATGCCTGGCTGTCCCCTATAATTTTCATTCTATGAGTATGTGTCCTGGGACTGTGAAAGTGAGCTTGGACAACTGAGCCATCATGGCACAAAATGCTTGTAAAAATCAAAGGGCAGAGACTGCCTGAGAAGAAATCAGAGACCTTGGTCTCCCTTTCTTTTATGCACATTTCAAAGATTCCGCAACCCGCTATTTAATTTCAATGTAGCCATTTGTCCAATTGCCCATCTATCACAGGAGCTGCCCAGATCACGGTACTGAACAGTGAAGCATATTTTGATAACCTCTTAGATTTTAGTCATGTTTGTTTAAAATTTGTGCAGGCATCCGATGATGGGCAGTTGCCTCCAAAGATGGCAGCAGCCTGCAATAGCAGCTGATTGGATTTGTTCATGAGCTTGGATGTGTGCAGTGCAGTCTTTTGTGAGAGAATAGTAATCTGAGGTTATTTGCCATGATCTTAATTTGCAACCTAGACAACAGTGAGTGAGTCATTTTGCTTACTAGTGATATCAGACTTTGCTCTTCAAAGGTAATTTATAATAAAGGAAAGCAACGTTTGTCAATGTTTTAATTCCCAACTCATGGTGATGCCTTAGAACTGCATAAAAGATTTCTGACAGTGGATTTGTACCCAAGTGAGATGTGGCATGATGGTTGTAACAAATAATTATGCAAACCTCCTGAAGTGTGATAGTTTTTATTATTGTTTGGCCCAGAATGTGGGTTTTTCTTCCAGCCACAGCATGCCAAAGGCTTGATTGGGCAACAGTGGGGTTAGAGGTGTTGACATGAGCATCAAGTAAGAATACACATCTGGAACACTGGTGGTGTAGCAGATGTTGGTGTTCTGCTGGACATCTGATCTGGCATTCTTTCATGTTCTCCATGAATAGGTATCTTCGTTTTCATGGGGTTTTTTTGTTCTTCCCAGGAATTTATCAGTATTTATTGTAACAAACAAAAATGGGAAAACTTTAGTGGAAAAATGAAACATTTTTTTCCATTGATATTTCTCCCATTTTTGTTAGTTATAATAAACACTGATAAACTCCAGGGGGGATATAAAAGAAAAACTGAAAATGAAGGTCTCTATCTATGAAATAACTTGGGTATAAGTTGTTTTCATAACAAATGCATTAGAAGATTTAAGATGACTTGTTTGCAAAGAGATGGTAACTTTCAAACTGGCGCACAGGCGCACATTGGAGCATGTGCGTCAGCCTGCGCTTAGGGACGTGACCATTTTGTAACTTGCATGCATATTTGTGTGCATGTTATAAAATAGCCTGGCTGCACACATGTGTGCCAAATTTTAAGTGAGCAAGTGCATGGGCTTGCAATCCCGTTTCTATCACGTAAAAGGGGTGTGCACCCATGCCATTCCGTTTACCAGTTTGCACAGTTTACCATTTACCAGTTCACCCAGTTAACAGCTAGGTTCTCCAGCCCCACCCGGTTTGATAGCCTAAACTCCCCCCAGATCCATTAAACCCCTCAGAAATGACTCAGTCCTTTTATTTTATAACTTACACGTCATCCATAGCAGAAGTACAGTTACGTAGCTTGGGACCTCGGAGTGCGCCAGGGTGTGTAAGTATTTACGTGCACATCTTTTGGCCACGCCCAGACCACACCCACAGCCCGCCCCTTTTTGGAGAAACTTTTTAAAATGTGCATGCTGTGGCATTTACATTTGTATCTGGGTGCTTTTTAAAATATGAACGGAGTGCACAAGCCTGACTTCTTTGCCCATCACCTAATTAATGCGCATGCCAGGCTTTTAAAATTCATCTTAAAGTATTATCCAACAATTCAGAGTAACTTTCTGTTGTCTACTGGTATGCATTTATGGCACCTGGACTGCAAGACCGAGCAGGAAAATCTATTCATAGTACAAATGAATGTGCCTCTTGGTCTTTTGTTTTTTATTTGCTCTGTGTAATTTGAATATTATATCTATTTGTTATGGCACTGTGCACCTTCAGGATGCTTTATGAATAATAGACCATGATGGTATCTGAAGTTTCCCAGGAGAAGAGAAATGAATCCTATCCTTTTCAATTCCCATTGAATAAATTGCTAAAGGTTTTGATAAAGGCCTGCTGCAGTCTTCTGAAGCCAGCAGGTATCTCCAGGATAGAGGGAAAAAAATGGCAGATTAATACTTACAGCTACCCTTAGGCATTTGGACACTGTCTGACCTCCCCCCCCCCCCCCCCCCCCCCCCCCCCCCCCCGCCAAAGAATAGTGCAGCAGCACAGCTGATGACATAAAACAAGTGACTCACATAGCAGGGTTATTGCCTTACTGGGATGATAAGGAAGACAAAACATTTTTCAGGAGCCAGGAAATATTTATATTTTTCCTTATAATTTCATCTTTTTATTTTTGCCTACTCTGCCTTTTGGTAAATTCACCCCTGAAAGGAGATGGGTGTTGAAAAATACCAACTTGGACTATCTTATTCTCATTTTTTGGTGTGTATCACCCCTCCTTGCATGACATACTTCTTGTTCATATTAGTCTGAATGGGGATTTGTTAATGGTTATACAGAGTCAATGGTGGAGCAGCTCTTGAGCATTTGAATTTGCATTTTCCTGATCGTCCTGGAGAACTAGTTAAGCTGGAGGGAGAGATGAAGTGGAAAAGGCTGATTGGTGTCAAGGATGAAAGGAGAATGGATTGAGGTATGAGAAGGAAGAAGCTTGAGCGAAGGAAGAGCAAAGAAATGCAAAAAAAAAAGTTAAAGAAATCACAAAAACTAGAGCAAATAGATTTTAAAAAAGGTAAATTATAAGGAAAAATATATATTTTCCTGACTCCTGAAAAATGCATTCTTATTGTTTTCTTTTATGCCAGTTTTTTAAAAAGGGCTCCAGGGGTGATCTGGGAAACTATAGGCTGGTGAACCTGACATTGGTGACAGGCAAAATGGTAAAAGCCATTCTTCTTCAAAAAAAACTCACTGGCCATGTAGATAACCATGGCTTAAAGGTGGAAAGCCAGCATGGTTTTAGCAACTGGAATTCTTGTCATACCAGTCTTGTAGGGTTTTTTGAAGGTGTAAATAAACATGTAGACAAAGGTGAACTGGTTGATATCTGGATTATTAGAAGGCAGTCACAAAGTCTCCCATGACTGACTCCTCAGGAAATTCAAATGTCATGGGATAGGAAGCAATATCCTATTGTGGACTGGTAAGTGCTTAAAAGACAGGCAAAGGTCAGTTTTCCAAATTTGAAAAGTCATTAGTGGAGAATCATGTGCTTTTTAATATATTTATACGTGAGCTGGAAAAGGAAATGACAAGAGAGGTGATCTGATTTATTTATTTATTTTATTTAACAGTTTTATATACCGAATTTCTTGTAAGAGGTTACAAATCAAAACGGTTTACATTGTAACAGAAACAGTGCCTCAAAGAATGCAATTACATAAAACAAAGGAATACAGAACTAGGATCATGAAACTATTGATCAAACCAGGGTATAAATCAAACTACGATACAAGGCAAGAGTTAATGGGTTCCTAGTGATAGAACTGATTTAATTCATCTGGCGTCTGATTTAAGCAAAGGCCTGCTTGAAAAGCCAGGTTTTGAGTCTTTTCTTAAATGTGACCGGGCAGTGTTCCAGCCGGAGGTCTGGTGGAAGAGAATTCCAATGTGTTGGTCCAGAGGCTGAGATGGCTCTCTTACTTAACGAGGTTTTTAAAGGGGGGACCTGGAGTGTGTCTTTATATGCTGCTCTTACCGGCCTGGATGGTAAGTGCGGTCGGAGAGGGATCTCGAGTTCTAGTGGGGTGATGTTGTAGAGAGCTTTGTGAGTAATGGTGAGAGCTTTGTACAAGATTCTGTATTTGATCGGGAGCCAGTGGAGGTTCATCAGGATGGGAGTGATGTGGTCCCTTTTTTTTAGTCCTGGTAAGAATTCTGGCTGCTGCATTTTGCAGCATCTGTAATGGTTTGATAGTAATGGCAGGAAGGCCGATCAGAAGAGAGTTACAGTAATCTACCTTTGAGAAGATGATTGCCTGGAACACAGTACGGAAGTCATGGAAGTGGAGGAGAGGTCTCAATCATTTTAATACTTGAAGTTTGAAAAAACAGTCCTTAGTCGTGTTGTTGATGAAACTTTTGAGGCTCAGTTGTTTATCCAAGATGACTCCTAAGTTTCTGACTTGGGGAGAGAAGTTAGGAAGGGTTGTGGAATGCAGGTTGGGCAGTGTGATATTTCCATCGTGAGAGATGAATAGGAGTTCTGTTTTGTTAGTGTTCAGGATCAAGTTGAGGCTTGATAGAAGGCTGTTAATAGACTTAAGGCAGGTATCCCAGAAAACAAGGGTTTTGTTTAATGATTCTGTGATCGGTAGAAGGATTTGAACATCATCCGCGTACAGATAATAAATTAGATTTAGTTTGGAGAGGAGTTGGCAGAGAGGGAGCAGGTAGATATTGAAGATTTGCAGTTGACCCAAAATTATTCCAAGTTGTTAAAACAGCAGCTGTTTGCAAAGTACTGCGTATGGATCATGTGAGCATAGCAGACTGGACATCTGAATGGCAGATGAAATTTAATTTGGAAAAGTGCAAAGTGATGCACATAGGGAAAAATAATCCCAACAATCCCAATGCTAGGTGTTGTACTGGGAGTCCCCACCCAGGAAAAGGACCTTGGTGTCCTTGTGGAGAATACATTGAAATCCTCAGCTTAGTGTATGGCAGCGGTCAAACAAGCAAATAAAATGTTAGGAATCCTCCAAAAAGGAATGGAGAATAAAATGGAAAATATCATATTGTCTCTGTATAGATCTATAGTGCAACAGCATCTTGAGTACTATACGCAGTTCTGGTTGCCCCATTTAAACCAAAACAAAACATAGTGGAACTAGAAAAGGTCCAGAAGAGGGCAATACAATTGGTAATGGGGATGGAACAGCTCTCCCATGATAATCTATACAGGTTATGGCTTTTCATCTTGGAAAAGACACAGCTCGGAAAGGACATGATAGAAGTTTATCAAATCATGAGTGGGGTGGAATGGGTAACTAAAGGACGGTTATTTGCCCTTTCCAGTAACAGTAAAACAAGGAGACCATCCATGACACTAACAACCAGCAAATGTAAAACCATTGTAGAAAGTGCTTTTTCACTCAGGACACTATCAAGCTGTGCAGTCTGTTGAGGTCACGGTCAAGGAGACCAGCATAGCGGGTTATGAAAGAGGTTTGGACAAGTTCCTGGAGGAAAAGTCCATAAACCACTATTAGCCAGATAGACTAAAGCTATTACTATCCCTGGGAGTAACAGAAATTAGATGTATTTCATGGGATCTGCCAGGTACTTGTGACCTGGATTGTGAGACAAGATGCTGGGCTCGATGGACCTTGGTCTGACCCAGCATGCAATTCTTATGTTCTTATATTATATTATTTCTCATGCTCTTTTCTCCTTCTCCCTTCTCAGTTTTTTCATGTATTTATTCTTTTAGATTTTTTATTTAAACTTTTCCATCTTTTTCTTATTTATTCATTTTCCATGTTTTTATATTTCCTCTCCCCTCCCCTTTTTCACTTAGTCTTCTATTATCTTTTGTTTGTACATTTCCAACCTTCTGCCATATTTCTTTTGTGCATGTGTCATTTCTATGTCCCATTTCTTTTCTGTCATTTCTTTACTTTTTTCCATTTGTTTCACTTTATTCCATCTTCCATTCTCGCCTTCTGTCTCATTTTCATCCTTCTCCTTTTCTCTTCCTGTTTCTTCAAACCTAGAATATAAGAACATGATACTTGCCATATTGAGTCAGTCCGAGGATTCATCAAACCCAGTATCTTGTTTCTAACAGTGGCCAATCCAGATCACAAGTACCTGGCAGGATCCTAAAACCCATGGATAAATAGTGTCTTTCTCTCAGTCTACTTAGTTAATAACAGTTTATGGACTTCTCCTCCAGGAACTTATCCAAATCTGTTTTAAACCGAGCTACACTAACTGCCTTAACCATATCCTCTAGTAAGGAACTCCAGAGCTTAATTGTGCATTGAGTGAAAAAGAATTTTCTCTGATTTGTTTTAAATGTGCTACTTACTAATTTCGTGGCATGTCCCCTAGTTTTTGTATTTTTTGAAAGAGTAAATATCCAATTAACATTTACCAATTCTATTACGCTCATGATTTTATAGATCTCTATCATATCCCCCTCTCAGCCATCTCTTCTCCAAGATGAACAACCCTAACCTCTTTAGGTTTGCCTCATAGGGGAGCCATTCCATCCCCTTTGGGGCCATCTATAAATAATGCCACGCTCCAACAGGAGGGGGGAGGGTTACCACGTTTGTGATGGGGGGGGGGGTTCTAAGTTGAAAGGGTGTTTGAGATTTGTGACCAAGTGTGACGAGAGGGAGTGGGTTGATTTCATGCCAAAAAAGTGTGATGTCATTTACGCACATCCCCTTTATCATTTTAGTTGCCCTTCTCTGTACCTTTCACAAATCACTTAAGGTTCCTGGTTTGCAAAACCGGCATCACAGGTCATAGAAGAGAGGTTGGCATGTCTAGTGTTAACGGGACTGACCAATAGGTGGTGGGGGGAGATTGAAAGGACTGAGATAAAATGAACTGTAAAAGGATAAGAGAGAAAGTGAAATTAAAGGGACGCAGAGAAAAAGCAGAGAAGGAATATTGTTGCAAAAACAAAATGGGAGAGGGACTGAGAGAGAAAGGACACTTGGGGGGAGGTAGGGGAGTGTAAAAAATTCCCCAGTTAGTTGCAAATGAAGACTCTTAGGATGTCAGATCCTAGCCTGGGTTCCAATTGAGTTGGAGACCCAAAGAGGCAGGAGAAAACCACGGGCTCTGCTGTATGGAGTTATAGAGTCTACTTTAGGCACACAGACATGCCAAATAATTTTCCGGTAATTACATAATGATCTCAGTAAGACATGATTAACGTGAGAATGCCAAGATCAGGAAAAATAGCAATTTACCCTCCTAAATTAGCAGTCTGAAAATTACCCTCCCTCAATACAGCTAAAATTATGTGCAGTGTTCCACATTTACGGGAGGCATTCTAGGCAGAATCTGAATATAACATTATACTTAAAGCTTTTGATTTTAGGTTTTAGCCAATAAACACAGAAAAGACACCCATAATGGAAAAAATAAAATAAACTAGTTAATTGGATAAACACTGGAAAGACAACACTTCCCCTATTAATCTCTCACCTCTCCTTTTGCCTACCCTGGATCCTCTGCTTTGTTTTCGTGACCTTTTCCATGCTAACAACTTTATCTTAGAATTAAAGATTTATAATTGCCTTTTCAGGCAGTAAACCAGTTCAAAGCAGATTACAAATACAAGGTGAAAATGAGTTAAAAACAGAAAAAAAAAAACAACCCCAAAATATAAAATATAAAAAGCAGGAGCAAAAACCCATGGGTTCTTTGTACCTGTAGATAAATTAACAAGAAAACAGTGTGCAGAGGCTAATAGTGTTATGCTCAATTCTCAGTCTCAGAGCTCTTGAATAAAAATATTTACACCTGAAGAAATACTCCTTTCAAAGACTACGCTAGACACCATTAGCTCTCCACACTGTTTTGCAAATTTATTTTTTGGCTGGGTGTGTTGTCACATCCCATTTTTCAAATTACTTTTCTACCTGTAACAAATTTCAAAGGAAAATTAGGCATATACTTTACTTTCCCATTAAAATTTGGTGCAAAATCCATAGGTAAAAAGTACCCACAAACTTTGCACCAGAGCAAAAAGTTTGAGAATTGTCTCCTAAGAAGGACTTGAATATGGCCATGGAAGGGGAGTCAGGGCTGCTCGAGTGGCAGCCCCGGGTTGAGTCGGGGGTCAGCCCTGACCCCCATTCAATCTCTCCTTTTTGTCGCCCAACTTTTTTTTTTGGACAGCTCTTTAAATGTTGAGGCGGGAGCTTCGGGACCTGTGTTAGGGACCTGGGCCACCCGCCCAGGTCCCTAACACATTTACTGCATTTGAAGGCCCAGGTCCACCTCACATTTACTGCATTTGAAGTAGGCGTTATTTTATCACAGCTGACCATCTTCTCGGTCAGCCACAATAAAATATTTGCATCAAAATGCCTATGAATGACCACCTTTATATATGTTTGCATTATTCATGTGTGCCAATTGCATGCAAATAAGGTCATTTTAGTAGGGGAGGGTGCCAGGATGGCATATGCAAAATAATCCATATATTGAGCAAAGCACCTCGATAGTGCTCTATCGCGCAATATATGCTGTTTAACGCGTGTTAGAGCATAAGATAGATAACACTGCATACTGGCGTTTATTCGGCTAACTTAACTGAATAAGTGGTTCCATCCTGGTATTCTGCACGCCATCTCTGAGATAACCAAATAACTTTTTAGCCAAAAAAAATGTTACCAAACTATCTCAGGTGAGCATGGTGGGATTTTTAAATCCTGTAATTTGTTTGGTTAAGTCCACACTTAGTGGACAAATGGTGTTAAATATCAGGGTCAATGTTTTTTTAGTCCTTTTTAACCAAGCCTGAAAATACTTTATCGGTGATTATTCCATCCATCCATCTATCTGGTGGATCAATAACCTCTACGTCTGGGTCCAATTGAAGGCAAATTTGGGAGAGGATGGAGTATGATCTTGACACTTATTCTATTGAAAGTGACCGCAAGCCAATAAGAACAAGGCCCTTTTCAACAGGGTCAAGGAATAAACATTTTCTTTGCCCTTACACACGCATGGTTTGTTCTCACTCGTTTATATTCAGATAGAAATTGAGTTTACTAATGTGTGCAGATTTACAGGTCTGACCACAACTTATTTCAGTGAATCTAAGCCCTTTCGGTAAATTTTATAGGTTCATAAAAGCTCCCTGCCAAAGTAGAGTATAAATTGCTCCATGAATCACAAGGTGATTAGCCTTTTTTTTTTTCAGTTTAATCCATTAATATCACTAGATGAATACTTTTAAGATTCTTTGTAATGTATATCACAGTTTATATTTTTGGCATGACTGGGCAGTAACATTTTAGGCACATAAGCTGTTCCTTTGAATTTTTTGATGATCAGTTCACTAGCATTGCTTTTGCTATTGGCTTTTTGAAGTTAATGTTTAAAATTGTTTTATATTTGCTGAAGGACCAAATGCACAGTAGCACCCCAAATCTTGAATTTGTGGACCAGGAAGACCGGTTGCTCTTTGCCACACACTAAGGCCCTTTTGAACTTGCTAAAAACCACTTAAGATTGTAGAAAAAATATCAATATCCCATCATTTTAAATTGGAGGACTGAACGGGCTGCATAGGGATAACTGCTTATCCAAAACAGGAAATAACATTGCCACTGGATGCCAGAGACTGGATATTCTTTTGTGGATTTGGGGGCCTATGCAATCAACTTTAGCATGCATTCTAAGGCTTTTGCGAGCATTCTAATAAAAGCAAGCTATGCCATAAGGCCTATTAAAGTAATCCAGAAACAGGTTAACATGAGCATGCAAAACCTACATATGCCCATGCATGCAAATGAAGGAATGTCATAAACAAATGAAAGTTTAGCATGAGCAAAATAAGTAATATAATTTATTCACTTTCCATGTCATTTAACAAACGCTCACTAATGGATAAACGCTATAACTACCTTGGACAAAATAATATCTTCTAATATGCACAATATTGAGGGGGCTCAGCTAACTGCAAAGAGAGGGCCTGAAAAAATGAATCAATAGGCCCTTGAGAATAAATAGAGTTGACCACACCTCTTTGCTAAAACAAAACACTTTTTATAGGAATTCTTACACACAAATATTTATACTTCAAAAAGGTCTTCTCACACAAACCAATTACACATCACAGAAGCATTGTTCCATACCTCACAACATACAAGGCACAGAGGTTTCACAGTGATGTGCAAATAGGCAAGTCCCGAGGTAATAGTATGAGTGCAAAGCCACATTTAGATACAGGCAACATAAGCCTAGGGAGCCAAGTATTGAAGATGCCCCAAAACTGAGATTCCCACCAGCTCAGAGTGGTCCCTTATCCCGCTCTCTGCAGTAATTCTGAATCTGGCCCTGATTCCTGGTGGTCTGTCACTAGTGCAAGGCAGGACACACAGGTGGTATCCTCTCATTTTTGGTGGCAGAAGTGGAATCAGGGCAGCTCCGATGTGCATGAAGAGACCAGAGAAAGTTACTGGACTATAGACCAGATCGCCAAGAGATGTGGATGGATCTACAGGAGCAGCCCAGACTGATGGGAGAGATTCAGAGGCCCCATTTCAGCTATGCTCTGGTAAGCCTGCCCAGGGGACAGCTAAACCCGCTAGTATATAAGCAGAGCGGTACAGCCCTGAAAGACCATATTTTTCCTTGCTGTTGGTAAGCGTATCTGATGGATGGCTAGACCTACATGAGAATCAATGCACTTTCTTAGGTGCGGGTCTTAGCCTCAGACTCCATACAAACCCTCCTAGAATGCTCAACTTTAAACTTACCAGAGCTCCCCTGTGTGAATGCCTGAAATCGTGGTTCAGTGAGCAGGATATCTACTAGCAGATCAGAGGTTTGCAGGTTCAAGATCAGATAGACCTTACAGAAATGGCATGTCAAAAAAGGGGTATGTGTATCTCATTTTCTCATAGCAGCCAGCCATAGTGCTTTCCAACTTGAGGGAAACTCTATTAATCTCATAATCCCCATATGTAGGGCTGCTTTATTACGTCCTACAGAAATTAAGCTTAAAACTGGGAATGTCTTATGTTTAACTTCTCATCAGATGTTTTTCTAATAAGTTTCCTGTATCAGTACAATAACTACCTTTAAATTTTACCACTTTCATTTTTGGCTGATTATTTAGATAGGCTTTTATAATATTTGATTACAGAGTTTTCCTTTGACTTGTTTAGATAGATTGATGAAAAATGTTTTATTATACTTATTAGGATGTTTAGACTTTTGTTTAGTATTAGATATTCAATTTTTTATTAGAACTGATATTACTCATTTTTCTGTTAGATTAATGAATAATGTTTTATTTATTATGATTTTCTTATATATGATTATTATTATTATTATATCTGTTATGGAGTCTCAATTTAGTGGACCCTTGGGCCGACCTGCAGGAGACTGGGATAGGTGTTCAATGTCTCTAGTATGTGGCAGGCCGGGAGGCAGATGTGCAGGCAGGACGTAGAGGTGCTCTTCACCCTGGAAGCTGGGGCTCCCCCGGGAGGAGCCCGTAGGAGCCCAGCCGCTGGGACTTAGGCGGCTTCACCCTGGAAGCCGAAGGCCCCCTGGGAGGAGCCCGTAGGAGCCCAACCACTGGGACTTAGGCGAGTTGATAATCAGGACTGAGAACTGGAACCAGACTAGAACAGTAGACAGGAACTGTAGCAAGACTCGGGTACTGGAACCAGGCAGGAACTGTAGCAGGGCTCGGGTACTGGAACCAGGCAGGCAGGAACTGAAGCAGGACTCGGGTACTGGAACCAGGCAGGAACTGTAGCAAGACTCGGGTACGGGAACCAGACAGGAACTATAGCAGGACTCGGGTACTGGAACCAGGCAGGAACTGTAGCAGGACTCGGGTACTGGAACCAGACAGGAACTATAGCAGGACTCGGGTACTGGAACCAGGCAGGAACTGTAGCAGGACTCGGGTACTGGAACCAGGCAGGAACTGTAGCAGGCAAGCAGGAACCAAGCAGGTACTGTAGCAGGCAAGCAGGAATGGAGCGAGTACCAAGGCAACTCACTCCGGGGCACGAAGCAACAGGGAACCACCAGGTAAACCCATTGCAAGGCAAAGACTGAGTGTCCACGGCCGGCTTATCAAGGCCACGGCGTCTGACATCAGGAACTGGGCGGAGTCACCACTGGCAGGAAACGGCCTAGAAAAGCATCCAAGTGGCGTGCGAGTGCCTAGCAGCAGGGCATCCATGGGAGGCTTCCCAGCGGTGCAGCCCCCTCAGGGACGCCGCCAAACAGGCCGCAAACCAGGCCTCCAGAAGCGGGAACAGGTCCAGGAGCACGGAGGTAAGGGTCTGGTCGCGGCGCTCGCGGCCAGAACCGTAACAGTATCTTATTAATATTATTTATTTATTTATTTATTTATTTATTTTTAGTTCTTTTATACCGATTTTCCTGCATAAAATGCATATCAAACCGGTTTACAATGAAACAGAATAAGCAGGAAGTAAAATTCCTTAGTCTAATACATGTAAACGTCAATAATGAAATAATTTTAAACAAAGCAAAAAGCTAAATAACATTAATAAAAGTTAAATTATTAACATAAACATAAATATAATTATTTATATTTATAATTATAATATAAAATATATTATTGTATATTGTTTGTTGGTATGATAATCCTGTTGTTTATTTTTGACATTTACTGGAATCCACTTTATTAGTGGAAATGCAGTATAGTAAGACCAATAAACTAAATTAACTAAACTTCAAAGTAACTGTCTTTTATAGAATGAAATGACATCTCAAGGAAGAATTTGTATTATATTACTAGAGATAAATGGAGGTTTCACGAGGTACACCATTCACCTTACTTAATGGCCTCTTTCCTTTCTCAACCCTTCAATGAAATGTGTTTTAATACAATTTGACTATATCTACGCATAGTATCTCCTAAAATTATTTACTTTGCAGTGCTGAAATGTGAAATAATCTGTGACCAATACATAAACAGAGAAAAACAATGAACAAAAAACATATTTTGAGTTCTCTGTATTAGAGAAGTGGGCCCTTGTACTGTAGTGTGGTTGGCGCAGCCTAGCCACCTAGGCCAGCGCCAACAGCTGGAGAATGTGACCAGGATGGGAATGGCCTGGAGCTTCACCTATACCAATCCCCTCCCCTGCAGGTTGAGCCCTTGGGTTCCGGGAGCTGGCAGGGCTTAGGCCATGGTCCCACTGGGCAAGGAAGAGAGAGAGAGTCTACGGTTAGAAGGTCAGGGCAACAGCAATCAGAGATGTACCAGGGACAGGCTGAAGGTCAAGGTAGGCAGCAAACAAACATAATCCAGATCAAGGCAGTGGGCAGTGGCAGGCAGCAGGCAAAAGAGTAGTCCAGGTCTAGACAGTGGTCAGTGGCAGGCGGCAGGCAGAAGAATAGTCCAGGCTCAGGCTAAGGTCAGAACCAGAAGTCAGTCCAAGGCTGGAGTAGGAGCAAGGCAGGAGGAACTGGACGAGGCAGGGGAGGCATGTATGAGGCAGGCTGGATGCAGGAACACACGGCAGCACACTCTGCTAGGCAATTAAATAGCTTTTTAGCCTGATAAGACTTATCCAGCAGGTTTAATTTATCTGGTTAACATAACCTGTTTTTTTCAAGCCCATCCTAACCATTTTCCACTATTCCACATTTTCTTGTGCTGTTTGGTACTGTTCAATGATGAATAGACCTCCGTATAATGCCCTGTCATTTTTAACCATAAGCAAGAAGTGAGAAATGACAGCATTGATAGCTGAGTTGAACAAAGTAATATTGAGTATACAGTATTTAGTATTTAGTATACTCATTCCGTCTCATTCTCCTCTGATGGGAAGGTTAACTGAGTGGAATGAGGGCAGGATACCTGGAAAGCACTGGCTAAACTTAGGGCTGAATTGCCCTGTGCTGAGGAGAACATCCCTAAAACCCCTTGTATAGCTAGAAAGGAATTCTCATGCTGGGAGAAAGTTGCTTTTGGCTTGGTAGATGTTTGTACAGACAGAAAAAAACAAAGTAGTGCATACTGAAACAGTCAAAGAATTAGACCAAGTAACTTGAGATGCTTAGACTTGTGTGCTGGTTGTAAGTTGATACCCATTTGGAATTGCTCCCAAGCTGAGCAAGTGTTTTCATTTTGAATCCATTATGTTAAAGCTGCATTGTAAATGTTCTAGTGTAGATAGCAGTAACTGAGTTACGATGCTGTACTATTTTAAATGATTAAAATAAAAGCATTTAATGCTGGCTGTATCAGGTTGTGAGTGGCATTTTGGAAGGAATGGATATACATACCATCTTTTCGAACCAGTTGTTAGTGGTGTTATTATGTGTGTTCCCATTTAATAAGCTAGGGAAATTGTTGGTCATCATGAATAGTTGGAGAGTGTAACATTTGCTGGTCGCATGGCTATCTTGTGGCCGACAGCATGCACCCTCGGCAGCCAGGCAGCATCCTAATGTGGCAGAACTGCTGCCAGCATCCGCTCAGTATGCCAGCAGCATAGATGCCGCCATCCTGCTCCTCTTGATGCCGATTCCCCAGGCACATGCGTGTGCCATGCACCCAACTATGAAGGTTCCGCAGGAGGAAACCTCCACCTGGCACTCCCTGTTGACGTCAGTGTGGCTGGGAATTTAAACCTCAGCCATGCTCTAAGTCAGTGCCTCCTGACCCCCACAAGACTTGCCAAAAGTCCCTGGTGGTCCAGCAGGGGTCCAGGAGCGATCTCCTGCATTTGGGCAGTCGGCTGCCGGTATTCAAAATGGCGCCGATAGCCTTTGCCCTTACTATGTCACAGGGGCTACCAGTGCCATTGGTTAGCCCCTGTGACATAGTAAGGGCAAAGGCTATCGGCGCCATTTTGAATATTGGCAGCTGACGCCGTGAGTGTAGTAGATGGCTCCCGGACCCCCGCTGGACCACCAGGGAGTTTTGGTAAGTCTTGGGGGGATCAGGAGGGTGGGGGGTTGTAGTTAATTAAATTTTAGCCGGGAAACGAATAAGAATGGAACACATGAACAGATCGGGGCCCCCCTTCCCGAATGCAACGTATCTGCCCCCCCCCCCCCCCACGAATACGAATACCGAATTTAACGTATGCGGTCCCTCTCCACATCCCTAATCCCAGCTGCCAAATCCTCGACCAGTCTTCAAGCTTTCTTAAATCACTTTTCATTCTCTACTCCTTCATGTGTGTCCACTCTGTTGCAGATCTTAGAATCATCCACAAATAGATAAACTTTACCATCTATCCCTTCTGCAATGTCTCTCACAAAGATATTGAACGGAACTGGTCCCAAAAGCAATCCTTTTGGCACTCCAGTTAACACCTTTCTTTCTTCAGAGTTGGTTCCATTTACCATTACACATTGTCTCCTGCTAGTCAACCAGTTTGCAATCCACGCTACTACCTTAGCACCCACTCCCAATCTTCTTATTTTGTTCATGAGTCTCCTATGTGGGACCGTATCAAAAGCTTTACTAAAATCCAAGTAAATCACATCGAACACTGACTGAGTTGACATATTCTGCTAGCATGTTTGTTCTGAGTAGGTAGCTTGGCTTTTTTATGTTTCTGTAACAGTAGGTATATTGGCGTTTTAATGTCTGGTGTAATAATTGCAGTGTTGCCTTTTCATAAGTAGAGTTGAGTGCTAGCAATTAGTGCTGTTTTGATATAGGAGGTTTATTATATTAAAATTGTAATTCAGTTTACTTGTGGCTTTCTGAGGGCCAAGCCCATACCTAACACACATTACAATAGGCCTATTACCAATTCCAAGAGCCTTTTTTTACATTTTTACAGGGGTTTCTGGCTGATCCCATAGCAGTTCATGTAAATATAATCTACTTGTAAGTGATATTTATATCTCAAAAGGCTATAATTTAAATGTTCTTATTTATGTAAAATCTGTTATTATAAATGTAGAATTTTAATTGTGTAAGAGGAGGATATGACAGGGAGGGGGGGTTCAAGGGGATGGCAAGCTGTAAGTATCATCTAGGGCACCTAATAACCTTGCACCGGCCCTGAGTAACACACTAACTTAGTAAATGATGGCAGTTAAAAAGCAAAATGGCCCCATCCAGTCTGCATAACGTCATCCAGAAAGTATGTCCAAATGGCATTATGTGTCACTTTAATTACAACTTTGTCAAAGCATGATAAGCCTATCCATTTACTGTGAAGTTTCCTGTGGATTGGCCTTGTAAATATTCCTTCCTGTAAATGAAAACAGACGTATATCTGTAACCACAACTAATGAAGTAGCCTTGATTTATCACACGTGCTTGGCTCACCAATGGGATTTAAAGTGTGGATTCCTTGAATCAATTTTCAGTGTTTTGCCACACAGGATTAAATAACCATAGAGTATCTGGTCAGCCTTAAACTATAAATACTTTAGCCCCAGTCCACCAATTTATCTGATTGACCACTAAGAGAACCTAGAACCCATGTCAAGGACTTTACGCCGAACAATAGCTACACATGTGAAAACATCTGCTTTCCCACAATAAATCCTTTACTGCTGTTTCTTAAATTGACCCTTATTTCTCCATTATATAGCCATCAAAGGTAAAGAAGTTCAGTTCCCTGAGCTTCCTGGATATAAACAATTTCACCATAAAGTATTGTGGTTTCCCTGTAAATCCACTTGAAATAAGGGTCAACAAACATATTATAGGTGATACTTTTTTTCATTGGAATGACTCGGTACACCTGTGACTAGTTTCCACTAGCGGTATGCTTCTTTCAGTAAAGAGACGGCGCAGTCACACTGAGTTTAAATAGTAGCAAGTCAGCTAGCCATGAGGTTGTCTGCATATGCCAGAAAGCTGTAGGTTTCATTACAATTAAAGTCAGCAAAGGGATGGGAGTAGGGGAGCCTTGACAGAGGAGGCAGATACGATTGCGGATCAATATTTAAAGTGCTATATCTGGCTAAGTATGGATTTAACTGGTCCAACTGTGGGATTTAAAAATCCCTCCTTTCTGACTACCCCTTGACATAGCCGGGAAAGTTGTTCGCTGGCTAATAACATATCTGGCTATGTCAGGGGTGATCCAGGGATGTTCTGGGGTGGAGAAGCATTAGCCGGCTAATGCAGACTTTCAGTGTTATTTGGTTAAAACAGCCGGATAACTTCAGGCCTAAAGTTAACCAGATAAAACTTATCCGGTTAATTTTTAGATAGTTGGGTATATTCAAAAGCGCGCCTACGCCACTGTTAAGTTAGCCAGATGGTAACTTTGCTAACAGCCCAGCGGTAAAAATGGACCCCTTAAAACTGTACAGTTCCATAGGGCCTATGTCTGATAATGGGCGAGACAGCCAATGTTTTATCAAGTCCTTAGTGTTGGCTCCAAAGTATTTGATCATCATAATGCCATATATTTTGGATTCTTGTGTATTTATTTATGTATTTATTTGTTTATCTAATTAATTTTCCACTAGTTCTGAATGCTAAGTACCCTAATTATTAGGTCACTAAGGGTATGATCCTAGAAATGCTTGCCTAACGTAGTGTCACATTGTTCTGTGGAATGTGTTATTTTCTGTCTATGAAAGTTTATTCTTGTCTTTAATATTTTACTCCTTTTACCGATCTAATATCCCATTTACATATTTTTTATCCACTGGTTCATGTATACCACATTCACAGGGCGGCTGGAATATGAACCCTTTATGTTGAATGTCTTTGCACAAGTAGAACAATTTCTCTCGGGTCGTCCCCCACTGAAGGTTTAGACTCCAGTGTTCTATCTAAGTCATGGTAACATAGTAGATGATGGCAGATAAAGACCATCTGGCCTGTCCAGTCTACCCAGTTTTTCCAGCCCAGCCTGTAAAAACATATTACAGGCACCAGCAATAGAATGGGACTGCTTGTAAGATATCAATTCTTATCCAGGACAGTTTTGTTGTTTTTTTCCTTTATAATTTATCATTTTAAATAGATGAGCATACCCAACACCCTTCTCTTCCCATGTCTAACCATAGGGAAGGCAGTTTTCAAACAGCCAGCAGAAGATAGTCAATAAAATAGGTGTAACACACACCAATTTTCAAAGCAGACGTACATGCATCAGTCCACTTTGAAAATTATCTCAACAAATTATCAAAAATGTGTCTGTTAGGGCCCAGCTCTGCCCCCAGAAATAGCTCTGCTCAGTCTGGGTACACTTATATGTGACCATGACATGCATGTGTGTTTACCCACATTTTGGGCAGGCAGTTTTGTAAAAGGCCACTTCTGCGCATAAAACACTGTTTTCCCCGCATACATCCCTTTGAAAAGTACCCCCCCAAATTTTGTAATAATCTAAATAGCTCCCACACAAGAATAGCTGCTGCCTGAACCTTTGGCCTCCTGTTAAGATTGAACCTGATGCTCCATGGAGGTTACCCGCCTGTCTTCGAAGCACAGTGCAAACATTTCACTGCTGTTTTTGGCTGCACTGCCACTCTGTGCAGGTTACCCCATTGCTACATTACCATCCTCTTGCCGCTAGAGATCCTCTTGTGTTTATCCCACGCCTTTTTGAATTCCATTACAATTCTTGCCCCTACCACCTCCTTCAGGAGGGCATTCCAGACATCCACCATCCTTCCCATGAAAAAAAAATATCTCTTAACATTGTTCCTGAATCTAGTCCTTTAAGATTTCCATTTTTTTTCCCCAACTCATTTTGTTTTTCACTTACCTCAAAAATAGGATCAGCATTGCCTTCTGCCTTCTTTCCCATCTTACCTTAAAAGATGGACTGGGAAGGAGGTTATTGGTGATGGGGGGGAATCTGGAGTCCTAGGAGTTGCAACTAGAGATGTGAATCGTGTCCTCGATCGTCTTAACGATCGATTTCGGCTGGGAGGGGGAGGGAATCGTATTGTTGCCGTTTGGGGGGGTAAAATATCGTGAAAAATCGTGAAAAATTGAAAAATCGTAAAATCGCAAAACCGGCACATTAAAACCCCCTAAAACCCACCCCCGACCCTTTAAATTAAATCCCCCACCCTCCCGAACCCCCCCCCCAAATGACTTAAATAACCTGCGGGTCCAGTGGCGGTCCGGAACGGCAGCGGTCCGGAACGGGCTCCTGCTACTGAATCTTGTTGTCTTCAGCCGGCGCCATTTTCCAAAATGGCGCCGAAAAATGGCGGCGGCCATAGACGAACACGATTGGACGGCAGGAGGTCCTTCCGGACCCCCGCTGGACTTTTGGCAAGTCTTGTGGGGGTCAGGAGGCCCCCCCCAAGCTGGCCAAAAGTTCCTGGAGGTACAGCGGGGGTCAGGGAGCGATTTCCCGCCGCGAATCGTTTTCGTACGGAAAATGGCGCCGGCAGGAGATCGACTGCAGGAGGTCGTTCAGCGAGGGTTCCGGCGCCTCGCTGAACGACCTCCTGCAGTCGATCTCCTGCCGGCGCCATTTTCCGTACGAAAACGATTCGCGGCGGGAAATCGCTCCCTGACCCCCGCTGGACCTCCAGGAACTTTTGGCCAGCTTGGGGGGGGCCTCCTGACCCCCACAAGACTTGCCAAAAGTCCAGCGGGGGTCCGGAAGGACCTCCTGCCGTCCAATCGTGTTCGTCTATGGCCGCCGCCATTTTTCGGCGCCATTTTGGAAAATGGCGCCGGCTGAAGACAACAAGATTCAGTAGCAGGAGCCCGTTCCGGACCGCTGCCGTTCTGGACCGCCGCTGGACCCGCAGGTTATTTAAGTCATTTGGGGGGGGGTTCGGGAGGGTGGGGGATTTAATTTAAAGGGTCGGGGGTGGGTTTTAGGGGGTTTTATTGTGCTGGCTCACGATTCTAACGATTTATAACGATAAATCGTTAGAATCTCTATTGTATTGTGTTCCATAACGGTTTAAGACGATATTAAAATTATCGGACGATAATTTTAATCGTCCTAAAACGATTCACATCCCTAGTTGCAACTGTGAGTTAGAAACATGCGGTGAGAAGGAGAGGAGGAACAGAATTATTGGAGATGAAGGGAGAAGAGAGTTAAAGATAGAGAAGAGAAAAGATGGTAGGAAGTGGCCTGAAAAATATAGCCTAGGTGGCAGAGAACTGGAAGAGTAGTGAAAGACAGACAAATGAGAGGATTTAGCGGTTTCTTTGTGTATGTTTCAACACTTTGCTTTGATTCCTTAAGTCCAGTTTGGGCAGCTGTGCATTTTTGGAGTTCTGGCATTCCTGTGTTGGAAGAACCTCTCTTTTCAGAAGGCAGTTCTCAGCTTGCCTGTGGCTCCTTGTTATCTTGTCTCTCTGAGACCCCCACCCCACAGAAAGCATTGCTTTTTCACCCAGTTTAGTCAAGATTCCAAAGAAGGCCACAATTCATCTGTTCAGAGACTTTGTTCCAGTTATTCTTGTTTCCGTTTCATCTTTTAGTAAGAACTATGAAGTTTTTACTGAATATCTGGTTAAACTCAGCAGCTGCTAGATAGCTGGAAAAGTCCCTTATATGGCTATCTAGTTAGCCAGCTAAGATGTGGGTGGGCAATGGGTGGATCAGGGCGGCACTACTTAGTTGGATAAGTTATCCAGCTAAATAGTGATATTCAACCTTAGATAACTTATCCGGCTAAGTCAGACCTGCTCAATAGCAGGTCTAAACTTAGATGGAGAAGACTTATCCATCTAAGTAGCACCAAATACAGGGATATTCAGGAGCATAGCCTCGCTGCTGAATATCCCGTGTAAGTTAGCCGGATGTGTCTATCTGGCTAACTTAGGTAAACGGATAGGATATGAATATTGACCCCTATGTTTTCTAATTTGTAAATTTCAATAAATGTTTAGAGATCAAGAACTGGCCTGTCTTTGTACATGAAACTGAAAGAGAGTTTAGTTATCTGTATAATCATGCAGCATCATGAGCTGCATGATTATAGGGATCGATTGATAATCAAACTCAAACTGGTCAGATTTCAGCCTGATTTGAGTTTGGCAATTTTTTTTTATTTTCTCCAGACTTGCTGGGGAAATCTGATGGAGTTTACCTGGTGGATCTGGATAAAATATAAAACAAACCTGAAAAATTGGAAGTGGCTCCAAAGTAGACTTCATTTGCTTTGAGCAGTATGAAGATCTGGATTCTCAGAACTATTTTGAACTTTCTCAAAAAATGTTGGTTGCATCTATGTGATGACCATTGAAATGCTTTCGGGTTTATAGACTTGTTCAGCAAACCTAAGTAGCACTCTATGGGTACAATTCTGGACAAGGGAATATGACTCAATCACAGGGCTTAGTCCCAACTCAGTTCTGCAAACCCTAGTGAAGATCCTATAATGGAGGGAAGGATTTACCTGCAAGACCAAAGGTGTACAGCTGGTAACAGTACCACAAGAGATACTTCAGACAGATTCGATATTCAAAATAAAAGTCTTTACAGTGAAACTGGTTCAAATTAAACCAGTTGCAATGGTAACAGTCTCAGAATAAAATGCAGAAATGGGTAGAGAATTGGTGGTTAGAGAATGGGTAGGCAAGGGATTTCTGATCCTTCCCTGTGCACCCCTCCTGTAATTAGTTTGCTCTTGGTGCTGGACTTCCTGATTCCCCAAGAAACCTTGTACCTTTTTTCTCCAAACACTTGAATCTCTCTTTTCTCCTTTAGACCACAGTACTAGATGGGACAGTTTGCGCCTTTCTCCTTCTCATTTCCCCAAAGCTGGGCGCCTCTGGATAGGTCCCGGACACCAGCTTCTCACCAGTTCTGCGAAAATCTTCATTCACTGCTGGAACTCAGAACAGGGTCCTCTTTCTTTTTTGAAAGACAGATCCAGAGAGGCAGGTTTACTCCCCCTCAGGGAAGGGATACTCTGCACTCTAGGAAAGCTTTTTCAAAGTACAATCAGAAGCACCACTACAGGGACGTATTGTGTGGTCCTATGCACTATGGGAACTTTTCTCTGTCTTCCTCTTGTCTCTTCCAGCTCCCTTGTCCTATCTAGAGTCAAGAAGCTGATGTCATTTCCTGGCGCCAAACCCTCTGACTAAAGTTTTCTTTGGGGCCTCTGACCAACACTCTGGACTATACCATTGTGGCCACTCTTAGAGGGGCCTTAGAGGGGCCATAGCAAAATGGTTCAGTCCACTTGCTACTCTGACAACCACAATATGTCCTCCATGGAGAGGAGCAGAGACTTTAGTAAAGGATACATAGGCTTCTTTACACTTATTTTGAAGAAATTCACACACCTCAACTTGTTGTGTTCTATTCCCAGCACTATTTAGCAAATACTATTTTTGCTTTTTTTGTTTTTCAGTTGGACACATGCTGTTACTTTTTCTCTCTCCTGCCATCTTCACACATCCACCTGGTGTCTCTCTGAAGAAAACAATCCAAACCCAGTCTGTCTGTGTGTTGCGGCGCAGACCCATACCACGCAGTCGGGAGATTCCTCACAACACAACGCACTCACTCCCTGCTGGCAACATGGCTGTGCGCCGCAGTGCGGAGCACGAATCAGCTCAGCAAGGCTCCTCCCCTCACGCTGATGTCTCCCGAAGGACCCTGCGCCAGTGCAGGAAAATGACTATTTAACCCAGCATTTCAGCACCAGCAATGCCTCGGCTACAGGCTTGCTTGTGCTGGCGCTTTTGTGGGAATTCTGCCTTTTTCTTGAGACCTGGACTGCCTTTTGGATTGTTTGCCTGCTGCCTGCCTCTGACCTGGACTGCCTATTGGATCTTGCTTGTGGCAGCCGTCTGCCTCCGACCCGGATTAAGTATTGGATTCTGCTTGCCTGCCGCCTGCCTCCGACCCGGACTGACTATTGGATTCTGCTTGCCTGCCGCCTGCCTCCAACCCGGACTATGTATCGGATTCTGTGTCTTGGCCACCTCAGCCGAACCTCGGTGCAAACCTAACTCAGGTAAGGCTGTCAGACTATCACGTGGGTCCACAAATCGTAACACTGTGAATGTATCTCATGTGGAGTTTCTTTCCCATCACTCCTCCACTCTGTTATCAAAGTTTTATCTGTCCCTCAGTAACATAGACCAGCCCAAAGGTTGTAATTAAATTAATGTCTTTAAAGCCAGAGCCACTCAGCCATGATAGAGCTTAGCAAAAACATGTGAGCCTACTGGAATAAATTATCCTGTGGGAAACTCCAGGAACAAATTAAGTATCAGGTTATTGTTCTGATTTCAATTAATTATAATAACCACATGCAAATTAGACAGTGATGAGATGCTTCCTTAGAAGACTATCACAATAATGTCTCTGTTTTATGTTATTTAAATAAACAGGTGGACTTCTGCAACTGGAAATAAATTGGATGGAGGAAATAAAACCTGTCCAAATATGTAGATTCATGCTGAATTTGCTATGGGGGGAGATTTTTATTTAAAGTCAAAAGTCAATAATTTGCAGCATTCCTAAATGGTATGGGTATGTTGCCCAGGGTGACCAATCTTTCTGCACTTGGAGGAACAGTCTATTCATTTTGGTTCCAAAGTGGCTATTTATGTTGAGATCACTGGGATTTGCCCTGAGACCAACTATCAGAGACAAGAAGAGAGAAAACGGAGAGAGAAAGAAAAGCGAAAATGTGGAACTTTTCACCAATGCATAGACGGTAAGGAAGGGGGATTAGATAAAGAGGTCCTGCAGTCAAGCATCGGAGAAAAAAAAAAATAGTTCAAGTTCCTGATCCACAGCAAACCCAGCTTCAGAAGCAGTACATATATATTCATGGGGGATAACCTGAAAACTATTCTAGCTAGGGGGTACTCCAGGACCAGCTTGAGAAATACTGATTAGACTATACCGCTCTTTCATTCCTTCCACAGGAACATTAGGGAATTTCTGGCATTTAGTTGAATCCCTGTTCAAAGTAGTTCTTTCAACGTCACCATGATCATGTAGCCCCCTTCTTTGCAAATAGCTATATTGGCTCCCTATTCACTTGTGTACATAGTTCAAGCTTCTCTTAACTCAACTATAAATGCATTCACTCTGCATCTCCTCATTATTTATCTTCTTTTCTCTCTCCCTCGCCCTTCTGTGGGACCGAGAGCCATCTCAGGGTAGCCAGAGGCCAAATTCAAGCTAGACTCTGGCAGAAATGTTTCATTAACTTCTTTATTAGTGACAAGAAACCAATAAAAACATCTCTGCTATGCTTTCCAGTTCAACAAAACAAATGTAGTGTTACAACTTACAGTTCAGCAGTATTCTCTTTCTCTAGGCTTCCTTCTCTCCCCTGGGCCTCCTGATCCCTCCTAGGCCTGGCTAGTTATACACCTCCTCAGGGACTTCCACCCGGACCAGGATTCCTTGCTGCCTTAGGCTTAAGGTAGACTGAGCCAGATTTCTGGATTCGGTTCTTTAAGGTGTTTTGCGGTTTTCTCCTGTATACTCCTTCACACCTTCCTCATAAACTCTATTAATGGAGCAAGTTGCTCTTATCTGAGCCCTGCTCCTCCATTGCCTGTTCCCAAATCCTCGCATTCCACCTTGCTAAGCCATATGCCTGGAACAGACTTCCTGAATAGGTATGTCATGCTCTCTCTCTCTTTCCCTTTCTGGCCTTATTCAAATCCAGTTTATAAACTCACTTTTTTGAAGTTGCTTTTAAATTGTAAACATTCCTCTTCAATAAATACATTTCTTGTAGACTTTTCCTTATTGTGTATATTTTATTGACTAGACTGTAAGCTCCATGGATTAAGGACTGTCTTATGTGTGTCTGTACAGTGATGCACATGTCTAGTAGCACTTTAGAAATTATAATAATAGTAGTAGTAGTAGACAGACCCCCTTCTTTGCCTCCAACTCCATGCTTGGGGTTAGCCTGTTTCTTGCCTCTCTTCTGCAGATGGGAAATGTGAGATTACTCACATAGCTAGGAGTTGTCTTAGGAAAGGTCTTTTCAGTGTGGGATTCCTCTTAAATGCAGTGCATAAGCCTCTCTAGGAGCAACAGGATGTCCAACTAGGAGGCTGAAGATTGATTGACTTGTTTCATGCCAGTTTGCTTTCTATTATAGTACTGCAGCTTCTTTCTGGCTCTCATCCACTTCTAACTCACTGAATCCAGTGCATGTTCATATATTACCTGGCTATAAAGCTAGAGGAGCTCCAAATCCAAAATGTCCCAAAACTATCATACAATGGCCTTTCTCATAGTGACCCCCCGTACCTATAAGCAAGGGTAACCTAAGAATATAAACAACATCAGACATAATAATAATGTAGCACGTGAGCATGCTTTTCTTAACCACAAACAGACTTTATCCAATTGATTAAAATATTAATTCATCCAAACCCTCCTCAAATACTTTCTATTACAGTAAAATGTATGGGATCAAATAACTAGCAAATAACATCTAAGGGTGATGATTTTTTTTTTTTTAGAAAAGATATTGAATCTAGACACAGTCCAAAGAAAGGCAACCAAAATGGTGTGGGGTCCCCTATAAGAAGAGACTGAAGGTCATCAATATGTATACTCTAGAAGAGAGGCAAGACGAGGATATGATACAGACTTTTAAATTCCTGAATGGCATTCATGATGCAGAAAAAGCAAATATGATTCAACAAAAACATTCAGAACTAGGGGTCATGATGGGAAACTCCAAGAGGGTAGACTCGGGGTAATCTGCATGGAGCAGCAGTTACAACCTACACAGTAAAGTGGTATGATTGCAGGTGTCCAAAAAAGCATTTGAATAAATCTGTATGGAGTCATAGTTATAACCATAAATAGCAGTGGTACAGAAGTATCAGATTTTAAGAAAGCTGGGGTGATCTGCATGGAGGCATCATAGTTAAAATGCAAATTTCAGTAAGCATGGGGAGCCCATATCTTTTTACCACAGCATCACTAACCTTGCTAACTGTAGGGATTATTGCAAAACTTGTTAATGAGAAGGGAAGGGAGCCTCAGTGTGGCTTAAGATACATTTTGATGCTTTATCCTAGACTAGGGGTGCTACAGTTCTGGGTTCAAGTCTGAACCGGGAGAAAGCTTTCTCTTCTGGGTCCCCTGGTACTGTCTACCATGGTCTCCGTGACCACATTCTATACCAAATAGTTTCAGTAGGTGCCAGATAGTGAAAAATAAGAGAAGAGAAGCCAAAATTATCACCACAGGGAAAAACCAGGAATCACAAAGGGTCCATCCATTCCCCATTAAGTCCACATTTGGGCAAAGCTCAAGATAAACATCGAAATCTGTAGTTGGTGTTCAAATAAAAGATAGTTTTTACTGTAATTTAAAGAAGAGGATCCAAGTCAAGATGGCAAAATTAAGAATCAACATATATCCAATGGTTTCTCTGTCAATCCTTACTCTGCTCACTTCCCTTCTTACTCTTGCACCTTCATACTGATTGAAAATATCCTCACCAGTAAGAATGGGACAGTGAGACTGTATTTCCAGTTCTGGCATGAACTGATCTGGAAAAATATCCCCAAGCAAAATATCTTACAGTTGATTTATTTATTTAGTTAGTTTATTTGCTTTTATATACCGGTATTCAGCAATGCCATCACATCGGTTTACATATAACAATTTTAACTAAAAAATGGATACAATGTAATAAATATAACAAATGAGGGGAAAAAATGGGATATGTATTACAAAATATAATTATCAAATATGTTAAAAACCAATGAAAGATTGGGTGTTGAGAAGAGGGAGAAACAAGAGAGGGATGGGAAAGAGTGTAGTGATTGATAAAATAGAAGGAAAGGGGATGGGAAAAAGGGAGTAAAGGGGAAGGTATAATTGAAAGTGATAGAGGGGTTATTGATCTTAAGACATTGTAAATGCTTTATTGAAAAGCCAAGTTTTTAATTTTTTCTTGAAAGTTTTAGTAGCTTCAAGTCTTATTTCTGTGGGTAATGTATTCCATAAAGCTGGTCCTGCAATGGAAAAAGCACGTTCTCTTGTAAATTGATGGTGTATCATTCTTGGTGAAGAAGTTAAGAGAAGCCCAGTATTTGTTGAACGTAGGTTTCTAAGAGAGTCTTTAAAAAGAAGTGTGTCTTTCATCCATTCAGTTTTATTATTATAGAGAGCTTTGTGGATTAGAGTTAGGGTTTTATATATTATCCTGTGAGAGATTGGTAACCAATGAAGTTGTTTAAGAATCGGAGTGATATGTTCTGTTCTTTTGCAGTTGGATAAAGATCTAGCTGCTGCATTTTGTAGAAGCTGTAAAGGTTTTATAGTTGAGATTGGAAGACCTAGGAGAATTGCATTGCAGTAGTCTAGTTTTGAAAAAATTAAGGCTTGCAAAGCTGTTCTATAGTCTTGAAAGTGTAGAAGAGGTTTAATTCATTTTAAAACTTGAAGTTTAAAGAAACTTTCTTTTATTATATTATTAATATGTTTCTTAAAGTTTATTTCATTATCAATTGTAACTCCAAGATCTTTTGTAGTATGGATGAAATCTTTGTTTGTATGTAGCTATTAAATTGGGGATTAAGTAAAGGTGAGTTTTTATTGCATAAATATAACATTTCAGTTTTGTTATTGTTGAGGGTGAGAGCCATTTTTGTTAAGAGATGTTGAATTGATTTCAGGTGGGTGTTCCAGATACTTATTGTATTTTCCAGATTGTCGTTAATTGGGAGTAGAATTTGGACATCATCAGCATAGATGAAGTAAAGCAACTTGAGGTCTGAGAGGAGTTTGCACAAAGGTAAAAGGTAGATGTTAAAAAGCGTTGATGATAATGATGAACCCTGTGGTACACCATGTGGGAGAGATATCTGTTTAGATTCATTATTATTTGCTCTGACAATATATGATCTGTTAGATAAGTAGGAAGCAAACCAGTTCAGAGTAGTGTTGCATAGTCCAATTTCTCTTAATCTGTTAAGAAGGATAGAGTGATTGACGGTATCAAAGGCTGCAGATATATCTAATAATATGAGGATACATTTTTGGTTATTATCAAAACCTTTGAGGATAGTATCAGTTTTAGTGATAAAAGAAGTGTTTCAGTACTGAGGGTGCTTCTAAATCCGTGTTGAGCAGGGAAAAGAATTTTATTTTTTTTCAAGGTGGACTGAAAGTTGTTGGTTCACCATTTTCTCTAGTGTTTTAGCTATAAATGGAAGGTTGGAAATAGGTCTATAGTTTTCGATGATAGTTTGGTCAAGATGTGTTTTTTTTAGAGTTGGCTTAATAACTGCACATTTTAATTTATCAGGAAAAATACCTTCATCAAGTGAAATATTTACTATATCAGCAATTGGTCTAGCAATAATGTTAGAAATTAGTTTGAGTGTTTTTATTGGGATAGCATCAATAGGATGAGAGGCTGGATTCATTTTTTGTATAATGCTTTGAACTTCAGTGGATGAGGTATTTTCAAACTGAGACCATTTAAAATTAGAAGTATATGAAATGTTTGTAGTTGGATCATTTATAGGTGGCATTTTAGTGATAATATTTAGAATTTTGTCTTTAAAGAAATTGGCAAATTCATCACATTTGATCAATTTTTTATTTGAATTTGAAGAAATATTATCTGGCTGGGTTAAGTCTTTAATATATGCAAACAGTTCTCTAGGATTAAACTGATAATTATGTATTTTTTCAGCATAGAAATCTTTTTTAGCTTTGTTAATATCTGTTTTATAAATGTAGAGAATGGTTTTATACTTATCTTGTAATTGATTAGTAGGGTTTTTTCTCCATTGTTTTTCTGTTGATCTTAATATATTTTTAATGTTTCGGAGTTTTTGGGTGTACCAGGGGGCTTTGTATTTGGGATTTATTTTAATTGTTTTTTTGAATGATTGGACATTTATTATTTGCTATTTCAGATGTAATGGAATGCCAGGAGTTTACGGCGGAGTGTCAGACTTGTTTAATTGTTTTAAGTTGTTGGGTAGTATTTTGATTAAATCATCACTAGGGCATATTTTTTTTGAATTTAATATTTATTATTTATTTAACACTTTTCTATACCGACCTTCATGAAAAAATTTCATATCAGATCGGTTTACATGTAACAAAGGGTATAACTTAAACAAGAACAATTCACTAGAAGCGGAAGTTACATATAACAAGGGTAGTTAACTTGGAGGCTAGGCTAGTCAGAGGTATAGGACAGTGTAACTGAACTAGAAAAGAACTAGAAAAGGCAATGAAACAAAAGAAACGGCGGCTTAATTATAATGTCTAAACATAGCGGGGCGTTAGCCGGTAAAGCAGAGTCCTGTCCGGTTGACAATTAATGGCTTTAGAAAGTTAGGGGAAGGCCTGGAGGAAGAGCCAGGTCTTAAGTTTTTTGCGGAAAGTTCGAAGGCAAGGTTCTAGTCTGAGGTCAGTGGGCATATTGTTCCAGATAGTTGGACCTGCCGTAGAGAATGCTCGTTCTTTGGTGTATGATAGTCGCGTGGCTTTTGTTGGGGGAACTTGCAGGGTACCTTTGTACGCTTCTCTTATAGGTCTTGAGGATGAATATAATTTGAGAGGAATCTGGAGGTCTAGTTGTTGCTGATTGTATATGGTTTTATGAATTGTGGTGAGGGCCTTGTGCATTATTCTATATTTTATTGGCAGCCAGTGAAGGTTCCGTAGTATGGGAGTGATGTTTGATTTGAATTGTTTGATTTGATTGTTTCTTTCAATATGAATAGGATTTATATGAATTTTAGTTTCAATTAATTTATGGTCTGACCAAGGGACATCTGTTATTATAGGTGGTTCATAGTTTTCAATTTTGTTATTTATGAAAATTAAATCAAGAGTGTGTCCAGAATTTTGAGTTGGGGATTTTATTATTTGTTTGAAGCCAATGGCTGCTAGGGTATCTAGTAAAAGTTGACATGAGGCTGAAAGAGGAATTTTATCAACATGTATATTGAAATCTCCTAAGATGATGGCCAGGGTGTTCATGTTGATGTTGATAGTTATGGCTTCAATAAGTGGAGGGGGGTTGTGCTCTAGGTAACGTGGAGGGGCATATAATAATATAATTTGTAGTTGATTAGATTTGTAGAGGGCAATTTCAAGTGGAGGGTCTATATTAATATTATGGAATTTGAATTTAAATTTTTTTAGAGCTAAAAATAAAAGACCACCTCCTTTTTTTTTTTTCTGGGTAGTGAGTATGTATCATAAAGTGTTTTTGGTAATTGTTTAATTAGAGCAATGTCAGAATCTTTTAGCCAGGATTCTGTAATGCAGCAGATTTCTGGGTGGTTGTCAATAAGAAGGTCATGGAGGACTGGTAGTTTTTTTAGAATGGATTGAAAAAAATGGATTTGTTGAACTCTTCTGTTGATCAACTATTAAAAACCGAAGTCCCTTGAGTTAATGGTTCAAAAATATACATCCTTCTCTTCACCCAATCTGTTAACTGGTCAAATGGGTCAAAATATCTCTGATTCCATTTCTTTGGGATACTAGATGCCCTTCCTTCAGACACTGGTCAGTAAAAATAAAAAAATTCTTACAAAACCCCTTTTCCTCAATACTTCTTTGCCAAATGCTTGAATTGCCTTCTGTGAGATCCAGGGGGAATCTCCAGCTCTCAACCACCTTGCTTTGAGATCTCGGGGAAATCTCTTATTCTTCAATCCTTTCTCTCTCTCTTGAAGCCCTGGGAAATATATCAGCTCCTCATGCTCCTATCTCTTGTCCTTTTGCCTTGAGATCCTGGAGGAATCACTAGCTTTCTTCCTTCTCCTTAGCTTCTCACCCACTGAAGCATTGGGCATGCACCATAGATCTTTATACCCCAAAAAGACTATGCTCCAAAATGTTGGGGGTTATAGCAATGAGAGGAATCAAAAATATCAAAACCCCTCCTACTGTCCCTAGAGAGAAAAATCACATAGGAATAATGTTAGTAACTGGCATAGTCCCATCACACATAATCAAAGATTACAAGGCCTGAAATGGCCTACCAAACTACAACTGAGTCCAAAAATCTATACAAAGACCAGGCTTGCAGCTGAAGCCAGGTAAGGATAAGATTGACAGCTTGAGATAAGGCTGAGGAATGAAGCAGAACTGAAGCCTGCAGCAGCAAACAGATGAAAACTGAAGTAAAGCTGAAACCAGCAACCAAGTAGTCTTGAGTGTGTGACATCATCATCAGGGCAGATACCTGACTCTCCTGCCAATGTGCGCTGAATCGTGCACACCAATACGCACGCATGCACTAGGTATCTCTTCATAGGGTCCTAGTATCACACGCATCAGAGCATCCAATGACAGCTCCCTGCCACACAGTGAATGTCCACTGCTGAGGAGTCTGGGAACGCAGTTGGATTTTAACAAAGGGATTTTGTATATGCATCTACCTAAATTGGATGGATCTCTACTAAGAAGACTGGGTAGACTATTTTGGTCTTCATCTGCCATTATTTACTATGTTACTATGCTGTGCAAGGGTTGCTGGGTAAAATTGATTGTGGCCCTGTGGAGTGTTGATATATGTGTTGCAATCAGGACCATCACTGAGGAACACAGTGAACCAAGCAATGGATGCAGCTGGTGCCCACCCTGTAGAACGTTTTTGCTATCTCACCCCTCCAAAACAATTGGATTTGCTGCTCTCAGGACCTATCCTAATGTTGGGGCAATTGGACAGCTATTGACCAGTTCTGGCAGTGCAAGATCAGTGGCAGTGTGACTATGAGGCTTATTCCTCTTACCTCCATCCTCTAGCACCCTCACCTGAGGCTTGGGAAGGATCCTAGCGTGCCCACCCATATCAAATACCCTCTGTAATTTGGCTCCTTTGGTGATACCTCTTGCAGGAAAAGGGGATCAACATGATTGGCAGGAAGCAGGCAAAGGTGCCAGTTAGGATGGTTGCCAGGAACTACATAATGCAGGCAGCAGAGGCCAGCTCATGGGAAAGGTTCAGCAGCACCAGGTAAGGAAGTCTGAGTACTGCATCGGTTTTCTGGGTCAGCAAAAGTGGCAGGAGATGGAGAGATGACCCAAAGGATAAGAGCAGTAGTAGCTGGTGTTGCGAGAATAACAGTGGACCCTTGAGCCGGCCTGATGGAGAGAGAGGATGATGGGAGAAGGAGTCTCCGTGGAGAGAACACAGGCCGGGAGGCAGATGCTAGCAGAGCGAGAAGGAAGCTCTTCACTCTGGAAGCCGGAATCCCCCCGGGAGGAGCCCTTGAGGATCTGAGCCACTGGGACTTAGGTGACCGAAGATGACTTCACCCTGGAGGCCTGAGGCTCCCCCAGGGGGGGGGCATGGGAACCCAGACCGCTGGGACTTAGGCGGACAGCAAGCTAGAAGACACGGTCCGAGGTCGAGACAGGCGGCTGGCAAGCAGAGTCGGAGGCAGGCAGAAGTCAGCACCGGAGAAGCAATGCCGGAACAAGCGGGGAAGATCCGGAACTGGAACAGAAGTGGAGCAGGAACTGGAGAATGAAGAACCGGGACTGGAACTGAAGCGGGAACTGGAGCAGGAGAGGAAGAACTGGAACTGAAGACGAAGATCCGAATCTGGAACTGGAACTGAAAGACAGGATCAGGATTCCAAGGAGCGTGCAGACTAAACATCCAGAGCACACAGCAACACGGATAGCAGGTAACCTTGTTGCAAGGCACTGACTGCGGGCAGACGCCGGCCTTAAATATCTGCCGGCGTCTGACGTCACAAAAGGGGCGGCCTGCGGTCCGGCGGGAAAAGGCCTTTAAATTGCTCCCCCCCCCCCCCTCGTGCATGCGCGCGCCTAGGAAGGGAGGGGTAATGTTTAGAGACTCGGCGGCGTCTTCCTCGTGGAGACGCCGCCAAACAGGCCGAGCAGGCCCGCCCGGACATGGCGACTGCTGCCCAAAACCAGGCCCGAGGAGCGGCGGACCGGCTGGCGGATCCCGGACCCGGAACCCCGGAAGGAGAGGTAAGGTCCCGGTTGCCAGCACTGCGACTGGGACCGCAACAGCTGGAGGTGGTAGGAACCTGAAGAGTAATGGAGAAACTGGGATATGACTGAAGTGGCATGAATTATGTGTGTATTGAGGGAGAGGGGATGGCCAGTGGAGAGATGTGGAATGATGTGGAGGAAAGGTCCAAAAATACAACAGCATTACAGGGTAGGTGAGGGGGATGAAGGATCCAAAAATAGCAGCAGCAATAAGAAGTGGTAGAGGGTGGAGGAAGAGCTGGAATATCAATGGTGACTGGATGGCTTTGAAAGGACTGGCTAAATATTGAAATAAATAAATAGAATAATTGCAATAGAGGTGGCAGCATGAGAAGCAACAACTAGAGGTAAGGGAGACATCAGAATGGTTGGGATAACAGTTGGACAATTGATTAAATTGGAAGATCAGCAGCTGTAGATGTGGGGGAGGGGTTCAGGGGAGGTCTGGGGGCAGAGAAGTGCGGTGGAAAGTGATGCAATAAGGAGCCGATTCTGAGGGGGCAGCCGCTGTGGACGTAGGAAAGAGACGAAGAGGTGGCCATCAATCTTAGTATATCTTTAAGTTTAGAGGAAGATCTCCTTTCATTTGATCACATAGCTTCTGAGGGATAGGGTCACCCCAAGATGTCGAAGGCTGATTCTCTCCCCCTTCCATCAGCAGCATTTGATAAAGACACAGAAAGAACATTTTTTTTGTTTTGGGTTTCAGATTGGAAATGACCTAAACACTAAAAGGCCAATATTCAGTGGGGCATTTAGCAGACAAGTTATCCGGCCAAGTTGAGCTGGATAGCTTGACCTGAATATTCAGCAGGATAAACATCCCTCTGAATATACTTGCTTAAAGTTATCTGGCTACATGTAACTGGCTAACTTTAAAACCTAACCGGCTGCATTTGAATAGAGCCAATTAGGTTTCAAAGTTATCTGGCCTTGTGTGGCCGGATTACTTTCTACTTAATCAGATATCTCACTTTCAGCACTGGATGCGTAAAGTGAGTGTAGTTTACGCATCCAGTGCCTGATCCACTTGCTTTGGTGACTGTGGAGGGATCTGAAAGTTCAAGGGTGGGGAAGGGGGGGGGAGGTGTTCCATGGATCCTTCTATATGAGATCATGGAAACATTGCTGTGGGATGGGGAGAAGGATCAGGCTTTTTCTTAGGCTGAGGGGTGCTGGACCCGACAGGGCTGTTTATAGGGGTGTGCATTCGTTTTGAACTTAAATGGAAAACGCAACTTATTTTTTTTTTTTTAACTTAAAAAAATGATGAGGCGTAAACGATCGGATTTCCAACTTATTCAACATAGCTATGTTGAATACGTTGGAAATCGCGATTGTTGATCTAAATAAAAATTTAAACCCCTCACCCTCCTTAATCCCCCCCCCCAAGACTTACCAAAACTCCCCAAGCTGGCCAAAAGTTCCGTGAGGGTCCAGGAGAGGACGCGTGGGGAATCACGTGACGTCCGCGTCACTCCGACGTGACGCCGACGTCACGTGGTCCATTGCGGTTCCGCTCCCGGACCCCTCGTTGGACCCAAACGGCACTTTTGGCCAACTTGGGGGGGCCTCCTGACCCCCCCAAGCTGGCCAAAAGTGCCTTTTGGGCCCAACGAGGGGTCCGGGAGCGAACCCGAGGGGAATCACGTGACACCGCGTCACTCCGACGTCACGCCGACGTCACATGATTCCCCTTGGGTTCGCTCCCGGAACCCTCGTTGGGCCCAAAAGGCACTTTTGGCCAGCTTGGGGGGTCAGGAGGCCCCCCCAAGCTGGCCGACGTCACGTGATTCCCCTCGGGTTCGCTCCGGGACCGTTGGGCCCAAAAGGCACTTTTGGCCAGCTTGGGGGGGTCAGGAGGCCCCCCCAAGCTGGCCAAAAGTGCCTTTTGGGCCCACTCACTCCGACGTGACGCCGACGTCACGTGCTCCTTGCAAAGGAGTTCAGGAATGGCGTCCTGACCCCGCTGGACCACCAGGGAGTTTTGGTAAGTCTTGGGGGGGGGGGCGGGATTAAGGCGGGTGAGGGGTTTAAATTTTATTTGCACATATGGACATAGACTCAACTTATGGAATTCTCCATATGTCCATATTGACCGCAAATGGGACCCCCTTTCGACTTATGGACTTATGAACTTAAACTTTTGGTCTGCACATCCCTAGCTGTTTATATATGTGTTCGGTAGGCTCATAATCGGGCCGCAGGCACATTGGTTTTTTTTTGGGGGGGTGGGGGGAAATGACAGTGCTACTTAACCGGATATCTTTGAAGATATCCCATTAAATAGAAAGTTATCCAGCCACACAATGCTGGGTAACTTTAAGCCACCTCTGTAGCAGGTCTAAAGTTATCCAGCTAATATAACCGGATGCACTTGATATTTGGCTTATGTTAACCAGATAACTAAACCCCTTCCCAGAATGCCCCTTTTTTATCCGGCTATAATTTAGCTGGGTACATGGCTGAATATGGGAAAACTGGGCATTTAGACTGATAAAAATGACTTTTGAATATGGACTTCAAAATGTAGTTCTGTATCATTTTTCAGCATGCGGAAAAACAAAAGATGAAACAAAACAAAACAAAACCAAAAACAAATCAATTGATGTCTGAACCACATGAGGCCTCCAGGTCCCATAACTCTACAGAGTCCTGCATAGTTCAAATTTCTAAATGAAACCAGAAGAGGAGGAGACAGATGCAGGTAAGAAGTGCTACAGTCTCTCTGCCTCAGGAGAGCAAAAAGGATCATATCCTACCCGTGGAGGGTGAGGGAGAGGAGAGAGGTGTGGAGGGAATAGGACTGGGATGAAGGAGATGCTGCAGGGGCTAATTTTTCCTGAATCCCATACCCCTTGAGCCATCCCAGATGATGCCCCTCCCCTTCCTGTGCCTAGGGTACGCAAAAAGTAAATCTGTCCCTGCATAGCACTCGGATTTATGGACAGGAAGTCTGATTTAGTTGCACCAGTGAGATGATGATCATATCTTGCCTGGACTATTGTAAATTTATTAGCTGGTTTTCTAGCTAATTCTATTCTATTCAAAATACTGCTGCCTGGATCCTCTCAAGAAGTAGCAGAAAGCATATTATTCCAGTACTTTTCACTCTGCATTCATTGCCCATTTATTGGTACATTCAATTTAGAAATCCATTGTTGGCTTTCAAAGCCCAATATTCAAACAGTCCACCATACCTTTGGGAGCTTTTGATTCCTTATATTCCCACCAGACTGTTAAGATCATCGGAGGCTTTTTTTTTTTTTTTTTACAATGCCATTTTTTACAAGGGCGAGCCTTCTCATTTATTCTATATTTTTTATTGAATACTCTCCCTATTGAATCCAGGCTGACAATAAATACTGCTTATTTTAAAAGAATTATGAAAGCTTGGTTTTTTAAACAAACCTTTGGAGTTTAGCTGTGCATCTGAATTTATATTATTTTACTACTACTACTACTACTATTACATAACACTTCTATAGGACTACTCGATGTATGCAGTGCTGTACGATAAGATAAAGAGACAGACCCTGCTCGGTAGAGTTTACAGTCCAATTATGTCAAACGTACAGGGCAAAAGAGACTTTGGAAATTTCATTTAGCAAGGCAATGGTTAAAAATTAATGGGGCTGGAAGTGGGACAATTAGGGGTTAAGATTTTAAAGCAGCCTCAAAAGATGAATTTTTAGATGGGATTTAAATAAGGAAAGAGAGGGAGCATGAAGCACGAGTGCAGGAAGTCTATTTCAAGCGTATGGTGCAGCCTGGTGGAAAGCACGGAGTCAGGAATTGGCAGTAGAGGAGAAGGGCACAGATAGGTGTGACTTGCCGGATGAGTGGAGTGCACAAGGAGGGGTTGTAGCAAGAGATAGGAGAGGAGAGGTAGTGAGGAGCTGCAAAGTGAAGGCTCTTGTAGGTAAGTAAGAGGAGCTTGAACTGTATGCGGGAACAGATAGGGAGTCAATGTAATGACTCGAGAAGAGGGATTATAAGGGTGGAGTGATTTTGGCAGAAGATAAGTCATGCAGCTGAATTTTGGATGGATTGTAGAGGAGAAAGATGGCTCAGGGGGAAACCTATGAGGAGCAAGTTGCAATAGTCTAAGCAGGAGATGATGGTAGAGTGGCTAAGGGTTCTAGTAATGTGTTCAGATAGGAAGGGACAGATTTTGGTGATGTTAAAGAACCTGCACATTTTAACAGTGTTTTGGATATGAGTAGAGAAGGTGAGAGAGGAGTCTATGATGACTCCAAGGTTACGGGCTGAAGGGGCTGGGACAATTACAGTGTTATCCACAGAAAAAGAGAAAGGAGGAAGAGGGGATGTAGGTTTGGTAAGAAAGATAAGGAGCTCTGTCTTGGCCATTTTGAGTTTAGGGTGGAGGTGGGATATCTAGGTAACAATGTCAGGCGAGCAGGCTGAGATCTGGGACTGGATTCCTGATGAAATTTCTGGTGTAGAGGTGGTAAATCTGGGAATCATCAGCATGAACATGGTATTGAAAGTCATGAGAGGAAATCTGAGCATCAAGAGAATTAGGCCCAGGACAGAACCCTGAGGCACACCAGTTGATAGTGGGATGGCAAGAGAGAAAGATCCACCAGAGGAAACACTGAAAGAGCGATGGGAGAGGTAAGAAGAGAACGAACACAGGATAGAGTCCCAAAATCCAAGTGCGGAGAGTATCAAGTGCTCAGCACTGTCAAAAGCGGCAGATAGGTCAATAAGGATAAGGACTGAGTAAAGGCCTTTGATTTAAGCCATGAAAGGTCATTGGACATTCTGGCAAGGACTGTTTCTGTGGAATGTAGAGGGTGAAAACCAGACTCAGGTGATCAAGAATGGCTTGAGATGAAAGAAAGTCAAGACAGCGACAGTGAACAGCACATTCAAGTAGTTTAGTAGCAAAAGAATGGTGGGAGATGGGCCGATAGCTGGCAGGACAGTTTATTTATTTATTTATTTATTTATTTTATTTATATTTTTATTTATTATTATTATTTATTTATTTATTTTATTTTATATACCGGCAACCGTTTGCACATCGTGCCGGTTTACAAGTAACTTATAACAAGGAATATATAGGCGAGGCCTTTACAAAGAACAATATGTAACACAGTAACAAAGCAGATAACTAAATAACTTTGGGGAAGGAGGGATAGATACAACAAGGGGGGGTGGGGGAGGGAGGAGAGAACAGATACATAAGGATAAGATATATACATGGATTTGAGGAGCAGATGGTATGTACACTGGTTATATATGGAGTTATATAAGTGCAGATAAAAACAGACACATTATTTAAAGTAAGGGTTGAATGAAGTGTTTGAAGTTCTTAGAGGGAAAGGGGGTTAAGTGTAGGGTGTGGATCCCTGGAGGGGATTAAAGGATTTTTAGGGGGGTATTGGTGAGAGATGAGGGTTGGGTGAGAGTGTAGTAGGTGGTGAAAAGGATTGGGGGTATGCTTGGAGGAAGAGCCAGGTTTTGAGATTCTTTTTGAAAGTGGGGGGTGGAGGTTTCTGTGCGTAGGTGAAGAGGCATTGAATTCCAAAGGGAGGGGCCTGCAAGGGAAAGGGCTCTATTGGTGGTGGAAATAAGTCTTGTGGATTTTATGGGAGGAGGAATAAGGGTTGCTTGGAGTGATGAACGGGTAGGTCTAGTGGAGGTACGAGGAAGGAAAGGTGGGTTTAGCCAGTTGTAATGCTCGTTGGTGATACTTTTGTGGATGAGGGTAAGCGTCTTGTAAATAATTCGTGAGTGAATGGGAAGCCAGTGGAGATCAATGAGGGTGGGGGTAATGTGGTCTTTTTTTTTTACATTAGTGAGGATACGAGCGGTAGCGTTTTGAAGGAGTTGGAGAGGTTTGATGTGGGTGGCAGGGAGTCCAAGAAGGAGAGAGTTACAGTAGTCAATTTTAGAGAAAATTAAGGATTGGAGTACAGTACGGAAGTCAGAGAAGTAGAGAAGGGGTTTGAGTTTTTTGAGGGTTTGAAGTTTGAAATAGCAACTGCTAAGGATGGATTTGATGTATGGTTTGAAGGTAAGTTGGTTATCAAGTATGATACCAAGGTTTCTTGTGTTAGAAAGCAAATTGGGGGAATGGAGAGTGGAGGGAATGGGTATGGATGCATGTTTAGAGGAGATGAGGAGGAGTTCGGTTTTTTGTGGGTTGAGGGCTAGGTGCATGTCAGTGAGGAGCTGGTTTATGGAGGGTGAGAATAGTGTTCCATTTTTGGATTGCGATGAGTACAGAGTTTGTGAAGGGGATGAGGATTTGCACATCATCCGCGTAGATGAAGTGTGTAATACCAAGGTTGGAGAGGAGGTTTGTAAGGGGGAGCATGTAAATGTTAAATAAGGTGGAGGAAAGGGAGGAACCTTGAGGAACGCCACAGTCGAGATTGACAGGGGGGGATGTTAAAGTTGTCAGTGAGGACTGTGTAGGTACGGTTTTGGAGGAAGGACTTAATCCAAGAAAAGCAGCAGTACCTGAGATTCCTATACTAATGAGGGTGTTGATGAGGATGTTATGATTTACGGTTGTCAAAGGCAGCGGAGATGTCCAGCATGGCAATGAGATAGGAGTTGCCGGCATCCATTCCTTTGATGAGGTTATCAGTAAGGGAAAGAAGTAGGGATTCAGTTACTGAGGTGTTTTCGGAATCCATATTGTGTGGGTGGGAGAATGTTGGATTGTTCTAGGTGGTCAGAGAGGACGGTGGTTTACTAATTTCTCCATGACTTTGAGAGGAAAGGGAGATTGGAGATAGGACGGAGGTTGGATAGGTTGGAGGGATCAAGGAGGGTTTTTTTTAGAATGGGTTTGACCACAGCTTGTTTGAGGGAGTTCGGGACCAGGCCATGTTCCAGGGAACAGTTCACGATTTTGGAGAGTGGAGTGGCTATTGTTTTAGGGATAGCGAGAGTAGTAGTTTAGTAGGTATGGTTTCCGAGGGGTGGGAGGAAGGTCTCATCTTTTTTAAAATGTTCTCTATTTCTAGAGATGAGGAGGGTTCAAAGGAAGAGAGGAGGGTGTGTGTGTAGGAGGGGTTAGGAGGGATTATGTTGTTGGTGTTGTGGGAATTTTTGGTATTGGGGGTAAACTTGGCAGTGATGTTGGATATTTTGTTTTTAAAGAAGAGGGCGATTTCATTACATCGGGTCTGTGTGATGGGGACTTGGGGTGAAGACACGTTGGGTTTGGTCAGATTTGAGACTAGGGTGAATAGTGCTTTCGGGTTGAATTGGAGGTGGTGAATTTTCTTGGCATAGTATTCTTTTTTGGTTGTTTGAATGGCGTTTCTGTATGCATGCATGAGTTGGTAATAAACGGTCTTTGTGGCAGGGGAGGGGTGTTTACGCCAGTGTCTTTCAGCTGCTCTAAGTTGGATTTTTTGGGTTTTGAGAGTTTGGGTGTACCAGGGTTTTTTGATGAAGTGGTTTTGTGTGATTGTTTTTTGGATGATAGGGCATAAGTTGTTGGCTATGTTTTGGGTGGTTTCTGCCCAGGAGGATATAGCACTATCTGCTGTCTCCAGGTCAATGTGATTTGGAATGTTGGAGCACGCCATTTCAAGAGTGTCTATGGGGCAGGTTTTACGAAGTTGGAAGGATTTGGGTTTGAGGAGGAGAGGGGGTGGGTGGGGGGGGTGGTTAGGAGAGAGGGTAGTACTGATGATGGAGTGGTCAGACCAGGGAACTGGGAGGCATGTGGGGGTGTGTGGATGACATTGATGAGTGAGTTAGTGAAATAAGGTCAAGGGTGTGAACTTGCTTTGTGGGTTGGGGAGTGAATCAGTTGGGTGAAGCCCATTGCATCTAGGGATGAGGTGAAGGCTTCGCATGTAGGGGATTGTGGAGAGGAGTCGACGTGGAGGTTAAAGTCGCCAAGGAGTATTGTGGGGATGTCGGGGGAGAGGGAGATGGTGAGGAATTCGATGAGGGGGGGGGGGGTCTTTTTCTAGTAGACCAGGAGGGGTATAGATAAGGCAGATTTGTAGGGATTGAGATTTGAAAAAACCTACTTCGTATTGATTGGGAATATTGCAGGTTTGTGATGTGAGCTTGAATTCTTTTTTGGCTATGAGGAGTAGGCCGCCACCTCTTTTCTTTTTACCGGGGGATAGAGAAAATGTCATAGGTTTCCGCAGGAAGTTGGTTAATGAGGGGGGGTGTCCACAGGGTTTAAACCAGGTTTCAGTTAATGCGAAAATTTCTGGTTTGGACTCAGTTAAAATATCGTGGAGAAGGTGCGTTTTTTGTTTCAGTGATTGGGCGTTAATGAGTAGAAGAGAGATGAGTGAGAGGGTGAGGGCTTGTGAGGTGGGGATATGGGGATGGGGGTCAGGCATCTTTTTGGGTGTTGTGGGCACTGTATGAGGGGAGGAATATTTTTGAGGGGTGTCTGTATAGATAATTGGGGGGGCAGGGCTAGGCGTGTGGAGGCATTGTTGGGGAGGGTGGCAAATTGTGAAAAGTAGATACCGAGAAGCAGTTGAAGAGGTTAATGCTATTATATCAGGTTAATGCAGTTGAAAAGAGTAATGTACATTGACAAAGTAATGCAATTGTATAGAGTAGGCTGGCATTTAGGTAGATTAGGTTATGAGATGTATATATTGTACAGTATTATACACTGAGACAGTAATGTGGAAGACACACACTTACGTATGATAGGCTTGGTGAGAAAGTATAGTGTTCTGGATGAATTATCTAGAGGAGGGAGGGAGATTTGCCAACAGTCCATGTGGTGCATTTCGTGAGCGTGGTATTCCTGGGGCAGGTTCTTGTCTCCGAGATGGCAGGTGGAGGGGCTCCTGGCAAGGCACTCTTGGTATTAGTTCATTTGCTGGGTACCAATTGGGAGGTATATTGGGGTGCTGCTCGAGGTGAAACGAAGGGGCGAAACAAAGGGGCAGGCCCCTTTGTTGCGCTCCTTCGTGCGCGCGACGCCCGGCGCGCGACGCCTGGGAGGGGGGTGGTTTAAAAACCCCGCCGGTCGCGCCTCTGACGTCACCGCTGCGCCGTCTTGGTGGGCGGTTCTTTTTTGTGTTGCTGGCGGTGCGGGCGAGGGCTCGTGGCCGGGATCGAGGCCGGCTGGAGGAGGATCGAAGGCCCGGATCGAGGTCGGCTGGATGCTGTAGGCAAGGGCTCGTGGCCCTGCTTGTGGTCGGCAGGAGGAGGAGGTTCGCGGCGTTGCAGGTAAGAGGAGCTGCTGGACGACGGTGAGAGGGCCGGCGATCGGCGAGGGAGCACGATCGGGGTGAGCGGAACAGGAGGCCTTACCCCGACGGGCTCCAGCGCCGGTTGTGCAGGCCAAGTTCACCGCTGGGTTCCCTCTGAAGCGCCGGAGAAGCAAGAGGAGTGAGTCGGGGAGAGCGGCGGTTTATATTTGCTTTTATATACCGACATTCGTAGGGGTACATCACATCGGTTCACATTGTAACAGAGGAAACAGTATGACGTATCGTACTATTTTTACATTGTAACATTAATTTTTTAAAATTAAACCTTGTAACATTTATGCATAGAAACATTGTAACATTGTAACATGGATTAAATTATACATTGTAACATATATACATATATACATTCCCAAGGTAGGTAGGGGACGGAATGGTTGGCGTAGAATGAAAGATTTTAGGATGGGGGGGGGGGGGGGCATTAGCAGAAAGACAGAAGGGCCAAGTTGGGAGGGCCAAAGATATTCGGGTGAAGGAGGGAGGGAGGAGTGGGGTGGAGGGGAAAGGGGGGGGGATGGGCTGGGTATCAGGTGGGCAGAAGTGGAATATGCGGGGGCAGGGGAGTGACAATGGGAGGAGTGAGTACAGGGGGCATGTACCAGGGCGGGCAAGTGCCGGGGGGGGGGGGGGGAGGGAGAGGGAGTTAGGTGGGGAGTTGGTGGGCTTTCTGGAAGAGCCAAGTTTTCACTGGATCAGTTAGGATCCAGTGAGGTTTTTGAGGAGTTTGAAGGCAGCAGAAATAGTAGTAGTAGTATAAAGCGATATGTAACCCCTGTGCTGATAATCCTGAATAAGGTCTCAGGAACCACACCCCAAACACAATTTCTGATGTAAAAACTTCCCCTATTTTATGTTTTATGTCCAGGATTCTGTGAACAAAGGGAAAAAATTATTCTAGGCCCAATGCATTGCTTTTACTGAAATCCCACTATAGGGTTCATATAAACAGCACTGATGAGCATTCAGTTATAATTACAAAAATAAATACACAGGAAGCTTTAGGTTGTTTCCAACATAGCTTTTACTGATAAATTGTGCAGTTGTTGGAAAGATTCTTTACAGCTTTGGATGTCTCAAAATGGATTGTTATATATTTATTTCTTGAATACATTTTTTATCTTTTCTCTTTCAAACAGTTTATATTGATGTACCAATCCAAGTACAATTATGGTTTATTATTTCTCTTCCTTTCAAATCAATATGGGCTGGTTTGTAAGCTGCCTCCCAATTGATATAGGACAGTCTTTTTTAGTCAGTCTGGTAAAGAAAGTCCAAATTTTTCATACCTCTCCAGTAGTTCTTCTTCGTTCTTCTCCTTACTATGCATAAGAACATGCCGTACTGGGTCAGATCAAGGGTCCATCAAGCCCAGCATCCTGTTTCCAACAGTGGCCAATCCAGGTTATAAGTACCTGGCAAGTACCCAAAAACTAAGTATATCCCATACTGCTGATGCTAGTAATAGCAGAGTTTATTTTCTAAGTCAACTTGATTTATAGCAGGTAATGGACTTCTCCTCCAAGAACTTATCCAAACCTTTTTTAAACCCAGCTACACTAACTGCATTAACCACATCTCCTGGCAACAAATTCTAGAGTTTAATTGTGCATTGAGTGAAAAAGAACTTTCTCCGATTAGTTTTAGATGTTCTACATGCTAACTTCATGGAGTGCCCCCTAGTCCTTCTATTATCCAAAAGAGTAAATAACCGATTCACATTTACCAGTTCTAGATATCTCATGATTTTAAACACCTCTATCATATCCCCCCTCAGCCATCTCTTCTCCAAGCTGAACAGCTTGGAGAAGAGATGGCTGGGAGTTGTTCCATTCCCCTTATCAACCAAAATGATAAGGGGAGTTGTTCCATTCCCCTTATCATTTTGGTTGCCCTTCTCTGTACCTTCTCCATCGCATCTATATCTTTTTTGAGATGCAGCGACCAGAATTGTACACAGTATTCAAGGTGCGGTCTCACCATGGAGCGATACAGAGGCATTATGACATTTTCCATTTTATTCACCATTCCCTTCCTAATAATTCCTAATATTCTGTTTGCTTTTTTGACTGCCGCAGCACACTGTGCCAACGATTTCAATTAATTATCTGTTGTGTGTGCCAGCCGCAGCAATGGCCCCCTCACCTCTCTCTGGCGAATCCAGTGCCTAGGTCCTCATGTCTGGTGGCGGTGGGCCACCAGCTCCATCCTCTGGCTGTCCCCGGTGCCTCAGCTACAGACCTCCATGCTCCACGTCGGGCCTCTCCACGTGGCCCGCAGAAGGACACTGCGATACAGCGCCGCACCCCTCCCTAGGTGCACACATCAGTGTCACTTAAGAAGGGCCTGCGGCGGGAACTTGGCCACGGCCCCAGATGATGACATTGCCGAAGCTCTGGTATTTAAGGCCGGGCTCGGCTTCCAGCGATCGCCTTTGCAACAGGGCTCCACGCTGGTCTTGTACTCGTTGCCTCCTGGTGATTCTCCTACGTTCCTGGTTCCTGATCCCTGCTGGCTCAAGTTCCTGTTCTCCTTCGTTCCTGCGTTCCTGATTCCCAGCCCTTCTTCGGATTGCCTTCTCGGATACGACCTCTGCATTGCCTGACTACACCATAGATTCTCTCCAAGCCCAGACCTCTGCATTGCCTGACTACGCCATTGACTCTCTCCAAGCCTGGACCTCTGCATTGCCTGACTAAGCCATTGACTCTCTCCAAGCCCAGACCTCTGCATTGCCTGACTACGCCATTGACTCTCTCCAAGCCTGGACCTCTGCATTGCCTGACTAAGCCATTGACTCTCCAAACCTAGACCTCTGCATTGCCTGACTACACCATTGACTCTCTCCAAGCCCAGACCTCTGCATTGCCTGACTACGACACTGACTCTCTCCAAGCCCGGATCTCTGCATTGCCTGACTATACTATTGACTCTCTCCAGGCCCGGACCTCTGCATTGCCTGACTACGACACTGACTCTCTCCAAGCCCGGACCTCTGCATTGCCTGACTATGCCATTGACTCTCTCCAAGCCCGGACCTCTTCATTGCCTGACCACACTATTAATCTTCTCCTAGCCCAGACCTCAGCCTTGCCTTGCTATCACTCCTTGATTGCCACTGGCCCTGACTCCAGCTTGCTCTATGATGCCTCTTCAGTCTACTTCCAGGACTTGGCCTATTCAAGCTTCGGCCTGCTCTTGATCGGGCGCCCCCTGTCTGACTTTGGTTCTTTTGGCACCCGGGTCTCCGGGACTCTGCCTCGTCCAGTACAGATTTCTCCATTTTCCTGTTGCTGCCTCTGGGCTGACTTCTCTACCTTTCCACCAACGACGACATACAGAGCCCCACCATAGCCCAGCCAGCCCCAGTACCCAAAGGCTCAACCCGCGGGGAACAAGGGCTGGTATTGGTGAAGTGCCAACCGGCCTCCGGCCTTCAGCCCACTCCGCCAGCCGATGGTGGGGACCCGTAGGATCCCTCCTACGGGTAGCGTCAACCCCACCTCGGCCCAAGGGTCCACCTCTGGCACAACATTTTCCACTATGATGCCTAGATCTCTTTCCTGGGAGGTAGCCCTTATATGGAACCTAACATCGTGTAACTATAACATGGGTTATTTTTCCCTATATGCATCACCTTACACTTATCCACATTAAATTTCATCTGTCATTTGGATACCCAATTTTCCAGTCTCACAAGGTCTTTCTGCAAATTATCACAATCTGCTTGTGATTTAACTACTCTGAATAATTCTATGTCATCTACAAATTTGATTACCTCACTCGTCTTATTCCTTTCCAGATCATTTATAAATATATTGAAAAGCACGGGTCCCAGTACAGATCCCTGAGGCACTCCACTGCCCACCCCCTCCACTGAGAAAATTGGCCATTTAATTCTACTCTCTGTTTCCTGTCTTTTAACCAGTTTATAATCCACGAAAGGACATCACCACCTATCCCATAACGTTTTACTTTTCCTGAAGCCTCTCATGAGGAACTTTGTCAAATGCCTTCTGAAAATCCAAATATACCACATCTACCGGTTCACCTTTATCCACATGTTTATTAACCCCTTCAAAAAAGTGAAGCAGATTTGTGAGGTAAGACTTGCCTTGGGTAAAGCCATGCTGACTTTGTTCCATTAAACCATGTCTTTCTATATGTTCTGTGATTTTGATCTTTAGAACACTTTCTACTTTTTTTTTGGCACTGAAGTCAGGCTAACCTGTCTGTAGTTTCCTGGATCGCTCCTGGAGCCCGTTTTAAATATTGGGGGTTACATTAGCCACCCTCCAGTCTTCAGGTACAATGGATGATTTTAATGAAAGGCTACAAATTTTTACTAATAGATCTGAAATTTCATTTTTGAGTTTCTGTAGAACCCTGGGGTATAATCCATCTGGTCCAGGCAATTTACTACTCCAGTTTGTCAATCAGGCCTTCCACATCTTCTAGATTTACCGTGATTTGGTTCAGTCCATCTGATTCATTACCCATGAAAACCTTCTCCGGAACGGGTATCTCCCCAACATCCTCTTCAGTAAACACTGAAGCAAAGAAATTGTTTAATCTTTCCACGATGGCTTATCTTCTCTAAGTGCCCCTTTAACCCCTCGATCACCTAATGGTCCAACTGACTCCCTCGCAGATATATTTTAAAAAGTTTTTACTGTGAGTTTTTGCCTCTACGGCCAACTTCTTTTCAAATTCTCTCTTAGCCTGTCTTATCAATGTCTTACATTTAACATGCCAATGCTTATGTTTTATCCTATTTTCTTCTGTTGGATTCTTCTTCCAATTTTTGAATGAAGATCTTTTGGCTAAAATAGCCTCTTTCACCTCACATTTTAACCATGCCGGTAATCGTTTTGCCTTCCTTCCACCTTTCTTAATGTGTGGAATACATCTGGACTGTGCTTCTAGGATAGTATTTTTTTAACAATATCCACGCCTCTTGCACACCATTTTTACCTTTATAGCTGTTTCTTTCAGTTTTTTTCTAACTATTTTTCTCATTTTATCAAAGTTTCCCTTTTGAAAGTTTAACACTAGAGCCATGGATTTGCTTTCTGTCCCCTTTCCAGTCATTAATTTAAATTTTATCATATTATAATCACTCTTGCCACCATTACCTCTCTCACCAAATCCTGTGCTCCACTAAGAATTAGATCTAAAATTGTTCCCTCTCTCGTCAGTTCCTGAGCCAATTGCTCCATAAAATTGTCATTTATTTCATCTAGGAACTTTATCTCTCTAGCATGTCCCAATGTTATATTTACCCAGTCAATATTGGGGTAATTGAAATCTCCCATTATTACTGCACTACCAATTTGGTTAGCTTCCCTAATTTCTCTTAGCGTTTCACTGTCTGTCTCACCATCTTGGCCAGGTGGACGGTAGATTACTCCTATTACTATACTCTTCCCCAACATACAAGGGATTTCTACCCATAAAGATTCGATTGTGCATTTATTTATTTATTTAAGGTCTCTTATATACCGATATCCGTTCTCACATCGTATCGGTTCAAGGAAATATTTAGTCTCATGCAGGATCTGTTGCGATCCCCCCTGCTGCTGCTGCGCTACAGGAGGTCTCTTACCTTCCTCCAGAGGCCGCTCTGAAGCCAGGGCCTCGCCTACGTTCCATCCGGGACTTGCTCCAGGGCCTGAGAGGCCTAGCTGTGCTTGTGGCTTGCATGCCTCTGCGTTTGGACTTCCTGGTTTCCAGCCACGCCCGTTTCCCTAGGGGCTGGCCCGCAGCTCTCTACCCCAGATATAGGACCAGCGGTGGGTGGTCCTGGCAAGCTCCTCCCAGGGAGTTGCCTTCTACCTCCAGTATTTAAGGACTTTCTGTTCACTTGCAACTGGCCTTGGATCTGAGCATTACAGTCGCCTGTAACCTAGCCGATCCAGGTCCTCCATGTCTTGATGGCGCCTTATCCTGTCTCTGCCTGATGTTCCTGATGTCTTCGTGTCTCTGCCTTGACCTTCGTCCTCGTCTGGTTCCTGAGCCTTCTGTCCTGTTGGGCCCTGGAGTGGCCAACAGGAGGGATTTGTCCCACGGGCTCTTGAGCTTCTGCCAGCCGAAGGGGCTTCAGATGTGAGTATCCCAGCATTGGAGTTCCCGCTCGCCTGGACCTTTCCTTCTTGCTTCAGCCCTTGCCCTGATGTCTTCAGTGTCTTGCTTCAGCCTGTCTTGGATGTCTGCTTCAGCCCCCATCTGACGTCTTCTGTATAAGGACTCTGTCTGCCCTCGCCTCTGTCCGGCCTGCTGCCCATTGCCGTTCCCTGCGGCGGGTCCGAAAGGGCCGGGAACAGTCGGAGGACCGTTCATTAGTCAACTTCCCCGTGTTGGCTACCATGGGCATGCAGGTCTGGCTGAGGGTCGGACTCCCTGCTTCTGTTCCTGCCTGCCTGGCTCACCATGCCTGCTCAGCTCACCTCCCACGGTGTGGCTTGGGGCTCCTCCTTGAGTCCTGCCGTGGCCCAAGGGCTCACCACCCGCCCGAGACGACCGCGCCCGCGCGCGCTTGTAACAGGATCTTTATCCTGTTGGACTCTATGCCATCCCAGACATAAAGCGACACCCCGCCTCCCAGATGCTCCTCTCCCTCATTGCGATATAATTTGTACCCCGGTATAGCACTGTCCCATTGGTTATCCTCTTTCCACCATGTCTCTGAGATGCCAATTAAGTCTGTCATCATTTACTGCTATACATTCTAATTCTCCCACCTTACTTCTTAGACTTCTGGTATTAGCATACAAACATTTCAAAGTGTGATTTTTGTTTGTATTTTCATTCTGCTTTTTAATTGACAGGGATAAATTGAAATTTTTTTTAGCTCAGGTGAGTTTTTAATTACAGGCACTTGGACTACTTTTCTTATTGGAACCTCACTGTTGGGATGCCCTAATTCTAATGAATCATTAGTATCCTTTGAAGATACCTCCCTCCAAACCATGCGCTGCTGAGCAACTGTCGGCTTTCCCCTTTTTTCTAGTTTCAAAGCTGCTCTATTTCCTTTTTAAAGGTTAGCGCCAGTAGTCTACTTCCACCCTGGTTAAGGTGGAGTCCATGCCTTTGGAAAAGGTTCCCCAGTTCCTTACAAAACTGAATCCCTCTTCCTTGCATCATTGTCTCATCCACGCATTGAGACTCCAGAGCTCTGCCTGCCTCTGGGGGCCTGCGCGTGGAACAGGGAGCACCTGTTTTACTGCTCTTAGCTCTTTGGTGATTATGGACCTAGAAATAGATCCACAAATTATTCTTCTCATTCCTTGTGAATGGATAAAGATCCATTCCTCCTTCAGGACTCCTTGAGGTTCACCTATGCCTTCACACTGAGAGACACCATTCCCTAGATTACATACACTAAGCTTGTGAGTGCCTTTAGAAATCAGATTACAAAGAGACATTAAAACCTTCAGGAAAAGTTTAAAAACATGGCTATTTAAACAAGCATATCAAAGAGAGAATGGAGAGTAGAATTCAAAGAAATGTAGGATGCGGTCAGTAGAACACCCACACACATCACTTTAATCAATATGTGTGTATTTTATTTTTGCTCACCAACAAAGGCCATGGGGAGACCTGTGGCCTCTTTCTTTTAAGACCCCATCCCCCACTCCTCCTCACTTATCTCATAGCTCTCACACTTCACCTTGGTTCTGCTGCTTGAGCTCCATTCCAGAATCTTCAGGTCCTTCAGTCTCCTGAGAGCCAGAGCCAGCAGAGATGCTCACTGCTTGCTGCCCTCCTGTGAAATGCCACTGAGTCCAGGCAGCTCTGCCTTTTATAAGCCTCCTGCTCTCATTATGACCTCATTCGCAGATGCAAGAGAACATTTGAGACAGAGGGAGGAGTCACCTATTTTCAAGATCCAGGAAGGGGGCAAGGGCGGCCAAAGCTTGCCCCACCTCCCTAAAAGAGAAACAGAACAAAAAGGGAATTTCTTTCCCCCATCACCCTCTAGTGGGGGCACCAGAGACTAGATGTAATAAGGCAAGGGAGGGGGGGGGCAGCCTTAAAAAAAGAGGCCACCCATGCCCCCTACCTGGGTCTTGAAAATAGGTCACTCCTCCCTCTATCAATCTCAAATGTTTTGGAAAAAAATTATTTTGGAAAAAAAAAAGAGGCCACAGTTTTCCCTGTGACCTACACCCACTCTTCACCACTGCACCACTTACCTGCAGGTAGTTCACCTTGGTTCTGTTGCTTGAGTTCCATTCCAGAATCTTCAGGTCCTTCAGTCTCGTGAGAGCCAGAGCCAGCAGAGATGCTCACTGCTTGACGCCCTCCTGTGAAATGCCACTGAGCCCAGGCAGCTCTGCCTTTTTATAAGCCTCCTGCTCTCATTATGACCTCATTAGCAGGTGGGAGAGAACATTTGAGACTGATGGAGGGAGGAGTGACCTATTTTCAAGACCCAGGAAGGGGGCAGGGGCGAGCAAAGGCTGCCCCACCTCCCTAAAGGAAAAGAGGAGAAACAGAACAAAAAGGGAAATTATTTCCCCCATCACCCTCTAGTGGGGGCACAGGAGACTAGTTGTAATAAGGCAAGGGAAGGGGGGAGGGGGCCTTAAAAGAAAGAGGCCACCCCTGCCCCCTTCCTGAGTCTTGAATATAGGTGACTCCTCCCTCCATCAGTCTCAAATGTTTTTGAAAAAAAAATTATTTTGGAAAAAAAAAAAAAGAAAGAGGCCACAGGTTCCCCTGTGACCTAAACCCACTCTTCACCACTGCACCACTTACCTGCAGGTAGTCCACCTTGGTTCTGTTGCTTGAGTTCCATTCCAGAATCTTCAGGTCCTTCAGCCTTCTGAGAGCCAAAGCCAGCAGAGATGCTCACTGCTTGCTGCCCTCCTGTGAAATGCCACTGAGCCCAGGCAGCTCTGCCTTTTATAAGCCTCCTGCTGTCATTATGACCTCATTAGCAGGTGGGAGAGACCATCTGAGGCTGATGGAGGGAGGAGAGGAGAGGAGAAGAAAGCTGGCAGAGGGGATGGGGGCCTTAAAAGAAAGAGGACTCCCCATGGCCTAAACCCACTCCTCATCACTTATCTCATAGCTCTCACACTTCACCTTGGTTCTGTTGCTTGAGTTCCATTCTAGAATCTTCAGGTCCTTCAGTCTCCTGAGAGCCAGAGCCAGCAGAGATGCTCACTGCTTGCTGCCCTCCTGTGAAATGCCACTAAGCCAAGGCAGCTCTGCCTTTTATAAGCCTCCTGCTCTCATTATGGCCTCATTAGCAGGTGGGAGAGACCATCTGAGGCTGATGGAGGGAAGAGTGACCTATTTTCAAGACCCAGGAAGGGGGCAGGGGCAGCCAAAGGCTGTCCCACCTCCCTAAAGGAAAAGAGGAGAAACAGAACAAAAAGGGAATTTCTTTCCCCATCACCCTCTAGTGGGGGCACAGGAGACTAGTTGTAATAAGGCAAGGGAAGGGGGGGGGGCCTTATAAAAAGAGGCCACAGGTTCCCCTGTGACCTAAACCCACTCTTCATCACTACAACACTTACCTGCAGGTAGTCCACCTTGGTTCTGTTGCTTGAGTTCCATTCCAGAATCTTCAGGTCCTTCAGTCTCCTGAGAGCCAAAGCCAGCAGAGATGCTCACTCCTTGCTGCCCTCCTGTGAAATGCCACTAAGCCCAGGCAGCTCTGCCTTTTATAAGCCTCCTGCTGTCATTATGACCTCATTAGCAGGTGGGAGAGACCATCTGAGGCTGATGGAAGGAGGAGAGGAGAGGAGAAGAAAGCTGGCAGAGGAGGAGGGGATGGGGCCTTCAGAAAAGGTTCCCCAGTTCCTTACAAAACTGAATCCCTCTTCCTTGCACCATCGTCTCATCCACGCATTGAGGCTCTGCCTGCCTCTGGGGACCTGCGCATGGAACAGGGAGCACCTGTTTTTCTGCTCTTAGCTCTTTGATGATTATGGACCTAGGAATGGATCCACAAAGTCTTCTTCTCATTTCTTGTGAATGGTAAAGATCCATTCCTCCTTCAGGACTCCTTGAGGTTCACCTATGCCTTCACACTGAGAGACACCATTCCCTAGATTACATACACTAAGCTTCTGAGTGCCTTTAGAAATCAGATTACAAAGAGACATTAAAACCTTCAGGAAAAGTTTAAAAACATGGCTATTTAAACAAGCATATCAAAGAGAGAATGGAGAGTAGAATCCAGAGAAATGTAGGATGCGGTCAGTAGAACACCCACACACATCACTTTAATCAATATGTGTGTATTTTATTTTTATTTTTGCTCACCAACAAGGATAAGATACATTTATTAATCTATTTAAAACTGAAACAGATAGGAATGGACATGATTTATCACACCCACCAATTAGTATTTTTTTTACAAAACTATGTTACCATAACTTAATGGCACCTGTTTAGTTGATATAATTTTAATACAGTTAACAATATAAATTTATGTGCCTTATTGTAAACCATTGTGATGGCATCTAGCTTAACGACGGTATAGAAAAGATTTTAAATAAATAAATAAATGCTCAGGCATATTAAATAAAATAAAAATCTTAAAAGGGAAACCAAAATATGAGATAAGGAGGGTGGAAAACCACCTATCTCAGAAAACCCAAAAATACACAGGTTTCCAGACATTGTATTAAAGGATTCAGATACTTGTCCTTCCATAAAAAAAAAAAAGAAGAATGCTCTCTGTCTCCAATCTGAACCCAGGTTTCATTCTTAAGGATCCCAGATGCTTTCCTCCTTAAAAAAGAAAGTCAACTAAAAAATCCACACCTTAAAATGGTGGCAGGGATTTAAGGGCCTGATTTTAAAAAGTATTTACTTGAGTAAACTTGGTTTTACTTGAGTAAATGCACTTTACTCAAGTAGCTTTTGAAAATTGTTACAATATAAGCCATTGAATTGTCCATAGGATTTACTCAAGTAAGTGCACTTTACTCAAGTAAATGGCTTTTGAAAATTGTTACGATAATGTTTACCCACATAACTCCTTTGAAAATTACCCCCTAAGACACCATTCCAGACTCCAACACAGGAGAGCTACAAACGTATGCTAACTATTCTGTTTCCTTCTCTTTGTTGGAACTTTCCTTCTGGTAGAAATCCATTGAGATATCTACAGATAGATTGAGAGGATGTGGCAGATGAAGGGATGACTGCAATAGAGATAAAGCTGAGGAACTGAGTTAGTATGAGGTCAGAGGAACAAATAGTGAGTTTGAAGGAAAAGAGAAGATGGGAAGTTTCTTCTACTGTGACTTTAGAAAAGGCAAGAGAGTGGTGGAAGCCAAGGGAAAGAAGTGGGGGATAAAGTGGTAGAGGTGATCTAGTTGAGAACTCAAGACTAATTTTGTGAATCTTGTCACAGAAGTAGTCAGTAGGGATGTGAATCATGTCCTCGATCGTCTTAACGATCGATTTCGGCTGGGAGGGGGAGGGAATCGTATTGTTGCCGTTTGGGGGGGTAAAATATCGTGAAAAATCGTGAAAAATCGTGAAAAATCGAAAAATCGAAAAATCGCAAAACCGGCACATTAAAACCCCCTAAAACCCACCCCCAACCCTTTAAATTAAATCCCCCACCCTCCCGAACCCCCCCCCAAATGACTTAAATAACCTGCGGGTCCAGCGGCAGTCCGGAACGGCAGCGGTCCGGAACGGGCTCCTGCTCCTGAATCTTGTTGTCTTCAGCCGGCGCCATTTTCCAAAATGGCGCCGAAAAATGGCGGCGGCCATAGACGAACACGATTGGACGGCAGGAGGTCCTTCCGGACCCCCGCTGGACTTTTGGCAAGTTTCGTGGGGGTCAGGAGGCCCCCACAAGCTGGCCAAAAGTTCCTGGAGGTCCAGCGGGGGTCAGGGAGCGATTTCCTGCCGCGAATCGTTTTCGTACGGAAAATGGCGCCGGCAGGAGATCGACTGCAGGAGGTCGTTCAGCGAGGGTTCCGGCGCCTCGCTGAACAACCTCCTGCAGTCGATCTCCTGCCAGCGCCATTTTCCGTACGGAAAATGGCGCCGGCCATACGCGTATGGCCGGCACCATTTTCCGTACGAAAACGATTCACGGCGGGAAATCGCTCCCTGACCCCCGCTGGACCTCCAGGAACTTTTGGCCAGCTTGTGGGGGGCCTCCTGACCCCCACGAGACTTGCCAAAAGTCCAGCGGGGGTCCGGAAGGACCTCCTGCCGTCCAATCGTGTTCGTCTATGGCCGCCGCCATTTTTCGGCGCCATTTTGGAAAATGGCGCCGGCTGAAGACAACAAGATTCAGGAGCAGGAGCCCGTTCCGGACCGCTGCCGTTCCGGACCGCCGCTGGACCCGCAGGTTATTTAAGTCATTGGGGGGGGTTCGGGAGGGTGGGGGATTTAATTTAAAGGGTCGGGGGTGGGTTTTAGGGGGTTTTAGTGTGCCGGCTCACGATTCTAACGATTTATAACGATAAATCGTTAGAATCTCTATTGTATTGTGTTCCATAACGGTTTAAGACGATATTAAAATTATCGGACGATAATTTTAATCGTCCTAAAACGATTCACATCCCTAGTAGTCAGCCATAGACTTAACAGAGAGTGAAGGGGGAGAAGGAGGTGAAGGAAGTTCAAGGAGGGAACTGAGTGTGGCAAAGAGATGGCAAAGGCTGTACGCAAAATAATTTGTCAGATAGTCATAGTAGTCTTGCTTGGTAAGTGCAAAAACAGACTGGAAGGAGATCAGTATGAATTTAAAATATATGAAGTCTGCATAGGCATGCTATGAGGCAGTACCCCTATGTTCCCCTTAAACCAGTTCAGCACCAGGCTAGGTACCTATTCCTCTAGTGAGAGAAAGTTCTGTGAGCAGGGCCCAACAGGTGAGGAATAAGAGCTAGGACCCATGTGGGGATAGTGAGACCAGGCCCAGGTCTCCAGGAGGAAGACAGCTCCTGTAGAATATTGCTATCCAAACACTGAGCTATAACAAAAATCTTGAAAAAGCTTTATGAGTAGTAGTACTGAGGGAAGCGGTACTAACTGTGAGTAATTGGAGTACACTGTTCTGAAGGTAAAGGTGGTCTACTAATGCATATGTGTTAAAGTGGCAAATAAAGATGAAGTATTTTTAAAAAGGCTGGAGTTAGTCCAGGTTTGTGTCATGGAATCACCGCTCGGTCCCATGTATGGTCTCATGCATGATATTTTTTATCTAAACCTAGCATGGAGGAAAACCCAGCCTCCAAAGAAAAGTGTCTTTTGGAGTACAGAGAGTTTGAAGAGGAACTGTTGTTCTAAAACAAAGTACAGAACACAGGTGGCCTGTGGCTTTAAAACAAGGTACAAAGGGACACCACGTGATCTGATGAGCGGGTAGGCTGCAAGCAGACCGCGCTCCCGGCTCCCCCGCCGAAAAATTGCTGTCTCTGCGCCCCAATCATGAAACATGGAGGCTCAAGCGGAACCAGGGCCAGTCCAGACAATGATAGACTCGTTTTTCCTCAGCGGCAACCACAGAATGGTGGCTAAGCTGCAAAGAAAAGAAAAAATCTCGGATCGACAACCCGACAGCAAAATGGCCGCCAGCCCGCCGAGCCCCAGCGCGCCTGCAGACAAACCGGACTTAGTCGGGGAAGTCACTCAGGCCGTTGTACAAGCGCTCGAACCCAGGTTTTCTGAACTGGCTCAATAAATTAATGTAGGAAACAAAACGCTGCACGAAATAAAACTTCAAGTTGCAGACACACAGCAAAGGATCGCGGATGTTGAGACAGAGACACAGAATCTGCTCCAAAAGCAAGAAATATTGCTGAAACAAGTCACCACCCTGGAAGATAAAGTGGAGGCCTTGGAAAATTGATCCAGGAGGAACAACATAAGGTTTGTGGGGATCCCAGAAACAGTGCCAGAGAGGGATCTGGCTAAGGCTCTAGAAACCTGGCTGCAACAGGAGCTGGGATTAGCGGAGCTGGCAGGCAAGGCAATTGTTGAAAGAGCACACAGATTGGGGATCCGGAAACAGGAGGCCACGAAGCCCAGGGTGGTGATAGCAAGATTCCTGAATTTTTGTCACAAAACAGAAATAATGCAAGCATACAGGCGCTACTCCAGTTTGACCTATGAGGGCAACAAAATAATGATTTTTCAAGATTACTCAGCAGCGGTGTCCACTAAACGTCGAGAATTTTCTCTTATTTGTGCAGATCTTTTCAATAGAAAAGTGAAGTTCACCCCTCAGTACCCCGCCAGGCTTCGGCTGGAGTATAAAGGGGCCTGGCGTAGTTTTGAGTCAGTGGAGGCGGTAAAACAGTTTATCACAGAAAACTTGGACCTAAGGTGACTTCATCATGAGAATTCCTTGGAGAATTATTCACTGTAAAAACATATTGCTGTTTTACTAGCTATACTGTTTGGTTGCAATTTCATTAACCTATAGCAACTGGCGGGGGAGCCGGTAAGGTTTATCCCGGTGGTCTCCAACCTCCTTTCCTTGGAGGAGTTATGTGGAAGCATAGGGTTTTGTTGGGGGAAAAGGGTTCAGGGTGGGGATGGGATAAAGAGCAGCACTGTGTTTTGTCAAGGGAGGCATGAATTTGTTTCTTGTGGGTATAATAGTCTGTCTTTAGCTGCAGATACAAAATGAGGGTCACCATATTGGACAATAAGGTAGCACTCCTAGGCTGGGAGGGGTGTGCCTCACAGATCCATTTTGGAGGAATTAATCGTTCATTGTTAATAAATCTTTCCAAGGGCTATGGCTGAGAAATTAAGATGCATTTCATGGAATGTGGCGGGTCTTGGCTCCCCAGTAAAAAGGGCAAAGGTTTTGCAATCATTAAGACAGCATAATGCAAAAATAGCATTTCTGCAGGAGACGCATTTATCGGCTAACGAAAGCCAAAAACTAGTCAGAGACTGAGTAGATAAAGTGTTCTACTCCCCGGCCTCAAACAGGAAAGTGGGAATTGCCATATTGGTGGGGAAAAACACTGTCTTTGAGGAGGCTCATGTGATTTCGGATACTGAGGGCAGATATGTTCTGGTGACGGAGAAACTATTTGGCACCGCTGTTACTTTATGCAGTGTTTATGCTCCAAATTCATATCAACACGTTTTTTTTTACCAATCTGGTGCAACTCATCACATTAAATAAACAGGGTTTATTATTTATGGCAGGTGATTTTAATCAGGTGTTAGATCCCGGGCTCGATAGATCCAACCCGGGGCCCCGTTTGAGGGTTGTGTCGCACAAGGGCCTTCCATATCTGTGTCAACAACTACAGTTAGTAGACCCCTGGCGGACCCTGCATCCTGAAATGAAGGATTATACCCACCTCACTCACGCACACCTTTCTATGTCCCGAATAGATTATATTTTGGTATCTCCACAATGTTTCAATAAGATTGGGATGGCAGAGATAGGGCCTGAAGAATGCTCCGACCATGCCACGATATGGGTAGAAGCGGGTCTGGGGGGACCAAAGCGAACTCAGCCTAGATGGCACTTCCCGGCGCATCTTTCTGAAGACAAAGGCTTTCAGGCTTATCTTAAAAACAAATGGAAGGAGTATCTCCAAAATAATTCGCAACACCAAGATAATCCGACTCTTCTTTGGGAGGCAGGCAAGGCCACGATGAGAGGGGAAGTCATTGTGTATGTAATAAGGCAGAAGAAAATAGCTAGTAAGCAGTTGATAGATTTGGGGAAAGAAGTCCAAAAAGCTAAACGTAGGTTGATTGCACAACCCACTAATCAATCCAAGCAGGACTATCGGGATCTACTGCACACGCTAAACTGTTATATTCACTGTAGAACGCAACAGGACATATTATATTATTCCCATAACTTATACAGATTTGGAAACAAAATGGGCAAGCTTCTAGCGAATCAGATTAGGGCACATCGAGGCACAGCGTTTATTGCATCACTTAAAGACAATCAAGGGATGAGACACACCTCAGGTTCACAAATTTGAAAATTGTTTAGGAAATTCTATGAAAATCTATATGCTGCCGACTCTCAGTCTCAAGCAGCAGCAGTGGAACACTCTTTTTTTCGTAACCTTACACTGCCCACAATCACTACCGAACAGTTAAATTTCTTGAATGCCCCAATTACCAATCAGGAGATATGGCAGGGTATTGGGTCCAGTCAATCTCACAAGGCGCCAGGACCCAATGGTTTAAATGCAGACTATTATAAACTTTTGAGGGAGGACATAGGTGATCCATTAAGGCTTTATTTTTCAGCGGTCTCCCAAGGGGGGTTTACCAAAGAAGCCACCACGGCATATATTATGGTTCTTCCAAAAAGTGGCAAGGATGGAAGGAGGGGGAGAATAGCAGTCCTGCACCACCACTGTGGCCTACTCTGTGCGGTTTATGGCAGAAAATATAACCTCCATGATGGAAAGTATCAACTGAAGCAGAGTCCTCAGGGGAAAGCCAGGTCTCAGTCAAGGCAAGAAGATGAAGAGTATGAAAGAGAAAGAGGTCATGAATATAGGCAAGCTACTTGGAAATAAAGTGGGCATTCCACAGGGAGCAGAAGAAATGAAGAGGGAGGGAGAAGGGGAATGATGATGAAACTGGAGGGGTAACGGTTTGATAGGCACTGAATGGGTGAAAGCTGTCATGTAGGACCAGGATTGGTATTGATATATCCCTGACTGAGAGTAGGAGGAGAAGCAGGAGAATACGTAGAAGAGAAGCAACAAGGATGAGATGCTGTCAGAATAGAGATTGGCTATCTGAGAAGAAGAAAACTTTGAAATTCAAGAGCAGTAGGCAGTGCAGATGACAGAATGGCACGTGAAATAAAGAATGCAGGTAATGGGGGATGGTGGACTTGGTGTTGGTAGTGGTTTGCAGCACGGAAGATTAGCATCAGAAAGGGAATATGCAGTGGAGCCATAAGAAATAAAGAAAGGCCTGTAATCTTCCCAGTACCTGGTCAGCTGCTCGAAGAGCACAGGATGGGTATAACTCAGGCCCAAGGTGAGGGTATGATAACTTCTGGAGTCAACCACTAAAACAGTTGGGAGAAATATGCAAAGGGGCTGCACAGTCAACACATTCTTTCAAATAAATAAATAGACAAACAAACCTCCCCAGTATCTGGCCAGCTGCTCAGGAAGCACAGGGTGGGAGCAACTCAGGTCCAAGGTGGGATTTGGTCATTTCTGGAGTCAACCACCAAGGCAGCTGGAAGAAGTCTGCAGATGGACTGCAACCTCTCCAATACATGACCGTATTCTTACTTATCTTTATTTGCATATAACCTAAAGCAGTTGGACAGTTTTAGTTTTTTTTAATTTTTCAATGCTTTATGATTGTGCTTTATTTGTGCTTTATGATTTTGATATTGCTAATTACTGTCTGTATTTAATATTTATTTTATGCTGTATATTTGAATTGACTGATGCTAATGTTTTGACTTTGATGTAACACTGATGTGTTTCGGTACCACGCTTTGAGGTAGCAATGTAAGCATGTGATAAATTTCACTGTTTACTGTTTAGTAATGGGTAGAAAAGTGATGTGGGGGCAGGAGCATGAAGAACGAAGCAGATTGCATGCATTGTTTGGGAGAATGAGGCATGTCCTCTTTTTAAGCCTGATTTATTTGTAATCTTTCCCTCCAAATGTTTTGAAACAAACCAAATGTGGAACTTTCGGCAAAACCAAAATCCTGCCTAACAGTTTTGGGGGATCTGCCTCCGCGTATCCAAAGAGGGATGGGCTCAGAGTTCACGCTCCAAGTTCTCTGCTGCAGCAGTGCCTCTTGGGAGGCTGCAGTGCTGACAAAGGCAAAAAAGGAAGCGCTGACTCATTTCCATCCCCTCCACACTGTTTGCTGTAAGTTAATGCTGGCCATTAAATGCAGTTTATTCAAGAAAGTATTGCACCGTGAAATTGGCTATTTTACACTGGGAAAATTGCACTCTTTTGCTGTGAAAACAAATGCAGGCCTAATTATGTGTGTTTAAATTAGTCTGAGCCTTTGCAAATGTAATTTTAAAAGTTGGGGCTTTTTTTTTTTAAGGCGGGGTGGTAATGGTGCAGAAAACAAGGCTCCCTGTTCTAGGAGCCCTGCTAGAAATTCTGCGCTATAGATTGCCTCTCATTACGAGACTTCTTGATCATTCTAGCTAGCCAGGTTGGCAGTTCAGTGAAGTGAACAAGAAGTTAATGAGTGCTGTAGAAATGAAAGGAGGATGCTTGTCCAGCCCTCAAGGTTTACGGTATGTGCTTGAGACTGTACAGCACGAAGTGAGCAATTTTAAGGTTATATAGGGACTCGGTGTTCTCAGGACATGTTTATCAGTCATGCTTGAAATATCCATAAGGCAACACGTCAAGACAAAACTCAATTTTTCTACCTTCAGGACCCCCCTTAAATAATTATTTTTGTTCTTCATGCCTCCTGTGCCTTTTAGGTTATGGTAGCACCACTTGATTTATTTGTTGCTTACTAAAACCTTGCATTTTTGGAAAGCTGGTGCCTGGCAGCTTAAATTTTATTTGTATTTCTTTACTTAATTTCTAGCCCATACAATCCTAAGTTTTTCGCAGGTTACAGCATACATACATAATACATAAAAGTCAAAATGACTAAAAAAAAAACCCAAATAAATTTAGACATTAAGTACATTTGAAAATTTGTCACAAATTATGACAAAATACAAAATAAAAGCAGCATACAATGTGCATACAACATATCCTGAAGAGGTTTCTTAAAATCTTAATAAGTGGCTGCATTAAAAAGAAAGAAGAATATATAACTTAATGAAAGCTGTGATCAAAAGCCAATCTAAAATAATATGCTTATGCCTGCTTTCTAAATGTGAAATAGCATAGAATGCCAGGCATTTCATCTCAAGGCTATTCCACAACATAGGGCCTGCTACATAAAAAGGATTTTCCCTGGTTTCATCTAGGCGCGCACGACGAATTGAAAGTATGTCGAGTAAGTTTTGGCCCATAGATCTTAGTGGGCAGGTAAGAACTTAAGAACATAAGAAATTGCCATGCTGGGTCAGACCAAGGGTCCATCAAGCCCAGCATCCTGTTTTCAACAGAGGCCAAACCAGGCCACAAGAACCTGGCAATTACCCAAACACTAAGAAGATCCCATGCTACTGATGCAATTAATGGCAGTGGCTATTCCCTAAGTCAACTTGATTAATAGCCATTAATGGACTTCTCCTCCAAGAACTTATCCAAACCTTTTTTGAACCCAGCTACACTAACTGTACTAACCACATTCTCTGGCAACAAATTCCAGAGCTTTATTATGCGTTGAGTGAAAAAGAATTTTCTCCGATTAGTCTTAAATGTGCTACTTGCTAACTTCATGGAATGCCCCCTAGTCCTTCTATTATTCAAAAGTGTAAATAACCGATTCACATCTACTCGTTCAAGACCTCTCATGATCTTAAAGACCTCTATCACATCTCCCCTCAGCCGTCTCTTCTCTAAGCTGAACAGCCCTAACCTCTTCAGCCTTTCCTCATAGGGGAGCTGATGCATTCCCTTTATCATTTTGGTTGCCCTTCTCTGTACCTTCTCCATCGCAACTATATCCTTTTTGAGATGCGGCGACCAGAATTGTACACAGTATTCAAGGTGCGGTCTCTCCATGGAGCGATACAGAGACATTATGACATTTTCCATTTTATTAACCATTTCCTTCCTAATAACTCCTTACATTCTGTTTGCTTTTTTGACTGCTGCAGCACACTGAGCCAACGATTTTAAAGTATTATCCACTATGATGCCTAGATCTTTTTCCTGGGTGGTAGTTCCTAATATGCAACCTAATATCATGTAACTACAGCAAGGGTTAGTTTTCCCTATGTGCAACACCTTGCACTTGTCCACATTAAATTTCATCTGCCATTTGAAGGTCCAATCTTCCAGTCTTGCAAGGTCCTTCTGTGATGTATCACAATCTGCTTGTGATTTAACTACTCTGAATAATTTTGTATCGTCTGCAAATTTGATAACCTCACTCGTCATATTCCTTTCCAGATCATTTATATATATATTGAAAAGCACCGGTCCAAGTACAGATCCCTGAGGCATTCCACTGTTTACCCTTTTCCACTGAGAAAATTGACCATTTAATCCTACTCTCTGTTTCCTGTCTTTTAACCAGTTTGTAATCACGAAAGGACATCACCTCCTATCCCATGACTTTTTAGTTTTCTTAGAAGCCTCTCATGAGGGACTTTGTCAAACGCCTTCTGAAAATCCAAATACACCTCATCTACTGGTTCACCTTTATACACGTTTATTAACCCCTTCAAACAAACGAAGCAGATTTGTTAGGCAAGACTTCCCTTGGGTAAATCCATGTTGACTGTGTTCCATTAAAGCATGTCTTTCTATATGCTCTACGATTTTGATCTTTAGAATAGTTTCCACTATTTTTCCCAGCACTGAAGTCAGGCTCACTGGTCTATAGTTAACCGGATCACCCCTGGAGCCCTTTTTAAATATTGGGGTTACATTGGCCACCTTCCAGTCTTCAGGTTGAATAGATGATTTTAATGATAGGTTACAAATTTTAGCTAATAGATCAGACATTTCATTTTTTAGCTCCTTTAGTACCCTAGGATGCATACCATCTGGTTCAGGTGATTTGCTACTCTTTAGTTTGTCAATCTGGCCAACTACATCTTCTCGGTTCACAGTGATTTGGCTTAATTCTTCCAACTCATCACCCTTGAAAACCATCTCCGGAACTGGTATCTCCCCAACATTCTCATTAGTAAACACGGAAGTAAAGAATTAATTTAGTCTTTCTGCAATGGCCTTATCTTCCCTAAGAGCCCCTTTAACCCCTCGGTCATCTAATGGTCCAACCAACTCCCTCACAGGTTTCTTGCTTCGGATATATTTAGAAGTTTTTATTATGAGGTTTTGCCTCTATGGCCAACTTCATTTCAAATTCTCTCTTTGCCTGTCTTATCAATGTTTTACACTTAACTTGACAATGCTTATGTTTTATCCTATTTTCTTCAGATGTATCCTTCTTCCAATTTTTGAAGGATGTTTTTTGGCTAAAATAGCCTCTTTCACCTCACCTTTTAACCATGAAGGTAATCGTTTTGCCTTCTTTCCACCTTTCTTAATGTGTGGAATACATATGGACTGTGGCTCTAGGATTGTATTTTTAAACAATGTCCATGCCTGTTGAACACTTTTAACCTTTGCAGCTGCACCTTTCAGTTTTTTTCAAAATATTTTCCTCAAACATATTGTGATAAATTGCAGGAGGACCTTGCGAAACTGGAAGATTGGGCTTCCAAATGTCAGATAAAATTTAACACAGACTAGTGCAAAGTGATGTATATAGGGAAAAAATAACCCTTGCTGTAGTTACACAATGTTAGGTTCTATCATAGGAGTTACCACCCAGGAAAGAGATCTTGGCATCATAGTGGATAATATATTGAAATCGTCGGCTTAGTGTGCTGTGGCGATCAAAAAAGCAAACAGAACGTTAGGAATTATTAAGAAGGGAATGGAAAATAAAACAGAGGATGTCAAAATGCCTCTGTATCACTCCATGCTGAGACCAATCTTGAATACTGTGTGCAATTCTGCTCGCCACATCTCAAAAAAGATAAAATGCAGAGAAGGGCAACCAAAATGATAAGAGGCATGGAACAGCTTCCCTATGAGGTAAGGCTAAGGAAGTTAGGGCTGTTCAGTTTGAAGAAGAGACGGCTGAGGGGGGATATGAGAAGTCTACAAAATCATGAAAAGACTTGAACAGGTTAATGTAAATTGGTTATTTCCTCTCTCTGTTAATAGAAGGACTAGAGTGCCCTCCATGAAATTAGCAAGTAGCTCATTTAAAACAATTCAAAGAAAATTCTTTTTCACTCAGCGCATAGTTAAGCTCTGGAATTTATTGCCAGAAGATGTGGTTACAGCAGTTAGTGTAACTGGGTTTACAAAAGGCTTGGATAAATTCCTAGAGGAAAAATCCATAAACTGTTATTAATTAATAAGCAAGAGTAGCTTGAAATTTATTTGTTTGGGTATTTGCCAGGTACTTGTGACTTGGATTGGCCACTGTTGGAAACAGGATACTGGGCTTAATGGACCTTTGGTCTGACCCAGTATGGCATATCTTATGTTCTTACATTTATTTGGGGGTATTCAGTGGGATGCTTTTCCCCTCTGAATATCCTGGACAACTTATGTAGATAATATTAGGGCTCTTTTAATATTGGCTCTAGGGATGTGCAGCAGGGTCGGATTTGTCCCATTTGGTATTCGTATGCGTTGGGACCCAAATCCATTGCATCCGTTCTCGGGGGACCCCGATCCGTTCATTAGTTACGTATGTATTCGTTTCCCCAAAAAACCCCCATCCCAACCCTTAAAATTTAATTTACTACAAACCCCCACCCTCCTGACCCTCCCAAGACTTGCCAAAAGTCCCTGGTGGTCCAGCGGGGGTCCTGGAGCGATCTCCTGCAATCGGGCCATCGGCTGCCGGGATTCAAAATGGCGCCAATAGCCTTTGCCCTTACTATGTCACAGGAGCTACCGCTGCCATTGGTCGGCCCCTGTCACATGGTAGGAGCAATGGACGGACGGCGCCATCTTGTGCCACCCCACCCCCATCCTCTTTACTCTGGGGGATTTCTTTTGATTGTAGATCATGAAACCTGGCTGCTAGTTGATTCTACCATAGCAGTCTGTCAAACAACTTGGCTGTGATGATAGAATTGACAAGTAGCCTGGCCCGTCCGGCAGTCTGCTAGGACTTCTAATATTTCATATTAACCTCTTTGCCATTCATTCTGACAACCCCAACATCCACTCTTGAATCCGGAGAGCGTAGTGCTGTGAATGCGTAAATATCTGTCGCCTAGGTCATGCTTTCAGCTCTCTCCACTTTAGCAACTAAGGATCCTCTGTGCCTATCCCATGCCCCAAACCTTTGTTACATCCCAGGAGACATGCCACACTTCCACAATCCTTTCGGTGAAAAAATATTTCCCGATGTTTCTCGTCAGTCTACCCCCTCAGAGCCTCATATCAGTATCATGGCACCTTGTTTTAAAATGTTTGTTTCTTTTGCATTATTAATATCTTTCAGGTATTTGAATGCCTGTATCATATCTGCCATGTCTCAGCTCTCCTCTAGAGCAAGGAATCTCAACCTTTTTGATGCCAGGGATTGCTTGCCTGACCTCCTAACCTGATGTGATCCAGCTGACTAGTAGAGTTGGGGGGAGACTCCTGAAGAATGGGAGAGGAGAAGTTCCCTCCTATGGCTCCCCCTCTATGACTAAGGTGTTGGGGAGAGGTGATAAAGTACACATGCTCTGCCTTCAAGACTCTCCCCCAGTCTCAACCCAGCCACCCCCTAATGTTTTCATTATGACAAAGGAACTGTTCTTATACCCAAAGGAGGTGAGGGATAAAATCTGGTTTCTTCATGCCAAAGGATAGTGTACACAGGGGCTAAAAATCTATTGGTGGCAGTGGGGGTAGTTGTTGCTTCTTTAAGGGGCCTGGTGCTTCCAGCAGCCTTTGAGGCTGCCTAGCCAGCAACCCATTCGTTTTATTTATATAGAGAGTCAGGGTAGGGACAGTTTGAAGCTCAGCTGAACCCGATGTTCATGTTTAGTCAGCAGTTGTGAAGAACCGGAGAGTGCCGTCAGTCTGTCCCCGCACCAGCAGTGTGCAACACTGTCGGGCTCGGAGTGAAACTGCTACAAGGACATTTTGGCCCGTGGTTTAGGGCAGTTGAAAGTGTCCCATTCATGGCTACAGGTGACTGGGTGGGAGCTGGTACCTGTGCGGACACAGAGAGCAGTCAAAGCACAGGTCTGCTTTCTTCTGCAATGACTGCAAATCCACGGGCTGACAAAAGTGCTGCTAGGGAGTAGGGACCACTGCCAGTCCATGGATCAGTGGTTGGGAAACATTGCTCTAGGGTAATACAATTTAGATTTTTCAAAGTCTCATTTCATAGGGCTTCTGATGCAGACCCTGCACTATTTTGGTTGTCCTTTTTCTCTAACCCATCTGAATTCTATCTAAATCCTTCCGGAGGAAAGGCCTCAAGTTGGATACTCCAAATGAGATCTCCCTAATGGCCTGTAAGATGGTATAATCACTTCCTCTTTTCTACTAGTTATACCACTCCTTTATGCGTACCCTAGCATCCCTCCGTCTCCGGCTATTACCTTGCTGCCACGTTTCCCTACTATAATCTGCCAAGTGCTGGGATTGAGCCTCAAAAGGCTTGTCCAGCTCTAGTATGTATAATACATTCACCTCCCTCTCTGCCAAGTTACTCCTTCCCTTAGCCATAGATACTGGAAAATATTTCAGTCCACTTGAATTAAGCACTAAAAGATTACAAAAAAAACTGTTCATCATCCTTTTCAACAAGATCTATATTCATTTACTCTAGGGCTCTAGCTGACCATTTCCAGACTGAAAACAGAACTGCAGGTGGCTGGATCTGAGCAGGAGGACTGGCTTGGCAGTTCTGACATGGCCTATTTTGTTGAATTATTCAACTGTGTCCACCATAGATAGCTGTGTGCAGAAGCTTTTATTCTGCACATTGCATGGCTCTTTCAAATCCCATTCTCTCATCATAGTTGGCATCACAATTTTGAGGCCCCACAGTAGATATTTTCTGCTGCACAGTAACGTAAGTAGATGACAGCAGAAAAAGTCCCAGCAACCTGTTCAGTCTGCCCAGTTATTTCTGCCCTCACTGCCAGGAACATATCCCAGCTGCCAGTCATAGAACGTGACTATTTGTAGGATATCACTCCTTGTCCAAAACAATATTTGTTGTCTTCCTTCGTTGTACCCCATCCTCTTGGGAAGATAACCATACAAGATCCCCTAGTTAGTTCACCTTTAGCACCCCTCCCTTCCCATGTCCAAATACAAAGCTTTATGATAATCTAATTACCCTCCAATACTAGCATGGCTTTTGCCCAAACATCCAGTTTCCTAGGACCCTGCAGCCTTTACAGAGAGTACCGCGCTATCATCAAGCTGCCACACCAACCCAGTCAACACAAGCCTTCCAGACAGACCCGCTTATGTGAGCACCTGTGTTTCTCCTAGGATTTATGATTTATTATTATATTTGCAGCTTGCCAGACAGACCCAATCGCTGGTTAATTCTATCAACACAGCCTGGCTGCATTTTCTGCTAGTGATTCTAACATTTCGTTCCCACTGTTCCCTGTAAGCTGTGCACATGCATGGCCGGGCACAGCTGACAGCCCTGCCGCACGTGGCCTCCCTTTCCCTGCACACTTGCCTGGCACACCTGGCATCCCAGATCATGGAAGAAGAGGAAAGGTGAGGAGACTGGCTGCCCGTGCTGCGAGTGAATTGACCTTGGCAGCATGGCAAGATTTTGGGAGGAGAGGAGACTCACTGGCCCTCCTTGATTGCCCGTTCTAAAGGGGAAGTGCACCTACAGCTGTAGCTGTGACTTTAAAACAAAACTTTGGCTTCATAGAAGCCGCTTTCACAGTTGAAGGGTGGGGATGGGTGAGTATGAGAGGGGGAGAGTAGCTGGGTGCCCTGGTAGCTGCATTGGTCTGGGAGCAAACTGGAGTCTTTGTAAGCTGTGCTACACCGCTTTTCTGGGTCCTTCAAACGGTATCGCAGCCCACAAAGATGTCCTTAAAACAATGAGGAGGTTTATAATATCTAACTTTTTCTTAAGAAAATGGACTCTGGGATTCAAGAATTTGCACAAGATTTAAGTGTTCTCATTAAATTCTCGCACAAAAGTCTCGTGTAAGAATATTTGTCTAAAGCTCCTTGTCGAGGGCTTTTTACTGCAAGGATTGCCTGGGAGAAGATTTTGGCAGCTTGTGAGTCTCTAATTTGAAAAACGTCCTTGCAAAAGATGCTTCCCCTTGGCAGCTCTGACCACGGGCAGTGGGGGCTGGGCATCACCCAAGGGGAAATGAGGATAGTAAGAGAGTAAACTGTGGGGTCTAGAGAACAGGTAAGAAATGGAATGCTGCTATAATTTTGGTTATTTAGAAAAGTGCAATATGGTGATATACTATTTTTATTGAGTTACTATGTTAGGTTAATGCATTTTTCAAGACTATTTTATTTTAATTTTGCCTTTCAAGAATTGTCCAGGTTTGTTGCAATAAATTTTGTATTGCTTTCTTGAATTCGCCCGCTCTCCCGCGGACTTTACTGTATCGGCCCGATAGTAATGGCACTAGAAAAGGACCAAATAGTCCATCCATTCTGCCCAGCAAGCTTCTTATGGTAGTATATCTGCCGCACTGTGCAGGTTACCCCCATGTTTCTCTTAAGGGTAACAACTGCCGCTCCGTGCAGTTATCACCAAGCTTTATGATAACCCTTAAAGAATTTACTGCTAGCAACATTTTTACTGGGTGATAAGCCTTTTTGAAAATTAAGGCAGTGCTGCTTGACGTGCTTTGCTTATGGATTTGGCCATAGAAGCAGTCCTGTGCTTTTTCCTGTGCTTTTTTATGTCTGAGTATCAGTACACCAGACCATAAAAATCAGGGTCAGTGTTAGTTGTCATCTGAATCTAATTCCTCTTCTAAACCCCCCACCCCCATCATCAAAGCAGAGAATGATGTTGTAGTTGCGTCAAAAGCATCAAGGCTTTTTGGTTGAGGGTAGTAATCTCATGCCTTCTGTTAAGGCTAGTAACTGCAGCTTCATGCAGGTTACCCCCATGCTTATCAGTTCCCCAGGCTGTAGAAGTCAGGGCCCTCGCTGATTGAATCCAATTCCTCTTTTCCCCCGCCATTGAAGCAATGCTGTAAGTTATCTCCATGCACCCTTTTCTTCATTTCCATTCTCTAGTCCACTGGTTCTCAATCAGTGTGTCGCGACACACCAGTGTGTAGCAGTGGCGTAGCCAGAATTGATTTTTTGGGTGGGCACAAGGTTAACATGGGTGGGCTGTAGGCATGCAGGTCTACTAGTTGTTTTTTTACTGATAAATAATGCCAAATTATGCAGCATAGCATTCACATCTACGCCTAATTATGAGGTTTACTTAATGATACAAACATAATTCACGGTGATTTGTGGTACTTTAGCCTTCTTATTATTACGATTTTATACACGGCTCCTACCTGTCCATAAATTTTGAGAGAGCGGTTGTGTTGCTTATATTTAAATTGCTAACATCTCAAAATATAGATATATATTTTTACCTTTGTTGTCTGATCTTTGTATTTTTCTAATCAGTTGGTCCTGGTCTCTTTTTCCCATTTTTTCCCTTATAGCTCATTTCCTAATTCCTTTTCAGTGTCTTTCTTCTATTACTGTCTTCTTCCCTTCCACACACATACACACACACACACACACACACACATACACGCTTTCTCTCACAGACTCCCTCTCACACACTCAAGCTGTCACTCTCATATGCTCTCCCTCCCCCCCACCCCCCCCACAAGCTCACATTCAAGTTCTCACTTTCTCACCCCTCCCCAGGCTTATATTCTTATGCACACACAGACGCACATCCAGGCACCCATTCTCACCCACACACATAAACCCAGACTCCCATTCTCACCCACAAACCCATGCTCCCAGTCTCACCCACACATATTCAAGCTCCCATTCTCATCCATACATATATACATTTAAGGTACTATTCTCACCCACACATACACACATTCAAGCACCCATTCTTATCCACATATTCAAGCTTCCATTCTCACCCACCCACACAAACCCAGGCTCTCATTCTCACCCATATATACACACATTCAAGCTCCCATTCTCACCCACCCACAAACCCAGGCTCCCATTCTCAACCACACATACATACATTCGAGCTCCCATTCACCCACATATTCAAGCTTCCATTCTCACCCACATACACACCCAGGCTCCAGTTTTCACCCACACACACTCCCATTCTCATCCACACATACACATTCAAGCACGTGCACAGCTTCCGCTTTCTCCCCCAGAGCAGGAAGATCAGCTGCCTCTCCTGCTGCCACCAGACTCCTGCTATCTTCGGGCGTCGGGCGGTACTGCCCGCCGAACTTCCTGTCGGGGGGGGGAGCGGAAGTGCAGCACACAACGTCCGCTTCCTCCCTCCCCCCCCCCCCCCCAAGCAGGAAGATCGGCGGGCCATAGGGCCCGACGCCCGAAGAAGATAGCAGGAGGCCAGTGGCAGCAGGAGAGGCAGCTGATCTTCCTGCTTTGGGGGAGAAAGCGGAAGCTGTGCGCAGCGCTTCCGCTCCCCCAAACAGGAAGTTCGGCGGGCCGTTTGACCCGAAGATAGCAGGAGAACGGGTGGCAGCAGGAGAGGCAGCTGATCTTCCTGCACTGGGGGGAGGAAGCGGAAGCTGTGCGCAGCGCTTCCGCTCCCCCAAACAGGAAGTTCGGCGGGCCGTTTGGTCCGAAGATAGCAGGAGAACGGGTGGCAGCAGGAGAGGCAGCTGATCTTCCTGCATTGGGGGGAGGAAGCGGAAGCTGCGCGCGGCGCTTCCGCTCCCCCCCCCCCAAACAGGAAGACCGGTTGGCCATACGGCCGCAGCAGCGCTTCCCCACGTGTGCCGTGATGGCGCGCGAGGCGTGGGTTCTCTTGTTCGCTGTCGCGGGGATGGGATCCCGCGACAGCCTTGCAGTTCCGGTGCTAGTTGGGTGGGCCTGGGTCTAAGTTGGATGGGCACCTGCCCACCCAGGCCCACCCGTGGCTACGCCACTGGTGTGTAGCCAAGCACATGCAGGTGTGTTGTGACACTTCCCGGTCCCCTGCTGACCCAGCTGCTCCCCCTACCTGAGCAAAATAGGTCCTCCATCCGGGCTTAAAATGCTGATAGCCCGGGCAGAACGCGGCAGGACAGCTGGGGTCAGCAGCATCAGCTTGCTCTCTTCTTCCCGCCCCCTGCGGCCCAGAAGAGGAAGTGGTGAGCAGCAAGTGCGTGCGCGGGAAGAAGAGACCATGCTAGTGCAGGCAGCGTCGACCCGAAGAAGAGAAGAGAGGCGCAGCCTGAGGAATGAGTTGCGCGGCTCGGAGAAAAACAAAGAACAACGTCAACCCCTGTGGCTGATGAGACTCCTTTCTCCGCGAGGGCTGAAAGTGAAGGAGGTTGCTACTGCCTTTAGGGTTGGAATTGCAGGAGGCTGCTGCTGCCGCTAGTTTGGGGAGGGGGGAGAGTGAGTGAATGAGCAAGCATGTGTGTTTGAGGTGGGGGGTGTGTGTGTGTGTGTGTGTGTGTGTGTGAGTGAGTGAGACAGCACGTATGTGAATGATTGAGAGCCTGTATATGTGAAAGAGAGTATGTGTGTGATTGAGAGCCTGTGTGTGAGAGAGAGAGCATGAATGGAAGTGTATGACTGAGAACCTGTATGTGTAAGTTTCTGATTGAAAACCTGTTTGTGTGAAAGAGTATGCGTGTGTGATTGAGATCCTTTGTGTGTGAGAGAGATCATATGTATGTATGATTAAGAACCTGTATGTATAAGTAAAAGAGAGACCATGTGTGTCTATGTGTGAATGAGAGCTGGTTTAGGAGAGGAAGCTTTTGAAATATGTGATTGAGAGCCTGTGTGTAAATGAGAGAAAGAGAGAGGGCATGTGTGTAAGCATGTGAATGAGTCTGTGTGTGAGAGAAAAAGACAGCACATATGTATGCGATTGAAAGCCTGTGTGTGTAAGCGTGACAAGACAGACAGCATGTGTGTAAATGTGTAATTAAGAGCCTATATAAGTGAGAGAGAAAAAGCAAGTGTATATGTGAGCGACTGAGAGCCTATGTAAGTGAGAGAGAAAGAGAGAGGAGAAAGTTCTAAGCATACATCCCTCCTCCTGCTAATTCAAAACAATCTCAGGGCACCTGGATTTCAAACGTTCCCAGGTATGCAGAGCAAAACAATTTTTGTATTCTTATTATTTTTCATTATTGGGCCTTTGTGTCTGCTATTTTGAAATATTTTATTGGTATCTAGAAATTTTTTATATAAGTTTTAATTATTGGATATTCCATTCATCAGCTGTTTCAAAATAATTTGTTCTTTTTATTAATATGGTTTTACTGCTACTGATTTTATATTTCTTGATTTGTTTTATAAGGACTGGTGATGTTTCTCTTTTTCCTTTATTACACTGCATACAGAGACTCTGGCTTGTTGCAGTTTCCAATTCAGTTTTTTCTGCATGCTTCTAGTTATGCGTTTTGGTCTCAGTATTCTTTGTTAGATGAGGGTCAACACATGTGACTGAGGTGAGGTTTTCTGCTGGCGTGTAGTTTCTGTGTAGGGCTCTATAGTAGCCTGGCTTGTTCCGTTTTCCTAATAGGAGATGTATTGGTGTCTTAAGGTCTGGTGTAATATTTTCAGTGTTGCCTTTTCTTAGGTAAGGTGGTTACTGTTTAAGTGCTGGAAATTGGTGCTGTTTTGTTGTGGGATGTTTACTATTTATGCAATTTCTGTACAGACAGTATATGTATCTTTCCCTTGTGTTATTCTTAACAATAAAAATAATACTGGGCCTTTATTTTTTATTTCCGAGGTGAATTGTAATGAGCAGTGTGTCACACATGTGAGCGTGGTCTGTCAGGTGTGTCACGATGGGAAAAAGGTTGAGAACCACTGCTCTAGCCTTTAGGTCTCCACAGAATTTATCCTATGCCTCTTTGAATTTTTTTACTGTTTGTCTAATATGCCATGCGCTGACAACATGGTTTATGTGCTCAGATCAGGTTTTCTGCATATAAAGTATGATTTATGTGCACAAAAAATGCTTTCTGCATAGTTGAGACAGTAGGATATACAGGAGCTTGTCTGGTGCATGCTCAGTTTCTTTTTTTTTTTTTTTTTTTTTAACCAGTAATTAGGTCATTCAGATAGGTGACATGAAAGAGAGAGGCCTCCTTGGGACATTCCACAGACTCTCTAGGCAGTCTGGAGAGTGCATCTGTGGTTGTCATGTGCTGCCAGAACTACAGCCTCTATGCAGATAGGTACAGTGGAATATAAAACCCAAGGTGAATCCCTGAGCAAAGGGCGGCGCCATGAAATAACAGGGCAGCGGAAAAAAAATATCCTGTTTATAACATCTTTTCTTGTTCTGAATAAAATGATATTATTTATGATATTTTGAGTTGCTGAGCATTTGCAAACTCGATGGAAAATGCTGAAGTCCTTTTCAACCATGCTCCTAAAATACTTTGGAAAATCCTGCACGTTTCAAGCCTTCTTTTACACAGTCTTACGAAGCAGGACCCTGCTGCTGACACTGTAAATGATGCCTCTGGCTTCAGATGGTGCAGAAGTTATGAAATGTGGGCAGAGATCAAAGGCGCTTTGTAAATGTTTGTTTAAGGGTATAATTTGTTGTTTGCAGAAGAACGGCAGCCTCCAAATTACCATCTGTAGAAAGGGAGGGCTGCAAATCTTCCGTGCTACTACAAACAAGATTTTTCACAATATTTCAGGACCCTTGGTATTAATTTTGGAGTTGCAGAACGATGGAGACACCAATAATGTCTTCACTTGGACGTCGATATCCCAGATTTCTTTATACGCCTCCTTGAAGTTAATCAGCACTGGAATCCCACTTCCATAACCCTCCTGGGCTGAGGGCCTGGATTTTGCATTTACCCTGGAATGCAATCTGCCAAAAAGGTTGCAGTTTTTCTTCAGGAACTTTAGGATATATGGTATGAAACTCAATAAATATTTGGAGGAGAAAGAAGTTTCACTGAAAGTCGGTTTCAGTTTCCTGACCTGCTTTACTGGCGTGCCACTACAGAAACTGGTGCCTCTGGAGTGTTTCAAGTGCCCCACACCATCATTTATTGTGACACACAGAAGCTCTTCTTCTACATAAGGAAGACCCACTTCTAGACTCTTGACCAGATCACTCCTGCCTTAGCCATTTTGGATGCGGCAGAAATGTCCCTTGGCTAATCTTGTGCAAGACTGCACAAGGGACTCACACACACACACATGGCTTAAACACAAATACATGTCTGAGTGCTGGGCTGTTTGTAATCGTTCAGAGGCATGCACGAAGGAATGAATTCTGCTAGCGGTGAGAAAGGACACAGTGAGCTGTGGATTCGGTGTTTTCAGAGGGCTGAGAGGAGAGGTGAAAGGAGAAAGGCTGCCTGCAGTTATGTTAAACTAATTTCATCGCCTCTTTCTGAGCAATTCTTTGCTTTGGAGAAGTGTGGAGAGCATGTTCACAAATATATTTTATATTCTTGCATTCCAACATGTACAATACTGCGAAAAGACTTCTGTACTAACGTACAACCAATGTATAATGAATATATGAAATTTTTAAAAAATGATAATAATCTGTAACCATCACTATAAGTGTACATAGTGAGGGCAATTTTGGAAGCCATTTCCATGAGTAAAAAAAAAACAGTAGCAGTGGGCTCTTTGAAAACCATCCACCCCATATGTGGATAAAAGCATGGACAAATTTCCCCAACGTGCCTATTTTTACTCACATTGAACTGGAAGTATTTGCAGGACGGAGTTAGGTGAGGCAAGAAAACAACAGGCATGCTTTTGGATATTCAAAAGCACATACATTGTTTTTGGACGGAAAACATATGTGCCGAAAAAGCAGGTGCAAATATCTGCGGGTGCTTATTTTTTTTCCCCCGGAGCAATTTTCAAAGGGAAAGGATGTACTTACTCTCACTTTCAACATCAATGCAAAGTCCCACCAGTAAAAAGCACCCATTGCGCATACAGAAATGCATGCAGAATCAATATCACCTCCCACTCCCTATGTGCATAAGAACATGTTCCACAGGCAGTTGTATACGTTCAGTACACGATGGTATTATCCTATAGTATGCTTTGCATAAAGATGGCGGTTGCATTCAGACCAACTGAATGTTGCTTCATGACATCCACAAACTTTTTATTTTATTTATACTTCAGTGTTCTTAGGAGCTCTGTCTGAGTCACTGCAAGCCTTAGCTACCGCATTCGTTACTCCTTAAATAGATGTCATTTATAATTGTTACCACATTCTTTTTTTTTTTTTTTTTTTACTATTGCCAGTGACAAACGCTGCAGTTTATCAAGGTATTTGCAATAGTTTGGGTTTGGTTTTTTTTTAATCTCCCTCTTATTTTTACAATCGTTTCTTCCGGCACATTCTTCAAATGTGCTTTGTTCACATTTATGGCGGGATCTCAGTCCAGCAGACCGAAAGTTGTATGTGTAAGAAAGCTTTCAGGGAATTCTCTGCTGTTATGATTAAGCAAGGACCTGCTCTACATTCTGGGTGTTTGAACCGCACACGAGAGAGAGAGAGAGGGCAAAATCATGAGGCCCTGCATTGGTTACACAGCGCAAAGTTACCAGGATGGACCCAGCGGTTCTGCCTGTGTTTTTCAATCCTACAGTTGAAGGGTCTTAGTCTGATGCAGAGTTAATCCATGTAAATACTATGGATAAATTTACTAACCTATGGATAATTATTCAAATAAAATGAAAGAAATCCGTGTGCCTCCACATCTACTTATGGTAATGAAGGGTCAGCTGAGCCTGAAATCAAGGAAGTCAGAGTCCTTTTCAGATTCTCTAGAATGGAAAGGGCAGTAAGGGCAGCTTTTCAATTCAGGCAGCCATGCTCAGTGTGGCACCTTGCTAAGTGCTGACTTGAAAAGCAAAGTCTCTCAAGAATGTATAATCTCAAGAGATTCTAAATGTTCTCAGGATTGCAGCCATTCTGTGAGGATCTCATGACTGCAGAGTAGTCATGAGATCCTGTGGATCCTGTGGATCCATAAAATCAAGAGGCCATCAATAAAGAGTGGGTGGCTCGCCAGAATGACGGCTACTGCCTGGAGATAATACCCTTATTCAATAAACATACACATGGTTACTGTGACTCCAACATCGCTCTAAGCTGCAACAGCAAGAGGAAATGTGGAAAAAAGGATTCACACTCACAAAGCGGGGAGTAGCTGGCTTGTTACGGCGGTTACTACCCCAAATCAAATAAGCCTGATACTTCACTTTCAATGCATATTCAGCATAGCTCTCTGCTTCAACGGCAGGGGAGAAGAAAAACTGATACTTCACGCATATCCAGCATAGCTCTCTGCTTCAACGGCAGGGGAGAAGAAAAACTGATACTTCACGCATATCCAGCATAGCTCCCTGCTTCAACGGCAGGGGAGAAGAAAAACTGATACTTCACGCATATCCAGCATAGCTCTCTGCTTCAACGGCAGGGGAGAAGAAAAACTGATACTTCACGCATATCCAGCATAGCTCTCTGCTTCAACGGCAGGGGAGAAGAAAAACTGATACTTCACGCAAATCAAGCATAGCTCTCTGCTTCAACGGCAGGGGAGAAGAAAAACTGATACTTCACGCATATCCAGCATAGCTCTCTGCTTCAACGGCAGGGGAGAAGAAAAACTGATACTTCACGCATATCCAGCATAGCTCCCTGCTTCAACGGCAGGGGAGAAGAAAAACTGATACTTCACGCATATCCAGCTTAGCTCTCTGCTTCAACGGCAGGGGAGAAGAAAAACTGATACTTCACGCATATCCAGCATAGCTCCCTGCTTCAACAGCAGGGGAGAAGAAAAAAGGATTCGCACTCACAAAGCGGGGAGTAGCTGGCTTGTTACGGCGGTTACTACCCCAAACCAAATAAGCCTGATACTTCACTTTCAATGCATTTCCAGCATAGCTCTCTGCTTTAACGGCAGGGGAGAAGAAAAACTGATACTTCACGCATATCCAGCATAGCTCTCTGCTTCAACGGCAGGGGAGAAGAAAAACTGATACTACACGCATATCCAGCATAGCTCCCTGCTTCAACGGCAGGAGAGAAGAAAAACAACCAATAAGGGCTGAATAACATAGTCTGGGTAAAACAAATAAGCATGGGTGTAGCTTGCTTATTGCAGCGGTTACTTCCCCTACTACCCCTAACTAATCAAGCTTGATATTTCACTTGGATGCAGCTCCATCACTGCTCTCTACATTAATGGTGGGGGTGGAAGGGAAATAGAACCAAAGAGCTAAGAGAAACAGATAAGTATGAGAAAAAATGTGTGAAGCTTGCTGGGCAGATTGGATGGGCCGTTTGGTCTTCTTCTGCCGTCATTTCTATGTTTCTATATGTTTCTATGTTTCTATGAGTATGCAAGAGGAAAGACGGATGCCCAGACCAATTTACCTTCACCGCCTCAGGTGATTTTTCCCTGTGTCAGATGCCATTCACCACAATTAAAAATATTAGTAAGCTAGGTTATGTGTGTAATGGATGCCTTTTGCAGTTAATAAACCATTGCCAAAAAATGTTGGCCTCTGTCAGAGTTTCTCAGAGAGACAGCTAGGGGACTTTGTTCTGCAGCTTACATCAAACAGAGTACTAACCCTACTAAGGAATGACCCTTAACCCATACATGACTACTCCACACATTCTATGTTTGTTGCAGACAATGAAGAATCTTCCAATAGTGCCCTCAAGAGCAACCTGCCAAACCTTCAGGGTCATTCATCAAACTGCAATGGGCCGTTATCGCATGCGTTAGGACATTATAACACGCAATAATGCCCTAACACGCGCGATAACTACCGTATCAGGATTTGAACATTTAAATTAGGGAAAGGGGAGGAGTTTGGGCGGGGTTTAGGGAAATTAGGGGACTGTAGTGCTGCGGGCAATAATGTATGGCACGTTATCGCCCGCAGTAGCACCGGAAATAGCTACAGCTATTTCATTGGCGCTATGGGGGCGATAGTGTGTAGCACGGCCACAACCGCAGCAGGAGAAAATGCACAGCCTCTCGCTATCACCCTCCGCCCCTTTTTTTGTCACAGCTCATCATTCTGCTATATTTATAGTGGAATGATGAATCCAGGCCTAAGAATGGATATACCCTTGCAGTGCAGACAGGAATAACTGGACAACCAGGAAGGGGCAATTTGCCTTTTTTCTGCCATCATCCACTACAAAAGTGGTATGGACCGTTTACCAATGCCTTTTGATATTTTCAATTCTTAAATATGCCCAAAGCTAATGTATAGACAGGATTTAATTTAATTAATTTCCACATTTGTATTCTGCATTTTTATTTAAATTTATTTATTTATTTATTTAAAAACTTTTATATACCGGTATTAGTATGCATACATCATACCGGTTTACAATGTAACTTTAAAGGTAGAAATTACAATGAACAGGGAGGGCGAACAAGGAGGAGTATACAAAGAGCAGGAGGTGGAGGAATTAAAGCAATAAATAAAAACTGCAACGGACTATTTACAGGAATATACAAAGAAATATACAAGAAAAGCTTGCATAAAGCAGACTCTATCTCCACAAATCCATAGCTAAAAATTTGCATAACAAATAAACACGTGGAGGTCCATATTCAAAAGCATTTAGCCAGTTAACTCAAAAGTTAAGCGGGCACATATCTAGCTGAATTCTAGCCAGCTAATAAATTAGGCAGTTAGAGTTTAGCTCGATAAATTAGGGATGTTCTGGGGGCATAACTGGGAGGAGTTAAGTTCGCCAGCTAAGTTAACCCTTAATTCTAATATTCAAAGTTAGCCGGATGACTTAGCCAGCTAAGTCTGGTCGAACCAAAGAGCTGTCCTACAGTTAGCCAGCTATAGTTGGCTAGCTAACATTAAGATAGCAGGCTACATTCAATAGTGCAGCTACATTGTTGAATATACCTCCAAAATTAGCCAGAAAGGTGGAAACAGCACAGACTATAACATGATACATCATAAAACCACATATCACTCCCTCAGATGTCTACCCCACACCCCCACAAACAACCATACCCAACTCCTTAACATTCTTCCCTCAGAACCACCCCCAGAACCTCACCTCCCAGCCACCTTTCAGGCACTGGCCAAAAAGCCATATTTTCAAAACCCTGCAAAATAGCAGATAATTTTCAGGACCCTTAATCTTAGGAGGTGGTTGATTCCACAACAAAGAGGCCATACCAGTGGACCTATGTTCTAGAACCTGGAATTGCATGACTGGAAGAGACTATAAACTTTTTCTCTTGCACAGAGCATAGGAGCACAGTTGGAACATATCACCCCATCTTACATGCCCAATAAGAAAGGCCTGCCAGTTTCACAGCCCTAAAGATGAAACTTAGCAACTTATGCACAATCTGACAAGTTGCCAATGGAGGGCTATAAGCAACAGAAACGCACTCTCTCTCACCATCTCTTCCTTGCAAGAAGGCTTGCGGCAACATTTTGAACAATCTGCAGCTTACCAGTTGATTTAAGTCAGAATCCCCCATAAAGAGAGTTGCAGTAAGCAAAATGGCTAAGCATAATCAAATCCATAATCATCCTCAAATCAGCCGAAGTCAGCAAATAGTGTAATTATTATCTCAGCAAATGCAATTTTGCCAGAGGATAAAGTGAGGATTAGATGGGAATGCAAAATCCATTCTGCTACTGCTAGCAAACCATAATGTGACCTAGCCAGTGAAGATTTAAAAAACCTGGGGATAAATATTCAGAGCTGGCCATGTAAGTAAATTAGCCGGTTAGAATTAATCTGGCTAAATTACGATGTATATTCAGCAGCACAGCAAAGCCATTGAATATACGTGTATATGTGCACATTTTGCCAGATAAGTCTACCCAGTTAAGTTTAGATCTGCTCTATGGGGCATCTAAACTTAGATGTAAACTTATGCGGCTAACTCCGAATATCGGTAAGTTATACAGCTAACTCACTCCGCCCCCAATCTGCCCAGTACACGCCTACTTTTTGTGAGTGTAACTTTTAGCCTTATAAGGGACTTGTATGGCTAAGTGGCAGCCACTGAACATAGCCACATATTCAGGACCACTACTTAGCTTCAGAAATCCCACTTTTACGGCTAAATAGCACTGTCCCCTGGTTTTTTCAGATGGATATTACATAATAAAAATGAATTATTTATAATGGGAAATCCGAGCCTATCTTTCTGCGCAGATCTTTTTTCTGCAGGCAGGAGCATTTATTTATTTGTTATTGTTGAGATCCTTACTAAAAATCCGATGGGTAGGTAAATATAACCAAGTAACTTTACCTGGATATTCAGCAGCACTGCTCCAGGTAGAAATGCTGCTGAATATATCCAAAGTAAAGTTGGATAACTTTAGGACAGGGATTCCTCCCGCAAGCTTACGTGAGTAACTTTAGCCAGTAAGCAGCACTGACCGGCTAACGTTTAATCAAGCCCCGAGAATGCCTCCAGCACTACCTCTTTTTGTGCGGATAAATGTTGTGCCAGCAAAATGTTACCTGGCCAGTATGTAAACAGGCAGGAAAATCCTGCCTAGGGTCACATTCAGCTCCTGAATCGTCATAACATTTACTTAAGTTCTGTTGCTCGTACTATTCCGATCTGCAGCATTATTAATCCATCCACTATGTCACACAACACTTGTCTGCTGCAGCCTCTGTGGGTGGCCATGGCTCATTATGAGTTTTGTCCCTGCAGTACAAGCAGGAGTGTTGACAGCCACCGCTACTGATTCCCCCTCCCCCCCCCCCCCCCCCCCCCCACCCCCTCCCATCAGCATTACTTCTGCTCTTCCTTCGGCCCTCTTTTTCTCTTTCAATGTTTTGCAAAATTATAGGCCTTCTCCCTATAATCATGATTTTGTGTTTTTGTTGAATAACATTGATTGCATATTGGTTTCTTTACTCTGTTGACATCAACAAAGAACGATGGTAAGCAGACCTGTAATTAATTCCTCTTAATGCAACGTTCTAACAGGTGCTGGTGAAAGGGAAGCTTGGGCTGACGTTTATATCGTATTGACGGGGAGGAGGAAGGGATGCAGGTAGTCCCGAAAGTTTGCATCTCAAAACATTCATTAATTTAATGAAGGTATTTTATTGATCCAACTAATGGCTTGGATTCCGTTTCACATACAATGTAGCTAGAGCTATTTTTGTGAAGTTTTACTGCACTTAAAAGAAATTGCTCAAATGAAACAAAAAAATGGGGTGCAGAGGTAAAACTGGTAAAACATGACTGTTTTCTCTCCTATGCTATTTTCAGTGAGGTTTGTTAAATACATGCTTCTTTATTGAAAGGGCTATCTCTGCTGCCACAATCCCACAGTTGATTAAAGGGCCAATTCACTAAAATTCATGTTTCGGAGATCACCTGAGGTCACTTTCCCAGTTTGAGGAGGTAGCTCAAAATCATCATTGGTAAGCATGTGGGATTTAACCTATGTGGTGATCCTTTGGGATGGCCATTATGTGGCCTAGTTAGAAGTAGGAGTTAAGTAGTAGAGGGAAGGGTGCACCATTGCAGAATAACTGCTCCACAGAGATTGCTGGAATGGTTAGCTCCCTGCTGGTACAAAAGCAGCCTGCATCATTGCAAGGTTTGGCATTTTGAGTTAGCAGTCAGAGGGGAAGGAGCTGTTTTTCCTGAGTTGATTTAATTCCTGTTCTTGGTGTGCTAGGCTTCATGGTTTGAGAACTTGAACTGAACAGGAAGGGGGCAGTTTGCCTTGCTGATACACCCTATCCAGTGAGGGTGCCCCAGGATTTGCTTAAGGGATTTTGGACTTGATCTGAGAATTCTTTCTGTGAGATCCCTGACATGTGGCCTGGGCTGGAGGACTTTAAGGAGTCCTTTTTCTTGACAAGGCCAAGAGTAGAGGAAATTCCGCTGCTCTCCATCACACAAACCATGGATGGATTGGGATGACTCGCTGCAGGAGAGTTCCAGTTTTGCCTTTTTTGTGAAGATTGCCCTTGTGTTTTGTGAAGAAGTTTTTGCTGCCATCCTTCCCTGACGTGGAGAAAAACAGAGGAGCTGTTTGTTCCTGGCTACCTGGACCTTTCAGCCAAAAGATCCTTTGTGTCATATGAAGAAAGAGAACTGTGAATAAGAACTTTTTAGAACAATTAGACTACCATCAGGAGTCTTTACCTGGGGAGCAGAAGTACAAGTGGGAGCTGTACAGAGACTGAGACCCTGCTTTTGTCTGCCAGTATTTTTGGAAGGGGATTTTCCACCCATAGATAAGATGCCCCCGTTTACCTGAGAAGTCTTGCTTTTCCATGCCCTAGATGGTGTTTCCTTGGCCCAACTACTGTGAGACACTTGCACAGATAAAGAAAGTTGGAGACAGGGGCGGATTGGCCTATCGGGGGATCGGGCATCCCCCGGTGGGCTGGTCGCTCCAGTCACGTGGTCTGCCGTGCGCAGCCATGACAGAGCCGCACTCGGCAGACCACGTGATGCGTCCTGGGCCGGCCTGGGCAGCGAATCCCCGGGCCGGTCTTCCTCAGGAATCCGCCGCTGGTTGAAGAACTGTGAAAACAAGCTGTTGGTGCCAAGAACTGGTGTGTAAAGTGCCACTATGTGCTTTGGAACATCCAGAGTATTTTGTTGGCACTTATAGCCCTCCCACTGAAAGTGAAGAGAGATCTTCCCAGGATAGAGAAATTGAGACTCTCCCCCATAGATTGGGTCTTGGGGGAATTAGGAGTTATTTCTCCCCATCCCTCATTAGAAAGAACTCAACACCCTGGGGCCATGGGACAGAGAGAAATGAGTTGCCCTGGGACCCTGTGTGAGTGAGTTCTACCTTCTAGGTTCAACCACTGGAACAGAAGCTACACCTAGAAGATCTAGGATGGTTCTTTTCACCTCTACGTAGTCTTTGGATTCTGTGTCTAGGAGATCACGGTGGGTGGCTGTCAGGAAGAGAGCCAAGCAGATGGCCTACTGACTAGGAGTATTTACTACGTTTCTTATATTGAAATAATACAATTATCTTTATTTAGGTCCTGTGTAAATAAAGGGGATTAGGTTAATTTTCCTTAAAAGTTACCCAGTGATATATTTGTTTCAAGCCCTGGGCTCATGGGCTTGCAAGAAGCACCAGGGCTGAGAGTATGCTTAGGAGATAAGAGTGCTCAGGTGATGATTAGCAAGAGGGGAGAGGTCAAGAGGGTTAGCCAGAGCAGTAGAGTACAGGACCTGCCTGTACTCTACTGCTCCCACTCTATTACCTCCCCCATCTACGAGATGGGGGAGGTAATAGAGTGGGTGATGGAGCAGCACAATAACCAGTTCATATAGGTAGAGGAGGGTGAGGGCAGATTCCAATGTTAAGGCCCAGCAGACACAGGAAGGACAGCAGGAGAGGTGATGAGGCAAGAGAAAAAGGCCATGAAAGGCATACCGCAGCCAATTAAATCTCTCTAGAAAAAATACTGCATCTTAGTAACTATGTACCTGAGATAATGGAAGGTGAACTGATTTACCCAAGGTCACAAGAAGTGTGAGTGGGAGAACCCCTGGCTTTCCTGGCTCTCAGCCCACTGCTGTAACCATTTTGATGCTTGTTCGTTTATGATCTCCAAGCTGCGCTTTGCTACTGAAAGTTGCCTAAAGAAACTCTTTTTTGAACTGTTCACTGTCCTCCTACTCAGCCAGCCCGTTTCCTACACTGATCCAGCATTGCCGTTCTCAGAGTACATTTTTCAAGCAGTATTCAGACAGCCGAACTTTTCATTATGGCATATCCTGCTTTAGCAATAATAAAGCCACTGCCAGCTGTGGAAAAAAACATGAAGCAGACTGGAATACCTGCCCCTATTACACATAATAAGTTCACGGCTCCCCGTATTGTTCGAATTAAGAAAGCTGCCACAGGAACATCTGGGAGCTGCTTTACCCAATTTCAACCAGTTCTATCATTTAGGTGCTAATGATACTGTTTTTCCTTTCTTAATATTATTAGTTTACTGTCTAACTGTAACACGTTGCTGAACGGAAAGAATCAAAACAATTGGTGAACATTTAATTTAAAAAAAAAAAAAAAAAAAGCCTCAACACAAGAAGAGTCTGGAGTCATCAATTGCTGTTCACAGCGCTTTGTAAAATACTCTGAAGGCTGTGCCAAAGAGGTAAAACCGTGCTGGGGTACAGAAGTTCATGAAACAGTAGCAAATATTCATTCTCCCTATAATCATACAATTCTTTAATGTGACTCACACCTGTAAAGGTCAACAGACAGATGTAAACACTTAAAAATTGTTCAGAAAAAAAGAAAAAGGTCAAACTTGTATGCCTCCTGCTTCTGACATTATCACACGAGCGAGCAGTCAAGCTGTCTGTTGCTGTCATGAGAAGGGGAACAGAGGTAAAACTGAGCGCTGGATTTTCAGCGAATAAACACTGGCACACAGACACACTTCTGCTACCACCCAGTTGCTTTATCCATTACAATCATTTTCAAAAGCGCCCACATAGTTACGTAGTCCACAGGTTCTTTATACCCAAGTTTTTCATCCATTTGCCAAGGGAAAGGTGAGCATGCGCTCTCTCTGAAAACTGCCCCTGCAAACAGTACCCACAGAGATTTGTGTCTGCTTTTTCCGTGGGTACGTTTCCCTCACAGTACATTATTTTATTAATTTATTAAGAGGTTATTTACTAAGCTGCAATAATATGTTTGCATGCAGTAAACATCATTTACCGCATGCTTAAAATGCATCGTCACACGCCAACGATAAATAACATGCAAAAAATACCAAGAGCAAAAACTTTATTTGACAGGGTAAAAATCAGGCACAATGCAGGCATGTTAATGAGCTGTGTCATAGGCAAATGGATGCAAAGTAGCTCATGGCCATTCCAAGTAGTGCAGCTTATGAAAACTCTTCATTTACTAAGCTCCTCAAAAGGTGTAGCTAACTTTGCCCACTGCCACCCCCACCCTCCCCATGAGTCTCACGGGAGCACCGCCAGGCTAAGGTGCCTGGCAAAATGTCCTTGGGTGCCATCTTCAAAGAGTTGAAGAGCCCTGTAACATAATCCCCATACTCTTTGTAAAAAGTCCCTAGGGACAATATAGAGTTCCAAGCATCCATCCACTCCTGCACCCTCACCCAGCATATACATTTTTAGAAATAGCTGTGATTAAGCTCCACCCCTGGCCTTTAAACCATGTTCTCTTTCTAAAAAGGTGCTCTCCCCTGTGGGTTGTCCCCTCCCCAACCCTCTTCCAGTTACTCAATACACCTGGGTTTTCTTCTAAGGGCAGGAGAAATCTCTACTAACTTCTATCATGAGGGTGACATCTTACAAAATGTGCTGGTTGACCCCAATCTCTTTTAGGTTCTTATGGTTAAACAATAGTTTGACTGTAAATATTATTATTTGTTTGTCATTAAAACTATTTACTGGCAGCAGATAGCAGTATTGCATAGTCACCAGCAGTTAGCACTTGAAGGGGTTAATCTCAGACAGAGTCAGCTGATGGCATCACTGCTGCTGTCAAGTCTGAAGACAGTGACAGTTAAAAACTGTCTATTGGTAGCAGCTGAAAGAGAGAAAGAGATACAGATGGGGTCAAACTACCTAATGTTACTTAGACTTGTCACTATTAACTGAGACAGGAGCAGCATTCATCCCTGCAGTGAGGTTCAGTAAATAGATATTATTATATAATCCCTTTTCTTTACCCTCTGCCTGCTGCAACACAGTTTATGTAGAATCTTTTATGTTAACTGTTCTTACTTTTTAACATTAAACTCTTTAATTTTTTACCACTGTGTGTGAGACTGATTATATCCCAGCTAAGTGAGAAGCTGCATGATCCCAATGTTTTGGATATGTAGTCTGAGCACTTCTCTGGGAATTCTGAGACCCCAAGCTTGTAGAGTTGCAGTGTCTCCAGAAGATCCTCAGGGACCAGCTTGTGGAAAGGGTACTTTGGGTCACTTCTAAGGGGGAGGGGCCTTGTAATACATTTGCTCACCTGCTCCATAATTCACAAAACTGCAGTAAGGAATTAGGGATGGAAATTTGTTTGAAATGAATGCTAAAAAGATGATGAATGAGGTCATTTTTGGTTGGTTCCAAATGGCCATTTTTGAAAGGATTCCATAGGGGCAGGAGCAATAAGCATCGCTTCTGTCCCTATCTGGGTGATTCCCCCTAAAGTGGAGGCCAGGGAGGCCCTCAGCCCTGGTCAGTTCTTTGAGTGAGGACCCGGCTGGTCATAGCTCAACCCAGCTAGTTAGGTTCAGGCCCCGAAGCTGCATTTGCCAGTGGGCAAGTGGGGGATGGTGGGGCCTAATCCCTAAATCTTTGCTAAGGGGCAGGATAAGGTAGAAGGCCTATTTCAATTTGTATTTTGTTTGTTTTGTTATGGGGGGGTTTAATGGGTTTTGGTTTTGAAATGAACCAAATCAAAAGAAAACATTAAATAAACCAAAAAATGAAAAAAAAAACCCTTCCAAATTGAAAAAAATAACTGAAACAAAATTATTGGGCCTGTACACCCCATACAGTACTGCGTAGAAGCCGACATAAATTGCCTACAAAGATAGATGTAACCAGCAATTGGATCTGTCTGGCAAGTTGCAAGTACAGTAATAAATGTATTTCCTAGCAAAAATGCACTCAAGTAGCAGGGTATCTAGGAATCCAGATTTTTGGTCAATAGCCATACTAGCATTTATAGCTATTTAGATTAGACTTTGAAGACAGAATTAAACTAGCAGCTGGGCAAGCTTCAAATACAGTAATTACTAAAATTTCTAGTGGAAACACAGGCACTCAATTAGTTGGTTCTGTCTGGCAGGCAATATAGAAGAGTAGAAGGCTGAATACTTAGGCAATGGCTATGCTGGTAATGATAGCTATTTAGATTATTATAAAGTTTTGTGGTTATTCATAGGAAATGAGGAGTGTTGGGTATGAACGAAGTGAGGGATTTTATTGTACCTTTGCTGTACCTGACTGTATCAGTCATCCCAGTATCCTAATGAGATCATGTACTTCTTGCTTGTTCCCTGGCTTTTGATTCTTCTAGGAGACATGAGATTTCATCTGGGAATTTAAAGAATTTTGATGTTTGCCAGCTAACCCAAATTTTGAATTCTCTAACCTTGGGCTTTGCTAGATATCCTTTTAGATACTCTGATTGATGACTGGAATAATCAGTTGAGATCAGCCCTGAACATAGTGGTTCCCATTAAATGGTTCATTGTGAATTCTAAAAAAAATATGCTCCTTGGTTTCACAATGGGCTGAATTTATTGATACAGCTAATGTGTCACATCGAAAGACCATAGCCAAAGAATAATTCATCTGAGGGATTATGAGTTTGCTGTTACCAGATTCATAGTTACAAGAAGGCAATCAGGGAAGCAAAGAAAACATACCTACATCTTTCTAGTCAACTTATGATGGCAGAGAACTAGCCTAAAAAGCTTTTCCAAATAATGGATAGGTTCTTTCCTTTAAGCAATCTTAACTCTTGCCAGTCATTTTGAGAATACAATTTTGACTATTCTTACCAGTTTCGAATCTGTGACAACTCTCGCAGATAAGGATAGGCACTTAGGCTTGGATTTTCTAAAATCGCAGGCCTTAGTGAATCGCGTGGTACTGGAGGGCGCGGAGGCGAAGCGGGGGGCGGGCCTGCGAAAGCCGGCAGCGATCGCACCACCGAGGTGCGATCGCTGCCGGCTTTCGCAAACCAATAGCGCCACCGTGAAAGGTGGTGCTTTTGCGCGTGTTACTGGCGGCGATAAGGGACCTTACCTTTTCGCCATCAGCGATGTCTTTGCCGCATCCACCCCGGTGCCACCCTGACTCCTCCCCTTCCGGTGCCGAATCCGCCCCGACTCGCCCCGATCTACCTATCGCACACAAAAAGCTATAGAAAATGACCCCCTTAGTTAGCCATGTGACAGATGCTAATGGTCATTTATCAAGTTGTATCTTCCCAGAACCTGCCTGGTCCTTCAAATGATCTTTCCTCCTTCTAGAGGTTTATTTCTGTAGGGATGGGTAAACTGCTGGATTTCCTTAGACCTATTACCTGTAATTTACATCCTATGCCATCTAATCTGTTGAGAAATCCTGAATTGGACCTTCTACCTTTTATGGCAATGATTGTAAACTCTAGCTTACAGCTAGGTGTGTAGACTAAATCCTTAAAGGAGACTGTAGTTTGCCCTATTCTTAAGAAGAAGAATCTAGACCCTAGTTGTTTGGATAATTACTATCCACTGTCTAATTTACTGTTCTTGAATAAAGTTATACAAAAAGTAGCCTATCAACAGGTGCCCTTTTATCTGATCATCATGGGCTCCATCATTGCCAATGAGGGTTCTGCTGTGGGCACAGCACAGAAACTGCTTTAGTGGGTCTGCTGGATGGAATCCATATACACACTGACAAGGAGGTTGATTACCTTCTCATTTTGCTTGACTTGCCAGCTGCTTTTGATCTAGTCAATCACAAGCTGTTATAACAGCATCTGGAAAACTTGGGGTTGTTGGGCCTTGTCTTGGTTTGCATCATTCTTGTCTGATCATTCTCAGCAGGTTTTCTGATACTCTGACTGTCCTTCCCTCAAGTTACTCTCATGTGCGGTCACATAAGGCTCCTTTTTTATTCAAAGTGTATTCGGCCCTTTTGGTCTCTGTTATTCAGAACTTCGGTTTTGAATTCTATTTTTTTGCTGATGATATACAGATAGTTGCTTATATGGGGCAAAATCAGGACATGGTGGTAAATCAATTGAACACTTGTTTGAATGCTGTTGTGAGTTGGCTGGAACACTTTAAATTAAAACTGAACCCCCCCCCCCCCCCCCTTAAATTGGTCTTGTGGTCTAGCCAGTTTGGAGGAATTTGACTGTGTTCACTGTTTTATTTGGCATTACTTTGATCCCCAAGGCTGTAGTTTGCAGCCTTGGAGTGAGGCTTGATATCTCTCTAACAACGCACAAGTACATAACTGCTGTTGTCCAGACTTCTTTTAGATGTCATGTCACCTTCATCAACTGCATTTGTTTCGAAACAATAAAGATTTTGCTCTTGTTATGCATGAACTTGACACTGAAGTTGCCAACTGGCTTCAGATTTTCAGGACAGGTTGATCCAGTCCTGAGTTTACTCCATTGCACACTGGGACTTGCAGTTCCAACTTCCCTCTTGCACGTCATTGGAAAAGCAAGACTACATACAGTTTATGCTTCCAGCACAGCTCGTGTCAGAAGCTGTGCTGGAGCCGGGAGCGGATAGGTTCGTAACTTGCTCCCAGAAGGGATTTTTTTTAGTTTTAGGGGAATGGGGGGAAGTCCTGAGGGGTGGAGGGGGTGTTGCACCATATCTTTAGACTGAGGAGGTTGAAAGGGTCCAGTGGCAGCACAAGATTGCAATATATATACAGAAACTGGGAAGGGTGTGGGGGGAAGATCAACAGGGGACCCCAAGACATTTTTAAGAATTAGAAGGAAATGGGAGGTGGGGGGTGTGTACAGTCCGATTGGCAACTATTTACATTTGGGGAGCAGGAAGCAGGAAATCAAGCCACAAGCCCCTTTACTTCTTCTCTTATTTTTTTTTTTTTAGTAAGACATCGCTACTTAACCAAATATATTTTGAAGATATCCAGTTAAATAGCAAGTTATCCAGCTACATAGCCGGATAACTTTAGGCAAGTATATTCAGCAGGATGTTTATCCTGCTGAATATCCTGGACAAGTTATCGGGCTAACTTGTCCACTGAAAGGCTTACTGAAAATGGACCTCATTGTGTTTAATATTGCAAACCACTCTGATATGGCTAAAAAAGTGAGATATTAAGTCAAATAAATAAATAAATATGCTCATCTGCCTGAGATGGTGGAATACAAATGAGAAGGATGTCAAATAGACCTGAATAAGGAAAGATATATCCTTGCAGTATGGACAGGAGTATGTGGGCAGACAATGAAGTGGCTGGTCTTCTTTTGTTGTTATTTACTATGTAATCCCCACCTCCCAGCAGATCCCTGTCTATCCCCTTTCAAACACTGGGATAGCATCATGAGGGGCATCATATCAGAAGCAGAGGATGTGACTGTTGGGGAAATTTTCAGGATTTTCCAGTCAAAATACTTTTGCTGACAAAAGAATAGAGACTGTGCAGTAAAGCTTACAAATGTAGCTAAAACAAGCTTAAGGCAAGTGAACCAAAGATGATGTACCTTCGCATTGCTATAAAGATTAGAAACACAAAGATTTCTAGGAACAGATAAAGAAGTTGTTTATGTTTACTGCTTTTGCTGACCATTGTATCATGCACTGTGCACGAAGATTAGAATATTAATTTTAGGCAACATAGATACAGAAAAAAGATTGGATACAATGCTTTTTATCATTTTCTATTGGACAAGGTGAATAAGATACATAATGTGCTCTTATATATATATATATATATATATATATATATATATATATATATATATATATATAAGATGTAATTTCTGCTGTGACACACAGAACTTTGGTTTCTCATTTTTGGGCTGTTAGATTAGCATGCTTATCTGATTTAGTAAAGAGGAAGTAGGCTTGCAACCTGTCTCTGGTATTTTTTATTTTTATTTTTTGTATTTCTGTACTAGTTTAATGCAGAGCGAGGAGCTTGAGGCTTTTCAAGGAATTCCCAGTTTTCCAGGGAAGCCCTCGCTGTTTCATTTTGGCAATTAACCTAGCAAACTGATAGTTTGCCTTTTGCACCCTGTCGGGAACTTTCATGCAGGCTGTCCTGAAGGCTTTTTGCTTTATGTCCTTCTGCAGTGTTTGGTAGCCAGGTGACACTTTGATTCACTCTGCACCATGACTTCTACAGTGGCACTGCTCATTCAAACTTTTGTGAAACCAGTGGTGGAGACGGCAGGCAAGGTCTGAAGTGCTACTTTCCTGCTGACCAGAGGGACAGGAAGAGGACTGCGCTGGGGCCGTCACAAACCCAGCACATCAAGGACTTTGCTGCGGCACACCGTTTGAAAAGTGCTGGTGTGGCAGACCACAGGTGGCAAAGGAGAACAAATGTATACAGTCCTTAAGGCAAAACTCTGTTCCATCCTGTTCTCTTCTAAAATGCATACAGTTGTGTTCCTAAACTAAGTTGCTTTGTAAACAGGGTGCGGTACTTTCATCATTTTAAACAGGAATTCTATTCAAATATTGTACAATATTCCCCACGATGTCCTTATTCCTCAGCTGCAGGGGCTTCGGCTAATAACTTCCCCAATCTCTTTTTCCTCCATTGACATTACTATGGAATTCTCTAGGTTCTCCACAGTTTTTTTTGGCTCAGACCTTGGTTGCTTTGCACACAATTAGTCCTGTTGGAGTCCTCCAACCTCTCCCCAAGTTCTTTGTCCAGGCCTCGGTTTCTGCCTCCACAACACTGAAACTCTCTCTGTTCTCTTAGACATTTTACCCTTTTACCATTGGGCCTCCTCACTCCTGAAACTCTTTACATTTCCTTTTTCTCCCCAGATCACGGCTTCTTTCTCCAACAATCCCCTTCCATCCTTTGTTGCTACTCTGACCTTTCCCAGGTCTTCCCCTCCATCAGCATTCACAAGGTTCAGAAAACCACCTTACTCAGACAATAATCACTCCTTCTAGGACATGGAATGACTTCACTTCCGTTGCCATGGCCCTCCCCTGCCAAGGAGTCAGCAGTCCTCTCCATTCTAACTTCTCTCACTGGCTCCTCTTCAGGCTCCCTCCTAACTCTCTCTCTCTCTCTTCTCCCTGGATCTTTTCTCAAAGCAACAGCAATTTTATAAAACCTGCCCAGTTACAATATGGACCTATCCATCCTAGGGATATTTCTAGGGCATACCAGGGCTGTCATTCTGACTCAGTGCCGCCCGCCATGTCTTGAAATTTGAGTCATTACGACATTGGAATGACCCTGAGGTGCGTCTTCTCCTCCTTCTGTCCCTGTTGTGTCTTTATTTAAATTGCAATAATATACAAAGTTTTAAATACATATGTTATGTTTGTTACCCTTTTTTACATTATTCATTAAAAGCTTATAAATATAAGATTACAATTTATATGGACTTTCCTTAACAAATAATATTTTTCAGCTTAAGAGCACTTATGGAAGATTATAACCTACTGAATCAGCCAATCTGATTAACTGGTTTTAAAATCCTTGAGTCTGCTGAAGCATCAAAATATCTTTGGCAAAATAGAGCCTTAGATATCCTGTTTTCTATTATTGCCTGTATTTTCCAATCATGATTTTCTTTTATTTTTCTCTATAGATTTCTCCTTACATGTTTGTAAGTTTTTCCACAGTGAAAACTAACCAAACAAAAGTTGCCTTATTTGACTTCACTAACATTCTAAGGAACATATGTACTTCAATAAATATATTGACAATTTGGCTGCACAATTTAATGTGAGGGGTATTTTTACATAAAAGGTGGAAAGGGTGAAATTGATTGCAAAACTGGGATATTCTGTCATTTTTCATAGTTCTACATGTAGTTTATCCCATTAAAGTCAATAGAAAATGAATTTCCAGATTTTGCTGTTTGGAAATGAAATCCTGCCACCTAGAACCAGATGCTCCCAAGAGTTTCATGGTGGCCTTGTGTATCTGTGCATGAGGTTGTTGGGCATACTTGGTACTTGAGTAGCTGTGTGCGCTGGAGATCCCTACAAACTCGGTTCAGAGACCCTGTATGTGGTTAGTGTGTGTCAAGAGACTCCTAGAGGTTTTAGACTTAAGATCAGCAGGTTCAGATCTGCAAGGAGCAGCTGAAGAGTGGACATTTGCACAAGCTATCTCCTGGTCCGCTCATGGAAGTTTCCAGCTTTCCAGCTCGCTCCTAGACAGGCCAACTACTTAGCCCCTAGAGGAAGCTGCCATACAACCTGTAAGAATTCCCCCTTTCCAGGAATCCTTCCTACTATCTTGCACATTAATTCCCTCTATATTGGGTTTCTGAAAGAGTCAGGCTCCTCAAGCTGGAATCTCTGTCCTTTCTGGGATTTATCTGTTACGTGCTATCAGTCAGCTCAGGGAAGCTGGGACTCAGTAACAGCTATAGTGGCTCTTGAAGTGCTTGTAAGCCTGAAATTTGAACTGGTGTAGCCTACTCAAAAAGAATGGTAATGTGTTTGCTGCTCACCCAGTCTTAGTGCAAGAATTAATCTCATCTGTCTGTGCTTGTACCTGTGGATGGAGCTTATAAATAACTTCTTCATGTAGATAGATTGACTTGATTTTGGATCCGCACTACCTGGAGCAGCCCAAATTCATTGCTTCAGTTCTGTCTGCTTAAGAGAGTAAGGAAGTGATATCTCAAGTCTACACCTAATCTGTGCCATCCAGAAAGGAACTCCCTGTCCACAGAGGGGTCTGGTCAGCTCTTCCAGCAGATTGTTTCACTCCACTGGTCCACGACACCATCTGCTTGATCATAACTACTAAAAAAAACCTAAAACTCATGCTGGGATTAATACCCCCAGACAGGAGTTACACAAATTTAATTGTAACATTAATTTGTTTTTCTTTCTCACTACTTTATTTGTGAGGCATTTGACTATCCAAATTCGGGCCTGATTTTCAAAAGCATTTACATGCTTAAAACTGGGTTGTATAGTGTTTATTCTACAGAATACTATGTACAGAAGTTCAGGGAGAAAGTATGCCCTATATACTAGACATGTGCATTCGTCTGGAATGAATTAGACAATTTCAACGAAATTGTCTAATTCGTCCTGTTTCGGCAACTTCGAAAAATGAAGAAAATGTTCCCAAAATTTGGGGAAAATTTGTTTTTCGGAGTTAGTGCGCAGTAATCTGAAATTCGGGGTGGCCAAAAAAAAAAAGGCCCGAACCGCAGGAAAACGAAATTTCTCGCGGCAGGCCGATAACGAAGGCCAAACTGAAATGTTCGGCCGAAGCACATCTCTACTATATACTGTCTTCAGATTTAATACCATTTTAAATTTCATTTATTTGAGGCCAGACCTTGTGTTAGAGAGCGCTAGGAGAGCGGACCACGGCACAACCCCAGAGAGCTCCAAGGCGGTACCGAGGCTAGCGAGACATATCCAAGCATGGGAGAAGACTGTAGACCAGTCCCCTGCCGTCCTGTATAGCCTTGGTGAGGCCAATCACACAAGGTTGGTCTCTGAGCTGACTCGCAGCTCCCTGCCGCGAGAGAAGACAAAGCTGGTAGGTCGGCGGCAGGCACTGGCTGCTGCGGGATGTGACTCTGGTGCTGGCGGCCTCCTAGCCATGATGGAAAAGTCAACATAAGAGAAGTAAGAGGCTGCTTACGGTTGGCCCTGCAAGCAGCATCGCAACACCTTGCGTGTTTTCTGTTACAAGCAGTTTGCAATGTTATACCAGCAGCATTTATTTGAGCCATAATCTTTCCGTGTTTTGGCTTTGTGAGTGCCACTGACTTTAGATTCAAGAAGCAGACCCCAAAATGTGCTGCTGAGGTTACTCTAGGGGGCTACCTGGAGTACAGCAATCTCTGAATGGTATGGTTCAATATGGATCAGAACCAAACCATATTAGAAAAAGGATTCTAGAGTTCAAAAAAGTCAACATGAGGAAAATGATTTATATTAATGAATCCTTGTCAAGAGTAAGAGATTTTAGGAGGTACAGAGAACCTAGATCTGCCCCTTTAAGGCCTATTTCAAGGATGCAAGTGAAATCAGCTGTTTCTCATTTGGTTGTGATCATCCATAATAACATAGTTAATGATGGCAGCTAAAAACCAGAATGGCAGCTAAAAACCAGAATGGCAGCTAAAAACCAGGATGGCAGCTAAAAACCAGAATGGTCTACCCAGAATGGTCTACCCAGCAAGTTGCTTAAGGTAATAGTTGGCACTCTGACATATTATCCCCATGCCTTTTGTTAAGAGTAGTAACTGCTGCTCCATGCAGGAATGATGGGGGCCAATATTTAGCAGGCCGTTTAATAAACAAGCTATTCAGCTAATGTTAGCCGGATAACTTGTCTGGTATATTGTGGGATAAACCTCCTGCTGAATACACAAGTGTAAAGTTAACTGGCTACATGTAATGGCTAACTTTAAAATCTAACTAGCTAAGCTTGCATATAGCTGGTTAGATTTTAAAGTTAGCTGGATGCATGTAGCCGGATAACTTGCTACTTAGCCAGATATCTTTAAAAGACACAGGGGTAAGGACAGTAGTGCTCTATCAGTTCCATAAAAAGAAAAACACACAAAAAAAATCAAAGGGTTGGCGGAACCCATCCTCTCATAAATTAGAATTGCTGGCCCAGAGCTCCTCAAGTACATTTATGGGCCGAGTGTCCCCCACCCCTTGCACCCTTTTCCTGTTCCGCAGTTTTTAAAGGTACCACACCCCTGATTTTGACCCCCCAGTCAAAGTATTTATTTGCTCCCCCCCCAAATGCCCATCCCACCCCACCTGGACCCCCATCCCATCCTACCCTCCTCCCAGTGACAAAACTTCATTCCTGCCGGAAGCAAAGGTCCCACTCACCCGCTCTCGGTGGCTCCAGCGCTACATCTGATAGGCAGCGCTGGAAGCATAAACTAGCTGGAGCTAGAATTTAGCCGAATAAAGGCTAAATATATCCATTTAGATGGATAACTGTTAGGGACACTCTTTGTCCCACATCCTTTTCTGAAATCCATTACTGTTCTTGCCTTCACCACCTCTTCCAGGAGAGCATTCCAAGCATCCAGCAAACTTTCCATGAAGAAATATTTCCTGACATTGTTCCTGAGTCTTGCCCCTTGGATTTTCATATCATGACCAGGGGCTTAGGGTGACTGCACCAGAACATTTGCTGCTGTTATGTGCCCTAAAATACAGTACACCCTCCTACTGTGAGCAGTACTTTATTTTATGCACAAAGCCTATCAAATGTATGTTCACAGCAACCAAATCCTTAGAGGGAACATTAGCTAATCCCTTGTCTAGATTATCGACTCTTCGTTTTTCCTTTCTTTTTCTTTTAAAAGTTGATGAGCCAGGCTTTTATTTTATTTTATTATTTTAGTTTAGAACATAATATTACAGTTTGATGGTATTTTTCTTCAATCTTAATTTCTTTTATTGATTTAGTTATTGTGTCTTTTTTTTTTTTTTTTGCCTATCTCTCTTGAGAAGAATTTTTACGTTTATGTTGATCTCAAGATTGACTTGTAATTTAGCTAGGTTTTAGTATTAGTGTTATTGTTTATTTTCTTTTGGTATTTTTATTTCTATTGTTGCCAAATTGTGAACTGTTTTGATCAATCACACATTGCTAAGACAGTATAGATATGTTTTAAATAAATAAAATAACAAATAATCAACTAATCTACTAACAGCAGTTACAATAAAATATGTTTATTTAAAAAGTATTTTCTGCAAGAACATTCAAAACTGCTTTCTGCATGCAAGTGAAATTAATAGGTAAATTTCTTTTTAAAATAAAAAAGAAGAAGAGATGACCATAATGCCATAAAGGTCAGTGATGAGTACCATCATTTTCACAGCAAGAATTAAAGATACACAAGAGCTGGACCTTTAAAATTCAGACAGACCCTCACCAAAAACAAAATAGAAATGTGCCAACAAAAACTGTATTGGACACCACAAGCCCAATTGTGTTAAGCAGTACAACAATGGAAAAACAGAAACATCATCATTCCTTCTCAGCCTGGAGAAGAGACAGCTGAGGGGGGATATGATAGAGGTCTTTAAGATCATGAGAGGTCTAGAACGGGTTAATGTGAATCAGTTATTTACTCTTTCGGATAATAGAAAGACTAGGGGGCACTCCATGAAGTTAGCATGGGGCACATTTAAAACTAATCGAAGAAAGTTCTTTTTCACTCAACGCACAATTAAACTCTGGAATTTGTTGCCAGAGGATGTGGTTAGTGCAGTTAGTGCAGCTGAGTTTAAAAAAAGATTGGATATGTTCTTGGAGGAAAATTCCATTTCCTGCTATTAATTAAGCTGATTTAGAAAATAGCCACTGCTATTACTAGCAACAGTAGTGTGGAATATACTTAGTTTCTGAGTACTTGCCAGGATCTTATGGCCTGGATTGGCCACTGTTGGAAACAGGATGCTGGGCTTGATGGACCCTTGGTCTGACCCAGTATGTAAAAAAACATCAAGCAATAAAATCAGAGCTATAAAACATTATTCATATTAAAAACATGCTAATAAAAAGCCCTTTTAGGGGATAGTGAATTACCTATTGTACCTTATTGTAAACCGATGTGATATCTCTTTTTGAAATGAACATCGGTATATAAAAATCATAAATAAAATAAAAAAATAAGACAGCCGAGTCCAAGATGGCGACTGAGATGGGAGAGCAGATTGAGATTGATAGCACAGAAATTGTCTGTAGGGGTGTGAATCATGTGATCGATCGTCTTAACGATCGATTTTGGCTGGGGGGGAGGGAAATCTGATCGTCATGTTTTGTTTTTTTTAAAAATCGTTAAAAATCGTAAATCGGGGGAGGGCGGGAAAACTGGCACACCAAAAAACCCCTAAAACCCACCCCAAACCTTTAAAACAAACCCCCCACCCTCCCAAACCCCCCCAAAATGTTTTAAATTACCTGGGGTCCAGTGGGGGGGTCCCGGCGCGATCTCCCTCTCTCTGGCCACGACTGCGTTAAGAGAAATGGTGCTGGTGGCCCTTTGCCCTTATCATGTGACAGGGCAAAGGTAGCGCCGGTGCCATTTTGGTTCCTGGCTCCCGACGTCACGCATGCAAGAGATCGCCCCCGGACCCTCGCTGGACCCCCAGGGACTTTTGGCCAGCTTGGGGGGGGGCCTCCTGACCCCCACAAGACTTGCCAAAAGTCCAGCAGGGGTCCGGGAGCGACCTCCTGCACGCGGGCCGTATTGCCAATCTTCAAAATGGCGCCGGCGCTACCTTTGCCTTCACTATGTCATACGGGCGACGGTCGCCCATAGCTGGCCAAACGTCCCTGGGGGTCCAGCGAGGGTCCGGGGGCGATCTCCTGCACGCGTGACGTCGGGAGCCAGGAACCAAAATGGCGCCGGCGCTACCTTTGCCCTGTCACATGATAAGGGCAAAGGGCCACCGGCGCCATTTCTCTTAACACAGTCGTGGCCAGAGAGAGGGAGATCACGCCGGGACCCCCCACTGGACCCCAGGTAATTTAAAACATTTTGGGGGGCTCCGGAGGGTGGGGGATTTGTTTTAAAGGTTCGGGGTGGGTTTTAGGGTTTTTTTGGTATGCCAGTTTTCCCGCGCCCTATTTAACGATACAATACAAATGCCCCTGACGATAAATCGGGGGCACTTGTATTGTATCGTGCACTCTAACGATTTTGGATGATTTTAAAATTATCTAACGATAATTTTAATCGTTCAAAAACGATTCACATCCCTAATTGTCTGTGAAGTGACGGCGGGAGTGATTGCAGCAATGGACAGTAAATTAGAAAAGTTAAATACCTTGGTGATAACCATCAATGTGAAACTATTGAATTTCACCCATTGTTTTACAGAAATCAAGGCCAGGGTGTATGACAATGTAGTAAAGGTGAAGGAGGTGGAAGGGCGTGTGGCTGGTCTGGAGCAGACGGTACAGTCGGTGCAATTAAAAATTGATGATTTAGAGAATCGAGGCTGTCACAACAACCTCTGAATGCTGGTGGTAGCAGAGGACATCCCGGAAGCTCAGCTTATGGATATCTTTACCCTTTGGTGCTGAAAGAACTCCACTTATCTGGGAATGTGCCCTCCATAAGATTTGAACGAGTACACTGTGTTGGGCTCAGAGGAGACCTGAATGATAAATCCCAACCCATTATAATGCAACTGTTGGACTTTATAGATAAAATTCGCATTTTAAAAGCCTATCAAGCTTTGCTGAACAGCATTATGAGGGAACGAAGGTGTTGTTATTCAACGATTACTCTGCCAAAGTGGCAGCTAAGTGCCGGGATATGGTGTCATTTTGTTCCTATCTATCCAGGAAAAAAGTTAAATTTATGCTGTCATTTCCAGCTATTTTGTACTTTTACTGGGAAGGCAAACAGAAATTTGAAATGGCGACTGCTGCTAAAGCATTTCTGGACACTAATGATCTGCAATGGAAGGCTCCCTGAAATACTGGATAGCAGTGTCTTGTGCTGGATGGTGGATGTAATGCCCACCACATGTTGAGAGTCATAGTTTGGGACTCCTATCCATTGCTGTTTTCTTCTCAGTAACTTCTTCGGACTGATGTTGGTTTCGTTTCTATGAGTTGAGGGTTTTTATGCATGGGTGTCCATGGAGAGGAGCTGAATCTGCACTATATTTGGAACAGAAGGCAGTGGCAATGTACAGATGGACAGAGTTTTTTGGAATGGGCTAGAAATCACAATTGGATCCAAGGATTTCTCTGTCCATGGCGTCTCTCTCTCTTGATGTTCGCTGGATGTGGCAAGATCGTGGATCTAGTCTGGCAGTCTTACCATTTATAAACTGTTCCACCTATGGATCAAACTAGGCTTCTCTTACTAATCAGTAGTTTATATTTGGAAAAGTTTGTTTTGGAATAGATGGAAGGAGACAAGACAATTGCTTCTGTATGAGATTGTGGAATGTATGGGGCTGTGTGATTGTGGAGAATAGGTGAGAGGGTTATGATAATGGAGTATGTGGGGGGTGGCACCTGAATGCATCCTGTTGTGTTGTGTGAATGTAGGGGGGTGTGATGAGAATGTGGGGTATGGAAGTAAAGCCCAAGAATGTTTTTGGGATTGGGATTGGGAAGGGGTAGGGGGAGGAGAGTTGGAAGGGGAGGGGTGGGTGGTATGGAAGTGGGTGAAGGGAAAGATGGTTGTACACTTCAGAATCTGTATTAGATTGAAGAGGGGTGCTTAAGCTGGGAAGCGCCCGCTTTGGTAAAGACACAATTTGAACATGTCTTGTATCTTTATGATTCTGGCTAGTAGTATAAAAACTTGGAATGTGGCTGGGGTTGGATCTCTTATTAAAAAGAAAAAGATTTTGACTGAATTACATAAAAAGAATGTAATGATAGCTATGTTGCTAGAGACTCACCTTTCTAAGAAAGAACATGCTAAACTCAAACATGAATGGGTGGGTGCATGTTAAGTTGTATCAGTCCCAGTTTCAAAGAAAGCAGGAGTAGCCATTTTGTTCCATAAATTGCTTGAGATGGCAGAGGACAAAATGATTACCGATCAAGAGGGACAGTATGTTATTTGGATTAGGCAAGTGTTTGGTGAGAGGCTGGTGATATGTTCTACATATGCTCCCAATACATACAATCATAGGTTCTTTTCAGATTATGTAACACAATTGATGGGGGTGGGAGATATCCCTTTGATTATAAGGGGTGATTTCAACTGTGTTGCAGATACTTCTATAGATAGGGATAGCCTGCCTCAAAGAGAAGATTTAGGTCCTGGTAAAGGAACTACCTTTCTATGCTCTACTCTGGGGTTAATAGATACTTGGTGTATCCTGCATCCTGGTAGTAAAGGATTCACCCATATGTCCAGAGCTCATTATTGTCAAGGTAGATTAGATTATCATCTCATTTCAGATTCTAGATTTTTGCAGGTTCAGATGGAATTTTTTCATCTCTGATCAAGTTCCAATAACTATGGCATATGTCTTTGGGAGGCAGGAAAGTACATATCACTGGTATATGCCTTCCCACTTAATGGAGAATGAGAATTTTAAGAAGTATTTATGAGATAAATGAGAAGAGTTTGCACATTGCAATGCTCAACATGCTGATTCACCACAACTGTATCGGGAGATAGCGAAGGCAGTTTTGTGAGGTCATATTCTTGCATACTCTGCTCAAAAGAAGAAGTAGATGAACCATGAAATCCTTAGATTGAATAAGCTATTTGACCAAGTGAATAAAGCCTTGGCTAGGGTCATGACTGAAGCTAATAGAAATAATCTTTTTACATTGCAGGGGCAAGTCAATACGCTGATTCATTGGAGAACTATGAATACTCTGATGTATCAGAAACATTGATTTTTTTTCCATTTGGGAACAAAATTGGGAAAAGCCTAGCAAGATTGGTTATATCTTGTGAGAGTTCCCATTTTATATCAGTGTTGCAGGATACTCAAACAGTTTGACACCAATCTAACAAACAAATAGCAACAATTTTGAGGAATTACACTAATCTGTGTTCCAAAGAGAGTCTGACTATTCAAGAACTCCACATAAATTCCTTATTAGTATATTTTACTTCTTATATACATAAGGCATCATAATAGGCATTCCCGGTGTTAAAAACATCTTCAGGCTAAGAAGGTGTTTTTATCACCAGGAATGCCTATTATGATGGCCTTATGTATATGAGAAGTAAAATTTAGTAATAAGGAATTTATGTGACATTCTTGAATTTTGAGACAGTATTATATGTATTCACATTAAGGCACTAATATTGGAACTATAAGTGACTCTATTACTTTAGCTTCATTTTGTGAGGGGCTACAGTTTCCTCATATGAGGGATGAAGAGTTAAGTCATCTTAATCAGCCTGTCACAAAAGAGGAAATAATGGAGGTCATTAAAAAAAACATAAAGCTCCTGGCCCTGATGGCTTTACAGCTGAGTTTTTTAAATATTCTTCAGCTTGTGCCTTCTTTAGATAATTTATTTCAGAAGATGGTGCAAGATGATATGATGCCTCTGATGATGCAGGAGGCTTTCATTACAGTTATTCCAAAAAAAGGGCGTGAATTGGAAAATCCTGCCTCTTATAGACCCATATCTCTTTTGAATATTGATGTCAAAATTTATGTCAAAGTGTTGGCCAACAGGCTGGTGGCACTGCTGCCATGCTTGATTTCCCCAAAACAGGTGGGTTGTGTTTCTGGATGGACAGTGGCAATGAATGTGTGCAGAATTTTAGCTAGTTTAGTACAGGGCCGATAAGGAAATGTGCCATTGTTAGTAAGTTTTGATATAGAAAAGGCTTTTGATCATCTAGCCTGGGATTATTTATTTGAAGTGTTATCTTTATATGGCTTTCAAGGCCAATTTCTGGAAATGTTGTGTCTATTATATAAAGCTCCCATGGCTGTGGTGACAGTCAATGGATTAGTTTCAGAATTCTTTTCTCTGGAGCGGGGTATGAGGCAGGGGTGCCCTCTTTCCATGTTTCTGCTTATCCTTGGTATGGAGCCACTAGCCAGATGTTTGCTGGCTAATGGAGGTATTGCATTGTGGTTCTCATTTGTGGATGATCTTTTGGTATGCTGTCTCGACTGACTAATTAGCAAGATTAAAACATGTCTTGCAGGATTTTGCTTCCTTGTCAGAGTTGCATTTCAATAATGGTAAGTCAGTGGCATTGGATATGACAAAGAGATTGCGGACTGAGTGGAGAGGAGAGTTTCCTTTGCAGTGGGCACAGGTGGCTTTAGTGTATTTAGATATTCATATTCCCTGTGATAATTCTCATATGTAACATGCAAATGTGTTTCCCCTTTTGGCTGAGTCAAAAAAGTTATTAGTCAGCTGGCAACACCTCCCACTTTCCTGGTATGGTAGAATCCAGTTAGTGAAGATGTTTATTTTGCCCAAGTGGCTCTATGTGTTACAAACATTATCATTGTGGTTGTTGAAGTGAGATGTAACTGTTTGGAAATAAATAATATCTGAATTTATATGGAATTGTTTGAAGATTTCTCAACTTCAGTTGAGTCTTTGGGACAGTGGTTTAAAGCTTCCTAATTTGCGACTATATAATGCAGCTTGTTTGTTTAGAGTGGCATGAATCTGGATATGGGGACTAAGTACCGTGACAGATATTGAGGAAGATAATAGTATTATTCGCCCTTTGGCATTGTCATATATCCTTCATGCAAAGACCTCCATAGAAACATAGAAATGACGGCAGAAGAAGACCAAACGGCCCATCCAGTCTGCCCAGCAAGCTTCACACATTTTTTTTTCTCATACTTATCTGTTTCTCTTAGCTCTTTGGTTCTATTTCCCTTCCACCCCCACCATTAATGTAGAGAGCAGTGATGGAGCTGCAAGTGAAATATCAAGCTTGATTAGTTAGGGGTAGTAACCGCCGCAATAAGCAAGCTACACCCATGCTTTGTTTTACCCAGGCTGTTATTCAGCCCTTACTGGTTGTTTTTCTTCTCCCCTGCCGTTGAAGCAGGGAGCTATGCTGGATATGCGTGAAGTATCAGTTTTTCTTCTCCCCTACCGTTGAAGCAGAGAGCTATGCTGGATATGCGTGAAGTATCAGTTTTTCTTCTCCCCTGCCGTTGAAGCAGAGAACTATGCTGGATATGCATGAAGTATCAGTTTTTCTTCTCCCCTGCCGTTGAAGCAGAGAGCTATGCTGGATATGCATTGAAAGTGAAGTATCAGGCTTATTTGGTTTGGGGTAGTAACCGCCGTAACAAGCCAGCTACTCCCCGCTTTGTGAGTGCAAGTCCTTTTTTCCACATTTCCTCTTGCTGTTGAAGCTTAGAGTGATGTTGGAGTCACAGTAACCATGTGTATATTTATTGAATAAGGGTATTATCTCCAGGCAGTAGCCGTCATTCTGGTGAGCCACACCCTCTTCATTGACGGCCTCTTGACTTTATGGATCCACAGTGTTTATCCCACGCCCCTTTGAAGTCCGAGCTGCTCCTGCTGACACCAGTAATGCAATTATTTATACCTATTCTAAAACTTTGGATGTGGGTGATGGTTAAATATGGTTTGCCTCTGGGAGTGTCAGTTTTTGCCGATTAGAGGGAATGTAGATTTTCAACCTGAATTAGATCAGGGTGGGTTTCGGCGATGGGAAGGGTGTGGATTAAAAACGATTGTTCAGTTTCTAGTAGATACAAGACAAGGGGTTCTGATGTTTCAGGAATTAAGGGATAAATATACTGAGCAATTGTTATGCTCAGCTCCCCCAGAAAGGAGGAGTTAGCAATCTGTTAGTGCTCAGCTCCCCAGAGGGGCGGAGTTAGCAATCTGTTATGCTCTACTCCTCAAGAAGGGAGGAGTTAGCAATATGTTATGGATCTGATGCCGGATGGACGGAGACATCAGATAGGAGTTAGCGCTCACCCCGCCAGGAGGGCGGAGTTAACAATCTGTTACTGTTCTTGCTAGGGACTTAGCAATCTGTTAGGAATCTGCCAAGGAGTTAGCAATCTGCTAACGCTCGCACCGCCAGGAGGACGGAGTGAGTGATCTGGAACCGATCAGCTTTCGCAGAGAGAGGAGTAATGGTCTGATGTGGGTTGGCTCCCAGATGATATCTCTATTAGTGTAAGGAGTAACACTTAGAAGAAATAGTGAATCCCTGGGCCGATGGCAGATGACAGCGCCCTCAAGTGGAGATCCTGAGAGGGACCACCGGCTAGGCTGGAGTATTGAGACAAACACAGATAGTTCTTTATTAGACTGGAAGTAGAACCATCAGAGGTGGCAGTAGTGAGTTGATGTGCCCGGTAGGGCTGAAGTCCCTCTGATACTGGAACTATGATCTCTGAGTTGCTGAGCTGTAAGGAGAGACTATAGGTAGTGAGTAGACAGGGTATGCTGGGCATAACCAGTGGTAGATGATACACTTACAATTGTAGATATCTGTAATGTCTTCTTATGCAACAGAGAGTCTTCAGTATTCAGGAAGAAGAGCCGCAGGTGAGTACTGGTTCCTATAAGCAGTCTGAAATAGAACTTCACAATAACTGTGTATGGGATGGCTTCTGGAATAGAAGAGAGGCTAGGAGAGGTTTAGGAACATAGGCCCTCGTGGAGCAAGTACCAGTTCCTATCTGTTAAACTGTAATAGTATTCCATAAGATATAGGTATGGAATATCTTCTGAGGAAGAAGAGAGTTTGAGGAAGGTATTAGGAACATAGGCCCTTGGGGTTGGAGTACCAGTTCCTTGGGAAAGTTGATTGAGAACATTGATGTGCACGAGATGCAATTCAAAATAGTGCACAGACTCTAATTTTCACCTTTAATAGCATATAAAGCTCATATTGTTATGGACAAGAAATGTTTAAAATGTGAAGCACCAGATGGTACCTTTTTTCACTGTTTTTGGTCTTGTCCCAGTATAGAGCAATTCTAGACTGAGGTCTTTGCACATATTTATGTTTTGGTTTTTTTTGCACATATTACATTGTTATGGTTTTACATTTATTTTATTCTTTGTACATTGTTTTATTGTTTTATTGTATCGCCCACCTGAGTTCTTTGTAAACCGGCATGATGTGCTGCACGAATGTCGGTAAATAAAAGTTAATAAATAAATAAATAAATATTTCAAAATGGACGGAATGCCCAGTAACAATAGATGTGAAGTTGTGTTTATTAGACATTTTGGATGACTGTGACATATCAGACAGACAGACACAAATTTGCTAGTTTTCATATAAGATACGCGCGCGTAGCCGCGCGTATCTTATAAAATCCGGGGTCGGCGCGCGCAAGGGGGTGCACATTTGTGCAACCTGCGCGCGCCAAGCCCAGCGTGCGCTGCCTGTTTCCTCCGAGGCCGCTCCGAAATCAGAGCGGCCCCTCACCTTCCCCTCCCTTCCCCTACCTAACCCACACCCCCCCGGCCCTATCTAAACCCCCCCCCTACCTTTGTTGGCAGATTTACTCCTGCGGAAAGCAGGTGTAAATCTGCGCGCACCAGCGGGCTGCTGGCGCGCCATCACCCAACCCGGGGGCTGGTCCGGAGGCCTCGACCATGCCCCCGGGCCGGCGCCATGCCCCTGGGCCCGCCCCCGAAACGCCGCATCACTCGCGGCCCGCCCCCGGAACGCCGCGTCACTCGCGGCCCGCCCCTGGAACGCCGCGTCACTCGCGTCACACACCCCGACACGCCCCCGACACGCCCCTCCATGCAAGATCCCGGGACTTACGAGCGTCCCAGGGCTTGCGCGCGCCGCTGAGCCTATGCAAAATAGGCTCGGCGCGCGCAGGGGGAGGTTTGGGGTAGGTTTTCGGGGGGTACGCGCGTATCATACGCGCGTACCCCTTTGAAAATCTACCCCATAGTACCTTAGCATTCCTTTGAGAATATCACATCAGTACTGAGCAAGTCTGCATCCTCTGACTCTGATTTCTCATCCAACTTATACAGCTTACTCATTGTGTTGCACTTTTTACTTGACAGACACACTCTCACAAAATTATCTGGGTTACTGCATAATCCACATGTTTTTCCATAAGCTGGACATTGTTCTTTCTCTTGTTTATGTACATTGCTACAATACCTACATGCTACAGATTTGGCTGCAGGTAGGCTACCCTACTGTTGCTTATTGCAGTAGCTGTCTATGCTCTGCTGATGTGTAATGCTCAAACTGTGCCTATAAATGTGATAGAAATCGGTACCCATCACTCTCCTCAGTTTTGCTGCCTGCAGGTCGGCTGACTTTATATTTAAGCCTATTGCTAGAGAGTAATCTTCAAATTCTGCCCTGAAATTTTACCAATTGCTATTTGTCACCACTAGCCTTCATGCCTTTGGAGGGGAGGGGGCAGGTAGGAATGTAGTTAGCAGCTGCCATGACACAGAAGCACACTTGTGCCTCAGCATCCATAGGAGGGCACATGCAATCTTAAACCAATCAATATCACAGCAAGCCTTGCTTTCTGCTTATAGTTCCTGAGTCAACTCTAATCCCAAAACTCTCTACTTCAGATGTAGGAAAGCAATGCAGGCTCAGATACTTCTGACATCATGTTTCATATGTAGAAATAAAGACAACTGAAAGTTGTCCATGCTATTTTGTACTGTCCAGCAAGCTACACACAAAGTTAAGGTAACAACAGAGACAGGAAGTAGAAAATAGGGAAATATAACAATGAGCTACATGGTGGCATCAACCTATACATTAACATCTATAACACCCTATATTGCGACTGTCACTTCCTGATGGCTTCACTCCGCCTACCTTTCCTTTTTTGCGACTCCTCCTGCCCTTCACGGACGCCTGGCTGCCGCGGCGTCCGCCTGCCGTCCTCTCCAGCATCCCCGGACCGGCTTGGGCGCTGCCTCCCGCCATGTTCTTCAGGTACCTTAGGGCGCGCGCGCCACGCGGCCCTCATTATTAATTTTTCATTGGCACGTTCCTCAGGGGCGTCCCCCTGTGATGACATCATGCTGCCCGGATATTTAAGCCTACAGTTTATTGCTAGCCGTTGAGTTAGCAAGGGTGTTCTTACGGATGGGATTCGCTCTCCGTACCCAGCTACTCTGCCTTCCAACTTCCATTGGACTATTTCTGCTAACGGGGTACCCGCTCCTCGGGGGCCTCTTTGCTTCTTTCAGGTCGCTATCAGGTAACCGGTACTCGCTCCTCGAGGGCCCATGTTCCCTGACCCGCTGCCTGCATCTATCTTCTCTTCTACTTGGAAGAATTCGCTACAGACACCATCAGTGAGTACTACTAGCATCCACTCCTCAGAGCTGTCTCCCTGGAACCAGTTACTCGCTCCTTGAGGGCCTGCCTCCGTTCCAGCATCAGTGCCATCTCCTACGTGGAACTGCTGTGTGAGGACTTTGCCAACGAGTCTCTCTGCTTCCAGGGATCTGGTACTCGCTCCTCGAGCTCTCCCTATCTCAGGGCTTCACCATATTTGGGACTCTGTGAATGTTCTATTGTACTCATTTTCTCAGTTCTCTCCACTACAGCACTACCACCGGAGGAACCGCTGTTCCAGTGCCCTGGGGAATACTAGCCCAGCCGGGCTACATCTTCTACTCACTACTGCCACCTCTGGTGGCTTCTCAAACTGTCTAAATAAAGATATAATCTGTAGGGATGTGAATCGTGTCCTCGATCGTCTTAACGATCGATTTCGGCTGGGAGGGGGAGGGAATCGTATTGTTGCCGTTTGGGGGGGTAAAATATCTTGAAAAATCATGAAAAATCGTTAAAAATCGAAAAATCGAAAAATCGAAAAACCGGCACACTAAAACCCCCTAAAACCCACCCCCGACCCTTTAAATTAAATCCCCCACCCTCCCGAACCCCCCCCCAAATAACTTAAATAACCTGCGGGCCCAGCGGCGGTCCGGAACGGCAGCGGTCCGGAACGGGCTCCTGCTCTGAATCTTGTCGTCTTCAGCCGGCGCCATTTTCCAAAATGGCGCCGAAAAATGGCGGCGGCCATAGACGAAAAAGATTGGACGGCAGGAGGTCCTTCCGGACCCCCGCTGGACTTTTGGCAAGTCTCGTGGCGGTCAGGAGGCCCCCCACAAGCTGGCCAAAAGTTCCTGGAGGTCCAGCGGGGGTCAGGGAGCGATTTCCCGCCGCGAATCGTTTTCGTACGGAAAATGGCGCCGGCAGGAGATCGACTGCAGGAGGTCGTTCAGCGAGGGTTCCGGCGCCTCGCTGAACGACCTCCTGCAGTCGATCTCCTGCCGGCGCCATTTTCCGTACGAAAACGATTCGCGGCGGGAAATCGCTCCCTGACCCCCGCTGGACCTCCAGGAACTTTTGGCCAGCTTGTGGGGGGCCTCCTGACCCCCACGAGACTTGCCAAAAGTCCAGCGGGGGTCCAGAAGGACCTCCTGCCGTCCAATCTTTTTTGTCTATGGCCGCCGCCATTTTTCGGCGCCATTTTGGAAAATGGCGCCGGCTGAAGACGACAAGATTCAGAGCAGGAGCCCGTTCCGGACCGCTGCCGTTCCGGACCGCCGCTGGCCCCGCAGGTTATTTAAGTTATTTGGGGGGGGTTCGGGAGGGTGGGGGATTTAATTTAAAGGGTCGGGGGTGGGTTTTAGGGGGTTTTAATGTGCCGGCTCACGATTCTAACGATTTATAACGATAAATCGTTAGAATCTGTATTGTATTGTGTTCCATAACGGTTTTAAGACGATATTAAAATTATCGGACGATAATTTTAATCGTCCTAAAACGATTCACATCCCTAATAATCTGTGTTTGAGTGTCCAGAGCTGAGCCTGACCTGTGGCCCCTCATGGGACTTTCCCCCTGGGGCATGCCACAGTGTCCAAGGGTCCACCCAAACCCTACTAACTATAACACCCTAATTGAGTATCCAACCTAGTTATTGGAATTTTTCAGTGCAGAGATTTAATTTTGAGCGTATTCCCACAGAAGGAGGTCTATCCTTCCTCCATTCAAAGAATCCACACTGGGATTTGGTGAGACTTTGCCTTGAGGAATCCCTAGCATTTAATGTGACCCTTGCCTTCATAGCTACCATTAGTTCATGTGGTACAGTAACAAACCAAGAAATGTGATAGGAACTAAGAGTGTCCGAGGCTATACACAAATTTTAATTAGAAGAGGTTGGTGCACTGAATTCATGCCAAGCTCCTGCCTGAGATGATGTTGGACTTCTATTGTAATTGCCACATACTGGACTGCAAATGAGTTGTTACTTTATATCTGGAACAGACTAAAGTCCTGAGAAAGTTATCCAGCTTTTTGTTTCTTTTGACATCAACAGGCTAAGGCTTCCAGTAAGAAACTATACCATCTTTAATTGGTTGGCAGATTGCATCTCTCATTGTTATGCCCTGGTGAATTTGAGCTTACAAGAGTATGGCAAGGCCCCTGCTGCCAGGGCAGTGGTTATGATGGTTGCCAATCTAAGATCTACCTCCTTAGAAGAGATCTGCAAGGCTGCAATGTGGAACTCTATCCACTCATCCGACCAGTCACTATTGCCATGATGCAGCTTCCCATTTTGCTGTCCTACAAGGTTTGAGAAGTACAGCCCAACTTTCTCCCTATCTACTTCTGTTGGTTTCAAGACTTTTTTGTTTTCATGGTCCATGTTTTATGATTAAAAAAAAATAAAAGACAAAAAAAGTTTGTGTGTTTTCTGTTAGTGCTGTTCATATCTTATCTTTTCCCTTTACCCTGTACTGTTTTAAACAGCCATCTGGAAAGGAAGAGGCAGTTGAGCTTCAAGGTCATTATGTATTTGGGGAAGAGGATTCTGTACGGAGTCTTTAGTGGGGAGAGAGCTTCAGTGGTACGGTCTCAGTGGAAGGGGTACATTGCTGGAAAGCGAGCTTAATAGGTACGATTTCTGAAGGGGGGGTTATATTGGGAGGGGGAGGGGCCTTAGTGGAAAGGTGGTCCTGAGTAGTAGGGGAGGTGTATCTCTATGGCAGATGAAATGTAATGTGGACAAATGCAACGTGATGCACAAAGGGAAAAATAAGCAAACTCTAGGTACACAATACTAAGTTTTGTACTAGGAACAACCACCCAGGAAAAGGATCTTCAGGCATGTTGGATAAAATATTGAAATCCTTAGCTCAGTGTTTGGCAGTGATCAAAAAAGAAAATAGAATGTGAGGAATTATTTGGAAAGGAATGGAGAATAAAATTATGAATATCATAATGCCTCTGTATCAATCCATAGTGCAACAACACTTTAAGCATTGTGTGAGGTTCTAGTCAACCATCAAAAAATGACATAGCAGAACTAGAAAAGATACAGAGAAGGGCAACAGAAATGAATAAGGGAATGGAACAGCTCCCTTACGAAGAAAGGCTAAATAGGTTAGGGCTCTTCAGCATGGAAAAGAACTGATTGAGAAGGAGGCATGATAGAAGTTATATAATCATAAATGGGGTACAACAGATACATAGGGAATGATTATTTATGTTTTCAGATAGTATTAGGATAGGAAACACTCCATGAAATTAGAGGATAGCAGATATAAAACAATTGGAGAAATAATGTTTTCACTCAATACACAATCAAACTGTGGAATTTGTTTCTGGAGGATGTGGTGACGGCATCTAGCATAGCTGGAAAGTCCATAAAGCATCAATATTCATTTGGACTTGGGTAAACCACTGCTTATCCTTGGGAGTGAGCAGCAAGGAAAGATCTTCTATTTGCGATCTGCTGGGTACTTCCTTAAGACCCAGATTGGCCACTGTCAAAACAGGATGCTGGGTTCAATGGACCTTTGGTTTGACCTAGCATGGCACATCTTATGCTCTTATGACAAATGAAAAATAGAATGACATAATGACACAAAATTATTTTTTCCATGCATGCCTCTATTCGGTATCAACACAGAGAGACTCTTGCAATCTGGAATATATGCACTCTCCTAGACAGCTTTAATTGTCATGATAGAAGGACTGCCATCATAGCAAGAAAACTGGAATGATACAACATTAACACTGCAGCCTAGAGTGAAACTTGGATATCAGGCCAAACACATATTATAGAGGCTGATCCAGCTACATTTTTACTGTGCTGGCCATCCAGAAGATACTACATGGCAAGCAGAAGTCAACTTTGCCATCAAGATGTTATTGGTAAACAGGTTGGAATAACTGTTCTGTGCCATTAGTCCACCCTTGACAAAACTGTAACTTAACCTGCCCCTTGGAAGATGTGATGCTTTCATTAGCACATATGTTCTAAATATGCTGGTGTTTGACATAATCAAAGATGAGATGTATTGTATGTATCTGATCCTTCTTTTAAATATGATCTAGGTAGAAGAACTGGTTTCTATTTGCAGAAAATGCATCATCACTGGTAAGATCTGTCCATTCATAGTTCAGTCACGGACTACTGAAAGGCAAAATGCAAGAACATGCCCATTGCAGGGAAATAAATATTAAAGAGCAATACATATTCGAGAATGCATTGTAATAATACCCATCTGAGCAAGGGTTTATACATTGAAGTATTTTACATTGAATTAAACTTGTGTAGGCAAATCACATACAAAATTACCAACCTGAAAAAATAGAGAATATAAATCTGTCTTCACATACAAAGTTAAGTAAAAATCTGTAATTGATTAAATCATCTATCTATCGAAAAGCAAGATTTCAAGATGACTGCAGTTGACCAGTTCTCATTATTCTGGATGTGTTGCATCCATTTGTGTGTCTGTGAACAAATCACGTGTATGATGCATACAGCACCCCCTGTGCATCCTCCCCTCCCCATACTCTCTTTCTCCCATTCTTTATCACTGTTCACCTTGGCTCTCCCTGGGCGTTCTCCATACTTCTGCTCTGTTTCCCCCACTCACATTGTCACATGCTCCGTCTGCTAATTCACTTTGAGTCCCCTGCAGTGCCTCCTCTGCACAGCTGCTGTTTTAACTCCAGCATCCTCTGTCTTCTCAGCTCTGTGCTAGCGTCCTTTCCCTTTCTCCCAGCCCTGCCTATATGTTTCCCGGATCCTGCTCTGTCTCTCTTCTTTCATCATTCTTGACACCCACTCTGTGTTATGTTTCCTGCTTCCTCTTCGATCTTGCTTACCTGTTACAGATCTGACTCTCACTTCTCTTTCCTCTACCTAATTTTTCTACTGCCTTCTGTGCTGGACACATCACAGATTGGTGAATAAATCAATGAACAGGAAATTAGATTCATTTGCAGTAAATTAAAAAATGTGAATACATTACAAATTTAATTCATGCTGTCCAATGGATAGCATAAATTAATAGTATATGAAAATGATCTACTTGTAGTCAGTACTTTCATCCTTTTTGTAGATAGAAGGACGCATACTGTAATCTTTGGCTGCCCAATTGTTAATAAAATAGATCAGTGCTTCTCAACCCAGTCCTTGGTGTTATGCCCCTCACCTCTGAACCAAAGTAACTCCGGCAGCATGCCGGTCCAAAGACCCAGGATAGAACTTCTTCCAACGCTAGACTGCCTTTGTAGATCCCTTAGCCAGGACTTTCTGTGGCGCTGACAGATGATGTCCCATCCTCCAGGAGTGTATAAGGAAGTCTCTTGCAACCAGCCAGCGCCTCAGCAACAGGTCTCCTGGTGCTCTTGTGTTACAGTATTATTGCTAACCTTGTCTTGTTCCTGCCTTGTACCTTTTTCTGTGTTCCTTGTCGTGGTTTCTTACCTTGTCCCTTGCTCTTCTGTGCTCTGTTTGTTGTCCAGTTCCTTGCCTGTCTTCTCTTGTTCCAGTTCTTGCTTGCTCCTTTCCTTGCTTGTCCTGTTGGTCCTGTCTGTCTTGTCTGTTCTGTTTGTTTCAGACTGACTTTCTGGATCCTGACCCTGGCCTGGTCTCTGTTGTTCTGCTGTCTGCTGCCTGCCTTGACCTCTAACTTGTTACCTGCTCTGCTGTCTGCTGCCTGCCCTGACCTCTGGCTTGTTACTTGTTCTGCTGTCTGCCACCTGCCTCGACCCATGCTTGCCTGGACTCTTCTCTTGGATTTCCCTGGGGACCCATCTAAGTCCTGCCGGCCCTTGGAACTCAAGGGCTCAACCTGTGAGGAACGGGGCTGATAAAGGCGAAGCTCCAGTTGGTCCAGCCACAGGGTTTCTCCACCAACCCACGGGGTGGAAATAGTGGGCTTGCTCACTAGGCAGTGTCAACCACCCCTCAGCACTAGGGGTGCACTTCTCCAACATGAGTTACAATTGGCACACACCTAACCAGTCAGTTTTGTTTAGGATATCCACAATGAACATGTGACTGGGCTATGCCAGTCACAAATATTCCCCATTGATTTTCTAACTAGTGATAGTAGAAAGAGTTTAGTATTTTTTAATTTCTCCCATTGTTGTAACCCAACCTTGTTAGGGGTATGGCATCTAGGGTATATAATCCCCTGGAGCATGCTCAGTGCTTTAGTGGGAAGGAGAAGCTGTAGAGTTGGTGAGGAGAGCAGCTGGAGCATCCCAAAGGAACTCGAGAAAGTTACTGGAGAAGTAGGAGATCCCCCCAGTATTACAGCTGAGGAGAAAAACACTGTCAAAACAAAAACAAAAAACAAATGAAAGGCCACTGGCCCGATCCCCCCCCCCCCCCCCCCCCCCCCCCCCCCAAAACATCAAATTTGGTTCTGTCAGGCCGTGCTTCCTATACCTTCCCAACCTCTCAAAAATATTTTTAAAGTCCCCAGGTTTGCAGACCTGGCCCCTCCCCCCTTCCTCTGCCTTGGTTTTTGCCACTAACGAAGACTGGGCTTCCTCCTCCCATCCCTTTCCCACCACCCACAGTGCAGATATCTGAGGCCGCCCCCCCCCCCCCATCCTCTTAGACCTTCTCCATCCCCCCCCCCCCCCTCCCCGAACCTAAAAATTCCTGCTGGTAGCGAGGGACCCACTTCCCCGCTCCCGGCGCCTCCAGTGCTGCCCTATCTTTTTCTTCTTTGCCGGGAGCAAGGGACAGAGGCAGCGCTAAAGGAGTAAACTTGAAATTAAGCTTGCAGGATCAGCGCTATCTCTGTCAGGGAAGTGCTGAAAGCACCTGGAGTGTGGCAAAGGTTCCCTCACTCCCTGTGAAGAAGAAAATGTTATGGGCAGGGAGGGGGAGAAGGGTTGATGGGATGGGTGGGTGGGGGAGGCTGAGGTCCTTGTAAAGGTAACATTGGGACAGGGAGCCCGGCTTCCAAAACGGGGCAAATCTCCACAATTAATTTAAAAAGGTTTGGGGATGGGGGGGGGCAGTGGTTAGGATACAACTTTGGGGGGGGGGGATGGGGGCGACATTTTCTCTTTAGTAGATGGCAGCGCTACTTATCCAAATCTCTTTTCAAGAAATCCGGTTATCCAGCCACACAAGGCTAACTAAAAAAGTCTACCTGGCTATTTTCAAACATAAACAATCAAGAGCGCCGCTCTGTCGCTAAGCTGTTCAATAAACTTTTTAATGAATAACATGTGTGTTGAAATTATTTTTGATAAAGTAAATACCTACACTGTTAATGGTGAAAATTTTTTTGTCATCTATGTAAATTTAAAAATATTTAAGTGGAGTCAGAGAAAGGTTTCATACATAGTGTAGGTGCCCCGCACCTCCGTCAGGTGAACTTATAATCATCAACCTTCCTCCTCCTCCTCAATGATCTTTAAACAATTATTTTTTTTAAAAAATTTTCTATATGAACTTGTGTTGTCCCTAACAACACGTGAAAGGGCTCTTCCGTGACAATGCTGTTTTTAAATGCGTGACCGCAAGGAAAATTACTCCGTTATACTCAATGAGAATGTCAATAAAGGGTAAAAACAGACTTCCCCGATTTAGGTTGGTGTGTCCATACTTCTTCTGCGTTGTCCCAACATGTTTCAGACAAGAATGCCTTTCCTCAGGGGATTCGTTGTTTACCAAAACCAACTTCTCGGAGTCTGCAGCCCTCTCCTCGACGGTTTCTCTTGGACTCTAGACGTTGTGCCACAGGGCGATCTGTCTCTGTCGATCGCCGGGAAGAATAACCTTACAAGTGAGCTGACTCCTTATATATATGACTCCTGGGACTCAAGACAACCAATGAGGCACTCAACGTTGCAACGAGATTGATGACGTGGCAGTCGGACCTGCTGGAGAACTCTAGGTGTTGGTAATGCGGTGCGCGGACCTGAAAGGAACACTCTAAGTTGTCAAAATTGTAAAGGGCGGAGACCCGTCTCCGAACTTTAAAGGTACAGACTGTTTTTTTTGAAGTATTAAAGCGAAATGGTTGGCAGGATCGCTGTGCTTAGCTGAACCTTTACAAAAGGGTGTTAAATTTAAACTCATCATTCATGCCTCGGGATACTGACATTTTTTAAGTATTGAAGCAAAATGATTGACAAGATCGCTATGCTTAGCTGATCCTTTACAAAAGGGTATTGAAATTGAGCTCATCATTCATGCCTCGGGGTACTGACGTTTTCAATGTAAATATCCAGAAGGCTTCACGTGTATTGAGTAGCGATCGTATGTCCCCCCCACGTGGTGAGGGGTTTATTTTCTCGATAATCGTCCATTTTAAATCCAAAATGTTATGACCAGAGTCCACTAGGTGTTGAACCATCGGTGCAGTGAGTTTCAGAGTGGTGAACCGTGATTTATGTTCCCCAAGTCTTACTCGAATCGGTCTGGTTGTACGGCCAATATATAACTTGGGACATGTGCAAATAATCGCATACACAACATTATAAGACTGGCAATCAGTGTTACTCTTTCTCCAGATCTTATATCCTAAGGGCGGAACTTCCCATAGAACACCTGTAATGGTCTGTGTACACCAGGAGCAATGGCCACACATTTGATGACCCACTAAAGGATCCCCACTATCACAGCCATCTATCTGAGCGTGCACTATCTGGTCTCTGATATTTTTCCCCCGTGACATGGCGAATGTAGGTGGTTCCAAAAAAATGTCATGCATAGACAATATATGCCAGTGTCTATGAATGGCTGCCTTTATTGTATTTGCTGCCGTTGATTGTTGCAGAACGCATGTCAACCGAATTTCCTCCTTGTGGGGTTTGTATTGTAAAAGTGACGTGCGAGTGCTAAATTTTGCTCTTTTGTAGGCACAGCTAACTGCCTTCTGCGGGTATCCCCGCTGTTGAAATCTGCCAGCCAAAATCGCTGCCTGTATCTCAAAGTCCTTCTCTGTTGAACAGATTCTCTTGGCTCTAAAATACTGGCTCACTGGTAGTCCCATTTTGAAGCTACGGGGATGATGACTTGTAAATCTTAACAAATTGTTACGATCAGTCGGTTTACGATGAATGGTGGTATGAAGTTCTCCATTGACTATTGTAATCAAGACATCCAAAAATGTGATTTGTTGTTTTGATACGTGGGATGTAAATTGCAAATTTTCATCCAAAGTGTTGATCCATTCTAAAAAAGCTTGTAGTTGTATTTCTGGACCTTTCCAAATCAAGAAAATATCGTCTATAAAACGATACCAGCACAGGAGGTGTTGCCACCAATGAGACGTGTACACCCTAGTTCTTTCGAACTGGGCAACATACAGATTTGCCACCGATGGGGCGAGAGGCGATCCCATCGGGATACCATGTATCTGGTGGAAGCAGTTTTGACCGAACCAAAAAAAATTGTTGTGTAACACTATTTCTGCTAATTCTAGCAGCGTGTGGGTTTTGATCCTTTCTGTGTCACTACGGAGACCCAATGTGTTTTCCACAATTTCCAATGCTGAATCTTGCGGTATGTTGGTGTACAAAGAATTTATGTCCATGGTCACCATAATGACTGATGACCACTGAACTTCCAATGCTTCCAGGTTTCGTAAGAAGTGGGATGTGTCTTTGATGTATGATAGTGACTGTGCCACATGTTGTTGCAAGAACGTATCTAAAAAATTCGCAACCGGTTCCAGAACTGACCCATTTTGAGACACTATGGGTCTAATCGGCGGAGCAGCTAGGCTCTTATGGATTTTTGGTATCGAATAAATCACTGGACGCCTTGGATATGGGACCACAAGATATGCTTTTTCTTTAGAAGTGAGTCTTAAGTCACTATCAACCACTTCACGGACCATAGCTTTCAAAGACTCAGTAGGATCTATTAAAATTGGTTTGTAATATTTGGAATCAGTCAAGTGTACCATAAGATCTTCAATGTACTTGGACCGGTCTTGTATCACCACTGCTCCCCCTTTATCGGCGGGTTTAACAATGATCTGCGATTCTTTTTTTAAACTCATAAGGGCCTCCTTCAATGCTGGAGAGAGATTCTGTGATGTTCTATGGATCTTCGATTCAAACGTAGCTAGGTCCTTAAGTACCAAAGCGTGAAAAGTCTGAATATGGGGATCCGGGGGTCCCGGAGGTATCCAGTTAGATTTGGGCTTAACAACGGACGGATCAACATCTCCTGTAGGTCTATCTGAGAAAAACAATCGTAGATTTAATTTACGTATAAAACGTTGAATCGAGATGCGGCTGTTGAAGGCTGAATGCTTTGAAGTCGGGACATACGACAGTCCCTGATCAAGGAGTGTTATCTGATTGTTAGTTAGAGGGACGGAGGATATATTTATGACTGAGGAAAACTCTGGGTCTGATACCTCTGAGTTCCCTTGACAAATTGGTTGTCATTTCTTTTGTCTTGTAAACCGTGTGGTTGCTGTTCCTCCTCGATTGTCCTTCTTTCCTCTCCCACGATTGGACCAACGATTACCCTTGACTGTTGTAACTGTCTGCTCTTGAGAATCTCCTGTGACAACAGTACTCGACTGATTTTCTCCCTCGTCAGTGCTGGAATTCTCATCAGACTACAAAAGAGCAAAATTTAGCACTCGCACGTCACTTTTACAATACAAACCCCACAAGGAGGAAATTCGGTTGACATGCGTTCTGCAACAATCAACGGCAGCAAATACAATAAAGGCAGCCATTCATAGACACTGGCATATATTGTCTATGCATGACATTTTTTTGGAACCACCTACATTCGCCATGTCACGGGGGAAAAATATCAGAGACCAGATAGTGCACGCTCAGATAGATGGCTGTGATAGTGGGGATCCTTTAGTGGTTCATCAAATGTGTGGCCATTGCTCCTGGTGTACACAGACCATTACAGGTGTTCTATGGGAAGTTCCGCCCTTAGGATATAAGATCTGGAGAAAGAGTAACACTGATTGCCAGTCTTATAATGTTGTGTATGCGATTATTTGCACATGTCCCAAGTTATATATTGGCCGTACAACCAGACCGATTCGAGTAAGACTTGGGGAACATAAATCACGGTTCACCACTCTGAAACTCACTGCACCGATGGTTCAACACCTAGTGGACTCTGGTCATAACATTTTGGATTTAAAATGGACGATTATCGAGAAAATAAACCCCTCACCACGTGGGGGGGACATACGATCGCTACTCAATACACGTGAAGCCTTCTGGATATTTACATTGAAAACGTCAGTACCCCGAGGCATGAATGATGAGCTCAATTTCAATACCCTTTTGTAAAGGATCAGCTAAGCATAGCGATCTTGTCAATCATTTTGCTTCAATACTTAAAAAATGTCAGTATCCCGAGGCATGAATGATGAGTTTAAATTTAACACCCTTTTGTAAAGGTTCAGCTAAGCACAGCGATCCTGCCAACCATTTCGCTTTAATACTTCAAAAAAAACAGTCTGTACCTTTAAAGTTCGGAGACGGGTCTCCGCCCTTTACAATTTTGACAACTTAGAGTGTTCCTTTCAGGTCCGCGCACCGCATTACCAACACCTAGAGTTCTCCAGCAGGTCCGACTGCCACGTCATCAATCTCGTTGCAACGTTGAAGTGCCTCATTGGTTGTCTTGAGTCCCAGGAGTCATATATATAAGGAGTCAGCTCACTTGTAAGGTTATTCTTCCCGGCGATCGACAGAGACAGATCGCCCTGTGGCACAACGTCTAGAGTCCAGGAGAAACCGTCGAGGAGAGGGCTGCAGACTCCGAGAAGTTGGTTTTGGTAAACAACGAATCCCCTGAGGAAAGGCATTCTTGTCTGAAACATGTTGGGACAACGCAGAAGAAGTATGGACACACCAACCTAAATCGGGGAAGTCTGTTTTTACCCTTTATTGACATTCTCATTGAGTATAACGGAGTAATTTTCCTTGCGGTCACGCATTTAAAAACAGCATTGTCACGGAAGAGCCCTTTCACGTGTTGTTAGGGACAACACAAGTTCATATAGAAAATTTTAAAAAAAAAATAATTGTTTAAAGATCATTGAGGAGGAGGAGGAAGGTTGATGATTATAAGTTCACCTGACGGAGGTGCGGGGCACCTACACTATGTATGAAACCTTTCTCTGACTCCACTTAAATATTTTTAAATTTACATAGATGACAAAAAAATTTTCACCATTAACAGTGTAGGTATTTACTTTATCAAAAATAATTTCAACACACATGTTATTCATTAAAAAGTTTATTGAACAGCTTAGCGACAGAGCGGCGCTCTTGATTGTTTTTGTTTAGTATAGCAGTTCGCAGCAAAGGTGTATCTTTTGATATAGATTAGGTCTGTCACGGTTTTTGATTTACACCCACCATGGAAGCTTGGAAAAATATTTTTAGTTTTTCAGATTCCCAGTTAGCCGATGTGCTAAAAGAAGAGTCCCTGTTGGCAGACTCCAATACGATCAACCAGGAGGCAGCCTGGGATGAGTATTTACGCTTGTCTAAAAAATTGATTAGATCAGAATTACACGGTGCTACGTTGGTGGAATATGTAAAATTGCAAATCATCCCTAGAGGTCTTCGGGTACTTAAGGATCCTATGTTATTCAATGAAGATCCGGAATTTGTCAAAACTTGGTATGCCATTTTGAACAAATGTTCATTAGATTTAATGTTGTTAATCATCACTCGAGCTAAGTCTAGCACTAAAGAACTCACAGTTGAAACCACCGTCATTAAGGAACAACTTACTACGGATCCTCTAGTCATTTCCCTAGAGGACAAGTTGTCAGAATTCCAGACCACATTAGAGGAATTCCGCACTTCTATAAAAACCGGTAAAGTATCCAAGTTAAAACGCGATCAAACTGATTATAAGCTAGATAGGGTGTACAACTGGATGGGTCCCAAAATAGCAGCAAAGAAGGTTCGCTTTACTTTTTCGTCTGATGAGAATTCCAGCACTGACGAGGGAGAAAATCAGTCGAGTACTGTTGTCACAGGAGATTCTCAAGAGCAGACAGTTACAACAGTCAAGGGTAATCGTTGGTCCAATCGTGGGAGAGGAAAGAAGGACAATCGAGGAGGAACAGCAACCACACGGTTTACAAGACAAAAGAAATGACAACCAATTTGTCAAGGGAACTCAGAGGTATCAGACCCAGAGTTTTCCTCAGTCATAAATATATCCTCCGTCCCTCTAACTAACAATCAGATAACACTCCTTGATCAGGGACTGTCGTATGTCCCGACTTCAAAGCATTCAGCCTTCAACAGCCGCATCTCGATTCAACGTTTTATACGTAAATTAAATCTACGATTGTTTTTCTCAGATAGACCTACAGGAGATGTTGATCCGTCCGTTGTTAAGCCCAAATCTAACTGGATACCTCCGGGACCCCCGGATCCCCATATTCAGACTTTTCACGCTTTGGTACTTAAGGACCTAGCTACGTTTGAATCGAAGATCCATAGAACATCACAGAATCTCTCTCCAGCATTGAAGGAGGCCCTTATGAGTTTAAAAAAAGAATCGCAGATCATTGTTAAACCCGCCGATAAAGGGGGAGCAGTGGTGATACAAGACCGGTCCAAGTACATTGAAGATCTTATGGTACACTTGACTGATTCCAAATATTACAAACCAATTTTAATAGATCCTACTGAGTCTTTGAAAGCTATGGTCCGTGAAGTGGTTGATAGTGACTTAAGACTCACTTCTAAAGAAAAAGCATATCTTGTGGTCCCATATCCAAGGCGTCCAGTGATTTATTCGATACCAAAAATCCATAAGAGCCTAGCTGCTCCGCCGATTAGACCCATAGTGTCTCAAAATGGGTCAGTTCTGGAACCGGTTGCGAATTTTTTAGATACGTTCTTGCAACAACATGTGGCACAGTCACTATCATACATCAAAGACACATCCCACTTCTTACGAAACCTGGAAGCATTGGAAGTTCAGTGGTCATCAGTCATTATGGTGACCATGGACATAAATTCTTTGTACACCAACATACCGCAAGATTCAGCATTGGAAATTGTGGAAAACACATTGGGTCTCCGTAGTGACACAGAAAGGATCAAAACCCACACGCTGCTAGAATTAGCAGAAATAGTGTTACACAACAATTTTTTTTGGTTCGGTCAAAACTGCTTCCACCAGATACATGGTATCCCGATGGGATCGCCTCTCGCCCCATCGGTGGCAAATCTGTATGTTGCCCAGTTCGAAAGAACTAGGGTGTACACGTCTCATTGGTGGCAACACCTCCTGTGCTGGTATCGTTTTATAGACGATATTTTCTTGATTTGGAAAGGTCCAGAAATACAACTACAAGCTTTTTTAGAATGGATCAACACTTTGGATGAAAATTTGCAATTTACATCCCACGTATCAAAACAACAAATCACATTTTTGGATGTCTTGATTACAATAGTCAATGGAGAACTTCATACCACCATTCATCGTAAACCGACTGATCGTAACAATTTGTTAAGATTTACAAGTCATCATCCCCGTAGCTTCAAAATGGGACTACCAGTGAGCCAGTATTTTAGAGCCAAGAGAATCTGTTCAACAGAGAAGGACTTTGAGATACAGGCAGCGATTTTGGCTGGCAGATTTCAACAGCGGGGATACCCGCAGAAGGCAGTTAGCTGTGCCTACAAAAGAGCAAAATTTAGCACTCGCACGTCACTTTTACAATACAAACCCCACAAGGAGGAAATTCGGTTGACATGCGTTCTGCAACAATCAACGGCAGCAAATACAATAAAGGCAGCCATTCATAGACACTGGCATATATTGTCTATGCATGACATTTTTTTGGAACCACCTACATTCGCCATGTCACGGGGGAAAAATATCAGAGACCAGATAGTGCACGCTCAGATAGATGGCTGTGATAGTGGGGATCCTTTAGTGGGTCATCAAATGTGTGGCCATTGCTCCTGGTGTACACAGACCATTACAGGTGTTCTATGGGAAGTTCCGCCCTTAGGATATAAGATCTGGAGAAAGAGTAACACTGATTGCCAGTCTTATAATGTTGTGTATGCGATTATTTGCACATGTCCCAAGTTATATATTGGCCGTACAACCAGACCGATTCGAGTAAGACTTGGGGAACATAAATCACGGTTCACCACTCTGAAACTCACTGCACCGATGGTTCAACACCTAGTGGACTCTGGTCATAACATTTTGGATTTAAAATGGACGATTATCGAGAAAATAAACCCCTCACCACGTGGGGGGGACATACGATCGCTACTCAATACACGTGAAGCCTTCTGGATATTTACATTGAAAACGTCAGTACCCCGAGGCATGAATGATGAGCTCAATTTCAATACCCTTTTGTAAAGGATCAGCTAAGCATAGCGATCTTGTCAATCATTTTGCTTCAATACTTAAAAAATGTCAGTATCCCGAGGCATGAATGATGAGTTTAAATTTAACACCCTTTTGTAAAGGTTCAGCTAAGCACAGCGATCCTGCCAACCATTTCGCTTTAATACTTCAAAAAAAACAGTCTGTACCTTTAAAGTTCGGAGACGGGTCTCCGCCCTTTACAATTTTGACAACTTAGAGTGTTCCTTTCAGGTCCGCGCACCGCATTACCAACACCTAGAGTTCTCCAGCAGGTCCGACTGCCACGTCATCAATCTCGTTGCAACGTTGAAGTGCCTCATTGGTTGTCTTGAGTCCCAGGAGTCATATATATAAGGAGTCAGCTCACTTGTAAGGTTATTCTTCCCGGCGATCGACAGAGACAGATCGCCCTGTGGCACAACGTCTAGAGTCCAGGAGAAACCGTCGAGGAGAGGGCTGCAGACTCCGAGAAGTTGGTTTTGGTAAACAACGAATCCCCTGAGGAAAGGCATTCTTGTCTGAAACATGTTGGGACAACGCAGAAGAAGTATGGACACACCAACCTAAATCGGGGAAGTCTGTTTTTACCCTTTATTGACATTCTCATTGAGTATAACGGAGTAATTTTCCTTGCGGTCACGCATTTAAAAACAGCATTGTCACGGAAGAGCCCTTTCACGTGTTGTTAGGGACAACACAAGTTCATATAGAAAATTTTAAAAAAAAAAAAAATTGTTTAAAGATCATTGAGGAGGAGGAGGAAGGTTGATGATTATAAGTTCACCTGACGGAGGTGCGGGGCACCTACACTATGTATGAAACCTTTCTCTGACTCCACTTAAATATTTTTAAATTTACATAGATGACAAAAAAATTTTCACCATTAACAGTGTAGGTATTTACTTTATCAAAAATAATTTCAACACACATGTTATTCATTAAAAAGTTTATTGAACAGCTTAGCGACAGAGCGGCGCTCTTGATTGTTTTTGTTTAGTATAGCAGTTCGCAGCAAAGGTGTATCTTTTGATATAGATTATTTTCAAACATAGCCATTTAGGTTTTTCTGTTATCCGGCTATATGTAGCCACATAAGAACATGCCATACTGAGTCAGACCAAGGGTCCATCAAGCCCAGTATCCTGTTTCCAACAGTGGCCAATCCAGGCCATAAGAACCTGGCAAGGTTTAAATGTGCCACATGCTAACTTCATGGAGTGCCCCCTATTCCTTCTATTATCCGAAAGAGTAAATAACCAATTCACAATTACCCATTCTAGACCTCTCATGATTTTAAACACCTCTATCATATCCCCCCTCAGCCGTCTCTTCTCCAAGCTGAACAGCCCTAACCTCTTCAGCCTTTCCTCATAGGGAAGCTGTTCCATTCCCCTTTATCATTTTGGTCGCCCTTCTCTGTACCTTCTCCATCGCAATTATATCTTTTTTTAGATGCGGCGACCAGAATTGTACACAGTATTTAAGGTGCGGTCTCACCATGGAGCGGTACAGAGGCATTATGACATTTTCCGTTTTATTCACCATTCCCTTTCTAATAATTCCTAACATTCTGTTTGCTTTTTTGATTGCCACAGCACACTGAGCTGACGGTTTTAATGTGTTATCCACTATGACTCCCAGATAACTTTAGGCTGGTATATTTAGTGGGATGTTTCTCCCACTGAATATGGGACAAGTTATCCAGCTAACTTTAGCTGGATAACTAACCGGCTTACTGAATATAGACCTCTTCGTGTCTAGCAGAAAAATTATTAGTAAATAGGGGCCTTAGATTGTAAGCTTTTGGGGGCAGGGACCAACCAACTATATCTGAATTTATAACTTGCTTTAAGCTAGGATTTTGAAAGTCAACTAATTAAATCTAAATCCTTCTCCACACCACTCCCCCCCCCCCCCCCCAATATACATACAGAAAATAATATATATAACTACTTAATTTATTTATACATTCTGCTCGTGGGCACTTTAAAGTGGATTATATTCAGACACTGGAGATATTTCTGTTTAAATGGGTTTATAATCTAACTTTGTACCTGAGGGCAAAGTAACTTGGACAAGGTCACAAGGAGAAGCAGTGGGATTTGAATATTAGTTTCTATGGCTTGTAGCCTGCTGTGCTAACCACTAGGCTACTCTTCCACACCTAACAATTGACTACTAGTACTGCTATTCCTTAAGGTTGTGAAATATAATCAAACACTGAGTGCAGACAGGTATCTGGACTAAGGGGTTTGGAGGCCTAGTTTTAAAATTTACTCTGGAGCTCAGGAAAGTCTGTTATCTGCCTCTAGTTTTTCATAAATCAGCCCCTACAATTCTGAATGACCGAGTAGATTTTGGTAGCTGCAAGGCCAGTGAAAGCTACAGCAAAGAAAAAAAAATCTACTGTCAGTAAACTATTTTACAAGGAAAGAGAGCAAAAGAATCCTGACTCCAGCAAAATGTATATCTAGAGTACACTGAACTGTTTCTATTACACCAATGTAAAAAAAATCCCTATAAATGTGCAGTGATTCACTTGCACACAGAGCAGTGACTCACGTTTATGGGAAAAAGCAGTCTCCTCTGACTGCCTGGATGAATCAGATGTGTGTCTAGTTACCACTGTTCATCATAAGCTTTATATAATACTTTAGTTTAAAGGTACAGTACTGAGAGCAAGAATTGTTCTCAGTAAGTAAAATCTGAATAATTGACCTCTGGATGTTATTTTAGAGCTGGCACCAGACTGTACACCTTATGCAAATGTCCTGCAGTGATTCCTCTGCACATTTAGCTAGCTGTCATGTTCTTGTGTCATTGCGTCCCCCTAAGTCTAGGGCAAAACGTGACAGATTTTTAAATTGCCCAAGTAAATTGAGGTAAGGGTTTTTCTTTGCCTAACTTCTTAGTACATATTAAATTTAAGGAGAATCTCTGTTAAATGGCAGAGGTGTTCCAAACAGGGACTCTCTTTGCCACAGTTTGGTTGAAGCAAATATGTTAATGCAGAGATCCTGTCAGATTCCCTACCAAGAACTATTTAGATAATCCATTTGTGTGAGGAGGAAACACTGTAAATTTGTGGATAGGTAGCTCCCTCATGAGGGAGTGTGTACTTAGTGTGTTCCTCTGATATAAATACTTAGACTTATTTATTTATTTAATTTTAACTAACCTATCCACAGGACTAGGTGTTAACAATAAAAACATTCATAATTTTAGTTACTTCAAAACAAAAGACTTAAAAGCGTATTATTACAAATGTGACCCTCTATGCCTCAAAGTGTATAAGATTTCCTACTTCTAAAGAGATTTATGGTAAAGCAGAGATTCTCCCCTTACTGGGAAATCTAAAAGGTCTGAACAAATCCGTGAAGAGTGCACAGAAAATTAAAGGGGCAAAAGGTTGCATTGGAACTAGAGTGAGAATGTTCCAGTGCTGGCAGGTCATCTCTGGGTCAGGGGGTGTTGCATGCCCTTCTTGACTGACAGTAGGGTACAGCCCCTATGGGCTGGGTCAATAGGAAAAGTGATAAAAGCCCTGACTCGACTGAGTTTGGGACTGCTCCAGCTTGGAAGGACTGGCAGATGTTGGAGCTGTAATCCTCTCTCAGGGCTGCAGAAGGGAGTAGCAGGAGTGGGATGGAATCTTTCTCTTAAAATCTTAGGAAGCCTGAAGGAAGAACAAAAGTGTTGCAAATCCTGGCTTTGAAAATCTGAAGAAACCTATGCTTAACTGTAGTGAGAACCTGCGTGGACAAGGAGGCAAACTGTGCCATAAGAACATAAGAACATGCCATACTGGGTCAGACCAAGGATCCATCAAGCCCAGCATCCTGCTTCCAACAGTGGCCAATCCAGGCCATAAGAACCTGATAAGTACCCAAACACTAAGTCTATTCCATGCTACTGTTGCTAGTAATAGCAGTGGCTATTTTCTAAGTCAACTTAATTAATAGCAGGTAATGGACTTCTCCTCCAAGAACTTATCCAATCCTTTTTTAAACATAGCTATACTAACTGCACTAACCACATCCTCTGGCAACAAATTCCAGAGTTTAATTGTGTGTTGAGTGAAAAAGAACTTTCTCCGATTAGTTTTAAATGAGCCACATGCTAACTTCATGGAGTGCCCCCTAGTCTTTCTATTATCCGAAAGAGTAAATAATTGTTTCACATTAACCCATTCTAGACCTCTCATGATTTTAAACACCTCTATCATATCCCCCCTTCTTCTCCAAGCTGAAAAGTCCTAACCTCTTTAGTTTTCCTCATAGGGGAGCTGTTCCATTCCCCTTATCATTTTGGTCGCCCTTCTCTGTACCTTCTCCATCGCAACTATATCTTTTTTGAGATGTGGCGACCAGAATTGTACACAGTATTCAAGGTGCGGTCTCACCATGGAGCGATACAGAGGCATTATGACATTTTCCGTTTTATTCACCATTCCCTTTCTAATAATTCCCAACATTCTGTTTGCATTCTTGACTGCCAAAGCACACTGAACCGATGATTTCAATGTATTATCCACTAAGATGCCTAGATCTCTTTCTTGGGTGGTAGCTCCTAATATGGAACCCAACATTGTGTAACTATATGGGTTATTTTTCCCTATATGTATCACTTTGCACTTGTCCACATTACATTTCATCTGCCATTTTGATGCCCAATTTTCCAGTCTCAGAAGGTCTTCCTGCAATTTATCACAATCTGCTTGTGATTTAATTACTCTGAACAATTTTGTATCATCTGCAAATTTGATTACCTCACTCATCGTATTTCTTTCCAGATCATTTATAAATATATTGAAAAGTAAGGGTCCCAATACAGATCCCTGAGGCACTCCACTGCCCACTCCCTTCCACTGAGAAAATTGTCCATTTAATCCTACTCTCTGTTTCCTGTCTTTTAGCCAGTTTGTAATCCATGAAAGGACATCGTCACCTATCCTATGACTCTTTACTTTTCCTAGAAGCCTCTCATGAGGAACTTTGTCAAACGCCTTCTGAAAATACAAATATACCACATCTACCGGTTCACCTTTATCCACATGTTTATTAACTCCTTCAAAAAAGTGAAGCAGATTTGTGAGGCAAGATTTGCCTTGGGTAAAGCCATGCTGACTTTGTTCCATTAAACCATGTCTTTCTATATGTTCTGTGATTTTGATATTTAGAACACTTTCCACTATTTTTCCTGGCACTGAAGTCAAGCTAACTGGTCTGTAGTTTCCCAGATCGCCCCTGAGCCCTTTTTAAATATTAGGGCTACCTTAGCCACCCTCTAGTCTTCAGGTACAATGGATGATTTTAATGATAGGCTACAAATGTTTACTAATAGGGACCTGCTGCAGGGCTCGGTGGATTCCTGTCTGCTACATCAGTCCTGGAGCGGAACAAGACTCTGTGAGTATTTAATAATGGAAAGGAAGAGTGGGCCAGGATAGGCCTGGATAGAGAGTGAGTAACTAGAAGAAGCTAAAGTAAAAGGAGAGGCTGTGTCAACGGAAGAAGCAACTGTTAATAAAAGAAGAGAAGCAAAAAGTAATTTCTGTTGTTTTGAGGAGTGAAGAGCTGATTAAGAACTGTAATTTTTGGTTAGTTATCTTTACTATTTTTATGTGGAGCACAACTTTTGACTGGACTTTGTTTTTTTTTTTTATTATTATTCTGGACTGTCCCTGGCCCAGTACTAGCCCTGCAGAGCAATTTACACCTTCTCCACAGCAGAAATAAACTTACGCGGCAGTGGACCTGGGTGCACGCCAGGGCATGTAATATTTACGCCCACGTCTCTTGGCCACGCCCTGAAACACCCAGGCCCCACCAGACCACGTCCACACCATGCCCCTTTTTTAAATTGAGATGTGTGTGCAGTGGTAGATACGCAAACATCTGGTCAGCTTTTAAAACCGGGCGGGTGTGCGCAAGCCCACCCAATTTTATATATGCATACTATCCATTTTCCCGCATATTGCTGAATTGGAGGAAGCAAATACACATCCCTAGCATTTATATGCATAAGGAGTATTTTGGAAAAACCAAAAGCATGCATATACCTATAGTGTTGCACATAAATATGAAAGGGAAAAAAAAAAGGGTTGATGTATGAGCGTTTGGAGCAGGGTTCAGAATTCTGCGCATAACTGAAATCGCACTTACCTTTTATCTTCAGTTATTGGGTGGGAGGTCTCAGTGAAGTGGTAGTGGGGGAGGGGGAGAGTCAGTGATATGCTGGAGGATCTAGGTAAAGTGAACTGGGGGAGGTCTGGGTAAATAGGTGATTCTAAGTATGCGTACAAATAAGTATTTTCATAAATGGAGTATGTGCATACTTAAAAAATACCTGCTGCACCATATAACTGAGGGTTATTATATGCACATGCTACAGTTATTACGTGCAGATACCTACAGTACCTGAATGTAAACCGATGTGATATTTCAGATCGAATGTCGGTATATAAAAATAATAAATAAATAAATAGATAAAAATAAAGTGTGCACTTTTATAAAATAGGTAGAGAATTATGTGGTCCCCCTGCATTACAAAAATACACATGTATTGACATATATGCGCATACTTTCAGGGCAGAGATATGCAGTATTTTATAAACAGAAGATGTACAGTTAATAAAATAAGTGTTAACTTAACACATTCTGTTGACAATTACCCTCTAAAGGAAGCAAAACAAATGACAGCACATCCATAGTTTTAAATAAGAACATAAGAAGTGCCATGCTGGGTCAAAGTCCAGCATCTTGACCACATCTTCTGGCAACAGATTCCGCAGCTTGATTGTGAAAAAACGTACTGCCTACAATTTGTTTTAAATCTGCCAATTGCTAGGGGTGTCCCCTAGTCCTAGTGTTGTTTGAAAGGGTAAATAAACATTTCCTATTTAACCATTGCACCCCATTCATGATTTTAAAAATCTCAATTATATGCCCTCTTATTTGTCTCTTCTTCAAGCTAAAGCACTCTAATCTATTTAGCCTTTTCATAAGGAAGCTTTTCCATCCACTTTATCATTTTTGATACCCTTCTTTCTACCTCTCCTGACTTAAATATGCCAAAAGGATCGCCTCTTCTTCTCCAAGGACGTACAGGATGGCAGTCCTCCATCATGTAATAGAGACTGCGCCTCACTGAGCATGCCAATGCATGCCATTATGCCAACATGGGGGCCCCCTCACTCTTTTTCTGTGGAGCCCACCATCAAGGCCTTTCTGGCTGTAGGATCATAGGGCCCCATGTTCATCTCTCCCAGTAGTTCCCAAGCGTTTTTTGTAAATTTCATTTCATCTCAACTCTGTGGCAGTGCACCGTCAGTGCCCAGCGAGATTTGGTTCACCACCACCATACAGTTTGATTTTGCTTTAGTTCTTTCTTGATCAAACATGTTTCGTGGGTTCCAGGACATTGTCTATCATGAATAGACAATGATACATGTATCCTGTGCCTGGAGGCATCGCATGACATCCATGGGTGTCGCACATGTGTGACCATGACTCAGAAGGGTCACTGATCTCAATTGGATCTAATGGAAAAACATTTCTGCACCAGACGTCTGAACCACCGTCATCAGTATTGAAGGTATCAACATCAAGGGACCTCGGAGCTGCATCGGGGAGGCCATTGGTTACCTCAGCTATCAGGGAACTAGGTAGCCCAATTTTACTTCAGAAACATGGGTCCTGAGCATTGTCAGAAGTGTATACAGATAAAATCTGTTGGGTATCCCTCCAAATCGACCACCAGACCTCATTTGGGGTCGCTTGACTCATCAGGAACAGTTACAAAAGGAGATCTCTCCCACTTATAGGCTAATGCGGTTGAGCCCGTTCCATCAAGGGAAAGAGGTCAGGGATTCTAAAAGGACTTCCTGATTCAGAAGAAAACAGGGGGGACTCCAACCCATCATAGACCTAAGGGCCTTGAACAAGTTTATCAAAAGAGAAAAGTTCAAGATGCTTTCCCTGGGCACCTTAATTCCCTTTCTACAAAAATGGGACTGGCTATGCTCTCTCAAACTAAAGGATGCTTACACCTACATAGAGATATTCCCTAGTCATAGGAAATATCTCAGATTCATCGTGAGAGACCATCAGCTCCAGTATCACATACTTTCTTTTGGCCTATTTGTCTTCATCAAATATCTTACCATGGAGGCAATGCATCTGCGCAAGATGGTGGTGCATGTGTATCCCTATCTGGATTACTAGCTGGTCAAGAGCATATTTCAAGCGGGAGCAGGAGAGTCGATGCACATGACCATCCAAGTGTTGTAATTACAAGTCAGTTACTAGAGTTCATTATCAACTACCCTAAGTCTCTTCTGAGCCTGACACCTCAATTGGAGTTTATCATAACTCTACTAGACACCCCTCAGGCAAAAGCCTTCCTTCCAAAACAAAGGACTATCATCCTGATGTCCGCAGCTGAATGTATCCAGATAAATCAGTAGATGTCAGCTGGGACATGTTGAGGCTGTTGGGTCTCATGGCATCAACTATACATGTCACTCCCTTGGCATGCTTCCATATGAGGAGAGCCCAATAGACCCTCAGGTCACAGTGGCTCCAGGCCACTCAGGCCTACAAGACAGCATCTATATTATGCAGCTGCTCAGGGACTCCCTGTCCTGGAAGCAGGACTACCTGGTTGGATATTCCCTTCCAAAGTTCTGATATACAAATTGTCCTGACAATGGATGCATTCAATTTGGGCTGTGGAAGTCATATAGAAGGACTGTGCACCCATGGTCTCTGGTCTATTCAGGAGAAATAGATACATTTCCTAGCACTAAAGGCTGTTCTAAAGGCTTTCAGAAATCAATTGTGCAACAAGTTCATCTTGGTTCAAACAGACAATCAGGTTGCAATGTACTACAGTAGTATAATGGGTACACGATCAATCAAACTGATTGACAGGTGAGATAAGGATGACAGCAGCCAATCAGCGTTCACTTCCGGTCTAAGCCCCGCCCACGCCCTGCCCACTCCCCATAGAAGTGAATGGGGGCGTAGCCACGCCCCTCCCGCCTCATCCCGCCCTCGACCACGCCCCAGCCACACCCCTTCCGCCACAGGCCCCACCCCTTCCGCAGCCAATCAGCGTCCACTTCCGGTCTAAGCCCCGCCCACTCCCCATAGAAGTGAATGGGGTGTAGCCACGCCCCTCCCACCTCATCCCGCCCTCGACCACACCCCCAGGCCCCACCCCTTCTGCCACAGGCCCCACCCCTTCCGCCCCGGCCCCACCCCTTCCGCCCCTGGCCCCCGCCCCTGGCCCCGCCCAGACCCCATCGATGCTCCTCCCCTCCCAATAGAAGTGAATGGGGAGCCCCTCCCACACCCCACCCCCAAACCGCCCCCCCATGATGTCACGGATGACCCCGCCCACACCCCCAACCCCAAGCCACACCCCCCTGTGACGTAGCGGGTATGACATCACCGGAAGTCCACCCCACACCGCCCCCCAAAAACACACCCCCTAAAACGTCATCAGAAAGGGTCCTGTCGCTTTTTTAATGATGTCAGTATTAATGGACTCTGGCTGTTTTTGATGATTTCACCGGAAGTACAATACAAAAGTCCCGAAATATGCGCTCCTAGAACCTCCTGATGCCTTTTTAATGATGTCGGAGCCGGTAGTATGCTTTTAGGAGGCAGGAAAACTGCAGGAAATATGCTTTTTTTCTAGCCACTCTGTTTTTAAAAAAACAAACATAATACAAGCTGTTAGGAGGCAGAAAAACTGTGGCTCGTTCTGTTGACAAGGATTTGGTTTTTTTAAAACAAGTGATTGAAGCTACCGGTGGTGAATTGCATGAACTGCAGGATCAAACTTTGCAAAAGACAGGTTTTTTTTTTTTTTCCAAAAGACTAGGGACCGGGTAGTATAAAGGGTACGCTGTCACTCAAACCCCCAAGCCAAACCCCCCAGTGATGTCACCAGAAGCCCAAGCCCACCCCTCCAAGCCCTTGCTGTAGATAGGCATGCCCCAATAAAAAAAGTTACCAGAGAGCAGGCAGGAAACTGTGACTCATTCTATACACAGAGACAGGGAGAATCCAACAACACCCCTTCCCTCCGCCCCTCTCTGCCTCAATCCGCCCTTCCCCCAGACCTAAATCTGAGCAGAGGATAATTGAAAGCAGTGGGGGGTGTAGGTTTGCAATGGTGAAACACAAGGCTTTAGTTTTGTTTTAAAAAAAACAGACTTCTGTATTTTACAGCCATATAAAAAAACAAGAATGCACCAGCGGATCTTAAAGAAAATTTATAATGAGCCAGGAAATACTGGCAGTTTTGGCGGTATAACACCTCTTTTGCAGGCAGCTAAAGCATGTATGCCGTCTGTGACCAAGAAACAAGTGATTGATTGGCTTACAGAACAAGATGCTTATTCTTTACACAAACCTGCTAGGGCACGATTTAAAAGAAATAAAACCATAGTGTCTGATGTGGATGCGCAATGGCAAGCAGATTTGGTTGATATGACAGCCTTGTCTGGTTATAACAGAGGCTACAAATACATTTTGACGGTGATAGATATTTTGTCAAAATACGCATGGGCTGTGACCCTAAAAACAAAAACAGGTCGTGAAGTGGCCAAGGCCTTTGAAAATATATTTAAAGGTGGTCGTGTTCCCAACAAAATACAAACAGACAGAGGTAAAGAGTTTTTAAACAGATCTGTGAAGAGTTTGTTAAAATACAGGGGCATTCAGCATTTTGTGACCAACAACGATGTTAAGGCAGCAGTTGTGGAGAGATTTAACAGGACTTTAAAATCCAAAATGTGGCGATACTTTACAGCGCGCAACACTTTTCGCTATGAAGATGTGCTTCCGGCTTTTATGAACAGTTACAATCGCAGTTTTCACAGAACAATACAGGCCCGCCCCATCGATGTAACAACCTCAAACTCACTGCGGTTCTGGAAAGTAATCTACGGCAATAACAACAAACATGAAACTGCTAAGCCTTTTTTAAAAAAGGGGGATCATGTTAGACTGTCAAAAACTAAAGGGAAATTTGAAAAAGGTTATGAACAAACATGGACAGATGAGATATTTATAATAACTGACGTCCTAAGCAGGGGACAGAAAACAGTGTACAAGATACAAGATTATGGTGAGGAAACCATTCAAGGTTCTTTTTATCCTGAAGAATTACAGAAAGTCAGCCCTCAACAGGACAGAATATACCGCGTTGATAAGGTTCTAAAGGTAAAAGGGAGAGGTAAGAACAAGCAGTGCTTTGTGAAATGGCGAGGATGGCCTGAAAAATTTAACAGCTGGATAAAAGCATCAGAGATTCAAAACATTTGATTTGAAAAGGCCTTGTCTCATAAAAAGAAAAAAAATGAATGAAGGGGGATTTTACGTAACGCTGCCTAGTAACGCCTCTGTGAGAATATTTCCACAAAACAACAGCTCTAATTTCACCACACAATTAGCTAGACCTTTGGACCTACAGGGCCCGTGGGAAGTGGGTCTGGTGGAAATACAGTACCCGAACACATGGGATAATATTAAAGAAGACCATAAATATGTTGTCACCACGAGTGAAGGAAGCACGGAGCATCACTTTGTTGTACGAAGAGGGTATTATGCAACCGTTCAAAACCTGACGGATCAAATGAACCACGACATGAACAGTCTCCTCAAACCCATGGCACCACGAATCATCTATGACCCCAATATCCGAAGAATCAAATTAAAGTCAGAGGACAAAGCAGTAATTTCCGCAGGGGGTGACTTAGCGACCATTTTGGGGCTAGAAGCTAAAACGAATACGAACCGCTCGCTATTTCCAACGGATATCACAGGAGGGTTTAATACCCTATACCTGTATACGGATATCGTAGAGCACCAGTTGGTGGGAGATCATTTTGTGCAGCTACTTCGCTGTGTCCCCGCTAAAGGAGGTAAGGACGAGTTTATCACCTTCACTTATGATAAACCGCATTATGTTCCTGTGAACAAGCAGCACATAGACACCATAACATTTGAAATAAAGACGGACCAGAACCAACACGTCTCATTTCGCTATGGGAAAGTGATCCTTAAGCTACACCTGCGACCCCGGAAAACTATTTTTTAAAATGGTTGTGGTTAAAGACTATGGGGACCCTGGCGCATACAGAAATTACTATGCAGCACAGGCCGGTGAAGGCCTTTCGGGGTTTTACGGCGCTCCGGTCATGTATGGGGCTGGGATAGGCGGAATTTTTCGTAGTCTCTTTAGAAAAGCAATGCCTCTTTTGAGAAGGGGTTTTGAGATTGTTAAACCTCATGTGAAAAGTGCAGCAAAAAACATCGCCAAAGATGTTATGGGCCGTGTCACAACGGCGGTTCTGCATAAAATGAACAATAACACAGAGCAGGAGGGGTCAGGATTAGTGGTTATTAGAAGAGCTGTTAAAAGAAAGAGAACCAATCATCAGGGGCCTCCTGAACCTTTTAAAACAAAGAAGACCAAACGTGTCAAGTCTCAAAAGACTAACCGCAAGGGTAAGAAGAGAAACCTCTCCGCCAAGAAGCAAGATATATTCTAAAAACTATGGCTTTTGTACATCAGGGGTCTGAAGAATGTTTGAAATCAGAACTGGATCTGTTTCAACTGGCCCCCACACAAACCAGCATAGAAAAAAGTGTTTATGTGGAGATTCCGCCATTATCTGCCTTGTCAGAAACAGCCCCTTTAGATTTTTATATAGCCGGACATGGCGAGGATTACCTGGATTTGAACAACACGTTGCTGTACCTGACCTGCAAAATCGTGAACGAAGATGGGTCCGATCTTGATGTAGGGGCCAAAGTAGCTCTCGTGAACTATCCAATAGCCTCTATTTTTAGCCAGCTGGATGTCACTCTCGGAGACAGACTCATTAGTCAGAGCAACAACTGTTACCCTTACAGAGCCCTCATAGAGCTGCTTCTCAATTACGGCGAGGGTCCTCTCAAAACACAGTTTACAAGCGGCCTATTTTATAAAGACACAGCCGGAAACCATGAAGTGAGAGACGTGGGATCCCGTAATAAAGGTTTTACCGAAAGAGCTGTTTTTACAGCCGTTAGCCATAAAGTAGAGCTTCTGGGACATTTACATAGCGATCTGTTTTTTCAAGAAAAGCTGCTCATAAATGGCGTGGATGTGAAAATTAAACTAACGCGGAACAAAGATACGTTCTGCTTAATGAGCGGAGATGCCAACGAGAGGTACAAACTCCTTATTTTATCTGCAGCCCTCTTTGTAAGGAGAGTGAAAGTGTCACCGGGAGTGCGTTTGGGGCATGCAGAAGCGCTGCTGAGAGCTAATGTCAAGTACGCCGTGGACCGTGTAAGTCTGAAAGTCTTTAGCATACCGGCTGGCGCCCGTGTGACTAACCAGGAAAACCTCTTTTTGGGACAATTACCCAAAATTATCGTATTGGGCTTTGTGGATAATGACGCTTTCAGCGGTAATTACTCTAAAAACCCCTTCAATTTTAAACATTACGATATTAACTTTGCTGCGCTGTATGTGGATGGTGAGCAAGTCCCAGGGAAACCTCTCCAGCCGGATTTCGATAATGGCTGTTGTATCAGAGAATACATGCAGCTGGTTCAAGCAACGGGTAAACATTTGAAAGACAGTGCTCTCTTGATTGATCGTCAAGAGTTTTACCAAGGTTATACCTTGCTGGCCTTTGACCTATCACCCGACCAAGAGTGCACGGACCACTACTCTTTGATTAAAACTGGTAATCTGCGGGCTGAAATCCGTTTTGCCATCGCTTTGCCACACACGGTGAATATGATTGTGTATGGTGTCTTTGACAACGTGATAGAAATTAACCACAGAAGGAACGTCCTTTTTGATTATCTATGATGATGAACACCGTACAGATCTACCGTATTTTAAAGAAGGATCCGTATGTTACAAAATCTTTTGTAGACGTCCTACCCAGCGACTGGCTGTCTGATGTACAAATAGAAAAGAAACCTGCAAGCTTGGTGGTAAATACCCACCCCCACGACCTTCCTGGAGAACACTGGCTAGCAATATACGTGACTGAAAACGGCACAGGAGAATTTTTTGATTCCTACGGGCAACAGCCTGATAGTTTGTTCTTCCCTAACAGTATTATGAACTTTTTCAATAAACATTGTGAGGATGTTTTATACAGCAGCAAACAACTGCAACACCCTGTATCTACAACCTGCGGTAACCACTGTGTGTTTTTCCTACATCAACGTTGTAAAGGGCTGTCTTTTGAAAATATTTTAAAACTGTATTCCGAAGAACCATTGCAAAATGACAAAATGGTTTTACAATTTGTAAAAAACAACAAACAGAGAACATGTTGTATGTCTAAATCTTTTCGCTGTCTGTTTCATACCCCCCAGGTGTGTGTACCGTACCAAGAATATTGTACTAATCCTAAATAAAAACAATCTCTCTTGAGAGTTTTTGAAAAACAAACCAAACGTCTATAGTCTATATTTTAAAAAAGCCTTTTTTTATTTGAAAAGATATAATTACACCTTCAACCATCTGTTTGTGTCAAGTACTTTACGTCTTTTACGGGGTAGGGGGTCTTTGCACTTTACAGTCTTTGTGTACATTTCAGCAGTTGTCGCTGAAGGATATTCCTTGAGCTGTACCAGCAGATCCCTGTTGGCTGGATTACCCATGACGGTGGAGGGCATGTTTAATTCTGCCAGGGTTTGCATGAACTCTCCCCAACCTTTGGGTATCCTCCGATGTGAAAGAGCACGGGTCTGTGTAGCTCCACGAATCAGGTCTAATAGGTTAGAGCCACTTACAGGTCTTCCCTTGTATACAAAAGTCCCATTACTCTCCCAGGATGCAATGTCCTTATTCTTTGACAGTTTATTGAGCAGTATTTCTGCATTTTTTCTACGGTGCATGCTGATGCTGTTTAACACTTCCTGCAGGATGGGGTCTGGGGGGCTTTTGTGCTCTAGAAATGCAGAGGTTGCTGTATCATCCTGTGGGGGTAGATACAGATTTATTCTTTCTTTTTCCATTTCTCCGTGTCTGTTAAGCACCAGATAGCGCTGTAGCACTTCTGAATAGCGTTTGGCTTTCTCATATTCAGACATACCAGAACTTTGAAGTATACCTTTCATTTCTTCATCGAGTCTTTGAACAGCTGTGGTTCTAATATTTTCCTCATGAACTGAAGGGCTTCTCAAACGGTCAAGTTGTTGACTAGACACTAAATACATTTTTTCTGTGTGCTGCATTAGTATTTTAGCTCAAAAGCCCCGTGATGAGTGGTAGCGCGAATCCTAGCAGAGGCCCGATAAACCCCCCTGACTGTTTGACCAGCTTCTTTTTTTTCTTAAGTGTTATTCTTTTATCACCCAAAATCCTTATGGCTTGACGTTTCCTTTTCAAGATGTTTATCTGCTGTTGTGATAAAGGAACATTACCTCTCAGAGTGTTTAGTGCGATCTCCGCTATGGCCCCCACTAAATCGTTAGAAGCGGCCTTTAGGATAGCTTTTCTCCGTTGCGGAGAGGCTTGAACTAAAAGTTTTAAAAGGGCTAGGTTCCGCTTTAAGCGAGCAGACATGATCTCTGGGACACACACAAAACAAATATGTGGGGGAGAATATATATTCACTTCTTTTTATGGAGGGGTTGTGTTTTTTCACAATATACCGTAGTCCATTCTGGTGGAAAGATGTTTGTCCTCAATCTGTAACGCTCAGGGGTCGTAGCATTTAAATCCACGATGAGATATCCATATGGCTTTCTGGTGGCATCCTCAAAGGCTTCTAAAAAGAAGCGTGACTTACCGGGGTACATCTGTCTGGCTAAAATAGCGATTTGCAACTTGTCTCTAGGATTCTTAAAGAGCACCATATATTTGGTATTTAAGGCTATAGTTCTGCTTGTTTTGCCTTGACAGAAGACATTTTGTACAATATATATAATACTCAGATTTCTGTGATGCACGTATTGTGTGAAGGCTTTCTCGATTTCATCACTTTTACAAGCAGAAGCCATCAAATCGTCTATAATAACCATATTTATTTTATTGGTTGGAAACAGTTGATCATCATTAAAAGTATCAGGCAAAGAATCCATAAAGGTAATAAAAGGATATTTACACAGCATTTCTTTATACAAAGGTTGCCAGCAACTATAACACCATACAATATTATCAGGCATGTCAGTCAACACACGTCCAGCGTGATCTAGCAGGTTTTTAACAAAGAAGCTTTTGCCGCTATTTGACGGTCCGGCTAAAATACACGAAAATGGGTGCCTCCAGCGCACATCCACAAATTCAGTATCCATAAGGCAGCGTGTTAAAACCCTCTTTTATCACCCTTTTATCGTATACGACCCTTTGTGTTTTCTTAAGTAGGCCGGTCTCTATCGCCCAGGTCTTTTTGTTTCTAATGATCCCAGATTGTTGTACCTGTATCTTTTTAGGACTCTTGTCCACGGCATCAGTTTTATAGTCAAAGACGAGGTCTTTCAAATTAGTGAAATTGATCTTTTTACAATTTTCTACATTTAACGTAAACCCCTTCACTTTCATACAGGTCTTTCCGCTGGATAGTTTGTAGCCATATGTTTTGGGGCCAGCCGATACAAACTCTGTGATATGCTCGTCTGCGGGTATCTCGCTCGTCAACTGTCCTAAATAATCTCCCAAAGGGGGATCGCTGGCACCCTCACGACTCACAAAAATCACAGAGTCTGTATCGTGGTACAGACAACGTTCTTGCAAACTGTCAAGCAGTTTGTACAGTTCTAAACGAGCATAAGCAGTTGTGAAACAGGCAATGAAGATGTTTGTATTACCTGACAATATGCTGCGGTCTTTTGAATGCTTCCATGTCACACAGGCTGTTTCATCATCAATAAAATCGCATGATGAAACATCATATTCGGGTGAAAACAAATACTTATACAGATCGTCAGGATCTCTCACAATACTTGTAACAGGTAGGTTTGTTCTTTGACCAAACTTCCCCCACAAAGAGTTTAAGAAAAGCTTGGCAATTTGACGCTTTGCGGGGTTTATACTAACCTGTTCAGGCCTTAAAACTACACCTTCTTTTTTGTAAAAATCAGATATATACATGTTTTGTTTTTCTACATCGGTACACCACTGAGGGTAACCAGAGGCCTCCTGTTTTTGACGGAGATGCATTTTTATGTATTCAGAAAACAGGCTGACAGATTTACATTCAAAGTGCCATATTTCACATATTTCAGCAACCACATACCCTTTTGCAACAGCCTCATTCATCTCCACAGTGCACCAAGTCCCTACGAGGGCTCTCTCCTCATCCGTGTGGTTGCACATATCCTGCAGACTGTTGTCAGCGCATGTGCGGCACAGTGGGAACATGAGCTTACCACTCACACGGACCGGTAATACTGGGAAAAAGATCTTTCGTGGTGGATACACTTTGGCTTTAACAAGCCCAAAATAGTCTGAGAGGGGACCAAAGCTGTCATAAATGATTTGCGGGTGGCCAACAGGGTATTCCTTGGTTTTATTGACAAAGGGGTAGAGGCTGGTAAAATCATAGTAATGTATTTTTTCATCATCCCTGGCTTTATAGTACAAACATGTAGCATTGGTTCTACCACCAAAGAGGGCATCTCTGGGTACTAGCTGCTGCGGCAGGCCTGATTTAACCAGAAAGTCTGCACAACCCCTGATATTTTCTTTCACCATTCTCTTCCATTCGTGTTCCCACAAGCTTATGACCTTAAACCCTCTTCTTTTCAGGAAATCTGCTTTGATTTGTGTTTTGTAATTGAGAAAACCAAAGGTTGTAGCCGTTAAGGGGTTCTGGTCTTTATCGTTATAACAGCTCGGACAACCGTGGAAAAAACAGCCGTTAAATTCAAAAGCTGTTGGTACCCCCATCAATAAGTGCATAACCGTCAAGAAAATAGGGACCCACCTGCTTTTCACCCCCCTTTAGAGCATGGATGATCTGTATTTTCTCTGTGGCCTCTGTATACATCAGCCATTGTATAGAGGGTGTTGAATATCTCTTTGTGTGTCTGTGATAGTTGTCTGGAGGGACGAGTGCCACGGTCTTGGGTTCTAAGAACATAAACCTGTACATAGCCATGCACACAGATGCTAGTGTTATATATTGGAAGGGGTCTATACACCTTTTCACAGTTTTAGATCCACCATCCTGCTCTACAACCACATCTCTCTCTGTCAAAGCCATGATTTCATTTCTGTATAAGACACAAGCTTGCCTCAGAATGTTCACATCCTGTTGGCAATAATAGGCCAGCTCCTTTTGTAAATCAAAGGTGTTATTTTGATTGTCCCTGTACCATTTTAAAAACTCCTCTCTTTCTCCAGACATCATATACCCATCTCCATAATACTCAACACCGGGCATAGGTCCCACATAATTTTGATTAACCCTGGTGTTAAAAAAATGCGGGAAATAACCCTTACAGCCTTGAAACCCCAGGGCTTGCGGAAGCTTGCTAAGCTTCATGGGCAGGAAATTTAAAGAGTCTTTAAACCGTATACCCAGGGGTTCTATCGTGATTTCTAAGAGCTTAGCACCCTGAGCTAACAAGCGCACATCCATCTTTTCCTTTAGCAGCTCTCTAACTACAAAATAACCATCATAGCCTTTAGAATTATGCGCTATGAAGGTGTATCCTTTGAACTTTTTGTCACAAAAAATCTTAACAAACTTAGAAATACTCTCAAGACCTTTGAACTCCCAGTTTCTTGTGTTGTTTAAATCTGTTGCATATATATAATTTGGAACATGAAAGCCTGTTTCCTGAACACATTCACAATCATAAAATATATATTTTTCAGATATTTGTGCATGATCAATAGGGGGCATAAAACACAAATGCTTGTCGCCAGCGATCAAGGGCTCAGAACAAAGCTTACATTGTCTGACCCGGCATTTATGTTTTTTATCAACATACGATTCACATTTTTCACACAGTATTTTAAGCAAACACTCAACTTCTTTTTTTAAAGCCAGAACCGTATGCCTTTCTAAACACTCTTGAGAACGACAATACAGCCTGCATTTCGGACATCTCTGTTGTACCCCAATATTGTCTACACACATTGCTGTTAAACAGAGACGGCACCATAATGTACAATTATGATCGTGACTATATGGTTTCTGGCAAAAATGACAGAAGTTTCGCTCCCCATAGAGCTTTTTTACATCTAAGATTCCATAAAAATGGTCATCATGTAGCAATATAAATACAGTTTTCTGGAATTCAGGTCTGTCCTTTGTCTTAAAACACCCCCATTCTTTTGTATAAAGCACAACTCTTATGTTTATACCCAAATGTTGTTCAAATGTTGAGACATCATCTAGCATGACCTTTTTATGTTCTGACCACCCTAGCTCTGTGTGCAGTTTTTTAGCACGGTCTAATAGCTCTGCATCTGTAAGCTTTGTTGGTGACATGAGCGCTGTAACGCTCCCTGCAAAACATAGTTTATTATCTGTGTTATTCAAGTCTATTAAATGCCTTCTCTTTTTATGTATGATTTGACTGTACAGAATAGACCTTAAAACCCTTCGTGACCCGCCCCCTCTGTTCCTTATAACAAGAATGACTATGCGGAATGTCTCACCAAACTGTATCTCTCTATAACTCTGCAGGAGTTTACTAACTTGATCTAAGAAATCATCAGCGTTCAAATCCTGAGGGTTTAACTTTCCCGAATACAAAGAATTATGAAAACCTGTAGAATGTAAATGAATCTGTATATAATCATGGGGGGACACGTTATGGCTTATTTCATTTAGAACATGCTGTATGCCTTGTCTCACAACATTTTGCGCATCTATGAAAGAATCTATTCTATCTAAATTAATAAAACGAAATTCCTCTGAATAAAGCACGCCATTAAATTTTTCTAAATCACGGTTCCACCTTCTCACAAATTGCACAAAATTAACCGGTTCATTTTCTACAGCTGCATTTTCAGAGGTCTCTGGTATACAATTATTTACCAACCCCCCTGAAACATTGTCATCGGTACAATTATCTAAGAACATGCTTTCACATTCTTTCTCTACTTCCACCCTGTGCACAGGTCTGTTGCTGTCTCTCTCATCTTTTCTTTCGGAAATAGGATTTTTTGCAGTCTTTTCACGTCTAAAATTAAAAATAATAATAATAATTAACATGGGTGGGCTCATACTTTTTTTTTGCAATATTTTAAGAAGAATTTTTCTTAAACTATAACCGTATAGATTCTTACTTTTTTGTTTATCTCTCGGTTTTTTGTATGGTCTTTTGTCAGATTTCTTTGGCATATGCTGCTCATGGTCTGTTATGTAAAAAAAAACAAAAAATGGTAATACCTTTTCTTTTACACAGCTGTGAACTAATTGTTGTTTTACCCGTACAGATATAAAAAAATACTTCTTACCTTCAACTGCATCTTCAGACTCTTTTCTCTTTCTTTTGGAAATAGTTTTGTTTGCACCATTTTCACATTCTAAAAATTACAAAATAAAATAAAAAACACAGGGTCACACACACTTTTGATGTCTTTGTAAATAGATCTCTGCTTCGTTGACTGTTATGAAGGAAAAAAAGAGAGACATTTGGGGGGGTCATAGACATTAAGGAAAACCTATTTCTCACCATTATTTGTATTGCTGTCAGAAATGCCTTGTTGGTCTTTTTTCTCTAAGGCATTACTGCATCCAGGCTGTTCTTCTATGTTCAAATGTGTGTCTGATTTTGCAATATTTTCCTGTTCTAATGATAAAACAGACAAACACTGTTTTTACTACTGTTTTTTAAAAATCATATCTAAAAATATACATTAAAACTATTAACTCACCTTTTAATTTTCTTTGTTTTCTTCGTTTAGTAAGTGACATTTTATTAATAAACACAGGCTTCTGCCTTTCTTTGTTTGAAGAATCCATTTCTGTTTCAAACTCCAGACTGCTGAATCTTTTCTGGTCACCGGCTATACCCTTTTATCACCAGCATTAGGTGGGGCGTAACCACCAACAAACCTCAAAACCTGTGTATTGAAACAAAAAAAAAAAAAAAGCTACCTGGCCTCTCTGTCATGTGATGGACATCTTATAGAATAAGATTGTTCTCTTGCTTGGGTTATCATTTACAGGGCTTTTTGTATGTATTATCAATATCTCTTTAGATCTGAAGCCCATTCACAAAACTATAGTATGTTGAACCTTTTTGTGATTTAATGTTTGCTGATCATTGTTTCTCCCTAATTAGATTATGTGTCCCAGACAGCTATCCGCACCTACCTCATTACAATATACATCCCCCCTTTTGTTCATGAAAGGTAGTGTGTTACCAGCGCCCTCTTAGGTCTTGGGACACTTTACAAAAAAAAAAAATTGGCCTCTCTTGAATGTCTTGTCATTCTGGTCTTTTTTTTTCCCTTCCAAACATTGTCTCATTCTGATTAGATTAACCGTTTACAGATCTTGGATCCAGACAACTTCCCCCCCCCCCCTCCCCCACACATAGCTCATAGCAATATACATTCCTTAGTTAATGAAATAGTTGCTGTATCAAACATTTTACAGCCTGTGCATTGATATCAAAGAGACTTAATAAAACCATAAGATATCCCCCCCTAAAAATTCCATATCACCTTAAAGCACAATTGACACATTTTGTTAATTCTGATATATTTATTAGTTGTTTTTATTAACTAATTTATACACATGGCAAAATTTGTTAAAATATTACAAAGTATTTCATTGTCAATACATACTTCTGAAATACAGACAAGAAAAAACAAAGACTGCTTTATTATACATTTTTAAAAAAGGACTGGTGTTTTCTCCCATAGATGATGGCATTTATATATTTTATCATTAAAATCTCATCTGTAGGTTTAAGCAAACTGTTTAGTTTTTGAACAGGATTTTCAGCAGTTTTCACGCTGTGTATAAGATATATGATCAGATTCATATCGTCATTGTTTAGGCTTAATACACCTCGTTTATATGCAGCTAATACCACAAGATTCAAAACACGTTCTAGGCACAACCTGTTACAAGCGGTCCTTAATTGTTCCTGTGTGTCAGAGGCAGTCCAATAAACGCAACTATGATCATCCTGACTCGGATCGTCGAGAACACAGCCTTCGCAATTTTCATACCGTATGCCAGACAGACATTTTTTAAGAATACTATAGACAGCCACCCTTACGATTGATCTAAATGTTGTTTTTCGAAAAACTCCATGCACCGGCGGTGGTTTTGGGAATCCTATATAGCTCTACCAGCTGAAATCGTGCACATCTTCAGGATTGTTGTTGTTTTTTTTTTTGATCACATGTATCTGGTTCTTTGATACTTGGACAGAAGCAGCAAATACAGTTCATTTTGATACCTGGTGTGTCTCCATATTCTTCTGTTTGTAAAGATCCTTCATTTTCCTATAAAACATAATGTAAACATTAAATTAAAACCTCTTCTAAACAAACTCTCTATTATAGATAGCTCCCAAACACGCCACCCCTAAAATGCATCATTAGAAGGAAAGAGATTTTTTCTTACCTTTCACTCAAGCTTTTCCAACAAATAATCTGCTTCGGCATCCAGAGCAGCTTTGTGCAGCTCTAAATCTTCAGAGTCATTTTCATTGATCAAGTTTGGATCCTGCGAATCAAAAAGCTTTTGTCCCAACGGAAGTTCATCAAAATCTGGGTCAGTGCTTCCTCCTTCTTCTTCTGCCCTCCGCTTTCGTTTATGGCTCCTCTTTAGTTTTGGCTGTTGAACGATTTTCATTTCAAGACGCTTAGGTGTTTCATATACGGCCATTTTCAGGAACAATTACAACAACTCTGCTTGAAGATTGTTCTCACGTGATCACTATCACATGCTTACTTCTATATCCGGTCTTGCAAGTTTGGGCGTGTCTAACAGAGAGGGGAGGAGGGAAGGGTTGTGGGGAAGAATACAGAAGTCTGTTTTTTTTAAAACAAAACTAAAGCCTTGTGTTTCACCATTGCAAACCTACACCCCCCACTGCTTTCAATTATCCTCTGCTCAGATTTAGGTCTGGGGGAAGGGCGGATTGAGGCAGAGAGGGGCGGAGGGAAGGGGTGTTGTTGGATTCTCCCTGTCTCTGTGTATAGAATGAGTCACAGTTTCCTGCCTGCTCTCTGGTAACTTTTTTTATTGGGGCATGCCTATCTACAGCAAGGGCTTGGAGGGGTGGGCTTGGGCTTCTGGTGACATCACTGGGGGGTTTGGCTTGGGGGTTTGAGTGACAGCGTACCCTTTATACTACCCGGTCCCTAGTCTTTTGGAAAAAAAAAAAAAACCTGTCTTTTGCAAAGTTTGATCCTGCAGTTCATGCAATTCACCACCGGTAGCTTCAATCACTTGTTTTAAAAAAACCAAATCCTTGTCAACAGAACGAGCCACAGTTTTTCTGCCTCCTAACAGCTTGTATTATGTTTGTTTTTTTAAAAACAGAGTGGCTAGAAAAAAAGCATATTTCCTGCAGTTTTCCTGCCTCCTAAAAGCATACTACCGGCTCCGACATCATTAAAAAGGCATCAGGAGGTTCTAGGAGCGCATATTTCGGGACTTTTGTATTGTACTTCCGGTGAAATCATCAAAAACAGCCAGAGTCCATTAATACTGACATCATTAAAAAAGCGACAGGACCCTTTCTGATGAAGTTTTAGGGGGTGTGTTTTTGGGGGGCGGTGTGGGGTGGACTTCCGGTGATGTCATACCCGCTACGTCACAGGGGGGTGTGGCTTGGGGTTGGGGGTGTGGGCGGGGTCATCCGTGACATCATGGGGGGGGGCGGTTTGGGGGTGGGGTGTGGGAGGGGCTCCCCATTCACTTCTATTGGGAGGGGAGGAGCATCGATGGGGTCTAGGCGGGGCCAGGGGCGGGGGCCAGGGGCAGAAGGGGTGGGGCCGGGGCGGAAGGGGTGGGGCCTGTGGCGGAAGGGGTGGGGCCTGGGGGTGTGGTCGAGGGCGGGATGAGGCGGGAGGGGCGTGGCTACACCCCCATTCACTTCTATGGGGAGTGGGCGGGGCTTAGACCGGAAGTGGACGCTGATTGGCTGCGGAAGGGGTGGGGCCTGTGGCGGAAGGGGTGTGGCTGGGGGCGTGGTCGAGGGTGGGGTGAGGCGGGAGGGGCGTGGCTACGCCCCCATTCACTTCTATGGGGAGTGGGCGGGGCTTAGACCGGAAGTGAACGCTGATTGGCTGCTGTCATCCTTATCTCACCTGTCAATCAGTTTGATTGATCATGTACCCATTATACTACTTACTACATCAACAAGCAGAGAGACAGGAGATCAAACCTCCTATGTCAGAAGGCTATCCAATCTACCAAAAATGATATAACTAAATCTTTCTTAACAAACTTTATTATCAAAATAATCTCACATATTATATAAAATATATAAAATACTAACCACCCTTATTCAACAGGATATCCCCCTAACCATTCATACTACAAACTTTCACCACTCCTCATTCAAAACAATCACTCACGCACATATCATTTAAAACAATTATATCCCAATATGTTTCGCATTACAAAATCTTCTTCAGGGGAACCTGAATAATGATTCCCAGGTGATATCCCACAGAATCTCTTCCATGAAGAGTCCAAATCTAATTCACTTGCTGATGTTGCTATTTCATCCAGGAATGCCCGGGCACACGATTTCCTTCCATTGTAGCTAAAAGGATTTCACTGAAACATCCAATCAAAGTACCTTAGAAATATATAAAAATTGCAAATTCACCAGATCTAATGAGTGACATCAATTCAATGTAAGTACAAACTCAAAAAATTAAATTAATCATACATTTAAATAAATCTCAAATATATCCAAACAAACACAATAGCTGTTTCCATTTGTGTGTGGAAAAACATTCGGACAAAATTTTTCTCATAAGGATTAATATCAGTGGGGTTATATCTTTCTAAAATCCATCTACATATTATCATATGAAAAAAGCTAAACAGAGAAAAAAATCCAAAAGCAAAAAACAAACATAAGCTGAAACTCACCAAATATTGGCGCCAGACCAAGTGACCCACTAGCCGTTCAACATTACAAGAACGCCATTATTTTACAAAAAAGATCACATGTCCCCTATGTAACCAACAGGGACTAGTTATACACGCTGGGGCAGATTTTATAAATCTGCGCACACACGTACTTTTGTTCGCGCATCAGGCGCGAACAAGAGTACGCGGGATTTCAATAGATACGCGCGTAGCCGCGCTTATCCATTAAAATCCGGGGTCGGCGCACGCAAGGCTGCCCAAAATCGGCAGCCTGCGTGCGCCGAGCCGCGCAGCCTGCCTCCGTTCCCTTCCCCCTACCTAACCCACCCCCCCGGCCCTATCTAAACCTCCCCCCTACTTCTATCACAAAATTTACGCCTGCTCGAAGCAGGCGTAACTTTGCGCACGCCAGGCCGGCTCCTGCGCTCCATGTTCCGGTCCGGGGGCTGGTCCAGGGGCCGCTGGAACGCCCCCAGGCCGGAACCACGCCCCCGGACATGCCCCCGAAACGCTGCATCACTCCCAACACGCCCCTGAAACGCCGCATCACTCCTGGCACGCCCCCAACATGCCCCTCCATGCAAGCCCTGGGACTTACGTGTGTCCCGGGGCTTGTGCGCGCCGCCGAGCCTATGCAAAATAGGCTCGGTGCGCATGGGGGGGTTTGGGGTAGGTTTTCGGGGGGTACGCGCACCCTTTGAAAATCTACCCCTGTGTGTAATAAAGTTTATTAAGAAAGATTTAGTTATATCATTTTTGGTAGATTGAGTTGCAGGTGATATAATGATTTGTGAAGCCAACTGGTTTATCATTTTAAAAGGCTATCCAGACATGAACCTGCACCATTTTTCAAGGGATGGTTCTCAGGTCCACATACCTGGCTGGGGTTGAGAATATTCACAAATGGTCCCTGGACTGGGACATACAGAATCAGATATTTTGCTAGTGGGGCACAACTGTAATGGATCTGTTTGCTTCCCCCCAGAACATGAAGATTCCATTCTTCTGTTCCAGTAAGAGGGGGCAGAGCAAACTAGCCTCAGGTGCCTTTGCCCTGGTTTGGGGCAGATGTCATTCTCCCGAAGTTGGACTACTGCAATTCACTCCTGCTGGGACTTCCCGCCTGCTCCACAAAACCCCTACAGATGGTCTTAAATGCCACAGCAAGAATTCTCACCAATGCCAAAAAAAAAGACCACATCACCCCGATCCTCCAACACCTCCATTGGCTTCCCATCAAATACAGGATACAGTTTAAAACCAGCATGATGATTCATAAGGCCCTACATAACATCTCCCCACTCAACCTAACATTCCAGCTCCAACTACACACTTCTAAAAAGCCGACGAGAAGGGCATATCAAAACAGATTGATCACCCAACCCGCAAAATCCTCCCTGAGAAAACGCGCTTTATCCACAGCGGGCCCGTCACTCTGGAACTCACTACCTCCAGACCTCCGCCTCGAGCCATGCCATAACACTTTTAAGGTGAAACTCAAGACTTGGCTCTTCCTTCAAGCATTCCCAGAGAGCTAAGAACAAGATATAATCAACCTACTGTCCTATAGCATTAATGCAATGTTTATTTTACACTATTTATTATTGGCCTTATTTATATGTTTCATAGGTGAACTTAGTTTGTTTTTTCTACTTATTATATAGCAATCGTTTGAAATGTTCTATGTAAATCGTTTGATATGTTCCATGTAAACTGCCACACGGCGGTAGTTATTTCAGTTACCTGTGAACCGGAGTGATATGTATTTTATACAGGAACTTCCGGTATATAAAAACCAAAAATAAATAAATAAATACTGTATGCATATCTTCCAGTTCTGCTAGTTGTAAAGACTTTTTTGAAGCTCAAAGAAGACTGGGAACTATGACACTCATGGCCCACTTTTGGCTGAGACACACTGGTTTTCTCTTCATGGAGATATCCATTAGGGAACCAATTGGGACTTCCCCAGACCTCATCACTCAGGATCAGGGCAGGATGCACCATCCTAACATCAGATCCCTGGTGCTCACTGCCTGGATATTGAAAGGTTGATCCTGCAACCCCTTGATTTATCTAAGTATGGGTCTCAAGTTCTTTTGGCTTCAAGAAAGGATGCCATTAGAAAGTACTATGGATTTAAGTGGAGGAGTTATGCTTTGTGTTGTGAGCATGAGACCCTAAATGCTTTCTCCTGCTTCATACAAAAATTGTTTGATTATGTTCTACATCTATCCAACTCAATAAGAGCTCATCTTAGTGCAATTGGCACCTACCATCACCATGTAGAAGGTAATTCATCTTCATACAGCCTATAGTTGTCCAGTTTATGTGAGGCCTGATTCATCTGAAGCCTCCCATCAAGTCTCCTGCTGTGTCTTGGGACTTCAACATAGTTTTGTCCCAGCTGATAAAAGCTCCCTTTGAGCCACTGTGACCTAGCCTCGGGTTATATTTTTTGTGGCAGTCGCTTCAGTGAGCAGAATCAGTGAGCTTCAGGCTTTAGTAACATATCCACCTTATATCAAGTTTTTTCATGATAGAGTGGTCTTGTGCACCATCCAAAGTTCTTATCTATGGTGGTATCAGAATTCCATCTTAATCAGTGAATCATCCTTCCAACATTCCTTCCTAGACTACATGTCCACCAAGGTGAACAAGCACTGCACAGTTTGGACTACAAAAGAGTCTTGAACTTCTACCTGGAGCAGACTGATGCCCATAGAAAGTCCACTCAGCTTTTTGTTTCCTTTGATACCAGAAAAATGGTGATAGCCATTGTCAAACAGACTTTATTTAATTGGCTAACATATTGCATCTCCTTCTGTTACACCCAGGTGGGATTGAATCTGGTAGGCTATGTCAAGGCTCACTCTCTCCGAGCACCTATGATCAGTCCCCATGGAGAAGATCTGTAAGACTGCAAACCAGAGTTCTCTCAATGCATTCACATCTCACTACTGTTTGGACAATGAGGGCTGACATGACAGTAGGTTTGACCAGTCTATCCTGCAGCATTTGCTTGAGTTGTAGAACCCATTTCTTTTCCCTCCTAGAGCCTGTTGTTTTGTTCCAGGCCATCTCTCATAAGTTAGGTGAAAATGGGAAAAACAGGGTTGTTGACAACAAAATTTTTGTTATGCTCATTGGCACTTCTGTTTTCCCTTTTGTCATTGTGGGCAGCCTGTACCTAGGGTTCCCCACATGTGAGGGCTGCCATCCTGCTTGTCTTTGGGGAAAGCACAGTTGCTTACCTGTAACAGGTGTTCTCCAAGGTCAAGCAGGATGTCAGTCCTCACAAAACCCACCTACCTCCCCATGGAGTTGGTTTCTGTTTTGTCTGATAAAATACAAGACTGAAGGGCCCCTGTGTGGACACATGGTATAATGGCATGCATGGGCATGTTCAGTGAGGCACAGTCACAACTCTAGAAACTTTGACATAAGGGCTGGACTCCATCAGATGATGTCACTCATATGTGAGGACTGACATCCTGCTGCCCTTGGAGAATACCTGTTACAAGAAAGCAACTCTGCTGTCCTGAAGCTAAAAGTGCATGCACTATGGAACCCTAACATACTTTTTTTTTTTTTTTTTCAATTCTTTATTTTCAAATTTTGAAATTATCCCAAGAAATAACTCTTATACAGAAAATTTTATGTCTTTAACAAAGGAAAAGATATTTAAGGTATTTTACAAAATAAATAGAATGCATACATATTCCATTTCATATATATATTCCAGACAACTAAATTATAGGAAAAACTGAGAGGTGGTAATAGAGCGACTACAGTAAGAAAATAAAAAGAATACACGAATGAAAAAGTAGGCTCGCTGGATAGTGCTACAACCAATTCCTTTTTTATACTGGGTCTGATGTGGTTACTTCATGAGAGCGCGCCACTAAGAACGCTCTTAGGTGTTCAGGTTCCTGAAAAACATCGTTAACATTCAAATATCTAATAGATGCTTTACAGGGATATTTTAGTATAAACCTAGCTCCCAGCTCAAATACATCAGAACGCATTATCAAGAATTCTTTTCGACGTGTTTGCATAACTTTAATTACATCAGGAAAAACCCAAATTGGATAACCATAAAACAAAATGTGTCTGTTTCTAAAGAAAAGTCTCATTACATGATTGCGTTCTGATAAAAAAGCAAAAGAAACAAGTAGTGATTTTCTTTGATTAATCCCTGTTTCCAGGGACATCTCCAATATATTTGTTAAATCCAAGGAAGGATTTTGCTCTTCCACCTGATTACTCTGCTGAAGGTAAAAAGCTTTCACAATAACCGGTAAAGCGGCTTCAGGGATTTTTAGTATTTTTTTCATATAAGTCTTGAATAACTCTAGAAGCGAAATTGATCTTATTACCGGAAAGTTCAAAATTCTGAGTTTATGTGCCCTTAAAGCATTTTCAACCACTTCCAATCTTTTACTTGCTATTCTTTCAGACTCAATCAATTTTTGTTGCTTATTTTCCACAGAAGTGGTCCTCTTATCCAGCTCTTCCACCTTCTTATTGAAACTTGATATTAAATTATTATTTAGAACTGTTTGATTTTTTGTATCCAATGTAGCCTGTGATAAAAGTTTGATAGAATTTTCAATTGATTTTAGTACAGTCCAGATCCCATCCAAAGTAATATTTTCAGGTCCGGTTGTTATTGAACACACTGTGAGGGCTCTCAGCTGGCTTTCTCCCGCCTCCACAACAGTGTCCCCGCTCAACCCTGTACCTTGTAATGGTGGTAATTCAGCAGCACCCTGCATCAACGGTGTGGAGGCCATTACTGATCTCTCCAAGCTTCCTGAGCTCATTCCTCCCAACAACTGCAGCTCACAGGTCTCCTCCAAGTCTCAGTCCCGCTTGGCTCCACTGCTCCTTTCCCAGGCCATCACCATGGCCGCTCCTGCTTCCATCGAAGCAGGGCAAGGTAAAACGCTGTCCCCAGGGTGAGCGGGTTTGCTTGGCGCTCCGGAGCGTAGAGTAGTGTCAAGGGTCAAGGGGGACGGCGTGCGCTCCTACACTGTTCCCCCAGCGACCAAGCTCTCCGGCGTTGAGGTCACAGCCCCTGTAAAGAACCCGGAGATTTGAGGCTGTCGGGGATCGACCAAGGGTGAGTTAATATTCTCACCCCTTAGTCTACCCTTTCTCTTTGTATGAGGCATTTTGAAACAAGCAAGAGAAAAAAAATGAAAGAAAAGCCTCTTCTCCGGTGTTCTCAAACAGACCTATATAGCGGCGGCCATCTTGCCTCTCTCTAACATACTTTTAATTTTAACCACATTTGAGGAAGGTACTTTTCAGTCAGGTCATTTTACCCAGATAAATACCTTTTTACTTCATCATCATCATCATCATCATCTTTATTTGCTCTATGCTTTTCCATAAGGTTCAACAAAGTGAGTTACAATTTTTAGAATATATAATTATAAAATTCAAGCTATAAGGGAAAACAAAAGTAATACATTTAAATCAATTCAGCAAACGAAACATAAAACAGCCTACAAGCAGTTTACAGACATCAGCATATACTGACCATAAAATAACAAACACCAAAAGTGCAGTGCAAAGAAATAAGGGAATTTTAACTCCACTGGAGCCCAATGACCACCAAATACACAGCTTGGTTCAGGAAAAAAAGATCAATCAGCTGTTGTAAGGATCAATGATGTGAGAAAGTTAGGGATAGTGCTGAGCTGCCCTAAACTTAAGTTAAATGATAGGATTTAAGTAATTTTTGAAAGGCTGACAAATCCCCTGCCAAACAGATCAAGTTCCATAATTTGGAGGCCACTCCAGAACACTTGCAAGCCACGTTTGGTTTGCAAAAGGGATTGTGAGGCAAGGTTGGACCATGATACAGACCCCAGGGCAAGGCTCCAAGGTACGCACTGTGGGTAGGAGAAAGCATCTAGGCACGGGCTGGACAGAATTGAAATATCTACTAAGTTAAGAGGGTGAATTACCCTTAAGGATCCTGAAATTAAGTACTAGAATCTTAAACCGAAGATGGTGCTGCCCAGCTAGCTAATGTAGATGATTTAACAGTGGTGCAATCCTGTTGAACTTCCAAGCACCACTCCGCATCATTCTGGATTCATTGAATATGCAGAACAAATTTATTTGGAAGACCAACATAAACTGAATTACAATAGTCAAGATATGTGTTAAGGCAGAGGGATAAAACAAGGATCTGAGGTGATAAACTTGGCAAAGTGACAAAGTGCAGACTTCATCATGACCGAAATCTGGGCAGCAAACGTGAGTCCCAAGCTACGAACATTTACCCAACAAATGCTTATGAAAATTGCTCTCCCTCATGTACATAAAGTGAGAAAGCTGAATATATCTATAAATAAATACATAAAAACCATATATGTTTATAGCGCCTTATCCAATTAGTGGTCTGATACTAATAATCAGGACCGCTGCCAGCTGAAATGAGCATCCCATTACTTTGTAGATTTCCTCTCTTCAGTTTGTGTAGCCAGATGTTTGTTCTAACACATAAGCCCCATGAATGTGAGCACCTTATTTACAATGGCATACAGTCCTGTCTACCGTTATTTAAGGTCAGCAATGGGCGACTAAAGCAAATTAAAAGGCTTCAATTTCTGAAGAGTGAGAGAAAAAAAAATAAGACGTGATTGGGGTTTTGTTTCTGTTGAAAAAAAAAGCAAAGTAAAAGAGAAACACTGTACAGAGGTTCACTGGAATTGTTCTGTGGAACTGTTTTGATGTTACTGAAGCCAATGCCTTGCAGCGCCTTCTCATGGCTTGTTAACACCACATCATTTTTTTTTAAACAACACAGTCAGAGAATTCAGAAAACTCAAAACCTTTGCACGTTGAGAAATCCTTGCTATTATTACTTTTTTGGTTGACCTGGCAGCTTTCTATTCTTTTCGGGCTTTCAAATTATCATCATATTTGGAACCGGACCCTCCAGGAGCTACAGTGCCATGAGCCTTCATTCACATCCACACGGGTGCAGTCCTCCCCCTGCCCACCCCACTCTCCCTCCTGCTGTTTTCATCCTGAAGGGAAAGTTTGGTTTTTTCTTTTTTTTTTAGGGGGGGATCCTTTCCCCACAGGGGGGGGGAGATGTATTTCAAGGACCTATTTGGAAGTGGGCACTCAGACACAAGCTACATACGCCGCACTGGATTTGTTGTTCCAAAGAAAGAAAACTTTACTGTAAATGAAGCTCTTCTACTGTGACAGCTTCACACAGCATGCATTTAAGCAAGTGATGAAAGGAAGTAGACTCCATTCACGAGATTCAAAAACGGCACCATTCGAAACCTTTACTTCAGACAGAAGATCCTATTAGGATTTGACTCTCCCCCTAGCAGCCTCTCTGACTATTTTGATTTCCAATTTTACTGGGGATAATGCCGCAACTCGTAGTGCCTACTAGGCAGGATGAGGCAGTTTCTCTATTGAAGGCCCTCTGCTCCCGGGCAAATTCCTTAGGGCTTCAAAGTGATTTGCCTCCCTATTAACAGAAAAGGGTTAGGGGTGAGTTACTCTGGCTGGCCTCCCACCCTGTCTCTCCCACCCATTCCATTTCCTTTTTCCTTATATAGATTGCTTGTGGGGCAAGTATTCTGTTCTCACCGCTCTAGCCTCTTACCTAAGGGTAGCAATTATTAAAAGGCATTTCTGTGGAAAAAACAGAGGATTACCCAGAAAAATAGCCTTTTTCTACATTGCCCACCCAATCAATGCATGGTTAAACTTACATGCGTACTGCCTGTTTGTGCCCAAGTTTGCCTGGACTGAGTGGAGATGTTCCCGGGGCAGGCAGAGTTTGGGAGGGGTTTCAATTTGTGCACATACCTTTGAATTTCCCAAAGAATGTGCTGACATTTCCCTGAAAAGTTTCCACGCCCATGATTGCAGGTGCATCTGCATGTGGTTAAATCTGCTGGGATAATTTGCAAAGTAGACTTGCGCGTGTCAGACTGTTTTGAAAACTGGTGCAACTTACAGTCATTTTGGCCATCTAGTTTAGCCAAGGCTGTGATAAAATGACCTCCCCTGCCACACACAGAAGGTCATTTTCAAAGCCATTTCTGTCATGCTTTACCCATGGAAAAAGACCTTTTAAAAACTGCCCTACCTGTATGCAGGTTAACTTGTACACATAGTAGCATGGGATAAATTCAAAAAAGGCACAGGAGAAACACTGTGGATCCCTAAAAACTGGAGTTGGAAATGAAGAAAAGGGTGCATGAGGGTAACCTGCATGGAGCAGCTATTATTATTCCTAACAAGGTCCACATGTAGAATTTTTTTTTTAAATAAACAAAAGGTATCTGCAGAGTTTTCGCCAGTTCAGGCAGTCATAAAAATGTTCCCTGTCTTCAATTAAACTCCACGTAATAACCCACCTTTACAAATTTTAAGGGCAATATTGAAAAATAGGCACTTAGATGCAAAGTCTGAGAGTAATTTGACCCTGGACTTTGCACCAGTTCTGAAAGGGAACATGCAAGTAGAGTTTCCCTTTGAAAAGCCATCCCAGGAAATGGTACCCACAGAGATTTGCATCTTTTTCTACTGTGAGCATTTTCCCATGAAAAATAATGTGGATTGGAAATGCAAAACATTGCACATCCTTACCTCTCCCAGGAGCCCCTCTGCACATTAAGGGTCTGATTTTATGCACATAAATAGGCTTTTGAAAATGGGAGGCCCACCTAGTAACTTGAGGTGAGGTTTAGGTATTAGTATAGGGGTTAGGGGCCACTTTGACATTCAAAGTGAGACGTACGAACAGAATAGTACACTCTTGTGAAGATTTGATAACCTTCGGAGTGAGGAAACTCACCCAAAGATGAGACTTGTGCAATGTTATCTCAACCTAGCTTGAATTTACTCAGGTAGAGAGTCCATCAAGCTAGGCTGAGATAACCTAGCCTCACCTCGCGTTATTAGGTGGGCCTCCCATAGAGATATAAATACCTATTTAGTGTAAGGGCATTATGGCTAGATGTTCTCTCTCTCTCTCTCTCTCTTCCCCATCCAAGGGCCCTGATAGGTAGGCTGGTTCTCCAGAAGCTTAAAATTACTAACATGGTCCATAAACTGCCTATTACATAAAACATACCCCTTTTCCTATCACATGTGATATTTAGTGCATTTTGATAAATTCAGGCCTAAATTTGCTTTAAGATTCAGCGGAACTGAGGTATATAACAACCTGCATATTTGCATGCATTTGAAACCAAGCATTAACCCCTTAAAAGCATAAATCAGGCATAGGAAGCTAACCTTTTTTCAGAGGAAAAAAATAACCCTCTGGAACAAAAGGTCACAGTATGGGGCTCTAGGGCGGTAGATTCAGTAGGTGGCCCGCGGAGAGACGCCGCTACTCAGTGCCATGCTCCTTCCTAGGCGCGCGCGCATCAATGTGTCTTAAGTAGGGCCCACGGCCCTACTTAAGACACATTGATGTGTCTTAAGTAGCGCCGTGGGCTGGTACAAAGTCTGGAGTGCGCACACGCCCTTACGTCATCGGGAACATGGCGGATCCGTGGCGTCAAGCCAGCCCGGGGATACTGGGACCAAGAGGCGTGGAGAAGCCATGGCTGCATCTGTCCGTCTGAGCCGAAGGGACTCGCCACAAAGGTAGAGAGGGTGGAGCGAGGGCGGAAATAGGCACGAACGCGATAAAGAGGCAATCCGAGGATACGTTGAGGAACAGGAACACAGGAATGAGGAAACCAGGAACAGGAATCAGCGAGGATCAGGAACCAGGAACAAAGGAGAATCACCAGGAGGCAACGAGTACACGATCAGCGTGGAGACCTGTTGCAAAGGCAAACCTTGGGAGCGGAGCCCGGGTTTAAGTACCAGAGCTCCGCTGACGTCATCATCCGGAGCCGCGGCTAGGTTCCTACCGCGGGCCCTACTTAAGACACAGTGACGCGCGTGTGCGTGCCTAGGGATGGGCGTGGCACTGAGTAGAGATGTCTCTCCGCGGGCCGCACGCAGATGCCCAACGCAGAGCACCAGGATCTGTAGCTGAGCCGGAGGCACCAGGGGCGGCCCGAGGACAGAGCTGGTGGACTAGGGACAAGGGACGAGGGACGAGGGACCAGGCACTGGATTTACTTGAATGAAGTTAAGGGGGGCCTTGAGTATTGTGTGCACTTGTGGTTGTCCCATCTCAAAAAAGACATAGCAGGCATAGAAAAGGTACAGAGAAAGGCAACAAAAATGATAGAGGGGATGGGAAAAGCTCCCTTATTGGGAAAGGTTAAACAGATTAGGGCTCTTTAACTTGGAAAATAGAAGACTGAGATGGATATGATTGAGATTTAGAAAATTATGAATGGGGTGGAAAGGGTAAATAGGGAAGTTTTTTTACCCTTTCAAACAACACTAGGACTAGGGGACACTCCATGAAACTAGCAACTGACACATTTAAATAGTAGAAAGTATTTTTTCACTCAGTGCATTCAAGTATTTTTTCACTCAGTGCATACAAGCTATAGAATCTGTTGTCAGAAGACATGATCACAAGAAACACAGTGGGATTTAAAAGAAAGTTGGACAAGTTCCTGAAGGAAAAGTCCATAAACAGTTCTTAGCCATGTAAACTTGGAAAGTCAGCACTTATCCCTGGGAGTGAGATACAAGAAACAGATCAGTGGCATGACCACCGCTGGAGACAGGATGCTGGGCTTGATGAACCTAGGTCTGACTCGGCATGACACATGTTTTATGTTCTAAAAATTTACAGACTGCCCCAGGGTGGGGAGAAGAAAGTTTATCATTTTCCTACAGACCACCAGGGATTTGATCTACTGGGGGGGGGGGGGTGTGCTTGCTCCAGCTTCTGCAGCCCCTTTAAGACAACGCACCCAGTGCACACAAAGGGGCGGATTTTAAAAGGGTTACGCGCGTAACCCTTTAAAAAAAAACCTGCGCTCTCTGAACCTATTTTGCATAGGCTAGAAGGCGCGTGCAGGCCTGAGGACGCGCATAAGTCTCAGGGCTTTGCTAGGGGGGGCGTGTCTGGGTGTGTGTCGGGGGGCGGCGCAACGTTCGGGGCATTCCGGGGGGCGTTCTGGGGAGCATCGTGCCAGCCCGGGGGCGCTCTGGGGACGTGGCCGAGGGCTCCGGACCAGCCCCCGGGTCGGGTGATGGCGCGCCAGCGGACCACCGGCGCGCGTGAGTTACGCGTAACTTTTGCAGTACAGGTGGGGGGGGGTTAGATAGGGCTGGGGGGGGGGTTAGGTAGGGGAAGAGAGGGGAAGGTGGGGAGACGCAGAAGGAAAGTTCCCTCCAAGGCCACTCCGATTTCGGAGCGGCCTCGGAGGGAACGGGCAGCACGCGCCGACCCCGGATTTTATATTGAAATCCGGCGTGCTTTTGTTTGCGCCTGGTGCGCGAACAAAAGTATGCGCTCGCGCTTTTTTTAAAAATGTACCCCAAAGCTTGGTTCCCCTGGGCCAGCTGAAAAAGTTAACAACTCACCAAGGTGTAGTTATCTTTTTGTGAAAACGGATCTGTTGAAGGCTTTTTTGTGCACCCATTTTTGTGGATTTCTACATTAATGGAGCAACTCTTTAATGTATTTAAATAAACTTTTGCAATAGTATACTTTTGCATATAGTCTGCTATGCGCAAAAGGGACTTTTGCAAAGTCACTACACAAAAGTGCATTTCACATTCAAAAATGGACAAAAAGCCAACATTTTTTTTTTGTGTGTGTGCAAAACCCACTTTTCTGAAGTGACTTTGCATTTTTGTTTATCAGTTTCCTGGTGATCAGAAAAAAGTACCCATTTCTCACTATTTGTAAATTCTGAGGCTAATTTGAAAAGGAGTTAAATGTGTAAATGTAACAAGCTATGGTCGCAATTTTAACTGGAAACAGGATGCTGGGCTTGATGGACCCTTGGTCTGACCCAGTATGGCAATTTCTTAATTTCTTAAAAAGCCATTGATGTGCGTAAAGTGCACTTACACGGAAATATCCTATGGACAATTCAATGGCGTATATTCTTGCAATTTCCAAAAGCCCACTTGCACAGGTAAAGTGCATTTATAAGTGTAAAACACAATTTTAAGTGTGTAAATACATTTTAAAATGAGGCCTTCTGTTTTTAGTTATGTCAAGATTAAGCCTTTCTTAACTATCAGTAGGTTATCCCTTGGAGAATGCTATCAGCTGCATTAAAACCCAATTAACTAGGAGTACATCAGTGCTGGAGAGACCTGACTTTGAGCAAAAGATGAACCTTTGTAGCATTTTCTTTTGCCTTGGGCTGCTGAGCCTGTGAAACAGAGAAGGACATTGACCCTCGAACTGTGTTTCTTGACATGGGGTGCATGACATGTCACACAATCTGCATCTTTTATTCCACCTGCAGGAATAAGGAAGGAAACCCCATTGTTCCATCATAGCAGTTAACTATGTTCTCTTGAATTTCCTAATAATTTCACCTCCATCCACTGCTGCTGGGGTAAATCATTTCTTTTGTTTAAGAGTATCAATCTCCAGTGCCGGATGGCATTGCAGTCAATCTCCAGGTCGGCTTCTGCTGAGAAGTAAAAGAGGACAATGTTGTCTCATAATATAAAATCGCACCTACCCCCAGGGCTTTTCTGTGAGGCTGGGGAAGGGGAGGCAGTGAAATTATATTTATTATCAGCTCTTCAACTAAATTGGTTTTAGTGCTACAACCTGCAGCTGGTGAGACGCAAATTCTTAGGGGCAGATTTTAAAAGCCATATGCGCGCCAAGCCTATTTTGCATAGGCCCAGCAATGCGCGCAAGCCCCGGGACGCTCGTATGTCCCGGGGCTTGAAAAAAGGCGTGGGGCAGGGGCGTGGCTAGAGGCCTCCGTAGGGCCTCTAGGCCGGAGATCGCGCATCGACACTTGGCCGGCACGCACAACCTACACCTGCCCAGAGGCAGGTGCAACTTGCAAAACAAAGGTATGGGGGGGTTTAGGTAGGGCTGGCGGGTGGGTTAGGGAGGGGAAGGGAGGGGAAGGTGGGAGGGGGGCAGAAGGGAACAGGGAAAGCCATCAGTGTGCACCCCCTTGTGTGCGCTGACCCCGGATTTTATAACATGCGCATGGCTGCGTGCGCATGTTATAAAATCGGGCATAGATTTGTGCGTGCTGGGTTGCGCGCACAAATCTAGGCCCGCGCATAGGTATTAAATTCTGCCCCTTACTGTATCAGTGAACTACGGGAGCGGCATCCCGAGATGACCTACTGTGGCTGGAGTTTCTCTCGCCTTGTCCTGGTTGTTAGCTTCCTCCCATTATTCAGCCAGTCGTCCACAATATAAAATGATTTCCGCAGTAAAAATTCTTTTAATTCTCCTGTGCTTATCAGAGCGGTGATGAAAGAGGGCAGTGAGGGAATCCATTAGATAACGATTAGAGGGAAATGACCAGATCTGGATATCTCATGTACATCCTAGAGGCCACATTCCCTTGTCAGTTCTGTTTTTAAATAGGGTTACCAGATGGCTGTAGGTCATTAAGGACAGGCAGAATCAGACTTTGTCTTTGCCCCACTGTCTTGCACATACCTTGCCTTGTAGCTCCTCTTTCCCTTGAAAAGGCATACATGCAGTGAAGCAGGAGTTTTAAACTGCCACTGTTTCATCTAGTCTGTGATTACTTGAAGCCATCTGGGATCCTTAAAATGAAAAACAGCTCTGCCCTGAGGATAATAGTGTAGATACAACACCAACTGAATAGAGTTTGCTTCTAGATGCTGATTCGGAAATGCCAAATGACAGTAAAGCCCTAACAATGTACGTCTAACTTAGTTCCATATGTGACAAATTAACCTCTCCACTAAATGAGTACCAAGCAAAGCTGGAATAAATGATTATTTAAAGAGTAAACAAATTGAAAACATGTACAAAGAGAATGGGGTGACAGCTGCTCCCGCTTCTCTTCAAAATACTGTTTCTCAGCTGCCCCCTCCCACCCAAACATACTTCTCCCCTCCATTTGAGCCCAGTCAGGGCTTTTAGGGAATGCAAAGCAGGGGATCTCTGAAGAAGGATGCCTTGCTCTGCACAGCTTCCCACTGGCCATTTTAGCTGCTGACTGGAAGACATCCCTGCTGACATGAGAGACACTCCCTGTGGCCCACCCTGTGCAGCTTCTCTTTGGCTGCCAGATGAGCAAGTTATTTAAGTAATTAAAGTGACAGATCAGTGGATGTTCTCTGTCTGGACTTCAGTAAGGCTTTTAACCCTGGTCCTCACAGAAGACTGATAAATAAACCAGCCAGTAGGGGAGGAGGATAGAAACCTGTTAATGGAGCGAGGAACCGGTTGAGCAACAGAACTCAGAAATGGTGGCCAATGGAAGTGCATTCTGAAGAAGGTAAAGTACCTCAGAGCTTGGCACTAAGGCCATTTCTTTCTAATATCTTTATAAACATCATTGCAGAGGAACTTGAGGAAAAAAAATATGCTTGTTGGAAGATGATATAAAAATCTACAACAGGGTAGACACAGTATGAAGTGTAATCCCCCCACTTAGTAAGATGCACTGAAAGAAGGGAGGTCACACAGTTCCCAGAGCTGTCCATTACTCTCCTAGACCTCTCTTTCACTCAAACATGCCTCACAGCAGCTCCTGAGAATGATGGGGTTCATCCGGCAGGGAGAAGGAGCAACGTCTTGGGCCCCATTCTCTCATACTGGTCAGCATATACTCATAAGGCTGATCTTCTCAAAGGACAAAGGCACCAGTAAATGAAGCACGGAGTCCAATTGTAGTGTTCGACGGTAAAATGCCTACTTTAACTTAAAAAGGATGAAGCAGGTTAAGATAGCAAAAATCATGAATAACAAAATGAAAATCATGACAACAAAAGCTGTGGTTTCTTTCGTCCATTGTGCAACATTTGTTCTTTCTCCTTTTTCTAACTGAGCCAGTGTCCTCTTCCAAACTCCCTTCCCCATTGAAGGTAGGGACATTTTCTTCTACAACCAGCATCTAAACAAGGGTAGAATAGAAAAATACCTTTGTTCAAAATAGGTGTCTCCAAAAATATTCTCCAAGCAGTCCCTACAAAAATCATAAGCCTCACCTACTGTTTACTGGTCATGGTTTAAAATGACCAAATTCCAAATACTACAGCAAGTGATACTAACCTTACTGGTCTAAAAAATCTCCCAAAATTTCTTCTCAAACCTTAGCCCCGCAGATCCTTACCCTTTTCTGTTCACTGGGCACAAAGGTGAAAACCAGTAACCCATCCCTTCGAGACCAGGGATTTGCCTGCCTGTTATGAACTGGATCACAGGATCCCTAACTCTTCACGCCAAAATCTTCCAAAACTGCAAACTCCTTCAAACTCCTCTCCAATGTCTCTTGGTCAGTCCACCAGGGAACAGAAAGACCCTTTGCAAAGGAGCAATATGTAACACTGAGACACATCCCAAAATGAAGACAGCAAAAAGCATGAAGACCCCAGAAATGCAAAACTCTTAAATGCTGAAAAACAGGGCAAAACTGTTGTGTTTTTCAATATTGCTTATAGTAATTTTTCCTGGTGTTATTGTATGCTTGATTTTATTATATTATTGGTTTATATTTGCAGAGTTTATGTTATACTGTATTTTACATTATCTTACTTTGTACACCATTTGAGTCTTTGTTGAGAAAGGTGGCCTATAAGTTTGACAAATAAATGAATACATATGCAAGCAATAAAAGAGACAGAAAAAAAGGAAGAAAGGTACAGAGAAGGGCTACCAAAATGATAAGGGGAATGGAACAACTCCCCTATGAAGAAAGACTAAAGAGGTTAGGACTTTTCAGCTTGGAGAAGAGACGACTGAGGGGGGATATGATAGAGGTGTTTAAAATCATGAGAGGTCTAGAACGGGTAGATGTGAATCGGTTATTTACTCTTTCGGATAGTAGAAAGACTAGGGGACACTCCATGAAGTTAGCATGGGGCACATTTAAAACTAATTGGAGAAAGTTCTTTTTTACTCAAACGCACAATTAAACTCTGGAATTTGTTGCCAGAGAATGTGGTTCGTGCAGTTAGTATAGCTGTGTTTAAAAAAGGATTGGATAAGTTCTTGGAGGAGAAGTCCATTACCTGCTATTAAGTTCACTTAGAGAATAGCCACTGCCATTAGCAATGGTTACATGGAATAGACTTAGTTTTTGGGTACTTGCCAGGTTCTTATGGCCTGGATTGGCCACTGTTGGAAACAGGATGCTGGGCTTGATGGACCCTTGGTCTGACCCAGTATGGCATTTTCTTATGTTCTTATGTTCTTATGATCAGGGGTTTGGAAGTAGTGTTTCAAGGCAAAAAAGGTTTAAAATCGTGTACCTACACACAAAAATCCGTTAGCCAATTATCAATTAAAAGAGCAAGAACTAGAAATTGTTAAACATTAAAGGTGACCTAAATGTTATCAAGAAGCAGAAAAAGCTAATAATATGCTGAAGTGTATAAGTAAAGGTATCATCAACAGGGAAAAAGAGGAACTATTCTCTGTATATAACTCACTAGTGAAATCCCACCTTGAGCAAGTTACTCAGTTCTGGAGGCCATATCGTCGTTATAGCACTGCTTGCTAGTTGAATATAGGATTACTTTTAAAATGTTGTCTTTGTTTTTAAATGTCTTAATACCTACCTATTAGGCCATTGTGCTAGTGAGCTATGTGCCTTCTAGTTCTGTGAATTCTTCATGGCAAGCTTTACCTATCATTCTTTCACTTACAGAGGCTCTATTACATATTACGTGATTCTCTGCTTTTATATGTGTAGCACCTTCTCTTTGGAACCAATGGCCATATCAGGTTTGGGTGGAGAAAAATTATTTCCGCTTCCATAGTGTTGAAAAGTTGGTGTTTTGAACAAGCTTTTAAATCTATATAGAGTTCGTATACTGTTGGTGATGATTTAAATTTATTTTATCAAAAAATAAAAAGTCAAGTGAAGCAATCCCCAGGGAAATACCAATATGTAAATGTCATGAAATCAATTTTAATACAGCAAATAAATTGACCTAATTTTCACTTAAGATAATTATTAATAAATATTTCTAGAAAGATGGATAATTAAGTATAAATAAACAAATAACTACAAGGCCACTTAATAAAACAAAATGGACAGTTTCCATTAGGAGAGAGGTAGTCTGAATAACAATGATAGACCTTCAGTCCTCTAGGAACTTGAGTGTCTACTTTTCAAGTAACAGTCTACTATACCCATTCCAACCCCACAGCAGGAAGAGAGGCTCTTACTTCCTGCTGGCTCACTGTCCCTGCAATAATAGTGATGCTCAGTATCACATCATGTTTTGACATGCAGAAGTCAAACTAGAACATAGAAACATAGAAAAATGAAGGCAGAAAAAGACCATATGGACTATATACGCTGCCTATCTACACCAAATGCTTGGAAACAAGTCAAAATTTATTATGTTTTTTGTTTCATTTTTGGAGGGATTTTTCCCTATGAATTTTTTTTGTTCAATATTTATTCCATTTATATAGTATTAAAAATGAAATAAACATAGACAAAACACAACAAAACCCACAAAAGAAAACAAGGCCTCTACCACCCATCCCTCCCACCCAAAAAAAATGCCAGGGCCAGAATTCTCCTCAGCCCCCACTTACCCAGTCCAGGGGAATCTAATGACAAAGCCTAGGCCCAGACCCAGGCCAAAGCCTCAGACTTGTGTAGGCCTAGGCCAAGGTAGGTTGCCGCAACCTTGGCCTAGGTCTGACACCTGGGCCTCAGCCTAGGTTAAAGCCCTGGCTCAATGGTGGGGACTGGCCCATAGGCCAGGTCCTGATGTCTGGGCTTTGGCTTAAGCCAGGGGTCGGGAACCTATGGCTCACGAGCCAGATGTGGCTCTTTTGATGGCTGCATCTGGTTCGCAGACAAATCTTTAATAAAAAAGTAAAAATCTAACAAACCCCCCCACCCTCCTGATGCCCCCCAAGACCTGCCAAATTAATTTATTACAACCCCCCCATCCTCCTGACCCCCCCCCCCCCCCAAGACCTGCCAAAAGTCCATGGTGGTCCAGCGGGGGTCCAGGAGCGGTCCGGGAGCGATCTCCTGGACTTGGGCTGTCGGCTGCCAGTAGTCAAAATGGCGCTGACGGCCCTTTGCCCTCACTATGTCACTGGGGTCGACCAATGGCGGCGGTAGCCCCTGTGACATAGTAAGGGCAAAGGGCCATCGGCTGCCAGTAATCAAAATGGCATCAAAGGTCCTTTTGCCCTTACTATGTCACAGGGGCTACCGCCGCCATTGGTCGACCCCAGTGACATAGTGAGGGCAAAGGGCCGTCTGCGCCATTTTGACTACTGGCAGCCGACAGCCGGACCCCCGCTGGACCACCAGGAACTTTTGGCAGGTCTTGGGGGGGTCAGGAGGGTGGGGGGTTGTAGTAAATTAATTTGGCAGGTCTTGGGGGGGCGTCAGGAGAGTAGGGGTTGTAGTAAATTAATTTGGTAGTTCTTAGGGGGGTCAGGAGGGTGGGGGGCTGTAGTTAGTATGGCTCTCACGGAATTACATTTTAAAATATGTGGCGTTCATGGCTCTCTCAGCCAAAAAGGTTCCCGACCCCTGGCTTAAGCCAAGGACCAGGCCCAGACCTGATATCAGGGCCTGGTCTGGAGACCAGGTCCTATCGCCTTGTCCTCGGCCTAGACCATGGCCCAGAGCTGACACTGAGGCCTCAGTCCAGGGCAGGCTCAGACCCGGCTACTGGAGCACAAGATTCATAGGTCTGCCATCTTCTTTCTTCATCTTCTTTCTTGAAATGACACCATACAATTAACTGCCATACAACAAAATGGTGCCTTGCCCTGAGGAGGATGCACCAGACTTAATTTACTCCAGTGCATGCCCAGCAGACAGTGTCATTTCAAGAAAGAAAACTGTGGAACTTCATAGCCTGAGCTTCGGCAGTTAGGCCTGGGCCTGACCCTGGGCCTAGGTGCCAGGATTTGGCCTCTGGGCCAGGCCCCAGCATCAAGCCTAGGCTTGGACCGAGGGCCAGTCATTGGTATCCATCCTCTGGGGCCAGTCATTGGGCCCCAGCATTGAGCCTGGGCCCAAGCCTTGCCCTAGGCCAAGGCCCAGGCTTTGGGACTTGGCCTGGATATAGAGTCGGATTCCCGATGGATAAGGTAGGTGGAGGGATCAGGAAATTTCCCAGGTCTGGGTCTTTGCTTGGGTCTCAGCCTAGGCCGAGACCCCTGTGTTGTACTCGGGCATAGCCCACAACCGCTGTGTTGGGTCGTGGTTTATCCCTAGGTGAAGCCCCGGCTTTGGGTCTCAGCCTAGGCCAAGGCACCGGCATCATGCTTGGATTTATGCCAGGGCCCCTACTTTGGGTCTCAACCTATTCTCTATGTGAGGCCCCAGCTTTGGGACTGGGCCTAAACCCAATGGGTGACTTTTGATTTTTCTCCGATTTTCAAAATGGGACGAAATTCCGATGAAATTTCATTGGAATTTAAATCGTTCCATTTTGAAAATAACCCAAAACAAAATAGAACCTGAATGCATAGCCCTAATCCCTACCACTCCCTCAGATCTCCTGTTCTTGCCCATACTTTCTTGAATTCAGATACTGTCATTGTCTGCACCACCTCCACTGGAAAGCTGTTCCATGCATCCACCACCATTTCTGTAAAGAAATATTTCCTTAGATTACTTCTAGGTCTACCCCCTTTCACCCCTAACTCCTTGTTCCAGAGCTTTCCAATAAAAGAGGCCTGCCTCCTGCACATTGAGACCTTGGAAGCATTTAAATACCTCTGTCATACTGTATCTCCTCTATCCTGCCTTTCTTTGGATACTTTGCCTCCTAGAGCAAGAAGCCAAAATGATCTAGGTTGACTAGATTTCTTATATTGTATGTTCTCTTAAGGGCAGATTTTAAATGCCTGGTGCGCGTAAATTCCGGCCTTTACGAGCAAGGCCGGGCCTTACACGCGCCAGGTGAATCTTCCAAGAGGCTGACCACACACGTAAAGGCCAGTACGCGCTCAAGTGCTGGGCCAGCTCGGAAGCTGAAGTAAGTTGACCGAAAAAAGTAAAAAAAAAATAAAAAATTAGATTTAGGGGTCGGGGAGGAGAAGGGAAGGGGAAGGGAGGTTAGGGAAGGGGGTAAGGAACTGGGGAAGCCCGCGATGCATCGCCGCTCGAATTTGCACAATTTTACCCCCCTTGCGTGTGCCATACACACATGCGCAATTGGCACGTCCATGTGAGTGTGCCGGGAAGCACGTGGACACGCGCACGCACCTTACAAAATCTACCCGTTAATATGTATGTCTTTGTTCTTTTCGGTTTTATATGCATTTGCGCTTTCCTGCTTTTTAATTTTTTTTGCAGAATGTTCTGTCAAGGTGGGGTGGGTTCGGAGCGGTGGACAGGGTTATACTTTCTTTGTGAGGTTTTTTTTGGGGGGGGGAATTTATTTATTGAATTGAACTGACTTTGTATTACTAAGATAGACATGCAGCGTACGGAATCCATCACTTCCATGTCATTTTCTGTGCGTTGGGTTTTTACATATTTAAATATAAAAATCTCCTTCTCCTGAGCTATTGGTGTGGTGTTCGTCCTTTTACATGAATCAGCATAGGGTTCTGATAGTGGTTAAGTCCAGCAGTACCCCAGATTTTTTTTAATGGCAGGAACAATTAAGCAGGGTGCCTTCTGAAACAATGTAAACTCCTAAAAATTCCTCAGGAATAAAAGAAAAATCAGAACTGGAAAAAGGGAGTGGAAAGGTAATGAGTGTGTGGTTTTTTGTTTTTAACCTTATTTTCATTGTAAAATGATTTAAAAAATTACTGAAATTAGTTTCCATTCTTTCTTGCCACTACAGTGTGTGGTAAACCTTATTCTCATACCGTGAAGTTAGTGATCTTCTCTGGTGGTTGTTCTGTGCGTTTCTGATTCATCGTCACGCTCCTATAAGAATATTTTGTACATTGACTACAAAGATTTGCAGTGTAGGCAGTAGCAAAGATATCTTCCTGTACAGTTTATGCAATAATAAGCAGGAAGCAATTAACATTTTGACTCCCTCAGTGATGCCTTGTTTCTGTGCGGTTTGATTGGGGCATCTTTGCAGATGATATTTTGGTTTCATTGTTCTGTACATCTGTGCTGCTCTCTACTGTGCCAAAGCATTCTTGCATTTTTTTTTTAAGAGCACGGTGGCCATGTGTCTATACATCTATTGTAATCTCCTTTTAGAGTCGCTGTAATTTACTCTAATGACATTATTTCTCCTACATTAGTTATCCATGCTGTGTATTCTGGTCTCTTTTGTGTCATCGTTGTCTTGCTGCTGTTTTTAAATCTTAGGCTTGATTGTCTGCTTTTAGCTTCATTAACTAACTTTCCTTTTTAACCATTGTCTTACTTTATGAAATGCCCCAAGTTTCTTGTCATGTTTGTCTTATTAGATTGTAAGCTCTATTGAGCAGGGACCGTCTTTTTTATGTGTTTGTACAGCACTTTGTATGTCGTGTAGCACTATAGAAATGTTAAGCAGCAGTAGTAACAATAGTAGTAGTAGGGTATACATGTTTGGATCTTCAAATTGACCCCATATGCTTTACAGTGAAGATCACTGCCCAATAGTAGCCACCTTCCGAAATGACTCCATTTGGTGCAGTTTCCAGAATTTTACAAAGTATTCTAAATGAGTTAATATACAGGGGTATTATCACCTCCTTTTTTTTTGCTAACCATTCTTGTCCCTATGCACCCAAGCATCTTTCTGGCTTTTGCTATTGTCTTCTCCACTTGTTTGGCCACCTTAATATCATCAAATACAATTACCCCCAGATCCTGCTCTTGATTTGTGCATAGAATTTCATTCCTTACATTGTAACTCAAATGCACGACCCTGCGTTTTTAGCATTAAATTTTAGCTGCCAGACTCTAGACTATTCCTCAAGTTTCACTAGATCCCTCATGTTTTCCATGCCTTCCTGATTATCTAACCTGTTGCAGATTTTGACATCAGCTGCATAAAGATAAATCTTTCCTGTTACTCCTTCCGCAATATCACTTACAAAATTGTTGAAAAGAATTGGTCCAAAGTCCAATCCCTGCGGCACGTTACCAGTAGCAACCCTCTCCTCAGAGTGAACTCCGTTTACCATTATCCTTTGTTGCCTCCCACTCAACTGGTTTCTAATCCAGTCAGTCATTTTAGAGCCCATACCAAGGATGCTCAGTTTATTTATAACAATAACAAACACATTTCACTCAAATGTATGCAGAGTCTATTTCTAGGTAAATGTATTGTTGCGCTCGGGGGTGGACCCTTGTCCTGGAGCAGTGGAGAACAGCTCCCTGGTAGGGACCAGGAGGCAACTGCCCCCAGGGGGCGGAGCACTGGAGGAGACAGAGGCTAGGAAGAGCTTCACCACTAGAAGCCTGAGATCCCCCGGAAGGAGCCCGTAGGGACCCAGGCCGCTTGGACTCAGGTGGGCCTCGCAGGGTCTCCTGGGAGAGTGGAAGTCCGGCGTGCCCACGGACAGAGGGGGAGCACGGTCAAGTTCGAGACTGGAGGTCAGGTGGAACATGGAGGGCCAGAATAGCGTAGGCGATGACAAGGCTAGTAACAGAGCCAGAATCTGGAGACGAGGTCGAACAGGCAGAGGTCAGAGTCCAGGAGTCAGTCCAAGGAATGGTCAACAAAGCAGAGGTCAGATACCAGAGGTCAGATGAGTTCACAGGCAAGCTAGGGTCAGAAAACAGGCAGCAGGCAGACGAGTCGAGTAGCAGGCTGGAGTCAGGAGGCAGGTAGCAGACGGACGAATCGAATAGCAGGCTGGAGTCAGGAGGCAGGTAGCAGACGGACGAGTCGAGTAGCAGGCTGGAGTCAGGAGGCAGGTAGCAGATGGACGAGTCGAGTAGCAGGCTGGAGTCAGGAGGCAGGTAGCAGACGGACGAGTTGAGTAGTAGGCTGAAGTCACAAGGCAGGCGGCAGGCAGGCAGGATGAGGAATGGACCGAGTTCAGTAGGCAGGCAGGCAAGCAGACAGGTCAAGTAGCAAACCGAGGTCCATACCAGAGAGGCAGTCTGGGGTACTACCTGGGTAGACAAACAGGAACAGGAGGATGCTGGTACTAGGAAGCAGGAACAAGGCAGGAACAGAACTGGAACAGAAGGATCCAGGAACGAGATTTGGAACAAGATAGGAACAAGTACAGGCACGGAGACAATCTAGCATAAGCCGACCCGATTGCCAAGGCAAGGAAGTGCAGGCAGGGATTTCCTTATAACAGATTCTAATTAGGGCATGCCGTGGAGTTAAGACCCACCCTTGGCCCTACAAGAGACCGGGCAGTCCGCGCGCACACGCGTAGGGGCATGGCCAACAGCGCTGAAGATGCTGAACTCCGGCGTGAGGTCTGGTGCGCAGTAGAAGGCCCGGCGACTGCCACCGTGGGACGCCGGGGCCTGGAAGTGCTAGCAGGTGCCGCTAGGGAGGCCGACCCGGGACCTGCTGTGGGACCATGAAGGTGAGCAGTCCCGTGCGCGGGACAGACGTGGGGAGCGTAACATGTATTAATAGTAATTTCAAATGATCCTCATACTAGTGCCAATGGACTGCATTAAATGTTTGAATGACTAATGTCCAAGATGGCATGAGCGGTATAATCATAGGTCATCTAAGTTGAAAGTGGCTCAAATCTGAAAAAGGTTTTTTTTAAATTATTTTTTTATATGCAAATAACATAATGCATGTAGAAGTATAAGCACTTATCTGCCTGAAATCCAAATGACAAGGAATGATTTAGTCTTGCAATAGACGTGACGACTTAAAAATGTTTGCTTGCAGGTTATCAAAAGTCCACAGTCTGACACTGCAGCATTTCGAGAGCCAAGACTCTCTGCTTCAGGAATTGTGGAAGTAGTGCACAACCACAGCATTTACTCAGATCGAAATAAAAAAATAAAACCATTTATGAGCCATGAGCATCCTTCAGAAAATGACAGTACTCATTAGAAAACTAAACCTGTAGGGACATGACAGGCCACTTTAAATCTGTGCATACGTTTACTAGCAGGGCCAGGAAGCAAAAAAAAAAATGGAGCCAGATGTAGCAAACACAGCAAACGGTAACATGTTTTACAGAGATGGGAAAACGTACGAGCAAGGAGCACTCTGACAGCCTTCTGCGTAGCTCTGGCAATCAGCTGCTGAAACATGTTTGCCAGCACGGCGGCCATTTGTAAAGGGCCAAACCGCAGGAAAGCTGCTGAAAGTGTCAGTCATTGTGCAGAAAATAATAAAAATAATAATAATAGTAATAAAAGGTAACTTTCAAAAATTATAAGTTTATACCAATGAATATGTTCATTTAGATCAGAGGATGCTACTGAATTGAGAAAATACATCCAAAAATGGTTGCACTTCTTGAGAACTGATGTAAGATCCCCTCCTCGTGCTGACAGCCATATTCGCTCTAGCATGGTCCATCATAACTCTGAAATCAGGGCATGATCATCTCTAGTATTATGACAGCTTCGATGCTCTATTAAATGTACACTTATTTTCCGCAATGTGCGTCCCATATAGATACTGGGACAGGGACACTGAATCAGGTAGATGACTGCATCTGAATTACAGTTGGTCCGATTCCGAAGATGGCTCACTCATCCAGTGCCTGGATACTCCCATGTTTGGCCTTGTATGGTAGTTTCACACATGTCACATACACTGCAGTTATAATGCCCTGGTGAAGGAGAGTTTGAGAGAGGGAGTTCAGGTAAGAGCAGCTTACACTACACATTCCCTAACGTTAGTACCTCTGGTGAAAGAAAAAAGTGATCATTTTTTAAAAATAGGATACGGAATCAGCATTTAATCAATAATGTAATAACTGTATGCCATGCTGGAAAACTTCAAGGCAGACACCAAATTTTCCACTAGTGGTTGAGATTTGTATTGCAGCAGATATTCCCTTTCAACAAAACTAGCTCATAGAAATGCATGACGAGCCGACTTCCTAGGGTAACCCTACTCCAAAAATCAGCAGGTAATAATATTATTGACTGATTGAAATCTGTGTTATTCTATGTCGGAACAGACTCGACGGAGCCTAAAAACTTGGCTAACCAGGAGGCCACACTTGAACGACCTGGGATGGAAACTCTGAAACCTTAATAGGTTGTTTCTTTTACTTCTCCTAAATAAAATGGTTACCATGCTGGTATTCGGTCAGCAAATCAACATGTCTAAGAAGGACAGTTACTTATGATCAAAGGATAATGTGAAATGTAACTTGGCAACTTGCGTATTAAGCCACTGATGGAACTGAAGCGTTGAATTTCTGTACTTGAAACCGAGTTCAAGAAATTTAAGAAAGGATTGAGAACTTGGCTCTTTGAGCAAGCCTTTGCAGTTAGCCCTTAGATTAATGTTTTTAGTATGGCTTAAATCTGTATACTAATTGACTTGTATATTTAGATGTTTTAATGTTGTATTTTATTTGTATTGATTTTTTATGAATATCTTTGTTTTTAGATGAAAACACATTGTATACCGTTGTGACGTAACCACGAATGATGGTATATAAAATCTTTTAAATAAAATAAATAAATAAATAAATAAATAATATTCCAGATGGAAAACACGTCATTGATATAGCGACTCCAGAGGGTGATGTATTCAAAAAATGTAGAGCAATATACATGCTGCTCTTCAAAATTTGTGACATATAAGTTCACAGTGTCGGGGCCACAGGGGACCCCATGGCCATCCCATGTATTTGATGGTAATATTTTGACCCAAACATAAAAAAAACTTAATTTATATGTAACCCCACCCCGGTGTACCGATCTAGAATGGGTGAGGCCACAATGTTATTTATACTCTTCAGGTCAGGAACCCTGTCTAGCTCTTGCACTTCCTTTACTTCCCAAGGCGTGGATTCGCTGGACAGGGGGAAGAAAGGAGTCCTCCAAGTTCCTGATGTGAGAGGGTGATTCTTTTGCACATTCCCTTGTGTTTCTCCTGGAGAGGATGCTGGTCTCTGTTGTGAGTGCAGAAATAAATAATCTGGAGCCACTTGGTTAATGTCCAAAACAAAAGGATTTACTGCTAACAAGCACTGATGGTGAATGTCACAAAACTCAAACTGCAGCACCACAGAAGTCTCTCTTTAGTTCCTTTACAGTCTCTTCCCTCTATCTGTGTAGGACTCACTTATATCAGGGCAAGGGAGACACCCACTCAGGGGTGGTTCTGTCATGAGGCAATGTGAGACAGAGGCCTCAGGCGGCAAAACCTTTGAAGCAGCAAAAACTGCCCCTCAAAACTCTCAATCCGGCTGCCTCACCCAGCCTTCAGGACCATCAACGTGCAGCTCTGCCGTAAAGCCCGCAGGGTACCCTCTCCCTGCTGACAGAAAGAAAGAGCGGGAGCACAGGGACAGATTGGCCTACTGGGCTTCGGGCATGCACTGGAAGGACGATCTAGAGATTCACATGGTTTGTATTGGTCAGAGCAGCCACGTGCCTTGGGAGCTGCTATGACCTGACCAGCACCTGGGCCCCGCAGCATCTTGAATCACAGAGTGGGAGCCTCCCCCTGAGGCTCTTTGTTCACTCTGCCTTCTGTTTATTTATTTTTTTTAATGGCACAGCAGCGTGGTAGCAGTAACAGCAGCAGCTCCATGCGCCTGTTGTCGCTGCTCTACTCAGGCACCTCTTTCTCACACCGTTGCGGTATTCATGGCTCCTCCACTCACATGCTTCTGCCGGCAGCCGAGCAGGCCTCTCACCGCTGGCTCAACTCCAACCCTGGTTTCTGCCTCTGGGCTCAAGCTGGGCCAAGCCAGAATCCAGATCCTATTCTTGGGGCCTTGCCTGGATCCCCTAAACACCAATGTTTTTAAGTAAAAATACATTTTTTGTATTTATCAAGAGGGGAAATCCGGGCGGATTTACGCGTGCAGGGCCCTCGCGCGTCGGCGCACCTATTTTGCATAGGCCGCCGGCGCGCACAGAGCCCTGGGACGCGCGTAAGTCCCAGGGCTTTCTAAAAAGGGCGTGTCGGGGGGCGCGTCTAAAATGACACGGCATTTCGGGGGGCGTGACGCAGCGTTGCGGGGGCAGGGCCGAGGTCCAAGGGCACATTCCTCTCATCCCGCACAACAGGTGGCCTAGCCCTCCCGCGTGCACCAGCTTGCCAAGGCCCTGTGTGCACAACACCAGTATGGCAACTTCTTATGTTCTTAGCGTGTTCTGCTTTCCTAATAGGAGATATATTAGTGTTTTAGGGTCTGGTATAATATTTGCAGTGCTGCTTTTTATGCTTCATACTGTTTGAGCACTGGCAGTTAGTGCTGTTTTGGTATGGGAGGTTTACTGTACATAAGACATTAGAAATGCCATACTGGGTCAGACCAAGGGTCCATCAAACCCAGTATCCTGTTTCCAAAAGTGGCCAATCCAAGTCACAAGTACCTGGCAAGTATCCAAACATTGGATAGATTACAAGCTACTATTGTTATCTTCAAGGAATTTATCCAAACCTTTTTTAAACCCAGTTACACTAATTGCTGTAACCACATCCTCTGGCAATGAATTCCAGAGCCTAACTATGTGCTGAGTGAAAAATAATTTTCTTCGATTTGTTTTAAATGAGCTAATTGCTAACTTCATGGAGTGCCCCCTGGTCCTTCTTATTATCTGAGAGAGTAAATAACCGATTTACATTAACTTGTTCAAGTCCTTTCATGATTTTATAGACTTCTATCATATCCCCTCTCAGTCGTCTCTTCTCCAAACTGACCATCCCTAACTTCTTTAGCCTTTCCTCATAGGGCAGCTGTTCCATGCCCCTTATCATTTTGGTTGCCCTTCTCTGCACTTTCTCCAGTGCAGCTATATCCTTTTTGAGATGTGGTGACCAGAATTGCACACAGTATTCAAAGTGCAGTCTCATCATGGAGTGATACAGAGGCATTATTACATCCTCTGTTTTATTTTCCATTCCCTTCCTAATAATTCCTAACATTCTTTTTGCTTATTTGATCGCCACAGCACACTGGGCTGACGATTTCAATGTATTATCCACTATGATGCCTAGATTTCTTTCCTGGGTGGTAACTCCTAAGATAGAATCTAATATTGTGTAACTACAGCAAGAGTTATTGTTCCCTATATGCATCACTTTGTACTTGTCCACGTTAAATTTCATCTGCCATTTGGAAGCCCAGTCTTCCAGTCTCTCAAGGTCCTCCTGTAATTCATCACAATCCGCTTGAGATTTAAATACTCTGCATAATTTTGTGTCATCTGCATATTTGCTCTCCTCCCTCATCGTACCCATTTCCAGATCATTTATAAATATATTAAAAAGCACCAGTCCAAGTACAGATCCCTGAGGCACTCCACTATTTACCTTTTTCCACTGTGAAAACTGACCATTTAATCCTACTCTCTGTTTTCTGTCTTTTAATCAACTTGCAATCCACAAAAGGACATCTCCTCCTATCCCATGACGTTTTAGTTTTTTTAGAAGCCTCTCATGCGGGACTTTGTCGAACGCCTCTGAAAATCCAAATATCTACCAGCTCACCTTTGTCCACATGTTTATTCACCCCTTCAAAAAAATGTAGATTTGTGAGGCAAGACTTGCCTTGGGTAAATCTATGTTGGCTATGCCCCATCAAAGCATGTCTATCTAAATGTTTTGTGATTTTATTCTTTATAACAGTTTCCACAATTTTTCCCGGCACTGAAATCAGGCTCACCGGTCTATAGTTTCCTGGATTACCCCTTGATCCCTTTTTAAATATAGGGGTTACATTGGCTATCTTCCAATCTTCAGGTACATCGGATGGTTTTAATGATAGGTTACAAATTTTTACTACTAGTTCTGAAATTTCATTTTTAGTTCTTTCAGAACCCTGGGGTGTATACCATCCGGTCCAGGAGATTTACTACTCTTCAGTTTGTCAGTCAGTCCTATCACAACTTCCAGGTTCATCGTGATTTGGTTCAGTTGATCTGAATCATCACCCATGAATTTGTAATTCAGTTTACTCATGGCTTTCTGAAGGCCAAGCTAACACCTTATGCACTTTACAATAGGCTTAATACCATATGGGTATTCTCACACACACACAGACCCCAGGCAGGCACCAATTCATTCTCTCCCACACACACACACACACACACACACACACAGATCCCCAGGCAGGCACGAAATCATTTTCACACACACACCCAGGCAGGCACCCATTATCACACAGACAGACCCCAGAAAGGCACCCATTCATTCACCCACCCATACTCAAGCAGTTACACATACACACAGGCTCTCACCCCCCCCCCCCACCCCACCGACACACACAGGCTCTCACCTCCTCACCCCCTTACTGACACAAAGGCTCTCACCCTCCCACTGACACACACACACACACACACATACACACATACACAAGGTTTCACACACTCACACAGTCTCTCACCTACACATACAGGCTCTCACTCCCCTCCAACACACATACAAACAGTCACCCATCTTCCTAGGCAGGCAGTCACCCATCTGTGCACACACACACACACACACACACACACACACACATACATACACACACACACAGGCAGTCACACACACACACCTATAGGGCATAGGCCTTTTTTTCAGCCGCCAGTAGGATGGGATTGGCTGTTAGCCACCGCGTCCTCCTCTCAAAGAGCTAAAAGCATCTGCAGCCTTTGCTTCTGCTGTTTGTGTGAGCGGTCTGGGTGGGGAGGGGAAATAGCAGGCGTACATTAAAAAATTAAATCTAGCGATCGTGCGCTGGTCTCCTCCCCTGACTTAAATGCACCTGCAGGAAGGCTTCCCTTCCCTGCGGCTCAAAGCGCATTGTGCTGTGAAAGCTGCGTTTGAGGAAGGCTATTGTACCCCCCGGCAAATGTGGGCAGGGCTGGAGCAAGGGAATTAGGAACCCTAGGCGAACCTTACAGCCTTGCGCCCCCACTCCCCTCCTCACACACAATTAAAAATGATATATTTACAGTAGGTTTAACATGCAAAAGGTGATTCTCAAGTTAAAAATAATCACAACATATGCATTATATTTATAAGCACTATTTTGGTACCAAGCAGAAAACCCTGGAGAAGAGACACTTGGAACTCATATGGATTAGGTCTTTTATAAGTCATTCTATTAACCTCCTTGGGTACAAAGAGACTTATAGAAGTATATTATTTCTCTCAATATCTGGACTCGTATTAGGGCTGTTATAACGTGTTTGGTATGGGCTTGTCCCTCAGAAAGCCATGAGGAAACAATTGCAATTGCAATATACCAGAAGAGTAGTAACTGCCAGTACTCAAACCACAACCATATCTATAAAACATCGACCCTGCAAATATTACACCCGTCTCTAAAACACCAATACACCTCCAATTAGGAAAATGGAACCAGCCAGACTGCTATAGATCCCTAAATAGAAACTACATGATTGTTGCGCATCCTGGCCGCGCTGCTGCCACGAGGCCTGGTCCGTCCTCCCTCACAGCCGCAGCCAGTCCCCCGACATCTCCAGACCCCTCGGGGCCTTCGACCTCGCACTGCTCCTCACGGCAGGGCTTGGCATCCTCGTCGGCGTCGGGTCTGCCCCTAGGCGCGCGTGCGCGGATCACCTGGCCCTTTAAAGGGCCAAGTGCAGGAAACTCCTCCGCGGCGTGCGACAATGACGTCACCTGAGCACTGCATAAAAGGCAGGGCTCAGGCTCCAGTTCCTTGCCTTGGCAAATGGGTCATCTCATTCGTGAGAAGCTAGTTGCCATCCTGTGTTCCTGCTTCCTTGATCCTGTGCTTGTTCCAGTGTTCCTGCGTCTATGTTCCCGTGGTCCTTCCTGTGTGCCAGCATCTGTTCCTGATTCCTGCTCCGCCTCCCAGGTTGTACCTTCTCGGACTGATTCACGGTACTGACCTCTGCTCGTCACTGACCACGTTTGGACCGCTGCCTGGAACTGACCTCTGCTTGCCATTGACCACGCTCGGACTGATACCTAGAACTGACCTCTGCTTGCCACTGACCATGCTTGGACTGATACCTGGAACTGACCTCTGCTTTGGCTGACCACCCTTGGATGGATACCCTGGCTTTGACCCTTGCACTTCACTCGGACACTCTCTTTGCTTCTCCTGTGACCACCAGGTCTGCCTGCTCTGACGCTGCCCGCGGCCTTCTACAAGCTAGACCACTAGGCGCTGCCTATCCTGTCCAGAGGACCTTCAGTTCCGATCTGGCTCACCTGTTCTCCACTAGCCGTGTACTCTTGCTCTTGGTGGGCACACCTCTCTGATTCCTCTCCGGGAGACCACTGGAGGCCCACCTAAGCCCAGTCGGTCCGGAAACCCAAGGGCTCAACCTGCGGAACCTCCAGACTGTTATAGGTGAAGTTCCAGCTTGCCTCTGTCTCCTCGTGTGTTCCGCCTCCTGGCGGCAGGCGCCCTCTGGGACCTCCCTGAGGGCCGTATCAATCCTGCGCCAGGCCAAGGGTCCATCTCCAGCACAACAATGATAACAGAATACCTCACCTTGGTCACACAAGCAAAACACAGTCAGATCCTCACCAAATGCAAAATAAAGAGTCCATAAAGTATAAATAGAAACATGAAGACAAACATTGAACTGGAAACTAACAAGCCAGACTCTGTTTAAAATATTTCAAAACAGCACATATAATAAACAACCACCACTAATTAATAAGAATCAAAATATGCCTTGCTCGCCATACCTGGGAACTTTTGATTTTCAGTCATCCAGAGATTGTCTTTCATTGATGAAGGGCAAGGATAGAGCACAAAATTTCTCCTCTCTTTCACATACATTCATGCTTCCACATACACAGACACCTCCAAACATGCATGCTTACACACACATGCTTTCACATACTCACACACATACACACAAGCTTTCACATTTGAGCAGTAGAGTAAGCTGAGCACTAGCAGAACTTTTGATAACTGTACCTCCTTCTCTCCCCCCCCCCCACCACAGGAAGAGGAAGTTGTGTTGCGTTGGCCATGGAGGCGGGAAGTACGAGGTCCAAGCGCAACAGCACACACACACACACATGCTTTCCCATACACACACAGACAAGCACGGTTTCACACACACACACACACACACACACACTCTCAAGCTCTTCCTCCCTCCCTCCTCCCAGAACACAGAACACATAAGCAGCAGCCTCCTTGAGCAGGCTTACATTCCCGCCGCTGCCTCTATCTATCTCGCTCTCTCTCTCCTGTTTGTAGCTGTGCAAGCCCAGCCGAAGCTGCTCCTGTTCACTGTTCCTCTCTCTTCCTTCTGCTGCTGCGTGCACCCAACCAAAGCTCCTCCTCTCTGAGACTGCCTGTGCCGCCGCCGTTGCTCCTGCTTCTCTTTGGTCGCGAAGTTTGGCTGACGCTGCTCCACCCCAGGATGCCTTCCTTCCAGTCTGCGGGGACCAACAATTCTCTTCCTGCTCCTTTGTGCATTGTGATTGGACCTCCTTCTTCCCGCCCCCATGGCACCAAGTAACACCACTTCCTCTTCTGGCCATGAGGGTGGGAAGAGCCTCACCTCGGTGGTGGGAAAAGTAATGGAGTCGCTATTGAAAGAAAGAATAGTGAACTATCTACAGTCAGGAGAATTGCTGTACCAGAGGCAGCATGGATTCACCAGGGGAAGATCCTGTCAGACAAATCTGATTGACTTTTTTTGACTGGGTAACCAAGGAATTGGAACGAGGAAGAGCGCTCGATGTCATCTACTTGGACTTCAGCAAAACTTTTGACATGGTCCTGCACAGGAGACTGGTGAATAAAATGAGAAACTTAGGAGTGAGTGCCTGGATTACAAACTGGTTGACGGGCAGAAGACAATGTGTAGTGGTGAATGGAACTTACTCTGAAGAGAGAGCTGTTTTGAGCGGAGTGCCGCAGGGATGGGTGTTGGGACTGGTCCTGTTCAATACCTTTGTAAGCGACACTGCGGATGGGATAGAAGGTAAGGTTTGTCTTTTTGTGGATGACACTAAGATCTGCAACAGAGTGGACACGCCGGAAGGAGTGGAGAGAATGAGACGGGATCTAAGGAAACTGGAAGAGTGGTCGAAGATATGGCAGCTGAAATTCAACGCCAAGAAGTGCACAGTCATGCATATAGGGTGTGGAAATCTGAAAGAACTGTATTCGATGGGGGGAGAAGGGCTGATGTGCATGGAACAGGAGAGAGACCTGGGGGTGATAGTGTCTAATGATCTGAAGTCGGCGAAACAATGTGACAAGGCGATAGCTAAAGCCAGAAGAATGCTGGGCTGCATAGAGAGAAGAATATCAAGTAAGAAAAGGCATGTGATTATCCCTTTGTACAGGTCCTTGGTGAGGCCTCATCTGGAGTACTGTGTTCAATTCTGGAGACCGTATCTCCGAAGGGACAAAGACAGGATGGAGGCGGTACAGAGAAGGGCGACCAAAAAGGTGGAGGGTCTTCATCAAATGACTTATGAGGAGAGATTGAAGAATCTAAAACACCCTGGAGGAAAGGAGGAGCAGAGGTGATATGATACAGACTTTCAGATACTTGAAAGGTTTTAATGATCCAAAGACAACGATAAACCTTTTCCGTTGCAAAAAAATCAGCAGAACCAGGGGTCACGATTTAAAACTCCAGGGAGGAAGACTCAGAACCAATGTCAGGAAGTATTTCTTCACGGAGAGGGTGGTGGATGCCTGGAACGCCCTTCCTGAGGAAGTGGTGAAGACCAAAACTGTGAAGGATTTCAAAGAGGCGTGGGATAAATACTGTGGATCCATAAAGTATAGAGGATGTGATTGAAGTGAAGAGGCATGGGGTCGGCTTGCGGGAATGACGGCTACTACCTGGAGATTAATATCCTAATTAAATAAACATACACACAGTTAATGCGACTCCAACATTGCTCTATGCTTCAACGGCAAGAGGAAATGTGAAAAAAAAAGGATTTGCATCCACAAAAAAACAGGGGAGTAGCTTGCTTGATACGACGGTTACTACCCCAAACCAAATTAGCCTGATACTTCACTTTCAATGCATATCCAGCATAGCTCTCTGCTTCAACGGCAGGGGGAATGATGAAAAGATTATTTATATATGGACAACAACCAGCAAGGACTGAGTTGCACAGGCTGGATAAACATGCTTGGGAGTAGCTTGCTATGACGGCAGTTACTACCCCTAAACAATTAGCTAGATACTTCACTTAGATGCAGCTCCAGCACTGATACTTCACTTAGATGCAGCTCCAGCACTGCTAACTACATTGATGGCGGGGGTGGAAGGGAAATAGATCGATGATGGGGGTGGAAGGGATGGCGGGGTGGAAGGGAAATAGAACAAAAGTCACTTACAAGGAACAAGAGAAACAGATAAGTATGGGGAAAAAAAAGTGAAAGCTTGCTGGGCAGACTGGATGGACCGTTTGGTCTTCTTCTGCCGTCATTTCTATGTTTCTATGTTTCAGTTACCAAAATTCCTGCCTGCAGTCGCCAGTGCTCCTGCATCCCTAACCCCGGGCAGCAGGAGATGATGTCAGGAAAAGCGCGACTCCTGCTGCCCGGGGATTGGGATGTGTGTTTCCTCTGAGTGGATTGGGCAGGAGTTTGCTTTATCCCTGCCCAATCCGATATTTGACTTTGGAGGCAGGGTGAGGTGGCGGCTGCAGTAGAGGAGTTTTGGAGGGGTACTTTTTGCCACTTTGCAGTAGAAGAGGACCAGAACTCATCTGCATACTGCTCCCAGCATCCCCCGGGAGAGGACTCCAGATGATCTCTTTCCTTTCTTCTTCAAAGCATCATCCCTAGGAAATTATAGATGAAGTAAATATATGCAGGTTTAAGATAGGAGTTGAGAAAAAGAATCAGAAGTGGAGAGTGAGAGATGAGAAGGGAGATTGAAAGAAAAGAAGCTGAGAAGTAAATGTACAGTGAATGAGGTTGTACAAGGTGATATGGCAGACAAAAAGACTGAAAAGGAGTTTGAGAGAACGAAGGCAGGTGGAGGTTAATAAAAATGGAAGAGGAGATTATAGATTTGCTACAAAGCTAGGAATGGGGCAGGAGAAAAAGTTGGTGGGTAGTGTTATCCCAGAATAAGATGAATAAAACAGGATGGGAGATAAAAGAAAACGACTTTCCACTAGCAAATTGTTCATTCTGCTCTGACCTGAGGATAATTGTGTTAGCTCTTGAAAGCTAGCCAAGAAATATATTAAGATACTCCAATAAAAAGTTATCACCTTGTCTATTTTTTTTCTGTTTTTGTTTGTTTGTTTGTTAACCTTTGTATCTGAGTATTAAGTAGAGGTCAACAAACCTGAAAAGGTTTCGGGCTCTTATTTTTAAAGACTCCTGAACATGAGCAGGATCTGATTTTTTTTAACACACGTGCATAAAGTGTGGCAGTGTGCCTCACACAATCGCCTTTCCTGGACCCAAAAAATGAATGGAGCAAGAGTCTGCGCCAGTAAATTGTGATACAAAGGTATATCCAAAAGAGGGGCTGAGATGATGCTAATGTTTCTCACTTTAATTGAATTTTTGTAACACTTTCAGCCCCAACACCTGGCGTGCTGATGCAGAAATAGGGGAGTGCTTACCCCTCATCTGCTGCATTTCTGGGTCACATGCCTCACTTCTTCCAGCCCTAAGCATCTTCCCTTTCCAGAAGTAAAAATATATGTGTAACCCCCCCTTCTAACAGGGTGCATGAAATGACGGGAGGAATTCCCTATTTGTGGAAGGGTCTTTCTCCCATCTTTATTTAGTGGGCACAAAATGTTGGCCATGCAGATGTTTAAGTGGAGCTGAATAGAGGCAGCAGGGCAACTCTCGACTCTTCTATTGACTGGAAAGAGGGGATGCCACCCCTCCATGAACTCCAGCCCCATGCTATTCCTTTAGTGCTGGCAGACACCACTCCCAAATAATCGCCTCTTAAAACGTTATTCCCGGGCTTTCCAGCCAGCAGCTATGTACATTGTGATAGTGCATAAAACTGTCAATACTGAATAATGAGAATTCATGGGATACAACTGTCAGCAGTAAAATCTCTTTCCAACCCGTAATGCATGGCACTGCCTGACTTAACGTACTAATTCCTCAGTCTTCACTTGAAAATCAGTTAGTAGGGATGTGAATCGTGTCCTCGATCGTCTTAACGATCGATTTCGGCTGGGAGGGGGAGGGAATCGTATTGTTGCCGTTTGGGGGGGTAAAATATCGTGAAAAATTGTGAAAAATCTAAAAATCGCAAAACCGGCACATTAAAACCCCCTAAAACCCACCCCCGACCCTTTAAATTAAATCCCCCACCCTCCCGAACCCCCCCCAAATGACTTAAATAACCTGCGGGTCCAGCGGCGGTCCGGAACGGCAGCGGTCCGGAACGGGCTCCTGCTCCTGCATCTTGTTGTCTTCAGCCGGCGCCATTTTCCAAAATGGCGCCGAAAAATGGCGGCGGCCATAGACGAACACGATTGGACGGCAGGAGGTCCTTCCGGACCCCCGCTGGACTTTTGGCAAGTCTCGTGGGGGTCAGGAGGCCCCCCACAAGCTGGCCAAAAGTTCCTGGAGGTCCAGCGGGGGTCAGGGAGCGATTTCCCGCCGCAAATCGTTTTCGTACGGAAAATGGCGCCGGCAGGAGATCGACTGCAGGAGGTCGTTCAGCGAGGGTTCCGGCGCCTCGCTGAACAACCTCCTGCAGTCGATCTCCTGCCGGCGCCATTTTCCGTACGAAAACGATTCGCGGCGGGAAATCGCTCCCTGACCCCCGCTGGACCTCCAGGAACTTTTGGCCAGCTTGTGGGGGGCCTCCTGACCCCCACGAGACTTGCCAAAAGTCCAGCGGGGGTCTGGAAGGACCTCCTGCCGTCCAATCGTGTTCGTCTATGGCTGCCGCCATTTTTCGGCGCCATTTTGGAAAATGGCGCCGGCTGAAGACAACAAGATTCAGGAGCAGGAGCCCGTTCCGGACCGCTGCCGTTCCGGACCGCCGCTGGACCCGCAGGTTATTTAAGTCATTTGGGGGGGGGGTTCGGGAGGGTGGGAGATTTAATTTAAAGGGTCGGGGGTGGGTTTTAGGGGGTTTTAGTGTGCCGGCTCACGATTCTAACGATTTATAACGATAAATCGTTAGAATCTCTATTGTATTGTGTTCCATAACGGTTTAAGACGATATTAAAATTATCGGACGATAATTTTAATCGTCCTAAAACGATTCACATCCCTATCAGTTAGAACTCCCAAGATCACTATTTATTTACCATGAATATATGCAGATCCCTCGGTTTCCTGCGGCAGATTTCTCAAGATTCTGCAGCAAGAGTTAGCAAATTCTGTGGCAGATTTTTCAAAATGATGTGGAAATTATATGGCAAATTTGCATAATGTTGCATATATTTGCATTTTTTTAAACTTTATAAAAATAAAATCATTTTCTGTCATTTCTGTGTTCCAGTTCATTTATTTAGTTCTTTATTAGAAGAAAAGGGTTCTTAGTGATGAGGGCTGGGGAGGAAGGAGGGGAACGGATCTGGGAAGGGGGAGAGAGGAGACGTCAGACAAGGGAAAGGAGATTTCAGAGGGCAGAAATGAAAAAGGAATCTTAGGTAGGAGGGGTAGAGGGGTAAGGATGGAGGACGATAGAAGCACAAAGGAAGGGAGGAGAGGGGAGTCATGGAGGATAAGGAAAGGGAAGGAGAAGAGGGGAGGGAGAAGGTGGGAAGAAAGGGAGTATTGTGGATAGAGGTGGAAGAGAAGGAGAGAAGACCAGGATGAAGAAGAGGATGGGGTGGAGGAGGAGGGGGAGGTGATGAGGTGGGGAGGAAATGAAGCCACAGCTTCCCAATCGCACCCCCTATCCTCTTTCCCTTACAATCCCTTCAAAGCCCCATTTGATCCCCTCACACCCCGAAAGCCCTTCCAGTCCCCTCATTCACATCCTTCACCCCCACCTCCAGTCTTCTTGCGCCACTTGCACACATTGTGACCCCCTCATTGTCACTCTCCGCACCGATTCCAATCTCCCCGCTCATGCCGCTGTCGCCTCCCTCACTTTCACAATGCCACTCTCTCCTATGCTCCCACAATCTCTCTGTCACTTTCTTCTCTCACTCACTCTTTCCCCCAGCCCCCAAATCCCCTCACTCAATAGTTTTTGTTCATTTACCTGCTGGTGCAGCCAGAGGAGATAAAACATGAAGGAGTGGGGATCAAAACAAAATAAATCAATGAATGCAATGCAAATAAATATATTAATCAATAAATAAATCGATATGAGTGTTCAATACAAACATTTAATTTGAATGAGATATATAAATGAATGATATATATATGGTATATAAATCTAGAAAACTTGAAAAATGTACATCAATAAATAAGAATAATAAAAGAGGAGAAACCATATTAAATAAAACCCGACATGGCCATGTTTCAGTGCATCTGCCTGCAAATAGTGTGCACTATTTCTGAAAAGTGAAATTTAAATGGCAAGTTTGAAGTGTCAGAGGAATATTGTGCCGAAACCCTGTGGAGCACAATAGATGGAGACTTGTGAACTCTGCCAAGTGGAAACCACAGCCTATACATCTTTGGTTCTTTTTAAATGAAGAACTGTTGAAAGAATAAAAGTATTAAAAGGGTCACATTCGATACTCGCCCCGTAAGAAAGAGGGTTAAATATGATTCACCAAGCATTTAAGCTGTCAAGCGAGGGGAACAGGTTAACAAGAGCAAAGAACTCCCTGCCTTACAGACATCAAAATTATTACAGCAGTAGAGAGCACAGCTCAGCAAAGAATGCCACTTTCCCAAGAATAATATATATATATATATACAGTATATGCACTCTCAGACTGATACAAACGACTTATGTGAGTGGAGAAGGCAGATCCGTCATTATCAGTTTCTCTGGAATCTGTATTTCAAGGATGCAGCCAAACAGATAATTCACAAAGCCAATTTAACGTTGCTTTAGTAGGTGTGAATATTGTAATAATGGCCTCCCTGCTGCTGCCTGTGGGGTGATATCTGTTGACTTGCCTGCCCTTTTCTCCATATCCTGCATAATATTGTAATAGGTGACAGCAGAAAAGGGCCAATGGCCCATCCAGTCCTGTCCACACTGCCAGGGACACATCCCAGCTGTCAGCGGTACAGTGCGACTGCTTCTCAAAAATCTTTGACATCTTCCTCATCTGTATTCTATCACCTTGGCCAGATAAGCGTGCAGAATCCCTTACTTAAAGGAGAATTTTAAAAGCCTGACGCGTGAATATGTCAGGCTCGCACGCACCGAGCGGATTTTAAAATCTGCCAAGATATGCGCGTATCTTCAAGAGCACAAATAACTCAGACGTTTCCAAAAAGGGGCAAGGAATGGGCGTGGTCTGGGCAGGACAGGGGCATTTCAGGGTGGGAACCTGAGCTAGGTGCCTAGATACTTACGTGAGCCAGCGTGCGCCAAGCCCCCTAGCTGCGTAACTTTACTTCTGCTATGGATGACATGTACATTTTTTAAAAAATAAAGAAAACTAGACAGATCTGTGGGATTTTAAGGGTCAGGGCTAACTGTGGGGGGGAATGAAGGCTATTAAACTAGGGGGGAGGTTTGGAGGACCTATCTCTTAACGGGGCGAACTGGGGATGAACTGGTAAACCTGGAAATAACGTCGGTGCGCACCCCTTTTTAAAATCCTCCAATTTATGCGGCAGAAGCTGCATTTGCACGCAGAGGCACACGTCCACTTAAAAGTTTGCACATGTGCGGGCACGGCCAGGCTATTTTAGAATATGCGCGCCCTAGGCGCAGGCAGACGCGCACGTGCATATGTGTGCCCGCACGCCGGTTTGAAAGTTACCATCCCTATTCCCACCCAGCACCACCTCCCTTACCATATTTACCCATAAAGTTTTAAAATAATCTAATGTGGCACCGGTCCTCACTTGCTGGCTCCCATTACTTGCTGCAGCCCTGATGCTTGTGAAGTGAGTTTTCCATGTTCTATTTATGTATGTATTTATTTAAAAAATGTATGCCCCTTCTTTCTAAAAAAAAAACCCAAAAAAAAACAACAACAGTGAAGGAGGCTGATGAATGTTGCATAGTAACAATAACATAATGTATACATTTAAAAGCCCAGCGTACGCATCAATTAGGGGATGTGTGAATAAATCAGGCTCGTGCACGTCGACCGTATTTTAAAAAGCACCCAGATGCATGCATAAAACCCGCTGCGTGCACATATGAAAAGTTTCCAAAAAGAGGCGGGGCGGGTCTGTGTTCTGACCAGGGCATAGGCTTTACGAGGCCTGGCCAAGAGATGCGCACGCAAAGACTTATGCACCCCGGCGCACGCCGAGGTCCCGTGCCGCATAACTTTACATCTGCTATGGATGAAGTGTGAGTTATAAAATAAAATAAATCGAGCCATTTATGAGGGGTTTAAAGGGTCTGGGGCATCTGGGGAGAGTGTAGGCTATCAAACCAAGGGGGTTGGAGGACCTAGCTGTTAACTGGGTGAACTGATGGATGAACTGGTAAACTGGGAATGGTGTGGGCACGTGCCCCCTTTTAAAATCCCCTGATTTACGCAGTAGAAGCGGGATTTGCGCGCCCACTTAAAATTTGGCGCACGTGGGCGCGCAGCAAGGCTAGTTTATGACGCGCACGCGTATACATGTGCAACTAGTAAAATGGCCGCATCCCCGGGCACGAGCTGGCACACACATGCCAATGTGCACCCGCTCGCTGGTTTGAAAGGTACCGTCCCTATATACCACAGTTACCTCCGGTAAAACAACTACCACAGTATCAAATTTAAAACTAATTGTGATATTAGTTCCCATAACAAACTTGTATGTATTACTCTAAGTCATCACAGTCAGCTAATTCTAATTTAAAAAAAAAAAATTTCAATAAAAGTAAAAAAAATTGGATTTTTTCTTCACAGTTAAAATAACCAAGTTTTTAATTTATATTTCAAGATGAGAAGGCCATTAGCCAACCAAATATCAAGCAGTAATGAATTCCAAAAATGTGGCATATCACAAAGAGAAGAATTTTCTAGCTAGCTTAGTAGATTTCAACTTCTGTAAATAAGATAGGTGTAATAGATTTTAATTTGAGAGCGTAAAAACTGATGTTCATATTTCAACAGCTTAGATCTCAAATACTGTGGGCCCATTTTAAACATTAAGACCGAAGCATTAAATAAAATTCTGGATTCTATTGGCAGCCAGTACAATCTGCCGATACAGGAGAGAGAGGTCATCTCTCCACTTGAGGCCCCTAAGAAGACATGAAGCAGAATTTTGAAAAAAACGTGGTTTCTTCAGACTTTTTTTTTTAGTAGACCTAAATACAACCAATAACAATAATCAAGACATGCACTCAAAGTCACATGAATGATTCTATAGAAACTACTTTGATCAATAAAAGGGCGAAGCAATCAAAGTTGCCTAAGATGAAAATGGCAATTTCACACAAACAACACATCCACCTGAGGTTCCACAGTCAAACCTCTATCAATTACTACACTTAGGCATGGATTTTCTAAGGTAGCAGACCTTAGAAAATCCAGCGGTAACGGGGGGGGGGGGCAAAGCAGGGGACAGGCCTGCGAAAGCTGGCAGCCATCGCACCACTGCGGTGCGCTGGCTGCCGGCTTTCGCACCGAATAACTACACCATAAAAGGTATAGTTATTCAGCGCGAAACTGGTGGTGATAAGGGTACTTACCTTTCGCCGCCAGCGATGTCACCGCAGCGTCGGCCCCGGTGCTGCCCCGACTCCTCCTCTTCCGGGGCCGACTCCACCCCCATTTAGTGATCGCACGTGAAAAGTCCCTTTTCGCGTGGGATCGCTTTTGAAAATGACCCCCTTAGGCTCTTAACCTGATCATTCATCACAAGCGGCTGGTTATTCAACTCTAAAGCTGGTTTGGAAAAACTGCATCTCAGCCTTTCTAACCCACAAAGCCTCGGTTTTCATTGGGTTTAATTTCAATTTGATTTCCATCATCCAGTTTGAAATTGAATTTAAACAGTTACTTAATCTTTCCAAAATCACAGCCCTGTCCTTGTACAGAGGATCATATAGCTGGATATCATCCATCAAAACAAAGTAGTTAGTACCGTACTCCTTGATCACACAATGTCAGTGGCTGCATATATATGTTGAAGGCAAAGGCGAGAGCAGAAAACCCTGAGAGACCCTGCAGGAAAGTGGATAAAGCAAAGAAATACTGCGATCTCTATTCGCAAACTAAGATCTACCAATAGTAAAAGAGGACAGCCAATGTAAAACCCCTTCATGAATCCCTGCTATAAAACAACTGTTTGATTAAAACCTGATAGTTGACAGTGTTGAATGCAGCACTGAGATCCAAAAGGATTAGTACTGCATTCGAACCCCCCATCGAGCACCAGCCTGAAATCATCAATCACAGCAGTCAGTACAGATTTGGTGCTGTGGAACTATCTGAACGCAGCCTGATACTGAACTAAGAAAACAAGCTTTTCCCAAAATTCCTACAGCTGAATCATTGCTCTTTTCTCACTAACCTTAGCAATTTAAGGCAGATTAGACACTGGATGGAAATTCTGCAAACCCCTATTTTTTTTTGGCTATTTTAATAATGGAATTATTGCAGCTCCCTTTAACTGAGGTGGCAAGTTCTCTACACGAGATATTAATAATCAATCTCACTACTTCAATACAAATGTTACTACCACCCTGTACCAAATAAGAGGGACATAAATCAAGTCATGAGATTATAGGGTTTAAGCTGCTAAATATAGCTGTACCTCTTCACCACTTACCTCTGCAAATGCTGATAGACATCCATTACCCAACACCATCTATTTGTCAATTCTTGAGTTCACCACCTCACTACAAAGGAAAGCTCTCTGAATTTTCAGGACCTTATTTAAAAAAAAAAAAAACCAAAAAAAAAACCTAGCAAAATTTTTACTATATAAACTTTCATTAACAGCTGACTCGGGTCCCACTGATGAATATTTGAGACCCTTCAGGATCTTAAAAATAGCCTTGTTTGGATTACAAGCTTCTGTAATAGCTGATGAAAAATAGCCTCCCTTAGCTTCAGCAATAGCTACTTTATAGCTCTTCAGATAAGTAGGATAATTTATCTTCCTCTCACAAGGACCTTTGACAGGTCCTGACTAGAAGCCGTCCTTTCAGCTTCACAGAGCGAAGTTCCTTTCAAAACCATGAGGCTGAAAACCTGTCTCTATTCCAAGGCAACTCTGGGCTCAGTTTATCTAGTGCACAATGCCAAATAGCCACTTGGTCATCTAAGCTCTTACCATCTAAAACTACTGATAATTCAGAGAGTACATTCCAAAAATTGCTGGCCTCCAGGTCCCACAAATTTATGATATTTTGGGGGGGAATAACTGTTATATTCCCTAGCTCACAGCTCCCTAAGGAGTAAATTAGCAATGGGGTTTCGCATGTAAGTAGCATGCACTCACGGATACGCTTTATAAACATCAAGAGTAAGCGCATGTTTTCCATTTCGTGTTATATTTTACTGATGGAGAAAAGGGGCAAGCAAGAGATATTCCAGGGTGGGGTTAAGAAGTATGTGCAGTACTTGCTATTTTGTAAGAGATACATGCGTATACATTACTGAACTTATTTGTACACTTTTACACCTGCTAATTGATTGGGGCAAGTACACTCAGACTTGTGTGCAATTTTAGGGTAGGAGATCTGGGTGACTTGACGGGGGTTCAGGATGAAGTGCTAGAGGGTCGAGGTGAACTGGAGCCAGGTTGGGTGAATTGGCAGAGGTATTGGTGAACGTATGATTTCAATATGTGCACAAGTAATTTCTTTTTTTTTTTTTAATTCTTTATTTATGATTATATAACATCTTACAAGAAAATATAATTTGCTACTTTACAAACCAAAAAAGGTTCTTCTACTTCTTATTATACCCAGGAAATTATAATAAAATAAAGTAACAAAGAAACAATAAGCATTAAGCTCTCATACACCATAATCGTATTATCCTAATTTTACAGGCATGTAATGAGGGAGTCAAGATATAATGAGAACAATCCATTAACAAAGAAATAAAAAGTAAAAGGCAAATCCAGGAGGTCATGTAACATTACTTATTATCCTGAGCTTACTGGGGGTCATTAACCTCTGATCTATAATTATCTAGAAAATAACGTAATTGAGAAACCTCAAAAAATACATAACGATTGTTGTTAATATTTAAAACACATTTGCATGGAAATCTGATGGAAATTCTAGCTCCTAATTGTCTTGCCTCTTGACATAATTCAAGCATTTTCTTTCTACGAGTTTGCGTAACCTTTGTAAGGTCCGGATAGACCCAAATTTTTTGTCCCATATACAATTTTTGCCTGTTACGCAAAAACAACTTCAAATATAATCTCTATCCATAGAGAACACAAAGGAAACCAATAAAGTTCCACAATAGTCTATTTGTTCCTCTGATGAGGTTTCCAAAAATGCTGTAAGCTCTAATTCATTCCTCTGGGGTAAATTGACCGCTGGAGACTGCTCCTGCATATTCTTATTATTATGACCCAAAGTACAGCTTGAAAAGGAGAAACAATCACAATGCGAGAATTCAGCTGTGAAAAGAGACTCTTTGAAAAGTGTATGGCACAACCATCATAAATAGCCTCAGAATGCTTGTGGCTTATATTATGAAGCCCATGATGCTCTGGGCTTGTCTAATCATAGGTTGCGAGAACACTTGTTGTGCACCAAACGGGGCTACATGTAGTGCAGACACTCTAAAAATTCAATAATTAGTGTGTGCACTTATCTTGATCCACGTGAAGTCAGATGGCAAACAGTCCTGAAGTGCTTCCTCCCGACACCACAGTGTTTCGGAGTCTATTACTCCTTCTTCAGGGACCTTCAGGGGAAAATGAGCCATCTGTATAATTTCGATGTTATTCGGTCAGTCCTTTGATTAGATGAACAGCATTTGCTTGTGCGGTGCACCGTCAAAAATGCAGCCTGCCAGCGTTCTGTTTACCAACTGATGAACACTGCCAGAATGCTGGCAGGCTGCATTTTTGACGGTGCACCGCACAAGCAAATGCTGTTCATCTAATCAAAGGACTGACCGAATAACATCGAAATTATACAGATGGCTCATTTTCCCCTGAAGGTCCCTGAAGAAGGAGTAATAGACTCCGAAACACTGTGGTGTCGGGAGGAAGCACTTCAGGACTGTTTGCCATCTGACTTCACGTGGATCAAGATAAGTGCACACACTAATTATTGAATTTTTAGAGTGTCTGCACTACATGTAGCCCCGTTTGGTGCACAACAAGTGTTCTCGCAACCTATGATTAGACAAGCCCAGAGCATCATGGGCTTCATAATATAAGCCACAAGCATTCTGAGGCTATTTATGATGGTTGTGCCATACACTTTTCAAAGAGTCTCTTTTCACAGCTGAATTCTCGCATTGTGATTGTTTCTCCTTTTCAAGCTGTACTTTGGGTCATAATAATAAGAATATGCAGGAGCAGTTATTTATAGACATTGCCACTAGAGACGTGCATTCGTTTATCACGAATTAGGCAATTTCAACAAAACTGATTTTCCCCTAACTACGAGGAAAATTAGTTTTTCAGGTTTGTACGGGGGGAGGGGCACATTTTATTTTTTTAAATATAAAACCACCCAAGCATTAAAATTTACTGTAATACAACCCCCCGCCCCACCACCATCCCAATCACTCCCCAAGACTTACTAACATCCCTGGTGGTCCAGCGGGGTCCCGCGAGGGATTCCTTCCTCCGTGCCGTTGGGCTTTCAGGCCTGCCTCGCATCAAAATGGCGCCGATAGCCTTTTACCTACTATGTCACAGGGGCTACTGGTGCCATTGGTCAGCCCCTGTTACATGGTAGGAGCAATGGATGGCCGGCGTCATCTTGTGCTCCTACCATGTGACAGGGGCAGCCGACTCAAAAAACGACCCAGTAGAAAAAAACGAAGCTCATCTCTAATTGCCACCATGGTGAGCACTTGTGTGTGGGCTGCCTTCTGGTCACATATGGCCTGGATCTGCCCGTTGACAGCCATCCTGAGGTGCATTAGCTCTGCCTGCATGTGGTGCAAGTGGACACCATGGATCCTTTCCAGCTGGTCCAGATGCTCCTGCATTGATGCCTCGCTAAATGCTGGTGGTAGTGCCGGAGCTGGTTGCGGAGCTCCCCATTGCATCTCACGCCGTTGCACATTGAGATTGCCTCAGTGATGGTGCGCCAGATCTGGCCCTCGGCTGCTCTCGAGGTCTTGGCCGCATGGTTGCCGAACAGCATGGCATAATTTTCTAGGACCTCAGCGATAATTATTTCATTGTCCTCCGGGCTGAACTTCAATGTCCTGAGACAAACGCACCCTGCTGCTTGGCTGCCTGCAGCAGGTGCTACTTCTGCTTCTAGAGAGGAGTTCTCCCTATCCTCACTCTCCCTCCTACTCCTTTCTCCCCTTCTTCCCTCCCCCCCTTCTGCACCTGCCCTACCGACTCCCCTCCTCCTGCCTTCTCTGTATATCCCTAGCCTTTCGTCTTCTCCTACTGGACTCATCTGCCTATCCATTTCCCCCTCCCTATCTCTACTGCTGTCCCTGTCCCTACTCCTCCTCCTTCACCTAGCACCCCTGCCCTCATCCTCCCTCCTCCTCTCCTCTTTCCTCCCCCTCCTCTCATGTCTCTCCTCTTCTCTCTCCCCTACCTCTCATGCTCCATCCTCTCTACTCAACACCACCACACATCACCACTTCTCCTCTGCCTCACCACTCCTCTTCACCACTCCTCACCTCACCCAAGCACAAAGACAGTCAGACAAGCAAGACAAACTAACAAAAACTTTCACACACACAGATCAAGACAATAGACCAAGAGAAAGGGAAACAGATAAGAAACTAGAGATATGATTCGGCTGAACCTTTTGGTTCGGCCTTTGTTATCAGCCCGCCGCGGGGAAATTTCGTTTTCCCGTGGTTCGGGTTGATTTTTTTCGGCTGCTCCGGAAAAAAACCCCCCAAACCCACCCCAACCCTTCAAATTCAATTAACTACAACCCCCCCACCCTCCCGACCCTCCAAAAACTTGCCGAAAGTCCCTGGTGGTCCAGCGGGGGTCCCGGGAGCAATCTCCCGCTGTCGGGCCATTGACTGATAGTAATCAAAATGGCGCCAGTGGCCTTTTGCCCTTACCATATGACAGGGGCTATCAGAGCCATTGGCCGGCCTCAGTCACATAGTAGGGGAAATGGACAGCCAGTGCCATCTTAAAAAATGGCGCGAGCCATCCATTGCTCTAGCATGTGATAGGGGCCGACCAATGGCACCGGTAGCCCCTGTCACATGGTAAGGTTTAACGTTTGTTTATTTTTTTTTACCGTCATATCGGTAGAACCATCAAACAATAAATTAAAGCATGAAAATACAATTAATAAAATGATCAATACATAAAACAAGTAATAAAATAAAGTAATCCATGATCAATGAAGCATCGTAAAATCATAAATACTTAAAATTAAACATTAAAATTAATAAAGTGCAGGAAGATAAAATGATAAAACAAACAAAATAACATGGTAAGGGCAAAGAGCCACTGGCGCCATTTTGATTACTGGCAGTCGATGGCCCGAGAGGGGGAGATTGCTCCCGGGACCTCGTTGGACCACCAGGGACTTTCGGCAAGTCTTGAGGGGTCGGGATGGTGGGGGTTTGCAATTAATTAAATTTAATGGAGTGGGGTGGGTTTGGGGGTTTGTTTTTTTTAATGTGCCCTTTCTTCCCCCCCCCCCCCCAAAAAAAAACGATAAGAAAACCACATGAAATTTCGTGGGTTTTCCTTTCGTTTCATCAGCCCCCGAACTGCAACGAAATAGGAAATATCGTCTTTATTTCCTATTTTGTTGCAAACGAATGCACATCCCTATAAGAAACAAGCCACAGGACACCTCACTCAGAAATCACTAAATACCTCCAACCAGCTACCAACTACCACCAACTCACCTACTCTCCTCTCCTCTCTGCAAACAACTGACACAACCTCAAAGAGCCGGTATATATAAACTAGAAAAATAGCGCACCATGCACTAAGCAACACATGCCACATAAAATGACGTGCGACATGCTGATGCAGTGCATCACGCATAAATTGCCTATGCAATGTTGTAGACAGGGAACTAGCCTAAGCACTCCCTTTTTTTTTTTTTATCACGGGTGTTATTTCTGCTATATTTATAGCAATTTGATGAATCTAGGCCTAAGTCTGTACCTGAGACAATAGAGGATGAAGCGACTTGTTCAAGGAGAAGCAGTGGGATTTGAACTCTTTCTTCCCTTCTTTGCAACTTGACTGCTCTAACCACTAGGCATTCTCCACTCCATATGTTGCTGTAAATAATATTTTTACTTCAGAAGATTGTATTTTGAGTCTCCTTTTCTATATAAAATCTGTTTATTTTTATTTATTTAAAATCTTATGGTCCACAAATCCATAAAGGGGTAGATTTTCAAAAACCGCGAACAGGCGTACTTTTGTTGGTGCTCCAGGCGCAAACAAAAGTACGCTGGATTTCAGTAGATACGCGCGTAGCCGCACGTATCCGCTGAAATCCGGGATCGGCGCGCGCAAGGCTATCGATTTCGTATAGCCGGCGCGCGCCGAGCCGCGCAGCCTACCCCCGTTCCCTCCGAGGCAGCTCCGAAATCGGAGCGGCCTCGAAGGGAACTTTCTTTTGCCATCCCCTCACCTTCCCCTCCCTTCCCCTACCTAACCCACCCGCCCGGCCCTGTCTAAACCCCCCCCTTACCTTTGTTGGGGGATTTACGCCTCCCGGAGGGAGAAGTAAATCCCCGCGCGCCAGCGGGCCGCTAGCGCGCCGGGACGCGATCTGGGGGCGGGTCCGGAGGGCGCGGCCACGCCCCCGGGCCGCCCCGGGCCGTAGCCACGCCCCCGGGCCCGCCCCTGGAACGCTCCCGACACGCCCCGAAAACGCCGCGCGGTTCGGGCCCGCCCCCCGACACGCCCCCTCTGAAAACCCCGGGACTTACGCGAGTCCCGGGGCTCTGCGCGCGCCGGTAGGCCTATGTAAAATAGGCTTACCGGCGCGCAGGGCCCTGCTCGCCTAAATCCGCCCGGATTTGGGCGGATTTAGGCGAGCAGGGCTCTGAAAATCCGCCCCAAAGTGTCCAACACAGATTACAACAAACACACAAAAAAATAATTGAAACATATATAAAATAGAATTAAAATATCATATACACTTCATAAACCAAATACATTGCTGCTGTTATATATGTTACTTTTCTGGAAATGCATTTGAAAAGAAATAAACCTTTAATTAGTTATGAAACTTCAAATAATCTTTCTCATTCCTTAATTCATGGGGCAACTCATTCCACCGTATCAGGCCGATGACAGAGAAGACCATGATGCACGAGATGGTACATACCAGGTAAGCTTATCAGTAAGGCAAAAGGATTTCTGATAAATGGCCTCATGTACCAGGGTACAAATGCATCATTTCTGTGTGTGGAGAGGCTTGGGCTGTGGCAGTGCAAGGCTGCAAGGTTTGCCTATGGTGCCTAACACCCTTGCACCAGCCCTGGCTGCACTTGCTCCACGTGGGAAAGCAGGATTCCGTCTGGAGCTGTGCTGCTTTGTATCAGTAGCTGTCCTAGGTCTCGGCCAAGGCTTAATTTTCTTTCAAGTCTCAGAGGAATAGCATGGACCATTTCTGATACATCTCCCCTGGAGAAGGAAGGCATACCTGAGAACTTTTGATTTCCAGTCGCCCTGAGGTTGTTATGAATTGGCAGGGGTGGGTGGGGGAATTTTAAAATGGGTGCACGCCGATGCCATTCTCAGTTATACCAGGTCGGTCCCAATTCGCCCAGTTAAGAGATAGGTCTTAGGTCTCCCCTGGTTTGATAGCCTTCACTCCCCCCAATTAGCCTCGACCCTTAAAATCCCGCAGATCTGGCTAGTTTTCTTTAAATTTTAACTTACATGGCATCCATAGCAGAAGTAAAGGGGGCCTCAGGGCGCGCTAGGTCCCATCAGTTTTTAAGTGCACATTTTAGGTTTATGCCCTAAAAAGCCCATGCCCCATACAGACCACATCCGCACCCCACCCCCTTTTGAAACCTTTTGAGGTGTCTGCACTGTGGGAGATATGTATGTATCTCGGCGACTTTTAAAATTGGCTCAGCACACGCAAGCCCAACTTCTTCGTTCATCCCCTAATTAATGCATATGTCAGGCTTTTAAAATTCACCTCTATGTGAGCACATGGACAGCAAACTGTGGGGCCGATGCAATACAGTGCACTCAGCCAAGCGCACTGTATAACCCACAGTTGGATGCGGGTTGTATAGGCGCTAACCTTATGCAATAAGGGGATTAGCGCCTCTACAACCCACGTCCAACATGGAGTGAATCTAATAGCGCTTATCACATGCAAATGTATGTGAATGAGGCTATTACTCATTCACTCCGCATTAAAAAAAAAAAAGTGTGCGTCTCAGACGCACATTTAGCTCTCAGATATTAACGCCTGCCTGGAGCAGATGTTAATAGCTGAGCGCATGTAAAAGAAGTACAGAAAAGCAGAAAAAACTGCTTTTCTGTACTTCTTTTTTTTTTTTTTTACTTAAGAAAAAATAATAGCTCGGCAGACCGCTGAGTTATGAAGACCGACGCCGGTAAACTCGGCATCGGATTTCATAACCGGCCGTCTCTCTCTGTAAACGTGCCTTTATCTATGTCTGGGGCCGATGCTATATTAAACGCAGAAAGCTGGGCGCCATGCTATAAATAAATTAGGGGGTCGTAGCTGCCGATTATGAAAACCGGCATCCGTTTTCATTACTGGCAAGTTCACTGGCGTCGGTTTTCGTAACTGGCAGCCGAGGCGGGGTCTCGTTAGCTAGTGCAACCCCCTAATTTGTTTATAGCATGGCGCCCAGCTTTCCGCATTTAATATAGCATCGGCCCTAGACATGGATAAAGGCACGTTTACAGAGAGAGAAAGAAAGAGAGAGGAAGTGTGTCTGTGTGTGTTCTACCTGACAATGGCTGGCAGTGTAGTTGCCTCATTACTTGGCAACTGGTTCAAGAGCTGATTGGTTGGCAAAAGACTTTAATACTGGACCAGGAATTCAAGATATACTGTTTATATGAGAGATGTAAATAAACTTGTGGGGGGGTCCAACCGATTGTATGGATAGAAGGGAGACTGCGGGACCCCACATATATATATATGCGCATATATGCAAATTTATCTCATGCACATTCATTGTGGATATTCTGAAAACCTGACTGCTGTGGGGTCCCCAGAACAGCTTTGGGAAGCCCTGTTCTAGGATGTGCTTTACTTCTTAATTATTTAGGAAAATGTGAAATTTATGTTGGAGATTCTTTGCTCAGTTGTGCCACTCAGAATCACATGATGTACCTCTCAAGGAGGAGGGTGCAGTGAAAGCCATGGGTAGGGGGAGTGTGTAGGGTGAAAACACTGGACCACTGCACAGGAAGGGGAGTGTGAAGTGAAAGCACATGATATGTGTGTGTTGGGGGGGGGAGGTAGTTTGGCATGAGCACAGTGGGAGGGGGAGGAGAGAAGTGAGCATTATGTTCGTGCATTGGGGGGGAGGGTGCTAAAATAAAAAACTTCCATCGGGGTCCAAGTGATCATTGATCTGCCACTGTTGCAAAGGGGGCCAGGAAGCTGACTTTGCACCCTGCTGTAAAGACGGTGCAAAATCCACAGGTACGGAAGTGCCTGTAGTGCGCCTGGATGGTGCCAAATTTTCACCTGCTGGTCTCCGGGTGCAAAGCGAGGCGCATATTATAAAAAAATTGCCCCTAAAAAGATACATGGTCTGTTGTTGGAGAGGAATAAGACCTGGAATGCCAAGCGTTGGTAAGGTAAAGGATATCCGAAATGTTAAAAAAGAAGGTTGAGGACACTTGCAGATCTGATGCACTGAGAAATGGGGGGGGGGGGGGGGGGGGGGGTAGCGTCCAGGGGCCACTGACTGGGAACAAAAGGGAAGAGACGGGATGAGCCTGCTTAACCTTTAAGATGTTTTCACCTGTCCTCGGCTCTCCAGGATCAGAACACCCAGATGCATGCAGGACCTCTCCCCGTCCGTTCAGCCACTCCAGGGAAGTCGCTCCCGCCAAACCCTTTCGCGGCGTCTTCCCGAGCAGAAACGTGGGTCTGCCGGATTTTACAGTCCGTCCCCCCCTCCTGCTGCTATAAATAACCCCCGGCGAGCGTCACATCAAAGGAGAGGGTTAGCTGATGAGAGGTGCTTTGGGGGGGGGGGGGGGGGGGCAGGGGTTAGGAAGAAGGATGTTCCAGAGTCAGATCCCACCCAAGCACTTTGCATATATAAATAAACCGTTGCACAAGCGGAGAGGGCGAGAGCCGAGGAAGGTTGCGCGCGGGGTGGGTGGGGGTGGAAGAGCTCCAGCCCGCTCATCTGATCCCCGCCTGCTGCTCGGAGCGAGGAGGGAGAGGGAGCGAGGGGCAGAGCGCGTGTCAGGTTTCAAAGGAGCGAGGCTCGGCCACAGCGCAGCTCCCGAACACTTGCGGATTACGCCTCCGTGATGGGGACTTTCATGTGCAATTTCTTAACGTCGCTACCAAGAAACTGAAACTGACAAAAAACGAAGAGAAAGAGGGGAAACTCATCCAACTTTTCCCCTAAGCTTTTTTTTTTTTTTTCTTTTTCCTATTTAAGGAGTTGGATCCTTTATTTTTTGCTCTTGGTTGTGTTAAATATTTTTTTTCTTTCTTTCTCCTCACATCAGTTGTATTATTGCGACGAGATGCATTAGGATCCCCCCCCCCCCCCATGACACCAGTGTCTGCATTGGAATAGGATCGGGCTTTATTTATTCTATTTATTTATTTATTTATTGGTTCCCTGGACTAGAAGGCAAGCATGGAGGAGGAGAGGGGCTGGAGAGGTGCCCTGGGGAGGGGGTGCGGAGCTGCCCCCAGGACAAAGGCTGAGGAGAGGGGCAGGGGGGGCTCCCCTGCCCTGCTGAGTTGGGGGGTGGCGGTGGTGGCGTTGCTCTCTCTGGCGCTCAGCCTCCTGGGCCACGTTAGGACTGCGAACTTACAGTCCCGACTTTCGCTCTTGGAAGAGGAAAGCCACACGCGGCTCTCTGCCTGGCTCTCTGCAGACCAAATGGAGACAGCTATTTTGGGAAGAGTTGACCAACTGCTAGAAGAGGTCTGTGAAACTTACACACATGTATATATAATTACACAACAGCCACGCATGATTGTTGTCTGTTTTTGCTTACTTGAAATGGTTTTTAACAGCAGGAAAAGTCCATGACCATTTTCTTTATTTGATTTCCTCCACTTCAGCGTCTTTTATGACACTTTTTGTTTTGTTTTGTTACAGCAAATGTTGTCATTGTGGTTCCATATGAAATAATTGAAAATATTTTAATTTAGTGAAATGATTTCATTTGGGGGAAAGTACTTCTTTCGCAGTGAATACATTTCTCAATTCTCCAGGTAAAACCAGTGGTTTAATTTCAGTTTCATCCTAATTTTTGAGCTATCAAGGTGCAAATTGGAAAGTTGAGAACAAATTCTAATAACTTAAAACAAAACATTTAAAAGCAAGTTACACCACCAGTCCGGATATAAGAGGTTAACACTTTAATATTGTGCAAAAAGAAAGGATGACTGGCTTGTAAGAAACAGGGAAAAGTATGGGAGAGAGACAGAGGACCAAGAGTAAAACAAGCATTTTGGTTCTTAGATGTATACTTTGAAAATTGTGAAGAAATTCACACATATAGTATTTTGTGCCACACTGGTCTGACAGCTCTGCTATTGCTAAGATTCTTGATTCAAAGCTTTTGCAAAAATTGTAAAAGTTAAAGGACCAACTGCAAAAAACAATAACTTTTAAAATCAATTTTGCAGAATCCATATCCCTGCCAGGTTCTGCCATGACCTCTGCTAGGTTCCTGATGAGTTGTCATCACTTGTTACTTTCCTAATTGTTAGACTTTCAGCCTGGTACAGCACTATTCTCTGCTCTCTGGGTCTGGCAGGTGCTGAGAGATGCCAAGGTGTTGTGAGGAGAATCAGGACTTTATAGATTCCCATGTGCTACTAGGGTTGGTCTGCTCTACATACACTGAATTGGTCCACAGTCCAGTTTACCAGTATTAATGCGTGTCTTGAAGAACTCTCAATGGACCGTCCCATAGTCATAGGAGATCACAAAAAGTGGTCAGATTCTGAAGTGGACCAAATTGTGCATCTGTGAAATAAATATATTTAGAATGGATCTAATGAAGGGATGGCCATTCCCTTTTAATTGAAACAGATCCCTGAGTGAAGAAAAGGTGCAACAAAACTTGCTCTGCTTGAATCCATTCAGAATTTCCTGTTCATCTGCAGTCCCCACACACTTTTATCAAGCTTATGCCAGTTCTAGGTATCTGTCAAATACTGTACCTGATTTATTGCACAACACCCTTTGTGGATGTTCTGTGCTCAGTAATTAAGCTAAACAAATTCTGCCATAGAAAAGTACATGTTGGAGTTGCCTGAGTTTTTTTTCCCATAATAACTAATATTCTCCTATTTTTCTATTATATCTGAGCACCTCCACATGGAGTACATATGCAGTGCAAGGCCAGTAACACCCAATGTCATCTACACCCAATGTCCTTAACTGTCCAGTCAATCTGCTTTTAATGTGTTTCTGAAATGTACCAAATTGAAGTCTTTGTTCACCAGTCTGGATCACAGCTGACCCATCTGTGCTTGTTCTAAGTTAAAGAACAATATCATTGCTGTTCAGTATCTTAACTGACCTGAAAATCTAACGATTGAGTTTTGAGAACTGGAATTGCTTGCCATACTTTGTGGCCAGGACTTTGGACTCCAATGATCACTCGATACCAACAAATTCACAAGAGATGGTCAAGAAGGGCAACTGCCTGGGGTGTCAGGATGGGGAGGGGAGGGGTGTGCCACATTCCCCTTTTGAGTCAGTCTGTGAGTCTGCAAGCCCCTGAGCCAAAAGGAAAGGAGGCATCAAAAGCAATCCTTGCACTTGTGCGCCGTTTTGTCTAGCAACTGCCCTTCTTGATACTAGGGGTATGCAGTTCTTCAATTCAGGTTTGGAGGTTTGTGTGTGTACAATTTTTATAAGCATGAGCTTACATTTTATTCACGTAACTACAACTTACATGCATAAAATTAATCTTATGTGCATGAAATGGTATTTGCATACATAACTTTGTGAAAACGAATGGGACTTTCATAACAGTAACCCCAAAATCAGCTGAAACAAAATAAAAAACCCAAACCAAAAATATTGAGCTGCACATCCCTACTTGGTACCACAAGAAATGACATTAATGGCTCAGTAACTAATGCTGTTAAGACTCAGGGACATTTTGCTGCAGAAGATGGTTTAATTTGAATGAAATATAAAACTAAGGTCCTGTCTACTCCATGGACATCAACGGATCCATGACACTTTCTCAACTATATGTTCATCCAACAGAGATCGCACACTTTGTCTTCCTAAAGATCCCCCAGCTGCCATATATAATTAGCTTAGAGAGGCTCAGTAAATCGTTCTGAAGGAACCTGCTGAGCCAAAAAATAAAATCCCATCTGTATCCGCATTTCTCTCTGAACTTCCCATCGGATACCTGCAGTTCTGAGAGCATAGGTGAATGTCTCAACTGGTACTACCGAGTGGGTATGAGCTGGAAATCCCAGAGCACGCTGACACGTGAAATCCAGCAATCTTGATATTGTGCAGTGAGGATAACTTTCAAACAACTCTGTGCAGCCACATATACACGCGCATATGCAGCCATGTGAAGATCTATGATAGTATTTTATCACCTGCCCGTATCAGATTCACGCTTATTATATAATGCGCGTATCTCTATCCCTCAACATACGCACGTTTATGTGCCTGCATGCTAACACATGCAATGCATGGAAAGCGAGTATTTCAATGCATTGAACGCACATATTTTTCCTACCAGTTTTAAAAACATAAACAAACATTTGTTTTGCATGTGAAAAAAGTAGGACTTGCTTGAAGAAAACCTGAATTCCAAGTTTAAGTCGGTATATTTTAAAACATGTGCATGCAATTGAATTTACCAATTTTCCATTCCTCCACTAGTTCGCCCAGTCCTTCTCTAGATCACTGAGACCCTCCTCACCCAGCCTTCCCACCCAGCCAATAGTACACAATGAACAAATCTGATATCAAATAGCAAGATAATTAGCAGGTGCAAAATTATGGGAATAAGTTACCAAATGTACACGAGTATCCATTGCCCTACCCAAGAACACCACTAGACCCCCCATTTTTTGCACACGTATATGCGTGAGTGAAATCTAAAGTACGTGCATACTTTTGATGTTTATAAAATAGAGATTACACGAGGACAGGCGACTTGTGCAAGTAATTCTTTCAAAATTCACCCCACTGACTTTTACCACGGGATGAATGCGCTAGTATTCATTACTGTAAACCATTCCTGTTTTATAAAATTCTTGGTACGTATAAAGTCGTGGATATTTAGTCCATCTGGGGAACTAAGTCGAAAACCAGTAATCCTGATGCATTTTTGTGCCAGTGTATTCTAGTCGCACGAGGCTACAAAGTCTGGCTTTTTTGGCTTTCATCTTTGGCTCAGACTCGACTGAGGTTTAATAACCTCAAAGTTTATCTGCATTCAGCACAGCAGTAGTTCCTCTGAAAGTCACACTTCAGTGCAGATGATCCATAGGCATGCGCGTCATGGGAGACAACTAGATGCATCCAGTCAGATGTGAATTTTCTTCTGCTTTCTAAGATTATATATTGCATTTTATTATTTTGGATCCAACTGACTTGGAGGGAGCTATCTTTTCTACTCATAATTTTGGCATCTGTGTTGTTATGACTAACTACAGTGCATAACCTCTGAAATAATATTTTTTAGATTTTAGTCAGTTAATTGTTTTCCTGTAAGTAGAAGTGTGCAGTATTTCTAGAACACGATGAAGAAGTGTATTAAAAAACCCATTTATTTGAAGAAAGGCGTATAGGTCAGATACAATTAAAGATAGGAGAAAATATGCAACAGCTTTACAGCAATCAAGTAGGTTTTTTCTTCTTGATTTCTTAATTATGAATACATCCGAGCAAATAACTCCAGAAGAAAAGCACCCTTGCTGCCTGCTGCACAGAATAATTCGGATCTCAGAACCTGAAGAGAATGGGGGCCAGGGCTGGAAAAATCCCAGGCTCCTACAATTTGGCACTTGGCACCTATGTACTGGGCCCAGCCAAAGAGCTCCACCCGGTAGCTAGGAGAGAGGGGAGCCGTTTGCTGTGGGCAATTGGGAGGGAGAGGAACTGAGCTCGGGTAGGAGAGGAGCTGACATCAGCATCCAGGAGGGAGAGAATGAGGATTGCCAACTGGCTTCAGATTTTCAGGACAGTTTGATCCAGTCCTGGTTTTTTACCCTGTTGCATGCTGGGATTTGTAGATCTGATTTCCCTATTGCATTCCCTAAAGGAGGCAAAAATTCCCTCTTGCTGGTCACCCTTTTCTTTTTTGTCTTTTTTATTTTTAACGTCTCCTCATTTTTAGAGGGTGAAGTAAAAGACGCAAACAGACCACCTGAACAGCAGTGGCTCTTGCTGAAGGCTTCTAGTGTGGTCTCTGTGGGATGCAGAGATCTCAAATGTTTTTGGCAGCCTCCCATTCTCAAGCTGTTTTTTCGCCTTCAAATTGATCCCTAAGAGAGGCAAGACTACAAGTCCCTGCATGCAGTGGGGGTAAAACCAGGACTGGATCGGCCTGTCCTGAAAATTTTGGAGCCAGACGTGGACAGGAAAAGTTTCTGTTGGTGATTGGGAGGGTGACAACCCAGGCCTGTGTGGGAGGCCAACTGCTGTTGGCGATCGGGCAGGAGAGGAGTTACTGCTAGGGCTGCCCCTTGTCTCTGGCCAGGGAAGAATAGAGACTGGAAGGGACAGAAAGTGGAGAAATAAAATTAAAACAATAAGTAAAAAGAAAAAAGAAAGCTTTAAAAAATATGAGCGAAGAAAGGAAAACATTTTTTGAAAAACTATAAAAATAAATGTTTTCCTCTGTTCCTATAAATTTGGGCTATTGCCCATGATTTCCCTCGTCAGAGCACTGTGACTCGAGTTGCTGTCTTCTTCAGCAAATGGACAGGATTGGTGAGATGGCCAGCTAATGTTGACAAGGTGTGGTGAAGTTCATAAGGCTGGCGTCTTAGTGCTGTAATAGGGCATTATTGTGAAGAAGTTCACACTTCTGGAGTCTTACCGGCACTAAGCTCTGTTGCAGGGAGGTTTAGGTTTCTGTAGTCCTCGCCGGCTGTGCGGAACTTCACTCCCAGTTTTAGCTGGCACTGACAAGCTACTGCTGTCAGGGTAAACACACGGGGTGCCTCCTAGCTAGAAGTGGCAGGATCCCGCTATGAGCAAGGATGCACTTTTGGGAGTCCTACTGCGGCTGCATTGACAGAGCCCTGACGTGTAGAAAATGTCATAGCACAAGCTCATGGTACCCTGCAGAGAAGTTTGCAGCTATCACCCTTGCTTTTCTGTGAGGAAGCTCCTCTCCTGCTGTACAGTTTAAATTGCAATGAGAGGGCCTCTCTCAGACTGCCAGTCCTAGACTGCGGTAGCAGAGCCTCGCTGTGCAGAAGCTTCCAACATAAATAGACCACAAATTGAACAGGTAAACCAAAGAAAGAAAACAGAGGTTGGTGAAGTGGCTAGGATCAAATGATAACAGATCACCCACTTTAGTAGCAATTACTTTGGTGCTGTAGACACTCAAATCTTGAAAATTAAAATGTGAGGGGAGAGGGACAGAGGGTGAGAGAGAAGAGACAAAAACAGGAACAGGGATAATGTCAAAAGCAAGACAGAAAGAATTGCAAGTAAAGCTAGGTGAGAATAATATTTGTCTCCTGTTATTAGTGTCAAAGCCTAATACATTTCCATCTTTGTGTGCAAACTGCTGTCTGGCTCATTATTTGATCTTAATGCATTTTGCAGCTGTGGGTTATATAAACACACACTTGCACACATGAATCTCTAGTTCTGGAAAACCACATAATCTACAGTGAATGGGGGAAGGAAGGGGCGAAATGCTGAGGTTTACCCTGAAAAGGTCCACTTTCGTCTATTAATACCACAAATGTGTGCTTCTGGTGAAGGCTGTGTTTGCAGAAATGACATATGGAACATAAAATATCTTTACTTAGAAAATGATTGAAAGAAACCCAATGGGATGTGCCAGAAAGTGCCTTGTAATCCTGGCTTGAAACCCTTCCATCCTTATTATATATCAGGAGGCGCTGGCCAATGGCAGGGCGGCTTTAATAATGCCTGATGACATCACTGTGCACGCTAACCTGACTGCCATTTTAACTGAGACCGTTGCACACAGCCACGAAAATATTGCAATGTTTTCTCTCAAGCAAAATCTGTGGGAGCCTTTTGGCTCCTTAGTCCTGTCAGCAGAGTAACATCGCACTTTTCAGATGTCGAAGGCACTCTGATGTCGGCCTGGAGGCGTGCATTGAAATCATGGGCAGGGCCATTTTAAAACCATTCGCCCAGATAATTACCAATTTACCCGAGTAAATTTCCTACTTTTATCAGGCTAATAGAACATGCGGACTTCCATAGTGAGCGTCTGTTTAAAAAAAAAGAGGTGATCCCAGGGGAAGGGGAGGGGGTTAGGTGGAGGGGAGGAAAACAGCAATATTCAAAACAATTTGATAATTTCTCTTTGAAAATTATCTACAAAGTACATATGGTAAAATTACCCATGTGCTTTACAAATCAGTGGCGAAGCCGGAAATGAATTTTTTTGGGGGGCCCAAGGTTAACATGGGTGGGCAGTTGAAATTCACATTCCCAAAGATGGCATATTCTAATTGCTGAAAGTCAAAATATTTTTTTTTACCTTTGTTGCCTCATCTTATTTTTCTAATCGGTTGGTCCCAGTCTCTTTGTTCCTTTTGTCTCTTTTCCTAATTCTTTTTTCAGGATCTCTTTTATTCTTTCTGTTTCTTCTCCCTCCTCTTGTCTTCTTTCCTTCCTCCTTCCACACACAAATTCTCTCTCACATGCACTCTCTGAAACACATGCTTTCCCTCACACAGGCTCCCACTCTTGCATGCTCTCCCTCACATGCAGGCTCTTACTGTCACAGGCAGGCTCTCACTCACTGGTTCCCACTCACACACACACACAGACTTGCACTCTTACAGGCAGGCTCCCATTCCCCCTCACAGACACACACAAGCACTCACTCTTATATTCTCTCTCACACATAGGTTCACATTCCCACACAAACACACAGGCTCTCACATGCAGGCTCATACACACACACACACGCAGATGCTCCCACTTTCATACTCTCCCTCACATGCAGGCTCCTACTTCCACACACATATTCTCCCTCACACATACACACGGCTTCAACATTCCCATGTTCTCTCACATACAAACACTTCCTGGCAGGCTCCCAGTAACACCAACACCCCCCTCCCCCAGGCAGGCTCACACACACACACACACACACACGTGGTGGGCTCTCATTCACTCGAAAACACGGCCAGACAGGCAGTCTCCCCATGAGCAGAAGGGGGAGCCCATTTTGCTGCTGCTCCTTCCCTTGTGCCTGCCCCTGCACTATTCAAAACTCTTGCAGGTATCACTTCCTCTATGCTGATCTCGTGCATCGCGAGATCAGCATGGAGCACGTGATAGCCGTAAGCGTTTTCAATTCAGTAGGGCTGGCACATGAGGAGGAGCAGACGAACGAACTCTCTCTGGTTGGGTTTCTCTTCTGGGTCACCTTCCCTCTATGGCCGCTGCTTCTCAGGCTGCTGGGCTTAGTGGGTGGGCCTGAGCTCAAAGTGGGTGGGCCACGGCTCACCCAGGCCAGCCCAGGTCCACCCGTGCAACACAAGGGGGGGTGGGTAAAAAAATTAAAAATTAAGAGGAAGCGACGCGTGGTGTTCGTGTGTAATAGTAATACTTATCACCTATACCTTTTGTTTCTGTTGTACCTTCAGTATTGTTCTGGTACATTTTGTCTTGGTTTTTATTGTGTTCACTTCAATACAAATTACATTAAAAAAAAATAGCAGATGGGCACGCAAGTAGACCTTGTTCGCGCTAGTGCTATTTTGTAAGCCTCACACATATGCGTTCAGGTACCGATGCGTGGATAACTTTGCTTGTGTAAAAAAAGGGGTGGGTTTGGGGGCGGGGAAAGCATTTCCGTGCATAAATTGCAATTTTCTAACCTGCGAATGCAGTGCGCGTCGGGCCGTTACCTGCGCATATTTACTTCTGCTCATTATCGGGTGTAGGTCAGACTAAAACTTTTTATAACCGAAAACCGAGTGAGGGGTCTGGGTAAACTGGAAGGAGTGCGGGGGGGGGGGGGGGTGCCTTGATGACTTAGAAATAGACCGAGCAAACTGGTGGACTAATTGCTTAAACTGGGAATTTCCTTCACGTGCGCACGTTGTAAAATGTGATCACTGCCGCTTGTAAAAGCCGACAAGTGCTAAGGAAAATACACAAATAGCGTTTCCTTGGAGCACACACACGCGGGCGATATAAAATTCAAGCACATATATGGACGCGTGTGCATATTTTAAAGTTACCACCCGTTCGTGGGATTACTGCCCGTTTACTGTGTTTCAGCATTACGGAATCTGCACACCCCCCCCCCCCCCCCCCGAAATTAAGTATAAATTGGGTTCAGACAATTTTTCTCACATCTGTCTTTGTAAACTTTTTTAAGGACCGGAAGGCGATTTTCAAAACCATTTGCCCAGGTAAACTGGCCCTGTCTGAAAATTGCTCGCCCTCTGAGGTGCTGAGAGCCTGCGCACTGGTTCACGACAGCAGCACGTTTAGCTGTGTTTAGGGGAGGTGTTCTCGGGGCCATGTTTTGGGCTGGATAAAAAAAAATAATAATAATGCATGTAGATTATGTTTTCTTGTTTATATTTTTATTTATATGATTTTCAGTAATTACATCCAAGAAAACTTGTTGAAAATAACATATAAAACAAGAAACAGTAAATTGTAAGAAAAAACTGAAAACTTCAAAAGATACCTGAGTCAAGGGATCAGCTTCATAAAGCAACTTTTTAAATGGTGGAAGATAGCAGGGCCTTCGATAAAGGAGGTAGAGGTTTTTATGGAAATCTTAAGAATGTCCGTAAAATATCTCCTTAACAGTTTCCTCAGGAGAAACCAATTTTATTCTCGGAAAATTCATCGGCCTAGTATTTCTCCACCAAGCTATTGCCTCCATCTTGTTTTGAACATAGAATATGAACTCTGGGCAAGGATTCAGCTGAGTTTTGTGACATAATTATTTTAGGTGCTGTAACTTCATCTTTATGGGAAACAGACAAGACAAAACATTGAGTTGGTTTGAATCTTTTCTTTCGAACAGATCCTATGTAGTAAAATGGGGTACAGCTGAATCTAAAACAGTGGATCTCCATGCCGGAGTACCACAGGGTTCATCTCTTTCACCAACCTTGTTTAATATTTACATGGCACCTCTTTGTAGATTTTTAGCTGGGCTAGGACTGGTGCATTATCTGTTTGCTGATGACATACAGATTTTGTTACCTATTACAGATTCTTTATCGGCTACACTGAAATTATGGGACATGTATTTCAAGGCTATCAAACAGCTTCTGACACATATGTCTCTTTCTTTGAATGATTCGAAAACTGAAATACTATTCATTAGCAACAAGATTACAGAGAAAATAGAGGCTGATTTAGTATCACATTCCCTATCTCATAAGATTGTACGTGAAGTAAGAGATCTGGGTTTCATTCTTGATTCTGAGTTAACTATGAAATCTTCAATAAAGTCTACTATAAAAGATGGCTTTCACAAGCTAAGAGTGTTAAGAAAACTGAAGCCTCTGTTGCATTTAAATGATTTTCGAATAGTCTTGCAGGCCCTAATTTTACCAAAATTAGATTACTGCAATGCGCTACTGCTGGGGGTTCCTTTGTCAACTATTCGTCCCCTACAATTACTGCAAAATGCGGCCGCGCGATTGTTGTCTAATATAAATAGGTATGACCACGTTTCCCCAGCATTGATGAAGTTACATTGGTTGCCAGTCCAGTCCCGCATTCATTATAAATGTCTTACCTTAATCCATAAAACCATATATGGGAGTAATAAGGAATGGCTTAATGCTTCACTGCGTATTCATGTTCCAGCTCGCAATCTAAGGTCACTCGGGCAAGCTCTACTACCAATTCCCTCACCCAAATTGGCCCATTTGAGCTCCGTGAGAGAAAGAGCATTATCCTTGGCTGGACCTGGGTTGTGGAATTCCCTCCCGGTTGAAATCCGCCTTGAGGAGAATATTAATAGTTTTAAAAAACTGATAAAGACCTGGCTTTTTCAACAGGCTTTTAACTAGGCCATCCGATTCTTCTCTTTCTCTTTATTTTACTTAAAGGATTATCAGGAGACATAAAAAGTCGCAAGGGTGTAGAGGAGCCGAAAAATCTAAAAAATGACAGATTAAGGGAGGTATAGGTCAGGATAAAGAACGGGGATGAAGTCTGGAGGGTTTTAATTTTGAAAAATGTTTTAACTATTAAGATTTTATCTTGTTTTTATGTTTTTGTTTTTTTTTTTTTTTCTTATTTAATGGGACATTATTTTGTATTTGATTTTACTATGTAAATTATTAGTGAGATATATGTGTTTTGGGTAACGGATTTTTGTGAATTTTGCTACTGCGAATTCAAATATTGTTAACCGCCTTGATATTAACTTGAAAGTCGGTATACAAAGTTAAATAAATAAATAAATTTAGATTTTGATATAAGTGGATTTTTAACATGCTCACGGGAGGGACATTCGAGTTATTTCCAACTAGTCCATCAGTTTGCCCAGTTTTCAGACCCCTCTGGTTCTTCATCCTGCACATCCCCCACATCTAAAGTTATAATATATGGTTTAGGCAACACAAAACCGGACAACTTGCTGTTATTGTATCTGGCAGTCGGACTTTACTGCTACTCCAAGCGGCTGTCCTTGGAGCCTGCCTCTGACTGCCAGATCTTGAGGCCCCAATCTCTCCTCCGAGTGCAGGCAGCCTCATCGCCCGGGAACCCAGTGGCAGCATCTCGGGATCAACTATGATGTCATCGATACCTATGCGACAGAGAGGCAGCGGGCATCTCATCCTTCACTGCCAGCAAACCCGGCTGTAAGGGAGTTCTACGCTGGGCCAGCGATGGGTCACCATCCGGGGGTGGCCAGCGGCAGTCCTATCCCTGACTGTCACCCAGCACTGGACTCCCGTGAGGAATCCACTGCACCCGATCAGAGAACCTACTAGTGATGGCATGGCTTGCACCTCGGGGAGGGTTACGCGCCTTTCCTTCATGTTTCCCCATGCAGCAGGATTAAAGTGGGAAAATTCAGAAGAAACTTATTAAGCAAGTTGCCTTAGATCCGTGCGCAACTACGTACGACCATCTTGGATCTTCCCCTAGATTATATTTTCAACTCTGCACGTTTTCCTTTCACATTTTACTCCACACAAAAAGCAAGTGCAAACTCCCCAGTCACTTTGTGCGCCTGTAGCAGTTTTCAAAGGGAAAGTACATGCATACTTTGAAAATTAGATTCCAGATCTGTGGGCACAGAGTAGCCATGGGTTTCGCACATCACTGGGAAGTTTCAGAATTGCCCCTTTGATGTTTTTCGAACACGGACCCTGTCTGCTGCCTAGTGCCAGCGGGTTAACCCCGACCTTGTCACAAGAGATATATTTCCTTGCACTTCGTGACCCCACTCAGGTTATGGGAGCACACTGAGAACAACTGGCAGGCAGGACAGGTAGGGCTCACTGCCTTTAGCATGAGTGACTGTCTAAAAATAAAGTAAATGCACTAACAAATCAAATAGGAGACATCTTTTCTGCCGCTGGTTTGATCTTCCTATTCCCAGTGCTAGGGCTTTAAAACGTCCCTGTCATTACTGTGGGAACATGCTGGGACATGGGATACCAGGCACCAGCTTATTAATTGTGCACCAAGAAAAAAAAAAAAAGGAATTCTAAGAGCTTTCAAAAAAGGTTTTATAAAAGAAGGCTAGCTTCAAAATATGAAGGCCAAAGCCTGTGGACAGCCAGGCCACCTACTAACTCCGTCTTTTGGCCACAAATGTGTCTCCCCCTCCAAAAACCCCCTTATTGCAGGGAATTTGTGTGCGCCACTAAACAGCTCTTTCTTTCACCCAGTCTGCCCCCTGAGAACTTTCAAATGTGGAGAAGGCTTTATCCTTCCTCCTACAAGAAGGGAGTTTTAATATGGTGGAGATAATGCATGTGTGAAACACATTCAGAGGATCTCGTAACCGCAAAGCAAAATCGCAGAGTAGGACATCTTCCTCATAAGCTCATTTTGAGCAAAGGCGCAAACAACAACAAATACCTCTGGTTCCTTTTTTGTTTTTTTGGGGATAATTTTTGCCAAGTAAATGAGTGCTACACCTGCATGGCAGAAACCGACAGTTCCCAAAACTCACAATTTCAGTGTTTCACACGTTATCTTTGCAGAGTGAAGGCAAACAATGCCATTGCAACAGTGGCTTTGGAAAGGTTAACTGACATCGGTTATTGTTACCAGGAAACCTGAGCGTCTTCACTTTTCATTTTCCGAAGGCAGCCGTGAAAAAATGTTTTTACAGATGAAAAAAAAAAAAGGTATTCCTCCTGCTGAAGGAGGAGAGGTGACAAGGAAACGAGTGGAGGAGTGGAGTAATGGTTAGAACAGCCGGCTGAGAACAAGGGAATCCAGGGCCCAGCTCCACTGACGCTTTTCGTGACCTTGGGCAAGTCACTTCATCCTCTGTTGCCTCAGGCATCAACTTGGATTGTAAGCCCTCTGGGGCAGGGACCTACCCGCTTTGCCTGAGTTTGCAACTCGCCTTGAGCTTGGAGTATTGCGACCTGTGCTTCTGAGCATGGCCTATGGTTACCTTCCTACTGGCCTATCGATACAGGGGCATCTCACCAGAAATGGAAAAACGGATTCCTCGAGGTTATCTCAAAGGTTGCCAGAGCTCGGAATGTGCTTCATTTGCTGGTTTGTGCCTCGTAAGGCCTGACGTTCACTTATTCAACTCTGTTACTGCTCAGAAGTTTCAAACTTGCGCTAATTCTCCCCCATATATATGTGCCCCATATATGTGCCCCTCTTCAAAGGTGTATTAAAATTGTCTGAAATGTGCTTTGAGTATAGCTCTGGTGGGAGGTAGAACAGTGTGGGTGGCACTTTAGTCATACATACAAAAGCTTGAAAGTAGAATTGCTGAGAGAAAACGTCTCCCACATCAGGTACTGTGGTGAGAGGATGAGATCTTGAGTACCTCTGTTACTTTGTCCCAAGATGCCTTTTGAATTGCACAGGTTTAGCCATTTTTGGCTCCTCCTCCTGTTCTGCAGCACACACCTTTAACATTTTTTCTTACGGGCTGTGCACCGCAGAGAGTTGAAAAACAGAGGCTTCAAGGTCAAAATACACAACAAAGAATCTAAACGCTACCCTTCATCTCTAGGAGTCCCCCAAGGCTCATCCCTCTCACCTACCCTCTTTAACATCTACCTCCTCCCTCTCTGCCAGCTTTTAACCAACTTGAACCTAAAACACTACCTATATGCCAACGATGTCCAGATCGTGATACCAATCAAAGAATCCATTAAAAAAACCCTAGATATTTGGGAATCTTGCCTGCAAGAAATCAACTCCCTCCTCTCCAGTATGAATTTAATCTTAAATTCCTCAAAAACGGAACTCCTTCTCATATCCACTGAGAACTGCCACACCCCCACAAATCCTCTAGCTAACTTACAAACAACCCAAGTAAGAGATTTGGGAGCAATCATCGATAATCGACTTAACTTAAAAGCTTTCATAAACCAAACCACTAAAGACTGCTTTCATAAACTGTATGTTCTAAAAAGAATAAGACCACTGTTCCACAAGCAATAATCTTCTCCAAGTTAGACTATTGCAATTCTTTATTATTAGGTATCCCATCAGCACATACTAAACCGCTTCAAATGGTTCAAAATACGGCAGCCAGATTTCTAACAAACACAAGGAGAAGAGAGCACATCTCCCCAATCCTTAGAGATTTACACTGGCTGCCAATCCATTTCAGAATACTATATAAGTCAATCACCATAATCTACAAAGCTATCCAACAAATCGCTCCTCTCAACCTACAAATCCCTTTCATAAAGCATACATCCTCCAGACCCATAAGAGAGTACTACAAAGAGTCTCTGCAAGTACCTCATCCCAAAACCTCCCTCCACATAACTTACAGAGACAGGGCTTTCTCCACAGCAGGACCCCCTCTTTGGAACTCCATACCAACGGAGCTAAGACAGGAACCCTGCTTCCCGACATTCAGGAAAAGACTCAAAACATGGCTTTTCAAAGAAGCCTTCCCAGACTCAGATTAAACCCAATATTTTCCGACAAACAACCTCCAAGCAACAACTTTCTTTTTACAACCAATTTTGCAACCAACCCTAAGCATTACCAACATCCAGAATTTCATTACTTCTGATCTCTTCCATCTTGTTAAAAACGACATCTATGTGAACTGAACAATTCATTGTAAATCACCCACTTCCCTGCTTGGTAATTCTACCATTTTACGGGTTAATATACTATGTTAAAGTTACTATCTTCTCTCCTTCTAGCTCCTAGTTGTACGCCTCCTTGTTTTATTGTAACTGCATCTATTGTATGTTTAGTACATATTATCTCGTTCTCTGTTCCGGTTATCAACCCACTGTTTATTGTAAACTGGCCTGATGTGATTTTTTCACGAATGCCGGTATAGAAAAAAATAAAAAAATCTAAATAAATAAATAAATGAATGTCAGCGTTTGAAAGCTTAGATGTAAATTGTAAGGTCGGATGCTTCCTTACAGAAAGAGCAGTCGCTGTGGCAATGCATCCATCCAAAAATCTTCTTTCTGCACCAAGAGGCAGGTTGGAACCAGTTGGCCATACACAGCAGCCAATTTCTTTCTCTGAGGCAGAATCAGGCAACCGTTTGCTGGTAAATAAGAGCATGACGGTAGACTGGAAGGATTACAGTGTGGCCCACCGAAAGGGGCAGTAACAAGTCTGAACACTACATCAAATAGCCCTACACTCACATGTCACAGCCTCCTCCACCAGGGGGCGATGATATGTGAAATGTCTTGCACAGTATTATTTATTATTATAGATTTGTTTAGTTCTGTATTGCTTGATGATGCCTGTGTAACCTCCTACCTGCTGTTTGCATTGATGCAAGGACACACAGGGCTCTTGAGGCCACAATTCACGCTCTCACAAGTCTCTTAGTCCGAGAGCCGGGTTCTTTTACTGGTTTGGGGGGGGGGGGGAGGAATTTCTCCTCTAAAGCCCTAGGTAGCAGGGGTGAAACTGTTGCTTTCTACCTGGGAAAGGTATAAGTTCCCTTTCTCCTCTTAGGACGAGCGTGTCAATAATTACACAGGAGACTCTGGGTGAATCTCCAAATCAAAACTTTATTGCAAGTGTTCTTGGATGGAAAAATAGCACAGTTCACATCTCTTGTAGGCTCAGCAGATGACATTCACAGTTCACTATCTCTTCTCCTACTGTGCAAGCATCTCAATCTCTCTGCCAGGGCAAGAGAAACCCTCACTCTCCAGGCTTGCACAAAACAAGGTTCCCAAGTGGGCAGGGGCTTGTTTGGGCAGGACACCCCCCTTCAAACTGATAAAAGTAGGTGAAAACACACAGTCTTGGCACAGTCCCAAACTCTCTCTTCCCCACGGGGTGAAAACTCCAAATGGGAGTCTTCAGAATGTGTAGAAATAGTCTTACTCGCAGTTCTTCAGAATGTTTCTCTCTCTGGAACCTTTGCAAATAAAAGGTCCGGCTGGAACACCACAGTTCTCACAGTGATCCTCCTTCAGGGCAGGAAGGCAGCAGCAAAATCTTCCTCCCAGACCTTCAAACCAAAAACCTCTTTTTCCCAAACTGAGTCCAAGCACCAGAATTCACTTGCAGTGGGTCCCCACCATGCCTCTGTCCTCGAAGGGGGCAAACAGGGGGCAGGTCTTCCCAATCCTGGCCCCGCAGGGACAGACTTGCCTGTAATCTCTCTCCAGGCCAAAAACCAGGGGTCTCACAAGGCTTCTTACAACCAAAAAACTGGAAAAATATCAAAACAACCCGGGAAACAGACCTAAGCAAAGGAGTGGAGTGGAAAGGCAGCTTCCTGGCCTTTCCTACAGGAACTACAGGCAAGGCCTCAGAGTCCCAGAAGGAGGCCCAAAAATCAACTGAGGGAAAAACTCCTGATTCCTCTAACTCCAGACTTAAGCTTCACTGCCCCACTCTCCCAGGGAGAGCGCTGCTTGTATACTCTGTTCTCTGTTACGGTTATCACCCCATTGTTTATTGTAAACTGGCTTGATGTGACATTTTCACGAATGCCGGTATAGAAAAAAATCTAAATAAATAAATAAAATACTCTGTGGAGAAAAGCCATCCCAGCTCCCTCAAAGGAAGGGGCTGTACCGAACGGTGCCTCCCCTTAATTACTAACTTGCCCATCCTAGCTCAAGGAGTTAACTGGGGCCTTAATGGTAATGAACCCAAAGGGTTGTTACACCTGTATTGTATGTTTATTGTAATTTATATCCTGTTTTGAGCTGTTCTGGGTCCTTTTTTGGGGAAGGGCAGGACTGACAATTGAAATGAAATGAAACAAAAATTTCATTTGCACAAATACTTTTTCCCTGGAAAGTGAACGTGGCTGAGTTTGACGGCCTGCGCCTACATAATCTGTGGGTCTGGGCGAGAAAATTAAGATTCTACCTGGTGCCCCATCGAGACTCTGAAATGAATCTCATGGGCGCGATTTTCACAGACTTGCATAGCGGCAAAGTTTGCAGGTCCTTCTGTACCTGCACACCCTTAGCAAATATCTCTTTGGAAATTTCCTTAAGGTATGCAGGTACAGAAGTACCAGGGCACTTTCTCCCCCAGTATTTCTTCCAATGGGATTAGATGGGAGAAATGACATCCATATATTGGAATATTCAGTAGCCATGCAGAGTTTTCATCCTCAACCATGTTACGTCCCCCCAGGCGCTCCTAGATCTGCCTAGGGGAATTGTCTAACCAGGGCGTCTGGCCACCTAACCCCCCTTGGTTAGGAAGCTACAGTAGATCCCTCTTTAAAACTTTAAAAGAAAGGCCCTATCTTCACAGTAATGAAAAGAATGCTAGCATTTATTTCTGCAGCGCCGGAAGTGTTGTTCAGGTTTCACATGCTTAAGTTTTTCCCTTACTTTGTGCTTCCGGCAGACCTCTTTTCAGGACAATATGGAATGCAAGAAGACGGGCTCTGGAGGCCTCCTTTCTCCAAAGATGTGCAATGCGTCGGCCATGCTTGCATCGCCCCTTTCTTGCGACTGTGGCATGGGCCACCGAGACCCGCAGAGTTCTGTTTGTAAATTGCACAGAATTGCAAACCCTTTGCCTGTCTCAAACAAGCCAGCGGGGAGGAGCGGTGCAGAGAAAGGATCAAGCCTTTTGCAGTCACAAAAAGCTCCGGTTGTCGTAAATGCTTAAGAAGCCATTTGTCATATCACTGGAAACAGGGGAACACTTATTTTTTTTATTCCCAGTAATTAATCTGGATAAAATCTGAAGGGGGAAAGTGGAATTAGAAAAGGACCCCTTTGTTAAACAAAAAAAGTTAAAAAAGAAGGCTTTTGTTATAGGCTTCCTCGTAGATAAAACTTAACAAAAGGAAGGCCTTCCAAATTTATATTTATCTATTAAGGTCAAAATCCTTGTTTAAACTTTCGACTTTATTAATGAATATGAATTTGGAGATGGCGCAATACATTTTCCTCATTGGAAGGCTAAGAAGACCCAACAAAAATGGACCCAGCCAAAAATTTAGAGGTAGATATTCAAAATGGACCAGTGAGAGGGAAAGTTACCCGGGTAACTGTACCTGGGTACTCAGCAAGCACACCTGGATAAATCCAGCTCCTGCTACCCGGGTAACTTTAGAACAGACTGGACGTACCCAGATTCCTTGAGCCAGGTAACACTGAATATCAACACCCAGTGCCACCTCTCTTTACCCTGTTACATTTTATCCCAGTAATGAGCTACTAGGAAAAAAATGTAGCTAGGACATGGGGGAGGGAATTTTGAAATCTCACTTTTGCTCTGGGTAACTCCAAAAGTTACCCCATCAAAACCTTTCAATATCGACCTCTTAAAAAATAGTTTTAAGCTAATGTTCTGAGACTTGAGAAAATGCTGCAGACCTTAGCTCCTCCCTATTGGTTTCTCATTTTGAGTGAACAACCACGAGGCAATTTACATGGTTTAGTGTCATCAGGGAATTCCTTGGCTGGTGCTATATTTTGGGGAATGACTGGCAGACCAAGTCCAGACTAAGGGACACTGCTTCCTGCCCCACCCTAGGGCTGAATTATCCACCCCTTCCTTTGACCACAGACCAGTCCCAGGTAGGATGTTTGTGACTAGGATGGTGCATTCTTAATTCAACAAATAAATGACTAAAGTTGTCTCAATATCCTCAATATCCTAAAATTAAAGCAGTGCTGGAGGAAACATAGAAACATGATGGCAGAAAAAGTCCATATGGTCCATCTAGTCAGCCCATCCATCCAATTTATGTAGCCCTTAAAATTCCCATCACTCCCCCAGAGATCCCATGCTTTCTTGAATTCAGATACCTTTTTTGCCTCCACCGGGAGACCGTTCCATGCAATCACTACCCTCTTTGTAAAAAGATATTTCCTAAGATTATTCCTGAGTCTACCCCCTTTCTCTCTAATCCCATGACCCCTTCATCTAGAGCCTCCTTTCCCTTGAAAGAGGCCTCTTTCCTGTGCATGAAAACCTTGGAGGTATTTAAATGTCTCCATCAAATCTCCCCATCTCACTTTTCCTTAGGGTATTTATGTTTAGATCTTTAGAACAAAGACCACAGACTATTTTAGTAGCCATCTTCTGGACCATCTCCATCCTGTTTATATCCTTTTGAAGGTGCAATCCCCAGAACTGTACACAGTATTCCAAGTGAGGTCTCACCAGGGACCTATACAGGGGCAATATCACCTCCCGTTTTTCTGCTGACCATTCCTCTCCCTATGCAGCCCTGTGAATAAACAGCAGGAAGCACTTTCTACCCACTTACACCAAGCGGGTGACAAAAAACAGTTCTGCCACTTGTGTAATCTTTCTGGCAACTCAGTCTATGTCCATCTAAGAGATGGGCCCTGTGCCGCCACTCTGTCTGGGCTTCCCTTCCCCCACCCTTCACTACGGCCCTGTCTTACTTAGTCAAAAAAAAACATGATACCAACCATAGTCCAACAGAATTGTTCATATAAGGAAAGACATGGTGAAACGTTGTAAAATACTTCTAATACACACTACGTATGAAAGTAAACAGATGCTATGAAATTTCACTTCACTTATGTTCACGCCACCGAGGGTAAATGATAGAAGTTTAGAGGCTGCTGACATTTAGTGACGTTGAAAAGCCAGCATGACTTCTGACACTCCCCTGGTTCATGTTCACACTTTTTCATTTACATATTTACTTTTGTATATGGTGTGTTACAGAACTCTTTTAGTGCATTTCACCATATCTTTCCTTTATAGAAATATTCCATAGGAAAAATTATGGACAGGTTTAATTTAATAATCTAATTATTACTGATTTCACCCTAAACAGTTTTATCTATTTACTGGACCAGCATCAGAATAAGAACTACTACAGATGGTATTTCCAGGGCTCATTGGTTCCTTCTTTCTCCGTTCCTTTGTGAGTCTCTTTTTTTTTTCTTCTGGGTCTCTTGTCTATCCCTTTCTCTTCTCTCTGTCTGCCTGTCTGTCTCTCATTGGTAGCTGTGGTGATCTTTGTAGGCATGCCTTTGTGACCTCATGTTTATTCTAGGACATCAAAGGCTTGTCAGCCAAATATATCACTAGATTTGCTGACACTTTGTCTCTTAATCTTCTTCCAGTTGTGTTCTCATATAGGGTAGCACCCACAGTCAGGCATCTCTTTGCAAGAGCAGGACCGTCTGTTTCTCCAATACTTTTTTTTTTTTTTAATTAACAAAAAAATTATCCAGGCCATCAACTCTAACTGTTAACTCATGTGCATGCTCCCTAACAGCTTGATTGGTGCGATACATTTAGCATACGAGACGTCATCTTGTACTACTTGCCTGGTGCGTCTCAGTTCGCTTCATGGTTGCCCCACTCAATCAGTATGAGATAACATCTCTTACGCTATAAGAGGGGCTGCTCACAGCATAGCTAAGGAAAGGGAAATGACTTCTTGCACCCTTAGAGTGTGCTGAGTACTCCTTGTGCTGCTCTCAGTGTTTCTCTCTTGTAAGCATGCCCTGCTTTCACTGGGATGTGGGCACTGCAGTGCAAGCTCCACGTTCCTCCGGCCGGCTAGCCTGTTACCAGAAATGGCATTGGCGGGATCAAGGCAAAAAGTGTAGAGGCAGCCTGGCAGCACTGGAGCACCCACCGCAGACGATCGCCCAGTTCTCTCCTGGAAGCCTAAAATAAAAAGGGGATCCATTTCAGAAAGAGAACTGACTAAATGCACAAGGCAACGTTTTTTTGTTTGTTTGTTTAATCTTTGCGTAAGTAGTTAATAATAAGCATACAGGGCAATAATCACATGGGTAAAAATGCTGTTTCACCCCCATAATTTCTCTTTTTTATTATCGTCCCCGTTTTGTGCAGCGCCTGCGCTTGTCAGCGATGCGGGTACTTACACTTGTGCGTGTTGAGCGGCATTTGGCCAATGGCGGGATTTAGGCAGGTCGTTTGCATAATCAAACCAATTGGTGTAATTTTTTTACCTCTAAAATCAGGGGCAGTTCTATCATGAGGCAGGGTGAGGCGGCGACTTCAGGCGGCAGAATTTTGAAGCGGCAAAAGGTGCCTCTCCAAAACACCTCTACCACAGCCGCCTCACCCTGTCTCCAGAGTCAAACATCGGATCGGGCAGGGATAAACCAAACCCCTGCTCGATTCACGCAGTGGCAACACACATCCCTAACCCCGGGCAGCAGGAGGTGCGTTTATCCTGATGTCATCTCCTGCTGCCACGGGGCCAGTCTCGCAGCTTTTACCGTGAGACTTGCCCCCAGCAGCAGGAGATGATGGGATAAACACGACTCCTGCTTCACCCACCCAGGGGTGGATTGGCCTTTTGGGGCTTTGGGCATGCTCCGGTGGGCTGGTCCAGCCAATCACAAGGGCTGGTATTGGTCACAGTGGCCATATGCCTGAGAAACCTCTGTGCTCAACACCAGCCCACAACAGACCTCTCTTGTACCCTTTTCTCTTCCCTGCCAGCGAAGAAGGAAGCTGTGGGCCACCGCTGGAGTTCAGGTTGGTGGGGCCGAAGAAGAATCAGGCAATCACAGGAGCTGATGAAGAGAGCCGCAGGCCACCACCACAGCTTAGGCCGGCAGGGCCAAAGAAAAAGAAGGGGCACAATTATGCATGTGAGAGATCTGCTTCTGTGTGTGTGTAACAGAGAAGGAGGGTGCTTCTGTCTGTGTGTATGTATGTGTGAGAGGAGGGTGCTTCTGTGTGTGTGTGAGGGAGGGAGGAGAACACTTGTGCACCTACCTCTCTCCTAATCAACAACAATTTAAGAAGACTTTAAGATGACTGGAAATCTAAAGTTCCTAGGTATGGAGAGCACAGCATTTTTTTTAAAATCCTTGCTAGATTTAATTATTGGATGTGATGTATCTGCTGTTTTGAAATATTTTATTAGTGTTTGGTAATGTTTTAAACATTTTTATATGTGTTTTTAATTGACTGAATTTATCAGCAGATTTGACATTCTTTTTATTGGTATGTTTAATGTTTCATATTTGTTGATTGTGTTTGCATTGCTTACAGAGTTCTGCTTCTTGTGATTTCCAGTTCAGTATTTGGCTGCACATTTCAATTTATATTTTATGATCTCTTTATTCTGTATTTGGTGAGAGTCTATCTGTGTTCTGCTTGTGTGACTGAGGCTTTAGGTATTCTGCTAGCATGTTGTTTCTGTGTAGGGATTTACAACAACCTGGCTTTAATCTGTTTTCCTAATAGGAAGTGTATTGGTGTTTAGGGCCTGATGTAATATTTGTAGTATGGCTTTTTCATAGGTTGAGTGCTGGCAGTTATGATATGGAAGGCTTACTATATTGGAATTGTAGTTCAGTTTATTCCTGGCTTTCTGTGGGCCAAGTCCACACCCAGTGCACTTTACTATAGGCCTAATACCATATGGGATCCAGTAAACTGCCTTGATTACTATGAGAAAGGTATTTTATTAAGTCTATTAAACTATTGTTATTGAAAGTGTATTTTTTGGCAGTGTATGCCTATATAATTTATATGTTGTTGTAAGTGATATTTTTACTTCAGAAGATTGGACTTTGGATATCTATTTTCCATATGCAATCTGCTGTTTTAGGTTGGGGAAGTTAATACATTTTAAAATAGAAAAGAATGCATAAGTTTTAATTATGTGGGGAGAGGAGGGAAGGGGGAATGAAAGACTGCAAGGTAAGTCTAGAGCATCGAATACCCTTGTATCAGCCCTAAGAGAGAGAGAGTGTCACACACTCAGACTCCCACCACTCACCAGCCTCTCACACCCCCAGGGAGCAGATCCCGGAGAAGGGTGGGAGGCAGGCAATAAGGAATGGAGGAATTCTATAGCAAGACCCAGGGGATGAGGTGACCAAAGGCCATCTCATCCCATTCAACATTTCTCTGGCGCCACCTAGTGCGGATGCCGAAGACTGAGAACAAAAAATTAGGCCCAAAAACTTGAGTGGTTAGAGCAGTGGGCTGCAAACAAGGGAAGCCAGGGTTCATATCCTATTGTCATTCCTTGTGACCTTGGGCAAGTCACTTCACCCTCCATTGCCTTCCTCCTGCCCTGGCCCTCGGTGATTTCACCTGCACTAGCCATGGGGGGGGGGGGGGAGCATCATTTCATCCTTTGCCTCAGGCAGCAGATTGCCTTGAGTCCCCTGTCTAAAATGTGCCTGTGCAAAAAGCAGGCATAGATTTGTGGGGGCAATAATGAAAGCAAAAATCCCATTGTAGTTTTGCGTGAATTATTCCAGCAACCTTTATGGGTTAAAAAGTCCCCACAGGGTTGCTTGAAATGCGGGTAGGCGGATTATTGCCTCCTTTGTGTATAAATGGGGCTTAGCAGGCTTAGTGTGGTTACTTGTAACATGTCCAAGTGAATTTTTCAGTACTAATGCCCGATGAGAAGTTATTTGTAAGGCATCTACTACCAAGATTCAGGAACAAAAAGGTTGGATTTTTATTGCCCTTTCAAACGTGTAAATCATATACAGTGGCTCCGATTCCAACCGACCTATTCATTTAGCACTTTTCTCTTGATATATTAAGCAGATTAAGAAGCTGTGGGCTTTGGGAAAATCATGAAATGGCAAGATTAATTCCCAAGTTTTTATTTGTGTTAACATTTTCCAGATGTTTAGTTTTGTTGTATTTAACAACTTAAAATCCAAGACAAATGCGTCTTTTTTTTTCCCCTGGTGGTTTCCTCCTGCTGCGTGCAAGCTGGGATCATGGCCCCATCAGCCTTCATTTACAATTACCCCGGGGTTTTCCCCCTATTTTATATCCTCCCTGCCTCCCCCCCCCCCCCCCCCCCTGAAATGCCTACTCTGGACAGTGGATGCTGGTTACCAAATAAAAACAAAAATCATAATATAACAGGTGATGCCCTTTCATTGGACCAACTTAATAGATTTGACTTACTTTCGAGAGCCAATGCTCTCTACTTTAGGCTACACCTACATAAGAACATAAGAAATTGCCATGCTGGGTCAGACCAAGGGTCCATCAAGCCCAGCATCCTGTTTCCAACAGTGGCCAATCCAGGCCACAAGAACCTGGCAGTTACCCAAACACTAAGAAGATCCCAAGCTACTGATGCAATTAATAGCAGTGGCTATTGTTGTGATTCCTCCCATGGCTGGAGCCACGGGCGGCCTCTTACCTTCCTCCTTTCCTCAGCCTGACTTCCGACGCCACTCCCATACGGTCCGGGGACCGCCTAAGCTGTCCTCAGCACGGCGGGCCTTGCCACCGTGTCCCGTTGCGGCAGGAGACCGCAGTCATATCTCCTTTGCGGCCCAGAGGGCGCAGAAGCAGGGGCCTCTCCCGCGGTGAGGAACCACTGCTGTTCCACGGTCCGGAGGCTGTGCCCCGGACCCCTCCAGCAGCGGACGCCGCCACCTTCTACAGGCCTGGAGGCCTGCCCTCATGCTCACATATATTTGAGGATATGAGGTTTTCTGTTCTTGGAAAAACCCCACAAAATTATTCGAGGTGGAAATTATGATTTAGTTTTGTTACGGGGAGAACAAAGATGGATCCATTTTTTATGTGCAGTATATCCCTGTGGTCTTAATAAAGAAGTAGAATGGTCTGGCTTTTTTTTTTTAAAGGAGCCTTGGGGGAGTTGTATTCTGCTTTCTGGGGCTTTTTGCATAATCTTTTTTATTTTTCCTATAAAAAGTTGGAATTTTGGGTTTAGGCAACAGTGACCCACACTCGGCACTGACCCTTGTGGGATGTGGGATCTGGGATGAATCAGCCATAGCAGGGCTCTGGCTGTTATGAGAAGAATGCTACGATAGTATTTGATTATGTATTAGCGATTGTAATTTTTTTGTTTTTCCTACTATGTTGTGAGGCGTTACGACTGCTTGTCCTAGTGACGGTATACAAAACCTAATAAATAAATAAATGATGTGAGCAGCTGTGCCCTCATGCTGACAGGAAATTATAGTGCTGGGGATGGGTGCCAGCATGGCAGCTTGGTGCCCTCCCCGTCCCCTCAAAGAGCAGGGGCTGGTGCGTCACCCCCATTTGTCCCCCTTTCCCCTCAAAGAATGGCCCACAATACTGGCACTCTAAACAAAATCACCAGAGGAAAGAATGTATTTCTCCTCTACAAATCCAGTCAGCATTCACCGAACAAGAATACACCTCTGTGTGATTGTGTAAACATGACTGCTGATCAATGACCAAATTACTAAAAGCAGTGCACAGCTGAGTGAGGCCTACTGGTCTAATCTAAGCCTGAGACATGTGATTACTGAGTGGAAAATCTCTCCCTTCTTGCTGTCCTGTCCTGTGCACACTGACGCCGGGTAGGCTAAATCACACCTATTCGTATTCTTTCAAGGGTAGACAAAAACTGATCACATCATGATTCCCACTGGCCAAATTATTGGGCAATATAAAATTAATCTGTTTAATGGTGACTCCCTAAACCAGGGTGATTGGGTTGCCACCTTACCCAAGTCAACCTAAGCAGGCTGATCCTCTCCTAGCTTCACCTCAGTGCATGGAGAGAAATGTAGTCCTTTCCTTTTTGAGAGATATCAGAAGTTCATGCATGCAATGACAGAAAATCAGGACTGGATCAGCCTATTTGGATTGACACGGATGAGGTGGCAACTCCACAGGATAACAGATTTCAGGCAGATTTTGTTGAATCTGTGAGAAATTTGTTGCATCAGATTCAACAAATTTCTCCAAGCAACCTGGGGAAAATCCAAAACTGTGGGCAAACTCAAATCAGGTTGAAATACCACCTGGTTTGAGTTTGACCTCTAATTGGTCACACATATCTAGTTCTTAGGAATGCAACCAAGCTACAGGATATTCAATTAGAGCCTTCTGTTAGTGCCTTAGAAACTGTGTAAGTGGCAAACAGGTTTTTTGGAATGGAAGGCCTGTCTGAAAGCCTTATTCTATAGGCTGGAAAGGATCATTCCTAGCAGATCCATTTACTGTCAGCAGGGGGCTAAATTAGTGGGGCTTTGTTCCCACTTAACACCCTTCGGTGAACAAAAACAAATTCCAGATGCTGAAGAACTCACAGATCGCAAACAGACTGCCCTTTCCTGCTCTCTCTTATTTCATCTCCGTAGGAAGGCTACTAAAACTTTTAAAGGGCGTTTCTCTCCAATAAATATCACTGTTAATGTGTAAATGTCTTTGTGGAACAGACATCAGCATTTTCTTGGCCTGTTCCTGAACTCCATCACTCCTGTGCAATAAAGGAGCTGCCACATCTTCCTTAGGACTGGGAAGAGGAGTGTCTCATCTGCCATTGAACTCCTGGATTCAATCACATGTCAAGGGCTCGCCTAAACAGAAGTGCTCTAGTTTGGGGGAGTTCAAATCCTGAAGAAATTGCAGCTCAGGCACAATGGGTTTTGTCCATAGGAGTTGAAGTTTAATCTCCAAGGCCTTCCGATGGGCGAGCTGAGTATTTTTGAGTCCTGGTTTCACTCAGACAAAACCCCACACACGTGCTGCTTGATGTTACCAGAGAATATCTTTTTTTACTTAGAGGTAGGTAATTGCAAGTATTTACAATTTCTCTTGCTCTCCTTCTCCCTTCAGTCCACAGGGACATCGACTCATGTGTTCGTCTCTGGGGGGGGGGGGGTCTGTCCCACATTGCCACAATGGGATGTGTGTTTGTTTTTCAAAAATGAAACAAAAATGGCCTTTTCACAAAAATATCTGAAAACTTTGGGGTGTTTTCATATTCATTTAAAAAAAAAAGCAAAAGCCTCCCTGAGGCCTTCCAACCTCCTCCCGCCCCTAAGAAAGCCAGCCCAGGCCTCCACACCCTGTGTGATCCCCCTCCCATCCCATCTCCGATTCTATCAGCCTTTTCTTTGCTGGCTCTTTCGCAGGCTTCAGTATGTGGAGGAGCTCATGGCACCTTTGAGAGGGAGATGTGGGCTTACATGTGCCAGGGGAGCCACAGGACGTGGCCTTTCTCTATTGCTGTTTGCTAGCACACTGAAAAGAATGGCACACTAGCAGGTGACTACACCTCTAAAGTTGGAGTTAAATTTACCTCAGCAATGCATCATAAGCTCATTACTATAGCTTTTATATATATTAGACAAGCCATTAAGCCCGTTAAAACAGGCTACATTAACATTTTTTTTTTGGATCATTTCCTTCCCCCTCATGCTCCCTCCCACCTCCCCAACTCTCTCCCCTCCCCCCAACTCTCTCCACTCAGTCACTCCTCTCTCTCCCCCTCCCTCCTCCCCTCAGTCACTCCTATCTCCACCCTCCGCTCTCGTCACTCCTCCTCCCACCTCCCCCTCAGTCAGGTCACTCCTACCTCCCCCCTGAGTCACTCCTCTCTCCCCCATACCACTCCCCTTCCTCCCCTGAGTCCCTCCTCTCTCCCCCCTCTCCCTGAGTCACTCCTCTCCTACCCTCCTCTCCCCCTCCCTCCCTCCTCCCCTGAGTCACTCCTCTCTCCCCCCCTCCCCCCCCCCCCCCAGTTACTCCCCTCCCCCCCCCTCCCCTCCTCCCCTGAGTCACTCCTCCCTCCCCCCTCCCCTCAGTCACTCCTCCCTCCTCCCTCCCCTGAGTCACTCCTCCCCTCAGTCACTCCTCCCTCCCCCCAGTCACTCCTCCCTCCCCCTCAGTCAGTCACTCCTCCCTCCTCCTCAGTCAGTCACTCCTCCCTCCCCCTGAGTCACTCCTCTCTCCTCCTCCCCTGAGTCACTCCTCTCTCCCCCCCCTCCCTCCTCCCCTGAGTCACTCCTCTCTCCTCCCTCCCCTCAGTCACTCCTCCCTCCCCTGAGTCACTCCTCCCCTCAGTCACTCCTCCCTCCCCCTCCCCTCAGTCAGTCACTCCTCCCCTCCTCCTCCCCCTGAGTCACTCCTCTCTCCTCCCTCCCTCAGTCGATCTCCGCCGAAGACCCAGAGCGGCGGCCCGAAGACCCGGAGCGGCGGCATGCGCGCGAGGGAGGGACAGACTTTTTGTCCCTCCCTCGCGCGCATGCCGCCGCCGCTCCGGGTCTTCGGGCCGCCGCTGCCGCCGCTCCAGCCCGGGTCTTCGGGCCGGTGCCGCCGCCGCCGCCTCTTCGGGCCGCCGCTGCCGCTCCCGCCGCTTCCGCCGCTCCGGGTCTTCGGGCCGGTGCCGCCGCCGCTCCGGGTCTTCGGGCCGCCGCTCCTGCCGCTCCTACAGCGCCATTTTTATTTTTAAGAGGCACACTGTGACCGACGTGCTCGCATGCGCGGTTAGAGCTGCTCTCTACTGCGCATTTGCGGCACGTCGGTCAACCTTCGTTATTAGGTTGATAAGTGGCCCCATTAAAAATTAGCCTACTCAAGGGGATCTAAGATGGCATCAGTCAGTTTGCAGTGGGGATTTTGAGTTCCTGAGCCAGCATTTTTTTTTTCTTTTTTCCTGTTTTCCACTAACTCTCTTGATGAGGAAAACAAAAGCAAAGCTTTCAGATTGCTGTGTAACATGGAACTTTGGTGCTGCCACTGCTGGGAGGATCTCCCAGCAGTGGCAGCACCAACATTCAGTAGAACAGCCAACTGGCTAGAGAGCAGTGTTTCGCTTAGCCCCAATGCGAGAGAAGCACCCCTAGTTGCAGAGGGGGAAGGGGGATAGGTAGTCACTTGGAGAACTATTGCAGGACCGCTCACCTGTAGCTTTGGCAGGACAGATTTTGATGGGCTCCAAAGGGGGTAAAGTGAACCAGAGAAAGAACCTCCCACACATCTCCAACTTCATGTCACTGGGGACACCACAGAAGCCTAAAGGTGAATGCATTTTTTGGTTTTTGTTTCTAAACCTTTTGTCCTTTTAGGTGTTTGTCACTGACTCCCCAGTAGAGAATACCATTAAGTGTCATTTAATTATTACAAATGTTTTGGACTCTGTGCTTGAAAAACTGGCAGGGTCCAAGTGAATCTCTGCAGTGAGTTTAGCTGTACCCTCACTGAATGGGTTTCTCCATGAGGGGTAAATTTACATATCATTCAGTATTCCAATCAAACTTATGCTTCTGGTTTCACAGATGATTTAACATGTTTTTGTGGGTGACCTATGGGACAGGGTGTGTTCATAGTTCTCTTTAACCCCAGTTTTGTTGTGCTGTGCTTAGAAGCAAAGTGCCATTTTGTAGGAAACAAAACCTTGCTTTTTTGCCTCTAATCAGCTACTACATTCATCTGAACTGTGTGTCTCCTCTGCCCTCAGAGATTTTCATTATCCTCACTCCTTGAGTTTGACACCTCAGAAGATATCACCAGTAGCCTCTGTGCATCACTGTGTACTTGTCCACATCAAATTTCATCTGCCACTTAGATACCCAGTCCCCTGTTCTCACAAGTTCTTCCTGCAATTCCTCAGTCTGCTTGTGTTTTAAATACTTTGAATATTTTTATGTCATCTGCCAATTTGACCACATTACTCATTGCCTCCTTTTTCCAGATCATTAATGAAGAAGATAAACAACAGTGGTCCCAGTACAGATCCCTGGTGCACTCCACTATTTACCTCCTTCCGTTGGTAAAACTGACCATTTTGTCGTATCCTATCTTTTAACCAGTTACAAATCCACAGATCTCCCTGGAGGACAGTGATATTCCGCAGAGAGTGACTTCAGAATTTTTTCACAGATAGCCACAAGCAGTGGGGAGAGGGGAAAGGAATTAAAGCCGTAGTATTTCATTGATGCTTGGGAGAGCATATTCAAAAGCCATCCAGCCATATACATGACTAACATTGCCCGCCCTATACATGAGTAAAAGCATATGCGTTATTTCACAACACACATACTTTTACCCACGTTTTTCCTGGAGGCCTTCCGAGAGTGGGGTTAGATTGGAAGAGGCAACGATGCATGCAGTTTTCAAAACTACATGCATTTTGGCTGGAAAACATATCCGCAGAAAAGGAGGTACAACATCCCTGTGGGTACCTCTTCCTGGGGCAGTTTTCAAAGAGAGAGTGCACACGTACCCTCCCTTTGAGAACTGATGCAAAGCTCATGGGTAAAAGTACCTGCACAGTTCCGAAAATTGCCCTAAAGAATAAATATGCCTAGAATTTAGCTCTATTACTCTCTTTTAGCCATATGCTTTTATTCTTCTATTTTCTAATACTTTTTGGAAATAAAAAGGAAGATGGCCAGGCAAATAGCAACTGGTAAATGAGGAAATAATAATAATAATTATGTAAGGGAGTCAGTTGGACCGTTAGATGAGCAAGGGGTTAAATGGGGCACTTAGAGAAGATAAGGCCATCGCGGAAAGATTAAATGATTTCTTTGCTTCGGTGTTTACTGAAGAGGATGTTGGGGAGGTACCCGTACTGGAGAAGGTTTTCATGGGTAATGATTCAATGGACTGAATCAAATCACGGTGAACCTAGAAGATGTGGTAGACCTGATTGACAAACTGAAGAGTAGTAAATCACCTGGACTGGATGGTATACACCCCAGAGTTCTGAAGGAACTAAAAAATGAAATTTCAGACCTATTAGCAAAAATTTGTAAGCTATCATTAAAATCATCCATTGTACTGAAGACTGGAGGATAGCTAATGTAACCCCCAATATTTAAAAATGGCTCCAGGGGCGATGCAGGAAATACAAGGACCGGTTTAGCCTGACTTCAGTGCCAGGAAAAATAGTGGAAAGTGTTTCTAAACATCAAAATCACAGAACATATAGAAAGACATGGTTTAATGGAATAAAGTCAGCATGGCTTTACCCAAGGCAAATCTTGCCTCACAAATCTGCTTCACTTTTTTGAAGGAGTTAATAAACATGTGGATAAAAGTGAACTGGTAGATGTAGTATACTTGGATTTTTCAGAAGGCATTTGACAAAGTTCCCATGAGAGGCTTTAGGAAAAGTAAAAAGTCATGGGATAGGTGGCTGGCGATGTCCTTTCGTGGATTGCAAACTGGCTAAAAGACAATTTGATTAAAGGACAATTTTCTCAGTGGAAGGGAGTGGGCAGTGGAGTGCCTCAGGGATATTTTATTGGGACCCTTACTTTTCAATATATTTAGAAATGATCTGGAAAGAAATACGACAAATGAGATAATCAAATTTGCAGATGATTCCCAACATTCTATTTGCTTTCTTGACTGCCGCAGCACACTGAACCGACGATTTCAATGTGTTATCCACTATGACGCCTAGATCTCTTTCTTGGGTTGTAGCACCTAATATGGAACCTAACATTGTGTAACTTTGGCATGGGTTATTTTTCCTTATATGCATCACCTTGTACTTATCCACATTAAATTTTATCTGCCATTTTGTTGCCCAATTTTCCAGTCTCACAAGGTCTTCCTGCAATTTATCACAATCTGCTTGTGATTTAACTACTCTGAACAATTTTGTATCATCTGCAAATTTGATTATCTCACTCGTCTTATTTCTTTCCAGATCATTTATAAATATATTGAAAAGTAAGGGTCCAATACAGATCCCTGAGGCACTCCACTGCCCACTCCCTTCCACTGAGAAAATTGTCCATTTAATCCTACTCTCTGTTTCCTGTCTTTTAGCCAGTTTGCAATCCACGAAAGGACATTGCCACCTATCCCATGACTTTTTACTTTTCCTAGAAGCCTCGTAGGCGTCATAGTGGATAATACATTGAAATCATCTGTTCAGTGTGCTGCGGCAGTCAAAAAAGCAAACAGAATGTTGGGAATTATTAGAAAGGGAATGGTGAATAAAACAGAAAATGTCATAATGCCTCTGTATCACTCCATGGTGAGACCGCACCTTGAATACTGTGTACAATTCTGGTCGCCAACATCTCAAAAAGATATAATTGCGATGGAGAAGGTACAGAGAAGGGCTACCCAAATGATAAGGGGAATGGAACAGCTCCCCTATGAGGAAAGACTAAAGAGGTTAGGACTTTTCAGCTTGGAGAAGAGACGGCTGAGGGGGGATATGATAGAGGTGTTTAAATCATGAGAGGTCTGGAACGGGTAGATGTGAATCGGTTATTTACTCTTTCGGATAATAGAAAGACTAGGGGGCACTCCATGAAGTTAGCAAGTGGCACATTTAAAACTTATCGGAGAAAGTTCTTTTTTACTCAACGCACAATTAAACTCTGGAATTTGTTGCCAGAGGATGTGGTTAGTGCAGTTAGTATAGCTGTGTTTAAAAAAGGATTGGATAAGTTCTTGGAGGAGAAGTCCATTACCTGCTATTAATTAAGTTGACTTAGAAAATAGCCACTGCTATTACTAGCAACGGTAACATGGAATAGACTTAGTTTTTGGGTACTTGCCAGGTCTTATGGCCTGGATTGGCCACTGTTGGAAACAGGATGCTGGGCTTGATGGACCCTTCGTCTGACCCAGTATGGCATGTTCTTATGTTCTCATCAGTTGTTTGAGGCGAGTCACAACAGTTGTAATAAACAGTCACCATTAAGAAAATAGAAAACACTAGTCTGAAAACTTGTTAGAAATGACAAGATAAAATGGGCTTTTAATGTACACTGAATAGCCAGGATGGTAAGGCCTAGCCCACCGGAGATAGGGTAACTAGGGGGATAAAACAGCTCCTTCTCCTCTGACTGCTAACTAAAAACACCACACAGAAGTCTTTTGCAGCTTGCCTTTGAGCAGGCCAGAGTGCAGAGTGGTTTTGCTACACTCCTACACCCTCTACCCCAGGTCTCTTACTAGAGCCATCTAGTGGAGATCCAAAGGATATCTTTCCCTCTCCAGATATACACATATATTCCAGTGGATCCTGGCTTGCTCCTGCTAGTGCAATAAGATTTCTGTTTCAATCAGAATGCAGTTTAGTTCAGGGCAATTTGGATCACAACTCCAGTGATCGTTTGGCTGAATCTTTGGAAACAGCATTACGTTCTACTATTGACAAGGTAGCTGCAGTCAAATGTCATATTACCCATAGAGGTCATACTAGGGTTCCTTGGTTTGATCAGGTATTAGTCCTTAGTAAGAGATTTATGAGGAAGCAGGAAAGAAAGTGGAGGAAGAATCGATCTGCTGCAACACAAATTCAATATTTACAAGCAAGGAGTGAATATAAGAGATTATTTGAAGCTGCGAGGAAAAACAAAATATACCTCTCAGCTTCAAAAAAATCTCTAAATCGGCCACATGATCGATTTGATACAGTAAAGAAAATTATCAAGGGCCCAAAAAGCATTGCTTTTTCTGTAAAGTTCTTGCCGGAAGACTTTGTATCTTTTCTATGCATTAAAATAGAGACTCTGACAGTTACCATACAGAGTATGTCCCATGGAGTTAGCTCCAAAATAAAACATATAATGAACCAGCCGTTAATTCAGCTTCATTTGATCAAATTCCCAGATCATGGGTATCATTTCAAGATGTTGGTAAACCTGAAATTGAAAAATATTGGTTTCAGCTCAAGAATTCATTTTGCACTTTGGACTTCTGCCGTCCCTCTGCATTGTATTTGGTTAGGAATGATTTTTTAGAGGTTTTGACTTCTTTATATAATCATTTGTTATCAGAAGGATAGGTCCCTGCTATATTAAAAAGACTTATAATTCGCCTGATTCCTAAACGTGGTGATTTGAATAAAGCCCCTTTTTGTTTTCAACCAATCTATAATCTAAGTACATTGGGAAAAATATTAGGGAAACTTGTCAAGTCTCAGTTTGCTGATTTTCTAAGGGAAAACAGCATATTGCGTCAATATCAGAGTGGTTTTAGAAAGGAACACAGCACGGAAATCTTGCTGGTTTCTGTCATGAGCTACTTATTGTGTGAATTTGATCAGGGCAGAGCTGTTATTGGTGTATTTCTTGATGTATCTTCGGCCTTTGGTAATAATGTTTTATTGGCTCATCTAAGGGGGCTTGGAGTGGGTGGGGGCAGTTTATAAATGGTTCAAATTGTACCTTTGTAAAAGAGAACAACAAATCATGATTGGTGATTGTACTTCTGCTTGGTTTACTGTTTTTTTCTGGGGTTCCTCAGGGGTAGGTGTTGTCTGAGATGTTTTACAATGTATGTATGCTTTCATTGTGTATAGTATTAGATCAACATTCAATAATGGTTAGAATGCATGCAGATGACATGCAGTTGTATTTCCCTATAGTAACCTCGCTGCAAGAAATCATGGTCTTGATTGCCAAGGGCCTTCAAATCATTAATGATTGGATTTATGCAAATCATTCAATGTTAAATGTTGAAAAAAATGAAGTTATTTGTTTTTCAAGGGATCCAGACCTCCTACATAAACATAATGTTTGCTCTCTTAATATTTTGGGAAAGGAAATATGTTTTAAACCTATAGGTTGTAATTTGGGTTTCTTATTTGATTCTCAATTATCTTTTCGTCCACATATTCACAACATTTTAAAGGTGGGATTTTATAAATTGCATCTCCTAAGACATTTGCGATATGTCTTGGAAAAAGAACCATTGTGCAATTTTTTGTACTTACAGTGATTGACTACTGTCATTCATTATTTGTTGGTCTTCTTTCTCCCACTATTCGTCTACTTCAGATATTATCAGACATTTCTCTAGAAATCACATGATCTTTGGCAGTCTATTATCAAAACCCAACCTCTAGCCTATATTAGGCTCCGTACATGTTAATTATGTTATTACCCCCATATATCTTAATCCAAGTTAATTCGACCTGTTCATTGTAAGACATTTACTTGTCATTGTTGTTATTGTTTAAAATGTAAACCGAATTGATCAGTAATTCTGTTATTGGAAAGTCGGTATAGAAAAATGCTAAATAAATAAATAAATAAATTACAGTATTGAGCTGCTCGTCTTATTTCAGGGGATCATAGATGGGACCTTGTGTCCCCATTGTTAATTGATCTTCCTTGGTTGCCTGTCAATAGATGGGATGAATTCAAAATGCAGATGCTGGTTTTAAAGCTCTAAAAACTGAGAATCCATCTTATCTGCAGTACTTCTAAAAACAATATATACCAAGCAGGAATTTGCAGTCCCAAGGCTCATTGTTGTTTTGAAGAGCATTCTATTAAACAGGCTTATTTGATGGAAACTTGAAAAAGGGCCTTTTATGTTGTTGGCCAATTGATGTGGAATGCCTTGCCAAAAGCATTGAGAAATATTGATGATTTAAAATTTTGCAAACAACTGAAAGCCTTTTTATTTTGCAAATAGTGTTTGATGCTGCAGCTTTTTTTAATTACTTTTAATAGACTATGGATTGTTTACTTTAAATGATTATATGTTTTATTGTATTTTTATATTGTTGTAATCTGTCTAGCAAGGGTGTTCATTATAGGCAGAATAGAAACTGTTTCAAATAAATAAATAAGAAGTAAACTTGTGATAAGACATCCAGAACCCACTAGGAAGCTGATATATTAGCTTGTGGTATTTACTGCGGGTTAGTGACCGTTTTGTGCACAATTTTGCTACAGATCCTAATGAGCTTAGAAGTTGTCAGAATCTGTAGCAAAACTGCATAAAATCCCCTATCATACTTTGCCATAGCCATGTGTTCCTGGCTGTGGCAACACACAAACCTTGCCTGGGAAGCTGTGGTTCAAGAATATCACCATGGGGATTTAAAGGGGCCTCGCAAATCCATTCAAGGACTCCTAATGTGCCAGTGAAAGCCCCCAATGGCCTTAGTGGTCCCTCAGCCAGATCCCAATGCTGCTCATAGGTTGAAAATGTGAAATTCAGAACCTTTGCCAAGCCCCATCCCTTTGCCTCATCCTTTGCATGCCCTAAATCATGCCAGACCTCAATTTAGGGTCAATTCCTTTACTCCCCACCCCACATCCTGTGACCTCTAAAGTTTACCCCAGTGATGGAGTCATCTTCTGAGGGCAGGAATGATCCTCATTTGCTACTGCCATGTCGCTGCCTGGTTTCAAAATAGTTCTGGCTGACTTCAGGAGTTCTTTTCAATGCATTAAAGAAGCTCCTGAGGTCAGCTGGTGCCATTTTGGAACCAGGCTGTGACCAGGCAGGACCAAATGGGGATCACTCTTGTACCCAGATGATGATTCCATCACTGGGGTGAGCTTTTGGCAGCATGAGGGTAGAGAGTAGAGGGGTCAACCCAAAATTGCGGTTTGGCATGATTTTAGGGGATAAAGGGGCAGGACCTAACTATTTTGTAAGCTTGTGCATTACAGCTGTTCATTACTTGGCAATTTGAGTAAACTTTTGCATGTATTAGACTATGCATGAACATTTTCTATGACAGAATACAGTTTTGAAAAATATTTTTACAAAAGTTGTTTTTATAAACCATTTCACACAAAATGCTCACACTTTAGCATTTTTGTGCTTTTTTTCAAAATTTTTTGCATGAGAAAACATTTTTGGGAAAAATTTTGCAGCTTAGTACATCAGCTTCTAGGTTGATTGTCAAAGCTGAAAAGCTGAAGGGTTCTGATTCAAGACCAGACAGCATTGATGTTATTGCAATCTGCACTAAAGCTTCAGATATGTTGCTTTCAGTGTTCTGCGGGCTACCCCTGTGAACCGCCGCACTCACGTCCCCCGGCCAGGTAGGCGTTGACTCCCCTCAGTGCATCGAACACCGCCGGTTAGCCATGTGGTGGTCGCCGCTCTATGTCATTGCATGATGCTGTTAGAGGGTCACCACCAAAAGCCCGGGGATTCCAGGGAGAAGTGGCGAGGAGAAGCCGCGGCAGCATCTGTCCGTCAGACCCGAAGGGAGTCGCCACAAAGGTAGAGAGGGTGGAGCGAGGGCGAGAACAGGCACAAACGCAATAGTAACAGCCTGCATAAATTTGATGGCAAATATATGCATACGTTACACCAATTTTCAAAGCAAAGTAACGTGTAAGTTCACTTTGAAAATCATTCCACCAAAACTACCCCCATACAATTACATCTGCTTTTATGTGTGCAGATATTTTTTGGAAAATTTTGCATGCATAATATTGAAAATGCAAAAGATATGCATATCAGTGCAAACCCTTTCCCATCCCTCACTCAGAAGCATCTCCACTCAGTCTGGGTAAATTATGTGCACGTAAAAGTGAATTTTCAAAAGGTTGTACACAGAAAAATTAGCATATATGCTTGTAAATAGCATGTACTCATGTATATACTATTTTTTAAAGCTCAGATATGCATGTGTAAATAAGGGTTTGCAAGTAAATTTACATATGTAAAAAGAGGGCGATCCAGGGTCATTCCAGTGCAGGGCCAACATTTATGTGTGTAAGATGCTATTTTATAAGCTTGTATATATTTACATCTGGGGAGGATAACTAAAAGACCTGTGTGTGTGCCCGTATACACATGTATGTGGCTATGCGCAGATCTACCCCAGTATTTTATAGCCTGCGTGAATATAAAATATGCATAAATCTACCCTGCAACATTCACTTACATGTAAAAGATACGTGTGAATAGGTATTCAAGTTAGCCGGATAAGTTCCAATTTATCTGGCTAAGGCAAAACTTGCACTTAGCCAGATAAGTCGGAACTTATCCGGCTAACTTGAATATCTTTTCACACGTATCTTTTACATGCCTGCAAATATTGCAGGGGAGATTTACACAGACTTTATAATCCACACATATATCATACACGCGGGTTATAAAATGCTGGGGAAGATCTGGCACAGCCATGTACATGTGTTCATTGGCGCAAGCAGGTCTTTTGAAGTTATTCTCAAAGGACATATGCACATAAGCTTTCCCACGTATCTGGCAGACAACTTTATAACAGATCATTTCTTTGGGTATTGTATTATTTTATCCACGGATATGACTTTGAAAATTATCCTCTTTATGTGCATGAAAATAGCATGCTAGGCATGAAGGCCCTAGCATTCACACTACCCTAATCTGAAAACACATTTGCGTGTACTTGCTAAAATTAGCATGTGCGTGCATGTAAATGAAGTTACGTCAAATGCAAATGTGGCTTTATGGGGTATGTGCTAAATAGCATGGTATACTCATCTTCATTCACTATTTAACATATACTCACTAAGACCTAAAATTTAAGACCTACCTGAAATCAGTTGTTAACTTTCAAGTGTGCATACTATTTCAAGGTCTCAGCTTTGAAGGTTCCTGATGCAGGAGATGGAGCTATTAGAATAGGAGGGATTGTAGGAGGTGTGGGTAGAGGACAGAGAAGAGATAGGAGAAAGCAAGAGAGAGGAAGAGGCCAGAGAGGAGAGATGCCTACAAATTAAAAAAAAATCATATTTATTTAGACAAGTAAATGTATTTTCAAACAAGGTGAAGAACATAAGTTGCCATTCTGGGTCATGCCAAGGGTCCAGCAAGCCCATCATCCTGTTTCCAACAGTAGCCAATTCAGGATACTAGTGCCTGGCAAGTACCCAAACATTAAATAGATCTCATGTTACTAATGCCGGTAAAAAGCAGTGACTATTCCCTAAATCAACTTGACTAAATGCAGTTTATGGATTTCTCAACAAAGACCACTGTTTTTCATATTGCTCTGAACTGCACAATGTCCAAGGCACAATGTTGTAACTAATGCAAATAAAGGCTCATCCAACAAGTTCTAATGGAATACCATGACTGTGCTGAAAATTGCACTGCATGCTCGTTATGTCCTGCCTGGTATCAGATGGAGACAAAACTGCAGCAGAGGGGTCATAAGACCCTCAGAGAAGGCAATGAAAGGGAACTGGTAGGGATGCTCATGAATCAGCTCTTTCCATCCAAATTTGGATGCCCATGTCCAGTCTTTCCATCTCTGAACTGCGGTCTTCTGAGATGATTGCTCCTGTGTGGCAAGGAGAAGTGGAAGCCATGGAAGCAGAAGTAGCTTCAAGGATGGGGGTACATGGTGGTGTGTCAGTCATCTAAATTTGCTTTATTGGCCTATGGCAGTGGCCATTGCTGTCATTGCTGTGTTTACTCAATCGTCTTTAGACTGACTATAGGTATTCTGAGGCTTCAGTTCTCAATATGTCATTGGTACCCGAACACAATAGGGAACTCATAGAATGAGATGAATAGATGCCAGTGTCCTTCTGACTCAAGGCTGGTAGATTTTCTGGCATCAGTGGGATGACAGGGCTGGCAGAACCATTAGGCAAACTAGGCCTGGCCCTAGGGCGCCAACCATTAGGAAGCGCGAGACATGTGGGGCCGTGAGCGGTGGCGCCAAAGAGGAGTGAAGATTCGAAACTTATATTTAGCCCTTATCCAGCTAGAATTTAGTTGGATAAGGGCTAAATATAGCTGGATAAGCCATTTAGATGGATAGCTATTATATTATCCGTCTAAATGGCTTTTGAATATATTCTCAAATAAATACGCTTCATAAAATCATATTATCAAATTGTGATACATAAAGACTGAAAACCATACAAAAACATGCAACATCATAATTTTTAGCTTCAATTTATGAATCTCCCCATCTCAGAAAAGCTCTTGGCGATGTTTGGTAAAATCTCATTAAAAAACAAATACATATAAAATCAAAATTAACAAAAACACTGCAAGCACTAAATACACAAAACCAAAATTAACAGAAACACTGCGAATGAAACAATTATGGAAAAAGCATAATTTAAAATCTGGCAAATATACAACTAAAGTTAAAATAATAACATTTTAAGCAAAGCCTGCTTAAATAGCGAAGCTTTACACAATTTCCTGAACTGCATAAGAACATAAAAAATTGTCATGCAGGGTCAGACCATGGTCCATTGGGCCCAGCATTCTGTCTCAGACAGTGGCCAATTCAGGTCGCAAGTACCTGGCAGATCCCATAAAGTAGATCTAATTCATATTACTCACCCCTGGGGTAGCAATAGCTTTCTTTAGTCTGTCTGGCTAGTAGTGTGTTATGGACTTTTCCTCCAGGAACTTGACAAAGCCTCTTTTAAACCCCACTATGCTAGTCGCCTTGATCACATCTTCTGGCAACAGATTCCACAGCCCTGATAGTAATATTTATGATTTGTTTTGAATCTGCTGGTTGTTAGTTTCATGGAGTGTCTCTTGTTATTGTATTATTTGAAAGGATAAATAACCATCCTTTATTTACCTGTCACACCCCACTCATGATTTTATAAACTTCTATTGTGTCCCTTCTCAGTCGTCTCTTTTCCAAGCTGAAGAGCCCTAGCCTACATATCCTCTCATCATAGAAGAGATGTTCCATCCCATTTATCATTTTTGTCACCCTCCTCTGCACCTTTTCTAGTTCCGCTATGTCTTTCTTGAGATGGTGCAACTAGAACTGCACAAAATACTGAAGATGAGGTCACACCATGGCTCAGTACAGAGGTAATATGATATTTTCCATTTTATTCTCTTATTATTTTTCAGAACATTCCAAACTTTCTTTCTTGACTGCCATTGCGAACTGAGCCGATGATTTCAATGTATTGTCCACATGGACTTCAAGATCCTTTTCCCAATACAGAACCCAACATAGTGTACCTGTAACCCATAGTAATGATGGAAGATAAAGACCATTGAGTCTGCCCAACAATTTGCTTATGGTAGTAACTACCATTCCATGAAGGTTACTTCCATGTAGGGATGTGCATTCGTTTCATATGTTTCCTATACAAGCATGTAATATGAAACGTATGAAACATATGAAACAAATGCACATCTAATTGGCATGTAATGGGAAACATGTGAAACGAATGAAACGAATGCACATCCCTACTTCCATGCATTCTGTTAAGGATAGTAACTGCCAATCTCCAGTGGAAATGTTATGCCATCCCTTTCTTCAAGTCTTTAGGGATCCACAGTGTTTGGCCCATGCCCTTTTGAATTAATTAACTGTTCTCGTCTTCATCACCCCCTCTGGGAGGGCATTCCAGTCATCCACCACTCTCTCCTGATGTTGATTCTGAGTCATCCCTCCTGGAGTTTCATTTCATGACCCCTAGTTCTACTGTTTCCTTTACAATGGAAAAGGTTTGAAGTTCGTGCATCATTAAAATCTTTCAGGTATCTGAAGTCTGTATCATATCTCCACTGCACCTCCTCTCTTCCAGGGTATATATATATTCAAATGCTTTAGCTTCTCCTCAAAGTCTTCTAATGAAGACCCCCCACACCATTTTGGTTGCCCTTCTCTGAACTGCCTCCATCCTGTCTCTATCCCTTTTGAGATATGGTCTCACCAAGGACCCTCACATCCTTTTCTTACTGGATATTCCTTTCTCTATGCAGCCAGGCATTCTTCTGGCTTTAGCTGTCACCTTGCCACATTGCTTCATTACCTTCAGATCACCATACACCATCACCCCAAGTTCGTTACACATCAATCTTTCACCGCCCATCACGTACAATTACAGCGCTTTTGGATTACAGCACCCCAGATACCTGATGCTGCACTTCTTGTCATTGAATTCCAGCTGCGATTCAATGTAGATAGGATTATTTTTCCCTATATGCATCACTTTGCATTTTCTACATTAAATTTAATCTGCCATTCAGTTGCCCAGTCTCCTAGTCTCACAAGATCCTTCTGGACTTCCTCACAATCCACTGCTGTTTTAACAACTTTGAATAATTTTGTGTCATCTGCAAATATCACCACTTCACTCTTTGTTCCCTTTTTCATTTATGAATTTGTTAAACAGCACAGGTCCCAGTACCAATCCCTATGGTACTCTACTAATGACCTTTCTAAATTTGGAAGACTGACAGTTTAGTCCTGCCCTCTGTTTCCAGCCTTTTAACCAGTTACCAGTCCACAACACAACACTGCCTCCTTTCTCATAACTATGTAATTTCCCAAGAAGTCTCTCATAGGAGACTTTGTCAGATGTCTTCTGAAAGTCCAAATACACAATATTAACTGGTTCACCTTTATCTACTTGTTTATTTACACCTACAAAAGATTCTAAAATATAGGTAAGACAAGACTTCCCTTTGCTAAAACCATATTGACTCTTCCCCATTAAGCCATGTTATCTATATGGTCAGTGATTTTGTTTTTAAGAATGGCTTCCACCATTTTGCCCGGTACTGATGACAGGCTTTATAGTTTGCTGGATCACCCTTGGAGCCCTTTTTAAAAATCAGTGTCACACTGGCCACCTTCCGGGTTTAGGAATTGTGCCTGTTTTAAATGAAAGGTTACAGAGTATTGGTAACAGGTTAGCAATTTCATGTTTTTGTTCTTTTAGAACACTGGATTGACCCTGGTGATTTGTTACACTTTAGTTTGTCAGTCTGATCTATTACATCCTTCATTGTCACAGATATTTGTTTTAGTTACTCAAAATCACTACTAAAGAATGTTTCAGGTGTGGGTAAGTTCCCAACATCCTCCTCCGTAAAGCCCGAGGCAAAGAATTCATTTAGTTTTTCTGCTATTTCCTTATCCTCCCTGAGCATGCCTTTTGCCCCTTTGTCCCTTTGTCATCTAGTGGCCCACTTAAGTTCTGAAGGCAGAGAATTCCAGAGCATATGACCTCAACAAGAAATTTTTTAATCATAGCCACTAGCTTAATTTTGGCTGAGTACCTCAAACAAACATTGACCGGATGATCCTAGCAGTCTGCCTGGACAACAGCGCACAAAGCAAGAACACAAGTATAAGGAGCCAGGTCATTCAGAATATTAAAAAAACAAAACAAACTTAAATTTTATTCTAAAAGTAATCAGGAGCCAATGTAAGGCCTTTAGGCTTGGAGAAATGTGATCATAATGCTTTAAACCTAATTATAAGGGGCGAATTTTAAAAGCATTGCTCGTGCTAAGAAGCCCATATATGCGAATATCTGGGCCACACGCGAGCAACACATATTTTAAAAGTGGTAAACTACGCGCATATATACGTGTGTGTGAGTAAAAAAAAAAAAAGGGGGCAGAAAAGGGGTGTAGTTGGGGGCGGGACATGGGCATTATGGGGTGTGGCCAACAGCTATGTGTATAACTCCATAGTTTAAAACTGGCCACCACAGCACGTGGCAGCTTGTTAGCCGCATATATTTACTGCTGCTCCTGATGCGGTGTAAGTCTGTAGAAATCTCTGTTTATGTCTAACATGCCGAGGGAAGGGGAGGGGGTCAACTGGGGGAGTGCAGTATGAAGAACCTGAGGGATCTGGATGACCTTGGGATAAGCTGGGAAAACTGGTGGATCAGTTGGGAAAACTGGCTATGTCCTTCATGTGAGCATGTTTTAAAATCTGCTTACCTGTGCGCATTAAAGCCAACAATTTCTTAAGGAAATCCGCAAAGCATGTTTGCTCAAGCAATGACTTAAAATTAGGAGCACACATACATGTGCTTGGTGTATTTTAAACCTTATGCGCATAAATGCATGCATGTTTTAAAATTCCAGCGTATGTTCACTTGTGCACCCATTCACCCATGTATGGGCATCAGTGTGCTTGTTTTAAAGTTACCGTCCCTGTGAGCTGCAGTATTCTGTACTAACTGCAGATGAGTAAGTTGGCTAAGAGTTAAAAAGTAGATTTTAAAAGTGCCGCATGCATGCCATTTTATAACCTATGCATGTAGGTTATAAAATACTCTTCACACGCACATGCCTGCAACCTTATGCTCATAACATATGCAGGCCACTTTGCTACAGCAAATCATTAGGTGCAGGGAGTGGGGGGGGGGGGGAGAGAGAGAGCCTCTTTATAAGGCTCAGTCTGATACTTAATATATGGACCATTGTAAGGGGGCACTTTGATTTGGGGTGATTTTTCGGGAGGTGGCTTGGGGTTGGGAAGGTGTTGTTACAGACACAATCAGAGGTATCCATTGTAAAAATGACATCATTAAAGAATTTTAGACGTTATAAGTGATGAAAAGGAGCTGATTTGTACAATGCAGTTAACAGACACTGCAGTGTACAAATCAACTTCTCTTAGAATTTTCATCACTTATATGGTGATGCGCATATGTTACAAGCGCCAACTGAGGAAAATTAGAGGCTACAGGTTTCAGTGCTGGCTCCACCTCTGGTTTGACCTGCCCCTTTTCCGCCGATTGTTTTTGTATGCGTGCCCTTCCCAGCTATTTAAATTTCATGTAGCTCCCACGCGGCCCACTTACGCGTGTATGTGGCCATTTTTGTGCATGCAAGGCTTTACAATCTACCTGTAAGTGTACACATAATGAATGACAGTAATCCAGCCTATCCAGCACCAAAGCCAGTATTAATTAGAATATTTTCATTAACAACACAATCAGTACAGCAAAAATGACACAGTGATGTGTGGCTCTGATCACATCATGTCAAATTTCGATAAATGCATAAAATAACATTAGAGATATGCAAAGACCCCTCCCGTTGCACGCCAAACAGCATATGAAGCAAGGGTGCAATTGCAAATAATATACTATACAGTATTGTTATGGTTATTGATGTTTGGGTGGATCCTTGGACACTGTGGCAGCTGACCACGCCCATGGGGGGCAGTCCTGTGAGGGACCACAGTGTCAGGCTAGACTCTGGACACACAAACACAGATCTGAATCTTTTATTAAACAGTTTTGGAAACCACCAGAGGTGGCAGGAGTGAGTAGTGGCTGTAGAGCCCGGCTGGGCGCGTCCCCCACAGAACGCTGGAACAGTGAATCCTCTGCTAGGCTGTGCTGTAGTGGAAAGAGACTGAGAGTTATGAGTACACGATAAGAAGCATTCAGAGTCCCAGGTAGAATTAGGAGAAGCTCCGAGACAGGGAGGGCAGGCCCTCGAGGAGCGAGTACCTGATCCCTTAGAGCCGAGATACTCAGTTGTATTGTACTCACATAGCGGTAACAGCAGTTCCACTAGACGAGAGGTCTGGCACCGGAACAGAGGGCAGGTCCTCGACGAGTGAGGACCTGGTTCCAGTGAAGCAGTACTGTGGAATAGATGGTAGTTGTACTCACAGATGGAAACTGTTAGTGAATTCTTCCAAGTAGAAGGGTTTGAAGATTAGGGATGTGAATCGGGTCTGAAATCGTGTCCGCAATCGGAATCGTGTGATCGGGATCGGAATCGTAGCCATTTTTTTATTGGCTGCGACCGATCCCAAAACCGATAAACTCACCCCGACCCCTAAAATCAAATTCGATAGAATCCCCCCACCCTACCGCCCCCCCCCCCCCCAAAAAAAAACTTTTTTTAAGTACCTGGTGGTCTAGCAGGGATCCCGGGAGCGATCTCCTGCTCTCAGGCCATCGGCTGCCAGTAAATAAAATGGCGCCGATGGCCCTTTGCCCTTACCATGTGACAGGGGCTACCGGTGCCATTGACCGGCCTCTGTCACATGGTAGGAGCAATGGATGGCCCTATTGAAGATGCAGGCAGCGACTCAGGGAACATGGGCCCTCGAGGAGCGAGTACCGGTTTCCTGATAGCACCTGAAAGAAGCAGAAGAGGCCTCCAAGGCGCGGGTACCCCGTTAGTAACCCCAAAGGGTGTAAGAGTTCCAGATAGCGCTGGAGTGGCAAAGCAGTTTCAGTACGGAGAGCGAATCCCATCCATAAGGCTTCCGTTGCTAACTCTATGAGCTAGCAAATACTGCAGGCTTAAATATCCGGGCAGCATGACGTCATATCAGGGGGATGCCCCTGAAGTTCGCGCCAACATGGAAATAAAGATGAGGGCAGCGTGCGCACACGCGCCCTAAGGTACCTTGGAGGAGCATGGCGGGAAGCAGCACCAAAGCCGGTCCGGGGACGCCAGAGAGGACGGCAAACAGACGCCACGGCAGCCAGTAGTCCCAGGTGAGCGGGAGGAGCCGCAAGTAGTGAGAGGTAGGTGGGGCGAAGCCGTCGAAGACTGACGGTCACAACAAGTATATAATAAGAAAAAGAGGAAATACAAATAAAAGAAACAAAAATAAGTCAACCTAAATCATTTAAAAGCTGCTATTAGCCCTGTGAGGTAAGGAATCCAAATGAGACCAAGGCCATAAAAATTCAGCCTTCCTCCTTGGAGAGACCCTCTTTGGCTTCAAATTTCTCCATAACTACCAGAGTATGAATTGCATTCCGCCAGTACATAAAACGTTAGAAGTGCAAAGCTTGCCAAAAATGCAGAATAGTTTTCTTTGTAAGAAAAAGTCCTTTTCTTAACCACAATTTTGTGTTATCTACTCCCAGGAAGAAAAGAAGAAAAATCTTCAAACAATTGCTAGCGCTAGAGTACAAGGAATAGTAAAACCCATTATCCTTCCCATATAGAAAAATAATTTATGCCAAAAAAAACTTTGTTCAACTAGACATAACAAAAAGTGTGTCCCAGGATTCCTGAAGAGGCAGAACATTTCAGAGTTCATCAGGCACTATCCAGGACAGGAACAGCCTATGTTGGGAAACATAGAAATGCAGGAGAAATTTGTACTGTGTTTCACGTAACTGAACATTCTTAGATCATGAATTAATGTTTTAGATACATCAAGAACAATGTACATCGGAAAGTATCAAGTTCAAATCCTGATGCCATTTAACCAATAAATTGTGAAAATCAAACTGGGTGTCAGATTGTGTCAAGAATTTACGGAGAGTGGATAATGCTGGATACACTGGGTCTAGCACATCAAAAATCTCTTAAAGAGAGGACCACTGTCAAAGCCGGTATTAAAAAAGCCAAATTGTCCCTCGAAAAAAGTGCGAAGATTATGAAAACAATGAAGATGAAAGAGACTTTCACAATATTACAAATGTGATGCTGAAATAGTAAATGTGACCTAAAAAGACTCCCAGGGTTCTTATTTCCTTACTTGGAGGGACTAATCTATCTTTAATAAGTACCTGAGGAGAAAGACAATTCAAGGTAGGGCGTTGTGAACAAAGAACTTTGGTCTTCAGATGATTCAAGTTAAGCTTATTAGCACTAAATCAAGCATCTACCTTTGACAAACACAGATTTAACTTTTCAACCTGGTCTGAACAGTCAATTCGACTGAATTTCACATGCGCACATAGCATGCTTTATATAACTATTTTGACAATACTACATAATGGCTGAAGACAGATTTTGAAAAGAATGGGTGCAGGGGCAGCAGAACACCAAGCTCTGTCTCAAGCTCTGCCCCCAGCTCCCACTGCCAGTTTCTTACTTAACGTTTACAGTTAATATTATTCTTTCTTACATACATTCTTCAGGTAAATTGGAGTATAATTATTCATTCCCAGACCAACTAATGAAAAGCTTGATGTTAGAAAACCAGACATAATGGTAAAGGAGAAAATGACAAAAACAGCATTACTAACAGAAGTGCCAGTACTAAGCGACTATTCTGTACTATGTATGGCGAGAGAGATTATCCAATACTAAGCGCTGCAATCAGAGACCAAGAAAATTTGGCCTAAAGATGCAGAAACAGTCCCACTAGTTTTGGCAGCACTCGCCTGATTAAAAAGTACTTCCAAGCTTACCTCGATATTTTGCCTGTACATATTACACTGTACAGGGTTCAGAAAGAAGCTGTATGGCCCAATGCAAGTATTAAGAAATGTGCTAGCATTAAATTTATGAGATTGCAATCATGTCCAATATACCCTAGCATAAAAGTGATGTTCACTCTTGTCTATGTATGTGCAAGACAAACTGAACATACATATTGTACCTCCAGTTCTGTAAACATATATTCTGTATTCAGAGAAACCTCCTCCACCACACACACACACACACACACACAGTCCCAACAATGGAGGCAGAGCAGCATTTTTCTCTATGCAAAAATATATTTAAATTCTGGTGTTATCTAAGCAACAGTAACACAGACCATGCACATTGTGAAATACTGCAAAATCCTGCAAAAAAAAACAAACAAACAAAACCCCAAAACAGCACACGTATAGCAAACCTGTCATACCATAGTAGCACTAACTCACAGGGCTCCAAGAACAATAACCCTATCTATGAAAATGCAGCACTGCAAATATTACACCAGGGCCTAGAACCCCAATACACCTCCTGATGGGAAAACATTGAACAAGACTGCTGCAGATAGAACACAGACAGACCTTGCAGAATAGTTGACCACATAAGACATAAGAAATGCCATGCTGGGTCAGAGCAAAGTCCATTGAGCCCAGCATTCTGTCTCTGACAGTGGCTAATGCAAGTGACAAGTACATGGAAGATCCCCAAAGTAGATCCACACATTACAAATGTGCAGACAAAAACTGAAATGGAAACACCAATAAGCTAGACACTGTATGCAGTGCAAAACTGGAAAACTAGAAACAGAAATAAATTTCCTCCCATGTTTAAGCCAAGCCCCCATTATCATTCTTGTGAAGAGTGAGAGGTGCTACGTGGGGGGCTGCCGAACTCCTGTCACTGTTCTTCTGGAAAACAGGAGGTGCTTTGTTACATAACATGTACCCTCGAAACCCACAAGAATAACATGGAGGCTCAGTGGCCCAAAAATAACACTTCCAGCCCCACCATGTGGTACAGGCACGTATGTGGCTTGAACTTGTGAGTTTGAGCCGTGCGGATCTCTGTAGTCTCATGTTGAATCTCGTGAGGTTCGGTACAAAAATACAGGCAACTTCATGGCTTAAACTCCCAGAGCTGTACTATGCCTGCTGGAGTGCTTCAGGGATGGCACGGTGAAAAAGTTGGCCCTCCCCATAGCGACAGCTATGAATGGGTGAAAGTCTGGAGCACTGAGGTATTCTGAAGTACAAGCTCCTCTGACACAGCTGAACTCTGTCTTAAAGATAAGACTTAAACCAGTTAAATGCCATATCTTTGAGATTGAAAACCAACAGATGGGATATCAAGTTAGAATGGTTACAGTGTCTAAGGCTGAACTGAGGTCCAAAAGGACTAGAACAGCATCTAGACCATTATCTAAATCGCTTCAGATAGTATCCAACAGGGTTACTAAAGCAGTTTTTGTGCTATAACTCTCACGGAATCGGGATTGTCCAGAAGATTAAAATCATCCAGAAACTGCACTAATTGTACACAAGCAGCTCTCTCAATTAACTTTCCCATAAAAGGAAGATTAAAAATAGGCCTATAGTTACTCAGCACAGCAGTATCCAATTGAGGATTTTTCAAAATAGGCCTAATAATTGTTTCCTTCAATGTACTAGGGAATTAGCCTTCACTAATGATGTATTAATAATACTTTGAATAGGACCCAGAAGACCTTCCACTAAATCTCTAATAAATCTTGCAGGGATATAGTCCTGAGGAGAGCCACTTGGTTTGACTTGAACAATCACATTTCTAACTTCCTTTAATGATAAAGGTTGAAAAGCCATCAGGGTATCATTAATGGTATCCATGCTATTCTGATTTTCATCAGTACCCTTAAAGACAAACAAGGAATGCACATTTTGCTCTGGGATTCTTACTGAATCACTGTGTATAGCTGATGTCTGCTGTTTCAAAGTAACAGGAACAGTATCTATGGTTTTCCTAATAAAACAAACTTTTGTTTTAAAAAAGTAAAAATAGTCAGGAGAAGGTAAGAGCTCAACCACCACAGGTATCAAAGTAGATTACAAACTTGATAAGGGCTGCAGATGAATAATCAGCTGAAATAACTCCCTAGGTCTGCCTTTAGCACAAAAAAATGTATTGGGCAAAAAATCAACCTCTTAGCTGCTCTAAGTGCTAAGTGATAAGTGTTATGATGAGTCCTGTATGCAGATCTGTCAGAGTTCTCAGGATCAGCGCCCATTCCTCTGTAACCTGAGGCCTTGTTGCTTCAACAGTAGTTCCTTGTAAACCAAGTGGAAGACTTTCCCACAGGGAGAGACCTGGAATTTTCAGGGGCTAGCCTCTTGTGGACCTGGCCCATGGAGGAATTACAATCATCTAATTGCTCATTTTACATTTCCTTCTAAATTTAGATGTACCATCTCCCTGACTTCCTAGAAGAGTGCAACATCCTGCACCATCTTCAATCTGTCTTCAAGAAAGGTAATGCAACACAATCCATCCTAATGGCCTTCACTAACAGTATCTACCCCATGCAGATCAAAGTGGGGATTCCCTCCAAGTCCTTCTGGATCTTTCTGCTGCCTTTGACACCGTTGACCATCAACTCTTGATTTGATGTCTAAGAGTCTTTGGCATTGAAGGCACTGCCCTCCAATGGTTTGATTCTTCCTATCTAAGACAATGCAGTTTGTCATATGGGCCAACAAACCATTCAGTCCCAGAGACCTCACTTGTGGCGTGCCCTAGGACTCGGTCTCCCCAGTCCTTTCAACATTTACATTCGCCAATCTGTGAGCCTCATTGAATGCCATTTTATTTGCTGATGACATCCAGACTCTGAATAAAATGGGATCATCTATTGCCAATCTCAATGATTATCTTATGACAGTAGCCTAATTGTTTAGCAATCCCAAACTCAAATTAAACCTTGCCAAATTAGAACTCTGGTTCAGCTGTCAAGGTCATCCCTTTAAAGTTTACCTTCCATGGCAGATACTCCTGGCAAATGAAGGAGTCAGTACGAAACCTAGAGGTTCAACTTGAACAGAACCTCATGATAAAAATATATCTCTAAGATGATAAGAGCTTCCTTTATGCGCTTGCGCCAGATTCGCCAACTGTATAGCTACTTTAATAAACACAATTTTGCTATTGTGATATATGCATTAATCACCAGCTGAATTGACTATTGCAACTCTCTAGTTAACGACATCTCACAATACATTATGAAGCACTTTCAGCTTCTACAGAACCTTGGTAGATACCAAACCAACTGACCACATAACACCAATTGTACATCAGCTGCACTGGCTCCCAGTCAAAAGCAGGATACAATTCAAAATCCTCTGCTTCGTCTAAAAGTGCATGAATAAAGAAGCCCCTATAGTAACATAGTGAATGACATCAGATAAAGACCAAAAATGTTCATCCTGTCCAGCAATTATTTTTAGGCTAGTAGCAGCTGTCACACCCAACCTTCTGTTAAGGGTGATAGCAACTGCCACTCTATACACGCTAACTCCAAGCAACTTCTTTATGCCTACACTCCTACTAGAGATCTCCAATCTTCCCAACTGGCTCTTCTTTCCTCCCCTCCTCTAGTTTCAGCTAGACTATCCTGTATAAGACTTTGTGGCTTCAGATGTTATGCTCCAAAGATATGGAATAAAATACCTCTACACCTATGCCTTGAGCCATGTTACCTCACTTTCACTAAAAAAGCTAAGATATGGCTCTTGGACCACACCATCCCTTGGAGTCCCCTCAGCAGAGATACTTAGTCTTTCCAACCTATCTACCTGAACCATCAAGTAAGTTATACATCCTGGCCTCTCAATGCTATTCATTGTAAATTTGATTTGTGATTGTAAATTACCTTTGACCACTGTACTGTAACTGTTAGTTAAAACTTGTTTTGTAATCCACTTTGAGGGCACTTATGGAAAAAGGCAGCATATCAAATGTCTATAAGTAAATAGGGGTTATCACTTTTTTGGAACTAATCTGACCATTTTTTCCAGCAATTTCAAACCTTCCAATGAAAATGAAAGCAAATAGTGACTAGACCATGCTAAAGGCATAGAACTCAAGTTTTTAGTTTTGAGAGACATTCGTCATAGGATTCTCAGAAAAATTAAATCCAAGGACTGTCCCTCGTCATGTGTTGGACAGGCAACCAGTTAATCAAACCCCTGGACCTCAAGGGCAGCTACAAACTCAGCAATAGTTAACCAAGAGGTAATAGGAATATTAAAATCTCCTAAAATCAATAGATTATAGGGATGCACATTTGTTTTAAATAAATGCGCAAAATACAATGAAGGAGACCTATTTTGGGTATTTTCGTATTTGTTTTGTTAAAAACTGGTCTTCCCACAGCCCCTCTACCATTTCCTGCCTTCCCAAAATTTAATCCAGGGCCCAGGCCTGCCCAGCTGGGCCTCCCTGGGCCCCTCCATCCCCCTACTCCCGGCCCAATCAGAACCCGCCTTGAGTCCAGGACTACATGGCTGGGCCTCCCCAGCCCCCTCCCACCACCCCCATTCAAATTTGCTGGGGCTGGGAGTTTACAGCCCAACCCCAACTTACCCACTTCCTGGGGCAAAAGCATAGCCCACTTGCTCATATCCTGGATCCAAAACTTTAAAAATGGGGCCGTGTGTCTGGAAGATGGCACCAAAGTTATATCACTTTGGTGCCTTTCTCTGATGCAAATGGTGTCATTTTGTTGTATGGCTGTATAACAATGAGACGCTGGCCGCACCAGAAGAAGGTACAAAAGTTATATCACTTCGGCGCTGGCCACGCTGGAGAAAGACCCCACAGTTACATCATTTCGGTGCCATCTTCCAGGTGGATGGCGCCATTCTGCTGACTGCCTTTCACCACTGGGAGAGGCAGGGTGGATGTGAAGGGAGGCAGCCAGGAGTGTTTCCTACCACCACAATGATGAAGGGTGGAGAAAAGGACTGAGGAGAGCAGGCCTACAGAGCTGCAGTCATTGCCACAGGGAAAATTTAGAGACAGGAGTGAATGGAGAGCCTTGAGCAGGCTCCTTCGCAGGGAAAGAGCAGTTGCAGGGCCTGGTGTTGGTCACAGTGATTCCATAGGCATGAATATTCTTTGACCAGCACCAACCACGCGATTGGCTTGACCAGCCCATTGGAGCATGCTTGAAGCCCCAATAGGGTACTCCACCCCTGCTCACTCCAGATGATTTACTGATTGATTTGATACTCATGAATATCCGGGTTCATGAGCCAAGTCTCCAGCACAGATGCTAACAATCCTGGAATCTTCCATGGACTGGGCCTATCTTCCTTGGTTAAGGATACCAAAGAGCTAGATACCATATTTCAATCCTGTAAAGACTCTGCACTATGTGATATCACAGGGGCTGCTTCCCCTGACTTCTCCATTTCTTTTTCATACATTCATCTCATCAAACTATAACCCTGTCCAAGGGATCATGGAAATCTCAAGGGAGACAGCGTGCACTGTACCTCGCTGGCTCTGTGGGGGTTCCACTTGGCTCAGGCTCACTGGTGAAGCAGAAACAGACCTCATTTCTCCATGAGGCTCAGGTCTGGGCCTGAAATGGCACACTCCAATCACTGGCCTTTCCTTCTCAAGTCAGGGAATAGATACACCTGATGGAACTCCTTCTGGTTACCTAGGAAGGGAAACTGCAGCCTCAAACTTGCCAGTTGTTGATCTTTCTCCCTGCCAAGGTCCAAGGTGTGCCCTTGGACCTTGGCTTGCCCACTAAACTCCTTGGGGCTAATTTGTTTGCTTTATGGCTTGCTATGGATACTTCCACTCCCAGAAGACTCTGATGTTTACAATGGAAAAAAAAAACTCCAGACCCTGTCATTTTTCCTGACTGGGAACCAGCGTCCTGCAAGGTGGCGAATGTGCTTGGCAGTAGATGCTCTTCAGCCAATTCTTTAGCAAAGATCTTTCTCTGGCAAAACTCACATTGGAATATTACAGGGAGCGACCTTTGCCATATATGACAATCCCAGCAGTCGTAGCTTATCCAAGGTAACACTCTACCACACACCCTACAGGGTGTGTGTGTGTGGGGGGGGTGTCTCATGATTATTTGCCATGTAATCCGTCTCTGCCTTCTGAACACAATACCGAAAAGCCTATCCCATTCCAGATTGCTGGTAATGCTGTTCTCTAAACTGCAGCGGTTACATCCTCAACTTTGGGATCGTGGTGTTTTTTTCTTTGAAGCAATTTGACAGTGGCTCTGGTAACAATAGAGATATTTGGCTAAATCATACATACAACCATGGCCTGCGAATGTTCTCTCTCCTCCTGTTCTCCACATGTGGATGTGCTCGCCATGATGAGGTCACTACTTACAAGATGGTAATCACTCTCAGCTCTATTGCCCGTCCTCCTCTGACATCACTGATGACATCATGTACTTTCTCCTCGGTGACAATGGCGGCTATCTTAACTCTTAAGACACACTTTTAATAAAGTTTTGTGATTCTTTTTATGATCACAATCCAAAACATATTTCCTCACTCAGAAATACAGTTCCAACACCCTATAATCCTTGTTTGGGTGACAAGATTGTGTAACCCCTGGGCTGGGTCCTCTAATGGAGTCCAAGGGCACACCTCACATACCGGGGTTTAAACTGTCTTCCAAATCTTAGTAAACCCCAAACTTCTCCAAGATTCCTTGTAGGGGAGGGGTGCTCTCCAAGGCCCTGGGTGTTATTTCAAAATCCTTGAATAGATCTGTAATACAAATCATGCTGGAGCCCATAGTAAGGTTCCAACATTACTTTACCAATGGTTTCAGCTAAAGAGAAGTAGAAAATATAAGGTTACAAATTCAATCTTTATGCAGTTCTTCACACACGTACTACTTCCCGAATAAATCTGTGACTGTCTTGTTGATAATACAGAATCTTCCTATCCAGATCCCTTCCCAATTTCAGGGGCAGTTTTAAAGCTTCCTCCCAAAATGTGAATGTGATAATAGGCATGGGCTAGATAACACACTTCAATTCCCAATTTGTCATACCTTAGTTAAGATGTCTTGGTTAGCCTTCTTACAGCTTCTCCAACCTCTTCCATTCCCTCTTTGAACTTGGATGGCACCTTCCAAATTCTCTCCATAATATCGGTTTTATCTCCAGTGAATAACTACCAGATGGCTGTCGCAGTTCACCTCCTTTCCTTTTTCCCTTCTTCTTCAGGAGCATTGATGAATGTCCCAATCTCCTTAAAACATCTGCAGATGATGAGGACGGAATTCCTCTGGCAAGGGGAATGCAGATGGAAAACAAAAAAAACCAGGAACAAGGCTCAAAATTCTAAACAATGGAAGGAAGTGTGAATAAAACTTCCTTTAAAAAAAATGTAATAAATAAAAACTAATTCTCTTCACCAAAAGTGTAAGGGTACATCTTCTTCATTCAATTCTAAAGCCAGACCCTGAGAAATATGATTTTAGGGTTTCTCTTTCCAAATTAAAGAAAAGGAGGAAAAAGAAACAGGAACTAAAACAAACACTCCTGGCCTCCTCTAAATCTTAACTAATAATTCACACCTACTACAGGGGCTGTGCTCTTTATAGAAGTAGGAGGCACCAATTCAGCATCCCACATGGGGGAGCTGAAAACCAAATGGCATACTTCTCTCTACCTATCCTGATCATCTCTTAGCAGAGGCCCACTAGAGCTTTATACACTGAACATGAAAAGTATGTATTATTTTGCACCTATATGCTAAAATTTAATGCATGGCCCATTTAGTAGCATTATGATTTTATTTTTCTGTCCTTTTATTAATACTTTTTGTTTTATATTGAAAACATTTTTGTAATTTTTCCACCGATAAATATTATAGTTGTTTTATGATGTTTTTGTTATGTGAACCATTGTGATGTTCCTTTTGAATGACTGTATACAAAACTTTTTAAATAAAAATAAATAAAATAAACATTACAGTATGTACTTCAGGAAGTCCATATTTAGAAGCATTTAGCCGGATAACTCAGAAATTATCTGTCTAATTGAATATTTGGGCACTTACATGGCTAAATTCTAGCCGATAACTTTTTATCTGGCTAAAATTTGATCAGATAAATCATGGGTATTCTAGGAGCATAACTGTGAGGAGCTGAATTAGCCAAATAAGGTATTCAGCTAATTCCAATATTCAATGTTAGTCAGCCTGTACACTGGTCCTAGAGTTAGCCAAATAAACTTATCTGGCTAACTCTAGGATAGTGAAATAGATTCAGCAGCATAGCTGTGCCGCTGAATAGATAGGCAAAATAGCCAGATAAGTTTATTCGCATAACTCGCTGAGCTGCACAGCAGCTGAATATGGACTTCTACCTTTTTAGTGACACGCATGCTAAAAAAATCTTTGGTGCAAGGTTTAGTGTATCAGCCCCTAAATGAGGCTAAAGGTATTTGTTCATTAAAGATGTAGACTGTTGAACGCCTGTCATTTTCAGACTTCTATGAAGTTTGAAAATAAAATAAAGGTGACTGTTCCAAAAAATAGGAAACATACTGCTGATACAAAGCAATAGCCTGCTCCACCACTGCTAGTTTCTGATTAGTTATTTTCGTTCATATAAGAGCGGGGACAATTTTTTAAAAAGTACAGTATCTTGAGAAATGTCTGAGTCTAGATACTGTGAAATAATTTGTATGGCCTTACTATTTGATGTCAGAGTAACATAGAAACATAGAATATGATAATAGATAAAAGGGATGTATATCACCAAAATTTTAATTTTAATTTGTTTTTTTCATTTTGGGGAGTGGGAGTGGCTGGTTTATTTGGGTGGGGAGTTCTTTTTGTGCTATCCCTCTAAATGTTTAAGGTGTCAAAGGTTCATTATGTTTTTTTGACCCCTAAACAACTGAGATAATTTCTTGATAAAAAGATTACTGAACAATAATTTTCAATTTGTATTTAGATGGTTATTGGTGAGTTTTTGCCATGATGGCTAATGTGCGTGCCTTTATTCTAGCTATTTGCCTCTTCTTTTTTTTTCTATGAGAATCTAATATCATCTAGGGATGTGCATTCTTTTGAAATAAATGGATAAAATGCAACAAATGAGTCTCTGAAATGAATGCAGAGGTCCCATGAATGAAACAAAAATCTATGAATGTGCTGTTAGCAATGAGCACTGAACAAACAGGTACAAGTAATTTAGCAACCACAGTTAACTTGCCTTTGTGACATCACAGTCTCCTGGAAGTTGAGGTGGGACAAGTTGGCAAAGAGACCAGAGGACAAATCACAGTGCAACATCTTACTAGCCTATAGCTACTATCTGGATCAAATAACACTGACTTCCTCTCACTGAGACATCTGAGCACGTTCAAGAACCTCTTTATTTCCTCTCTAGCAGTTAGTAGAGAAGGATCTCTTGGTTGAAGCTCTCTCACAGTTCAAAAAAAATCTTTGAAAAAGTTTACTTTGGCATTGGTAAAAGGGCTTTTTCTGTTCTTCCTTGCTGCAGTGGTCTCATTGTGACAGATAGAAAGATAGAGGCAGTGGCACTACTTTCTTTCAGTGTTCACTGGGGGAGGATAGGGAAGCGTCAATAGAGATTGAAGCACAGTGATAGTTATGTTTGGTCTCTGTCTGTGTGTCTAAAGCACAATGAGGTTAGCACACTGACACACTGAAGAGAAGAAGAGTCTCAGTCCAGGCTGCCAGCCTTCAAGCTCTTGGTTTTGTTTAACTTTAGTACTTTTTAACAGTTTTTTGTATGTGTGTAAATGAATCAGTCAGCACTCAGCAGTATACAGACTATACATACACTGTGGGGTAGATTTTCAAAGGGTTACGCGCATAGGTTACGCGCGTAACCCCTGAAAACCTCCCCCAAACCCCCCCTGCGCGCACCGAGCCTTTCTTGCATAGGCTGCCGGCGCGCGCAAAGCCCCGGGACGCGCGCAAGTCCTGGGGCTTTCTTGGGGGGGGCGTGTCGGGGTGCATGTTGCGGCTGCGTGTCATCAGGGGCATTCCGAGGGCGTGGCCGAAGCCTCTGGACCAGCCCCCGGACTGGACCATGGCGCGCCGGCGGCCGACCCGGCGCGCGCAAGTTACGCCTGCCTCAGGGAGGCGTAACTTGTGCAACAAAGGTAGTGGGGGGTTTAGATAAGGCTGGGGGGGTGGGTTAGGGAGGGGAAGGTGCAGGGGGTGGAAGGAAAGTTCCCTCCGAGGCTGCTCCGAAATTGGAGCGGCCTCGGAGGGAACGGAGGCAGGCTGCACGGCTCGGCGCATGCAGGCTGCCAATTTTGGGCAGCCTTGCACGCGCCAATCCCGGATTTTAATAGATATGCGTCTGGTGCGCGAACAAAAGTACGCACTCGCATAGTTTTATAAAATCTGCTCCTGTGTGTGTGTGTGTGTGTGTGTATGTGACAGACATTTCTTCATTCAATGAGGTGGAACTGTGAGTGGTACTATTTCAATATTAAATTCTTTTGTGATATCACACCTCAAATTCTATCATGCCACTGAGAGGAATGGGTATAGGAGGGAATGGAAGGGAGAGAGGATTTGTGGAAAATGGAAAATGTGGGAGAACCATCCAAAACTGGAATTAACAGGACAGGGGCAGTAGAAGTGCAAGGCCGAAAACATCAGCAAGCACATCAGCACTGCTTCTGAGGCAGTATTTTTACCAACTGATTCTGAAGAAGACTCCTATCTGGGATTCTCTGAATCAGAAATTGGAGAGCTAGTAGCTGAAGAAAATTTTGGAACATTAGTCAGTTGCATCTTAGTCTCTAGTGTGATGGGAGAGATAGATGATACCGACAGTATTGAGAGCAACCCCCAGGAAGAGCAGACAATGCAGGAAGAGAGTGTCAGTTGTGCCCCTGGCATTTTTCCTCAGGGTCATCACTGAAAGGATCCACTCTCAACCTCAACTCCAGTGCCAGCGTCAGCCCCCAAGGATACAGAGAAAAGATTGCGGAAGACATCCTTGATCTGCAGGCACTTTAAAGTGAGGGAGGACACGTGTTTTGCTCAGTGTATTCACTGCAGTAAGGATATAAGTAAAGGGAAACAAGTAGGACGTCCGACAAACACTAGTATGCAGCATCACTTTAGCCCTGTGCATGCTGTTACAAAATGAGGCTCAGAAAGTTATACCTGTTTGAGAGCAGGTGTAACATCCTGCGCCTATGTACACATGTACTGGGACAACCTTCAGATTTTTCAATTCATAAGAACATAAGAAGGTGCCATACTGAGTCAGATAGAGGGTCCATGAAGCCCAGCATCCTGTTTCCAACTGAGGCCAATCCAGGATACAAGAACGTGGCAAGTATACAAACATTAATAAATCCCATGCTACTAATACTGGTAGTAAGCAGTGGCTATTCCCTAACGCCCACATTTTCAAAGCATTGCGTGCGTAAAATCCAGGGGTTATGTGTGTGGCCGGGCCGTGCGAGCAGCAAGCGCATTTTAGAAATGGCCCGGCCACGCACGTAACTCCCAGTATGCACAGAAGTGCTGGGCCAACGAAAAGGGGCCCTGTCCTGGGGAAGTGCGCGCTGATACGTAATTGTTTGGAACATTATCTATCCCAGTTCCAGAAAAAAAAAAGGTTTTTGGAGGGTTTTTTTCTTTGCTTTCACCAGTAAAAGTAATAGGGAAGTTGCATTGTTGGACTTGGAAGGCTATTACTACCCAGCACAATTTAGATATACAACTGAGTGACACAAATCTATTCTCTGTTAAGAGACTGCCTATAGATTAATATAACCTCATTCTTTTCACCTTTGTCCCTCTGTTTTCTATGTCAAATCATTTAGTGTGATCACTTTTGCTTTTTTTTTTTTTCTTTGATTGCTCCCTGTTTTCACTAACAAGGACTTCAAATTTTGGAATGATTTAGGTATACAAAAGCTTGGACAGCTTTGTGGTTCTGAGTAGTTTTTGCTCCCCTGAGGAACTGAAAACAATTTAGACTAAGCTAAGGCTGATTCTTTCTGAAAACAATTTTCAAAGGAATTTGCCCAGGCTAAGAAGTGACCTAGGAAGGTTCTCTAAGCTTAAAATTTCTCTCCTCTCAACAGCTAAATCTAGTGTCGGAGTTCCACAGGGCAGCTAGATTTTGCCACAGGGAAAAGGGGCAAGGCCAGGGTAAGTGCATGGGAAGAAAAGTCACATGGGGATTTCATTTACATATCCATAGTTCACTGTGCATAATTTGTGCCTGCGGTAAAATAGGTGCAAAGTCTGGAGGCATCTTTGCCAGCCCAAAATTTTCAAATACCTTGTAGGTCCATGGACCTGCAACTGCCCTGGCTGTTGAATAATAGCCCTGTCTGTGTAGGAGAGGGTTCCTATGGGAAACATGCTTACTACGTAACTGCCCTTTTTTTAATAAATAATGCATTTGTCCTTTTAGTAAGGCAGAGAACTTTACAAAGGTAAAGCCATAATCAAGAAGACTCTGTGGGACTGCAAAAGGAAACTATAATGGGTCTTTATCAGCCATCATACTATGTTTTTGTGGTTTTAAATTATAAATATTGCTCCACAGACTTCTATCACCAAGCAGTACATAATCCAGAAAATGGAAAGCAAGTCTGTAGGCAGCATATCCAAAACAGTCAACTATTCTGCTCCAGGATATACCCTAATATCAACGCTTAAACCTAAAAAAACACCTCAATTCTGTTTTAAAAGAAGGCTTCTATAAGCTTAATGTAATAAAAAAAACTCAAACCCCTACTCCACACACACACACGATCTCAGAACAGTCATTCAAGCAACACTATCATCCAAACTGGACTATTGCAATTCTTTGTATCTAGGCCTCCCTTACTCCACAATCAAGCCACTCCAAATGCTACAGAACGCCACTGCTAGAACCATCATGAATGCACGCAAATCTGACCACATAATCCCCCTTCTCAAAGACCTCCACTGTCTCCTCATACCGTCACGCATTCTATTTAAGACCCTCACCATTATTCACAAATCCATCTACAAAAACAACTCCACCTGGCTCAATGAACCCTTCCGAATCACACACTCCTCCTGCCCAACCAGAGCAAACCTTAAAGGTACTTTGCATATCCCGCCCCTCAAGAATGCCCGCCTCACCTCAACAAGGGATCGTGCCCTATCAATTGCCGGCCCCACACATTGGAATGCTCTACCCACAACCCTCCGCCTTGAGCCCTGCCCCTTCAAATTCAAGAAAATGCTAAAGACCTGGCTTTTCCACCAGGCATATCCAGACTAGACCCTGTACCCCGCCCCCCCCCCACCGCTAACTCCTTTGCCCCCTAAGTTATAACGTTATTATTTTACCTCTCCAGTTATCCTATTTCAGGCTCTCCGCATAGCCTCCTCTAGTAGCAGCACCTCTTTTTTGCCCCTTGTTTGTATTATGCTGTTCCCCCCCCCCCCTACTCCCTTTTTATTGTACTTTCCATCTTTTGTTGTTTGTAAACCGATATGATGTATCCACTAATTTCGGTATAGAAAAGCTTTTAAATAAATAAGCAAATAAATAAATAAATAATGCATGCAACCGCAGATGGAAAACAATACATGAAAAGAAGAAAAAGAGTGCAAGAGATAAGAACTGAAAACAGGTACACACAACAAGTAGAAAGGTAGAATATACAGAAGATAAAAGAAGGCAATGTAATAAAACACAGAACAGCTTGTTAGTGATTTTAGAAAGGCCTCGCTGTACATATGTAGCATTACCTCTCTGTACATATGCAGCTGTACATATGTAGCACATACATTTCCTTTGCATGAAACAGGGAACTGCACCCAAAACAGAGAATAGAAACCATGACAGACCTCACATACAAGCACCAAGATCGGAGGTATGTGCATAAAGTATGTAGTGTATAGAAGAATGTACCGTGGCACACACAATTTCAAAGAGTTCCTGCGACACCAACATGCCAGCCAGACATAGACACACATAGTAGCCTATTGTCAACACCACGAAAGCCACAATGGAAGAAAACAAGAGACATGCAAAGTAAAATACTCACTGAGTGGGTGAAAACTGGGACTGTCATTGGGGAATACGATGCCTTAGACAACATTTACTGTTGGTTCTCCCCTCTCTTCCGCATGTGGTTCCCATGGCCGACCCTACATGTGGGTAGGCTGAACCTTTATTGGCAACCCATGGAGTCTGCATGCTTGCTTGCATATCCAGGGGCAGGTAGAAGTATACAGAAGGGGGCTAATTGTATGTGGCTCACACTACTTGCCTCCATCTTGCCGTACCACTTGTTCCCCTAGTTTAGCATTCTAGACAGGCTCTCATCTTAGCCCTAGTGAACACCATCTACCACAGTTTAATTCCTGGACTGTGAAACCTGTCAGAAATCTCTTGCAACCATTGCCATAGTCTCAAGCCCTCAAATTTCTCTTGGATATAGTGAGACTGGAAGCTGGAAGATGGTTGAGGACTTGAGGTTAGGCCTTGATGAATAGAAAAGGCAAAAAAATTACAAAATTTCATCTGACAGCCTATCAAAGGTGAAAGAGAAATACAGATCTTCTATTGTTGCTGTCTCTCACTCTTGCATCCCACGCCGTACATATCTCAACAATATATGAATACACAAAAGTTCACCACTCTTCAGTCAGGTATTGAGCATTTATCTATTTATTTATCTATTTATTTATAAGTACTTATTACCAACCTCTCTTAAAGAGTGTGGGGCAAGGTACAATAGAACAAACATAGTTTATAAAAACAAAAGTACCACAAACATATGCAATCTGATGAATATAAGATGATGAAATGTAGATGTTCTCTCTAATAATACACCCGGGTGGTAGAAGCAGCTATCTTGAAGATGTAAATAAACACAAAAGGCTGGAAGTGCAAGCAAGTACATCTTCCAGAAGTTAAGTTATCGGGGAATGCAAACTGAAAAAGATATACTTTTAATAATTATTTAAGCAATCATTGGTTAACAGTAACATGCAACAGAGGACTGGCTTTAGGGGTGTGCATCCTGTGTGCTACAGGGGCATTCGTGGCAGCTGTTTTGAAGGGGCACTACCAACTCCAGCTCTCCAGAGGGCAGATCTGCCCTCCATCCATCCATTCCTGGAGGGTGCTGTTCCCAGTGCTCAAACAGTGCTAAAGCCAGTTCTGCAATGCAGTTTAAAGGGTACGGGTCTGATATAGAAACGTTCATACAGTAGGAACATTTATTGCCTTTTTTTTTAAAAGAGGCTGAAAGAGTGAATGGCAGCTGTCATCCTGCCAGTACAAGGGTAGTAGCGGTACCCTAAATTAACCTTCTGCCTTATATCTCCCCCCCCCCCTCTTTTGAGAATTAAACTCAATAATCATGATGATTCCCCCCACCCTTCCTAGAGCAATCATGTAAGAACACATAATTGGACATCTTCCATGCACACCCTGCTCTCCGCTGAGGAGCACAGGCACTCGGTCTCTGAGTTATGCATGTAAGTGTGAGCACTGCGTACAGCACAGCATTGATGCGTACATACCTGCCGAGCTGTACTCAGAGCTCACACGCATAACTCAGAGACTGTGCGCCTATGGTCCTCAGGGGATGGCGGGATGTACATGTGTGCTGACATAAGCATGCACATGCTGCTAATTGCCAAGTAACCGATATACACCACATCCTCCCCTAAGCGTATTTTACATATATACAGTGTGTATGTGTATATATGTAAGATTCACGACTATGATTCAAAAATCACGGTATCTAATGTATGTATCTTTGATTTTTGGGGGCAGATTGTGAAAAAATATCAAGAAATCCATAAAGATAAAGAAATCTATACTGTGTTGGCTGAGGTAATCTCTGAAATTGATGGCCGGGTTGAACTCAGATGTTTCCCATTTATTGCTCACCATTCAAAAAAAAAAAAAATAAAAAAATAAAATTTCTGTTGCCACGTCCTTAACAGTGACACAAACTCCTTCCCTTAGCAGGCATTTTGTGAAGTAACACAAGACCCTGCAAAGTTATGAAAAGACAACACTAGTTAGTTTAGTTTATTCAATTTAATATACTGTTTTTCAATGCAATAATATTATACCAGGCCCTAGAACACCAGTACTACTTCTACTATTATTATTATTATTAATAAACATTTAATAAACTTTTATATAGCTCTACAAGGTGAATGTAGTGCTGTACAGATACATGTAAGAGAAAGCACCTGTTCAAAAGAACTTACAATGTAGACAAGACAAATATTTGGTGAGCATGAGAGAAAACATTTAACGACTCGAAGACGAGTTAATAGATGCAGTTTAACTGAAGACAGGAACCATTTTATCTCATTACCAGGTACTCTGAAGTAGCATAAGACCCTGCAAAAAACATACTCGTCGCATACGTAGCACATCCAGGCCTGGATTTAGGCACAGGCAACATAGGTGTGAATACGTGAGCTCTGCCTACGGCAACAAATTCTGAAGGCATCTAAAAACTGTGACTCCCCTTGCTGCTCTCTGATTTCCAGGGACATAATTTCCTGAATCCCGTCCTCAACCTAACTGACCCTGAGCACACCTCCTATTGAGAAAACAGAAAAGGCTGTCATATATTCAGAACACAAACTCTCACAAAATACAGACTAAAGGACCATAAATTAGAAGTAGAAATCTGCAGGCAAAAAATGAACTTTTCTTTGCTCTGCTATGTATTCCAGCCTTATCCCTCCCCTCATGTCCCCTTGCAGCTTCCTGGAAGAGAAGAATAGGGAGAAAACAGGAGAGGAGGGGCTGGTTGATGGAGCAGAGTATTTATTTATTTATAATATGTTATATACCATCGTTTAGAGAAGTTCCATCACAACGGTTTACAGTGTCATAAAAAAAACATAAAACAATACCGTAAAAGTCAGGAAAACTTAAAAGAACAATTCTTAACTATAAGTTACACTTCAAATCACAAAAAACATAAAAGGCATATTTGTAAAAATAATTAAATATAACAATGCATCAAAATGTAAAAAAATAAATAGTTAAAAGTAGCTCTTTTTTATTTTCCCTTCTTCTGTCATACCTTCCCACCACATACTGCTTTTGCTCCCATTGTCTCCTATGATTTGTGATGTTTATTTTTATACTTGCTTTGTACACAACTCCATGGATTATAAGTAATTAAATAAAATACATTTTAAGAGGATTTTTAAATGAGGCTGAAGGGTGATTAGATGGGAGCAAGTGTTTTTTGCTTCGTACCATTGAGCATGCTCTATATGTTTTCTCTGCCCTGTTCCAGATGTTGCTGGTATCAGCAGACTGAATTTTCTAATCCACAAAGGAATAAGGAACCTCATGCATATTGTAATGAAGCTGATAATGTATGATGCATTAGAGTGGAGGAGCAGATCTAAAAAACCTTCATAAAGGCGGTTTATTTAGATTTTCCAACTGCATAGGGCTTTCTTTAGCCTTTCTCAAACTCAGAATACGCTTAAATGTGTTCACATGAGAGTGGACCTAAAATGAGACATGTTTGCTGATTGGAGAATTGTATGTAGTTGAAGTTTCAGCACACAGTTCAGCACATTTGATAGTCTGTGGATAGGGGAGGCCCAGAAGCAGCAGAAGGCTATTTCAGGTCAAAAATTGGGTATGCTGGTACTGCTGTGTAAGACCACATAATCATCGGGATGGTGCAGACCCAAACTGAGCATACCAAGGCTATGTGAGGTCCAGGTTGCAATAGTAGGAAGTGCTGTAAGGCAGTACTGAGGCGCATGGCCATATCTGTGTGTGGCTGTCTCGAAGCAAATTAGAAAGCGTATTGCATGTCAGGGTTTAAATTCATTGGTAAAGCTGTGTGTGGGCCCAGGACTGAAATAGCAAGATAACATACATAGCTTAAGGTGCATTTGCACTGCTGTGCTGGGGGAAGTTTGCACTGCACCTGCCCACCCTCTGCCTGTCTCTATTTCATGTTAGAAACAGGATCCTGTAGTTTGCAGAGGTGCAAAGATTATCCTTTAGCTTCAGTACATTTACTAGCAGGTGCATTAAAAAAATCAAAGAAGAAACATGAACTTCAGTATACAGTATTTCCTTTCTATGCTGCAATTAGTGGTGGTGCAATAGTCATGTTGGAAGAATGTTTTCTGATTTAATTAGATAGAAGAAGATTTGCAAATAAGACTCATTATCTAGGGAGTCCTAGGAGCTTACTGGTTAAGTGCACTGGTTTGGAGACAAAGGATTTAAGTCCTCCCTTCCTCTCCTTCCCTTTTAGGCTAAGAGACCCATTTCATAACCTGTATTAATGTCTTAATGCATGTTAAATGCCTTTTTTAACATTTAATGCTCATTAATGGTAATGAACATGCTTGTGCTACTATTAATACACCCTGGCAGGAGCGCTCTCCCCCAGTCACATATACCCTGCCCCCACTCTAAGGCTATCAAGGGCCACCGAGCCAGGATGTCCCATTTCATTCCCCATTCAAATGGCGCTCCAGGCCTCCAGATCCCTATCTCTGGGCCCCCTCTCCCACCTAAATCATCTGAAGTGATGAAAGGGGCAATTGGGGGGCAGATGCTATTGCCACTCCCTTCTGTCCCACTTGCTGTGACACATTCTAGAAGGAGTTAATCTAAATAAAACCTGCACATTTCATGCATTGTTTACAAACATTTTCTGTTCTAGACATTTATTTATTTGATTTACATTCTGCTGATCCCTGAAAGGTCCCTGGAACATGACTAATTGCTAATATAATATCTAATATATTATTAGATATTATAATATATATTATATTATATATAATATTAGCTAATATAATTGCTAATATTTGTTTTCATGGCAGCTCTTCTATTTTCTTGGCTGATTTAGAGACTCTAATCAGTTTCCACTTATTGCCAGTTGAATATCCCTGACACTCCACTAAGGACCTGATTTTAACCAGACAGGATTCAACATTATACAGTAATAGCAGCCCTTGGATCTAGAACATCATAATTATTTTTGATAGATTTTTTTTTTTGCATTTTTTTCAGATGTGCTTAATTAATGTTTTGCTTTAGCTGTGACCTTGTAGACACTTGTGCTTTGCTCCATTTGAAGCAGTGCCAGAAATCTGAATGTGTGATCAGGAAAACTGCTTGGTGAGGGGATTGTGTGCAAGCCTGTGAGCTCTGCTATAACGAATTCCTGAAAACTGTGAATACTTCTTGAAGTTCCTTTTCTTCTGACAAATTACTTAAGCAGAACAAAATCTCCAGTCTACCGTTCTGTGTTAAGAATGTGCACCAAAATTCAGCGCACAGTTCTTAACACAGGTGCCAAACACCCCCCCCCCCCCATAATTAACTCCCGATGCAGCAAGCAAATAGTACGCTAATGCATCGGGTGTTAAAAATGTGCACAAAATGCAAAAATATGTGAACAAATCAGAGGTAAAATGTGAGCTCGGCACGGGCTGATCACACATTTTAACTTGGATGGCGGGGGATTTTTTTTCGGATAGTATTTATGCACACACAAAAAAAAATCATGTTTTGTACACACAACAAAGACTTTTATGTACACAAAATATGAACAATGTTTAGATAAAATGTGCCTGCTTTACGCGTATAAAAATGTTCACACAGCTGTGGGTAAAATAGTGAGCTCTGCTGAGCGCACCTTATTTCATCAGGCCATGGTGAGAAATCAACAGCATTGGGCTATTTAAATCACGAAACAGCTCACTTTCACCAGATTTGGAGTTTCTGTTGATGCCGAAAAAAAAAAAAGCACAGTAAGAATTAGTTATGAGGCATAACACTTTAAAACAATCAAGCCTCTGGACTGGCTGAACCATAAACCACACTGTATAATTGAGTGCGACTCTCTGAATTTCAGCATCCTCTTTGCTCATCCATAAAAGGAAAATATATTTTCAGATTAGTCACCTCTGATGTTAATCAGGGAGATGCGATATTCAGAGCCGGGGACTTTGAACTCATTTTCTGACTGATCTGGAGCCAGTCTCCTGTTTTTTCTCAAGATGCAGCAGTCAAATTCACATCATCCTCTGATGAGTACCACATGCCTGACTCATTTTTCATCTTGTGTTTCTTTGCTTTGCAGAAATTAAAGTCTCATTTGCCAAAACCTCGACAATCACGAGATGTGCCCCAAAAATGCAGCTGTCCACCAGGTAGGAAACGGGATTCATTATGCTGTTGGGTATTGCTGATGAATCCTATTGCGCCATACTCATATTGTGTCTAGTCTAGAGCTTGTAAAGATTAAACAGATCACATAATGATATTGTATATTATTATAATCATAGTGGAGTCATTAGCCATCAAAGGGCTCTGCTACCCTATGAGTAAACAACTTTATTAGCATATGAGTTTCTCTGAGTAAATCCCTGTATCAGAATCATTACAATAGAGCAAATATGGGAAAGCACTTTAATTTTCTGCTAACTAAAGGATGAAAACTGTAATATTTCTTTGCCCAGTCACCTCATCTTGATTCATGTTAATAGTTTGTAGTGTAATTGTTCATTTTAATTGGGTCATGACATTTTGTCAGCCCCAGGGGATGATTCTACAAACAATGGTGGGTGTCATAAGAGTTATATTTATTTGTTTGTATATGAAAGTTCCCTTTTGACAGAGGTCACCTTCAGCAACCACAGGTTGCAACCACAGGTTGGTAAAATCCTGCCTGCAGCCCCAGGACAGGGGTTCTTTCCTTTGAGGAACAGCAAAATGCTATGGGTCCCAAGGGGAGATTTGCACACACAAAAAAAACCCCAAAACTGTCCACAGTCAAGTAGTGTTCCAAATCAGAAAAAAAGAAATGTATTTAAAGTTCAAAATCAAAATCAGAGACCCTGAAAAGACAATAAAACCAGCACACAATCCAAAAGTACCAAAAACACAATGAAAACCAGCTTCTCAATCAGTATCACAGGTTTTCCTGATAGTTGCTCACTTCTCAGGTCACTTGAGTATAGTTCAAATCAAAGACTTTCCTCTCAAGTCCTCACTGAGGCTTTTCCTTACTTTCAGCCCCCAATGAAGAGCAGGAAAAACTTCTCCTATATCACACTCAGGGGCCGATGCAGTAAAGTGTGCGGAAAAAACTTGCATGCAAACCGGGCGCCTGTTTTTAATGTACGCACATTCACATCTCTTGGGCGCCCAATGCAATAGGTAGATGAGCTGCCACGCTCAAAAGGACGCGCTAGGGAAAACAGTGCATCCCTGGCGCATCCTTGGCATCGGGCAGCACAATATACAGGCACATTATACATAGCCTGGAGCGTGAATATTGTGCGCTCAGAATTTTTTTTCCCCTTTACATTTTGTCATGCTACAGCTTTCTGTGGTTCCTCCAACTTAGAATCATTGCAGTACTAAGTAGGAGGCACCACAGAAAGCAGGAATTTTTTTTGTTTTCTGAGCCCTTGACGCACCGCAAAGCTTAACAACAGCTCTAGGTCTGGCGTTAAATTTGTGGCGTTAACAAGGGCGCATTGGGCGAGCATTGATTTATTGCTTCGCGAGGTAATAGCTAAAAGCCTCATCTACATGGAATTTACATGTAATGAGCACTATTAACTATATGCGAGTTTGGACGCGCGTTTTGGATGCGTTGATCCCCTTATTGCATCAGGTATTATGGACATGCGACCAAAACGTGCATTCAACTGCTTGTTAAGCTGTGCTCTAGGCTGGGCACACTTTATTACATCAGTCTCTGAGACCGAGGGCTTCATCAGCAGAGGATGGTGTCCCTTTGCTATGAAGGCCCTTATCTTCCTAGCTGGCTCTCCAGTCCATACTGAAGGCAGCTCCTTTTGCTCTTCCAGGAAATCCAGCATTTCCACACTTCAACTCTTAGCAACTTGAGCTGAAGGCAGACCTTCATTGCTTCTCTCCAGCTTGTTCTCTCTCTCTGCTCTGCTCCTTTTCTCTGTCCTGCCTCATGAGAAACAGAGAAAAGATGTTTGTGTCATCACCAAACCCATCCTAATTGGGGGAAGGCACCCACCATCAATTACTGCCCTATAAGGATCTCCCCAAACCTCCACTGCTGGAAAGTTCTACATTGTAAACATAGCTCCTTCCTAGTAAACCTTAGAGGTGTTTATATACATATGTATATATGTATATATATATATATATATTCTTTGCGATTCTTTGGTCTATTTTCCACACTGGTAACGACTAATAACTACAAACAACTATCCGCATAACTTTGAGTTAAAATAGACACAATTTTCTGGAATTATCTTAAGAGTTTCCACAGCAGGATTTACAGCTGCAGTGATCAGCATGCTTTTTTGAAATGTCAATTTCTGGGACATTATTTTAATATCCACAGACAGTATTTGTCCTAAAAGGATTCTTGGTCACTTCTCCCTTGAATGAAATTGTGGCAATTGTATCTGATTTTCTTAATTGTTTATTAATAAATTTATATTTGCACAAAAATTAGATAATTAAAGAACAAAAAATCTTTTTTGCTTTTCTAACATTACATTGTTCCTTATCTTTCTGGATATTGACTGTTTCCAGGGCACATAAAATTATTTATTTCTGGGGCTGGCATCACTTGCCCTCAAGGTGTGGGTTCTGGGGTGAAGGCAGACCTTCTTGCCCCAGACAGTGGTGTGTATCCTTCCCTAAGTGTGGGTATCTCACTGGCTCTCTCTCTCTCTCTGAATCTTTGTGATGCAGTTCTGATGGCACAGACAGACTGGACACAGATTGGGTGTTCAAATTAAATTTACTGATTCCTAAAAATGAAATCAATGTCCAGTAACCAGTCCAAAAATGTGAGATTATAGCTGTCTTATACTGGTCTCTCTTTCTCTGGATAGGTGTCACTTTTCTCAGGTTCCTGGGATGTGGCTTATCACGCCTCTACTGAGTGTATACATTGTCCCAGTGGACCAGGGGAAATCCTACTGGTGGGGGATCCTCTAAATCCCAGAAAAATCCTACCTGAGTCCAAATGATCCGTCTCTTTTGCCCAGCCTGTTTCCATGCCCCTTGGGGTAGAGATCCAGTTATTGGTCTCCTAATCTTGCTTCTTCTTCCCAAACTTCTGATGACTGTGACCTCTCAGGAGAGATCTGTTGACAAACATGAAACTGCTGTCACAGCCCAGTTTCCCTTGGGGGAAGGGGTGGATCGAAAAAACCTCCTCACAACAAAACAGGCAAAACTCAAAGCCGAAAAAAACACCTCACACTGGAGTGATGCTGTCACTGACGCTCCTTCTCTAGACTAGAAGGGAAATACGTAGATCTTCATCACCTGGCCTTTGGATTTGGGGAATGACATTCACCAAAGGTTGCAGGGTTTCATAGTAGCAAGCTCCAAAAATAGCAAAAACCTAAACAAAGTCTCTCTCAAAATGGAAGCACATCCTCATAGGCAGGAAGTGCAAGGTTTCCCTTCTTTAACAAAAGTCACCAAGTTTGCATGGTGGGCCCTAACTCAGTAGAATACTCAGAAATAGCTCCTCTCTCCTCAAGGTTAACTCAAACTGACCACACCATCCCGACTTCCAGCCGCCCCCCTCCCCCCAAGTAGACTGACATCACCAATCACAGCCAGCCTCAAGAGGAGGCACTGCACAGGGCTGACATCTCCCACTAAGCTGTAAATTCTGTGGGCAGGGATCTAGGCCCATCTAGTGGCTGACCAGGGGGGTTGCCACATACATAGATTCAGGCCGATTCAGTACTGTGTGCTCAGGCTGAGCGCACCGTTTGCCCCGTCTAAACACGCGTTTTCCACGCGCTAATATTACCCTTTATACGGTAAGGGGTAATAGCACGAGGAAAACACGTGTCCAACCCCCCAAAAACTAACAGCGCCCGCAACATGCAAATGCATATTGATGAACCTATTAGTTAGTCCCGCGCGATACAGAAAATAAAATGTGCAGTCAGGCCGCACATTTTACTTTCAGAAATTAACGCCTGCCCGAAGGCAGGAGTTAATTTCGGCCTGCACCGGGAAAGTATACAGAAAAGCAGAAAAAACTACTTTTCTGTACACCCTCTGACTTAATATCATAGCGATATTAAGTCGGAGGCCCCGTAAAATAAAAAAAAATTAAAATTCTGCCTGTGGCCCGCGGGTTGGAAGACGGATGCCCAATTTTGCCGGCATCCATTTTCCGCACCTATGGCTGTCAGCGGGTTTGACAACCGACGCCGGTAAAATTAAGCATCGGCTGTCAAACCCGCTGACAGCCGCCGCTTCTGCCAATAAGGAGGCGCTAGGGACGTCCTAGTGTGTATGTGTGGCGCTCTGTATCTGTGTATGAATGTCTGTGTGAGCCTGTGTGTGTGTGTGTTTGGGGGGGCTTGTGTGTATATATGTTTATGTATGAGTGTGTCTATGTGTGTGTGTGTTCTGGCCGTACATGTGCCTGCCTGTGCCTCTGTGTGGGAGCCTGAGAATCAGTGCTTTGCAGACAGAGCATATTAGCAAAACGTACCCACTGCTGCTCGAGTTGTCTGGTTCACAACTGATGTAAAGTGGAAAAGATGAGTATTATTAAGAGAAGAGCCTGAGAGACAGGACTTTGCAGATAGAGCATATTGTCTTTGCAGATGCACCTTCCACTGTTCAGGGAACCACCTGGTTGTCACAGACAGACACAACAGTGTGACCGACACAAGCCTTTTATATATATATATAGAGAGAGAGAGAGAGAGAATTAGTTATCTATCAATATATATTTATATATATGTGTGTGTGTGTGAATATATAAAATTACAATTTTAGCTATAGATAGAAAATATGGAGCTATATTTAGAGAGATCAAAGAGATATTGTGGATATGCTGTAGCATGCAAGACAATTTTATTGTTCCCTGTTTTCAATGGGAAAAACCTTAGCAAATTAAACTCTGTGCTTGCAATCTAGGTTGCAGAAAATATCTGACAAATACATATTCACATGAAGATAGATATGAGTTTCAAAAATGTCATTGTGTAGTACATAGTTCATTCCCTCTGAAGAGTGGAAAGGTATAATGGATGGAGCACATAAAATTTCCAAAGATACTGTTTACATTATGGGTATGTTTGTGTGTGGTGTCTGCTCCATCCCCAATCTTTTGTTTTCCTCTTCTCCCCACTTATCCTCAGTCCTTTCCCCCCCTCCCCCATTCAGTTTACCCTACCCTTCCCTTCCCTTGGTACCACTCCCCCCAACTAAGCCTCAAACATTCCCCCTCAGTGTCCTCCCCACAGCAACCCCCTTTGGTCTCAGTCATCACTGCCTCAGCCTCACATTGCCCCTCAGCCCCCATAGCCTTAATTTTGTGCCACCCCCTTCCATCTCAATCCCCCCCTTCAGTGGCTCATTCATTTCTTTCAGCAGAATGGTCTCTATCCCACAATCAAGTTTCATTGAGACAAAAATCTGACAACCTAGTTCCTTAATTAGACCATGGCCTCCCCCTTGATCATAGAATGAACATTTAACAAGCCACATGTAAACTTCTGAGAACTGAGAGGATCTTTAGACACAGCCAGCGAATTATAATTGATAACAGAGGCCCTCAGTAAACAGCTTACTTACACTATCCCCAAAAGGGGAAAAGCCATAAGGCTTCCCCCAAGGGGCATAAATCTCAAATCCAATAACCTTTGGGATCTGAAAGCTCTCCATTACAGGGAGTGGAGGAGTAGTCTGGTGGTGAGAGCAGGAGGCTGCAAATCAGAAAAACCAGCGTTCAAATACTGCTTACACCCCTTGTGACCTTGGGCAAGTCACATCACCCTTCATTGCCTCCGATACAAACCTAAGGCTTTTCTCCCATTCTGCATCTATTAGGGATGTGAATCGGGCTTCGGACGATTGAAAATATCGTACAATATTTTCAAAATCGTCAGAAATCGGGGGCCCTCCAAAACGATAGGAAAACCCCATGATATTGTTCGTGGGGGTTCTCTTATCGTTTTGGGGGAGGGCGGGAAAAACAGCACACAAAAATAACCCCTAAACCCACCCCGACCCTTTAAAACTAATCCCTTAGCTTCTCCCACCCTCCCGACCCCCCCCAAAATTTTTTTACAGGTACCTGGAGGTCCAGTGGGGGTCCCGGGAGCAATCTCCCGCTCCCGGGCCGTCGGCTTCCACTAATCAAAATGGCGCCGATGGCCCTTTGCCCTTACCATGTGACAGGGTGTCTGTGCCATTGGCCGGCCCCTGTCACATGGTAGGAGTACTGGATGACCTGCACCATTTTTAAAGATGGCGCCGGCTATCCAGTGCTCCCTCCATGTGACAGGGGCCGGCCAATGGCACGGATACCCTGTCACATGGTACGGGCAAAAGCCATCGGTGCCATTTTTATTAGTGGCAGCCGACGGCCCGGGAGTGGGAGATCGCTCCCGGGACCCCCACTGGACTACCAGGTACCTGTAAAATGTTTTTTGGGGGGGGTCGGGAGGGAGGGGGAAGCTAAGGGATTAGTTTTAAGGGGTCGGGGTGGGTTTTTTGTTTATCGGCTCGGGCGCAGCCGATAAACAAAACCGCGATCGAGCCGGACAAAAAAAAAAACACGATGTGAATCGTGTTCGGGATTCGGAACCGATTCCGGTACCAATTCACATCTCTAGCATCTATGGGAAAAATGCTTAGTAAATCATCCCCTTAGGTAATATATTGAAATCCTCTGCTCAGTGTGCAGCGATGACCAAGAAAGCAAATAAAATTCTAGGAATTATTAGGAAAGAAATAGAGAATAAAACAGAGAATATCATAATTAGGGATATGCATTCATTTGCCACAAAATAGAAAAGATAGATGATGTTTCCTATTTTGTTGTGTTTCGGGGGGCTGACGAAACAATATGAAAACCCATAAAATTTCGTGCGGTTTTCTTATCGTTTTTTTTTGGGGGGGGAGAAAGGGCACTTAAAAAAAAAAAGCCCAAAACCCACCCCAACCCTTCAAATTTAATTAATTGCAACCCCCCCCTCCCCCCCCCCCAAGACTTACCGAAAATCCCTGGTAGTCCAGCGGGGTCCCGGAAGTGATTTCCCCTCTCAGGCCGTCGGCTGCCACTAATCAAAATAGCACCAATGGTTCTTTGCCCTTACCATGTGACGGGCTATCGGTGCCATTGGTCGGCGCCTATGACCTGGTAGGAGCAATGGATGGCCCGCGCCAATTTTTAAGATGGTGCCAGCCGTCCATTGCTCCTACCATGTGACAGAGGCCGGCCAATGGCACCAATAGCCCCTGTCACATGGTAAGGACAAAGGGCCACCGGCGCCATTTTGTTTACTGGCAGCTGACAGCCCAAGAGCAGGAGATCGCTCCCGGGACCTCCGCTGGACCACCAGGGACTTTCGGTATGTTTTGGGGGGGGGGGTTGGGAGGGTGAGGAGTTGTAATTAATTAAATCTGAAGGGTTGGGGCAGGGGTTTTTTTGGTTCGGGACAGCCGAAAAAAAATCGGCTCGAACTGTGGGAAACAACATTTCCTGCGGTGGGCCGATAACGAAAGCCAAACCGAAAGGTTCGGCCGAATCACATATCTAATCATAATGCCTCTGTATCACTCCATAGTGTTACCACACCTTCAGCACAGTTCTGGTCACCACATCTAAAAAAAAAATAGAAGAATTAGAAAAGGTACACCAAATGGCAACCAAAATGATAAAGGTACACCAAATGGCAACCAAAATGATAAAGGGGATGGAACAATTCCCCTATGCGGAAAGGCTAAACAGGATAGGGCTCTTCAGCTTGGAGGAAAGATGGCTGAGGGGAGATATGATTAGAGGTCTATAAAATAATGAGTGGAGTGGAATGGGTAAACATGAATCAGCTGTTTACTCTTTCAAAAAGTACAAAGACTAGGGGGACTAGCAGTGAAGTTGTAGGTGATATATGTAAGACAAATAAGAGAAAATATTGTTTTGCTCAATGCATAATTAATCTCTGGAATTCATTGCCGGAGGATATGGCAAAAGTTGTTAGTGTAGCTGGGTTTAAAAAAGGTTTAGACAGGTTTCTGGAAGAAAAGTTATTATTAAGGTAGACTTGGGGAAATTCACTACTTATCTCTGGGATAAGCAGCATGGAATCTATCTACCCCCCTTGGTATCCTGCCAGCTACCTATGACTTGGATTGGACACTGTGGGAAACATATTACTGGGCTTGATGGAACTGTGATCTGACCCAGTATGGCAAATCTTATGTTCCTAGACTATAAGCCCTTTGGCGAAAAGGAAATACATACAGTATCTGAATACAATTCAGATAAGTCTGAATATAAGTCTGACCAGTCATAGAAGGCAGAATATAAATCAGAAATTTTTAAAAAAAAGAGCCAACAGCCACCACCACCCTCAGCTGTGTTCTCTGCCTCAGCAGGGAGGGTTGATTTTGACAGATGGGAGCGGGAGTGTGGTATTGCCATGTGTTTTCAGGGACTTTTCTTTTTTACTATTGGGGGTCCCAAGCCACCTCTACTGGTGCTGCAGGGCACATGGGGGTCTCAAAAGACCCCGGCAAGTAATTTGCCACATGGGGAGGGGAGTTGTTTGGGCCTTGGGCCCTTTAACACAGTGGCTGCCAAGGTGCGCTACCATCACACTGTTAGGCCCATTTTGCTGCATGATGTTTGGTTGTAACTGCTGCAATTTTTTGGCAAGGAGGGGCTAAATATTGTGGAGACTCCCCCCCCCCCGCCTGTTATTTGGCCCCTCCCACAATTAAATATCTCAGGGTAGTAAATTACCCCTAAACAACAAATAGCGTGCATTATTTGCAGTAGCAAGTACTATTTTTTATTTTAGCATTCAAAGCACAATTTGAGAAATTTAACTTCTTTACATATGCAAAATTTGATTCCAATTAATAACGAATGAGCTACTGCAATGAAAAATCATGCAAATCAGCTCATTAACTATTAGCATGAAGTTAAACTCTACAAGAAATTGGGTTCGCAGAACTTTTTTGACAAAATAAATATCTACCTCTCCTGTGTGAAAAATAGCACTCCAAATTCACACAAAATGGCACACTTTAGTACATGGTCCTCAAAGACTGATAACAAAAATATTAAAATTCCCTATAAAACATTAAGCATATGAAATCATTGCTTGACTTTGATTATCGTAAACAAGCCTAGTAGAGCACAGAATAATCATATATTATTATTATTATTACTAATATTAAGAGTTTATAAAGCACATATGAGATGGAAGCATCATACGGAGTCACAAAGAGGATAATTTTCAAACAGTGAGCATAGAGTTAAAGTCTGCGGGTACAGAAAGCACCTAAGATTTTACACAGACTTATGTGTATAAGTGTGTGTTAAAAATTTGCAAATTGGCCCAAAATTGTGCACAGCTTCACATGCAGAAAGTGATGCCCAGCTCCGAGCAGATGTAACTTTCTGCAAGTAGATGTATGTGCATACTTTCAAAATTCAAAAGTCTGCATCTTTTCCTCACCCCACTGCTTCTCCCCAAGAATAGGGAGTGTGGGTAAACATATGAGCAAAATAGGTGTCATGCTATTTTTACCCACAGTACCCCTTGGTTGATTTTTCAAGCCAAATTTAAATGCATAAAACAGGGCTTTATGTACATAAAGTGCTTGAAAACTCAATCCTGTTCCTTGGAGCTTATAATCTAGTCAAGACCAAGATATATGACACACAGCAATAAACAACAAGTAAAAGGCTTTGAGTTAAAGGCAGGCCTCGGTTAAAGCTATAAGAAGTGGAGAGAATGAGAGATGAAAAGGTTGTGGCTATAGGGCCAGTTTATTGCATAAAGAGCAGGCCTTCCACAGGGAGCAAGGAGAGAGACAGGGATGAGGTGACGGGTGGATGTGTGCTGGCTGCTCACTAGAGAGAAGCCTTGAAGGTCTGTGGTAGGGGGAAGATATCCAAGGGGAGGGGAGAGAGGGAAATGAAATGAAAAATACAAGGAAACCATTGCTTTCTTTTGTTTCATTTATATACGAAACGAAAACAATAGGTCAGCCCAAAATGAAAAATGAAAAAAAGAAAGCCTTCCTAGTGAAATGAAATTTGACTGGAAAATCCCATGAAACAAAATGAATCCCCCCCTCCACCCACCACCTTCAAAATGAAATGAAACAAATGTTTTTGGCCTGTACAACCTATAGGAGAGAAGAAAGAGACTAGGGAGAGAGTCAGAATTGCCAGATTGGGTGATTCGTAGGAAATGTTCATGTAGGAACAAATTAGGAGCACAGAAACAGTGTCCAGAGCCGAAACAGGGATGGTAGGGAGTGGGAATGGGATCTATATTAGGGATTTGGCAGTAGAAGCTTAAGTTTAGGAAGCGTTACTGAAGTAGAATGAAATAATAAAAAGCTGGGTCTCAATTTCCCCAGCCCAAAGGGGTTAAGCAGAGATCAGAGACTCCAGCCTGCTTGAAACAAAACAGGTAAAACCAAAAAGGCTCGCCCCCGCTACTCTGAATAACTATCTGACACCTAGGCCAGATTTATATATGAAGCCATCTGCTCACAATCTGATTTTGAAAATTTTGATCCACAAAAAAAAAAAAAAAAAGTGGGTGGAAACAGGAAAAAAATTCATATCCTTTTCTTTTTTTTTTTTCTTTCTCTCTCTCTCTGAAATGAATTTCCCAGACATCTATGAGTAAAATGAACCGGTAAATGCAGATTTGTTGATCCTTAAATGTGGAACAGCCAGATGACCGTGGATTCTTCCTGCCTTCCCTTTGCTTGCCGGGAAGGCTGGGGCAGGGAGCGAGCTGGAGCCGTGTAAATTATGCCAGCAGTCGGTGACCCCATACTCACAGGGCTCCCATTCCACCTGTTCCCGGCTGCTCACTCTCTGTGCGGCCTGCAGCTTCCTCGAGTGAGACATAGCCACAATTCCGAGGGCGAGCAGACGGTTTTCTGTGGTGCTCCTAATTTGGAGGTGGGAGAGGGGAGCATGCCGCCCTCTGTTGCAAGTGGCACCTGTTGGCCATTAGTAACTTCTTCAAGGTCACCGAGATTATGTTGGAAATTCTTCCCCTGAGGGAGAGAGATGATTCCATTCATAATTACTAAACCATGGTGGGGGGGGGGAAGGGGGGATCGGCTATGCCAAATCTGCACTGCTTTCCAGCTGAGCTCCATGTGCAGCTGAGCTGAGACCACAAAGTATGAGTTTGTGGCATCTAAGTGAAAAATAAGTAAATCTTTCCCTCTGATTGGCCTGGAAAAAAAGCACAGACTTCCAAAAACATTTCTATTTTCAATCAATGTGGCTAGCTAATATATAGTTTCTGCTAAATTTGCTCCTTTGCTATTAAATTTGCTACAGATCCTCCTCGTTAATTCTGTATATATATATATGCAAAATAGAATAATTCTATTAAATTTATAGGAACTGAACTAGCAATCACTGTAAAATGCCAGAGGTTAAAGTCATGACTCAAAATGTGACTGTAGTAGACAAAGACACAAACCCCTTCTACCAAAAAAGTGCAAAATGAAAAATACCCGGCTGCAAAAAATAAGGAAAGGACAGTGCACGGCAAGAAAGTGCTGTGGTCTGAAACAAAAAAGGAAATGACAAATGACATTTCTTATTTTGTTTGGCCTCATTTTTAAAACAAAACAAATTTTGTTCATTTCTCTTTCATTTTGTTTGGAGGAAGCAGCTGCCCCCGCCATTTAAAAAGAACCCCAAAGCTGTCAGGTCTGGGTCCCTCCTGCCGCCCCCCCCAAACCCACTTAAATGAAAGGCCCCACCCCCCAGGATCTCTTGGATCACCACCACCCCTCCGACTCAGTTCTTACCCCCCTCGGCAGATCGACAGGTCTTCCAGAGGACGGAGCGATCCTAGCTACTCCTGGACCACAGCTCGGATTTTCAAAATGGCTGGCGGTCAACCCGAGGCCAGTGCTGTTATGTTGTACGGCAGGATCAGAATCGGCAGAATCCACCACACAACATAACACGGTGCAAACAGGACACCCACAGCTATGGGGAGGGCAGTTTTGTAACGGACCATTTCTGCAGGAAAAACTCTTGAAAATCAGCTTCCTTGTGTCAAAAAACATGTATTCAATGCATTAGCTTTAACTCTGTTTAGTAAATAGGCCCCCATTACTACATACGAAACCGTGCACAAATGCAAACAAATTTGAAGAAACTCCATTGATGAAAGGGCATTTATCAAAACTTATACCATAGAATTAATATTCAGTTTGTTTACACCGGCTCATTTTGTTTTAATCTGGGAAAGGGAGTGTTAGTTCCCAAAAGCTAGTCTAGAAATGTATTGTTAGTACAATACAAAGATATTACCTTATATTTTTTGATCTTTATCTATATATTCAAGTTCATAAACTGATTTCTCAAAAGTTTGCACATCCTGATCTAAGAGTCTGGGGTCCTGGAGTTATTCCCTGATGGGCATCACTAGGTGAGCCCTAAATATGAAGGAAGCCTAAAAAAACCACACCGCAGAGCAAATTCCTTTTTCCGTGTTTCTGGTAGGACATGCAGATAGCAGTCCTCATTTTACCCCATTGCATACAGTGGGGTAAAATGAGAAAAACAAGTCAACGTATACAATGAGGTAAAACAGTGGATCCAGTGCTGAAGAAAAGAGGGCCAGCTAGTTACCCTACCTGCTATATTTTAGGGTTTCCATTCCTATGAGGTTTTAATTCAGTTAAATCAATGCTTGGACAGACAACAGTTTTAAATGTTTTCCACCATGCTTGGCTATGGGCGAGGTTTGTCACTGGATTGCAGTTGCAATGGTAATACCTCTGGAAATTGTCAAATAAATGGAAACTTTTGTGATCGTCAGAGGGACTATGCCATTTCTTTCCCGATTTCCAGAGCTCTTGGTAACATGTGCGACAGCCATCTGTTAAACCTCAGCAGGAGGTGAAAACATGGATTATGGGCTGGGTTTGCCATCAAGGCAGCAATCTTCGGGCCCATCTCACCTCTTCTTGGTCCTCTTGCGCCTGTCCAGCAAAGTCATATTTCTTTCCAGCGACGAGCACATTTGACACTCACAAGTTGGACCTTTACAAGATCCTGCACTGAGCAGCCCAGCAGACTCGGGGAGCATGACCCCCCCCCCCCCAAATAGCGACCCCGCTCTTCTAGCTGTCGGTTCCATAGATCAGAGTTTGAGAAGACTTTACCAGCATTTGTAAGCTTTGCTGAGGGATGTGAGTCAGAGGGAAGTGAAGAGTTCACCTTCATCTCCGACTGCCATGTGTCGAAGAGAAAGAATCGCTTCCTTGAGAAAAAGAAATCAAAACAGGCTGGCTTTTCATCCCAAGTAAGCTACGCCCTGATCATGCACAATTGACTTCTCAGCAAAGCTACACTAAAGGAGAGCCACAGAAACATGGCTTGGAAAAGAATTCTAGGTACTAGAAATACTTGATTTATTTTATTTTATTTTTTTTTAATAAAAATAGGTGTTGGCAACCTAATGACAATTGAGCACATCCTCTGGTCTTTTCTGGTCTCACAAGGTACAGGAAACAGATGAAGTTCTCTACTTGATTTACAAGTGCAGGATGCCCGGGTCCTGCCCCAGGTGGAGTTATTTCTCCTGCTTTCACTGTTCATTGATTGGAACAATTCAGAGAAGGGAAACGCCAGGGATGTAAACATTTACAGTTGTGCGGTGCCAGAGGCCTCCAGACGCATGACAACACAGTCAGGACGGCTAAGAAAGAAAGAAAGAAAGGAAAACAAAAAAAAGCTGTTATTGCTCTTTTTGTGATTCGGTTTTTAGAAAGCAATAAAGCAAATCTCAGAAAAGCATTAGGTTTTCCAAGGTCAAGGAACACACCCATAGGCTGCCACCTTCTGTCATGTTCTACTTGGGTAGACCCTGTGTGCTCGGGTTATCTTGTTGTCTCAGAAATGTGTGTTGGGGAGAGGTTTTTTCTTTTTCTTAGGATCACATGTCACCAAAAAATGAATGCATCTCTGTGTGAAAGCTATTTTCCTCCATGATTAGCATCCATGCGGAGATACTTTGTTCTTTATCATTTTAGGTTCTTTTATTTTTAATTTTTAATTTTAAAAAATTTTTTATTTATGCTTTTAGACATCATAGACAGTAATAACAGCTTGTCACAGAAAAGGTACAAGTTATACATTTCCATTAGTAATACCAAGGCTGTTCCATATATAACCAACTCAAAAATATATTTTTACAAGTAATATAATTCAAACTTTTCAGCCTAAATTTAAGGCAATATCCCCGTTATAAAGTAATTAAGGGATCCAAGATATTAAACAATTGAACAAACACATTTCCATACACCCTTCTGACAAACCCCCCGCAAACACAACATCCTTTCTTAAACACGCACGAAGCCTTGGAGTTACCATAGATACCCACCTGAACTTGAAAAAAATTTATCAATGCAACCATAAAAGACTCCTTTTTCAAACTCCATGTCCTTAAAAAAACTAAAACCCCTTCTCCACTTTAAAGACTTTCACACTGTCCTCCAAGCCACGATCCTCACAAAATTCGACTACTGCAACTCTTTACTCCTTGGCCTCCCTTCCTCCTCCATCAACCTTTACAAATCTTACAAAATGCAGCAGCCAGAATTCTAACCAACTCTCGCAAATCAGATCACATTACCCCCGATCCTTAAGGAACTACACTGGCTCCCAATTTCCTCCAGTATCACTTTCTCCGACTTAATATCGCCACGATATTAAGTCGGAGAAAGTACAGAAAAGCAACATTTTCTGCTCTTCTGTACACTTTTTGGGCTCCTCAAAAATTAATGCCTGCTCTGGGGCAGGCGTTAATTTTGGAGAGTAAAAATGTGCGCGTTGGGTGCATGGTTTTTGGTTTTTTTTTTTTGCATTGGGGGAATTTTTATTAGCCTCATCAACATGAATTTACATGTGATGAGCACTATTAGCTATACACACGATTGGACGCGCATTTTGGACTCATTAACCCGTGTTTTGCTTTGGGGGTTATGGACACATGTCCAAAACGAGCGTCCAATCGCACATTGAGCCATGCGCAGCACACGGTATTGCATTGGCCTGAAAGTGAATTACATCCAGTGCTCAGTGAATGCTTTCCCCATCTCACTCAGACTGGTCATAAAACAGAGGCTGGAAGGACTCAGAGGGGGAAGACGAGCTAGTGCTGTGTGCATTGTGTATGGTGCTCAAAGTGGGTGCCAGCTATCCATTCCCTTTATGCTGCTCATTAATTATACTCTGGGATTCATGCTGCAGCTAGGAAGAAGCAGGAGGTAGGGGTGTGCATTCGTTTCCTATGTATTTGTAATCTGCAACGTATAGGGCCATATTCGTTGTATTCGTGGGGAAGCGAAACATATCACGATTCCCTCGAATACAACAAATCTTCGCCGAATTATTCGGCCGTCTAAAGGAGCCAATTTAAACAAAGCCCCCACCCTCCTGACCCCCCAAGACTTACCAAAACTCCCTGGTGGTCCAGCGGGGGGTCCGGGAGCCATCTCCTGCACTCACACCCACGGCTGCTGGTATTCAAAATGGCACCAATAGCCTTTGACCTTCTATGTCACAGGGGCTACCGGTGCCATTGGTCAGCCCCTGTCACATGGTAGGAGCAATGGATGGCCGGCGCCATCTTGTGCTCCTACCATGTGACAGGGGCTGACCAATTGCAACGGTAGCCCCTGTGACATAGTGAGGGCAAAGGCTATCGGCGCCATTTTGATTACTGGCAGCCGACGGCCCGAGTGCAGGAGATCACTCCCGGACCCCCGCTGGACCACCAGGGACTTTTGGCAAGTCTTGTGGAGGAGTCCCATAGGAGTCAGCCCCTGTCGCGTGGTAGGAGCACAAGATGGCGCCGGCCATTCATTGCTCCTACCATGTGACAGGGGCTGACCAATGGCACTGGTATTTATGGTGGAAAAGTGGCTAATCTGGGAAAGCTTGTTTAAAAAGCCATGTTTTTAGCTTTTTTTAAAATCCAAATCCAACTTAATATCGTGGCGATATTAAGTTGGAGGAACTAAAAAATAAGAACTGTCCAAAAAAATAAATGTTTTTGAAATGTGCTGGCAGTCAGGTTAGGAAAAGGAATGCTCAATTAACGTATTCCTAACCTGTGCACAGCCACGGGTTAGGAAAATGGATGCTTGTAAAATTGCATGTCCGTTTCTCTAACCCGATGAGAGCCACCTCTCCTGGGCACCCGTTGCCAAAGAGCTGCCAGGGGCGCACAATTTCCCCAGCACCTCTTTCTACTGTGGCAGTCCATCTGTATATTGCATCAGGCGCCCCGGAGAGTCTGATCGGCACACGTTAGCAGAGCGGGCGCTCAATCATAAGCGCCCGTTTTCCGCGTGACGATATTGCATCGGCCTGTTTGAGCAGCTGCAGTGAAGGAACTCTGGCAGCCACATGCGGCGGCCAAGGTAACTGAGCCAGCTGCCAACACCCACACTGATTTCTCCCTTCTCCTGCTGGAGCTGGTGCATTGTGATCGGTTCATGTGTGTCTTCCTCCCTGTCCCCTCTTTGGTTTCAGAATTTGTAAGAGAGATTAGTGGGGCTTGCAATACTTTCCTAGCTCTTCATTTGGCCATATGAGTCCTCTCCATGCCCGCATTGCCTGATCAGTGAAGGCTGATGTGCCATACAACATTTTTGTTAATGTAGGTGTGCCTTGGGCCTGAAAAGATTAGGAAACACTGAGCTAGGTGTCAGGGTGGAGAAACACCTAATACTCTTTCCTAGATTCGTGAGTGATACTTCTGCAGCAATCCAAACCAAAAATGACTTTAGTTTGTGTGAAGGACACAATTGAGAGAAAAATGTACAGAAAACGTTTGGATAGTATGATCGTGTCTGTGTAGAATAGTTTAGATGTGTGCTTTATTAATGTCAATGGCCTTATAGCTAATAAAATAAATAGATAATATGTGTATTACATTTTGGGGGTGCTGCAGTTCTGCAAAGGCACTGGAAGGGTTTCCTGAACTGTAATTATTAGATTATAGAACATAAAAATATATGTTCATATATTGAAACCTTGACGATTGGCACACCTGCTCAAAAGTTTCAATCTTGTGCTAATGCAGGCCCTTTGTGTGTGCGTTAGATATGATGAAACTTGGTTTGGTGACAGAAATTGTTCAAGGCCATGAACAAAAAAGTATTCCTAAAACATTGTATGACATGCAGCCATTACATCCTTCATTAATATGTTCTCAGCAAAAAGGGAAGAGATGTAGAATGGCTGTGCCAGCTCTGCGATGCATTTCCTGGACAGGTCTGTAGATTTGTTTCTATCTGTACAATTTTTATTTTGGTTCAGATTGGTTGTGGAAAGTGTGAGGGTGGGGGGGTCAATGCCTGTACACAAGCTGTTAGTAAGTGTCAAGTATGTCAGTGGGAGGACAGACGCTCAGAGGTCAGGAGTTACTAGAGTAGTGGTGCTCAAACCAGTCCTCAAGCCTTCCCAGCCCCCCTACAGCCAGTTGGGTTTTCAGAATATCCCTAATGAATATGCATATTTCCACACATAGGAGGTAGTGCATGCAAATACATCTCATGCATATTCATTAGAGATGTCCTGAAAACCTGACTGGCGGGAGACTGGTTTGAGCCATCCTTGTACTAGAGCACATACAGGATGGAGGACAGGCCTAGTGGTTAGAACAGCAGGTGGCAGAACAGGGAAACCAGGGCTCAAATCCCACTTGTACCCAAGTCACTTCTCTCGCCAGTGCCTTGGGTACAAACTTAGGAGGTCGTTTACTAAGATGGTAACCTTCAGACGAGTGTGCAAGCGCCCATACATACGCATATGTGTGTGCAAGCGCGCGCATACTCAGGAATTTTACATCATGCGTGCAGTCATGCGCGTGTGATTTAAAATACGGCTACTGTGCTTAGGTGTGCTCCTAACTCTAAGCGGTTACTCAAGCGAATCTAATTCGCGTATCTTCCTTACAAATTTTTTTGGCTTTTACAACGCGCACAGAAAAGCAGATTTTAAAACCTGCTCGCATGAAGGACATTCCCAGTTTTACCAGTTAGTCCACCAGTTTGCCCAGTCTCTCTTGAGGTCATCCGGACCCCTCTGGTTCTTCAGCCTGCCCTCCCCCTCAGTTTGCCTGGACTCCTCACCCAGTAGATTTTGTCTTAAAACGAATAATTCTTCAGACTTACACCTCCTCAAGAGCAGAAGTAAATGTACGCAGCTCACAGTCTGCCATGCGCTGTGGCTGCTGGATTTAAAATACGGATTTACGCATGTAAAGGTTTCCCTGGAACACCCATGTCACGATCTCTGACTCTGTCCATTTTTCCCATGCATTGGGTTGCTCGGCCGCGTGCATTTATGCGCGTAATCGGGCTGTTGTAAAATACGAGTCACTCTTGTATAAAGGCCTTTCAAGGCAAGCAACTCTTTTAAAATTAACCCCTATATGTTTCTTCCCTGGACCCAGAGTGGAGGAAAGCCTTTAGTAAATAGGCTCCTTACAATATAAGCCCCCTGGGGATAGGGAAATGGCTACAGAACCTGAATGTAATCCACGCTGATGTGTCACAAAAAGGCAGAATGTAACTTGAAAAGGTAATAGTTATCATTTGTTTAGACTATCATGGAAATAATTTATCGGATTTCAAACTACCCTCATAGAACATAGTCTACACACCTTGCTGTATATTACAGTTCATTTAAGAAAATGTACACTCTAAAGTGACAAATCCCATCCACCCAAGAAAATGAACATAGAAGAAATTGCATTAACAAAGAATAATTCTGGGAGATAAGATCGCAACATCAAAGTATAGGAAATTTTACAGTAAGACAACAAGGTCTGCATGGCCGTATGAGAAAACCAAAGCCAAACTCTTAGCCCCACACAGTGTTGTGTTGTATTCTCTTGGGACCTCATTCAGAAACTCCGAATAGGCTGCCATCCAGGACTTCCTGTGACTTATCTCTGTAAAGAGGGCTGCATTGAGCTGGAGTTCTCTTTCCCACCAATACAGTACTAATTGATTATATCTAGGGCTTCTGATCCTAGGGGTTTATAAACTGCAAATTTAGGTGCTTATTTTTTGGTAATTAGGTGCATTTGGTGGGTACTAAAAATAAGTGCTTATTTTTTTGTAATTATTTATTTACAGATTTATATAATGACATCAAAGCAAAACACTTTGTGCAGAAACCCACATTATTAAGGTTCAGTTATACAATAGAACACCCAGTTGTGCACTGTAAATCACATCATGGGGAGATTAGAATAACAACATATACAGGAAAATCATGGCATTTAAATATTAGGCCCAAACCTCAATTAAGGATACAGGTCACATTAAAAACTGACTACATTTTGTTGATGTTCCCTATTTTGTCAGAAGTCTAACTGTGCAGGATCACTAAATACATACTTATTCCCTTTGAATTTAATTCAAGAAAAACATGGAAATTTCAAAAGAAAAATTTCTACGTCTAAACTGGTTTTCTCTTACAACATCCGGAAAGATTACAATTTTATGCCCACATCTTTGAACCTGAAAAAAGTCTCGACGTCAATCAGTGTTTTTGTGGTGTGAGCTACAATTTCTGGCACATTTTTAGGTGTTTTTGATTTTTAGGAATAAATACATTTATCTTACCTTTTTTTTTTTTTTGTCAAAATCATTTTTATTAAAACATCATAGGTACAAATAAAAATACTTACAAGGAGCAATTAGTAACTATATACATTACTAAAACAAGCTCGAACAACTCCCCTTATACTTCTTTTTATAATATATAAGAAAAAATTAACTCTAATCTTAGCCCAATACACACATTCACAACACAGACAACCACGCATACAGTACCCACAACCATTTCCCTCCCCCCTACCCCACTACCCTAGGGATATATCCTTCAAAATTCAATTGCTCAACATTTACAGCCCATAAGACATCATCAACTCCAAGAGGATTGATATCCAACAACATTTAAAGTAGTCTGAAGATCAGACGGTAGTAGATCATAGCAAGTTGACCAACAAGACTGGTATATCAAATCTCTTTCTCTCTCACTCCTTAAGGCAACCATATGGTCCATTTGCAATGAGAATGCAAGCTGCCCATACTAGGCCCGCAAGTCAGGAGACTTATCTGGTGTTATCCAATCAGCTAAAATAGTACGGCATGCCAGTAATATGGCAGTGTGACCAAATTTATCTAAAGATAATTTATAAGAAGAAAGGGCTCCTCTTAGACCAGATAAAAGCAGCTTGCCTGTCCAAATAATAGAAGAAGCAGTACATTGAACAATTACTGCAATTACTTTTATCCAAAAAGATCTAAGTACCGGGCACAAAAATAATCTATGTGCCAAAGTACCTGTTACTTGATGACACTTAATACATTTAGTAGAGGATAATCTTCCCATCCTACATCGACGAACGTCATCACAAAAAATATGATGTAGAATTTTAACTTGCAACTCTTGTAGAGAAAGGTCTGGTATGCTTTTAGACATGAGTTTAAAACACGAATGTAAGTAAGTAGAGGGAACATTCATGCTCAACGCTTCAGTCCAGTACCTTTTTAAGATGCCTTTATTATTTAAAAGTTAAAAATGGCAAAATGGAATGTGGAGAACTTTGCTAAGGGGTGGGTGTAGGTGGATAGGGTGTGTGTGGCTGGGCGTATGTAGTTAGGGTATGTATGGCTGGGGGGTGCTAGCAGTGGGGTAGGGTGGGGTGGATAATCAGCCTCCCCAGGCCAGGTGGTGGGGTAAAGTGGCTGGTAGGGATGTGCAGCCTCCCCAGTCCTCACCCTGTGCCCACTCTCAGCCCATAAAACTATTTGGCCCAAGGCCTGCCGGGCTCCTCCCCCCTCATTTAAATATGCTGAGGCTGGGGAGCTCCCACCCTGGCCCCCACGTATCCCCCTTCCTGGGTCCTGAGTGATAAAGGACAGGAGCGATGATGACTTAGAAACATAGAAACACAGAAACATAGAAATGACGGCAGAAGAAGACCAAACGGCCCATCCAGTCTGCCCAGCAAGCTTCACATTTTTTTCTCATACTTATCTGTTTCTCTTAGCTCTTTGGTTCTATTTCTCTTCCACCCCCACCATGAATGTAGAGAGCAGTGATGGAGCTGCAACCAAGTGAAATATCAAGCTTGATTAGTTAGGGGTAGTAGGGGTAGTAACCGCCGCAATAAGCAAGCTACACCCATGTTTATTTGTTTTACCCAGACTGTGTTATTCAGCCCCCAACCCTCCTTCCTGGGTCCTGATTCTTTAAAAAAACGGCGCTGTCTGCCTGGAGGATGGCACTGAAGTGATGTTGCATTCATCGCATTTGCTTCAAATGAATGCACATCCCTAGTAGCTGGTGTGTGTGTCTGTGTGTGTGGAGGTGCGTGGCTAAGGGAGGCTCCCTCCCCGACCACTTTCCCTCTCCCCTTCCATCTTCATTCCCCCTGCCAGCCCGCTTTCTCCGTGGCATCTCATTTTTTCCTCTTGCGCACTCAGCCAACCCACTCCAATGATTTCCTCTAGCAACTGCTCACATAGCTACTGTTGACTTTCAGTGGCCAGGTGATATCATTAGAGCTTCTCAAGGCAGACCTATTTTTTTGGGGGGGCTTAAACCTGAAAAACCCAATTGCTTCATATGGGAAGTTTTATCAGGGTTTTTTGATGTTACATAAAAATCAGAAGCCCTATTTATATGTAAAACCCCACAAATATGACTATATTAATATTCACGAGAGCTCATATTTAAATGCCAAAGGGCTAAGCTAATGTAAGCTTTTGATAGCATTGAATTGTTTTTTAATCATTGGTCTCTATGGGCTGTTTGTAAGGGGCGCTTTCCAATAAACAGCTGCCTGGTATGCACTTTAAGTCTGTATGTACTTCCAAAACGGATCGCTCAAATGTTGAAAGCTTAAATCCGAGAAATGTACTTATCTTGCAATATAATGTCCGTCGACAAGCCTTAAGGTGATGTTGTCAAAATGGTAAACTCCGATGTTGGCCGATAGATGTCTCACGGCCAAGCGATTGACTCTAGTTCAGCATCGTGAAAAGCTACATTGAGACGCCATCGGCACTGCCGCATAAATAATCACTCCCGCACTACATATAAAGTATCTCCGGACAACGACAGAGCCGGTAACAGTGGCACCCGACCCCCTGAAGAAGGAGGTTTTCTCCGAAACACTTAGTGTCGGGACAACGTCGGAGTTTACCATTTTGACAACATCACCTTAAGGCTTGTCGACGGACATTATATTGCAAGATAAGTACATTTCTCGGATTTAAGCTTTCAACATTTGAGCGATCCGTTTTGGAAGTACATACAGACTTAAAGTGCATACCGGGCAGCTGTTTATTGGAAAGCGCCCCTTACAAACAGCCCATAGAGACCAATGATTAAAAAACAATTCAATGCTATCAAAAGCTTACATTAGCTTAGCCCTTTGGCATTTAAATATGAGGTCTCTCTGAGCTTTGCAACCCACTCCTTATATGTCACAGGATTTATATTTTGTAGTTTTCACTACCGACTTCCTGTTTTTTGTGGATTCTTTATTCTTTATATTAATATTCAATCATTTTCTGAAACATTAAGTTAAATAAATTGCAAATTTGTGTTCGATCTTTGCAAACATTTTCCCAAATATGTGTTTTCTTTGGAGAATATCCAGGTATTCAATGGATTTTCATGACTTGGGTACAGAGAGGATAATTTTCAGTAGTGTGCGTGACTCACCACACACACGCATAAGTCGGTGCGCCTGAAGATAAACCTGTATTTTGTACACTGTGCAGCGTGAACCACCCACTTTATAAGATGACTGCATATCACCACCCCAAAAGTATCCCTCTCTGTTTCAGTGCATACGTACTTCTAAGCGCCGGTTTGCTGAGACCTGCGCCAGGTGACCCAGTCCTTCATCTGTTCACCTAAACCCTCTACCCACACCCTTCACCAGAGCCCCTTACTCAAAAACTGCAGATAAGAGAGTAGTCATATTTAATATCTGTGACTGGATTAGCAGGTCCAGTATAAAAGCATGCATGCTTGTTTCATGACTCAGTTTCTAAAATATCTAAATGTGTGCGCACTTCCAGAACACGCCCTGCAATGCTCTCAAATCATCCTTTTCCCCCCATGCATGCTTTTCTGTATGGCAGCGACAGTATGCGCATACGCCCGCTCTTCTGAAAACGTGCGTATCATGCCTAGAGGCTGCTCTTACACGTGTGTACGCCGATTAGACGTGCACAACCCCTGCATAAGTCTTTGAAAATTACCCCCATAATATGAAGCTTGAGATATTTTCAGGCTTAGTTTCTGAAGCATTGAACGAGAATTCAACTAAACGTTGAGAACTCCTAGGATCCAAGTTCAAATTCCTCTTATCAATGACCGTGTGACCCTGGCCAAGCCATTTTATTTCCTTGTACCAGGATTTATTCAGGTACAGTAACAGCATTCCTTTCTTTTCCCACCTTCTGTTATGTTGTGAAGAGAATCAATAGTGGACCCTTGGGCCGGCTGAGATGGACAACGTCCACAGGTGTTAATAAGCCGGGAGGCGGAGCTCAGCTGGAGCGGATGGATGACGTCTTCACCCTGGAAACCCGAGACCCCCCCAGGAGGAGCCCGTAGGGGTCCGAGTCGCTGGGACTTAGGAGAATCGTGAAGAAGTCCGAGATTTGTGGCTAGCGGAAGACAAGGAGAATCGTGAGGCAGTCCGAGGATCGTGGCTGGCTGAAGGCAAGAAGAATCGTGAAGAAGTCTGAGGGTCGTGGCTGGCTGAAGACAAGGAGAATAGTGAGGAAGTCCGAGGGTCGTGGCTGGCTGAAGACAAGGAGAATCGTGAGGAAGTCCGAGGATCGTGGCTGGCTGAAGACAAGGAGAATCGTGAGGAAGTCCGAGGATCGTGGCTGGCTGAAGGCAAGAAGAATCGTGAAGAAGTCCGAGGGTCGTGGCTGGCTGAAGACAAGGAGAATCGTGAGGAAGTCCGAGGATCGTGGCTGGCTGAAGGCAAGAAGAATCGTGAAGAAGTCCGAGGGTCGTGGCTGGCTGAAGACAAGGAGAATCGTGAAGCCGGAGCTGGAGTCAGGGTACGTACAGTACAAGCAGGAACCAGAGCTGGAACCAAGGCACGGCAGGACCAAGCGGGAACCGGAGCTGGAAGCAAGGCACGGCTGGAACGAGCAGGAACCGGAGCTGGAAGCAAGGCATGGCTGAACCAAGCGGGAACCGGAGCTGGAAGCAAGGCACGGCTGGAACAAGCAGGAACCGGAGCTGGAAGCAAGGCACGGCTGGAACAGGCAGGAACCAGAGCTGAAATCAAGGCAACTAACCACTCAAAGGAGCGACCACGTTGCAAAGGCAAAGCAAGGAAGTCAGACGCCGGTTTAAATAGCCAGCCGGTGTCTGACGTCAGGAACGGGGCGGTTCAGCACTTCCGGGTGCTGGACCTTTAAGAGCCCCCTCCTCGCGCGCGCGTTCCCTGGCAGTGGGAGGAGTCAGAGTCGGCCTTCGGCGGCGTCACCACGTGGAGGGAGACGCTGCCATGCGGGCCTACAGGCCCCAGGAGCGGCGGATCGTGGCGAACCCGGGGGAGGCGGCGGAGAGGTAAGGACCCGGTCGCTAGCCTAGCGACCAGGACCGCAACACCTTCCCTACGGAAACTGACATGAAGTCCAAGCCCCTAGTTCAAACAGCCACCTCAGGGATGAGTTTATTTACAGTATGCTTCGAGGTATTATATAATAGACAAGCCGTTAAGCCCGTCACAACGGGCTACATTACATTTTTGTTTTCGGTCCATTTTCGAAAACAGCACCCTCCTACACTTTTTCTCCCTCATTCCCCCCTCCCCCCTCAGTCACTCACCCCCTTCCCACCCCTCAGTCTTACTCACTCTCTGTCTCCCACTGCCTCCTTCCCCTCACTCTCACCTCCCTCCCCTTCCCTCAGTCACTCCCACCTCTCTCCCCTTCCCTCAGTCACTCCCCACCCTGTCTCAATCCCATCTCCCTCAGCCCTCCTCCACTCCCTTTTTCTCTGCTCCACAACTTCTAACCCTTCCACTTACTCACATCCCTGTCTCTCACCTCTCCCTCATTCTCACTCTTCCCCACCCCCTACCTCCCTCCCACTCAGTCCCTCCCCCTCAGTCCCTCCCTCCCCTCTCACTCAGTCCCTCCCCCTACCTCCCTCCCACTCAGTCCCTCCCTCCCTCTCACTCAGTCCCTCCCTCCCTCAGTTCGTCCTTCCCTCCCTCCCTCTCTCTCCTCCCTCCCTCGCTACTGGCCGCCGCTGCCGCCGCTCCTCGTCGTCATTCGCCGCCACCGCCGCTGCCACCGGACGCCGCCGCCCCCCGACACCGCCGCCGCCACCGGACGCCGCCACCGCTGCCCCCCCGACACCGCCGCCGCCGCCGCTGCCGCTGCCCCCCCGACACCGCCGCCGCCATGTTTTTGTTTTTTTTTGACGCTGGCTAAGACCGACGTCCTTGCCCGCACATGCGCAGTAGAGCTGTGCTCTACTGCGCATTTGCGGGCCGTCGGTCATGGCCCATTTATAAGGTAGATAATGAACCGGTTGTGACATTGTTTCAGTAGTGATGTGGTGGAAAGAAGGAAGCAGAGGAAAGGAATTCACTATGCTATTCCGGAGCAGCATTTCCAGTTCACACAGACGAAAAATGCATCAGAGTCATTTTAGCCTACCGTTTTTGAGCTGATAACATATCTTATGATCAGAGTTTGCACCAGCCTCCCCCTTTACCCCCCCCCCCCCGCCCCCAACCCCTAATGGAGTATATCAGGTACTATGGGGATCAAGCTAGTTTAAGTGATCCTAGGTTTTTGCTGTCACTAAGGGTACTGTGAATTCAAAACCAACCTCTTTCAACTCCCCATGCACCACCTTTCTCTCTCTCTCTCTCTCTCTCTCGGGATTCCTAGTGTTAAGGAATTCTGTTTTTAGCTTTGGCAAGCTTAGCCATTGCTAAAATTCATCAGATGCTGGCAGGTGGTGAAAGGAAGGGATACGGTGACTTCCAAGCAGTTTGCAAGATGAAAGTCTTGCATACTAGTATAGCCTTTGGCCTTTACATTCTGTGGATTAGGAAGCTTTTTTTATGGGGAGAATGCATTTGGATCCTTGGATACTTGGAGAGGAGGAGGAAATGGCATGCAAGGAGAGGTCTGTATCTTTAGACATAGGAACCCTATGGAGAGGAAATGCTGCTTGTCAGATTATGTGGACTCAGACCAATTTGAAGTGCCAGGCAGGGTGTGAAACTAGACACCATGCCACCTGTGGTTCCCACAGCTATGCCTGCTTGTCATATAGCCCTTAGTAAGTACAGAATATTTAGCAGCAGAACTAAGTAGCTATACTAATGTGTGTGCATCTGTATCTTTCTGTATCTATATGTAACACCCCTACTATTGGTTACTGAAATCTTTATGGAAAAATTAGAATACATTTCTGTATTTAAGCAATGGTTCAGTCCAGTTCACTCCCCTTAAAATTGTATAACTTTTTTTCATTTTTCATTTATTAAAATTTATTGATCGCCTACCACAGAGAGGCCTAGGCGATTTACAGCATTAACATACATAATTGGTGTGCATCTTGCTTGTTTGAGTAAAAAAAGATTCGTGATGCAGAGAGCATAAACAGTGTTGCTAATTTAGCCATTTTGTAGCTAGATTTGGCAATTTTTTGAACCAAATGGAGATTTTAGAACCTTGACTGAGACAAGGAGCCAGTTTAACTATTTTTGGACAATTTAATTACAAATCTAATGACTTTCTTACAGCTCTAAAATTTCCATTCTGCTTCCTAATTATGGAGCATATCTGGAAGCAGAAAAGTGCAAGAGAATGTGTTCAGGATCTGTAGTTGATCTGATGCCTGATAGGAGGAGCAATCAGATAGTAGTTATATATGAGAGTAGAGGGTGGATCCTTGGACCAGTGGCAGATGACCACGCCCCCGGGGAATGATCCTGAGAGGGACCACCGGTCAGGCTCAATTTAGAAGACAAACACACACTAGTTCTTTTATTAGACAGTATACTGAACCACCAGAGGTGGCAGTGGTGAGCTGGAATGCCCAGCTGGGCTGTAGTCCCTCAGATACTGGAACAGCGATCCCTGGAGGCTGAGCTGAAGAGAGACTGAGATACAGTGAGTAGGCAGGGTATGCAGATGGTAACTGTCACATGGATCGGCACCATTTTGAATACTGGCAAGCGATTGCCTTTGCCCTCACTATGTCACAGGGGCTGACGGTCGGCCCCTGTGACATAGTGAGGGCAAAGGCGATCGGTGCCATTTTGAGTACTAGCATCCAATGGCCGGAGTGCAGGAGGTCGCTCCCGGACCCCCGCTGGACTTTTGGCAAGTCTTGTGGGGGTCAGGAGGGTCCCCAAGACTTGCCAAAAGTCCCTGGTGGTCCAGCGGGGGTCCGGGAGCGACCTCCTGCACTCGGATCGTCGGCTGCCAGTAATCAAAATGGCGCCAATAGCCTTTGCCCATACTATGTCACAGGGACTACCAGTGCCATTGGTCAGCCCCTGTCACATGGTAGGAGCACAAGATGGTGCCAATACCATGTGACAGGGGCTGACCAATGGCACCGGTAGCCCCTGTGACATAGTAGATCAAAGGCTATCAGCGCCATTTTGAAACCGGTACCGAGGGTGTGAGTGCAGGGGATGGCTCCCGGACCCCCCGCTGGACCACCAGGGAGTTTTGGTAAGTCTTGGGGGGGTCAGGAGGGTGGTGGGTTGTAGTTAATTTAATTTTAGCAGGGGAACGAATCGAAATGGACGTATTAACGAATCGGGGCACCATACGGCCGAATGCAACGTATCCGCCTCCCGACGAATCCGAATCCCGAATGCAACATATGGCGTCCCTCTGCACATCCCTACCATCTATCCCCTTGCTGCAGCCTCTCCTCAGAACAGATCTTGCTGGTTCAGTCTCCCCTCTATCTCTCTCCCCATCCCCACCGCCAGAGAATATGATGACATCATGGCCAAGCTTTCTCTGCTAGAAGGAGTTAGAACATATCACAGCCAGCAAAAAAAAAATAAGGAGCTGCAGCAATTTTATTATCACCTTATGACGGACTGATGGCAGCAGAAGAGCAGAAGACCAGGAGCGGGCTATGTTTTATCAGTAATTTTTTTTTTTTTTGCTGTGCTGCTAGTAGTTAGTAGTTTTTGCTGCCATGCTAGTAAGGATGCTGTGTGAATTGTCTAGGCTGATCTAAAAGAAGGGCAATACAGTGGGCCATGGACAGTGAATGTCCTGAAGAGGGAGAAAGAAGTGTAAAGGTAAGCTGCTGGAGTCTGGGTAAGGGCTGGCAGCAAGCGCAGAACTTTACATGATGATGCTGTAATACCCTTGGTTAGCCAGTCCAGGGGAGGGGACACTTGCTAAGTGAGCACATGAGCAGTAATAGAAGCATGTGTGTGTGCGCGCGCGTGTGTGTGTGTGTGTCAGAAAAACAGAAAGTGTGCGTTTCTGAGTAGGAGGGTGTGTATATCCAAGTATCTGAGAACACTTGTGTGTTTGGATCTGAGATAGTGCATTAGTGTCTCAACAAGTCTAGGAAAGAGTATTTGACTGTGTGTCAGTTTCTCAGAGAGCAAGAGAATGTGTGTGTGTGTATGTGTGTGTGTGTGCCTTTGAGCAGCCTCTTTGCTGAGCTCTGAGTTCTGCCAAAAAAAGCAGAGTTTTCCAGAGTTCCCTGTTACCACACCATAACCTTCTTGAGTGTAAAGCATGCTGGAGGAAGCAGGAGGCCATTTCTTTACCGGCAGCAGTGAGTACAGGAACTATCCTGATTCTAGGATGACCAAAAGGAACTGTGAGTAACCTTGTAAAAAGAAATGAGGGGGTATAGAATTAATGGAAGTGTTCAAATTCTGAGTCTGCCTCCAAGTATCCTGTTAAGTGAATGCAGGAGTCATTCAGTCTAACAGTGTGGACTGTATTCTGTGGGTTGAATGATCCAATTCCATCCCAGAAGTTCAATAATTAAAATATATATGAATAAGCCTTCACACGGTTAATGCAACTCCAGCATTGCTCTCTGCTTCTGCGGCAAGGGGAAATGTGGAAAAGAGGATTTGCATTCAGATAACAACCAAAAAGGACTGAACTACACAATCTGGGTAAACAAATATGCGTGGGGGTAGCTTGCTTAATACGGCGGTTACTACCTTAAACCAATTAAGCCTGATACATCACTTTGAATGCATATACAGCATTGCTCTCTGCTTCAATGGCAGGGGGAAATGTGGAAAAGAGGATTTGCATTCAGACAATATCCAACAAGGCATTGATCTGTACAGTCTGGGTAACCAAGCATTGGGGTAACTTGCTTGATGTGGCAGTTACTACTCTTAACCATTAAGCCTTATACTCACCTTTGATGCAACTCCAACATTACTCTCTGCATCAATGACAGGGGATGGCAGGAAATTTGAATCTAACAGTTACCAACAAGGGCCCTGAACTTGGTGGTTGATGAAACAGATAAGTACGGGAAAATAATGAAACAGATAAGTATGAGAAAATAAGTGTGGGAGCTTGCTGGGCAGACTGGGTGGGCCGTCATTTCTATGTTTCTATGTTTCATCCAATTAAACAGCTCCATGGAGGTATTACCTCAAACAGCAAAATCAGACAACAGCCAAGACATGCTGCCACTACAAAAGAAACTAAAGAATCCACACCCTAAAGTGGTGGTCTGGCTTTATATACCAGAGGAACCTACCAATACTCTCTTCCATATGGGTAAACCAAACACCTGCATTATTGCTCTGTCTCATCCCCACATAAATGCTGCATTCTCTCTAAATTCTAGTAGGAAGCTGAAAGGATTCCTACAGTTGCATCATACATAAATATATATAAATGACCAGCAATACCATACAAATATGGACAATATAAAAAACAAATTAAAATGACACTTGCCTTGTCACTGAATATTGATCGCAGAATATAATGTATATCTTTCACCAGTGGCTAACAGTGTCACTCATTGTTATAGTCATCTTTGGTGAACTTGCCTCAGAACACCTTTAAATATAAATCATGTCCAGGATTAATGTTATGATTCAGAAAGTGGACCCCTGTTCCGAGGTAGAGTCAGTGCTACCAAAAAAGGAGTGAACCCTCTTTGGTCTCTACCGTTGGATGGCAAGGCCTGCTGATGTAGATGTTAGATGAAGGCTTCACCCTGGAAGCTCGTGATCCGCCAGGAGGAGCCCATAGGGACACGGCCGCTGGGACTTAGGAGACTCCCTGAAGACTGAAGATAGTCTGGATGCAGGCGCCTCCTGCAGGTCGTGGGTTCCAGACGGCTGGCGCCTCCAGCAGGTCGTAATCAGTCCGGGAGTAGACGTCGAAGGTTAGTCCAAAGCCGGTCCAAGGGTCGAAGTCCAGAGAGAGGTCGAGAGCCGGTCCGGGAGCAGATGGGAGAGTGGTCCGAAGCCAATCCAGGGGCACCACAGGAGAGTAGTCCGAAGCCAGTCCAGGAGCAACACAGGAGAAGGGTCCAAAGCCAGTCCAGGTCAACACTAGAAAATCACCACTGCTGGTCCGAAGGTCAGAAGCCAAAGAATCAATCCAACGAGGTGGAGAAGCAGAAGCAGGACGAAGAACAGATCCAGAACCATGGAATACAGGAACCAAGCACAGAGCCTCAATACCAAGGCAAGGTCTGAGCATCAGACCTTGCCTTAAATACAGTAACTGGAGGGAGGAGTCCCAGGAGGAGCCATGACAATTTCCTGTCATGGCTCCTTTAAATTTTCTCTTCAGCCACTCGCACGGCTCTTAGCTGAGGCAGAGGCAGAGGAGTCAGCCCGGGCGAGAGGAACCAAGCGGCTGGGCTTGGCAGCGGCAGCAGCCGCGAGAAAGCAAAAGAGAAGGCTGCCTGCCACAGCAGAAGCCTCTGACAAGCCCGACACCTCGGGTAAGATTTAGTGTCGCCGCGGCCGCCGGCCCAACCCTGGTCGCAACCCGCCGCGGCCGGCGGCCATGAGACCCGGCCCCGGATGCGGACCACCGTGGCCGGCGGTCCTAACAATTAAAATGCAGCATTTGTTTTACTGCTGCATGACTGCCAACACCTCAAAACAATGTTATGTGGGATGATGAAGACTTGGTTGCAGCACTAATAAAAATACAAAAACAAATGGAGGAGCGACCTAGTGATTAAGTGTGGAGCTGATAATGAACAAGAGAAGCCTGGGTTCAAATCCTGCATCTACCGCTGATGCTCTTTGTGATTTTGGACAAGTCATGTCATCCCCCGTTCCCTCAGGCACCAACTTAGATTGTAAGCCATCTGGGACAGGGAAATACCTGCAGTCCCTGAATGTAGCTCACCACAAGCTCAGGCCTGGAGAAGGCTAGGCAAATAATTAAATGTAAAATGTAATGCAAATGCCCGCCATAAATGACAGGATTTCACAGGTCAAATGCCTGTTGAGAGGCTCTGCTCCAGCTTGTCCGCTGCTCACACTCCCCTGCAGCTTGTGATGCCAACCCTACTGTTGCTGCCGCCAACCTGGCCATTCACCACTAAGCAACCTTCATCTTGAGGTTGACCAAACTTCCAGCCACTCAGAGCCACAGCAAGAGATGGTGGGTAAGAAGGATGCGAAGTGCTGCCTGGAGTTTGAGGAGGATCTGCCGCTGCTGTCCACAGGCTGCTACCACTGCCATCATTTTTCCAGGGGCTGTCTGTGGCTGACAGCATAGAAAACCATTCCCACCACCAATCAGCACCTTGAGAGGTGGGGCACCAAGACTCCTTTATGCAAGCTCAACAGAGAAACAAAAAAAAATGGTTTTATATTATCTAATCTGAGCAAGGGAATCAGAGTCACTGGACAGGGTTCTCCCACAATCTGCTTCCTCCAGACAACAAGCCTGAATTATCAAGGTTACATCTGATAACTGCTTTCAGAAGTCCTTCTCTGTGTACTTCAGAACATAAGAAATTGCCATGCTGGGTCAGACCAAGGGTCCATCAAGCCCAGCATCCTGTTTCCAACAGAGGCCAAAACCAGGCCACAAGAACCTGGCAATTACCCAAACACTAAGAAGATCCCATGCTACTGGTGCAATTAATAGCAGTGGCTATTCCCTAAGTAAAATTGATTAATAGCCATTAATGGACTTCTCCTCCAAGAACTTATCCAAACCTTTTTTGAACCCAGCTATACTAACTGCACTAACCACATCCTCTGGCAACAAATTCCAGAGCTTTATTGTGCGTTGAGTGAAAAAGTATTTTCTCCGATTAGTCTTAAATGTGCTACTTGCTAACTTCATGGAATGCCCCCTAGTCCTTCTATTATTCGAAAGTGAAAATAACCGAGTCACATCTACTCGTTCAAGACCTCTCATGATCTTAAAGACCTCTATCATATCCCCCCTTAGCCGTCTCTTCTCCAAGCTGAACAGCCCTAACCTCTTCAGCCTTTCCTCATAGGGAAGCTGTTCCATCCCCTTTATCATTTTGGTTGCCCTTCTCTGTACCTTCTCCATCGCAATTATATCTTTTTTGAGATGCGGCGACCAGAATTGTACACAGTATTCAAGGTGTGGTCTCACCATGGAGCGATACAACCCAGAAAAAGCATACAAACTAGTGTAGGAATACTCCAAGACAACTTACAAGAGGTGTTAAGAATAATCCCTGAAATTTAACAAGTGTCAGCTGCTGGCATCACCAAATTGCAAGCAAGGCATTATGTGACTTAGGAGGACAGAAATGGCTTATATGTATATGATCAGTTCAGGGGGGATTTGTTTTCTCATAAGCTGCTTTGTGTAACACTGTGTACCACTGAGAAATGTAAAATCAATGTTTTAACTCTGGAAAGCCCGAAGGATACATTTCAGTAGTTCAGCACTGCCAGCTGCTCTCTCCCCACCCACGCATGAAGTTGGAAGGAGGCGTAAGGATATCAGGCTGACTGGCAGTTTTGCTGTGAGGTGGGAGGGCTCCAACGCAAGGGAGAGACACAGGGCTTGCGTACACCTCCGATGTTCATCTTCCCAGCATTCATGTGAAGCTCGCGTCCACCACTGCTGGGAGTCAGAGCTGAGGTCGGGCTGTAGCTGTGCCTTTTCTTATCTAAAAAAACCCAAAAAACAAACCCCAACCCACATTTCCCTGGCTCCAAGGAATGTCAGTCATTCAGCGAAAAGAATGGAAGCTTTAGTTTGAGCCATACACCTTTTTCAAAGTGATTTTAACTCAGAAGAAGGCACAAGTCAAAATGACAGATTTTTCCATCTTTTCAGCCAGGACTTCCCTTGAGACCCATACTTCCTGGCCCGGCTTCCTGAACTCCCGTCGAGGGGACTGTATCATACACAGCAGGGGCACCACTGGGTCTTGGAAGTGTTCACAAATGAGTTTCCCTGTGCTGGATCCCAATGCTACGTTAATTACAAATTCAGATTCGATTGTAAGCTATTCTGATACCTCTGTTCATTTTCATTTATCGTAATCCACTTTGAAACCAACTTAGGGAAAAAGAACACCAAATGCTCATGCATAAATGAATAATGATCCACGTTACTTTAGAGCTACGAGATAGCGCCATTCAGTTCCTGGTAGCACGAGGACTAAAACTTGAGACTGATGTAAAAGCATTACAACAGTAAATTACTCTACAGTATGCCTGGCAAAGTGAAGTTTTTAACACAGCGAAACAATGGTTTGCTTTTACAATTGATTTAAAAATTATTATTTATAAAGTACCGATAGTGATTAGAGTACAGTACAGAATGGGCCACATAGTTGCAATGTTCTTTCTCCATGGGGAAGTTAATTGCCCTTCTCAGGGTCACACAGTGAATACTAGGTAGGGGAACCCAAACCATGGGTCTCCACTGCACGAAACTGCAAGCCTCTCATATGTTATTAAGCAGAGCACAAAGGACTGAATTTCAACCAATAAAACCTATCCTGCATGGAATTGGATCCACTGATTTATTCTACCTCTACCTCCACTTTTAGCTAGAACTGGCTTGATTCAGTGAAGCCCTTCTGGAAAGGAGGGATGATCAGTGTATAAACAGTGTTTTCGTTGCCCTGATCAACAGGGAATCTTTCTTGTCTTGCCTGGATCACTTTACAGTCCAGCTGCCAGAATTGTAAGGTTTGTAAGACCAGTGCCTGGAGGGGTGGCAGAGAAAAATGCTGCATTGCATGCTGGGAAGGGCAACTTTGTTGGTTCAGAGACAAATATCATATGGTAAACAGATAAAGTCTACTCCCCCCCCCCCCCAGAAACATTCAATCCTTTCTTTGATAGACATCCAAGAAAATAGTTCTTACACATCCTAAACTTGTTAGCACCAGTTCATCACCTTAACCTCCTGTCTCTCCCTTTACACACACAGTCCAATCATTTTCCTATCTGTTGAAAAAAAAATCAATCCTGAGGATTCAGTATCAACAAAGGTGTTCCACCACAGTTTTTACAAAAGGTTCTTGCTGAGAGAGATAGGTTAGCAAGCAATCACAACCCAGTTACTCTTAAGTTGGTAGCATTTGTTAAAAAACTTTAGAAGTTGCCAAAGTTGGCAAATAAAGATAATTGTATGCTGTTGAAAGGCCCCGCACATCTTGCCAATCTGATTAAACCTCCTTTGCATGAGGTTTTAGGCCTGCCTCTACTCTCCAATGTGCAATACATTATCAGCTTCATTACAATATGCAAGAAACTCATTGGCCCTTTATTAGACAGACTAAGTTGCTCTGATGATGTCAACACTACCTAGGATTATGTGGAGGAAGCGCGTGGAGCATGTTCATGGCATGATCTCAGCAAGAAGTATGGGTGAGTAGCCAGTCACTTTCTTGCATTTCAGCTGGCCCACTGCCTCATTTAAATGTCCTCTCAAACACTTATGTGACCTGGATCCTTAGGAAACAATGAGAAAAATAGCTGCCACAAGCCACACACTGAAAGCCAAACAAAACCTACAAGGACTTAGGAAAGAGTAAAGCATTAAGAACTGCTGGCATGGAAAGCTGTTATGTTTGAAAACATAACAAAACACCTTTTCCTTCTATGCAGTCTATCTTGTCATTAATTGAATGGCAGCTGTCTTTCCTATTGAGGTGCAAACGGATACCTCAGAAAATAAATGAGATCTATCCCTTACACAGAATAATTATTTCTCAACCTCTCTATATCTGGCAACAGAGCAAAGTTGAACTGGAATGATAAGAGTTAGTGGGAAATGCAGCCTCATATGGATCACACAAGAATCCATCTCTGTCACATCTATCCTGCAGGTCTCTGTCCAGGGCAGCACCAGCAGGAGATCTGCATTCATATTTAAATTAGATTTTTGTGCTTTGCTTGTTGTTAGGACTGCATGCACAGAAATATATAGGAGCCAATGCCATCTTATGGTGTGCTACTACATTTTTATTAGCTCCATGCATCTCAGCAATATGCACTTTTGCAACATCAAGGGAGTTTTCTGAGTTCCCCTTAGCAAAAATGACCAACAAACCCTGATCAGAGGATATAAAAGATCTGTTTGCTGTACCTGCCGGGAGCTCATCTGTTAGCAGTCTCCTGCCTGGGATTGGCTGGGGCTCAGCTAAAGGGGGTTGCTGGGAAACAGGAAGCTGTTCACAAGCAACCCAAAGGCTGGCCTGTCTCCTGCTACAGAACCTGTTACTTTTTCAAGGTTTCACCTTACTCTTGATTCTGATTCTCAGCTTGCAAGTTGAGCTTCTTACCCAAGCTTGCTTCATTGTGAGCTTCTTACCGACTCCAGCTCTCAGCTTCCTGTTCAAGTCTGCTTCATTGTGAACCCGTTTCTGATTCTGGTTTCTAGTATGTAAAGCCAGCTTCCGAGTTTAGTCTGCTTTTGTATGAATTGTTCCTGACTCTAGTTCCCGGCCAGCACTGTAGCCCACTACTATTCCCGTGCACCACCTGCCAGACTTCTGACTGTCTCCAGCCTGTCCTAGGCCTAGTCCGAGCACTGTTACGGTTGTGGACGCTTGGGCCGGTTGGAACAGAAGATGGTGCACTGTGGAGGACCACGGCAAGCGTCCCAACCGGGAGGCGGCTCGGAGGACTCAGGGAAGGCTTCGGCACTGGGACAAGGTGGAGTCCTATGTGACCAAGGACTTGGCAATGGTTGAGAGGACGGACGACGTTGGGCCCCCGGTGACTGAAGAGTCTTCATCCTGGAAGCCGGTACTCCCCCAGGAGGAGCCCGCAGGAGTCCAGCCACTGGGACTTTTGGAGATTCACCCTGGAAGCCGGAGCCCCCCCAGGAGGCGCCCGTAGGGGCCTGGCCACTGGGACTTAGGTGAATCTTCTGGGCCAGCAAGGACCAGGTACCAGAGGAGCAGCGACGCCCAAGGAAGGAGTCCAGGAAGCCGGGAGTTGGAGGAGAAACCAAGCCAGGGATGAGACAGAAGACGGACTCATGGACAAAGCCGGGTCGGAACCAGAGGTCAGAAGCAGATACCAGAGCCAAGGGACGAAGACGGAGAACGAGTCAGGAGTCAAGCCGGGTCGAGAACAGAGAGCAATCCAGGAGAACGTAGCAACTAGAGATCAGGGAACCTGCGGAACCTCGTTGCAAGGCACTGGAGTGATCTAGGTGTGGGGTACTTATACCCTGAGGGCGTCTGATGTCACCTACAGCAGGACTGAGGTTTTTCCCGAGCTGGCCCCTTTAAGTGGATCTCCTCCCCGTGCGCGCGCACGTCAGGGGGCGGGGCCAGCCGCGCCGGACTGTCGGCATCTCTCCCGAGGAGGGAGAGACGCGCTGGAGGGCCTGGAGGCCCGAGGAACCCCCGAAACGGCCCGGGCCACCCCCGAGGTAGGTAGAGGGACTGGGGCACGGCCCGGGACCATAACAGTACCCCCTTTCCTACGCCCCATCCCTGGAGGCCTGGGTTTACTTGGGTGATCCAGATGGAACTGGCGGAGGAGGTCTTTATCCAATATATAGGAAGAAGGCTCCCAGGAGTTTTCCTCCGGACCGTAGCCCTCCCACGAGAGGAGGTATTCCCACTGACGATGGTGGAATCGTATGTCCAGAATGTCCTTCACCGTATAGATGCCGTCGGTCTCAGCTTCGGCAGCGGTGGGTTCTGGAAGTTTATCATGAAAGGAGGAGAGCACCACAGGCTTAAGCAAAGACACGTGGAACACGTCATGAATCCGTAAAGTGGGGGGTAATCGCAGGCGGTAGGACACCGCCCCAACTCGTTCCGTTACGGGGAATGGACCAATATACCTGGGAGCCAGGCGCATAGAAGGGACCCATAGACGAATTTTTCTGGTGCTCAACCAGACTTTACTCCCTGGAAGGAGGACCGGGGTTGGTCACCGTAAACGATCAGCGTACTTCTTAGCCTTGGCAGAGGCAGTTCGAAGCTTTTCCTGGGTAGATATCCACAGAGCACGCAACTGCTGGGCAGTAAGCTGAACCGCCGGTGAGGAGACAGTCAGAGGCAAAGGCAATGGAGGCCTGGGGCTCTTTCCGTAGACGAGCTGAAACGGGGACTGGTCAGTAGCGGAGTGCTTGTGGCGGTTATAGGAAAACTCAGCCCATGGTAAGAGGGTGACCCAGTCATCCTGTAGATCCCCAACGAAAGCTCGGAGGAAGGCTTCAGTGTTCGGTTAGTCCGCTCGGCCTGGCTGTTGGCTTGAGGGTGAAAGGCAGTAGTGAGATCCAGGCGCACCCCGAACTTCTTGCAGAGGGCCCTCCAATACTTTGTCGTAAACTGCAGCCCACCATCAGAGGTAATGTACGAAGGCAGGCCATGTAAACGGAAGACATGTTGTATAAAGAGGTTAGCCAGTTCTGGCGCTGAAGGTAGCTTGGCAAGAGGCACAAAGTGGGCCATCTTTGAAAAGCGGTCGACCGTGACCCAGATCACAGTCTTCCCGTCGGAAACTGGTAGATCCACAATAAAGTCGGTGGACAGGTGAGTCCAGGGCTCCGTGGGAGTGGGCAGTGGCTGTAGAAGCCCCCAGGGGCATCCATGGAGAGACTTCTGTCGAGCACAGGTAGGGCATGACTGGACATAATGGCGTACGTCGTCCTTGACTCGCGGCCACCAATAGAACTCAGTCAGGAATTCCAGAGTCCTGGTGATCCCTGGATGTCCGGCGGTCAGAGAATCGTGGGCCCAGGCTAAAACCTTCTTGCGAGAACGAGTAGGTACCACCGTCTTACCCGCCGGAGCCACTTCAGAAGCCACTAGCAAGACCTTGGCTGGATCCAGGATGTATTGAGGCGGGTTAGGTGCATCTTCAGGCTCCGATGTACGGGAGAGCTTGTCCGCTCGTATGTTCTTCGACGCAGGTCGATATCGGAGGGAAAAGTGGAATCGGCTAAAAAAGAGTGCCCAGCGTGTCTGCTGGGGATTAAGGCGCTGAGCCCGGCACAAGTACTCGAGGTTCTTGTGATCAGTGTAGACGATAATCGGGTGCAGAGCCCCCTCCAGCCATTGGTGCCACTCGTCGAAAGCTAGCTTAATAGCCAATAGCTCCTTATCGCTGATGCCGTAGTTCCTCTCCGCTGGTGTGAACTTGCGAGAGTAGAAGGAACATGGCAGGAGCTTGCCTCCGGTAGACGACTGGCTTAAAACTGCCCCCACGGCTATATCCGAGGCATCCACCTCTACGATGAACTGATGTTGGGGGTCTGGGTGGCGCAGGCAGGTATCCTGGAGGAATGCCTCTTTCAAGTCGCGGAAGGCCCGTATGGCTGTTGTCGGCCAATTCTTAGCATCGGCCCCCTTCCTCGTGAGGGCCGTCAGAGGAGCCACCATCTGAGAATAGTGGGGAATGAACTGCCGATAAAAATTGGCGAACTCCAGGAATCGTTGAAGTGCCTTCACTCCCTGAGGTTGTGGCCAGTTTCTGATTGCAGCAACCTTTTCGGGGTCCATCAAGAAGCCGGTGGAGGATACGATATACCCTAAGAAGGGTAACGAATCCCGTTCAAAAACACACTTTTCCAACTTAGCATAAAGTTTATTCTCTCGGAGCTCTGGTGATGCAGGTAGTGTGAATGGGAGGGAGGGAGAGAGATCACATTATGGGGTGATGACTTCATCACCTAGGGCAGCAGCACAGCCTCTCGCACCGGCACTGATGCAACCCCTTTTTAGGGTCTTCCCTCAGGAAAAAGAGGCACAACCTTGGGCACTGCAGAGGTTTGACAAACTTGGTGCAGTCTCAGTGCTTCTTCCAGATGGGGGAAGCAACTTGCTTCCAGGCCCAAAGAGATCCAAGTCGCAGTCACTCAAATAATGTTCTGCGCACACGGATTTGGTTTTTCAAGTCAATAAAGAAAAATTTACCACAGCAAAAAGGTTAAGTGGAAAAGGGTAAACAGTGGAGTGCCTCAGGGATCTGTACTTGGACCTGTACTTTTCAATATATTTATAAATGATCTGGAAAGGAATACGACGAGTGAGGTTATCAAATTTGCGGATGATACAAAATTATTCAAAGTAGTTAAATCACAAGCAGATTGTGATACATTACGGGGAGGAAACTTGCAAGACTGGAAGATTGGGCATCCAAATGGCAGATAAAATTTAATGTGGATAAGTACAAGGTGTTGCATATAGGGAAAAATAACCTTGCTGTAGTTACACGATGTTAGGTTCCATATTAGGAGCTACCACCCAGGAAAAAGATCTAGGCATCATAATGGATATACTTTAAAATTGTCGGCTCAGTGTGCTGCAGCAGTCAAAAAAGCAAACAGAATGTTAGGAATTATTAGGAAGGGAATGGTTAATAAAACAGAAATGTCATAATGCCTCTATAACCGCTCATGGTGAGACCGCACCTTGAATACTGTGTACAATTTTGGTTGCCACAATCTCAAAAAAGATATAATTACGATGGGAGAAAGTACAGAGAAGGGCAACCAAAATGATAAAGGGGATGGAACAGCTCCCCTATGAGGAAAGGCTGAAGAGGTTAGGGCTGTTCAGCTTGGAGAAGAGACGGCTGAGGGGGGATATGATAGAGGTCTTTAAGATCATGAGAGGTCTTGAACGAGTCAATGTGAATCGGTTATTTACACTTTCGAATAATAGAAGGACTAGGGGGCATTCCATGAAGTTAGCAAGTAGCACATTTAAGACTAATCGGAGAAAATTCTTTTTCACTCAACGCACAATAAAGCTCTGGAATTTGTTGCCAGAGGATGTGGTTAGTGCAGTTAGTGTAGCTGGGTTCAAAAAAGGTTTGGATAAGTTCTTGGAGGAGAAGTCCATTAACGGCTATTAATCAAATTTACTTAGGGAATAGCCACTGCTATTAATTGCATCAGTAGCATGGGATCTTCTTAGTGCTTGGGTAATTGCCAGGTTCTTGTGGCCTGGTTTGGCCTCTGTTAGAAACAGGATGCTGGGCTTGATGGACCCTGGTCTGACCTAGCATGGCAATTTCTTATGTTCTTATGTTCTTATCCTCATCCAGAATTACAGTCTTACAAAAATACACACAAAACACTCAGCAGTACAAGCTCTAGGTGTCCCTTCGGCCTCCCCTGCCTCCAAGACTTTCCCAGAAGCTGGTGTGGAGTGCGGACACCTCTGTTGCTATTATAGATCCTGCCCAGTACCTGTAATGCAGCCTCTCTGTGATGGACCCCACCCCCTCCCAAGGTTGTACTCACAGATTTCCCCATCACAGAAATAGGACAGAGCTATACTGCTGTGGATTTCAAGTACACTAACAGAAATCCCTGAACACGAAAGACTCGGCAGAGGCTTGAGCTTTATTCCCTATATAAGGGACTAAAGGGGAAACTCTCCCAGTCCCAAACAACAGTTGAAAACCTACAGGAGTAGACAAGCGGCTTTCCCACTGGAATAAGTGAAAAGCTGGAGAACCTCTCCAAAGAGCAGGCCAGTGCCCTTGCTCCCTGACTAAAGACTTTTCTCCCCAGACTTCTGCTGCTTCCCCTACTACCAGCTCCTTTCTTATAGAAGTCCTCCCAAAGCATGGATTATGTAAATGATTTTTTAACACTGTTTATTTAGGTAAATGATTTTTAAAACACCCAATGCACACTTTAAACATATCATCTGGAGACCCTTACAGTTGCATAGCTCACTGCTTGCTATATATATAGTGCATGCTGTTTGTAGTGCAGTTTGTTATAATACAGCGCATTTCGCTTATAGCACTAACATACAGGGGTCTATGCACTAAAGGCTAGTGTGCTTGCTAAAGCCATTTAGCATGCCCATGAAATAGTATGCTCTGCACTAAGATGTCATTTTAAAATGAGCGGGCATGACCCATACATGTGCATATCGGCGTGTGAGCGAGGATACTCTGGAATTTTAAATGGTGCTCACGTATGTTTTAAAATGCACCAACCGCACAAAAGTATGCTCCTAATTTTAAGAGGTTACTCGAGCACAGCTAGTGCGCATCTTTCATAGGACTTTGTCGGCTTTTACATGTGTATGTCAGCGGATTTTAAAACACGCTCACGCAAGGAACTTTCCCAGTTTTCCAATTAGGCCACCAGTTGATTCAGTTAAAATCGAGGACTTTCAGACCCCTCTGATCCTTCATCCTGCATGCTGCCCAGTTGATACGGACCCTTCAGCCTGTCCTATAAGCCCTAAAACTCAAGATCTACAGACTTGCTCCTCATCAGGAGCACCTGTAAAGTTAACCTCAGGGATCTGTACTTGGACCGGTGCTTTTCAATATATATATAAATGATCTGGAAAGGAATACAACGAGTGAGGTTATCAAATTTGCAGATGATACAAAATTATTCAGAGTAGTTAAATCACAAGCAGACTGTGATACATTACAGAAGGACCTTGTAAGACTTGAAGATTGGGCATCCAAATGGCAGATGAAATTTAATGTGGACAAGTGCAAGGTGTTGCATATAGGGAAAAATAACCGTTGCTGTAGTTATACGATGTTAGGTTCCATATTAGGAACTACCACCCAGGAAAAAGATCTAGGCATCATAGTATAATACTTTAAAATCGTCAGCTCAGTGTGCTGCAGCAGTCAAAAAAGCAAATAGAATGTTAGGAATTATTAGGAAGGGAATGGTTAATAGAACGGAAAATGTCATAATGCCTCTATATCGCTCCATGGTGAGACCACACCTTGAATACTGTGTACAATTCTGGTCGCCGCATCTCAAAAAAGATATAGTTGCGATGGAGAAGGTACAGAGAAGGGTAACCAAAATGATAAAGGGGATGGAACAGCTTCCCTATGAGGAAAGGCTGAAGTGGTTAGGGCTGTTCAGCTTGGAGAAGAGACGGCTGAGGGGGGATATGATAGAGGTCTTTAAGATCATGAGAGATCTTGAACGAGTAGATGTGACTCGGTTATTTTCACTATCGAATAATAGAAGGACTAGGGGGCATTCCATGAAGTTAGCAAGTAGCACATTTAAGACTAATCGGAGAAATTCTTTTTCACTCAACGCACAATAAAGCTCTGGAATTTGTTGCCAGAGGTTGTGGTTAGTGCAGTTAGTGTAGCTGGGTTCAAAAAAGGTTTGGATAAGTTCTTGGAGGAGAAGTCCATTAATGGCTATTAATCAATTTTACTTAGGGAATAGCCACTGCTATTAATTGCACCAGTAGCATGGGATCTTCTTAGTGTTTGGGTAATTGCCAGGTTCTTGTGGCCTGGTTTTGGCCTCTGTTGGAAACAGGATGCTGGGCTTGATGGACCCTTGGTCTGATCCAGCATGGCAATTTCTTATGTTCTTATGTTCTTACACAGATATCTAATGTACGTGCGCTGTGGATTTGGTTTTAAAATACAGAGTTACGCGCGTAAGTGTTGGCCCCCACCCAGGAATGCCTATGCCCGCCCATGCCCTGCCCCTTATTCCTCATGCGCGCACAGATACACAAGTGCATAATTTGTGGCTTTTTAAAATTCATGTTGCTCGCGCATGGCCCACAACGCGGATTTAAAAAAATGGCAAATGTGGGCCATGCGCGAACAACGCTTTTAAATCAACCTCTAAAGTCTTCGTGTAGAAGCTAAACTGGACTGTGAGGATGCTAGCATGTTGTATGCTAAGATTAGCATGCACGTACCTTGAAATGAAGCAACATGCAGACACAAATTAGGCTTTAGCAAGTATGCACAAAATAGCATACTATGCTGTCCTCCATGCAGTATTTAGCACACGCTTGCTAAAGTCAAAACGTTAACACCTGCCTTGGATTAGCACTCACACTTTTGAAAGAGCTCGCGTATCAGCAAGCATTGGGGCCTAGAGTTGGAGTAACACATCAGCTTGCCTGCTCTTTGATTCTGTTTAGTCCTCTTATGCTTTTATTCCTAGTTCCCGTTTTTTGTACCTAGTTGTTCTATTTTCTTATTTTAGTCTGGCAGCTTCCCCTTCCTCCTTTCAATCAGAACAGGCCACTATTGGGCTACGGCACCGTGAGCCAGCTACCCGGAGGGCTTCCCCCTACTTCAGATCCTTCTGCCAACTCTCACTTGGCTCTCTCATTGCAGTAACAATCTCGTGCTGGAGCCCCACACTCCAGGGGGCTCCATCCGCTAACCCTGCATTCATGGAACCTAAGTCCGCTCACTAGGTGTCACTGCTGCATAATGGCCGCAAGTTCCTCCCCTCCCCCAGAGGCTAGGAATGCTGCCCCCTACAGCATCACCAGCCCCAGCTGAAATGGAACCCAGGTCCTCCGCAGGGCAGTCCATAGCGCTGCCAGGGAGCCACTGGGCTAGCCTTTTATTTTTTTGTTTTCTAATTTTTTTTTGGGGTGGGGGGGGGGGGGAAGGCGTGTGGCTTTTATTACAGCCACAGTCTCCGTTACTAAAACAATTCTTCAAGTCTGCTCCTCTGTTGTTTGTGCCATCCTCATGATTTGCACCTATCAGGGCAAAGCCCGTACGGGATTTTTTTTTTTTTTAATTTGTAAATTTATTTTTATTGGCATAATGTAAGCAATAAACACAACTTTTCCATCACTATCATTGCATTGATACTGTAGTCAATGGTAACAAGTGTAAGTATCATATCAAATCAAGTTACAGCTTCCGTACGGGATTCTGAAGAGGGGCACATCCTGATTTATTTAAGGTTGTTGATAGTGATGGTGACTAAAGAAGAGACGTTTTGCAACCCTTTTAGGAAAGTTGGAATATCAAATGATTATAAATAAATACAATATACTGTAAATCGGAATGGATAAAAAAAGAGGGATATTAGTGATGTTTGTTTTCTCTGCCACTGGAACAATCTATAAATGATTTTCCTAGCGTAGCTGCTTCCCGTGATTTTTCCAGGATCACAAACCGGTGGGTGGTGACATGATTTGCGTCTTACTTTCCAGGTTTCACACTTCTGTGTTCAAAGCATTACAGAGTTCCAAAGTGTCCCTCATCATGGGGAGGAGGGTTACTAACTAGCGCCGTGTCATCCGGACAGGCTAAGGAACTCTAGCCTTACACAGAGTCTTGCATTTCGTAGGCAAGCAGGGTACAAGAGCACAGGTGCCATGTCATAAATTCAGATCCAGACCAACTTGTCAAGATGGCAGGCGGTCAGCATGGGCTCCGTCTCATTTTTGGGACAAAAACTTATGAACCGTTTTTCAGCTCTACTTTCTCCCTTCTAAAATGTTCCTCATTCCAGTACATTAAAATGGGAGAACAGGGCATAGTCCACGTCCTCTCACCAGCCCCCTCAATCAGCATTTTCGGATGCGTGCCTTTAAACAGCCGTATCTTTTGCACGGGAATCACATAATGAGAAGATGTGGTTTAATATTAATCTGCTGTGCTACGTTTCATCAAATTTGAGACTTAAAAGTGGTTTTGTAGGACACCAGACTTACAGTGTCAAAGCATCTGGCTTTGCTACAGGTATTCCACCCCAGCAGGCATGACTCTGAGAGAAGTCTGAGACTTCCTAACTTTTCTATGGGCCTTGTTCAATAAAGATTTTTTCCTAGCCACAGTATGAGAAAAAGTCTTTTTTTTTTAATAAAGGCCAACGACTTAATGAATTTGGTGAAAACTCCATTGAAAAGTTAATTCCACGTATTTTTTTTTTTTGTATCTCAGCTAAAACGTGATGCATATTACAAAGCAGAACAAACCGTGAAGGGATATACATAAAAAAAACACCCTCAGAATACCTTAAGGGACTGGATCCAGAGTTATGGCCTGGTCCACCTTAAGCTCACACAACAGGGAATCCTGGTCCGGGAGAGGCCCATGGGAAGATGGATATCTAGCCACGCCCAGGAGAGAACAGGAGGCCCCAGAGAAACAGGAGGAGCCTTAGGAAAGGCCCAGACTTAAGCTGCGAAGATATGCAGAGTTTTTCTGTTGTGAATTAATACAAGTTCATGAATATCCAGCCAGAGCCTAGTCTGTGTCTATTATTTTGTTCAAAAGGTCCATAGAATTGCTCAATTAAAAATAATTATAGCATTTGACTCCAATACTTCAATGAAATAAAGGTCTGCTCTACCTATAGGAGGCCTATGATTTAATTTAAAAGTTTAGTGTGACCCCTGTGAGATTCACTATAACTTTCCTAAGCAAATGTATAATTTTAAAGCTGAGCTTTTCTGTTTGCTTGGTCATGTCTTGGCTTTATTGCTTCCTTTCATGGTATTGTTCAGAAGTCTGCTTTCCAATTTATCTTCATGTAACCTCCTCTTTACAAGGGGGTCACCCAAGCACTGCTGAGCACTGACCCAGTCGGTGCAGTTTTGGGGATATGGGTTCTGTGGTGGGGAAAGCAGTGGTGATTTTTCTGCCAGATAACCAGCCTGGAACCTTTTTGAACTTGCTTCCCTTTCCCCAGTGGAAAACACCGAAGATGGAAGCTGCTGCTGGACCCAGCATGGCGCCTGTTTTATTAAGAAAATTACCACGGGGGGGGAGGGGGGGGGCAGGCTTAACCTATAGGGATGTACAGCAGGGACGGATTCGTCCCATTCGGTATTCGTATTTGTGGGGAGCCAAATCCGTTGCATCCGTTCTCGGGGGACCCCGATCCATTCATTAGTTACGTATGTATTCATTTCCCAAAAAAAAACCCATCCCAACCCTTTAAATTTAATTAATTACAACCCCCCACCCTCATGACCCCCCCAAGACTTACCAAAAGTCCCTGGTGGTCCAGCAGGGGTCCTGGCGTGATCTCCTGCACTTGGGCTGTCGGCTGCCGGTATTCAAAATGGCGCCGATAGTCTTTGCCCTTACTATGTCACAGGGGCTACCGGTGCCATTGGTCGGCCCCTGTCACATGGTAGAAGCAATGGACGGCCGGTGCCATCTTACCATGTGACAGGGGCCGACCAATGGCACCAGTAGCCCCTGTGACATAGTAAGGGCAAAGATATTGGCGCCATTTTGAATACCGGCAGCCGACGGCCGGAGTGCAGGAGATCACACCAGGACCCCCGCTGGTTTATTCGTTAGATACGTTGTATTCGTGGGGGTTCACCATACGTTTTGTGACCCCACGAATACAATGAATAAGGACATATACATTGTGGATTGCCAATACGTCGAAAATGAATGCACACCCCTATTAACCTATAGGACCCTAACAGGGATCACTTTTAAAAATAAACAGTTCTATCTCCAAGAGCTGTGTTCCAAACATAAATGAAAAAGTAAATTTTTACTGTGTCCTGTGCTAGGAATTGTTCTCCCAGAGCTATCTTCTTCCTTGGAAACCCCTGGACTCCAAGAAAATCCTCTTCTCCCACACAAGAAATTTAGGTCCCAGCTCCTTAGCAAGATATTCCTCCATCCTTCCCCCTTGGCATCAGGAGCCCTTCTTGGATATGCACACAGACTCCACCTTAAAACTGGAAATGAAAAGAAGACAGCCCTCTCCCTTCCTGGAGCCCAATGAGAGCCGCAGCCCATGGCCTCCTCTCACCAGCGCCCTTCAACATCAACTACGCCCTCAAAGCACACCTTCAAGCGCTGAGTCACCATTTATATCCCATCCAGGGGATGGCTCCACCTGTCACTCCTAAGTGACTGCCACTCCCTTGGAACCTCCCATTGCTCGGATAGTCCTAATAATAATCTACGGGAAAAACCTAACCCCTCTACTCTGCTACATTTTATTTCTTATGGGATATTTTAAATAGTTTTTTGGACTAAGAGGTACATATCATGGCACTGTGTGAAAAGAGGCTTTCATAGTATTTATGAGTGGTCGACTTTATGAGTTACAGTGGACTTTCATGGGACCTTCAGAGGTACAGCTAGGTGGAGTTGAATTATAAGCATTTTATTGCTAACACACATTTGTTTTTGGACATTTGAACACTATAGCAGATTCAGTATCACAAAAAAAAAAAATAAATAAAAAAGAGACAGTTTTAATTTATAACAAGATTAAGACTTTGTGATTTAACAGTCTGATGTTTATGAACCTACAAATATTTATTTATATAAAAAAATAACTTCTGCTGTGTAGGGATTTTGTTGAGATTGTTATTTTTGAGCCCCATTGGATAAAGGTAGTAGGACTATTATAATATTACAACTTTTGCATAAATAATCAAAGCAATAAATCTAAAACCATAAAATAAATGTAATAAATAGTCAGTAAAACCAGAGATGATATACAGAACTATGCTTAAAACCATAAAATAAACAAAACAGTAAAACCACTCAATACAGTTTTACTATATAACAGAGCATCATTATCATCTCAAATAAAAATCACTGAAATTTTAACTGCCACTCCTTGTGACCTTGGGCAAGTCTCTTTACCTTCCATTGCCTCAGGTACAAATTTAGATTGTGAGCCCTCTGGGGACAGAGAAAAACCTACAGTACCTGAATGTAATCCAATTTGAAGAGATTGAAAAGCGGAATATAAATCAAATAAATAGTAATAAATAAATAAAACACTTAAACAGGATGCCACTCTTACAATAACCTTAAAGTATGATGGGACTGACGTGAGTACAGGATGTGACAGTCGCGTAGCTGTAACTCTGGAGGTGATTTCTTTCCCGATTTCAGTGTGGCACATGTCTTGATGCTGCACGAGACCTAGCTCTCTCACATCCTCTCTCATATACACAATCCCTACTTAAACTCATCCTTTATATCTACCCTAAAACATTGACTTTATAAAATAGGAAACAAAAAAAAAAGCCGAAGGAAATGAGCTGTTCCCTGATTCTTAAAACAGTGCTGCTGAAACAGCAGTCTACCATGTGCTTAAAAAAACACCTAAAACAGATGGTCTAGGGAAAACCAAACAGAAAATCAGCCAGGGAAAGTGAAAGACACTTAAAGAAGCAATAAGAGGAGCAAAGGGAACAAGTGTTCAGAATTTATTTTCTTTTACTATAGTCTACAAGGATAAGTTTCAAACAACTCTGCACGGCTGCATATACGCAGAGATCTAAGATAGTATTTTATAGCCCATGCATATCAGATACACATGCATATCATATACACATGTTTTATAAAACATGTGTATGTATGCTTACGTGCGAATACATGTAATGCATGAAAGTGAGCATGTCAATGCATTAAATTAATGTACTTTTCTTACCTATTTAAAAGTTTGCATGCCAAAATAAAGTAGCACTTGCTCATGTAAAACTCAATTTACACACAAAAGACAGTATATTTTAAAACATGGCAGTGTAATTGAAATTGCTAGCTTTCTGATTCCTCCACCAGTTCGCCCAGTCTTTCTCCAGGTCATCGAGAGCCTTCCAGGTTCTTCAGCCTGACCTCCCTCCAAGTCCAGCCAATAGCACACAATAAGCAAGCATTATATCAGTTAGCAAGATAATTAGCAGGGCTAAAATTATGCAAGTTGCCAAATGTACATGCACAAGCCTCTTATAAAATAAGAAACTTTGCGCGTGTAACAGTTGGACCCGCCCCCAGAATATCCCTAGACCACCCGTTTTTCACACGTACATGTGTGCTTGAAACCTAAAGTATGCATGCACTGTCAATGTTTATAAAATACCGATTACGCGAGTACAGGCTATGCTAATTTTTATGTGCGTAACTCTTTAAAAATGTACCCCATAGGTCTTACAGTACCTTTTCAGTAGAACCTCTGTCGGCTCTCATAAGATGGTCTGTGAGCTTGTTTTTAGGATAATTTCATTTTGCGGCTCAGCAGCATTTTGTTGACAGGGCCTTCTTGACTGATAGCAGTTTGATGATACATTAGATAGAACTAGATAGCTATTGTCTGGCATACAGCTAGTGTCAGCAGTGTAAAATCAATAGTCAATCTCAGAGGAAATACCTTGGGTTGCCTTGGTTACTCATTAGCGCTCCATTGGAATCAATGGAGACAGTCACAAGTGACTGCCAATAGCTGGCTGTTTAAGACTGCTGCCACTCTTATATATATATATATATATATATATATATATATATATATATATATATATATATATATATATATAATTTTGTTTGTTTGTTTTTATTCGTTAAACTTTATGTCTGTGCAGTCTTATACAGAGCGATCTTTTACAATGTCACAGCAGATATCCTTTCTCAGAAACAACCTGTCATCCATCCATTTCCAAGACAGCAAGCTTTTTCTGGCTCACTGCATCAAAACAGTTATGGGGGGGGGGGTGAATTTATCTAACTTGTATTATAGTTTTGCTCCAGTAAGAAAATTACTACCGATTTTTCAGTGAGAATATTCCAGCAATTTCAATGGTAAAAAAAACCCCTCTATTTCAGTGGCACAAAATGTTGATTAATTCCAGGGCTGGATTTAGGTAGGACCACAGGGTGAGGGTTGCCCTCTACGAGCTTGGACAACACGGAATTCACCACCGGAGATTGTAAAGCAGGGGAGGGCTGTTTAGGCCCGAGTACCACCGGGGTGCCTCTTGAGTGGCACATGGCCCTAAAATAAGTAGGAGAAGGCTCCTCATTGGCCTGGATATTTGGCGCCTTCAAAATTTGGCACCCTAGGCAGTTGCCTATGTTGTCTATGCCTAAATCCGGGCCTGATTTATTCCCTCTCCCTCCTGTCTCAAACTGCCGGAGAGATCTAAAGCAGGCAGTGCAATTTTTTTTTCAGGTTTTGCGGGTTGTGAAGTCTTTTATTTAAAGCACATGTAAGCTAATGATAGGCTATAGTTTTACACCCTCCTAGGTTTCTTGAATATGTTATATGCATAGCTTTGGTGTGTTTTTCTAGTAAAACTGGACTGAAAAAAAAAAATGACAGTGAGAGAAATGGGGCTATCAGTGAAGGTAAAAGTAAGGAGGCTATCCCTTTGTGTGGCAAGTTAATGTAAGACTGATTAAGGCTGAGCTCTTCTAGTCTCCTCCTGCGTCGAGTTTAATGTAGCGTGGTTTCACACTACTGCAGGGCTCCTTGGCCTTCGATCCCTTCAGGGGCTGGGGAAGGTAGGCGGTTCCGGTGTCTGAGGAGCAGTTCAAGCCATCGCTGCCCTCACCCTGTGCAGATGCATGCTGAGCTGTAACCATGCTTACTCCAGTCTTTAATGTTTAGTCGTGGTGAGCCTGTCAGCGCCTCATGCTCCGGCTTGCAGGACCTGTTGAAGGGAAGCACGGTATTTAGTCAGGCACTTCTCCTGCTCTCTCTCTCTCTCTCTCGCTCTACAGAACCTGTGGCTGCAGGCAGAGCAGGTACTTCTCTTCACCGTCTTCAAACCCGAACTACATCAGATAACGTTGACATTGGTGGGGCTCTACAAAATCAGCACCGAATAAGCCAATTCATCTTGGCTGACTCAAAAACTGGCCAGATTAGAAAGAACCCTGGTGGTGCAGAGCTAAAATACAGCACAATAATCCCTAAAAGAGAAAGTGGGAGGTTTTTTTTAACAGAAGGTTCACTTCTCTTTGGTTCAAGGAACAGGGAGGCTGAGTGCCGCATCCCCCAAGACGGCAGCCCTGAACCACAAAGGAAGGCACTTATTACTAATAAGTTACTGTCCCCATTTGCAAGTGCAAACTTCTCCTTAAACACGCATTGTGATGGACATGGACGGGGATTTTCAAATGGCTCTTACTGTATATTATTATTAACTGTTTGCAGTCTTGGTTTTAAGTTTAATTTGTCTGTTAAGCACCTGCTAAACATGTATTTAAGAGTGAACTCTACTCAAAGCAATATGGTCAATTAAAAAATACAGGCATGGTAGCTGTGATTGTAGTCTGCTGAAGAGGTCAGAGAAAAGCTTTAGCAAGTAAAAATTAGACGGTAACTTAGTACAGTGCTTCCTAACCAGTGTGCCTTAATAGCTGCTCAGGTGTGCCACGGAAAAGTCACCACTTTCTGATGCTCAGATCCAGACCAGCACCTGAGCTGTGCTCTCCGGACCTCACAACAACAAGAGACACTAGTAGTGGCTCTTAAACATGTACAGCTCCTTCCTGAGAACACATGTAATCACGCATGCCTCTTCTTCCTAGCTACAGCATGAGCCCTGGGGAGTCGTAATTAATGGGCAGCATGCAGAGTATGGATAACTGGGCCCTTTTTTGTGCAACACACGCATTGCACCCAGCACCTCCTCATCTGAGCCTCCTTATTTGAGCCTTTTGAGCCTCTGTCTGATCCCAACCTGAGTGGTATGTTTGTGTATAGTGAATCAACATCTAACGTAACCATTATGATGTCTGCATTGTCAATTTTCAACTCCATAAGTATGGTGATCATATGGGCGGAGTCTCTTACATAGGACGGTACCTGAGGGACGTGAGGTCATAAGACGTTAAACTAGCAGCACCCAATACAATTTAGGCATGAAAAGTACTGTAGAATTCTATTTGTTTTGAATGCGTCTTTAGTTTTCTATTTTCTCTGACTATATTTTTGTACACTATTTGACCATGAGCATTTTGTTTTCATTATCCGTTTTTTCATGAATATGGCATATTCCCCCCCTTTTTTATTTTCATTTTTCTTCTAAATATCGTTTTGTCAATATAGTTTACAACAAGTCCTTTTTAAGATAATTTATCTTATATTCATATTTATTTTAGCCATATAGATTCAAATCAAGTCGATGATACAGACTGATTGAAGTTTTCTTCACTAATGTTGCTACGTGACATGGCAACGTGATCAGAGCAAAGTCTCTTGACAGAACAGGATAATACTCATCTCTGTAGGTAGTCCTTGTTTTTATGGTAATTTAAATTTATTTTATTTTAATTTTATTTTTTTATTTAATTTTATTTTTTAATTTCATCTTTTATTTTCGATTTTCTTCACTTTTTAATTTATTGTCATTTTTAATAATTTTCAATACAGTTCATTCATTATTCATTTTTTATTTAGGTACATGTTTAAGACTTTCTATGATACTGTGACATCGGCCCTGCAGGCACACCTTAAGTCCTGCCAAATTTAAGTAAGCATTATTTACATAGTCATTGTCACTTTTTTGGATTTTTTCATTTTTTAACAATCACTAACTCCCTGACAACTAGTTAAGTATTTTTACATTACAGTCCATTCTAACACAAAGTTAGCCTCTCCAGCACTATTTGATTTGTGTATGCAAACATATTTTACTTTATTAACTATTTACATTTTCAAGAATATTGTTCACTCTGTTTTTATTCCACATCACCTTTATATACCATTTTGATGTCTAACACACATATATGTTTTGTTTTATTGTATGTCTTGAGTTTGTACACCTATACATGTAGCTCATTGTTTTTAATTATTTAATTGTGTTCAATTTTTATGTTCATATATTTGTTTCTAGTTGCCCCTGAGGCAGCTCTATGTTAAAGAGCTAAACTCGGCCAGAGTTGGGCATTTTTTAATAAAGGGCTTCTTTTCATCATCTGATTCTCATTTTCTTCACTGCCACTTAGCTTATTGGAAATTCAAGGGGCATTCAGAAAGCAAAAAGTTTGAAAGCGCCAGGCCCAGATGGCTACAAAGCGGAGTTTTATAAGATTTTATTAGACCATGTTGAGGAACTGTTAAATGTGGTATTCCAAGATCTACTGGAACGAGAAGCATATCCAAAGAATGTCTATTTGGCCCAAATTGACATCCTTTGGATATGCTTCTGAGTCCTTACCCAGCTTGAGTCCTTACCCAGCTTGAGTCCTTACCCAAACTGGGTAAGGACTCAATATTGTAGTATCTTATTGCCCATCTTTGTTAAATTTCAATCAAAAAATGTTTGCCAAAATTATGGCTGATAGACTGGACTTACTATTACCTAAGATTATTGGCCCAGGACAGGTTGGGTTTGTTTGGAAGTGTTACACATTTACAAACATACGACTATTGTTAGCAGCTTTCATGGTCATCAGTTTCAATGCTGAAAAGGCATTCAGCAGAGTGGAGAAGCCTTACGTGTTTTGTCTTTTATCTCATATGGGTCTAACGGGGAGGTTCCAATAAGCAGTAACGCTGTTATATAACAACCCACAAGCAGCAGTTGTTGCAAATGAGATTCATTCACATATTTTTTCCATAGATTGAGGCACTCATCAGTATTGTCCACCATCTCTGGCTTTATTTCTGCTTTCCCTGGAACTTCTCCTGCGTCTCATTCAACAGACCAATAATATAGTGGGTATGAAAAGGGTCCCCCAGGATTTTAAATATGTGGCATTCACCAATGATATCTTGTTTTGTTTTTTTTACTAATCCAGACTCTTCTTTACAAACTTTGATCCGCTCTTTTCAGAGGTTAGGAGAATTTTCTGGATTAAAATGGAATATATATAAATCTAAGGCCTTTGCCTTTCCGAGCTCTGTTTGAGATCATTGGTCTGGAAGGTTTACCTTAAAGTGGGCATTAGGTCCCATTAGATATTTAGGAGTATTGATATCCCCTGATTTGGATGCCCTATATAAACTCAATATCTCTCTGTTGTTAGATTACAATACGCGGAAGTTGAAGGCTGGATAAATTTATCACTATTCTTGAGAGGCAGAATAAATCTTTACAAAATAATGGTTTTCCACAAATAGTTTTATATTTTGCAAAATCTTCCCATCCACTTATTACAAAAGGATTTGAAAACTTTGGACACCTTATTAATTTCTTTTTTTTGCAGGGAAAACTGGCACAAGTTCCATTGAAATGTTTAAAAGAAGATTGGATGAAGGAGGGACTCAGAGTCCCTGATTTGGAATCATAGAACCTGGCTTGTTTGTTACATATCATACGTGATTGGCTGTATGATAAGTCTTCTTATGTTAATTTGGCAGGTAATCGACTTGGAATATGTGCTTCTTGCTCCTTATAACAAATTACCCAATGCTTGGTAAAAGTACATTGTGCTTGTTCCATTGAAGTGAGCTTCTGTTAAACTAGCAACACTTTTTAAGAGGTCACAATTTTTACCGATTCAGGGGAATCTGGAATTTTCACCCAGACATACCACGTCAGATTTTCAAAGATTCTGTCCTTCTTGGTGAGTAAAACGGAAAATGTCATAATGCCTCTGTATCGCTCCATGGTGAGACCGCACCTTGAATACTGTGTACAATTCTGGTCGCCACATCTCAAAAAAGATATAATTGTGATGGAGAAGGTACAGAGAAGGGCTACCAAAATGATAAGGGGAATGGAACAATTCCCCTATGAGGAAAGACTAAAGAGGTTAGGACTTTTCAGCTTGGAGAAGAGACGGCTGAGGCGGGATATGATAGAGGTGTTTAAAATCATGAGAGGTCTAGAACGGGTAGATGTGAATCGATTATTTACTCTTTCGGATAATAGAAAGACTAGGGGGCACTCCATGAAGTTAGCATGGGGCACATTTAAACCTAATCGGAGAAAGTTCTTTTTTACTCAATGCACAATTAAACTCTGGAATTTGTTGCCAGAGGATGTTGTTAGTGCAGTTAGTATAGCTGTGTTTAAAAAAGGATTAGATAAGTTCTTGGAGAAGTCCATTACCTCTTATTAATTAAGTTGACTTAGAAAATAGCCACTGCTATTACTAGCAACGGTAACATGGAATAGACATAGTTTTTGGGTACTTGCCAGGTTCTTATGGCCTGGATTGGCCATTGTTGGAAACAGGATGCTGGGCTTGATGGACCCTTGGTCTGACTCAGTATGGCATGTTCTTAATATGACCTAACTGATATGAGGTTTTTTTTCTTATTTATGGTTGGCTCATTATGTCTCCTCCTTAGCTGCACAGGATTTGGATTTTGCTTTTGTGGAATCCTTAGATGAGCAATTTAGAAGAGATATGACAAAGAAGCTATGTTTATCCACCTTGCGCAAGGGTTTACATAAAATAGACTTACGACCAAATTGGGATTCTCTACTTGGGCGTGGGAAAAAGGATGGTAATGTTGCAATTTCTGTAAAATTATTATTTTCCTATTGTAAATGTATTAAAAAAAACTCTCATCTAACATGTATATCAGAGATTTTCAGTCTAAATTGGTGAGGAGGGTAGATACTTCCCAAGTGCAAACCTTTAAAGAGGTTTCTCTGATACTGATTTATGTGTACAATGTGGAACAAATGTAGGCTCATTTTCTCATACTTTTTGGACTTGTACAAAGATTCAGACATTTTGGTCTCAGATATCCAATTATTTCTCAAGAATTGTAGGAGTCGCCATTCTAAAACCCCCGGAGGCCTTCCTGATTGGTCACTTCCTTCCGCTATTTTTTAAGACGCAGGGAGATGGTATGTTTGTGAGGAAAGCATGTATCATTGACAAGAGAGCCATCCGTTTGAATTGGAGGAGTGAGTCTGCACCTTCCTTTTGGCAGTGGTGAAATTTGCTACATGAAATGTACAATTAGAGCATATGGCTTCAAAATATACTTTTAAGTGATGGAACTTTTTCTTGGCAACTTGGGGAGAATATATTCAAGCATTAGTTCCAAGAGCAAGAAGTTTGATTCTTAACAGTGGCATTTGAACAACCTTTGAAATGATTATTATTTTTGTTAAACTGTCTGTACCTGTCCTCTTTTATTCTAGGCTTCTCTTGTGTCTTGTCAGGGAGGGGGATTTAGGAGAGGGATGGGTTATGAGAGGCAAAAAGGGGGAAAATCTTTGACTTGTGAATTGTACTTGCCTTCAAGGTACTTAAGAAACACAGGGCCTTATTTTCCAATATCGCATTGGTAACGCATTAGGGGGCGTTACCAATGCAAATGAGGCTTCTTTCGTGCAGTGGGGAAAATCGCGTGCGGCGATGTTTTCGCCATTCACGAAAACATTAGCACCGCACGCGATGTTTTCCCAGTGCACGATGATTCTTTCAGTCTTTTATCGCAGTGGTTTGGGCAACGTTCTCTCTACCTAGCTTGATGGACACTCTACCTGGGCAACAACATGCTAGGTGGAGAGAACGTTGGCCAAATCTCCGCTTGGAGTGAGCATCCTCACTCCGACGGCCAGCAAATCTGCACTAGAGACCACTGTTCAGTCCGTAGGTCTCATGTGGAATGCGAAAGTGGCCCCCAACCCCCGACGCTCATACCTAATCCCCACCCCGAGTTAGTAGGTGGCCCTCCCATAGGGGTTAAAATACCTATGTAGGGCATAGGCACTATAGTAAAGTCTCTCTCTCTCTCTCTCTCTCTCTCTCTCTCTCTCTCTCTCTCTCTCTCTCTCTCTCTCTCTCTCTCTCTCTCTCTCTCTCTCTCTCTCTCTCTCTCTCTCTCTCTCTCTCTACAGGCTGTCTGGGACTATTGTGGATGGCGGTAATCCTTTTCAGGTCCATAACGCGAGGTTGGAGTTGTAGTTATTAGCCGCGCTAACACTGCGGCTGTTTCGCCGCACACGATACACAGGTTCCCGCTTTACATATGCTCCGCCCCCTGACTACCAAATGACTAATTTGCAATCGCGTTAACAGCTGTTAACGCGATTGCGAATTTATCGCACGCGGTAAAGTGCTTGGAAAATGAGGCCCACAGTGCCTGAAGCAGATATTGTAAATGTTCCTTTTGCTTCAAATAAAACTCGTTGAAACTAAATGTTCGGCAGGAACAAAACTATGCTTTAGAAAGAAATCAAGGCTTTTCTTTTTAAACAAGTATACTCAGGTTTTTTTAGGAGAATAAGATGTTGACCAGCTAATTGACAAATAGGTGCAGAATTTTTACCTTTATTTTATTTTTATTAACTTTTCTTTTATTGATGTATTTTATTGGTGTGAATATATTGTATGTGGTGGCCTATTAATTTATGTATGTAAATACTGTGGTCCGCACTGAAATTATAGAAATGGCGAAATATAAAATGGATTAAATAAACAAATAAACACAAGCCTTTCCTCCCAGTACAGAGAGGTGCGTTGTCTGAGCGCACATTTTCTTAACGCTAGAAACTTTACTTCTGGTCAGAGGTGGAGTAAAGTTTCTAGCGCTGGATCTGTTGCCAGATCTCCCTCCCTACCTACGAGGACAAGTGGCAGAGGCTCAACAGAACATTTATTTTTAAGTCTAACTGTAGTCAGATAACTTGCTAGGAGCACAGCAGAAGTTATCTCCTAAATTAAGCATACAACTAAAGATATGCTCCTGTATGTTCTCCCCATTCAGCTCTCCTCTCCCATTAAAATATGAATTCTGCCTGTGCTGATTGTATATTTTAACTCTGTGTTCGCACATTTTAACTGCCGATGCATTAGCTTACAGCATTGGGAGTTAAAAAAATAAATTAACCTATGTGTTAAAACAATGTGCTCAGCACTCTGGCTCTTAACGCACAGGTTGTTGCATCAGCTTGTCAGTGCTTCCCATAGCTCTTCTTTTGGCTATATGAGTCCTCTCCAGGTCCTCACCACCTGCTCCATGGAGGCTGATGTGCCACACATCAGTTTTGTTAATGTAGGACTAGAACAGTGTGAATCGGTTATTTACTCTTTCAGATAATAGAAACACTAGGGGACACTCCATGAAGTTAGCAAGAAGCACATTTAAAACAAATCAGAGAAAATCCTTTTTCACTCAACATACAATTAAGTTCTGAAATTTGTTGCCAGATAATGTGGTTAGGGCAGTCAGTGTAGCTGGGTTTAAAAAGGTTTGGAGAAGTTGCTGGAGAAGTCCATAAACTGCTATTACTCAAGCTGACTTAGGGAATAACCACTGCTATTACTGGCAACAGTAGCATGGGATGTTATTAATGTTTGGGTACTTCCAAGGTACTTCTATCCTGGATTGGCCACTGTTGGAAACAGGATGCTGGGCTTGATGGACCCTTGGGTTCTTAGGTGTGCTTTGGATTTGAAATGGGTGGGAAACACTGACATAGTAGACAATGGTAGATAAGGGCTAGTTGATCCAGCCAGTATGGTGAGATTTTTCAGTTCGCAATGCTAAGGATATATCCCAGCCAGGAGTGTTTGCAGGAGGCATGCCTCCTTTCTCTGTGGTACATCTTCAGAGTTAATCTTACCTGCCATGTCTTTGGGTGCCCGCACTGCTGGGACCCAGATCTTTAAAGTGGCCTCTGATCCCAGCCATAGAAGCTTGACCACTTCTAGGACATTGTTCCTTCTCCATGTTAGTTTTTGTTTTCTTCCTTACTGGTTCTCTAATCTCTACCATATTGTGTGCAGGAGCATACAAGTTTCCATAATCTAGCACCCAGTCCCATCTTTCTCTCATCCCAATATTTTGCCAAGATTTTAAGCTTTCTGACATTCATAATTAAACATAATGCAGTCCTATTTTCTTGCAGTGAATCTGAAATATCATGATTTCAGGTCATAATTTGCTATGCCACCCATCATCTGGGTATTTATGGTAGGAATGTGCTGTCACTGTAAACTGATAAAGGAGATTTAGCAATATTTGTTATTCCATTTTGTGTCATTTCCCATCCATATAAAATACAGTTTTTGTCACTTGTGTGTGCACTAAAACATTTCACAAAAATATGCACGTTATTAAAAAAAATAGTGCAGGTTGTGAAAAGTAGAGTGTCCTAAAACTGAAACGAAATAATGCAATAGATGAGAAACAAAAGGATATAAACAAAAAAAAAAAGAAAACCAAACAAAATAGCTAATATTTCCTTTCACATACCTAATTTACAGACTTAATTATTAGCCTGGTCTGTTCTTAAGGTCATTCGGAAAAGCAACTATATGGGGAAACCTTTTGAGGAGTGTGGCCTTTTGTTTCAAACATAAAGTATTGGTATAGGGTAGTAAATATAAAAGCAATAGTCTATAGACTTTCCACTACATAAGGAAATGTCTTCCTCTCATTTATGGAAATCTATTTTTTAAATAGCTATAGAGAGTATTGGACATAAATCTGTGAAAAGAACCATTGCATCTCACACTTCCATCTCCAAGATAATAGAAGCTAGAAAAATGTATTTTGTGTGTGTGTGTCTGTACATATATAGATAGATATAGATTTGTAGATCTATCTATTTGTGCATATGTATGTGTTTGTATTATTGGAGATGTCCATACTGTCTAACTGTATTTCTTCACCTCTAACACAACAAAACTTTGTAATCCATACATTTAAAGTGCCAGGTTTAAGATACAAACAATGGCTACAGGGGCAAGAAAAGAGCAAAGAGACAAGCAGCCTTGAGGAAAGCACCCAGAGGAATTCCTTTTAGGATGTGTTTAAAATCTTAAACTTAGCTTTTCAGTCTTTAAAAGGGGGCACCTGCTAACAATATATCAAAGTTCCTCTCCACACCAAGGCTGCAGTAGACCCCTGAAGGAATTAATGTAGGGATTTTGCAAGCAGTTATGAAAAGTAAACAAAAGAGAAGAAGAAAAATTGGTTTCCAAAATGCAGATTGGAAAATAAAGTCAGCCTTAAGCACTAAGTAGAAGAAACATGCAAGCAGGAAGCGTTTGGTTGCCTAAGGTGTCTGACCTCCATGTGGAGTTCTACTCCAGATGTATACACAGATCCCCTTCACCCCCCCCCTACCCCCTCCTACTGAGAAAGAGAAGACCTCTCTGTCTGTATTTGATTTGGACCATGCAAATGAAAACAGGAGCTAAGGTCTGGAATCTAAATTGGAATGCCACTGGAACAGCAGCTTTATCTGGGAATCGAACCTCAAGGCCCTCTGGTGAGGCTGAAGTATCCACTGCTACCATTCCATTATTGCACTAAACAATGCTCAGGTTACAGGTAAATCATATTCCAGATCCAAACTAAGTTATGTCTTATCCCCTAAATAAATAAATAGTGTGGCAGTCTAAATCAGTTTGAAGGACTTGTGGCTAAAATTACAAGTCAAGGAGTTAATAACTGACTCTGGAAGGCCTTTATGCTGGGTTTCCATGAGTAAGTTCCATAAAACAGCAGAACTATATATGATTCACCCTACAGCATGAAACTGCCAGTTTCTTTGAATCATTGTTAGAAATGTGTGAAAAGGAGTTTGAAATCATTTTTTGTTGGTTTCGCACCCTCTGATGAAAAATTCCATCTGCCTGCTACTCTGGTGATTGCCCCAAGGATGCTCGCTCCGCCCCCAGTGACTGGGATGCTATTTGAGGTTATTTTTATTTAGTGACACTAAGCATTTACTAAGCAACAGCTGTTGAAAGACGTGTACAACCTTTCTGGCAGTAGTATTGTCATAGAAAATTAGTCTAATTTTGCTAAACATACGTTTTACACACCTATTTCAACAACCTACTACTTGCACGATGTATGGTCACTATATATGGGAGTTACATCTTCAAGGTGGCTTAGGTGAGCTGAGCAACTAAGATTGCCAGATGCTTCATGTCCCTTTGGATGCATTAAGTCAATGTTGAGCTTTTTATTTTTTAAACCTGCTGAGCTGTTTTCTTCCTGAGCTGCAAGAATTCATTCATAGAAACATAGAAATGACGGCAGAAGAAGACCAAACGGCCCATCCAGTCTGCCCAGCAAGCTTCACACATTTTTTTTCTCATACTTATCTGTTTCTCTTAGCTCTTTGGTTCTATTTCCCTTCCACCCCCACCATTAATGTAGAGAGCAGTGATGGAGCTGCATCCAAGTGAAAAATCAAGCTTGATTAGTTAGGGGTAGCAGCCGCCGCAATAAGCAAGCTACACCCATGCTTATTTGTTTTACCCAGACTATGTTATTCAGCCCTTATTGGTTGTTTTTCTTCTCCCCTGCCATTGAAGCAGAGAGCTATGCTGGATAAGCGTGAAGTATCAGTTTTTCTTCTCCCCTGCCGTTGAAGCAGAGAGCTATGCTGGATATGCGTGAAGTATCAGTTTTTCTTCTCCCCTGCCGTTGAAGCAGAGAGCTATGCTGGTTATGCGTGAAGTATCAGTTTTTCTTCTCCCCTGCCGTTGAAGCAGAGAGCTATGCTGGTTATGCGTGAAGTATCAGTTTTTCTTCTCCCCTGCCGTTGAAGCAGAGAGCTATGCTGGATATGCGTGAAGTATCAGTTTTTCTTCTCCCCTGCCGTTGAAGCAGAGAGCTATGCTGGTTATGCGTGAAGTATCAGTTTTTCTTCTCCCCTGCCGTTGAAGCAGAGAGCTATGCTGGTTATGCGTGAAGTATCAGTTTTTCTTCTCCCCTGCCGTTGAAGCAGAGAGCTATGCTGGATATGCGTGAAGTATCAGTTTTACTTCTCCCCTGCCGTTGAAGCAGAGAGCTATGCTGGATATGCTGGATATGCGAGCTATGCTGGATATGCATTGAAAGTGAAGTATCAGGCTCATTCATTGGCACAGTCTTTGGAAAGTCATGAAAAACTCATGAAAGTACTATGGAAGCAGCATTCATAGACCCTGATGGGAGGACGTCTCCTCCACTGCACAACAGCGACATCTAGTGGCCAGACATAGGATGCATGCATTCCTGGGTTCCAGAGAAAGGCGTGATCTGTGAACCCTGGTCAAGGACTGTCATCAAAATAGCTGGGCTATATGGGAGGGTGGAGCAGCATTATCAAATGGGGGAAGTGAAACCCTATATAAAAGGGAATGAAGGAAGGTTCATAGTGCTGTTTTCTAATGAAGGTAGGTTTCAGTTGAGGTGGAAACTACAGGGCCAAAAATGTCATGGAACTTTCCAATCTTCTCTGTCCATATTCAAGCAGACAGGATAGCTTCTAACCAGACATCATAATAATTATTTATTATTTACTTTAATTATTTTAAATTAAAGAAATACTTACAGCTCTGGAGTCTGCACCTCCAAAAGGATATAAACAGAATGTAATCTGTCTAAAGGGTGACTTCATTGGAAAGCATATGGGGATAGTCTTAAGATTTAAACATGTGCACCCTAGAAAAATGTAATTGCCTCGGAGGTATCAATGTACAAGAGGTGGGTCTCTCTCAAAGGAAAGGCGACTCTGGAACGAGAGCTTATGGGATGTGGGTGAAAAGGGACAGACTCCGGAGCAATCTAAGAAGTATTTTTTTTTTACAGAAAGCATGGTGGATGCACTCAAAAACTGTGGGAACAGTCTTCCTGTGGAGGTGGTGCAGACAAGGACAGTATCTGAATTCAGAAAGGCATGGGATAAGCACAGGAGTGGTAGGGATTGCAGAGCTGAGCAGTTGTGTAGATGGGCAGACCAGATAGGCCGTATGGTCTTTTTTGCACTGTCATGGTTTTAAGTTTCTAAGTTTGCCATATAATTGCTGCAGAATTAAAAAAATAAAATCTGCCACAGAATCTTGAAAAATCTGCTACAGGAAATTGGGTGCTGTGGTTATAGGCAAGGTTTGTTAGAAAGAAGTGAGAAGGAGCATTGTATAGGAAGTGTTCGTCAAAGCTCTGCCTCTCTGAGGTACTATGTATATGAAAGGTTTCAGCTTTGCTTTGCGTGCACTCATTTGTTCAGTCTTATAAAGGGATTAGCTCAGCTCCACCAGCTTTGATATATTTTAATGTGTAAACTTAAGGACCTCCTGCATGGTTGATGTTCATCAAAGCTAGGAGACTTTTGTTTTGTCCTTTTTTTTTTTTTTACTGTATCTTTATCAATTACTAATAAATGATATGATTTTAGAATTCTACATGGAAAAAGTGAGCCTGAAAAATTTGAAATCTTTGTATGATTTTCTCCCATTCCTACCCCCTTTCCATCTACTGCATCCCCTTCCTCATGCATTTTTCCTGTGCAAAATGAATGGTAGATTATCAAAGCCGCGCGCACGCGTGCATGTTATAAAATACAATATCCGCACACACATGCGTGCCGGATTTTAACATCTGCGCGTGCATATGCAGACGGACCGCAACTTGCACGCACGGGGGGGGGGGGGGATTTTATAAAGTACGCATGGCCTTCCCCAGTTCCCTCCCAGTCCGTTCCTTAACTTCCCAAACCCTAACCCTACCCTTCCTACCTTTTCCCTTCTCCTCCCCAACCCCTAACCTAACCCTTTGCAAATTGTGCGCAGCGCACACAAGGCCCGGCCCCAAAATGTATGCGCGCGGCCAGGATGTGAAAGCAGAAAGCGGAGGAATACAGTTTGGAAAAATACCAAACTATTTATTTTTTGTATCTGCTGGCTCCTTGCTTGTTGCGATTGAGCTCTGTCAGGCTGGTAGATAGGCACGTCTACTGAATGACAAGGAGCACAGAGTGCTTTCCAGGGACAAAGATCAGATCGTTAGGACAGTATAAGTTACCTTGTCAGAACAAACAGGGTAAAATGGAAACAGAGCAAGGAGTCTATATATATATATCAGGAACATATTAAACACAATACTTCATTGAACCTTACTCAACTTTTAAAACCCAATTAAATGTCGGGGAGCCAAAAACTGCAGCAAGCAAAGCATTTCAAGGCTCAGCATGTGGCCACTCTTTCCCTGGAGAAGCAGTGACGGTTCTCCATTGGTCACTTTGGACTCCTTAGCATTTAAAGGTGAATTTTAAAGACTCGAGGCACGCTGAAATGGGGAGATGTGCCCACATATAGGACACGTGCATGCCCGGAGGATTTTAAAAGCCGTCCACATGTGCGCGCATCTCCAAATGTGCGAATATCTCACTCCGTGCGCCCAGGTCCAGTGCTGCCTAACTTTACTTCTGTTATAGAGGGAGAGTAAGTTAAAAAAAAAAACCTGCCATCCCTGAGGACTTTAAAGGCACTGGGATAACTGGGGGGAATGCAGGCTATTAAACTAGGGGGGGTTTTGGAGTGTGTCTGAACTGGTGAAACTGGTCATGGCATGGATACTCGCAAGGTTATAAATTTCGCTCACTTAGCTGAAACCTGATTTGCGTGGCTGGGTGCACCTACTTGCAAAATTAGGCGCACACATATGTGTGCCTAGTTTACTTAATAACATACAGGCCTATGTGTTATAAAATTGCATGTCCCTGGGCATGTGCCAATGCATACATGTCAATCTGCGCCTGCATGCCCCTTTGAAAGTTACCATCTCTATGTTTTAATAGTTGGGGTACAGCACCAGTAAAATATGTGCTTTTAACCCTCATGAACCGAAAACTATTAATACTGTCTGGGGGGGACATTTGGACCCCATAAATAAACACTGGTACAATTCTGGGATCCTTTGGGAACAAAATCAAATTCCCAATAAACTTTCCAATTCTGGAAAAGCGTGATTTATTTTGTTAACATTAATTAAACTTCTTATTTAGTTAAAAAGAAAAGAATTCCCCATGAAAACACATTTTTATATTTTTATAAACTTAGAAAAAAAAGATCTTTATCTCAAGAATATTTTTTTCAGGGACTCATATAGAAAGTAATAAGTATCCTGCATAGCTCTGCTTCAACGGCAGGGGAGGAAGACCGATACTTCACGCATATCCGGCATAGCTCTCTGCTTCAACGGCAGGGGAGGAAGACCAATACTTCACGCATATCCAGCATAGCTCTCTGCTTCAATGGCAGGGGGAATGAAGAAAAGTGGATCTATATACAGACAACAACCAACAAGGACTGAATTACATAGTCTGGGTAAACAAATAAACATGGGTGTAGCTTGCTTATTGCAGCGGTTACTACCCCTAACTAATTAAGCTAGATATTTCACTTAGATGCAGTTCCAACACTGCTCTCTACATTAATGGTGGGGGTGGAAGGGAAATAGAACCAAAAGGTTACTAAGAGCCAAGAGAAACAGATAAGTATGAGAAAAAAAAAAAGTGTGAAGCTTGCTGGGCAGACTGGATGGGCCGTTTGGTCTTCTTCTGCCGTCATTTCTATGTTTCTATGTTTCTATAAGATGCACATAGCAACATAAATGTTTTCACCGAACATAATCAGAGCACAGTTTTCTGGTAGTTACGTGTCCTCTGCACATTATAAGGTGAACCTTAAAAGATGGGCGTGCACCAAAATTAGGAGATGTGCAGGCATATAGCACATGTATACATCCACCCGATTTTGAAAGCACGCACAAGTGCCAATGCACGAATATCCTGCATCAGGGACAAAAGGGGTATGGTGTGGGCAGGGTGTGGGCAATCTGACGTGGGATCAAGAGATGTGCACGTAAGTACCTATGTGCCTGGGCATGTGCCCAGGTCCAGTGCCACATTACTTTAATTCTGCTATAGATGAGATATAAATTAAAAAATCAGAAGTTACAGGGCATCTATGAGGGGTTTCAGGTGCTTGGGATAACTGGGGGAGTGCAGGCTAAAGAACCAGGAAGGTCTGGAGCATCCAGCTGTAGCCTGGGCCAACTGGTGGATGGACTGGTGAAACTGGATACGTACCTGTTATAAAATTCGATCACTCGCGCTGCTGTGCATGCACATTTATCTAAATAGGCTCACACATACTTGCACCAGGGCTATTTTATAACATAGGCACTTGTTATAAAATGGCTGCATATCTGGGCGCACACTGACATACACACACATATATATATATATGCGCCTGTTTGAAAATTACCATGCCTATCTTTTCAGTCCTTACGACATCTTATAGTTTTCAGTCTGCTGCTCTGGAAGAGACAGCACCATGTGCCCTTTTTTCCTTAGCAAGTGCAATAGTGAATACTGGGATGTTTTCAGTCCAGTGAAATCACTGCAGTTCTGATTGGCGTGGTCAGATTTCCAATACTTTGTAGTCTTCAGTCCATAAATCAACTGCTCTCCCAGTTGAGAAAGGAACAGGTGCCGTATTTCCTGAGGCAATTTGCTGTTCCAAGCAGAATAATTTATCATTCAAACAACATAATGGTGAATTTTATTCAAAGAGGTTCCACATGTAAAAATATCATATAAGCGCGTGAGTAACATCTACACGTATATACTGTTTTATAAACACAGCCATAGTAACTTTCAAATCGGTGGACAGGCGCACATGTGCGCACGTTCGTCGGCCCGTGCCCAGGGACGCAGCTATTTTATGTCCTGCATGCGTGTTATAAAACAGCCAGGCCACATGCACATGTGTGCCAAATTTTAAGTGAGTGCATGCATGTGCGCGCAAATGCCGCTACTGCCACGTAAATCGGGCGATTTTAACAGGGGCGTGCAGCAACGGCATTTCCAGTTTTACCAGTTCACCCAGTTAAGAGATGGGTCTTCTAGACTCCCCCTGGTTAAATAGCCTTCACTCCCCCTAGTTATCCCTGGCCCTTAAAATCCCGCCAAGCTGCCTATTTTTCACTTAAACGGCATGCATTGCAGAATTAAAGTTACGCCGGCAGGGGACATCAGTGCATGCTGGAGTGCATATGTATTTACACACACATCTCAGCTCCATGCCTCACTCCGACCATGCCAAGCTTCACCCCTTCTGAGATGTGCGTGCTGCGGCATCTATGCGTATATCCTGCCAGCTTCTAAAATCCACTTGGCACGCGCAGGCCTGACATATTCACACTTTCCCTAATTAATGCACACATCGGGTTTTAAAATTCACCTTGAAGAGTATGTGTGTGTTTTTAGTTTCATGCATACATTTTAGCGGCTAAAGGTGCAGCCTATGGGAATTCTGGGGCAGCATTCAGAAGTGCAGTGGTAGTTGCTATTTAATGAAAGAGATTCTTTCTTTCTTTCTTTCTTTCTTTCTTTCTTTCTTTATTTAATTTGAAATATATGTTAATTGCTTTACAGATTTCAGTAAATCGCCCAAAGCAATGTACAAATTAAAACATCAAGTTATAATATATAAAAACTAAACAAAAGTAAAGCAAAAGATGGTAACTTTCAAAGGTGTGCACTGACCCACATTAATCTGTGTGTGTCGGTGCACGCCCAGGGACACAGCTATTTTATTTTAACATACATGAACATAAGCACGAATGTTATGAAATAACATAGGCGTGCAGATGTGTGCGCCCTATTGTGCAACTGGGCGCATGCAGCTGCGCAGATTGTGGTAAGAGCCACGCAAGTCGTGGAATTTTATAACAGGTGCATGTCCACACCATGACCAGCTTCACCAGTTTGGCCACCAGTTCGCCCAGGCTACAGGAAGGTCCTCCAAACCCCACTGGTTTAAGAGCATGCATGCTCCCTAGTTGCCCCAGACCATTTAAACCCCTCATGGATGGCTGGATTTTGTTTCCTTTTTAACTTACACCTCCTCCTATAGCAGAAATAAACCTATGGGTTACTGGAACTGGGTGTGCGCCAGGCCCGTAAGTATTTGTGCACACATCCAGTCCAAAATAGCAAAGCATCAAAATGCAAAGGATAATGAAAACTCGAAGTGATATAAGTTCCTTCCCGTTTCTCAGTCTCTGAGTCAGTGTCCAGAATCCTTTCCCAATGGGAGGGTGGAAACTCTCCTCCAGTTGAAGGGAGACGGTGGTGGGAAAAATCTTCCTCCCTCTCCCAGGCAAAACCCCAAGACAGCTGCTCTCCAAAATCATTTCTTACATGTGGGACACTGCTAACCCCACTTTCACTGGTCATAGGGAAGAAAACAGTATTCAGGCAGCTGACAACTTTGCATTGACTGCACGCAGAGCACAGAGCCTCAGCTCACTCCTTCAGGTAGGGGGGTAAGAGCCCTCCCAGAACTGAAGCAGGTCAAATACAGAACTAACTCCACTCAAAGCACAAAAATTCACTCTTCAGACTCTTCTTGCTCTGACTACGACCCCTCAGAACCAGAAGGGCACCGGCAGGGCCAAACCTTTGCAAAAGTCTCTCTATAGCAGACTGGGGGTGCTACTTGGGTTCTCCAACAGCTCCTCTCCTTCCTTTCTCAAATAAGACTAACCCTAACCACACTGCTCATGCTCTGACACCAAGTTATATAAACCTGAGCTGGACCAATCCCAGGACCTAAGGGTGAGAGAATCTTAGATGGTAACTTTCAAACCGGCACTCGGGGCACTTTGGCACGAGCGCATCAGTGCAGACCAAGATTCTAGGCCATACTTGCACACGTGTTAACGTGTGCAAGTTATAAAGTAACCTGACCGCGTCACATGTACGCCTGGTTTTAAGAGGGCAAGTGACTTTGCGTGTAAATCCTGCTTCTACCATGTAAGTCGGGAAATTTTAAAAGAGATGCAGATCAGCGCCATAGCCAGTTTCACCAGTTCATCCACCAGTTCACCCAGTCAGTTAATAGCTAGGTCCCCCAAACCCCCCTGGTTGAGTAGCTTACACTCCCCCCAGTTAGCCCAGACCCTTAAAACCCCTCAGGAATGGCTAATTTTTTATTTATTTTTTTAAACTTACACCTCGTCCCTAGCAGTAGGGGATCTGGGCGCACCCCCAGGCGTGTAAGTATTTATGTGCACATCTCTTAGCCATGCCCTGAAATGCCCATGTCCCGCCCAGATCAGGCCCACTCCCCACCCCTTTTTGAAAACTTTTGAGATGTGTGTGCAGCGGGAAATACAGGTGCATCTGGCAGCTTTTAAAAGTTGATGGGCATGCAGAAACCCGACTTGTGCATGTATCTCCTGATTTTGGGGTGCACCAGACTTTTAAAATCTACCTCATAGGGATTGCCTCCAAACATTGATAGCAGTCCCTTAGTGTAATATCAAAGGAAAGTTGGTTAGGGATGGAAATGAAGTGTCCATCACATAGAAACCCAGCCCTGCTTTCGAAGCAGGCTGTAGCTTGTCGAAGGCTCATGGAACCCCATCAAGTGTAAGCTTTCATTCCTGACTATGACTAGACGTGTGAGTTCCAAGGCGGTTCTCTTACCAGGGTGGAGGGGAAGAAGGTGCTTAACAAAAGGAGAACCAGAGAATCAGTCAATTGCTGAAACAACCCTAAGTGTGCCCTAGTGTCCTTTGGAGGCTGGAATAGATCTACTAAAGGAGTCTTCTGCAAACCTATATCACAGTTCTTTTACCATCCTTGAAATTGAGAACTGTAACAGATATTTGTTCTTGTGTAAATTCTTCTATATATTTATTTATTTATTTAATATTTTTTTATATTCTGTGCAATCCAAGGCCTGGGTTTATCAAAATGCACTAAATATCGCATGTGATAGGAAAAGGGGTGTGTTTTATGGTAATAGGCTGTTTATCACAAAGTGCGCTTTGCATAAGTATTACCACAGACTGTGATAATTGTTTTGCATTTTGTGGTAAGTACCACAATTGTTGCAATTCCTAACGAGAGAGAGAGAGAGAGAGAGAGAGAGACTAACTATAAGGCCCTCATACTAGGTAGGTATTTATACCTCTATAGGAGGCCCACCTAGCTACTCGAAGTGAGGTTTAGGTATTAGTGTAGGGGTTAGGAGCCACTTTGACATACAGAGTGCGACGTATGACCAGAACAGTGCACTCTTATGAAGATTTGATGACCTTCGGAGTGAGGAAATTCACCCAAAGATGAGATTTGTGCAATGTTCTTTCAACCTAGCTTGATGGACTCTCTACCTGGGTAACATCAAGCAAGGTTGAGAGAACATTGCACAAATCTCATCTTTGAGTGAGTTTCCTCACTCCGAAGATCATCAAATCTTCACAAGAGTGCACTGTTCTGTTCGTACTTCGCACTTTGTATGTCAAAGTGATTTGTAGTTCTAGGCAGCTAAAATATGTTTAACCAACATATAGTGGCCTAGTGGCTGGAGCAGCAGGCTAGGGGCCGGGGAAGCCAGGGCTCAAATCCTACTGACACTCCTTGTGACCTTGGGCAAGTCACTTTACCCTCCATTGCCTCAGGTACAAAATGAGATTGTAAGCCCAGTGAGGATAGGGAAATACCTATAGTACCTGAATGTAATCTGCTTTGAAGTGCCAAAAAAGCAGAAAATAAAATAAATAAATATACATAACAAGCATAATAAAAATCATCAAATAAATACAAGACTCCACAGGCAATCTACTAAAAAAAAGCCTGTACAAAATAAAAAGATTTCAGATGTTTTCTGAGCAATCAATAACCAGTAATCTCACAAATCTCTGGGTGTATAGAATTCCACAACTGAGGGCACATGACAGGAAAAAGTATGCTACTGGGTGTTCAACAAGTGAGCCTCCTTAACAGATGGAATAAGTAGCATTTTATCAGAGGAACATAAGGAATGTAATGGAACATAAGCTTTCAACAACTCTTTCAAGTAGTGAAGGCCTTTATCACTAAGAGCTTTGTAGATAAGTATAACTACATTAAAATTAATCCTTTGAATGACTAGCAACCAATGTAACTCATATAGCTGAGATGCAATGTACTCTCTATGAGTACTGTTGGTATTTAATTGTGCTGCAGAATTTTGCAGCATCTGAAGTACCCATAGTTGATTTTGTGGGAGACCCATATATATAGCGTATTTCAATAGTCCATGGCATGCAAGGCAATGGACTGAACTACAGTGCAAAAATCACTCATAGATAGAATATATTTCAGTTTATGCATAAGCTTCAATTTGTAAAATGAAGATTTCAAGATGGCTTGAATCTGAGGTTTAAAAGACAATTCTGAGTCCAATAGAACGCCTAGATCTTGAATCTCCGCTGTGAACCAAAGCTCAAGATCCCCATACTGTAAAGTCAAAAGTACCTCAGGGAGCACATTTGGGTAATCCAGGGGCTTTCTGTCTTCTGCATGTTAAAGGTAAGTCCACGTGGCCATCCATCTATCAATTATCTGAAGACAGTTACAGGTGAATTTTAAAAGGCTGGTGCGTGCCAAAACCAGGAGATATGCAAATATGTTGGGTCGGTGCACACCAAGTGGGTTTTAAGAGCCACCTGAGTATGCACCACTCGCTGTGCACACGAATGAAATGTTCCAAAAAAGGGGTGGGGGTCTGGGCGTGGTCTGGTGCTCTTGGGATTTCAACTTCAAATTAGTGCACAAGCGTGTGCCGGAGTCCCCGCCACGTAACTTTACTTCTGCTGTGGAGGATGTCTAAGTAATAAATTAAAGATAAATAGATCGGCGGGGTTTTAAGGGTTGGGGGCTAATAGGGGAGAAGGGAGGCTATTAAATTAGAGGGGTTTGGAAGCCCTGTCCCTTACCTGGGCGAACTGGGAACAACCTGGGAAAACTGGTAATGGCGTTGGCGTGCATGTCTATTAAATCCCCCTGCTTATGCGGTAGAAGCAGCATTTGTGCGTAAAGGTGCACGACCTCTTAAAATTGTGTGCACATGTGCGCACGGTGAGGCTATTTTATAAGATCCACGCACGTACATGTGTATGTTATAAAATGTCCACTTCTGTGGGCGGGGCCGACAAATGTGCACACATGGATGCCCATGCTCCTGTTTAAAATTTACCGTCCCTGAGAGGGTATTCACAGCAGCAACCAGATATCCGCCACAAGAAGATGGTTTAGTTTATTGTATTTATTAAATTGCCTTTCTGAGATAAAATCAAAGCAATGTACAATATCATTGGCACAAAACAATAAAAATACAGTAAGTCTTAGCAGTACATAAAACACAAAGAAAGAATCTGTATGTTGTTAGCATACAGTCAATATTTTATATCTATGAGGCAGGCAAGAATAGCTCCCAAAGGGCCTGATTCACGAAGGCTTTTCTTCCATTCTATGTCTATGTGAAAAATGCTTAGTAAATGAGGTCCAAAGTTTGAAGATAAAGATTGAACGCTAACAGCACTGATGAAAGGGCTGATCCCTGAGGCACGCCCACAAAAAAATTCCACCAAACTGAGCAACTATCAACAAATCTCACCTGCTGCATACAACCACTTAAGAGAAACTGAAACCACCATCATGCCCCATCACCTGTTCCCAGTCCAATGCAGAAGAGATATCAAGAAATACCAAAAGAACAACACCTCTCAATTTATCTTATGTAATAGTGAGTAAGTCCAGCAGGGAGACTAACAATGACTCCGTGCTCTGCCCATGATGGAAGCTGCACTGAAAAAAGGTCTAAAATTTTGTGTTCTTCCAAAAAAATCTGTTAATTGCCTTAATGCACATGTTTGAAGTACTTTCCCCACAGAGAAGAGATTTGAGATCTGGCAATAACTCACAGGCTTGGAAAGGGCTTTTTTAAAAAATTATATTTTATTGACTGTATTCAAATACATAGAAAAAAAAAAAAAGGAAATACAAGATTATCCATCTTCACAAAAGGAAAAATCTCCTCATCAAAATACATAAATCAATGCACAATTCACACTAATTCTCATGTCCAGATTAAGCAAAGGGAGAAACACATAAGGCAATAAGAACAACAATATTTTATAAGCAATAAGGGAGAAGAAGATAAGAGTATAACATTAATCATTCAGTCTAATCCACCCTGATATATCCCAATAATATCTCAAGACTTGTTCGAGATAAATGTTTCTAAATGAAGAGGATCAAAAAACACAAATTTACTATTCTGGAAGGAAACTAAACATTTGCATGGAAATTTAAGAAAGAAGATGGCACCTAAACATAACACCTTCTCTTTTAATGAAAGAAAATGCTTCCTTCTCTTTTGCATTTCTCATGATACATCAAGAAAACCATGAATTTTATGACCACAAAAAGACATTTTTATTCAGGCAGTATTTTTGAAAAACAAAATCTCTGTCCCTAAGTTGAAGGAAACAATTAATGTTGCCCTAGTTGGTACTTGGTTAATAGAGGATTCTAGGAAGGCTGATGCATCTAAGGTATTCTGCTCAGTTGCCTCTAATAGCCCACCTGAATTAGCTCATTGCTTAGACAGGTAATAAATATTAGATAAGCATGGAATTTGATCCTCTGGGAAACTAAAAATATCTTTTAAATATTTTTAAAACATCTCAATGGAAGAATTCAAAGAAATTCAAATTCAAAGGAAAATTCAAAAAATCTTAAATTTTTACTATGCATCAAATTTTCCAAAGCCTCTGATCAGTTATGGATAAACAAGCTATCTTTTATAGAAGATATTTCCGCATTTTGAACTGATGCTAACACCCCATTGATATTAGAAATAGAGCTTTCCAATGATTCAAAACACTTATGCTCTTCAGGCTTCACTCTAGTTTCAGTTGAGAAAGTGGGCATCTGAGCTATATTATGGGTTAATGTCTGATCTAATTTAGCTACCTTCTTTCAAATATCTTTCAAATTAACCACATTAGGTCCTTCCATCTCTAAGACATTTCCCAGTGGTGCTGGTATAACAGTAGGTAAGGAAACACAATAAGAAACCTCAGACATAGTGGAAGCAGCACCCTGCTCTATATTCAATACAACTGGCTTAAGTTCAGCCTGTTATATCTTAGTAGGAATCTGAATGTTCACCAAAGAATTAGGATTCAAATCAGAGCCAGGGGGCAGCCCAGGTGGTTGTGGTGGAGGCTGAACAAAGCCTGGACTTAAAGAGACCTCAGTCACTGAGGCTTCAAATCTATTGTCCAAAATTGGCGAATTACCCAAATGTTGAACGTATTCATCCATAGGCCCTCTAAGCGGTCCAGGAATTGGAGAAGAAGCAGTTACCTTGCTTTTCCTTTTCTCCCCCATCAGGCATTAGCCGTGCGCCATTAGCGCCTCAGATAAATAGTCAGATGTCCCCGGCTGATGACATCGCCGTGGGGAAGGAGAGGGAATCCTGAAGTAAACACAGACAATCAGGCAGCAGTGCGAGCTCTTCCTCACCCGGGTATGATCCACGCTTCTTGTCCTCCCTTCTCAGCAGTCACGCCCCCGACTGTGCGCTGCTAGTGCCTCAGCTAAATAGTCAGATGTCCCCAGATGCTGATGTTGCTGCAGGGAAGGAGAGGGAATCCCGAAGGTCAGATCCGACAGTCAGGCAGCAGCGCAAGCTCTTCACCTGGGTAGGTGCCCACACTTCTCTTCCCTTCTCAGCAGTCACTCCCCCCGAAAGGACTTTTTCAATACAGAGCATATAACAGCTTTTTTTAAGGGATTCTGGAATAACACCTTCAGCAAAGGAAAGATGAACTATTTTTTCAAAAATTTTGATTGAGGGTGGCCTTTAAACTTTGCATGACCCAGAAAGGCCAGGGGTTAAGTGGGCAATGTATTGATGCAAATGCATGTTGATGGCCCTATTAGTTATTCCCGTGAGATTCAATAAGTAAAATGTGCAGCCAAGCCGCACATTTTACTTTCAGAAATGAGCGCCTTCCCAAAGGTAGGCGTTAATTTCTGCCGGCAACGGGAAAGTGTACAGAAAAGCAGTAAAAACTGCTTTTTTGTACCCTCCGACTTAATATCATGGCGATATTAAGTCGGAAGTCCCAAAAGTAAAAAATAACTAAAAATTTAAAAAAAAATTGAAAATCAGCCCGCGGCTCGTGGGTTGAAAACCGGACGCTCAATTTTGCCGGCGACCGGTTTCTGAACCCATGGCTGTCAATGGGTTTGAGAACCGATGCCGGCAAAATTGAGCGTTGGCTGTCAAACTCGCTGACAGCCGCCGCTCCTGTCAAAAAAGAGGCGCTAGGGACGCGCTAGTGCCCCTAGCACCTCTTTTTACTGCGGGCCCTAATTTGAATTTTTTTTTTTTACTGAATCGTGTGCACAGGAGAGCGGGCACTCGCCTGCTCTCCCGCGACTTTTACTGTATCAGCCTGTAAATAATTAAAAGTGGTCAATTAAGTGAACTTTGCCTGGCAAACAGTGAGAAAAGACCTTCTAGGGGCTGCAAATGCAATCTTATAAAATCTATGAGCTGTTTTGTAATTATTCCGCACTGTGGTTTTTATGGCACTGTCTCTTCGCTCTCTGCATGTTCTTTTTCAAAGAAACTAACTAAAAGGAGTATTAGGGCACATGAGGCTGATGCTTGCTAGGTTTAGACAGTCTAAGTGAAGCAACAATGTCTAAAGTGTTTGATAGACTTAAACAGAAAGACTCAACCATTGAGATTAAAATGCAACTAGATCAATAGGGCCTCTAGTAGAAGAAGGAAGCCATGATGGAACCAAAGGAAGAGCAACACTCAGTAAGAATATAAATGGAATAAAGAAATGATCAGACCAAGGTACAGGATTGATATTAAAGGTCCTGGGTGCAACAATCACATCTACTCGTCTTGAACGAGTAGATGTGAATCAGTTATTTATACTTTTGGATAACAGAAGGACTAGGGGGCACTCCATGAAGTTAGCAAGTAGCTCATTTAAGACTAATCAGAGAAAATTCTTTTTCACTCAACGCACAATTAAGCTCTGGAATTTGTTGCCAGAGGATGTGGTTAGTGCAGTTAGTGTAGTTGGGTTTAAAAAAAGTTTGGATAAGTTCTTGGAGAAGTCCATTTACGGCTATTAATCAAGTTTACTTAGGGAATGGCCTTTGCTATTATTGGCATCAGTAGCATGGGATCTTCTTGGTGTTTGGGTAATTGCCAGGTTCTTGTGGCCTGGTTTGGCCTCAGTTGGAAACAGGATGCTGGGCTTGATGGACCCTTGGTCTGACCCAGCATGGCAATTTCTTATGTTCTTAAATTAGAGTACAATGATTCCGATAGAAAAATAAGATGAAGAGTGTGCTCCTGTGGTGGAGTGTACCAGAGAAACCCTCAGAATACCTTAAATTACCGGTCCCAGGGGTCTGATCCCAGTCCACCTTAAGAAGAGGCATTCTGGATGCAGGATGACTCCTCTGAGAAGGAATATAGGTTAGCCTCAGAGGAAGGCAAAGGAAAGCCCAGGGAAGGAGGAGAAAGCAGCTCCTGATAATAGAACTGACCTATGATATTATTTTGTTAAACTACTGCGAGGACAGCAGTTGATGTTATGTTATTTTTCTGTGAAGAATGAAGTGCAAGAGAGACCTAGAGTTCAGGGTGAATCTGTCGTCTATCAAAGGTCACAGACCGCTCGTGCTTGTTACATGATAACCATCTCATTAAAAAAAACAACCCACAATGAATCTGAGCAGTGCCTAGGCAGGGCTTCCCAAAGCTGTCCTGGTGACCCCACAATCAGTCGGGTTTTCAAGATATCTACAGTGAATATGCATGACATAAATTTGCATTCAGTATATGCAGATTTATCTGATTCATATTCATTGTAGATATCCTGAAGACCCAACTGGCTATGGGGTCACCAGGATAGGTTTGGGGAGCCCTAGCCATAGCCTCCAGACTGAAAAAATTCTCAATAAGATAACAGCATTACATTTATTTTCCTGGTTCCTTTTCCTGACTGCTAACTTTGTCTACCCTGAAGCTTTAGAATGTTATTCTGTTGGATGTGGGGTCAAAAGTCAGTTTGAAATGTATTTTGGTTATGCATGCTTCTGCTAGGATGACTTATGAAAACACAGTTGAGTTATGAAGAGATGGAGAGGGGGAGGGCTAGTCAAAATAGAGAATGAATGGTTTCTGCATTTCGGCATACTGCCACAGTTAAGGTGACTTTGCTCAAGATCACTCTCGTAGTCACTTGAAGGCACATTCCACTTTGCAAGCCACTTTCGTACCCTCCTTCATATATCATCGTTCCACCTGGCTCTAGGTCAAAAGGAACCAGCAAGTCAGTCTTCATAGAACCCTCCCGGAAGTCTTGCTAAAAGTTCGGGACTAACCCACCTGCCCCATAAGATCTGAAGCCAGGCAGTCATCCTCGTTTGTCCTGTTTTTAACATATGCTGTAGTACTAATCTGAAACTGTTTCCTGTGATTCCTAATGCTACACATATAGGGAACAATTGTCAATTGTTTGCATAGCTGCAAAGTAATGGTGGATGGGAATTTTCCTTTGGAATTTACCTTCAGGGTCCGAGGGTACAAAATGTCCACCTACCGGCGTGCACCTACTGTTTCTCCAGGTGGCAGAGTAGGGGCAAAAGTCAGCATGTACCTTGGAAAATCCAAGTGTGCACGTGTTGTTCTCCCCCAACCTAACCACTCCCACAGGAATACCTCTTTCTAACTGAGTGAAAAGTATGAAATAGGTGTGACAGAGATGCAGTCAAGAAGAAAATGGATAAATCAGAAGTTATCTAAACTTGTTTATGGGGACGAGCACGGGATGCAGATGTCGGATGTAATTCTAGAATTAAACTTGCAGCAGGGAGCAAGACCAGTAATAACTGGAAGTCCTAGTAGAAATGCAAGTGCTCACATAGCTGGGTCTATCTGTCAGTCCGTGCAGAGGACCTAGAAGGCTGGATTTATGGGCAACAGTTTTGTGCTTTGACAGGGGAAGGGAGGGGTACTGGACGTGACCTAAACAGGGGATCTTGCATGTTCATCTAACCAAGATTGTGGAATACTAAGGAGGAAGATGATTCCCTGGATAGGGAGTTGTATCTTACAAGCAGTCACACTCTATGGCTGGCAGCTAGAATAAATCTTTAGCAGCATGGAGATGGATAACGCGGGGCAGGCTAAATGGGCTGATTGTATTTTCTCTGCCATCCACTATGTTACTATGGGGCTGATTCTCAAAGGGTTTAGGTTTCCAACTTTCAGGCCGATACAGAATGGTGCGCTAAGCCGAATGCACAGTTTAGCCCCTGTTTAGCTGCGTGTTTTTGACACGCTATTATTACCCCTTGTACTGTAAGGGGTAATAGCGTGTGGAAAACGGGCGGCCAACCCCCCCCCCGAAACTAATAGTGCTCATCACATGCAAATGCATGTTGATGGCCCTATTAGTTATTCCCGACTTAATATCATAGCGATATTAAGTCAGAGGCCCCAAAAATAAAAAAAATGTAAAAACTTCTTTAAAAAAAAAAAAATCTGCCCGTGGGTTGGAAAACAGACACTCAATTTTGCCGGTGTCCGTTTTCCGAAACCGTGGCTGTCAGCGGGTTCGACAACCGACGTCGGTAAAATTAAGCGTCGGTTGTCAGACCTGCTGACAGCCGCCGCCTCCTTATTAGCGCCGGCACTAATTTAAATATAAAATCGCGCACCCAGGAGAGCTGCCTGGGCGTGCATCGGGAGAGCGGGCACTCGCCTCGGAGCGCCGGCTCTCCCGCAGTTTTTTTTGAATCGGCCTGTTTGGGAGTTAAGCACCTAAAGTGGCCCCTATGAAAATCGACTGGTGGTGAGTGGTGCTTCAAGTTAGATGCCTAAAACCAGGGCGGGTCCCGGGGTGGGGTGTTAGGTTAAGGGAAGATAGGTATCTAATGCTGCTTTCCAGCAATAGCCACCTAACTTGGCCAACCAAATATAGGCACCGCACAGCTAGCTTAAATGTGGTGAGCCAGATCATCCCTGCCTCCTAACTGCTTTTGAAAGTTGTGCTGGGGAGCTGTCAGGCCCACCCCCATTCTAATTCCCTTGCACCACTTTCAAACTGCTACCAGCTCTCTTCCTCCCCACCCCCACCTGCAAATTCAAAAGAGCTGGAGGACGCTGCTGGGAGGGCTGTAAACCTGTGTCCTCTCAGCTAAACTTTGCAATGTTTTGGAGGGCTTTTGAAAAATGTGTGGGGGAATGAGGCCTTTCTGTACCACAGGTTATTTTGGCTTTAGGTAGGTAGGTGGGTGAGGCGCTGGCGACTCTCCCCTGCTATTTTGACTTTGGGCAGCTGGGAGGGGAGGATGAAAGGGCTGGCAGCTCCCCCAGCACATGTTCAAAGTTGCAGGAGGGAGGGGAGATCAAGGGGGATATCAGCCTTTTTGGTTATTTTTTCTTCCGGGCAGACGGGAGGGTACTTAACTGGCCAGCCACCAACATTTAGGTTTCCAGTGGCTGAGCAAACTAGTACTTTAGAGCTAAGTTTTAGCCACTTACATTTAGGATGATTTTCTGCTAAAAAAAAAACCAAATGGCTAGATTTGGCTGAAAATCAATTTAACTTAAGGTCTGAGATTTTTTTGAAAGTCACCCTCAGTGTTAAACGTTGTCAATGCCCATGCATAGTTTTAACTGAACTTAGGGGGGGGCAAGATTTCAACCAGGGTCATCTAACCAGGAGACTGCTTAGTTACTCAGGTCAATCCCCTGGGAGACTGCTTTTCCCAAGCTTCTGAACAGAAGCTACTCTGACTTCTCAATCATCCTCCTAGATTTCGTCAATTCATTGAAATAAGATATAAACACAGGAGTGCCATGAAACCCATTGCAGTCTATCGCCAGTGTCAATCACCGTATTAAATTTCCTATGCTGTAATCCTCGTGGCTTCCTCTGTCCAAGACCAGGTATGCACAGGCACTGTCCCACCAAGCTTCTAGATTTCCCTGTGCCCCACGCAGGTAGCATTCTGTGTTTATAACACCTTTTTTTTTTCCTATTGATAAGAGTTTTCTCGGTTGCCGTATCTTTGTCCACCAGAGTTCTTGCTGTCCTATGCTGGGATCTGGCTATGCCTCTCAATCTCCCCCCGAGTTTCCAGCATTACTGTTTCTTTTCCCATCCAAATTCTTCCTATGTCCCAAGATACACACTGTTGCATGTAAAGCTTTATCTGCTATTAAACTATCCGAGACAAAATGGTAAAGTATTGCCAATATTTCCTTCTGAATTTTTCATCTAGGCTTGGGAAAGGTTCAGAAAGGAGCCCCTTCCTGAAAAAGGCTAGTTCTTGGGGGACTCTCTGAGGGTTATCCAATGACATACTGGAAGGAAATTCACATTTTTTAATTAAGAAAACAAACATCATAACCATCTGCAAATTACTGCCAGCTTCACAACTGACCTCAGAGAGAGTGGAACTGGAATACTCCATGCGGCTGTAATATGAGCTCTGACGGAGGATTAGGAGATTCGGTTGTGAGTTAGAACCTCTGGACTACAGCTGTCCTGACTGCCGAATTTCCTTAGAAATGGAGTGAAAGGACCCGGGTTCGAATCCCATCTATTAGGATTGCTTTTACTTGGAGTAGTGCTGAGCACATGTCTTGGGTTTTTTCATCGGAGGGCCTCTGTAATGACTCAGTGGGCAATATTCCGGTGGTCTGTGGGAGAGGCAGTTACGGCGAGCTCTGGTTCCGAGCATTTAGGAATTATTAAGCGACAGCCATATATTTTTGCTCCCGGTTAATTTTAGGTCTCTAGGTCCTGCTAATTTTGAGTCAGATTTTAAAATTGTTTTCATAAGTGCTCAGTCACTGAAGAAAAAGATCCCAGTTCTATACGATTTGCTGCTGCTTCAGCAACCTGACTTTTAAAGGCAATTTTTAAAAGCATTACACATTCAAAAATTAGCATATACGTGCATAAGTAGCCGCTATGCGCATATTCTGTATTTTATATAAAGTGCACTTTTGCACGCAAATATATGTGCTGAATAAAGGGATGGTCTGGGGCATTCTGGGGCAGGGCCAGCATGGGCGTGTAAGTTGCTATTTTAAAAGACACACGCGCTTGTACCTTTTCCAACTTGTTTCTGTAATTTTACACCTGCTAATTATCTGGCGTAAGTGATAATAAAGGTGTTTATTGGGAAGTACTGACTGGGGGGGAGGGGGGTAGGTCCAGGTAAACTGAGAGGAGTTCAGGCTGAAGAGCCAGGAGGGTTTCAATGGCCTGGAAAAGGACTGGGTGAACTGGTGGACTAATTGGTAAAACTAGGAAATTTCCTCAACGCGCACGTGTTATAGAATTGGCCAAGTTCCGCATGCAAATCAGGACTACCCGAGTCAGTCCTCACTTACTTTCACATGTAAATTATATGCGCGTATATATTTAAAATAGATGGGTAAGCTATGCGCTTTTAATGCATTGAAATGCATGGTTTCAGTGCATTATTATTTTACCTAAAATAGATTTGTGCATAGGCCTACGTGCACATGCCTGCTTTGTAGCAAACATACGCCTATGTTATAATATGCACGTATGGGAAACATGCATATTATAAAATACTGTAGTAAAATCGTTTGCGCCCTCATACACGCATGCACATGTTTCACAGTTATCCTCCCTATGTATAACCGAGTCCTGGTTGACTAATGCAAACGCTGTCTTATTGAATCAAATCTTCCCGCCGGGCTGTTTGTTAGTATCTCAGCCCCATGGGAAAGGTCGGGAAGTAGCCTGTTAATAGTGTTCAAGAGTTATTTCGGAGCGGCCTTGGAGGGAACGGGGGTAGGCTGTGCGGCTTGGCGCGCGCCGGCTATACAAAATCCATAGCCTTGCGCGCGCCGATCCAGGTTTTTATCTACTAAAATCCAGCGTACTTTTGTTTGCGCCTGGAGCGCAAACAAAAGTAGGCTATTCGCGCTCCTTTTAAAATCCGCCCCATACACATGAGTGGAGATACAATGGGATTTTAAATCATGCACACACACGATTTAAAATACGCCTACCGCATGTATGCTCCTAATTTTAAGCAATTACTTGAGCATATGTACTTTGCATATCTTAGTAGTATAATGGGTACACGATCAATCAAACTGATTGGCAGGTGAGATAAGGATGACAGCAGCCAATCAGCGTTCACTTCCGGTCTAAGCCCCGCCCACACCCCGCCCACTCCCATAGAAGTGAATGGGGTGTAGCCACGCCCCCTCCTGCCTCCTCCCGCCCTCGACCACGCCCCCAGCCACACCCCTTCTGCCACAGGCCCCACCCCTTCCGCAGCCAATCAGCATTCACTTCCGGTCTAAGCCCCGCCCACTCCCCATAGAAGTGAATGGAGGCGTAGCCACGCCCCTCCCGCCTCATCCCGCCCTCGACCACGCCCCCAGGCCCCACCCCTTCCGCCACAGGCCCCACCCCTTCCGCCCCTGGCCCCGCCCCAGACCCCGCCCAGACCCCCATCGATGCTCCTCCCCTCCCAATAGAAGTGAATGGGGAGCCCCTCCCACACCCCACCCCCAAACCGCCCCCCCATGATGTCACGGATGACCCCGCCCACACCCCAACCCCAAGCCACACCCCCCTGTGACGTAGCGGGTATGACATCACCGGAAGTCCACCCCCACACCGCCCCCCAAAAACACACCCCCTAAAACGTCATCAGAAAGGGTCCTGTCGCTTTTTAATGATGTCAGTATTAATGGACTCTGGCTGTTTTTGATGATTTCACCGGAAGAACAATACAAAAGTCCCGAAATATGCGCTCCTAGAACCTCCTGATGCCTTTTAATGATGTCAGAGCCGGTAGTATGCTTTTAGGAGGCAGGAAAACTGCAGGAAATATGCTTTTTTTCTAGCCACTCTGTTTTTAAAAAAACAAACAAAAAATACAAGCTGTTAGGAGGCAGAACAACTATGGCTTATTCTGTTGACAAGGATTTGGGTTTTTTAAAACAAGTGATTGAAGCTACCGGTGGTGAATTGCATGAACTGCAGGATCAAACTTTGCAAAAGACAGGTTTTTGTTTTTTTTTTTCCAAAAGACTAGGGACCGGGTAGTATAATGGGTACGCTGTCACTCAAACCCCCAAGCCAAACCCCCCCAGTGATGTCACCAGAAGCCCAAGCCCACCCCTCCAAGCCCTTGCTGTAGATAGGCATGCCCCAATAAAAAAAGTTACCAGAGAGCAGGCAGGAAGCCGTGACTCATTCTATACACAGAGACAGGGAGAATCCAACAACACCCCTTCCCCCGCCCCTCTCTGCCTCAATCCGCCCTTCCCCCAGACCTAAATCTGAGCAGAGGATAATTGAAAGCAGTGGGGGGTGTAGGTTTGCAATGGTGAAACACAAGGCTTTAGTTTTGTTTTAAAAAAAACAGACTTCTGTATTTTACAGCCATATAAAAAAACAAGAATGCACCAGCGGATCTTAAAGAAAATTTATAATGAGCCAGGAAATACCGGCAGTTTTGGCGGTATAACACCTCTTTTGCAGGCAGCTAAAGCATGTATGCCGTCTGTGACCAAGAAACAAGTGATTGATTGGCTTACAGAACAAGATGCTTATTCTTTACACAAACCTGCTAGGGTACGATTTAAAAGAAATAAAACCATAGTGTCTGATGTGGATGCGCAATGGCAAGCAGATTTGGTTGATATGACAGCCTTGTCTGGTTATAACAGAGGCTACAAATACATTTTGATGGTGATAGATATTTTGTCAAAATACGCGTGGGCTGTGACCCTAAAAACAAAAACAGGTCGTGAAGTGGCCGAGGCCTTTGAAAATATATTTAAAGGTGGTCGTGTTCCCAACAAAATACAAACAGACAGAGGTAAAGAGTTTTTAAACAGATCTGTGAAGAGTTTGTTAAAATACAGGGGCATTCAGCATTTTGTGACCAACAACGATGTTAAGGCAGCAGTTGTGGAGAGATTTAACAGGACTTTAAAATCCAAAATGTGGCGATACTTTACAGCGCGCAACACTTTTCGCTATGAAGATGTGCTTCCGGCTTTTATGAACAGTTACAATCGCAGTTTTCACAGAACAATACAGGCCCGCCCCATCGATGTAACAACCTCAAACTCACTGCGGTTCTGGAAAGTAATCTACGGCAATAACAACAAACATGAAACTGCTAAGCCTTTTTTAAAAAGGGGGATCATGTTAGACTGTCAAAAACTAAAGGGAAATTTGAAAAAGGTTATGAACAAACATGGACAGATGAGATATTTATAATAACTGATGTCCTAAGCAGGGGACAGAAAACAGTGTACAAGATACAAGATTATGGTGAGGAAACCATTCAAGGTTCTTTTTATCCTGAAGAATTACAGAAAGTCAGCCCTCAACAGGACAGAATATACCGCGTTGATAAGGTTCTAAAGGTAAAAGGGAGAGGTAAGAACAAGCAGTGCTTTGTGAAATGGCGAGGATGGCCTGAAAAATTTAACAGCTGGATAAAAGCATCAGAGATTCAAAACATTTGATTTGAAAAGGCCTTGTCTCATAAAAAGAAAAAAAATGAATGAAGGGGGATTTTACGTAACGCTGCCTAGTAACGCCTCTGTGAGAATATTTCCACAAAACAACAGCTCTAATTTCACCACACAATTAGCTAGACCTTTGGACCTACAGGGCCCGTGGGAAGTGGGTCTGGTGGAAATACAGTACCCGAACACATGGGATAATATTAAAGAAGACCATAAATATGTTGTCACCACTGGTGAAGGAAGCACGGAGCATCACTTTGTTGTACAAAGAGGGTATTATGCAACCGTTCAAAACCTGACGGATCAAATGAACCACGACATGAACAGTCTCCTCAAACCCATGGCACCACGAATCATCTATGACCCCAATATCCGAAGAATCAAATTAAAGTCAGAGGACAAAGCAGTAATTTCCGCAGGGGGTGACTTAGCGACCATTTTGGGGCTAGAAGCTAAAACGAATACGAACTGCTCGCTATTTCCAACGGATATCACAGGAGGGTTTAATACCCTATACCTGTTTACGGATATCGTAGAGCACCAGTTGGTGGGAGATCATTTTGTGCAGCTACTTCGCTGTGTCCCCGCTAAAGGAGGTAAGGACGAGTTTATCACCTTCACTTATGATAAACCGCATTATGTTCCTGTGAACAAGCAGCACATAGACACCATAACATTTGAAATAAAGACGGACCAGAACCAACACGTCTCATTTCGCTATGGGAAAGTGATCCTTAAGCTACACCTGCGACCCCGGAAAACTATTTTTTAAAATGGTTGTGGTTAAAGACTATGGGGATCCTGGCGCATACAGAAATTACTATGCAGCACAGGCCGGTGAAGGCCTTTCGGGGTTTTACGGCGCTCCGGTCATGTACGGGGCTGGGATAGGCGGAATTTTTCGTAGTCTCTTTAGAAAAGCAATGCCTCTTTTGAGAAGGGGTTTTGAGATTGTTAAACCTCATGTGAAAAGTGCAGCAAAAAACATCGCCAAAGATGTTATGGGCCGTGTCACAACGGCGGTTCTGCATAAAATGAACAATAACACAGAGCAGGAGGGGTCAGGATTAGTGGTTATTAGAAGAGCTGTTAAAAGAAAGAGAACCAATCACCAGGGGCCTCCTGAACCTTTTAAAACAAAGAAGACCAAACGTGTCAAGTCTCAAAAGACTAACCGCAAGGGTAAGAAGAGAAACCTCTCCGCCAAGAAGCAAGATATATTCTAAAAACTATGGCTTTTGTACATCAGGGGTCTGAAGAATGTTTGAAATCAGAACTGGATCTGTTTCAACTGGCCCCCACACAAACCAGCATAGAAAAAAGTGTTTATGTGGAGATTCCGCCATTATCTGCCTTGTCAGAAACAGCCCCTTTAGATTTTTATATAGCCGGACATGGCGAGGATTACCTGGATTTGAACAACACGTTGCTGTACCTGACCTGCAAAATCGTGAACGAAGATGGGTCCGATCTTGATGTAGGGGCCAAAGTAGCTCTCGTGAACTATCCAATAGCCTCTATTTTTAGCCAGCTGGATGTCACTCTCGGAGACAGACTCATTAGTCAGAGCAACAACTGTTACCCTTACAGAGCCCTCATAGAGCTGCTTCTCAATTACGGCGAGGGTCCTCTCAAAACACAGTTTACAAGCGGCCTGTTTTATAAAGACACAGCCGGAAACCATGAAGTGAGAGACGTGGGATCCCGTAATAAAGGTTTTACCGAAAGAGCTGTTTTTACAGCCGTTAGCCATAAAGTAGAGCTTCTGGGACATTTACATAGCGATCTGTTTTTTCAAGAAAAGCTGCTCATAAATGGCGTGGATGTGAAAATTAAACTAACGCGGAACAAAGATACGTTCTGCTTAATGAGCGGAGATGCCAACGAGAGGTACAAACTCCTTATTTTATCTGCAGCCCTCTTTGTAAGGAGAGTGAAAGTGTCACCGGGAGTGCGTTTGGGGCATGCAGAAGCGCTGCTGAGAGCTAATGTCAAGTACGCCGTGGACCGTGTAAGTCTGAAAGTCTTTAGCATACCGGCTGGCGCCCGTGTGACTAACCAGGAAAACCTCTTTTTGGGACAATTACCCAAAATTATCGTATTGGGCTTTGTGGATAATGACGCTTTCAGCGGTAATTACTCTAAAAACCCCTTCAATTTTAAACATTACGATATTAACTTTGCTGCGCTGTATGTGGATGGTGAGCAAGTCCCAGGGAAACCTCTCCAGCCGGATTTCGATAATGGCTGTTGTATCAGAGAATACATGCAGCTGGTTCAAGCAACGGGTAAACATTTGAAAGACAGTGCTCTCTTGATTGATCGTCAAGAGTTTTACCAAGGTTATACCTTGCTGGCCTTTGACCTATCACCCGACCAAGAGTGCACGGACCACTACTCTTTGATTAAAACCGGTAATCTGCGGGCTGAAATCCGTTTTGCCATCGCTTTGCCACACACGGTGAATATGATTGTGTATGGTGTCTTTGACAACGTGATAGAAATTAACCACAGAAGGAACGTCCTTTTTGATTATCTATGATGATGAACACCGTACAGATCTACCGTATTTTAAAGAAGGATCCGTATGTTACAAAATCTTTTGTAGACGTCCTACCCAGCGACTGGCTGTCTGATGTACAAATAGAAAAGAAACCTGCAAGCTTGGTGGTAAATACCCACCCCCACGACCTTCCTGGAGAACACTGGCTAGCAATATACGTGACTGAAAACGGCACAGGAGAATTTTTTGATTCCTACGGGCAACAGCCTGATAGTTTGTTCTTCCCTAACAGTATTATGAACTTTTTCAATAAACATTGTGAGGATGTTTTATACAGCAGCAAACAACTGCAACACCCTGTATCTACAACCTGCGGTAACCACTGTGTGTTTTTCCTACATCAACGTTGTAAAGGGCTGTCTTTTGAAAATATTTTAAAACTGTATTCCGAAGAACCATTGCAAAATGACAAAATGGTTTTACAATTTGTAAAAAACAACAAACAGAGAACATGTTGTATGTCTAAATCTTTTCGCTGTCTGTTTCATACCCCCCAGGTGTGTGTACCGTACCAAGAATATTGTACTAATCCTAAATAAAAACAATCTCTCTTGAGAGTTTTTGAAAAACAAACCAAACGTCTATAGTCTATATTTTAAAAAAGCCTTTTTTTTATTTGAAAAGATATAATTACACCTTCAACCATCTGTTTGTGTCAAGTACTTTACGTCTTTTACGGGGTAGGGGGTCTTTGCACTTTACAGTCTTTGTGTACATTTCAGCAGTTGTCGCTGAAGGATTTTCCTTGAGCTGTACCAGCAGATCCCTGTTGGCTGGATTACCCATGACGGTGGAGGGCATGTTTAATTCTGCCAGGGTTTGCATGAACTCTCCCCAACCTTTGGGTATCCTCCGATGTGAAAGAGCACGGGTCTGAGTAGCTCCACGAATCAGGTCTAATAGGTTAGAGCCACTTACAGGTCTTCCCTTGTATACAAAAGTCCCATTACTCTCCCAGGATGCAATGTCCTTATTCTTTGACAGTTTATTGAGCAGTATTTCTGCATTTTTTCTACGGTGCATGCTGATGCTGTTTAACACTTCCTGCAGGATGGGGTCTGGGGGGCTTTTGTGCTCTAGAAATGCAGAGGTTGCTGTATCATCCTGTGGGGGTAGATACAGATTTATTCTTTCTTTTTCCATTTCTCCGTGTCTGTTAAGCACCAGATAGCGCTGTAGCACTTCTGAATAGCGTTTGGCTTTCTCATATTCAGACATACCAGAACTTTGAAGTATACCTTTCATTTCTTCATCGAGTCTTTGAACAGCTGTGGTTCTAATATTTTCCTCATGAACTGAAGGGCTTCTCAAATGGTCAAGTTGTTGACTAGACACTAAATACATTTTTTCTGTGTGCTGCATTAGTATTTTAGCTCAAAAGCCCCGTGATGAGTGGTAGCGCGAATCCTAGCAGAGGCCCGATAAACCCCCCTGACCAGCTTCTTTTTTTTCTTAAGTGTTATTCTTTTATCACCCAAAATCCTTATGGCTTGACGTTTCCTTTTCAAGATGTTTATCTGCTGTTGTGATAAAGGAACATTACCTCTCAGAGTGTTTAGTGCGATCTCCGCTATGGCCCCCACTAAATCGTTAGAAGCGGCCTTTAGGATAGCTTTTCTCCGTTGCGGAGAGGCTTGAACTAAAAGTTTTAAAAGGGCTAGGTTCCGCTTTAAGCGAGCAGACATGATCTCTGGGACACACACAAAACAAATATGTGGGGGAGAATATATATTCACTTCTTTTTATGGAGGGGTTGTGTTTTTTCACAATATACCGTAGTCCATTCTGGTGGAAAGATGTTTGTCCTCAATCTGTAACGCTCAGGGGTCGTAGCATTTAAATCCACGATGAGATATCCATATGGCTTTCTGGTGGCATCCTCAAAGGCTTCTAAAAAGAAGCGTGACTTACCGGGGTACATCTGTCTGGCTAAAATAGCGATTTGCAACTTGTCTCTAGGATTCTTAAAGAGCACCATATATTTGGTATTTAAGGCTATAGTTCTGCTTGTTTTGCCTTGACAGAAGACATTTTGTACAATATATATAATACTCAGATTTCTGTGATGCACGTATTGTGTGAAGGCTTTCTCGATTTCATCACTTTTACAAGCAGAAGCCATCAAATCGTCTATAATAACCATATTTATTTTATTGGTTGGAAACAGTTGATCATCATTAAAGTATCAGGCAAAGAATCCATAAAGGTAATAAAAGGATATTTACACAGCATTTCTTTATACAAAGGTTGCCAGCAACTATAACACCATACAATATTATCAGGCATGTCAGTCAACACACGTCCAGCGTGATCTAGCAGGTTTTTAACAAAGAAGCTTTTGCTGCTATTTGACGGTCCGGCTAAAATACACGAAAATGGGTGCCTCCAGCGCACATCCACAAATTCAGTATCCATAAGGCAGCGTGTTAAAACCCTCTTTTATCACCCTTTTATCGTATACGACCCTTTGTGTTTTCTTAAGTAGGCCGGTCTCTATCGCCCAGGTCTTTTTGTTTCTAATGATCCCAGATTGTTGTACCTGTATCTTTTTAGGACTCTTGTCCACGGCGTCAGTTTTATAGTCAAAGACGAGGTCTTTCAAATTAGTGAAATTGATCTTTTTACAATTTTCTACATTTAACGTAAACCCCTTCACTTTCATACAGGTCTTTCCGCTGGATAGTTTGTAGCCATATGTTTTGGGGCCAGCCGATACAAACTCTGTGATATGCTCGTCTGCGGGTTTCTCGCTCGTCAACTGTCCTAAATAATCTCCCAAAGGGGGATCGCTGGCACCCTCACGACTCACAAAAATCACAGAGTCTGTATCGTGGTACAGACAACGTTCTTGCAAACTGTCAAGCAGTTTGTACAGTTCTAAACGAGCATAAGCAGTTGTGAAACAGGCAATGAAGATGTTTGTATTACCTGACAATATGCTGCGGTCTTTTGAATGCTTCCATGTCACACAGGCTGTTTCATCATCAATAAAATCGCATGATGAAACATCATATTCGGGTGAAAACAAATACTTATACAGATCGTCAGGATCTCTCACAATACTTGTAACAGGTAGGTTTGTTCTTTGACCAAACTTCCCCCACAAAGAGTTTAAGAAAAGCTTGGCAATTTGACGCTTTGCGGGGTTTATACTAACCTGTTCAGGCCTTAAAACTACACCTTCTTTTTTGTAAAATCAGATATATACATGTTTTGTTTTTCTACATCGGTACACCACTGAGGGTAACCAGAGGCCTCCTGTTTTTGACGGAGATGCATTTTTATGTATTCAGAAAACAGGCTGACAGATTTACATTCAAAGTGCCATATTTCACATATTTCAGCAACCACATACCCTTTTGCAACAGCCTCATTCATCTCCACAGTGCACCAAGTCTCTACGAGGGCTCTCTCCTCATCCGTGTGGTTGCACATATCCTGCAGACTGTTGTCAGCGCATGTGCGGCACAGTGGGAACATGAGTTTACCACTCACATGGACCGGTAATACTGGGAAAAAGATCTTTCGTGGTGGATACACTTTGGCTTTAACAAGCCCAAAATAGTCTGAGAGGGGACCAAAGCTGTCATAAATGATTTGCGGGTGGCCAACAGGGTATTCCTTGGTTTTATTGACAAAGGGGTAGAGGCTGGTAAAATCATAGTAATGTATTTTTTCATCAGCCCTGGCTTTATAGTACAAACATGTAGCATTGGTTCTACCACCAAAGAGGGCATCTCTGGGTACTAGCTGCTGCGGCAGGCCTGATTTAACCAGAAAGTCTGCACAACCCCTGATATTTTCTTTCACCATTCTCTTCCATTCGTGTTCCCACAAGCTTATGACCTTAAACCCTCTTCTTTTCAGGAAATCTGCTTTGATTTGTGTTTTGTAATTGAGAAAACCAAAGGTTGTAGCCGTTAAGGGGTTCTGGTCTTTATCGTTATAACAGCTCGGACAACCGTGGAAAAAACAGCCGTTAAATTCAAAAGCTGTTGGTACCCCATCAATAAGTGCATAACCGTCAAGAAAATAGGGACCCACCTGCTTTTCACCCCCCTTTAGAGCATGGATGATCTGTATTTTCTCTGTGGCCTCTGTATACATCAGCCACTGTATAGAGGGTGTTGAATATCTCTTTGTGTGTCTGTGATAGTTGTCTGGAGGGACGAGTGCCACGGTCTTGGGTTCTAAGAACATAAACCTGTACATAGCCATGCACACAGATGCTAGTGTTATATATTGGAAGGGGTCTATACACCTTTTCACAGTTTTAGATCCACCATCCTGCTCTACAACCACATCTCTCTCTGTCAAAGCCATGATTTCATTTCTGTATAAGACACAAGCTTGCCTCAGAATGTTCACATCCTGTTGGCAATAATAGGCCAGCTCCTTTTGTAAATCAAAGGTGTTATTTTGATTGTCGCTGTACCATTTTAAAAACTCCTCTCTTTCTCCAGACATCATATACCCATCTCCGTAATACTCAACACCGGGCATAGGTCCCACATAATTTTGATTAACCCTGGTGTTAAAAAAATGCGGGAAATAACCCTTACAGCCTTGAAACCCCAGGGCTTGCGGAAGCTTGCTAAGCTTCATGGGCAGGAAATTTAAAGAGTCTTTAAACCGTATACCCAGGGGTTCTATCGTGATTTCTAAGAGCTTAGCACCCTGAGCTAACAAGCGCACATCCATCTTTTCCTTTAGCAGCTCTCTAACTACAAAATAACCATCATAGCCTTTAGAATTATGCGCTATGAAGGTGTATCCTTTGAACTTTTTGTCACAAAAAATCTTAACAAACTTAGAAATACTCTCAAGACCTTTGAACTCCCAGTTTCTTGTGTTGTTTAAATCTGTTGCATATATATAATTTGGAACATGAAAGCCTGTTTCCTGAACACATTCACAATCATAAAATATATATTTTTCAGATATTTGTGCATGATCAATAGGGGGCATAAAACACAAATGCTTGTCGCCAGCGATCAAGGGCTCAGAACAAAGCTTACATTGTCTGACCCGGCATTTATGTTTTTTATCAACATACGATTCACATTTTTCACACAGTATTTTAAGCAAACACTCAACTTCTTTTTTTAAAGCCAGAACCGTATGCCTTTCTAAACACTCTTGAGAACGACAATACAGCCTGCATTTCGGACATCTCTGTTGTACCCCAATATTGTCTACACACATTGCTGTTAAACAGAGGCGACACCATAATGTACAATTATGATCGTGACTATATGGTTTCTGGCAAAAATGACAGAAGTTTCGCTCCCCATAGAGCTTTTTTACATCTAAGATTCCATAAAAATGGTCATCATGTAGCAATATAAATACAGTTTTCTGGAATTCAGGTCTGTCCTTTGTCTTAAAACACCCCCATTCTTTTGTATAAAGCACAACTCTTATGTTTATACCCAAATGTTGTTCAAATGTTGAGATATCATCTAGCATGACCTTTTTATGTTCTGACCACCCTAGCTCTGTGTGCAGTTTTTTAGCACGGTCTAATAGCTCTGCATCTGTGAGCTTTGTTGGTGACATGAGTGCTGTAACGCTCCCTGCAAAACATAGTTTATTATCTGTGTTATTCAAGTCTATTAAATGCCTTCTCTTTTTATGTATGATTTGACTGTACAGAATAGGCCTTAAAACCCTTCGTGACCCGCCCCCTCTGTTCCTTATAACAAGAATGACTATGCGGAATGTCTCACCAAACTGTATCTCTCTATAACTCTGCAGGAGTTTACTAACTTGATCTAAGAAATCATCAGCGTTCAAATCCTGAGGGTTTAACTTTCCCGAATACAAAGAATTATGAAAACCTGTAGAATGTAAATGAATCTGTATATAATCATGGGGGGACACGTTATGGCTTATTTCATTTAGAACATGCTGTATGCCTTGTCTCACAACATTTTGCGCATCTATGAAAGAATCTATTCTATCTAAATTAATAAAACGAAATTCCTCTGAATAAAGCACGCCATTAAATTTTTCTAAATCACGGTTCCACCTTCTCACAAATTGCACAAAATTAACCGGTTCATTTTCTACAGCTGCATTTTCAGAGGTCTCTGGTATACAATTATTTACCAACCCCCCTGAAACATTGTCATCGGTACAATTATCTAAGAACATGCTTTCACATTCTTTCTCTACTTCCACCCTGTGCACAGGTCTGTTGCTGTCTCTCTCATCTTTTCTTTCGGAAATAGGCTTTTTTGCAGTCTTTTCACGGTCTAAAATTAAAAATAATAATAATAATTAACATGGGTGGGCTCATACTTTTTTTTGCAATATTTTAAGAAGAATTTTTCTTAAACTATAACAGTATAGATTCTTACTTTTTTGTTTATCTCTTGGTTTTTTGTATGGTCTTTTGTCAGATTTCTTTGGCATATGCTGCTCATGGTCTGTTATGTAAAAAAAACAAAAAAATGGTAATACCTTTTCTTTTACACAGCTGTGAACTAATTGTTGTTTTACCCGTACAGATATAAAAAAATACTTCTTACCTTCAACTGCATCTTCAGACTCTTTTCTCTTTCTTTTGGAAATAGTTTTGTTTGCACAGTTTTCACATTCTAAAAATTACAAAATAAAATTAAAAAAACACAGGGTCACACACACACTTTTGATGTCTTTGTAAATAGATCTCTGCTTCGTTGACTGTTATGAAGGAAAAAAAGAGAGACATTTGGGGGGTCATAGACATTAAGGAAAACCTATTTCTCACCATTATTTGTATTGCTGTCAGAAATGCCTTGTTGGTCTTTTTTCTCTAAGGCATTACTGCAGCCAGGCTGTTCTTCTTCTTCTATGTTCAAATGTGTGTCTGATTTTGCAATATTTTCCTGTTCTAATGATAAAACAGACAAACACTGTTTTTTACTACTGTTTTTTTAAAAATCATATCTAAAAATATACATTAAAACTATTAACTCACCTTTTAATTGTCTTTGTTTTCTTCGTTTAGTAAGTGACATTTTATTAATAAACACAGGCTTCTGCCTTTCTTTGTTTGAAGAATCCATTTCTGTTTCAAACTCCAGACTGCTGAATCTTTTCTGGTCACAGGCTATACCCTTTTATCACCAGCATTAGGTGGGGCGTAACCACCAACAAACCTCAAAACCTGTGTATTGAAACAAAAAAAAAAAGCTACCTGGCCTCTCTGCCATGTGATGGACATCTTATAGAATAAGATTGTTCTCTTGCTTGGGTTATCATTTACAGGGCTTTTTGTATGTATTATCAATATCTCTTTAGATCTGAAGCCCATTCACAAAACTATAGTATGTTGAACCTTTTTTTTTTTGTGACTTAATGTTTGCTGATCATTGTTTCTCCCTAATTAGATTATGTGTCCCAGACAGCTATCCGCACCTACCTCATTACAATATACATCCCCCCTTTTGTTCATGAAAGGTAGTGTGTTACCAGCGCCCTCTTAGGTCTTGGGACACTTTACAAAAAAAAAAAATTGGCCTCTCTTGAATGTCTTGTCATTCTGGTCTTTTTTTTCCCCTTCCAAACATTGTCTCATTCTGATTAGATTAACCATTTACAGATCTTGGATCCAGACAACTTCCCCCCCCCCCCCCCCCCCCCCCCCCCCCCCCCCCACATAGCTCGTAGCAATATACATTCCTTAGTTAATGAAATAGTTGCTGTATCAAACATTTTACAGCCTGTGCATTGATATCAAAGAGACTTAATAAAACCATAAGATATCCCCCCCCCCCTAAAAACTTCCATATCACCTTAAAGCACAATTGACACATTTTGTTAATTCTGATATATTTATTAGTTGTTTTATTAACTAATTTATACACATGGCAAAATTTGTTAAAATATTACAAAGTATTTCATTGTCAATACATACTTCTGAAATACAGACAAGAAAAAACAAAGACTGCTTTATTATACATTTTTAAAAAAGGACTGGTGTTTTCTCCCATAGATGATGGCATTTATATATTTTATCATTAAAATCTCATCTGTAGGTTTAAGCAAACTGTTTAGTTTTTGAACAGGATTTTCAGCAGTTTTCACGCTGTGTATAAGATATATGATCAGATTCATATCGTCATTGTTTAGGCTTAATACACCTCGTTTATATGCAGCTAATACCACAAGATTCAAAACACGTTCTAGGCATAACCTGTTACAAGCGGTCCTTAATTGTTCCTGTGTGTCAGAGGCAGTCCAATAAACGCAACTATGATCATCCTGACTCGGATCGTCGAGAACACAGCCTTCGCAATTTTCATACCGTATGCCAGACAGACATTTTTTAAGAATACTATAGACAGCCAACCTTACGATTGATCTAAATGTTGTTTTTCGAAAAACTCCATGCACCGGCGGTGGTTTTGGGAATCCTATATAGCTCCACCAGCTGAAATCGTGCACATCTTCAGGATTGTTGTTTTTTTTTTTTTTATCACATGTATCTGGTTCTTTGATACTTGGACAGAAGCAGCAAATACAGTTCATTTTGATACCTGGTGTGTCTCCATATTCTTCTGTTTGTAAAGATCCTTCATTTTCCTATAAAACATAATGTAAACATTAAATTAAAACCTCTTCTAAACAAACTCTCTATTATAGATAGCTCCCAAACACGCCACCCCTAAAATGCATCATTAGAAGGAAAGAGATTTTTTTCTTACCTTACACTCAAGCTTTTCCAACAAATAATCTGCTTCGGCATCCAGAGCAGCTTTGTGCAGCTCTAAATCTTCAGAGTCATTTTCATTGATCAAGTTTGGATCCTGCGAATCAAAAAGCTTTTGTCCCAACGGAAGTTCATCAAAATCTGGGTCAGTGCTTCCTCCTTCTTCTTCTGCCCTCCGCTTTCGTTTATGGCTCCTCTTTAGTTTTGGCTGTTGAACGATTTTCATTTCAAGACGCTTAGGTGTTTCATATACGGCCATTTTCAGGAACAATTACAACAACTCTGCTTGAAGATTGTTCTCACGTGATCACTATCACATGCTTACTTCTATATCCGGTCTTGCAAGTTTGGGCGTGTCTAACAGAGAGGGGAGGAGGGAAGGGTTGTGGGGGAGAATACAGAAGTCTGTTTTTTTTAAAACAAAACTAAAGCCTTGTGTTTCACCATTGCAAACCTACACCCCCCACTGCTTTCAATTATCCTCTGCTCAGATTTAGGTCTGGGGGAAGGGCGGATTGAGGCAGAGAGGGGCGGGGGAAGGGGTGTTGTTGGATTCTCCCTGTCTCTGTGCATAGAATGAGTCACGGCTTCCTGCCTGCTCTCTGGTAACTTTTTTTATTGGGGCATGCCTATCTACAGCAAGGGCTTGGAGGGGTGGGCTTGGGCTTCTGGTGACATCACTGGGGGGGTTTGGCTTGGGGGTTTGAGTGACAGTGTACCCATTATACTACCCGGTCCCTAGTCTTTTGGAAAAAAAAACAAAAACCTGTCTTTTGCAAAGTTTGATCCTGCAGTTCATGCAATTCACCACCGGTAGCTTCAATCACTTGTTTTAAAAAACCCAAATCCTTGTCAACAGAATAAGCCATAGTTGTTCTGCCTCCTAACAGCTTGTATTTTTTGTTTGTTTTTTTAAAAACAGAGTGGCTAGAAAAAAAGCATATTTCCTGCAGTTTTCCTGCCTCCTAAAAGCATACTACCGGCTCCGACATCATTAAAAGGCATCAGGAGGTTCTAGGAGCGCATATTTCGGGACTTTTGTATTGTTCTTCCGGTGAAATCATCAAAAACAGCCAGAGTCCATTAATACTGACATCATTAAAAAAGCGACAGGACCCTTTCTGATGACGTTTTAGGGGGTGTGTTTTTGGGGGGGCGGTGTGGGGTGGACTTCCGGTGATGTCATACCCGCTACGTCACAGGGGGGTGTGGCTTGGGGTTGGGGTGTGGGCGGGGTCATCTGTGACATCATGGGGGGCGGTTTGGGGGTGGGGTGTGGGAGGGGCTCCCCATTCACTTCTATTGGGAGGGGAGGAGCATCGATGGGGTCTGGGCGGGGTCTGGGGCGGGGCCAGGGGCGGAAGGGGGGGGCCTGTGGCGGAAGGGGTGGGGCCTGGGGGCGTGGTCGAGGGCGGGATGAGGCGGGAGGGGCGTGGCTACGCCTCCATTCACTTCTATGGGGAGTGGGCGGGGCTTAGACCGGAAGTGAATGCTGATTGGCTGCGGAAGGGGTGGGGCCTGTGGCAGAAGGGGTGTGGCTGGGGGCGTGGTCGAGGGCGGGAGGAGGCGGGAGGGGGCGTGGCTACACCCAATTCACTTCTATGGGAGTGGGCGGGGTGTGGGCGGGGCTTAGACCGGAAGTGAACGCTGATTGGCTGCTGTCATCCTTATCTCACCTGTCAATCAGTTTGATTGATCGTGTACCCATTATACTACTTATCTTCCTTAGGATTTTGTCAGTTGTAATGCACATAGGTAAGCGAATTTTAAAACATGTTTGGGTGAGGGACATTCCCAGTTTTACCAATTAGTCCATCAGTTTGCCAGGTCAATCTGGAGGTCACCCGGACCCCTCTGGTTCTTCAGCCTGCACTCCCCCCCAGGTGACCCTGTCATGTTCGGCCTAAAGCGCGGTTTCTGCAGACTTACTCCTCATCAGAAGCAGCACTAAATATACCCAGGTAACAAGCCACCACACGCTGCGGCCCTGGATTTTAAATTACAGAGTTACGCGGGTAAGTGTTGGCTCCTATGCCCACCACTTTTCCGCTCTTTATTTTTTGCTCACACCTGCGCATATACACAGATAATTCACGGCTTTTAACATCTGCATCGCTCATGTGTGTCCCACATACGGGCATATATGGGCATTTTAGTGCAAGCAACGCTTTTAAAATCGACCCGTGAGGTAAGGCACATTTTGCATAGATCAGAAAGACAGCGCTATTTTCAAACTCCTGAAACACTCCAGGCTTACAGATCCCAATTAGTCCAATATAACAAAATGATTGATGAGGCAAAGAATACTTCTAAATTTAATTTTGTGAACCCCTGGTTTAGTGGGTATTTTAAATTGAACATTTTAAAAAGACTTAAACCTCTTTTATACCCAACTGATTTTAGAATGGTTTTACAGGCCCTTGTTTTTACCAAACTGGACTATTGTAATACACTTCTCTTGGGCCTCCCCACTACTACGATAAGACTGCTGCAACTTCTTCAGAATTCGGCAAGGGGCCGATACAGTAAAAACGCGCACAGGCCACTCTCCTGTGCGCGCGATACAGGGGGTTTGAAAGCCGACGCTCAATTTTGCCGGCGTCGGTTCTCGAGCCCACTGACAGCCACGGGCTTGGAAACCGGACGCTGGCAAAATTGAGCATCCGGACGCTGGCAAAATTGAGCATCCGGTATCGACCCGACAGCCGCGGGCCCATTTTACTTTTTTTTTTTTTTTTTTACTTTTTTAAACTTTTGGGACCTCTGACTTAATATTGCCATGATATTAAGTTGGAGGGTGCACAGAAAAGCAGTTTTTACTGCTTTTCTGTGCACTTTCCCAGTGCCCGGAGAAATTAGCGCCTACCTTTGGGTAGGCGCTAATTTCTGAAAGCAAATGTGCGGCTTGGCTGCACATTTTGCTTTCTGAATCGCGTGGGAACACCTAATAGGGCCATCAACATGCATTTGCATGTTGCGGGCACTATTAGGTTCGGGGGGGCTTTGGATGCACTAGCTTTACCCCTTATTCAGTAAGGGGTAATAGCGCGTCCAAAACACGTGTCCATTACCCCTTATTGAATAAGGGGTAAAGCTAGCGCATCCAAAACGCGTGTCCAAATGCCGGCTAACAGTGCGCTCTGTATTGTACTGTACTGTACTGTATCGGCCCGTAACTCTAAATGATCTGAACATATCACGCCCATATTGAAAAAACTTCATTGGCTACCTATTAGTTAAAGACTTCAGCACAAGGCACTTTCTTTAATGCATAAATCACTTTACAATGATAAGGTCGAGTGGCTCAACGCAGCCTTACATTTTTATACTCCATCTCGAACTACAAGATCAGCTAACACTGGACTCCTCCCAATACCTTCATTGAAATCCACTCACTTGAACACTCGTCAAAGAGCATTGTCAATTGCTGGGCCGATCATATGGCACATCTTACCTTCACAGCTAAGGATGGAATCTGACACGAAAGCATTTAAAAAAAGGAATTAAAACATGGCTGTTTAACCAAGCCTTTCAATAGTATAACTGTTTTTCACATTTACTTTAATTTTAGACTTTTATGTTTATGATTATTTTAACTATTGCTTTTAGTTACATTTTAAGGTATTTTATAATGATTTGAAACTATGTATTTATATTTTAGATTGTTATTTTTGATTTGCAAATATTTTAACTGATATTTGCATAACCATGTAAACCGATGTGATATGTACCCATGAATGCAGGTATACCAAAAATAAATAAATAAATAAAATAAATGCTTATGAACATAGACATTGAATGTTCTGATTTTCAGATGGCTTCTCAGTTTGAGATCTTTTAGATCATTGTTTCAATAAATCCATCTTTTTGTCCCTTGAATCCCTGCAATGTGGCTATCTTGAAGGCTTTGAAGGATACCATCACATCTTATTTAAGTCATTTTTAATCTTTAAATGAAGAAGGAATTGTTCCAAGCCCATTGAAGTTGGCTTTAGAAAGAACATTGTTAAAAAAAAACAAAACAAAAAAAAAAAGTTTGGTCATGACCCTTTTGATCTTTCAAATAATCATCCAATTTCTTCTTTTTCTTTTGCTTCCAAAATTCTCAAATCTGTGGTGTTACGACAACTGAATGAGTTTTGTACAAGAAAATCAGATCCTGAATATATTCCAATTTGGCTTTAGAAAGTTCCTCGGTTCTGAAACTGTTGCTTTCCAGCCTCGGCATAATTAGATGAGGATGGGATGGTGGACTTGCTCTGCTTGACATCGCTGTAGTATTTGAAATGCTGGGCATCAAATCCTCTTCTGTTGCATAAGGGAGTATGGGATATTGGGTGCAGTGCTGAAATGGTTCTGGGCCTATTTGTCTGAGCGATTCCATCAAGTTAGGATGAGCATTCATTGCTCTGCCAGGCATCCGGTTAGTTCTGGAGTTCCTCAGCATTTTCAGCATCCTTGTTTAACATCTATATGTTGCCAGTTTGTAAGGTGCTGGCAGGGCTCAGCATGGAGTATAGGCTGTGTGCTGATAACATACAGTTCTTTATTCCCGTGCAGTCCTCCTGGGTTGAGACGATTAACTAAATTTCAGCTTATCTTTCTACGGTAAGGCAGTGGCTCGCCCACAATAATCGCGCTTTGAATTTTACTAAAATGGAGATTATTGCACTACAGAGATCTAGTACTAGTTTTGTGCCTCTGCCTTTTTGCCCTAGAGACATTGAGTTGCCTGTCTTGCTCCATGCTAAAGGTTTGGGGGTTTTAGTTGACGCCATCCTTTCATTTCAGGAGCATATTAAAGGTGTGGTCAAAGCAGGCTTTTTAAAGTTGCAATTGCTTTGTGGCCTAAAATGACTGTTGCATCCTTCTGACTTTCGATCAGTGGTGCAGGCTCTTATTTTACCTAAAATAGATTATTGTAACTGTCTACATAGTGTTGCCAGCCACCATCTTGAGAGCACTGCAGCTTCTGCAAGATTTAGCAGTACGACTCATGGTATGAAAGACCATATTACCCTTCTCTTGCGTGAGCTACATTACTGGTCCAATAGCAAATAAGATACAAAACCACCGTGCTGGTGCATAGAATATTAGGCCTCAGTTCATGTCCATGCACGAACCCGATACTTCATATAGACAACCCACCACAGGCGCTGTGGTCCTCATAATGGGGACTGCTTGATCTCCCTTCCATGAGACAGTACACCTGGCAGAGACTAGAGAGAGGGCGAGAGCTTCCTCAGTGGTGGCTCTGAAACTCTGGAACTCATTGCCAGAAAGCTTGACTAACTGGAAAAGGACTAAATGCTAAAGACCTTTTTTGTTTCCAACAGTCATTTATGTGACGCAGATTACATCTGTTGGTTTAGCATTCTGGGGATTTTCTTTTATTTGTTTACATTGTTGTAGGTTATCTATGATTATTTTATTTTGGTTATCTTGTGTATTTGATAATTATGAATGTAATGTTGTGTACACTACCTCAAGCTCTTGCAGTAGGCGACTTATAAATGCTTTAAATAAATGTGGCTGTGACTACTGTAGCAGCCCCTTCCAGTTAGTGAGCACCGGTGAGGATATATCTGGCAGCAAGGCTGGTCATCGCCGGGAGCACTATGGTCTGACCATGCTTCTGGCAGCATGAGGGTTGGAGGTGTCGAAATGTTCCCATTTGGCTTGTGGATGGAAGGGAGGGCTTTTAGAAGGGCCTTGGATGCTAAATTTTAGAATTTGGGGTGGGGTTCGGGTGGGGAATCTTCTTGCAATGTTTAATAAATTTTGGGCAAGTTGTGAGGGAATGGGGGTTTGAGCTCTTTGCTGAATTATGTTGCTGTTTTTCATGCGAGTAGGCCCACAAGCCTTTTTTTATTTTTAGTTTGCTGCCACTTAACCAGCAATGTTTTAATATAATTATTTAATATTACGATTAGACTGACGTAGTTAAACTTAGCCAGACAGTACTGATATCAGTGGAGCGGATTTTAAAAGGGTTACGCACGTAATATACACGCGTAACCCTTTTAAACCCGCTCCTGCGTGCGCCGAGCCTATTTTGCATAGACCTGGCGACGCGCACAAGCCCCGGGACACGCGTATGTTCCAGGGCTTTAAAAAAGGGGCAGGGAGTGAGTGGGGCGGGAGTGGGACTGAGGCCTCCAGCACAGCGGCTGTGCCGGGGGATCGCGCGCCGGCACTCAGCCCAGAGGCAGGCGCAACTTATAAAGATTAGGGGGGCGATTTATTTATTTAGTTAAAGTTTTTTTTATCTACCGACATTCGTAGATACATCTTGCCGGTTTACATAGGCCGGTTTAGGTAGGGCTGGGGGGTGGTTAGGTAGGGGAAGGGAGGGGAAGGTGGGGGGGGTGAAGGAGCTTTCCCTCCGAGGTTGCTCCGATTTCGGAGAGGCCTCAGAGGGAACGGGGAAAGCCATCGGGGCTCCCCTAGGGCTTGGCGCTCGCAAGGTGCACAAGTGTGCACCCCCTTGCGTGCACTGACTCCAGATTTTATAACATGCACGGGCGTAGATTTGTGCACGCCAGGTTGCGCACACAAATCTACGCCCGCACATAGCTACTAAAATCTGGCCCAGTCTGTTTAAGCCTCAACCCCATGAACAACTTTTTTTTTTTTTTTTTAATCAAAATAGGTTTTAGGTGAATAATGAGTTATCCAACTAAAAATTATCCAGATAGCGGGGGGAGTGGGATATTTAAACTACAGATTTGTCTGGCTAAGACCCAAACAAATGCTTTGGAATATTGACCTCCTACAATTCCATATTTATTCCTACACCCAGCTCCTCCCTACATCCATGTTATACATCCAAGCTGTGTAATAGTCAAAGCAATTGCCAAAAGCAAAGAGGCTGTTGCCCAAACATCTGACCAGCTAGGTCCCCCAAAGCCTTGCTGGATACTAGTAAGCAGCCACAAGCAGCATGATTGCTTTCTGGGGCATTGTAGCCTGCTGGTGCTGTCCGTGGTCTGCAGTGTCATGCTGTCATGCTTCCTTTATCTGCTTTTTCTTTCATCTTTTTCACCTCTCCCTTTGTCTCTGCTCCTAACCCTGATCCCATCGCTCTCCATACCTGGCAGCTTTTGAGTTCTACTCACCCTGAGATTAGCGTGGGGGGGTCAGAGGAGGACAGGGTGGCATATTGAGGACTTTTTCTCTTCCTCCTGCCCTACTTTCTTCTCAACTAATATTCCCTGTCTGATAAATAGTTTCCATCATGTTGTGTCTGTGGCTCAGCGTATCCGTTTTTTCATTCTCTTCCCTTGGCTTGCCCAAGAAATCTTTCTTTGTAGGGGGTCAGGAACCTCTCCACCTCTTCAAGCTGATGCTGCAGCTGGGATACTACAATTATTTGTTTTAATTGATGTTTTACTCTTTTAACTGTATGATTTTTTAATTGTGTTTAGAATTTAATCCTTTGCTCTGTTCTATGTGTTATGATTTATGACTGTCCAGTTTGTAATTCGCACTGGATGAATTTCGGAAGCTACAGAATATAAATATTTTTAAATAAATAAATGTTTCTATTCCTTTGTTTTGTTTTCTTTTTCTCTCTAGTGTCCTCCCTCCTTTTCTGTTTCAGATCTTTATCTTCCTTCTTTGGCCCTTCCCTTCAGCAGCAGATATTTTAACACTTTCTCTTCCTTTTTCTATCCTCTTCTTCTGCTTTTTGCCTTCTCTCTCCTCCATTCCTTTTCCTCTTCCTCTTCCTCCTCCTCCATTATCTTCCTGGATCCTCACCAGTATTTCAGGTTCTCTCCTTCTCCATTTCCTGCCATCCTTGGATCTTCCTCCTCTCTCACTCCCTCCTCCCCTTTCTCTTATCTCTCTCCCCCCCCCCCCATTGCTATCTCCTTACCCTTACTATCCCCTATATTAGTCCCCCCTCTTTCTACCTACTCTTGCTTTCTCTCTCTTCCCATCATTGCTCTTCCCCCCATCCTTCAAGTCTTGATCTCCCCAATCATGTACACACACTCTTGACTCACCCCACTTTTTGCTTTCTTCCCTCACTTCCCCCACATAGACAGTCTCTCTCTCTCTCTTTTTCATGCTTTCTCAATTTCTCTCTGCTCCTTTTTCCCCTTGGTCAGTGCTGTCACTGTGAAGGCTGCAGGGAAAGGCGCTTCCTAACCGTACGTTCCTTCCCCCTCCTCTCACTGCAGATTGGCTCTGGTTAGCAAAATGAGCCAATCAGAGGTGAGAGGCAAGGAAGCAGCTGTAAGGCTGAAAGGCTACTCCCTGCTGGCTCCTGCCTGCCTCAGCTGCCGGCCTAGCGCCTGCCGTGTTGTCATCGAATGCTAGCAAATCAGAAAACCGCGCTGGGGAGAGCCGGGGGATCTTTAAAACTGGAGATCCTGGCAGCCCTCCTGGAGGCCCAGAGTTGAGTCTCTAAACCCGGAGTCTCCCAGGTATACAAGGACTATGAGGCCCATTCAGCCTGCCCCATCTTCCTGCTGGTGTAATACCACAAACCCCAACTGATCCCCAATGTCCCCTTCACCTCCTTGCCACTAGGATGCTCTGTGCTTATCTCATGCTTTTTAAAATTGTTCCCATTTTGTGTCCACTACCTCCACCAGAAGATCATTCATCCACCACCATGCATTTACTACCATTTATGTGAAGAAATGCTTTTCAGATTTTTTTTTCACGAGTCTACCCCTGGAGCCTCTTCAGGTTAATTCTAGTCTTACCAATGTAAAAGGCACCTATGTCTTTGGGAATTTACCCCGTAATGTACCCCGTAATATTTAAGAAACCAAAGATGTGCTTCAAGGTTTCTGATAGGATCAGAAAACGTCACCTGACTTGAAATAATTAAATTGTTCACATTGTTGAACAGTGGCTCTGCAGACACTAAAAATGACCAACAGTGAAAATATAATGCTCAAAGCTGTATATAGAACCCAAAGTATGATCAAAGTGAAGTGACATAAATAGCAAGGCTTTGCTTTTGTTTTCTTGGTGTTTTCATTTGACAAGGCCCATGTAATTGTGTGACTGTTTTGTAATTATAGAGAAAATACCTCACAAAAACACAGTAATTGCAGGTTTCTATTAATCACTTTGTAATTTTTATTTAGTTCAAGTTTCTTTATTAAGCTTACATCCAGTGCAACATAAAAATAGTAATAGTCAGGGCCGGTGCTAACCATTTTGCTGCCCTGTGCAAACAATCACTGTGCTGCCCTTCTCTCTCCCCGCCTTGAATTCATTTATTCTGTGTTCCAGGCTCGCCAGAAAGAAGCCCAGCTCCCTCCAGCAATCTTACTTTTAATAACTGACAACCACTGCCCCCAACCTCAAGGTACCTTAGACAAACCTTACAGCCTTGCACACACGCCCCCTACAGCCTCTACAGACACACACATAGACAATTATACATTTATAACAAATTTTACATGAAAAAGAACATCCAAAAGTAGTCTTCTAAGGCAAAAATATCACTTACAATGTGCATATTATATTATATTTCTGGTGTCCCACCAGAAAACTGCAAAAAAGTCACTTGGAACTCATATCATATATTATAGTGTAGTTACTGTTGTTGGTTTGAACCTCTTATTCCCCCAATTCCTCCCTCCCCTCCCTCTATTGCCTTAAGCTACACTGCTCAAGTCATTGTCCCTCATAAAGCCCGTTGCGACTGTATGTGCTTATGTGAACTGATGGGATGCTCCTTCCCTTCCCTCCCATTCCTCCATTGCCTTAAGATACATTTCTCAAGTTATTGTTCATTGTAAAGCCTGTTGCTATATTATGTTCATATGTAAACCGATGGGATGTTCCCAACAACTGTCGGTATATAAAAATGCTAAATAAATAAGTAAATAAATAAATAAATAAATAAGTATGGAATTAGACCTTTTGTAATGCATGTTGGGTGTGAGCTTGGCCCTCAGAAAGCCAATAATAAAAAAATTACCATTACTGCATATATTACACCAGGCCCTAGAATACCCTCCTAATTGCACTTCTACTAGGTCTTCCATACACCTCACTAAGACCATTACAGGTTCTGCAAAATTCAGCCGCAAGAGTTTTAACTGGCAAAAGTAAAAGAGATCACATCACCGAAACACTGGCTGAACTACACTGGCTTCCCATTGAACAAAGAATACACTACAAAACACTGTGCACCATACATAAGTTAATACATAACGAACATGCAGACTGGTTAAATACAGTCCTATGTGTACACATCCCTAACAGAAACCTAAGGTCAGCAAACAAAGCACTCCTAACCATTCCATCAGTCAAAACTGCAAGACTAACACAGGTACGAGAGAGAGTCACTGGCGGGACCCATACTATGGAACTCCATGCCCCTAGATTTAAGACTACAAAGAGACAGCAAAACCTTTAGAAAAAGTTTAAAAACCTGGCTCTTTAAACAAGCTTTTCAGAAAGAGAAGGGAGAATAGAAACCAGGGACAGGCAAAGCACACACACTGCTGTATTCACTAAGTGTGTAGTCTTTAAAGGACAAGTCACAATTTTAAAGTTAATTCTGTAATAAAAACTGAGATAGAGACATGGACATGATTAATTACATTTAACATTATTGATCACTAACTATGTTACCGAACCTTATGGCACTCTTGTAAATGTGCAAATTACAGTATCATTAATTTTATGTGCCTCAATGTAAACCGTTGTGACGATCTCCTCCAAACGACGGTATAGAAAAGATTTAAAGATTTAAAGAATTGGAAAACAGAACATATCAGACTGCACATAGTTAAGCTCTGGAATTCATTGCCAGAGGATGTGGCTACAGCAGTTAATGTAAATGGGTTTAAAAAAGGTTTGGATAAATTCCTAGAGGAAAAATCCATAAACTGCTATAAAGGTAATTAATAAGCAATAGTAGCTTGTGATTTATTTAATGTTTGGGTACATGCCAGGTATTTGTGACTTGGATTGGTCACTGTTGGAAAAAGGATACTGGGCTTGATGTACCCTTGGACTGACCCACTATGGCATATCTTATGTTCTTATGTATGTTCTTTAGATCCCTACTCTTATGTATGTTCTTTAGATCCCTACTCAGCGAAATACCTTACCTCGGTCACACATTCAGAACATAGGCAGTCCCTGATCAAATACAGAACAAAGAGACCAGAAAGTATAAATAGAAATGTGCAGAGAAGAACTGACCTGGACCCCACAACAAGCAAGCCTCTATATGCAGAGCAACAATGGAAAAACAAAAACAATACTAGGCTCCATAAATATTAAACAATAAAATCAACCATATTCATAAAAAGAATAAATAGTTCAAACCAGTTAACAAATAGAATATCCACAATTTCCCAAACACCAATAAAATATTTCAAAACAGCAGACACATCAAACACTAGGCAATAATTACAACAAATAAAGATAAAAAATAATCCCTCTTTCCATACCTGGGAACTTTTTATTTCCAGATGTCCTAAGATTGTGATGGATTAATGGGGGAGAGGAGGGGAAGACGCGCATGCGCATACACACACACATACTAGGCAGGCTCCCATTCACAAACACAAAACACACACATGCCAGGCAGGCTTCCATTCATAAACTCAAACAACACATCCCAGGCAGGCACCCATTCACACACACACATCCCAGGCTTCCATTTACAAACATATACACACATCCCAGGCTCCCATTCACACACACACACACACACACACACACACACACATCCCAGGCAGGCTTCCATTCATAAACACAAACAACACATCCCAGGCAGGCACCCATTCACACACACACATCCCAGACTTCCATTTACAAACATATACACACATCCCAGGCAGGCTGCCATTCACAAACACAGACATAAAATCCAGGCAGGCTCCCATTCACAACACACAAACATACACACACACAGGCACACTTCTTCTCTCTCTCTTTCATACACACACACACACACACACACACACACACAGAGGCAGGTAGGCTTCCTTTCTCTCACTCACACACACACAAGGCAGGTTCCCATTCTCACACACACACAAAACACAGGCAGGTGCCCATTCACCATCTACACACAAAAACACACCCTAGGCAGGCTCCTATTCATTCACACATACCCCAGGTAGGCTGTCACTTACACACACACACATACGCACATGGAGGCACATACACATTCAGCCAATCTTCCTCTCACACACACACACGCAAGCAGTCTTCCTCTTTCACACAAACACATACAGTCAGGTGTGCTTCCTCTTTCATACACACAAACACACACATTCAGGCAGGCTTACATTTTCTCACACACAGGCAGACTGGTCCATGGCCGCCGCCGAACCCATGGTCTCTCCTCTTTTTTGACTGCTGGCGGTTTGACCTCCACCAACAGCCACACGGCCTCTGCTCTTCTTTGGCCACCAGAGGATTAGGCTCTACCGGTGGCCATGTGACCTCTCCTCTTCTTTGGCTGCTGGCAAGTTGGGCTCCGCCAGCGGCCCTGAAACCTCTCCTGCAGCCACTGCCTCCCCAGGGTGTGCCGCCCCATGCAAACGCATGGTACGCACACATAGTCGCTTTGGGCCTGGTATTAGCATACTTGGGAACTTTTGACTTCCAGCCACCCTAAGATTACCATGGATTAGTGGGGTGGGGGGGGGAACGGGGGGAGGGCAACTGCACAGTGGGACCGGATGCTCACAAATTTGCTCTCATAAACACTCTTACATGTTCACACTTACTTTCACTGCTCATTCTCTCACATTCTCACTTGTCCATTTACACCTTTACTTCTGCCATTCTTCCACCAACACACACACACTCACTCACTCACGTCTCTCCCTCTTCCATACACACATGCCCACTCACTTTCACACCCATGCTCACTTGCACTCAGCTCTCTCCTATTCACCCACATACACTCTCGGATCTCTTCTTCCTACACAAATACACACTCACTCACTCACGTCTCTCCCATACACACATGCCCACTCACTTTCACACCCATGCTTTCTTGCACTCAGCTCTCTCCTACTCACCCACATACACTCTCAGATCTCTTCTTCCTACACAAACACTCACTCACTCTCACAGACATGCTCAGTCATTCTCCCTCCTCCCCTTTCAAAACACACTAGTGACAGCAGACTCTAACTTGGGTTCCTGGAGCAGCAGCAGCCTCTTCCTTCTCCTCCTGTGCTGCGGAAGTGGACACTGCCTGTTTCTCTCTCCTCGTTTGATGCACGGGCAGGAAATCGCAATGTCGATTGCCCAAGGCAAACAGGATGGGGCGGGCAAGTGGCTGGATACAGGAAACAGGCTGTGCAGGAGCAAGTGGTGTCACGAGGAAGCGAAGTTAAGAGTTAAAAAGGTCCGGAGATGGTAGAAATCACTGTCGAGTTCCTCCTTTTTCAGCCGCGCAAGACCATTGATGTTCCTTTCTTCTTTCCGGGTCCAAGCAGATTGGTTTTGCTGCAGCACCTGGAGATTTCCGGTATTGGCCCGGAGACCCGGTAATTCTTTTAGAATTCCGGAGTCCCTGGGCCAAATCCGGAGAGTTCCCAGGTGAAGGCAACATAAATTAAGACGGCGTTCCAGTCAATACATCTACAGGTATCCAAATGTTTAAGGTATTTCCCGAACTTATTACATTTGTTTGACCACAATAGCATCATAAACCATACAGTGTTCCACTAGTAATGCACATCCAAAAGAGTTCAGGCCTTCCAACTCAAAAGAATTTGTTTTACTGCAAGAGAAAGTATAACTCTCGTAGTATTAACTCATTTAACAGAAGCTGATCCTGAAATAAAACGGATTTCAAAATAAAAACTGGGTATGTGATATTCCCAGATATCTGACACCGGTTTCCAAACTTTAACCCAATAAAGGTAAATATTATTACTGTAAAACTATAGGAGAGCAAAGGTGCCAGTTTCAGAATGGAAAAAAAACAACATAATTTCTCAGTAGCAAGTTTAGCACTGAATAACTTAATTGAAGTCCATATGGCTGCATGGGCAACAAAATAAAAGACTGAATAACGCTAGCTGAAAGAGACGCCACCAGCATTCCCACGAAATGTGCATAGTAGCGCACTCTAATTCATCTTCCTCTGTTTTTTCCAAGCCAGTGAGGCTGTGCTGCTGTAGCCTCCTCAGTAATTATAATAAAACTCAGAAACTGGATGCCCAGGCCTAAAACTTAGTTCACAAATCTTCAGGCATTTAAAATATTGAGCCGGAGCCAAATGAAACTGCTCAGAGTTCAGTGAAAAGGAATGGAAGATATCATCCTACATAATTTGATCCAATAATCGAATCCCAGAAGCTTGCCGTGTTGGCGAGAAAACGACTCTCGTATTATCAGAAAAGTTGAGTTGGATCATAACCATATTTTCTTCCAAGGAATTTTGGGTTTTGCATCTGACTCACATAGCACTTTATGGGGGTAATTTTCAAGGGATTTCTGCAAGCAAAAAAGGTGCTTTACGCACATACGTGGCCTTTTGCAAAACTGCCCACCTGATTTACAGGTAAGTGTGTGTGCAGACGAGCGTCTGAGTTTACCCGGAGAGGAATTGGGGGTAGGCGTTTGGGCTTAGGAGCATACTTTGTAAAATGTGGTAGATATGGCAGGATCATTTTCAACACCTGCTGCTGCTGTGTATAATAAACATGTTCTGAAAATCCGTGTACCCTATTGCGTGGATTTGTGGCATAAGTTATGCGGAATGTTTGACAATCACCCTCTGTTTGTGTCCCGTAGTTTATTGAGTAGCGTTTATTAACTTGTCTAGGCAGATTCACCCCCAGTAAAGAAGGTAAAGGAAGGGGCTAAAAATGTTTCAAGTGCCTAGTTGGGAGTGGCTGTTAGAATGAAATGATGAGTTGTAAGTTAAATTGTATGTGATTCGATTGTTAAATTACTTTAGAGTTATTAAAGGTAAAACAGTTCACAAATGTAAATAAATAAATAAGAGGAGACACTAATTTTCTTTCAAACAAAAAGCAAAAAGGGAACCAATCCAGTTCCTTTGTGATCACTTTGTAGTGTGCCTTCTGTTTATGTTTATGTATTTAATATTTCTATTTTCCCTTTTCCAGAATGAGTTCAAGGTGGAGTGCAGTATAAAATCCTCCAATATAAATGACTTATAATACTGTGACAGTGTTAGTGCATACAATTTCTGAGAGTTCTTGATTCAGGAGATTGAGCTAAGGTTTTAGTTTTATTCTGTAAATTCAAATAAAAATTGGGATTCGTTTTATTCTTTGATTTTGAAATCAGTGCATTTGAAAATAATTATGAATAACTTCTACATAAGATGGCTGACATTTAATATCTGCTTGGTCAATGCAGCCTCACTTGGGGTTCTTTCTGTCTCAATGTACTGAAGGAAGGCTCCTTCTGTTGGGCCCTGCAGTCTCTCTCAGCAACCTCCTATCTCTCCCTTATTTTAATTCCTCACCAATATCTCCATCCATTGTTTACTTTTTCCTCTCCCCCCTCTATCACCAATTCACTCTCTCCCCCTTCCTCTCCCCTTTTCTCCCCCTTTATCTTCCTCTCTTTTCTCCGTTTCCCATCTTTCTCTCTTTCCTTTCTCCTCCCTCCATCTTCCTCTTCCTGCCTTTCACTTCTGCATCTCTTCCCTCCATGTTTCACCTCTCCTCCTTCCCCTCCTCTCATTTCCTTTTTCAAGTTCCTCTCCTCCTCTCTAGGATGACCAGTTGACCGCGCTGTTTCAGGAACAGGCAGGTTTAGTCCTGATGTCACCCCATGGACCTTTAATTCTCTTGTTCTTAGAGAAATCAGAACTACAAGTCCATGCTTGGGTTGTATTCAGACCTGGATCAATCTGTCCTGCAAAATTAGAGCCAGTTTGTCATGGTATTCCCCTCTCTGCCTTTCTGAAATGTTCGTTATCCTTTTCCCCACACTCAGAAGTCAGAGCTTCAGCAGCTGCAGGTGAGCGAGCCAGCAGCATGGGGAGAAAGGGAGCTGCACTCATAGTTCCTGAAGCTGCTCCTCTTGCCCCCAGTGCATGCTTCATGTTTGGAAAGGAGGCAAACATTGAGGGAAGGATTAGTATCTGTTGGAAGTAGGAGCGTGCTCTCGCCTTGCCTCCGTGTTGCTGGTGAGCCCGCCTGCCATTGCTGCTGCTCTGGCTTCCAGGCCGTGAGTTTGGGGGGGGGGGGGGGGGGGGGGAGACGGAGGAGTGGCTTTTGTTTGGACAGTGGGATGTGCTTCAGTGGGCCGTGGCCAATCCTTTTCCTCATGGCGGGCTTTTCCTTGTGCAACACTCCCTTTAGTCTGGACAGAGGCTTGTTGACCCTGACATCACTGACTTTTCTATCATGGCCAGTTGTGATGCGTTTTGAGGGGTTTTTTTTGTAACGGGCAGGGCATTTGGCTGTGAGGTAGACCTTGAAAAATCCTGATTTCCAAATCAATTGAAGGGAGTATATCGAATGCTTTTGAATTTACCCCTCCAATCATATTTGCTCTGTTGTTAATGGGCATACCCACTGATCACAGATTCGGGGCGGGGGGGGGGGTAGTTTAGAGGGTATTATACTTTAATTCTGATTTTCTCATTGTTTTGTTGACTTACTGGCTGATTTATTTTACCTAGGGCCTCCTGGAGCAAAAGGCAGGAGAGGACATAACGGGGAGCCAGGTATGTTCTTCAGCTGGGCAACTGCTTTGCTTTTTTGACTTCACAGGCTTTTGCAGAGTGATACAACGAAAAGCTTGCAAAAATTCCTAAAGGTGCAAGTTAAAATTTGCGCCCCCCCAGGGGGGGGGGGGGATTCTGTGCATCTACACAGCACAGAATTTGTGCTTATTTCCCCACCTGTGCAGAATTTGACCCTTAGCGCTCGGATTTTGGTGGTGGTGGGAGGGGTGACGAGAAGGCAGCTGTCTTACACTTGCCAATGCTCACTAGATCAGGAGGAAGGTGATTGTCTTGGTGCCATGGGTGGCTGAAGGGGGGAAAAAAGAAGGTCTCCTTTTATCTGCCGGCTGCTGCCTCCTCCTCCTCCTCCTTCTTTCCCCCTTCGGCAGCGTACAAGCTGATTGGGCTGGCGGAAGCCTTCTCGTTCACCGGTCCTCTGTCGATATTCCAGAGCTCTTCGGCCCCCCCTCCCCCACACCGTTCCCCACAGCCCGACACATACTAAGCACCGCCAGCCCTGAGGTTGGAAGCTCTTCCGAGCTGGGCCCGCTTGCAAGTTTGTGTTTGGGGTACTTTTAGGGTCCTTCAATTTCAGTTTAAACCGATTCTTACCCATAAATTCCCGGAACTTTCCAGAAATGACAAATGGGTTCAGTCCGATCTTCACCCTGATTTTAGGCTGATTAAAGAGCGGCTCCAGAGCTGCAGAGGCAGTGTCTCAAGGCCTCCAGCAACTATTGGGAGTCAGTACGGGCCAAAGCACCCGCAGTGTTTCAAGTCCCGCCCTCCAGTGCCCCTGATGTGGATTTCAAGTCCTGCCCCCCCCCCCCTCCCCCAGGCAGCCAACGTGCCTGCTGCTTGAAGGTGGCCTTGTCCACCAGAAGCACTTCCCGGCAGGCTCCCTGGCCCCAGGCTGCAGAGCACGGGCTCCTCATTAAGCAGGACCCCGAAGAAGAGAGGAGAAGCCTGGAGCCCCCCACCAGTAAGAATGAATGCAGCTGCAGTGGGTGGGGGGAAGAGGGAGGAGATTCTCGGAGCTGAGGGGAGAAAAAGGGACCTGCCAGGCAGGGGATGGGCTAGAGACAGGGATGCTGCTGAGTGGGAGAATCTGCTTAATGTTTTCTTGTCCTGACTCCTGTCCACCAAAATTAACTCCGAAATTTACCCAGTCACATTTTTCCAATGGTCTTCTCCTGTTTTTGTTCTTGTCGTCATAAACCCTGATAAATTCCCGGGAAAATTTTAAAAACTGAAAATGAAGGTCCCTGGGTATTTTTAACCATCCTGGAGCCTGAGGCCTGCAGGGGAGAAAGAGCGAGAGCTGCAGGATGGGAGAAAGGTTAAGACAGGGAACAGGAGAAAGTAAGCTGGAAGGAGGGGTTTAAAACTGGAGGGGAAAAAGAGCGAGCTGGGGATTGAACCTGGGAAGGAGAGGAAGGCAGAGAGTGAAAACTGTTAGGGGGAGGGGGGGGAGTTTGCACCTGGGAAGGGGCAAGAGGAGGAGATAAAATGTCAAAGAGAAAGAGCTGAACCTGGAGGAAAGGAGGGAACCTGGAAATTAAGCAGAAATAGTGGGGGAGGGGGGTTTGAACCTGGGAGAGAGGCAGGGGTTGGAGTTTAAATTTGGAAGGGGTCAAGAGAGAGAGCTGAGGAGAGGGTAGCAAAGAGCAGGGGAGGGCTGGGGAGGGAGGGAAGAAAAAGAGAGAGCTGGGGGGGGGGGGGGGGGTTGAGCCTTGTGCATATTTCACAGCTCTTCTGGAGGAATTCAGCACACAAATTTTAAAATTCTGTATCTCCGAGTCATTTTTTTCTGTATCGCACTGAACATTGTCACTCAAAGACAATTATTGTATTGTTATTTTGACAAACAGCATGCGGAATTGTTAAAAGGTTTTCTGCAGAATGTTTAATGTTATTGCACAGAGATCCCCCCGCCCCCCCCCCCCCCAAGATTATAAGTTTAAACACTGAATTTAGTGATTACAATAAATGCAAACTCTGAAGCAAGGTGTTTCTGAAGCAGGAAAAATTAGGGTGAAAATCAGTATAAACTGAATAATGTTTTTGTTTGGGTTTTTTTGCAATAACCAGGGACTTATTTGCTAAAAATCAGTTGAAACTAAAAATGAGGACTCTGTAGATAAAATAGGTCAATCAGACTGGTTTGCACCCCTTGAAGAGCAGACTTGTAAACCCCTGCCCTGGATGAGTATTAGGTTTTCCATGGACAAATACATGGTAATGCACTTGGGGCACAAGGATAGGCAGACGCAGCAGACACATTGAACAGGGGCGTATTTGTTGTCAGAATCCTAGGAAAAAGACCTGAGCATATTAATACCTATAGCACGTGAATGCAATCTGCTGTGAAGCATCTAAAAGGTGGAATATAAATCAAATAAAATTAATTAATTGATTGATAAAGGAGAATGAATGAGTACGTAGGTGCATGTGGATGCGCAGTAAATGAGGAATGGTAGCTAAAGGTAAAAGATGCTACCCGTTCATTAAACATGGCCCTCTTTTGGGAATGGGGCTATTTTTGGGCCACTAAACTTACAAAAGGGACATGGGGGCTCCTGTAGGCTGAAAGACTGTCCAGCGTTGGACTATTTTCCTTTTGAAAAATAAGATTAAGGGGGATTTATTTTACACTATATTAAGAATGGGTAAACTGGTTTTGATTAAATCCAAACTCCACTGGAACCCGGGAAGGTTCAGGTAATGAATCAAATTAGGACAAGTCGCAAACCAGTTCAAATAAATTTTCACCTGACTCACATCATATTAGCTTGGTTTGGATATAGATATTCACAGATCTGTACTTTATACTTACATAATTCTGATTCATATTATTGTTGAATAATTTGAATCTTCAGATATTTGGGCCTTCGGAACTGGTAATTTTTCACTTGTGTTATCTACAAGCAGGGGTGGATTGGCCTATTGGGGGATCGGGCATCCCCCGGTGGGCCGATCGCTCTAGTCACGTGGTCTGCCGTGCGCAGCCGTGACAGAGCCGCGCTCGGCAGACCACGTGATGCGTCTTGGGCCAGCCTGGGCAGCGAATACCCGGGCCGCTCCGACATCATGAATCTGCTGCTGTCTACAAGCATGTGGTTATGTATAGATTAAACAATGCCGTAATGACATATACAGGACACACTTGGTACTGAACATACCTCTCAACCTGCTAAGACGTTAGTGAGTTAGATTCCTATGATTTACAGTTAGATTTTTGTAATTTATCGTTGGAGTATGTTTGATAGTGAAGCAAACAAATCCATTGAAGAATATGGAGGTGAATGACTTGTGTATGAGAGTGACTTCTTTCCCATCAGATGTCACCCTTACCAAGAGGGCAAGTGGAGGGTATAACTTAACCATGATCCAGACTGAAGAGTGAAGGCACCGTTGCTCCTAAATTAAGTTCTGACGTACTGATTGGATTGTTTAAATTTTTAAGATAGGACTGTAGTCTTGGTAGGGAGGATGTGGTCAAAGCTTCCAGCATAGCTGGGTTTAAAATGGGTTTGGACAAGTTCTGGAGTAAAAGTCCATAAACCAGAATTAGCCTGGTAGACTTGGGAAAGCCACTGCTTATCCCTGGGAGTGAGCAACAAGGATTGGATCTATTCTTTGGTATTTGCTGGGTACTTGTGACCCAGATTGGCCACTGGGAGACAGGATGCTGGGTTTAATGGACCTTTGTTTTGACTCAGTGTGGCACCTTTTATGTTCTGATGCTCCTGGTATACTTTTCTTTATTAAGGTAGACTACAAGTACTCCAAAACCCACATCTAACATATTACTGAATTTGACTAGAGATGGGGGGGGGCAGGGGATGTTTACACCATGACATCTCCCTCTCCAATAGCAAAAACACTCCTTGTTTGCCCAACTCCAAATATTCTTGGATTTGTAATACTGAATTTTGGATTCTCTTTCCTTCTTTCCATCTGGTTCTCATGTATGGAGCCAGCGTACATAGCTTCCAGTATTTTTCTCTTTTTAACTTCAATTTCTCCTTTCGCATATTGGTCCAATGCTGAGAAGTCACCTCTGGCTGATTGTGGGGGGGAGGAGGGTCGCTAGATGCTGGCATAAGAGTTACAGACGTGCTTAACTCTGTCCTCCCTTCAGTAGCACTCCTAACCCTCAAGGCACCAAAGCCCGGAGTGGGGAATCCTAGTCAAATCTCCCACTTTGAAATGCAGAATGCTGTGGCCACTGGGCCAGTGTCCCTTAATTATAACTTAATCTTGATAACGAGGTGGCTGGGGGGAAGGGGGACAGTGCTTGTTAGGGATGACACCTGTGAGACTTCGTGCGCACTGGCTGGTTTGAGTTGCTGACTGTGACAGGTCTCCTGGCATCCAAGCATTGCAACAAGATCCCTGCAAAGTTCTCGACTGTCAGACGTCCAGATCTGAGGGGGGGGGGGGTGCAAGGAAGGGCGTAGAGTTGCAACTAGAAATATGTGGATCCCATAGCAACAGGCTTTGTGGCATAATGAAAATCAGGGAGTGGACTGAACACTTTTGGCAGATGGGCATGATGAAAAGCGAGCAGTGACTCTATCCTGCCAGTAGTGAAGAGTGCAAAGAAGTTCAGTTCAGGGAAAGATTTTCATGCCAACAGAGCCCTGTTGCAAAAAAAAAAAAAAGGGGGCAGCTTTTCAAAATGATAAATTAATAGGAACTCAAGAAATACAAATATTTTACGGCAGCTGGGAGCTCGGAACTAAAGTTTGGCTTCTGACACTTCTAAAGTTGCTTTCCCTTGCATGGGAAAAAAAAGGGGGCAGCTTTTCAAAATGATAAATTAATAGGAACTCAAGAAATACAAATCTTTTCAAAATAGGCTTGACGGGAAATCTGTGAATGTCCTGTAAAATACCAACAAGCTGAAAGCGTTCTTTTTTTTTTATTGTTAGCTGTGTAAGTTTGACTGGATGTTGGATTTCCTAGTCAGTTTCAGCAAAGAGGTTCAGATTTTGCGCAGAGTATTTTGAAATTTGCTTTAGAAACTTTGGAAAATCAAGAAGTGAAGCTGCGTTGGATTTTCCTCATATCTGCTGGGAAAATGCCAATGAACTTGAACTAAGCCGAAATGCTCGGAAATAATGGTCAATAAACCAAAAGAATGTATCAGTCGATACCTTTTTATTAGACTAACTTAATACATGCCTTGACTAGCTTTCAGGAGCTGTACTCTATTAGGTTGAGCTGTTGAAGATAGTACAGTTCCCGAAAGCTAGTCAAAAAATGTACTCAGTCCAACTGAAAGGTACCACCTTCTAGATATTTAGTTTATTGACCCTTATTTCTGTGCAGCAGTGTGGACTGACATGGCAGCCATACCACTTTATCCTACCTGGAATGCTAAAATTTAGTTTTTCAGCTCTTTTTTTATTATTATCTAGAATTTTTTAACTCATGAAAATGAGAAACTAATTTTAGAAGCAGAAATGAGAGCAAACCATCAGCCCAGCAAACTTATTTATTTATTTATTTATTTCAAATTTTTTTTTTTTATATACCGGCATTCGAGACAGCAGTCACATCATGCTGGTTCACATAAAACAGGGGTGCATAGTAAACATAACTATAACAAAGGTGCTGAAAAGGCAGTTACATATAACAGGGTGATAAGAACTTGGATGAGAAGGAAGAGAAAGGATAGGTTATTAATTTACATATGTAAAACAATAGAATGGATAACCAAGTTGTAGTTGGAGATTAGTTGACTATGTTGGCGTCCGGGAAGGCTTGTAAGAATATCCAGGTCTTTAGTCTTTTTTTGAAGGTTGAGATGCAAGGTTCTGTTCTGAGATTTGAGGGGATGGAGTTCCATAACGGTGGGATGGCTGTAGAGAAAGCCCGGTCTCTTAGTGTGCAGTGTCTGGTAGATTTGGATGGTGGTACCTGTAGCGATCCCTTGTATGCATCTCTTGTCGGTCTTGACGAATGGCAGTGCACCTCAGTCTCCTGAATTGCTGTACCTCTAATGCTTTTCTAGTACGGAATCTATTTACCGCTCTGGCAGTGCATGTCCCACAACCTTGATCTGCAACAAGTTTGCTATTCCACTACCGGGCCTTCTGATCTAGGTTACTGACACGCCTTCGTAGTGCAGCACGCCTTTGTTCCATGCTGATGAATTTCATATAGCTCTCACAGTGCACCTCTTTATGGACTTACCAAAAATCCCTCCTATGCCAGTCTGAAACCTTCACATAGCCAAACATGCTTCCAAACCAGCCCTCGGGGTAGAAAGCTCCCTTTTTATTGATCAAAACATTTCATTAGTTTTTCAGCCCCTCCATCCTAAAAATCCTTTGACTTCACATTTCCATGGAAAATTGCTGCCATTGCCTTCTTTTGTTCTTTGGATCGCCTTTCAGATGCTGGGATAGATGCAGTGGTTCTCAAGCCAGTCCTTGGGATACACCAAGCCACTCAGGTTTTCAGGATATCTATAATGAATACACATGAGATAGATTTGGGTGCACTGCCTGCGTTGTATGCATATCTATCTCATGCGTATTCATTGTGGATATCCTGAAAACTGTGGCTGGGTATGTCCCAAGGTTTGCGTTCAGAGCCACTTTATTAGTTCACCTTACTGCAGAACAGGAGTAGGCAACCTCCAGTCCCCAGACGCACCAATCTACTTGGGTTTCAGGATATTCCTAATGAAAATGCATGAGATAGATTTGTATACACATTGCTTCAATTGTATACAAATCTATCTCATTGATATTCATTAGGGATATCCTGAAAACATGAGCAGACTGGTGTCCATGAGGCCTTTTCCAGTAGTTGGGCCACTCATAACCTATTAGTGCCTCTAAACTCTGACCTACTATATCACCTACTAGTTACCTGGGCCTACCATGCCAATTGTGTCAGCTTCTGTGATATGGACAGGTATTTGTTAGGGACACTCCAAGAATAATAACATAATAAGGGTCTTTGGGTAATGCACCAAATTGTAAGTCTGCAAGCTCTGCATTTTCAGTGAGGGCTGTAGCTTCTCACTGGAAAGAGCCGGGAAGGGTCCTCTGTACCCCTATCATCCCAGACAACATTTGTCTAACCTGCTCATAACCCCCAGTGATAGGAATTCTTTCCCCCTCTCCCAAAGAGATTTAGTCCAGTGCTTGACCACCCTTACATTTAGAAAGTTCTTCTTGTCTAACCTAACTCTCTGCTAATGTAATTTAATCTCACTACTACTTGTCTATTTCTCAGTGGAGAGAGAGAGAATGCCTGATCATTGCCCTCATTAGTTTCTTTTATATCATGTCTCATGAAGTCAGACTATTCCAATGCTACAGCAGCAATGTCTGAATATATTTATTATTGCTTCTTGCCACATCACAAATTGCATCGGTAACTCCTGCTTCTCTGTGAATCATAGAAATTTGCACTGATTACTTCTGCTTCCTAGTTTATTTATAATGTGGCTTTTTTCAATGGCATACGTGGGAAGATGATTTTTTAACTGCACCAAAAAGCTGGACTTTGCTCATTTTTTTTATGTGGGAAGGAGATGAGATGAATAGTGTTTGAGGAGTAGACATGGGATACTGCTCTTGTGGTCTGGTTCAAAGCCAGGTTTGTATCTTTGAATTTTGCTTCAGTCTAACTTGGGGAATCAGTGATAACAGCCCATTTTGACTTGGTTTGAATCTAACTGATTATTTTCCAAAACCCACAAGGGCTTGGATTGGTCTAATTTGTGACAATATTCACAGGTTCAAAGTAAACAAATCAAGTGCAAATCTTCCAGTATATTAAGAACAAATACAAATATCTGTATACAAACTGGGCCGGTTCTCTGCAACGAAGATGGAAATTCTAGTGTTGCCCCAGATGCTTCAGATTTATCCAAATTAATATGAGGACTGCCCCAGTCTGACCCTTCCCATTGCCCACTCAATCTCATAATAAATTTCATATGTAATCCAAACTGGTTCTATCTCTAGGATCATTGTTTAATCTGTTCAACCTGATTAAGGCTGAATTTAGTTAGGCCTTGCAGATGAGTTACGTAATGATTTCTTTTGCGCAGTTGACACTTTATCTTTGAATTAAGTGATATGTGACTATGAATGGAAAGCAGAGTTACTTAGTTACACTGGGGTCGATATTAAAAGGCATGTACCTGGTTAACTTTACAGTTATTTATTTATTTATCTGGGTAAATACCCACTTTTGAATGTCAGCGTCACCTATCCCGCAGAATTGTAGCTGTTTTAAGTTATCTGTCTAAAATGTAGCCGGATAATCTAGGAATATTTCAACGACGTTCCAGGGCGGAACTGAGGGAGCCAAATAAGTTATTTGGCTATGTCTAGACTTGGGCTCAGGCAGGTTTAAAGTTAGCCGGGAACGTGTTCCCGGCTAACTTTAACTTAATCAGCGATATTCAAAGAATAGCATCGGTGAAGCAATGCGTGCAGTAAATGTTAAAAAAAAAAAAAAGCTTCCTTGCAGGCCTTGTGGCCTGATCCCCCATCTTCCTATGCAAGGGAAAGCAACTTTAGAAGTGTCAGAAGCCAACTCTAGTTCTGAGCTCCCAGTTGCCGTAAGATATTTGGGGGGTGCAGGTGAAGTAGGAGGGTTAGGGTGCGGGCTGTCGTGACAGAGGAGGGTGGCTGTGGGAACCTTCGCGTAATTTATGTTTGGACTTTTTGGGGGGAGGGAGGGAGGCTTTCAGGCCTACAGGTCCTGCAGCATTTTCTACATATTCTGGGTGGAGGAGGGGAGAGGGGGAGAGGGAGATCAGCTGGCAGGGCCAACATTGGTTTTGCTGGGCTGGAGGGGTAGGGAAGCTTGCTTTTTTTTTTTTTTAATTATTTTTACTGCAAATGCTGCTTAACCGGTTAAGTTAACGTTAACCAGGAACACGTTCCCAGATAACTTTGAAACCTAACTGATGATATTCATACATAGCTGGTTACGTTGCAGAGTTATCCAGGTAGATCTAGCCGAATAACTTTATTTGGAGATATTCAGCGGGATGTTTATCCCGCTGAATATCCCTGAAGTGATTATCCCTGAAGTGATTACTTATCCATTTAAGGGGTTTTTATATCTTGACCTCATTAACCTTAAGGAAGCAGTATTATTTGGTGGTAAAGTACATACATATATATCACAACTGGAAAAGTTGCAGCACAAACTGCTAGATGAAAGAAGAAAGGAAAGAAATCTGTAGAATGAAGGTGCATTGCAATCTAAGTCTTGACTTTAAAACTGATAGACTAATCATGTAAAATCACTTATGGATCTTTTCTTTTTCTTTCTCTTTCAGGGTTGCCTGTAAGTAGAAGACGTGCCAGTGACCTTTTTCTAAGAGTGCCTGATGGTAAAAAAGCACTGAGGGTGGGGATGAGCGGAGGTTGGGGAGGGTCCCTAACTTATTTCCTCCTCTTTACTTGATCCCTGAGACCCTCCGAACCTCCACAGCAGGCTGCATTTCTCAAGTATTTTTGGCTATGCTTATTCTGGACCTTACTTTCTGCGTTAATGAAGTTGGAGAGAGAACAGCAAGCTTGCTTAACTGGGCGCACAATTTAAACCGAATGAGCGAAAATTGGCAGTTACTTGCCAACTGAACCAAAAGAAACCCAGGCACAAGGCTTATACTCAGCATCAAAAGCTCCATTTCTATAGAAGATTACGACAACACCTTTCTGAAAGATCTAGTATAGTAAATTCTCACCAATTATTTCCCAGAACTCTCCATCCTGCACCGCACTACAAAATCACACCTCTAGGAGCAATTAGGCCACCACCAGGAAGGGGGAAGGGGGCAATCCCCCTACGACATGGTATTGCTGTCACTGGATGTATTGTCCATCGCAACAGCTTTCCAGTGTTGCCATATGCTTGGTGTATGATTGTAGTGGGGACAGTTCATTGTTTGAAACCCTATCCCAATCAACTCTCTTCTTTAATTAATACCTTTGAAGGTTAATTTCTTTTTCAAAGAGATTTATTTTGCTGAGCAGCATTTCAAAAAAATCAGCTATACAGCATAGCGTTGAAATACATCTGCGAATATGGTACATGGTGTTGATACTCTATGCATTCTTCAAGAGACAAAATTAACTAATAAATAGGCTGATGCAATGTAGTGCGTGGAAAACAGGCGCTCATGATTGAGCGCCCGCTCTCCTAACGCATGCCGATCGACCTCTCCGGGGCGCCCGATGCAAAATGCAAATGGGCTGCCACGGTAAAAAAGGAGGTGCAAGGAAAGATGACTGTCAGCGGGTTAGGAAAATAGGTGCTCAATTTTACGAGCCTCCCTTTTCCTAACCTGATCTCCGGCACCCTTTTTTTTTTTTTTTTTTTTACTTAACTTCTTTTTTCAGTTCCTCCGACTTAATATTGCCATGATATTAAGTCAGAGGAACTACAGAAAAGCATTTTTTTCTGCTTTTTTGTCAACTTTAGGAGCTTCTCAGAACTTAATGCCTGATCCGGAGCAGGCATTAATTTCTGAGTGCAAAAATGTGCATGTCTGGCACACATTTTTTTTTGCTTCGGGAGGTAATAGCTAATAGCCTCATCAACGTGAATTTACATGTGATGAGCACTATTAGCTTCGTGGGGGGGGGGTTGGATGCGCGTTTTGGACGCGCCAATCCCCTTCATCCAAAATGCACGTCCAACCACGGGTTAACCAGTGCGTAGACATTTAAGCTTGGAAATAGCCCTTGTGGTTTTAACAAATGAGGTAAGATATTAAACACTGAGCTTATTCTTGTGTCTATATAAGCCACTACTTATCCCGGCATTTATAAATTAAACCAACCATTATACTTTAAAGTATAATGCTCTTCAGCCCTGCGATCGATCCCGGAGCAAGGTGGTAGCTAGGCCTGCGCGATCGGCGCCTCAAGCCCGTCGGGGTAAGGCCTCTTTAACCTACATCTACCCCACATGGGCTTACCCGCCGACCACGAGGCGGTCCCTCCTTACATGCCGTTTCGCTGAGCCCTGCCTCCGTTCCTTCACGCCGGTCCTGGAAGCAGCCTTGCCGTTGCAGCCAACCAGACTCCAGACGCCGTGGTGACCTCAAGAAGCGACGTCCCCGAAGCATTTAAATCCCCGGCACGATTCCGGCTTCTCTCTCTTCAGCCCTGCGATCGATCCCGGAGCGAGGTGGTAGCTAGGCCTGCACGATCGGCGCTGCAAGCCCGTCGGGTAAGGCCTCTTTAACCTACACCTACCCCACACGGGCTTACCCGCCGACCACGAGGCGGTCCCTCCTTACCTGCCGTTTCGCTGAGCCCTGCCTACGTTCCTTCACGCCGGTCCCGGAAGCAGCCTTGCCATTGCAGCTTCGCTGGGGCTTTAAATTTGCCTCCCCTATCCTGGCGTCGCGCGCACGAAGGAGCGTGACAAAGGGGCCCCTTTGTGCGCCCCTTCATGCGCCTCTTCAAAGCGCACAACCTTTCTCCCTGCACTGTTACCCTATTTCGCTTTTATTTTATCTAGTGATCTCTGCCACCCTCCTCCCCTTGAGAAACCCCCCATATAGCAAATCCTCTACTCTTCCTGATTCCCCCCCTTCTTTCATAGCAACTGAAAAAAAAAAATGCCTCCCTACACATGCCACTGTCCCTTTCCCCCTCAACACAGATACCCCACAAAATTCTCCCCCCTTCAACCCTACCCTACCTTTCCTCTTCAAAGGAGACTGACTCCCATCCTGATATCCCCCCTTACTCAATTCCTTGGCCTATCCCTAATATCTATACTCCTCCTCAATGCCCAATCTCTCCAAAAGAAAACACATCTACTCCACGACCTCCTAACCGACTCCAACCCTGAAATTTGTGCCATAACGGAAACATGGTTTAAGCCCCATGATACCCCCCTCATTAACCAGTTACCCACAGACACTTATGACTTTTTCTCCATTCCCCGTAAACGGAAGAGGGGTGGGGGCCTACTCCTGGCTGCAAAGAAAGAACACAAACTCTCACCTCAAAACTGCAACCTTCCCAGCCAATATGAAGTTGGCCTCTTTAAATCCAAAACCCTCCAAATTTGCCTCATCTACACCCCCCCTGGCCTGTTAGAAAACGATTCCTCCCCACTCATTGAATTCTTTGCCGACTCTCTATCCACAGACCTTCCTACTATCCTCCTTGGTGACTTCAACCTACACGTTGATGCCACTCCACAATCTCCTGCCTGTGAAGCCTTTCTATCCTCCCTCGAGGCCATGGGATTTATACAACTCATACACTCCCCCACTCACAAGGCTGGCCATACTTTAGACCTTATCTTCACCAACTCACCATTCACCATCTTTGATCCCCCCCTTTGCACCCCCATACCATGGTCAGACCACTCAATCATTCAAACTACCCTGACTCTTCAGCAGTCCACCTCCCCTGCCCCCACCCAGTCACAATCCTTTAAATACCGAAAATCATGTACACTTGATACCCTGTCCAATGCATGCTCCGACGTATCCATTCAACTTGACCTTTCTTCAGCTGACAATGCTTTCAACTCATGGCATGACATCACCCTCAACATAGCAAACACACTCTGCCCCATCACTACAAAAAACATTAAACCTGCCTGTTCAAATAAAAAATCATGGTACTCCACTGAGCTCAAGAACCTCAAAATCCTCCTCAGAACCTTGGAAAGACATTGGCGCAAACATCCCTCCCCAGCAAGCAAAACTGCCTACTACCAGCTCATGCACCAATACAGGAATGCCATTAATTCGACCAAGCGAGAATATTACGCCAAAAAAATTCATAACTTCCAATTCAACCCCAAGGCGCTTTTCACAATGGTCTCGAACCTTACCAACTCCACCCCCACACAACCCACTACTCCCACCACAAAAAATCACTGCAACAAACTTGCGCTCTTCTTTCAAAACAAGGTTTCTTCTCTTACAGCACGCTTCTCGTCTAACCCATACACCGTGACCCCTACCTTCCTCAAGCTCTCCGCCACCCTCTCCTCCTTTGACTCATCCTCGTCCCTTGAAATTGAAAACATATTAAAAAAAATGAGACCCTCCTCCCATCCCTACCAAACTCCTCCTAGCTATTCCCAAAACCATTGCCAAACCTCTCTCTACTATCTGCAACTGTTCCTTAGAACAAGGCACAGTCCCCAATTTTCTAAAGCAGGCTGTGGTGAAACCCATCCTTAAAAAATCTAGCCTTGACCCTGCTGTTTTAGCCAATTTCAGACCTATTTCCAACCTCCCATTCCTATCTAAAATCCTGGAAAAGCTAGTCAACTCTCATCTCTCTGATTACCTAGAACAACACAACATTCTTCCCTCCACACAAAAACCTCAGCACTGAAAAATTGCTTCTATCCCTAGCCGACACCATTATCAGAGGATTTGACTCTGGAAATTCATTTCTTCTCGCCATGTTAGACATTTCCGCTGCATTTGATACTGTTAACCATTTCACACTACTCCACATTCTTAGTAACATCGGAATCTCCGGCACTGCCCTCTCCTGGATTAAATCATACTTACAAGACCGTCACTACACAGTTTCCACTGGCATTAATGAATCTGACCCAATAAGCCTTGACCGAGGTGTTCCTCAAGGCTCCTCTCTTTCCTCCACTCTTTTTAACATTTACATGCTCCCCTTGACCACCCTCCTTACCAAGCTTGGCGTAAAACACTTTATCTTTGCAGACGATGTTCAAATTCTGTTCCCCTTCACTGACTCCCTCCAAACCGCTCTTCTTAACTGGGAATCATGCTTGACTGCTATCAACCAGCTTCTCACTGACATGCACCTTGCTCTGAATCCACAAAAAACTGAACTCCTGGTCATCTCCAACAAACATACCCCTCCCGCCATCCCCCTTGGGTTCTCCACCATGTCTTTCCCCTCCCACACCCGTAACCTTGGTATCCATATTGACAACCAGCTCTCTCTCAAACCCTTCATTAAATCTATTCTAAGTGACTGCTACTTCAAACTCCAAACAATCAAGAAACTCAGACCTCTCCTATACTTCTCTGATTTCCGCACAGTACTACAGTCTATTATATTTTCCAAAATAGACTACTGTAACTCACTCCTCCTTGGCCTCCCTGCCACACACACCAGACCACTACAACTCCTGCAGAATGCTGCAGCACGCATCCTTACTAATACCAGAAAACATGACCACATTACCCCGACACTCATCGAACTCCACTGGCTGCCAATACAATCCCGCATCCTTTTCAAAGCCCTTTCCCTTATACATAAAAGCATCAACAATGAGAACACTGACTGGATAAACCCCCCTCTACTTCCTCGTAACTCCACCAGACCAACTCGTCTTGCTCTCCAAGGAACTCTCCGCACCCCCTCTATCAAATCCACCAAACTTATTACCACAATGAATAGAGCGTTCTCACTGGCCGGCCCCACCCTATGGAACTCCATGCCCCCAGATCTACACACAGAGTCTTCCACTCCCAAATTCAAAAAAAAGCTAAAAACCTGGCTGTTCCTACAGGCCTACCCTTCATGCGACCTCCACCAGTCTGACAACCCACAGAGCTGCAGTTAGTACCACTGCTCTGAACTATTGCAGCTAATACCACCGCTCTGAACTTCCTTTTACAACTCCCTACCTCCTCACCTTGTGTCAACAATTATTTAGACTTCTTATGCTGTCCCCCCCTCTCCCCCTGCTATAACTCTCCCTGAAACCCTACCCATTTAAGAGTTTGCTCGACCCCTAACTACCCAATCACACTATGGTTTACTTTCCCTGTAACACCATTATGCCTGTAATACGCTCTTGCCTTCCCTGTTACTCAATCACACTATGGACTATGGACTGTTTCTATGGACTGTTTCTCTAACCAAATTATGGTCTATATACCATCGAATTCTGTAAATAGTTTCTCAGTTACACAGTTTATCTTGTTATTGTAAGTTACTGTACATTTTGTTCCTGTTCTATGTAAGGGCATTCCCAACTAGTTATAAGTTATATGTAAACCGATACGATGTGCAAACGGTTGTCGGTATATAAAATTCTCTAAATAAATAAATAAAGTGAAGTGAGACCATCATAACAGGAAAGCTCGCACATTTGAAGTCTCAAATTTTTCTCACAAATGTGTTTCAGATCCCACTTCTCTTAAAGCATTTGAGCACCCATCCCGACATGGGACAAGTTTCAAAGGAATATCTGCTTTAAGGGAGAACCTCCATCCCAACTTCAATTTCAACATCGGCACCCATTTCATTCTGCCATGAAATCTATAAAGGGAAGGAGAAGGAGGGCCATTCAAGTATCACCAATAATGAAGCGCCACATCACTCATTGCTTAATTAATCAGTCCAGTTCCCCATTCAAACTGGAAGGTTGCACAAATTTCAATTTAAAAATCCACAATAATTCAAGCTGGCAAGTCTGCCACCCCCCCCCCCCCTTCCCCTATTATAAAGGTTTTACATGCTCTAATGCAGTCTAGTGCAATTCCGCAAAAGTTTGTTGATGAAAAACATAATGAGACTCCAATGGGGCTTCAAGCTCGTGAGTTGAGATACAACTCTGGGGTTCTATCAAACATGGCTTGATGGCTTGTTTAGTTCTGCCCGCATATACCAGTTTACAGGGGCAAACGATGATATAAACTGCTCATGCTGACGTGCATGTAGTATAGCTGTTCTGATGGATCACTTCCCCCAAACTCAAGTAACCCTTCAAGAGTTTTATCAGACAGAACAATGGTGACAAGCATAATGTCCAATGTCTAATACTTCTGGAGGACGCTCAATAGATGGTAAATCAAAGTGAACCACTGTATCACAAAGGTTTCTGCCTCTGCCTTATGCAATCCGTGGAGGTTCTGGGAACACCTTGTGTAACAACAGTACATGCCAATCATCATAAATGATTTCAACAATTTTTGCAGACCTATCAGAATGTTGTAGTAAACAAAGTTTCCTCATTGTCTCAATACTGCTGAAATCATAAAAGCTGATGATTAGCATATAAGGCCATTTATAAATGTTCTTATACAGGCTATCAGCTCTCTTGTTATTTCTACTGAATCTCGCAAATGTGTGAGATTCCCTGTGATGATGATCCTTCTTCACTTATTTCAGAGGTTGCCAACTCCAGTCCTTGAAAGACACAAACAAGCCAGGTTTTTAGGATATCCACAGTGCATATGCATGAGGCAGATTTGCATACAATGGAAGCAATGCATGCAAATCTGCCTCATGCATATTCATTGTGGATATCCTGAAAACCAGACTTCTGTGTGGCTCTTGAGGACCGAAGTTGGCCAACTCTGACTTATTTAATGTGATTAAAGTATAATGGTGGATTAATTTATAAATGTCTGGATAAAGCAGTGGTTTACATAATGTATGTTTCTTTTCCTTGATTTTTGGGAGGGTTGTATATGATGCTTGTGTCTATAGACATGAGTTCTGCTTTTGATATTGTGGATCATGATTTACTCTTGTTACATTTGAAAGAATTGGGAATTATCAGGCAGGATTTAAAATAGTTTGTCTTTTTTGGAAGAACATTCTTTTCAAGTGAGATGAGGGAATAACATTTAATCTTCTAGGAATATGTCATATGGTTTTCCACAGGGTTCAGTTCTTTCCCTTTGTTATTTAATTTGCTTTTGACCCCTCTGCCATGTCTAATTCAGTAATTTTTTTACGCTACTATCTTTATGCTGATGATATTCATGTTGGCATCTTTCAATTCTGATTCAATAACAGATTTGACAAGATTTAATTCATGTTTGGCAAAACTTGTGGATTGGGGGTTGGATTATAGACTTAAGGTCAGTCTTGCCAAATCAGAAGCTGTTTGGTTTGGCAGATGTAAATCTGGTGTCAAATTATCTCCTCAAATGAATAATGTTAGTATTTGTTGCGCTGGAGGTGGACCCTTGGCCTGGCGCAAAATTGGTACGGCCCTCTGAGGGATCCCAGAGGGCGCCTGCCACCTGGAGGCGGAGCACACAAGGATACACAGGAACTTCACCAATAACAGTCTGGGGACTCTGCGGGTTGAGCCCTTGGATTCCCAGACCGCCTGGGTTTAGGTGGGCCTCTGGGGGTCTCCCGGAGAGATGACGGAGAGGTGTGCCCACCAAGAGAAGAGGTGTGCGGCTGTCGGCGAACAGGCGAGCTAGACCATAATCGAGAGTACCGGAGACCACGGGAACAAAGCAGGAACTGAAGGTCCTCCGGGTAGAATAGGCAGCACCTAGTGGTCCAGCTCGAAGAGGGCCAAAGGCAGTCTTGAAGCAGGCGGGCCTGGTGGTCACGGGAGTAGCGAAGAGAGTGTCCGAATGGAGCACAAGGGTCAAAGCCAGGGTATCTGTCCGAGGATGGTCAGACAAAGCGAGGGTCAGTTCCAGGTATCAGTCCGAGCGTAGTCAAAGGCAGGCAGTGGTCAGTTCCAGGTATCAATCCGAGCGTAGTCAAAGGCAGGCAGTGGTCAGTTCCAGGTATCAATCCGAGCGTAGTCAAAGGCAGGCAGTGGTCAGTTCCAGGTATCAATCTGAGTGTAGTGAAAGGTAGGCAGAATTCAGTTCCAAGAATCAGTCCAAGCATGGTCAGAGACAGGCCGAGATCAGTACCGGGTATCAGTCCGAGGAGTACAACCTGGGTAGCGAGTCGAGGAACAGGACTCAGTAACAATGGAACTCAGGAACAGACGCTGGAACACTGCAGGACCACGGGAACACAGGAGCAAGGCAGGAACACTGGAACAGGTACAGGAATACTGGAATGCAGGAGCACTGGAACAAGCACGGAGCAAGGAACACTAGAACAAGCACAGGAACAAGGAACACTGGAACAAGCACAGGAACAAACACAGGAACAAGGATGGCAAACTAGCTTCACACTGAGGTGATGACCCGATTGCCAAGGCGAGGGTCTGAGGTGCAGGCCCTCACTTATATACTGAGACTAAGTAACATCATCGGGACGCACCGCAGAGTAGTTACCCGCCCTTGGCCCTTTAAAGGGCCGGGCAATCCGCGTGTGTGTGCCTAGGGGTGGAGTCGAGGCAGAGGAGAATGCCGAGACCCTGCATGGGGCGAGAAGTGAGGCCTGGGATGCCAAAGCGCTGGAGGCAGCCGGGTACACCGCTGCCCTGAGACGGGGGTGCAGACGACTGACTGCGGCAGTGAGAGAGGAAGGCCCTGGACCTATGGAGCTTGGAACAAGGTGAGCAGGCCCGGGCGCAACAGTATTCTTTTGGTTGAAGTAATTAAAATACTTGTAATCAGCTTAGATAGTTGTCTCTCAATGTCTAAAGAAATATCTTTGTTGACAATATCTGTGTTTTTTTGGTCTTCAGTCAATTCGCAGATTGGCACCATTTCTATCAAAAGCTGATTTGACAATGGTTTCTTGTTCATTGGTGTTGTCGACAATTGACTGTTGTAATGCATTGTATACAGGTATCACTGAATCTAAGCTCAGAAGACTTCAATTGCTTCAAAATTCAGCTGCAAGGATTGTTTACGAAGCTTCTAAATTTGACCATGTTTTGCCTTGTATTGGCTTCCAGTTCACTGTAGACTGTTTAAAGTACTGTGTTTGGAAAACTTATTGTTGTCTTACAAACTGATACGATTGTTAAGGTCTTCACAAAAGGAATTGTTAAGGCTGCTATCACCCCTTGAGGCTTCTCTTGAGGGTACGAGGCAAACAACGTTTCAATATCAGACCCCAGTACTTTGGAATACTTTGCTGCAAGACATATGTACCAAGAAGAATTTTTTTTTAAGTTTAGGAAATTTATTAAATCTTAGTTGTTCAGCCAGGTTTTAGATTAATTGCTGGTATAATCTAACTTTTTCTTTTGCTCATTTCCTATGGATAATTTGGTTTTATATGAGTCTTTTGATTTATTATTTAGTATGATTTAATTAATTTTTATTTTATTTGCTTTTCTTGAGTATGATATATTATTTTTATATTTTGATTGTAAACTGGTTTGTTGTTGACATATTGAAAATAGATAAAGTAAAAATAAATTACCATTACCATTTTCCTTTCTGGGGTTACCAGCAGTCAGTAAGAAAAGTGATCAAAAGCCACAACAATGGTTGACTTCACAGGGATCTTACAGCAGAGATAAGCAGCACAGCAAAACAAAATACACTTTACAGTTTGTACCTGGTGTATATCCTAGAACAGTGTTAACCAATCTTTTCAAGCCCAAGACACATTCTGCACTAACTAAGTGGCACATCAGCCTCCATGAAGCAGGCAATACGAAACACATGGTCAAAAGAAGAGCTAGGGAAGCACTGAAAAACATCATCAGTTTCTCTTCCAAATTTTAAAACAAAGATAGATCGGGGCAGAGACACACATGGACCCCTCACAATAAAGCAGCTTTCCAGTGACTTTTGAAATTAATCGATGTGCCTCTGATGTGGCTCTGGTGGCTCCCTCCCACACCACCAGCTTTAAGCAGGTATGGTTATCTATTTAAATGTAATTACAAATCATAACAAAGAAAGGTATGACAGAGATCCTAAGTCACATAGCGATCCAAAAGCAATAGCAAGCTGAAAGATAATAATTTAGGAAACCTAGAGGCGTGTGTAAGACCCACTTAATTTTTGACTTGTTTGTATTGTTCTGGATGCGTTCAGTTGGATGGAACTGTTCATGCTCCGTTTGTAATCTTTGTTATCTTGCATACCTGTTGAGACAATAAAAACAGATTATATACAAAAAAAAATATAATTACAGATATACATAAATATAGAAAGACAGACATGGGTGTGTTTATATACAGTATATATAGTATGCAGATACCTTTTGCTGGTTTTATTCATCAGTTGTTTACTGGGAATTTCTCCCACCATCTCCTTGGCTTTTCTGTTATTGGAGGATGAAGTGAAAGTTGCATTTGTGAGTCATCCACAGTTTCAGCACATCTTTTCAGTAACCCTTCCTTGGGCTTCAGCCACAACCCACATAGGATCATTTCAACATTCCCTACTCTTTGGTCAGCTGTGTTGCTTCTCTGCAGCCAACCTGATAGCCAGTGATATTGGAATAGGTATATTGTGCTATATATGTGTAAGACCTAAAAATGATTTGCAGATTACTTTTACTTCTCAAAATAAGAGCGCCATAATCTCATGGGCACACCTTTCAATTTAGCTGCCACTGTAAAGCTATTGATGCCTTGGGAACAACTTTGCCCAATATCATATTAATACTGACCTCAGCAATTAATACTTCCTCTTGTTTCTCTCTCACTAACAATTGCATATCACTGGGAATAACTGTAACACTGCATATCCCCCCCCCCCCCCCCCACACACACACAATGCATACCCCTGTTTCTAACAACATAATCTGTTGCTGCAGAAAGGATTACAGTCAAGGAATTATTATGGTAACAGGGGCCAATCAACAACAGCATGATTTCAGTTGGAAAGGAGGTAAAATTGTATACTAGTGTTTTCTTAAGCAACTATTGCAAATAAAGGCTCAGACGAAGCTAAGTTCAGAAAATTTAGATAAAATATAGATATATATTAAATTGTGGCCCAAAAATACAATTTTTCATGTAGTCCTGGAAGTGTCAGTAATAGTTTTTAAGTTGCAATAGTTTTGTGACAGCTGCAGCTCACTGGCAGACTTCAGTCCAAAATGTTTGGTGATGCCTTCTTGTAAGCTTAGGAAATAGTCATTTCACAGCCACAGACCAAAAATATGCTTTTCATTTTTTACTGTTTTAATGTTCAGCTGCAAACTGGTGCAGGGTCTGAACTGATCAATATCCGGCATAGGCCTTAAATTAGCTATTTCAGAGCAAGTGATGAGAGCAGAAGGTCAGCCTAACCAGCATTTGTTATACTCTGCATGTACATGAAATGATTGATAGCAGCTTTGTTTTCATCTGTATATATGAGAAGCAGGAAGCTACTTGAAACCACTACTCACTGGTCCATATTTCTGCAGCGGGAGGAGAAGTTTCCTTTGCTTATGTCTAGATTTTGCAGCTGATTATTCTTAAAGCAGCAGTGCCTTTTCTTCACTGCTGAAATGAAATCGTCAACAATTAAGCAGTTGGTGGGAACAGATTTACATAAATGGCTTTAAAGAATAGACACAAAAAATAACCTTAGTGGCAAAGGAAAAGAGAATGGCATAGATCGAGTAACTAACTCACTATTAATCATTTCTTTAGCACTACTAGATATATGCTGCATTGAGCAGATACACAGAAGAGACAGTCCCTGCTCCATGGAGCTTATAACATAGAAACATAGAAATGATGGCAGAAGAAGACCAAACGGCCCATCCAGTCTGCCCAGCAAGTTTCGCACTTTTTTTTTTCTCATACTTATGTTACTCTTGGCTCTTAGTAACCTTTTGGTTCTCTTTCCCTTTCACCCCCACCATTAATTAGAGAGCAGTGTTGGAACTGCAACTAAGTAAAATATCTAGCTTAATTAATCAGGGGTAGTAACCGCCGCAATAAGCAAGCTACACCCATGCCTATTTGTTTACCAAGACTAAACAACTCAGTCCTTGTTGGTTGTTGTCTGCATATAGATCCATCTTTCTTCATTCCCCCTGCCGTTGAAGCAGAGAGTTATGCTGGATATGCATTGAAAGTGAAGTATCAGACTTTCTCCCCTGCAGTTGAAGCAGAGAGCTATGCTGGATATGCGTGAAGTATCAGTCTTTCTCCCCTGCCGTTGAAACAAGGAGCTATGCTGGATATGCATTGAAAGTGAAGTATCAGGCTTATTTGGTTTGGGGTAGTAACCGCCATAACAAGCAAGCTACTCCCCACTTTTTTGTGAATGCAAATCCTTTTTTCCACATTTCCTCTTGCCATTGAAGCTTAGAGCAATGTTGGAGTCGCATTAACCGTGTGTATGTTTATTGAATAAGGGTATTATCTCCAGGTAGTAGCCATCATTCCCGCGAACCACCCACTCTTCATTCACATCCTCTAGACTTTATGGATCCACAGAGTTTATCCCACGCCCCTTTGAAGTCCTTCACAGTTCTGGTCTAAGCTTATAATCTAGTCAAGATACAGAAGAGAGAAATTAGGAGTTAAGGGGTAAACATAAACAGGGCCATGATCAGAGTGACCCAGAACTTGGGTTTAAGATTTAAAAGCAGCCTCAAAAGATATTATTTTTTGGTAGAATGTAATTGAGGAAAGGACCTACTCTGTCTAACTGGGTAGAGCTGCAAGAGATCAACTCAAGACCTGTGATAGCATGGTAGACAGGCACCAATGGGCAGATTGAATGGTTTTTTTCTGCCAATATCATCATTGTTTCTATGAATGCCCAAAGCATAGCTAGAAGTGATTTGAGAACATCAATTTTTATAGTACCTGACTATCTGAGACTCTGTCAGCTAACAGACAACAGTATCTCCTAGAAACTCATACTCCACCTTTAAAAATGTGTCATGGAGAAAGCCAACACTTGAGTGTTTTTGACAGCTTCTGATTGTCCCACCGAGATTCTTCCAAGGGCAACCTACAAGCTTTTCAGATCCAATAAAACTATTTTTGAAAGCTTTCTTTCTTTAGCTCTGTCTGGTTTGTTTGTGTTTCAGAACAGACCTGATAACCCATTTTGTGCTTCCTTCTTAACCTCTGCTTGCAAGCAGAAGGCAATAAGATATATGTTCATGTGCAGCCGTGAGCGATAAGAAAAAAGTGAAGTGTAAGAAAGAAAAACGAGAGGGATTAAAAAATACAATTTTTAAAAAAGTACATTTTGTCTCAATATTGAACTTTTGTTTGTATTTTTTACAGGGCCCAATTGGAAGACCAGGCCTTCCGGTAATTAGCATTTAAACTTTGTAACTTTTCTGTGTTGCTCTGGTGATGCTCTCTGAGAGATTTCTTGTTGTACAAACAGTTGAAACTGTGCATATTCTTTTCTTCAGAGGTGAATGTGTAAAATTCTTACATGAAACTTGTGTCCAGTTATAAGACGTTGCTGGAATATTTGTTCAGTTTTGGGGCTATAAAATGTATCTTGCACAAAATATGTAGTAACAGCGGACATGTCCAAGGAAGGCCCAAGGGCATCAGATGTAGTCAGCCCTGGATTTGTCAATAGACACCCATTAATGCCTATGCCTAGGGTGGAAAATATTTAGAGGCACCAGGCTGGCTAAGATTTGCTGCCTTCCAGCTCTGAGTTGGGAGGATGAAAGCACCAAAAATTCCTAGGGCTGGCAAAACCCTAAATCTGTCCCTGGATGTAGTCAAAAAAGAGGCAGAGGCAGGGTCTGTTGAAGCAGAAAGTGCAAGCATAATGCATGCTGCCGTACAGCATAGGATGAATGACGGCAAATTCCTCTTCACTGTGGGAAGTTTCCTAATGAAAAGCGTACAATAACCTCAGACTTTTCATATGAAAAGACCATTGCTGGAGAACGTGGCACTCTGGGCAAAGGTTTCAGTCAGTGCTCTGCAACACTTACTGCAACAGTTGGTTGAGCAGGCATGCACATCCAGGCATGGCGAGGAGTATACAAAAGAGAGGCAGGTGGTCTGCGGCTCACTCCACGTTCCTCTAACTTTCTGGGCTCCCCCTGGCTTGCTCACCTTGCCCACCCATAGTGATGGCCTTGGCCACAGTGTTCTCTTCAGGAACTTTGAGCATATTGAGACTTTTACATGTTGCTAAGATACTGAGATCATTGAAATCTGTGAGTATACAGAGCTTCTATAACAAGTAGATTAGAAAAATACAGTTGTTATAGGGCAATCTTTGTTAATTACCTTTCAAACTGGTATCAGAATAGTTTCTGTGATGAGTGGGGGAAGGGGTGAGTATACTGCTAAGCCTGACCTCCTTGCCTGGCTTTGGCATACAAAACGTCCTTCACTAGATCTCTGAGCAAAGCATTGATCATCCTAAGGATTATTTGTAAAGTGGGGGGAGGAAAGAAAGACCTAAAGGTCAATATTCAAACCACTGAATATTCGGCAATGTTCAGTCATCACCACTTAGCCAGATAAGTCACTTATCAGGCTAATTACATAGCCAGATAAATCAGGAGCAGGCAATAGGCATAATGGAAGAGAGCTACTTATCGGGTTAACTTATGGGCCGATGCAGTATGGTGCACTCGAACGAGCGCACCGTTAGCCCCCGTTTGGCCGCGCGTTTTCAACACACTATTCTTACCTCTTATACAGTAAGGGGTAATAGCGCGTAGAAAACGTGCGGCCAAGCCCCCCAGAAACTAATAGCGCCCGCAACATGCAAATGCATGTTGATGAGCCTATTAATTAGTCCTGCGCGATCCAGGAAGTAAAATGTGCAGCCAAGCCGCACATTTTACTCTCAGAAATTAACTCCTGCCGGCACCGGGAAAGTGTACAGAAAAGCAGAAAAAAACTGCTTTTCTGTACACCCTCTGACTTAATATCGGAGGCCCCCAAAATAAAAAAAAATAAAAAATCTGCCCGCAGGTTGGAAAATGGACGCTCAATTTTGCCGGCGTCCGTTTTCCGAACCTGTGGCTGTCAGCGGGTTCCACAACCGACACCGGTAAAATTAAGCGTCGGCTGTCAAACCCGCTGACAGCCGCTGCTTCTGTCTATAAGGAGGCGCTAGGGATGTGCTAGTGTCCCTAGTGCCTCCTTATTACTGCAGGCCCTAATTTGCATACCTTTGCTTAGTGAATCGCGCGCCCAGGAGAGTGGCCTGGGCACGCGTCAGGAGAGCGGGCGCTCGTTGGCTCTCCCGCGCGGTTTACTGTATCGGCCCGTTAGTCAGATAAGTGCTGATATTCAGACTTAGCCAGTTAAGATAATAGGATAAGTTGGCCCTGCCATAGAGCAGGTCTAACTTAGCCAGCTATAACTTATCTGGCATAAGTGTGCTGCTGAATATCTGAATGTTGATTCCCTAGTTACTTAGTGAAGGAAATCTTGTTAATACACAGATAATCAGTAATCAAAGTTTTGCTACTAAACAGGTTCAAGAACTAGTTAGAGAAATTATATAAATGAAAGAACTTTCCATGATTTCCCTAGCTCATAATCCTCTTCATTTCTTCCTACATACTCTGCAGAATCAGGTTACCATTCTTGCAGAAGGTGTCTGTTGAATGCCTGTACTGTGCTAAAAATGCTATGAGTAATGGTTGGGAAAGCCAGCACAGATCAGGAAGTGGTGCAGCTAAAATGCACCCCACCCTCCATTTATCCTGGTTTCCATTCAATGGGAACGCACTTTTGTCTTCAAACAGCGAGAAAGCACCAGCAAAACAGTTTCATTTCGTGTCATTTGAAAATGAAATGAAAAGAAGCACTAATGAATTTTGTTTTAAATTGTGTTTCGTTTTCATCGTGTGCTGTTTGCAAATAGTGCACACTAAATCAGAAACAAAACAAAAGAAACTAGGAAAACCACAACATTAAAAAAATGAACACATAACCCATGCAACCCCCCAGAAATGATACGAAACTAAATTTCTTAGGCTGTACACCTTTACCATACTGTGAGTGGAGAGACAGGACTGGGTTCAGGAGGATAACGGTGGCAGGGTGCAAGCATTGAAGGAGAAAAGAAAGAGGCACAGTTCCAATAAAAATACAAAATGTTGGACCAATGGTGCTTGAACACACGGGAAGAGTTGTCGGAGTTGAGTGAGTCACGGGCTTGCCTTGAGCAGGAAGGCAGATATTACAGACATAAACAAATGCAACTGCTGACCCCACTTTAGAACAATTACACCATCTGATTAATTAACTGGGAACTGAGGAAATGGCCTGTATGGGCTCAGTCTCCTCCTAATTCTGGCTTCTTGTCTCACTGAGCTCCCACCCACCAACAAGATGGCCCTCGTAATCCACTTCTGGGGAAAGTTCAGTGTGACTATGCGGTACTGTGGAGTAGATCTTATTCACCGAGAATATTAGACATTAGTGCTTCTAATCAGTGGCATCATTCATTATAGCAAAAGGTGTTTGAATTCTGCTGCTTGCCTACAACTACAGTAAAGTAAATGAAAAAGACCGTAATATCCACAAATCCAAAACAAAGCAATCTAAATGAACAAATCTGGGATGTTCTACTCAGTTATGTGTTAAATAGCTGCACTTCTTATAGAAATGTGTGCAAAGTAATTAATATTGCAAAGTAATTAATATCGTATTACATACTCCCCATCTCTCATACCAGAAAAGGCTAAAATAAGAGGGGAACATTGATCAAGTTCCTTTTATGTGATATCGCAGGAATGTAATAGGAGTCACACCCATGTCTCGAAGGAACAAGGTTTTTCTTCCAGTCTGTATCTATGGGAAAAGTCAGTGATAAAGCAAGCCTTTAATGATATCATACGAACATAAGACATACCATACTGGGTCAGACCAAGGGTCCATCAAGCTCAGCGTCCTGTTTCCAACAGTGGCCAATCCAAGTCACAAATACCTGGCAAGTACCCAAACATTAGATAGATCACAAGCTACTATTGCTTATTAATTATCGTCATAGCAGTTTATGGATTTATCATCTAGGAACTTATCCAAACCTTTTTTAAACCCAGTTACACTAACTGCTATAAGCATATCCTCTGGCAATGAATTCCAGAGCTTAACTATGCACTGACTGAAAAATAATTTTATTCAATTTGTTTCAAATGAGCTACTTGCTAACTTCGTGGAGTGCTCCCTGGTCCTTCTATTATCTGAGAGAGTAAATAACTGATTTACATTTACCTGTTCAAGTCCTTTCATGATTTTGTAGACCTCTATCATATCCCCCTTCAGACGTCTGTTCTCCAAGCTGAACAGCCCTAACCTCTTTAGCCTTTCCTCATAAGGGAGCCGTTCTATGCCCTTTATCATTGTGGTTGGCCTTTTCTGTACTTTCTCCAGTACATCTATATATTTTTTGAGATGCAGCGACCAGAATTGCACACAATATTCAAGGTGCAGTCTCACCATGGAGCAATACAGATGCATTATGACATCCTCCATTTTATTCGCCATTCCTGCCTAATAATTCTTAACATTCTGTTTGCTTTTTTGACTGCCACAGCACACTGAGCCAACAATTTCAACATATTGTACACTGTCACTCCTAGATCTCTTTCCTGGGTGATAAATCCCAAGATAGAATCTAACATTATGTAACTACAACAAGGGTTATTTTTCTCTATATGCATCACTTTGCACTTGTCCACATTAAATTTCTTGCCATTTGGATGCCTAATCTTCCAGCCTCACAAGGTTGTCCTGCAGTTTATCACAATCCACTTGAGATTTAACCACTCTGCATAATTTTGTGTTATCCACAAATTTGATCACTTCACTCATCATACCTCTTTCCAGATCATTTATAAATATATTAAAAAGCATGGTCCAAGTACAGACCCCTGAAGCACTTCACTGTTTACCTTTTTCTACTGTAAAAACAGCCTATATAATCCTATTCTCTGTTTCCTGTCTTTTAACCAGTTTGTAATCCAGAAAAGGACCGCCTCCTCTCCCATGAATTTTTAGTTTTCTTAGAAGCCTCTCCATCACATATCACATCACATCACATCCAGTGGGTCCTGGATGTGATATGAGATGTATATGCACTGGAGTTTCGCAGTATTTCTCGGGACGAATTCATGGGGTCTCCCTGCAACTCCCCGCAGAAGAGGCAGGCAGTGAAGTGTACATTGTCAAGACTTTTCAGTGTGAGGGCTGTGGTCCTAGTGTCCACGTCTCAAGAAAATATAGGCCGATATTCCATTGTGCCCAAGAAAGAGGGCTCTTTTTGCCCCATCCTGGATCTCAAGGAGGTCAAGTGTCATTTACAGGTGACTGTTTCACATGGAAACCTTGCACTCTGTGGTAATAGCAGTGCAGTTGGGGGAGTTTATGTCCTTGGATTTATCCAAGACATACCTGCATATTCCCATCTGGCTAGAGCATCAACAGTTTCTGCGCTTCACGGTTTTGGAGTATCATAAGTTTTGGGCACTATCTTTTGGTTTGGCCACCGCGCCCAAAACTTTTTCCAAGGTTGTGGTGGTGGTGGCAGTAGTCTTGAGAAAGGATGGGATTCTGGTCCACCCATACTTGGCCGACTGGCTGAACTACTCATTTCCCCCGACCACTCAGCCCTAACCCATCCGACATCATCCAACACCCAGAATTGTTCTTGTTTAAGTTATACCCTTTGTTACATGTAAACCGATCTGATATGAAATTTTTTCATGAAGGTCGGTATAGAAAAGTGTTAAATAAATAAATAAATAAATAAATAAATGAGGGACCTTGTCAAACACCTTCTGAAAATCCAAATATGCCACATCTACCAGTTCATCTTTGTCCACATGTTTATTAACCCCTTCAAAAAAAATGTAGGAGATTTGTGACGCAAGACTTCCCTTGGGTAAATCCATGTTGGCTGTGTCCCATCAAACCATGTCTATCTAAATGATTTTATTCTTTATAACAGTTTCCACAATTTTTCCCAGCACTGAAGTCAGGCTCACCGGTCTGTAGTTTCCCATATCACCCCTGGTGCCCTTTTTAAATATTGGGGTTACATTGGCCATCTTCCAATGTTCAGGTACAACGGATGATTTTAATGATAGGTTACAAATTAATTGTAATAGGTCTGAAATCTCATTTTTTAGTTCTTTCATCAATACACTACTGAACGAGGGTTTGCCCTGAGGGCATCCAAATCTGCTGAAGTGGCCGAGAGAAAAAGACTTGGATACACATCTTAAAAAAATCAGTGTAAGGCCTCATTGGGACCTTTACTAAGGGAAAGAGTTCATGTTAAAGTGGACTTGTTGTGGTTGGTGAAAGTAATTGGTGGACGGAAGCATTGCCCCAAGGCACCACCCATGGGGAGTCTCCAAAATGGATCAATCCTGGTTTTAATATAGTGATGATTCCTAGAGGCTGGAAAGAAGTCACTCTTCTCTGCATAGGTCTTTTGCAGGAGGCATCCCTCAGTGGTCCTTGGAAGCGAAAGACTCCTGACCCAAAGGAAAGGGACAGGGAGTTGGTTCCATAACTTTTGGTTTTTTTCCACCACTTTAAGGAGGATGGTCCTATTTCTTTCTACCTCGTGACTGGGAATTAAGGGTTTTGTCTCTGTAATTTTGGTTAAGCTTTTACCCCTTAGGGCTGTTTATCCCTTGCAAGAGAGAGGCACTTTTTTTTTTGCTTTTGAGAAGTTTAGTGCTGCTGGAAGTTTGCCAGCAATTCTGCTGCCACCCAGGCAAAACCTGTGAGGAGAGGAAGAGAGTGCCCATTTGGTACAGCAAGGAGGAAAGAGACTAGTGAGTTATCAGGCATTGGATTTCAGGTACCAGAGGTGTCCCCACCCGGCCATTCACTGGGTGAACCTCGAGAAATGAACACTTTAAGGGACTCCCAGAGATTGTGCAAGTGGGATTCATCGCCATGAAAGTCTGTAATGTGTCAGATTATTGCCTTTGAAGTTACTGATTTTTAAGTAAAGTTTAGGGCCCTATTTGCTAAGCATTTTTCCATAGACACAAAATGGGAGCAAACCTTTAATAAATGACCCCCTTTTGTTGAAATATCACTTCAAGTCTGAGGAGTGAGTTCTTGGAAAGACTGCCAACAACATGCCTAAGGGCCCTGAAACAGACGCTTCCCTCCTGTTTGGAACAAACTCCTGGAATCAGGACTCAGCTGCCCTAGAAGTGGACTCCCCATTGCAAAGGAAGGGGGTGCTACATCAGCATTCAGCAGTATACTGAGGCTACTAAATCTTTTTAGGATACTCAGAACCACAGGTTGTCAACTGCTTTGGTGGCTTTTTTGTCAGCCAGCAGGTGCTGAACTTTATATCTCTTGCAGATATTTGATGAAGGCATTTTAAAGCCAAAACATTAAATAACACACTAAGGGCCAGATTTTAAATCTTACGCGCACGGGGTACATTTGTGCGCCCTACCCGGCGCGCGCATGTTATAAAATCCAGGCTCAGCGCGCGCAAGGGGGTGCACACTTGTGCACCTTGTGCGCTCCAAGCCCAAGGGGAGCCCCGATGGCTATCCCCGTTCCCTCCAAGGCCGCTCCAAAATCGGAGCGGCCTTGGAGGGAAATTTTCTTTTGGTCCCCCCCCACCTTCCCCTCCCTTCCCCTATCTAACCCACCCCCCAGCCCTACCTAAATCCCCCCCATCTTATTTTATATTTTACACCTGCCTCTTGCACGACACTGCCCCCAGATCGGCGCCACGCCCATGACCCCACCCCCGGACTGCCCCTGGACCACCACCCTGGCCCCTTTTTCAAAAGCCCCAGGACATACGCGTGTCCCGGGGCTTGTACGCACCGCCGAGCCTATGAAAAATAGGCTTGGTGCGTGCAGGGGTAGGTTGTCGGGGGTTTTGAAAATCTACCCCTAACGTTTTTAGTGTGTCCATTGAACTTGGCATTAGCGTCCTATTCACTAAGGGGTAGATTTTAAAAACATACGTGCACGTGTCCATGTGCGCGCGCTACCTGGCGTGCACACATGGATGCACGATTTTATAACATGCGTGTGCCAGGGTAGAATTATGCAAGTTTTGCGCGGCAATGGGTTTCCTCCCAGCCTACCCCAATTAAGGAGCAGACTGGAAGGGAACTTCCGTACCACCTACCCTAACCTCCCTTCCCCTTGCCCTCTCCTCCCCACCCCCTAAATGTTATGTATCTTCAGGGGTTTTTTTTGTTTTTTAAGTTGCTGCTCCTCTGGAACAGAAGCAACTTGCGTGCGCTGGCCGACTGCCGGTGCGCGCTTCCTCAGCACAGCAGCAAATGGCCGCTATACCGGCGCCTCCTGCCTCGCCTCTCCCCACCCCCTGGACTGCCCCTTTAACTGGGCCCAGTACTTTGGTGTGTGACGGGGGTTACGTGCGAGGCCGGGCCCCTTTGAAGATGCACGCAGCATGCACAAGGCCCAGCCACACTCGAAACCCCTGTTTTTAACATATGCACCTTTTTTAAAATCGACTCGTAAACTAATGAGATATAGAGTGGGCACATGTTAGAAGGGCTGTGCAAAAGGGAACATGAGCCTTGCAATAAGTGTGTGTTCTGTATCTTTAAATCCCTCTGCTAACCGGCACAAACTGCAAGGCTCAGTTAGTAAGTGGGAGCACCTTCTCATCTCCCAACAGGTGGCCCTTTCAATCCCTCCCATTTCTCACCTCTGGGCCTCCTCACATCTGTCTGGATCTCAAATTTACCTCACCAACAGACTTCTAAGCCTTAGCTACCTTGAGAGACTACAGAGGAGGTGGTGGAGACAAGAACAGTATTTGAATTCAAGAAATCATGGGACAAGATCAGGGTATCTCTGAAGGAGTAGTAGGGATTGTAGAACTGAGCAATTGGTGTAGATAAGCAGACTAGATAGGCCATATGGTCTTTTTCTGCCATCACATTTCTCTGTTTCTATGTTTTATATTCATCTCCTGCCAGCACTGCTGTGGAATTCAAAATTATTCCATCCAGTGCTGCCTCAAGGTACCAACTTGAATTCAGCAGCGGAGGCCCACTTGGATGTTCTGGGGGTTTAGTTAGTTTATTAGCTTATTATACTGCTTCTCTGTAAAAATCAAAGCAATTTATATCAACACAAGTCATATAACACATAATAAATACAACATATACTAATATATCAATTAATGCTATATTAGATACAATTATACAATAAAATAAAACAAAACAAGATTACATAAAATAAGAGTTCAAAACCATTACACCTGAAATTAAAATAAACATAGAACGAGCTCTATCTATTGCTGAATAAAATATCAATTTACATTACAGCACATATAGTTTGGGCTATAGTCAACAATAAAATATTAATTTTAGAAACAGTACTAAGCTCGTGGGAATAATAAAATAAACTGAGATAGAATCACATACTCTCAGTCTATCAAAACATATAAAACTTTAGCCAAACCTCTGATTCCACTTCAACCATAGCAGAGTACCCATCCCTAAATACAGGGCTCAAACGTTTTTAAATAATCAGGTTTTTATTATCTTCCTAAATTTCTGGTAATTGGAATTTTCTGTTCTTCAATTGGAATAGCATTCCTGAGTAAGGCGCCTTGATAGCTAAAAAAAAGAGCAATGTGTGCTTTTAAGCATCATCTGAGCTAGAGTTGGTAAAGTCATCATGTCTTGATTTGAAGATCTTAATGTTCTTCCTGAATTATATGCAATCAGAAGTTTGGATAAATATGAGGACACCAGAGTGTAATATGCCTTAAAGACTAAACATGCAATTTTAAATCTGGTTCTGCAAATGATAGGCAGCCAATGTAATTCAATAAGACAGGGTGTAACATGAGCAAATTTCCTATGTCCTGTAATAAACTTGGCTGCAATATTTTGCACAATTTGCAATCTCTTTAGTAATATCTTAGGGAGACTTAGAAATAAACTATTGAAGTAGTCTAATCTTGTAGAAATCAAGGCATGGACTAATATTAATAATAATTGGTCTAAGATGGCTAATGTATCAAAGATAGAAAATAAAATTCTGAATTACTTTAGACACGTCATAGATAAATCCTTGTCTAAGGTTACCCCTAATACTATCAATTTGTCTTTTAATGGACTCTTCGTTCCAGCCATCTGTGATGAGCCATTTGCGACATCTCCCTTCCTTCTAATCCGAATTGCCTCTGATTTAGCCAGACTTAACTTTTAATCTATATAGTATGTTCATGTAGCCATCGTCCAGGTATTTATTAAATTTCAAAAGTTCATCTGACTGATTGTCATCCAAAAGAAACTATGTATGCAGTATTTCATCAGCATACATATAACATCTATATCTCCATTCTTGAATTAGGTTTGCTGAGGGAGCAATAGAAAGATTGAAACAATTTGTGGCCAGTATAGATTCCTGTGGTACTCTCCAAATTAAAGCAACAGTTTCTGATAGTTCATTTTCCCATTTAACTTGAAAAGTACAATCTTCTAACAATGATATAAACCATGTAAGGTTAGTTCTTACAACACTGAATTCAAAAAGTTGGTGGATCAGAATTTGATGATTTACAATATCAAATGTGGTGCTCATGTCAGTACTCATAGGTAGTCTGTGCAGAGAAGCTTTAGAAAAGTCTATTTTTCTATGAATATTTGAAACTTGGTGCATTTAATGTAGCATTCTTCAAAAACCGAAGTCAAAATCTCCAGACAGAAGTCACATGGGCCGTGTTTCACAGGGAGCTGCATCGAGAAGGACAAGTATGACCAACAAGGTTGTTTCAAGTAATTTCAGATAAATATGGGCATGTTACAATCCATGGAATAACTGATGCTGCTCCCTGCGAAACACAGACCATGTCGCGGGTCTGACTTAAAAGTTCTCTGTGACTTCTGTTTGGAGATTTTGACTTTGGTTTCTGAAGAACTCTACATTAAATGCACTATGTTTCAAATATTCATAGCGCAATAGTCCTCTTTAAATCTTCTGTGCACAAATCCAGAGGTTCTGTGCACCACACTTTCGACCACCTATATTGATTTGCATATGGTTTGGCATTTCTCCACTTTTTTTCTGATACTCACAAGTATTGCATTCTTCCCAACATCCAGCCTATATCTAATTTATTAATTAGGGCCACTAATGAAGTCTCAGTGCTGTGCCCCTGCTTAAAACTGGATTGTTTTGGATGAAATCCATTTGGTGGTTTCAAAAAATTTTCAAAGTTGGTCAACAACAAATTTTTCAATAATATTAGATATAAAGGAAAGATTAGACACTGGGCGATAGTTGTTCATGTCTCAGGGATCCAGAAATTTATGTTTCAATAATGGATGAACATAAGCCATGTTTTAATTCTGGAATTCTTTATCTTTGATTTAAGTGTGTATTGACAATAATCAATAATTCAACAAGCCCAGTTCTGGATTCTTTACCAAGTTAGTTGGAATAGGATCTAACTAAGTGATAGAGGAAAATCATAGATGTAATAAATTTATTAATTTCAACCTGTGTAGTTTTCCTAAATGCACTAAACTTACTTCAGGGGGCTAATTGATGATCAACTTCAGTCTCATGATTCTCCTTCTTAAGTTCTATGTCTTCAAAATATAGCCTAACAAGGCCCAGATCGACCTGACTCTGTTGAATCTTTTTGTCAAAGACCGATGCAATCCATTATATTGTGTCATCTCTTCACTCTTATCTGCAAAATTCTTGATCAAGTGAAACAACTTCCTAGGTTTATTATCAGAGAATGTAGAGAACGTAAGCTGTTTTGCAAGAACTGATCATTTAGTTTATTTCTAACATATAAAATTCCAAACGTCCTCTATTGATCTTTATCTTCACTACTATTAATCTTTCTCTATTTTCTTTCCATGTGCCAGGATTTATCTTTTCAAAAGTCTAAGACCAAAATGATACCACTGCCATCTATTTTCTCTGTTTGTAGCAAGAGGTTAATACAGAACAGAGGATGGAATTCCAGTGAGCTTCCTGAACTGCTAAAGGCAGATCGCAAACCCTACTGGGAAACTGCACAACTTTTCTTGCAATGTACCCAAGTTACCGCCTTTCATATTCCTAAGTTGTTAGCGACGTTGGCCGCAGCAGACCGCGACCGGGACCGGGTGTTTTGGCCGCCGGCCGCGGTCGGCCACGACTGAGGCAAGGCCAACGGCGCAGCTAAACTAACTCACCCGGATCGCCGGGTGTGGTTGAGGGTGCTTGCGGGGCAGGCAGCCCTTCTTCCTTTCCCTCTCCTGACCGCTGCCATCGTCCTGTCGACAGCGTGCTCCGACGATCCGGCTCCTCCTCCTCTGCCCCTTAGGGCCGCGCACATGGCTGAAGAGAATTCTTAAAGGAGCCATGACAGGAAGTGTCATGGCGCCCCCTGAAGCTCCTCCCCCAGTTTCCTGCACTTAAGGCAAGGGCTGAGCATTCAGTCCTTGCCTTGGTATTGAGGTTCCTACCTGAGTGTGTTCCTGGCTCCTGGTTCTTGGTTCTTCGTCCCGCTCTTCTTCCCTGCTCCGTGGATTGATTCTTGGCTGCTGACTTCTGGACTGGTAGACGTGTCTTTTCCTGGCTTGATCCTGGTACGGCTTTGGACCCTTCTCTGGCTTGACTCCGGTACGGTTTCGGACCCTTCTCCTGGCTCGACCCCGGTACGGCTTTGGACCCTTCTCCTGCTTCGACCCTGGACTGGACTCGGACCCCGCTGGTATATTGATTCCCGGACTGGCTTTGGACTCTTCCTCGATTCCATCCTCATACTGTCACGACCTGCTGGAGGCGCCAACCGTCTGGAACCCACGACCTGCAGGAGGCGCCTGCATCCAGACCTCTTACAGTCTTCAGAGGAGTCACCTAAGTCCCAGCGGCCGGACCTCTACGGGTCCTCCTGGGGGGCTCGCGTGCTTCCAGGGTGAAGTCTTCTAGCAAGTCTCTACGGCCCAAGAGGCCTCGCCCTTCGACGGTAGCCAACTACCTCGACACAAGGGTCCACTTTCATAACATAAGTGGCATGACGGAGTTTTCCTAAAAATGCTAGTATCTTGGATATCTAATGCAAAAGTAATTAAAAAGTCATCAGACCAAAGTAGATATTCTATGTTCATAGAATCTTCCTGGATTTTAAGTTTTCCTGAAATAAAAATAAGACCTAAAATGTGGATAGTTTCATGAGTGGGTTTATTAATCCTCTGCTTCAGGCCTAAATCTTGTAAAGCCGATTTTACAGATGGCATCACTTTGTTTGACAGGGTTATCTAAATGAGCATTAAAATCTTCAAGTGTCAATAAATACACTGAGCTTATGGTACAATCACTAATCATGTCCAAAGTTTCAGCCATAATCAATTTGGGTTATAAATTACCAGTATATTTAATCCTTGCTCCATATGTGTCTGTACTAACAGAGCTTCAATGGGCAAGGCAGAGTTTAAATCCAGTTCTTTCACACTAAGCTTAAAACTTCCCCACCTCTCTTTCTTCTTGATCTATTTTTTGAATAAGAAAGTATATCTTGGTGGACAGACTTGGGCTAAACACAGTGTTTCACCATCTCTGAGCTAGGTCTCCATAATTGCAAGGAACTGAAGACTGAGAAACAAAATCCAATCAGGAAAAGCAGACAATAGATAGTAAGGCAGAGAATTATGTAATCTGCCCCTCTCATTTGTCAAAACTGGCTCAGAGTTAATCTTAATGTCTGATTATATAGGGGCTACTTGATTCAGTTTAGGTGGCACAATATGGTCATTCCATCTTCTACCTAGGATTGTGTCAGTCTTGCAATTAGAGTCCATCATCAACCCAAAATTCTACTTCAGAGGATAACAGTTATAAAAGATTGATGTGCTTATGTTCCTGTGGTTAAAAGTGCTGATGTTCCTGTGGTTGCTCCAAGAGATGATCGGGGGGACAAGTCCTTAGGCATGGCCCTTTGACACTGGCCCACTTACAGGCCTGCTCTCGGATGAGGGCTCCATTGGTGTTAAGGTTGATGATGTCATTGTGGCCGGCAGAGCTTACCGGCAGCCTCCATGGGAAAAACAGCAGTAGAGCTTGGAGTCAAAATTCTTAAAAGTGCAGCATGCACTGAGTTGCTGGCAGGGCACAAGATGATGGAGGAGCGGGAATCCAACTTGAATGTTCAATGTGGGGGTTGGGAAGGCCCAGAGGCCCACATTGTTTGGAGTGGGGGGATCCGGTGGATCATTTTTTGAGAAGGATGCCCCAAGAATATGAACAACCCCTGTTGACATGCTAACATGTAGCACCACCTCAGAGCATGTGCTGCATTTTTACCTCTTGGCCTAAGTTAGTTTAGCATTTGTAAAAAGGGTGATAATGGCTAATACATTCATCACCATGTTTTTGCAGGAACATGCATGCCTATTTGTAATGTGCACATGCATGCCAATTTAGTGCAGGTAGCAAATCGGCAACAGGTAGCAAATCGGCAACTATTTAGCTTCACACTAACTGTTAGCAGTCTTTAGAGAATCAGCCCTTATGCGGAGGATGAAGGGAATAGTACAGTGCAATGTCTAAAGTTTTCCTGTCTGTGCTCAGTTGCCAGGCTTACAGAAGAAAATTACTCGAATAAAGTTTGTTAAAAAAAAAAAAAGACTCCAAGGGAGGAATCCTGGGTGATTTACTTATGGAAAGTAAAGCAGGGGAATTTGTTATCTGTCACAGGTAGGGCCACTTCAGGACACAAGGATTGAAGTCTCCATAGAGGAGGAAAGTCCATCTCTCAGCAGACTTTGGGAGAATTTAGACTCAGGGAGGACTGCAGGTCGGCTCAGGGAGTCTGTCATATCCATGTCTATCATATTCATGTCCTTCAAAGAGTAAATCACAAAACTTGTGGTGCAGAAGCAACCTCTAGGGCCAAATGGAGCAGGGATTAAAGCTGATGACAGTGTCCACTGTAGTAAGGACCTTGCAAGAGATGGGAGAGGCACCCTAAGGAAAAACAATCAAATTCTGACAGGGGAGGGAGGAGGCGACTCAGTGAGGGATACAGAATTGGGAAATAACCATGGGGAGAAGCAAGTTATTTGCCTTCATTTGCTTCAGCCTGTAGGAATGGGCAGAAAGTCCAAAAGTTAGCTAGATAAATGCAAAAGGCAGGTGATCTGGACATCTATCCTTTACACTGTTGGTAAACATTCAAAAGCATTTTAAGGAGAGCGATACTGTGTAGGTAACCAAATCTGTGACCTTTTTAGAAGTCCTACCTTCCTAAAACAGGGAAACAGAAGAAATTGTCCTCACAAGAACTTTAATTCATAGCTGAAGACTGGGCACATGGCATTACTTTTTGGGTGCATTCAGGACTGGACCGAGTCAGGAAGGTGCCCCGGACAGGTCAGAGTGGCGCCCCGAGTGATACTGAGTGGGCGTGGGGGTAGGGCTGTGCCTCTTTATTTATTTTGGTGGGTTCACCCTGCGCCCCTCTCTCCTCAGCTCCTTTTTTCCCACTCCCTCGCTTGCTCATGTACTTCTTCCAGTCTGGTTAAAGGCGCAGCCCTCAATCCGGGAGCAGGAGTGTGTCCCAGCTGGGTAGCCGAAGGCACATGGCAGGACCGATTGCTGCAAATTCCCTTTCCTGGGCCGCCTGCAAGAAGGCTCCTGCCTCTTGGGTGAGCCACCCGACCCCAGCAATGTCCTGCTGGAGCTGAGCGGGTCTCCAGTGAGTTGCCAGAAGCCGTAAGACCCCAGTGTCCCCCCCCCCCAAACTCCCAGCCAGCAACCCAGGCAATTGTCCCAGGCCCCATACCGACATCCAGAGAGTCAGCAGAACAGAGCTGATGCGGGGTGGAGCTGTCTACAATTCTCCTGTCACTACTTCCTGGTTCGCTGGCCACCTGTTGCCGCTTTCTCTCTCTTTCTTTCTCTCTTCCCTCCTCTGGTGTTAGCAGCACTCTGAGTCTGAGGAAAGAGGGAGGGGGACAATGACCCGCCTTCTCTCTTCCCCACCCATTCTTCAATCTCCAGGATGGGACCCCACCCATGCTTATTTGCCCTGGGCCCTTCACTCCCCGGCATACAGGGTCTGATTATGGGTAATGGGAAAGGGGTCCAATATCCAGGTTGCCAGCTGTACATGCAGTAGAGTAAGCCGAGACTGGATCTGCTTATCCTGAAAATAACAGAGACAGTCGTTAACTCTATGTTTTCCCGTCGATAGCAGGGCTGAATTAGCCATGCTGTTATGGGATCTGTCAATCAGGCCCGGGAGGCGGAGCTTGTCAAAGCAGAGAACAGAGCTTTGCTCTCTGCGGCTTCGCGTGTGTTCCCGCGCAGGAAAGTAACGGAATCTCCTCAGTCTGTTTTTTCAGCGAGCGGGATCGCACGCGGAGCTGATTTTCTCCTCAGTTTTAAAAACAGAATTAAAATGTCAAAACCGGGGTTCAAACCCTGTCACTGTGGGAAAAGAATGTCGGTCACGGACGGACACGACCGATGTTATCAATGTCTCGGACCACATCACAGTACAGAGAATTGTGAGTTTTGCTCTAAGATGTCACCTAGAGCATTAAAACAAAGGGCCTATAGGCTTCAGGAACTTTTTGCCTCACGAGATCCGTCGGAGGCTCATTCGTCGCCTGGCCTGCTAACTTCATCGGCTCCATCGAAAAAGAAAACTTTGCCATCTAATCCTAAGTCCTCCACTCTAGGAGGTAAGGGAAAAGCAAAAAATCAAAGGCCAGTGGGTTCTCAGAAATCCCCAGTGCCTATAGAGCCGCAACATACCTCATCGGAGGAGGAACCCTTGGCGCCGAAGACTTCTGCGCCTATGGCGCCGTCTGTGCACACTAACATACCGGCGCCGTGAACGGAGTCTGCGCGCAACTTACAGCTTCCGGCGCGCATGGCGCAGAAGAAACCACCGTGCGGAACAGTTACGCGCATTGCGCTGGAGAAACCTGTGCGTATGGCGCCGGAGAAACCAGCGCGTACGGCGCCGACTACTAAGGAACTTATGCGCACGGCGCACAGTCTAATGAAGAACAATCGGCAGAACCGACATCTCCCAGGACGCAGTAAGTAAATTAAAAGACGAAGCTCTAGCAGTGCAATCGCTAACATCAAATCCTATTTACTTGACTACACGTCGTTATGTGGGATCTACTCGTAGGCAACCATATGCCAGAAGACCCTATAGATCTTATCAATCTTTTCGTACGCAGTCATACCCTGCCTACCAGCGTCCTGCTCCACTAAACAATACCTCAAATCAACGAAGAGGTAAACCACGTAACCAGAGGCAGCAGGCACAACAGCCGACTACTGCAGCAAAAGCGACGTCATCTTTTTAGTTACTCAGCCACCACCACAACATCAAGCTCCTCCAGGCAGAATTCGTGCTTGCCTGAAAGCCTGGGAAAGAATTACATCGGATCAATGGGTTCTGGAGATAGTACGTCAAGGCTACCAACTCCAATTTGTAACAAAACCCATATTGCCTCATCTTTCCACACTCAAGATTTACAATTCCCATCCACAACTGGGGGAGGAAATTGCTTTACTTCGCAAACAACAAGCAATTCAACAAATCCACCCACATTACAAATTAGCAGCATTTTATTCCCTGTACTTCCTCATACCCAAGAAATCGGGGGGCCTTCGACCCATACTAGACCTAAGGGAGTTGAACAAATTTCTCACCAAGGAGAAATTCAAAATGGTATCGTTGAAGTCAATTCTTCCACTCATTCAAACCAACGATTGGATGTGCTCCATCGACCTGAAGGATGCTTACACACACATCCCAATCCATCCATCCTCGTGGCGTTACCTGTGCTTTCGCTACAGACATCAACACTACCAGTACAAAGTTCTTCCCTTTGGGCTATCTGCTGCACCCAGGGTATTCACCAAATGCATGATAGTGGTGGTGGCTCATCTCAGGAAACAAGGTATAACCATTTTTCCATATCTGGATGATTGGCTCATAATAGCCTCAACTCCAAACGTCTTACTGGATCACCTCCATCGGGTGATACACTGTTTGCAAGAACTAGGGTTAGTGATCAACTTTCAGAAATCCCACCTACAACCAACTCAACAGTTGCAGTTCATAGGCGCATGCCTGGATACTACGTGCAACAGAGCATACCTTCCAGTCAACAGAATATCACATTTCCGTCAACTTCTACACACCTTGAAACATACTCACAGGCTGTCAGCAAGACAAGTCTTGGTAATTCTGGGCCACATGGCAGCGGCGAACTTCACGGTTCCCAACACCAGGTTACACATGAGATGCCTACAATGGGGTCTAAAACGCCAATGGAAACAGCATTCACAACCATTGACGCAGAGGGTATCGCTGACTGCAGAAATGAAAAAAGATATAGCATGGTGGCTCCTAGATTCCACCCTGTCCAAAGGAGCGTTGTTCAGCCCCCCATCTCACAATGCAGTCCTAACCACAGATGCGTCTCGCAAGGGATGGGGTGCTCACCTTGAGATTTACGAAACCCAAGGGTTATGGAAACCCTCAGAACAGAATCTACAAATAAATCTATTGGAACTCAGAGCGATTCGCAATGCATTGTGAGTCTTCCAAGACCACCTGAAGGGACGCAGGGTCATGATCTACACAGACAACCAAGTAGCGATGTTTTACATCAACAAACAAGGAAGGTCCAGTTCATGGTCCCTCTGCAAGGAGACCCTGACAATCTTCAAACACGCTCACAAGCATTGCATACATCTACAAGCAACTTACCTACCGGGAGTTGCCAACACAAGAGCGGACAGACTAAGCCGCATCTTTCATCCCCACGAATGGACACTCAATACAGAAGTAGTCCAGGACATATTTCTGCAGTGGGGGACACCTTCCATAGATCTCTTTGCAACAGAGATCAATTCTCAAGTTCCCAAATTCTGCTCGATAAGACCAAGCCAATTCAGGATAGCTCAAGATGCCTTCCTCATTCCGTGGATGACAGGCCTTCTGTATGCCTTTCCTCCCATACCTCTCATAACAAGAACAATTCAGAAGTGCATAGTGGACAAGGCTCAGCTGATACTCATAGCCCCGGCATGGCCGAGGCAACCATGGTACAGTTTCCTACTTCGACTGTCCATCAAGGATCCAATTCTATTACCGAATCGTCAAGATCTTCTCAGCCAAGATCAAGGAACACTACTACACCCGCTACATTCATCTCTACACTTGACAGCTTGGAGATTGAAAGGCTCCTTCTGAAGGAACAAGGAGTTTCCACTTCAGCACAATTCATTTTGTTACAATCGAGGAAACTCTCAACCAGGAAAAATTATAGCTATAAATGGAAACGCTACTCTGCCTGGTGCACTTCCAAAGGTGTACCACCATTGGACTGCTCCCCGGAATTGCTCATTGATTATCTTCATACACTATATGTAGCTGGTCTAGCAACATCATCCATCAGAGTTCACCTCAGCGCAATAGGCGCCTATTATAGACCAATCAATGACATTCCTATATCCATTCACCCATTGCTGACTCGTTTCATGAAAGGGTTAACACACATTCGTCCTCCGGTATCCAAACCTCCAGTTCCATGGAACCTCAACATAGTTCTGGAACAGCTCATGCTGTATCCCTTTGAACCCATGGACTCGGCACACATTAAATACCTCACCTGGAAGGTGGTATTCCTGGTTGCAGTAACATCAGCACGAAGAGTTAGTGAGTTACAAGCTTTGGTCCATTATCCTCCATACTTGCAATTTCATCAACAGAAGGTAGTTCTACGGACTCACCCGTCCTTCCTACCCAAAGTAGTTACCCCATGCCATCTCAATCAGACAATGGAATTACCAACTTTTTTCCCTAAACCGCATGCAAACGATACGGAAAAGCTACTGCACACACTGGATTGTAAGAGAGCTTTAACACACTACAAAGAAAGAACGAACTCAGACTCCCGTGTTTCTCAACTCTTTGTCTCCTTCGACCCGAAGGCACCTGGATTACCAGTGGCTAAACGCACCATCTCCAGTTGGATAGCGCAGTGCATAAAATTCTGCTATGACAAACAAAATTTACATTTACAGTCAACTCCTAAAGCTCACCAAGTTAGAGCAGTAGCAACCTCCTTAGCACACTTGAACGAGGTGCAACCCATAGACATTTGCAAGGCAGCTACATGGTCATCACTGCATACCTTCACATCTCATTACTGCGTTGACCAGCAAACAGCCACTGATGCGAAGATAGGGCAAGCAATACTGCAATCTCTATCCTCCAACAAACGGTGACTGCCACAATGTCAAAGATCATGTCCAACACTTATATCACTACTGACGTGATCAACAGCTTGGGACTCCCATAACAGCATGGCTAATTCAGCCCTGCTATCGACGGGAAAAAGCAAGTTTGCTTACCGTAAACGATGTTTCCGTAGATAGCAGGATGAATTAGCCATGCTGACCCACCCTCCTCCCTGGCAGTCACCAAGTCTTCGACTACAATACAGCTTAATCACAGACTGAGGAGATTCCGTTACTTTCCTGCGCGGGAACACACGCGCAGCCGCAGAGAGCAAAGCTCTGTTCTCTGCTTTGACAAGCTCCGCCTCCAGGGCCTGATTGACAGATCCCATAACAACATGGCTAATTCATCCTGCTATCTACGGAAACATCGTTTACGGTAAGCAAACTTGCTTTTATGTTGCTCTAAATGTATTGTTCCAACTGTATACTATTTTTCAATGTCCATCTGGTTTTGCTTTGGTTGTTAGGGAGATAAAGGTGGCCTTGGGATGCCAGGACGGATGGTGAGTCTCAAACGCTTGCATGTCTGTTGAGATGCCTGCTTTCGATGCATATGTCAGCTTGCAGGCTTTGGTTTTCATATTCACAGATGCACTCTCCTTGTTTGCGATTTTCCATGTTTCAAATATCTAGACAAGGATAATGAGGTCTTTAGAACAGAGCAGTGACTTGAGATTGTTCTGAGCCCCCTTGTAGGATCATGATACTGAAAAAGACACTGCTATTAAACTCTTCTCATCAATACAGGGATTATAATTAGAGATGCATTGTACTTTTGCCTCAGTATCTGTGATTTGTTTGGAACTTTGGGCATTCTGGTCTTAGCTGGGACCTCTTGATTTGGTGCCATGTGAAAATGTACACAACAGAATCAATCATGTATATAGCAGACACATGATGGGGTCTTTCATTTATTACAGAAAAAGAGAGTTTGTGTATGGTCTGCCAAAGGACATGAAGATGTAACGAAGGGGACTGAGGCATTCCCATTGCATTGTGAGGCCCTTTTGCCTGGAATACCTTATTAAGAACCTCAGCCTAACCCTACTCAGGATGGCCAGAGAGAACTAGAGGGGAAACTCGTGGCCAATATCACTCTGCCCTGTGCCACAAAATAACAAAGAAAGAACAGGAGACAGGTGCAGTTTATCTTTGCCCCTCAGATCTAGCTTTTATATCCTGTCTTGTTTGCTTATGGCCATAGAGTTCAAAGTAAGTAGTTTGGTGTTACGGTTCTGGCCGCAAGAGCCGCGACCAGACCCTTACCTCCGTGTTTCTGGACATGTTCCCGCTTCTTTTGGCCTAGTTCGTGGCCTGTTCGGCGGCGTTCCCGCGAGGGCTGCACCGCCGTTAAGATTCCCATGGACGCCCTGCCCCTAGGCGCACGCGCGCGCCACTTGGGCACTTTTCTAGGCCGTTTCCCGCCAGTGGTGACTCCGCCCAGTTCTTGACTTCAGACGCCGCGGCCTTGATAAGCCAGCCACGGACACTCAGTCGTCGCCTTGCAACGGGCTTACCTACCGGACCCCTGTTGCTCCGTGCCCCAGAGTGAGCTGCCTTTGGAACTCGCTCCGTTCCTGCTTGCCTGCTACAGTTCCTGCCTGGTTCCAGTACCCGAATCTTGCCACAGTTCCTGCCTGGTTCCAGTACCCGAGTCTTGCTACAGTTCTTGGCTACTGTTCTAGTCTGGTTCCAGTTCTCAATCCTGCTCATCAGCCTGCCCGCTCCAGTCTCAAGATCATCAACTCGCCTAAGTCCCAGCGGCCGGCCTCCTACGGGCTCCTCACGGGGGGGCTTCGGCTTCCAAGGGTGAAGCCTCACCTAAGTCCCAGCGGCTGGGCTCCTACGGGCTCCTCCCGGGGGAGCACCAGCTTCCAGGGTGAAGAGCACCTCTATGTCCTGCCTGAACATCTGCCTCCCGGCCTGTGGTGCACCAGAGACATTGACCACCTTTCCCAGTCTCTTGCAGTTCAGCCCAAGGGTCCACTAATTGAGACTCCATAACAGTTTGGTACCTTTTATTATACAAAGTACCAGCATTCAAGTTTTGTTACGTAAGGTTTTGGTATAAAGGGCCTTTTACTAAATAACTAAATATTCGTTGTTTTCTTTATGTGATATTCCACTGGAAACTAATTCAAATGAAGTTGCTTGGTCCCTCGCTGACGAAGTAGTCTAGTGAAGCTCTGCAACAGATTTCCAAGCTAGAGGGACATTGAGTGCCTCTGTGAATTCATAGTTCGTTGCTCAGTGTGAGAATGGGGAGGGAGGGATTGTAACTTTTGTTGCCTGCTGTGTGGGGAGCGAGAGCTATCATTTGCATTTCCATCCCAGCTTAAGGAGGTATACCTTAATGTTGTGTGAAATATTTCTATGATGGTATAAGAAAGACATCCCACTGCGTCTGGGTGAGAGGACTAGAAAGATCAGTTGAATAACTTTGTACATCAGGAGGTTCATATTCCGTAAGCCCAGGGCTGGTGCAAGGGGATTGGGCGCCCTAGGCACCTTCAGCCTTGTGCCGCCCCCCCCCCCCCCACGTCGTGCTACCCCCAGCCCTGCCCCCGGTCGCAGCCCCGACTCCAGGGGCAGGGACCACATGCCGCCACTCCCCCACCCTCCTAATCTCCCCCTCCATCCCAAAAAAACCCCTCAACAAACACCTGGTCCAGCGGGGCAGGTCGTCGGCTGCCACTAATCAAAATGAGCTGGTGGTCTTCAGCCCCTACCATGTGACAGGGGCTACCGGTGCCATTGGTTGGTCCCTGTCACATGGTAGGGGCTAAAGGCCACCGGCGCCATTTTGGTTAGTGGCAGCTGAGGCCCCAGGAGTGGCAGATTGCTCCCGGGTCCTCTGCTGGACTACCAGGGGGGCGTCGGGAGGGTGGCATGACGGGGGGTGGGGGGGGGGAAGCATGACGAGGGGGGGTGAGGAAAGGGCTGGGCAGAATTTTGAAGGGGCACTTTTTGCCCTTTCAAAATTCTGCTGCCTGAAGTGGCTGCGAGCGGCGGCAGTGCCCCCTATATCTTGGTGCCCTAGGCACAAGCCTAGCTTACCTAGTGGTTCCTCCGTCCCTGCGTAAGCCAGTGAGCAGACAAGTTATCCAACTAAAGTTAACCAGATAACTTGTCTGGATATCTAGCGGAGCACTACCAATTATTGCTCTGCTGAATATACCTGAATAGAGTCCGAATTAAAAAGATAATTTTATTCAGCTAAATATAGGCTTGCTTTCTGGCAGTCCTAAAGATAGCTAGATAAGTTATTTGAATAACTTTGAATTTAGGAGTTAGCAGGATAAGTTAACTCACTCAAATTTAACTCTGCCCCCAGACACATCCATCCAGGTAATCCGATTATGTTTTACCCGGCTAACTTAACTTGGAGATGGTCAGAGCATAGGAATTTTGAAAGCCTGTAATTTGCCAGCTAAGTCCCAAACTTAGCTTGACAAACCCTTTGAATACTGACCCTAATGACTTTCTTATAGTACAGGGGTATGCAAGTCTATTTCTCAGGTGCCACAAACAGGTCACGTTTTCAAGATAGCCACAGTCAATATGCCTGATTGATTTTTTTGATTGGGTGACTAGAGAATTGGATCAAGGAAGAACCCTGGATGTGATTTACTTGGATTTTAGTAAAGCTTTTGACATGGTACCACGTAGGAGACTCATGAACAAAATAAGAAGATTGGGTGGGTGCCAAGGTAGTAGCATGGATTGCAAACAGTTTGACTGACAGAAGACAGCGTGTGATGGTAAATGGAACCTGCTCTGAAGAAAGAACGGTGTTAAGTGGAGTGCCACGGGGATTGGGTTTGGGACCAGTTCTGTTCAGTATCTTTGTGAGCGACATTGTGGAAGAGACAGAAGGTAAAGTTTGTCTATTTGCAGATGATACCAAGATCTGCAACAGAGTGGCCATGCCTGAAGGAGTAGAGAGAATGAAAAGAAAGCTTGAAGAGTGGTTGAAGATTTGGCAGCTGGGATTCAATGCCAAGAAATGCAGAGTCGTGCATCTGGGGTGCAGAAATCCAAATGAGCTGTATGTGATTGAGGGGTTAAAGACTAATGTGCATGGACTGGGAGATGGTCCTTGGTGTGATAGTGTCTGATGATCTGAAGGCCGTGAAACAATGTGACAAGGTGATATCTAAAGTCAGAAGAATACTGAGCTGCATAGAGAGAGGAATAACCAGTAAGAAAAAAGAGGTGATAATGCCCTTGTGCAGGAACTTGGTGAGACCTCACCTGGAGTACTGCATTCAGTACTGGTGTCTGTATCTCAAAAAGGATAAAGACAGGATAGAGGTGGTCCAAAGAAAAGCAACCAGATTGGTGAGTGGTCAGCATTGGAAGAGTTATAAGGAGAAGCTGAAGGATATGAATATGTGTACCCTGGAAGAAGGGAGGTACAGGAGAGATATGATACAGACCTTCAGATACCTGAGATGTTTTAATGATGCACAATCATCAAACCTTTTCCGTTGGAAAGAAATCAATAGAACTAGAGGTCATGAAATGAAACTCCAGGGAGGATGGGTCAGAGCCAATGTCAGGAAATATTTCTTCATGGAGAGGGTGGTGAATGCCTGGAATGCCTTTCCGGAGTAGGTGGTGAAGAAGAAAACAGTGAAGGAATTCAAAGGGGCATGGGATAAACACTATGGATCCCTAAAGGCTAGAGGATGGAATTAAAGAAAAGAATACATGGGGGTAACTTGGTGGTAGGGCAGTTGCTACCATTAACTAATAATAGTATCAAGGCTTAATGCAACTCCATCATTGCTCTCTGCTTCAATGGCAGTGGGTAAAGGGGAATTGGATTCAGACAGCAACCAACAAAGGCCCCGACATTTATAGTTTGGGGAACAAATAAACATGCTTTTACTACCCTTAATCATTAAGCCTGATACTTTTAATATGGCTTCATCATTGCTCTCTGAATGGTGAAAGGGGCTCCTTGCCCTGAAAACCATTCTTGTCCCTTCCCCACCAAGATGAAGATGAGGCTTCCTGTTCTGAGGACTCCACTCCTCCCCCAAGAGGTGAAAGGGGCCTCCCTTCCCTCCTCTCCTCTCCTCCCCACACAAACACACTTTATCCCATCAGATGCAGGAAAGGCTTGTTTGGGGCAGGAAAGATTCGTAATCCCTCCTGCCCCACTAACTCCGCAGATGAAACTGGAACGGGTTTTACCTAATGCCCCAGATATGTTACTCAGAAATGCTTTCAAAACATTAGAGCTGGGTTGAATGTTTTATGCATTTAATGTACTTAGATTCCAGGATTGGCTAGATACCCAAAATGGATATTCATGAGGTTTATTTAAAGGTAGTGCCTTTAGAGACACAGTTTGGTTATTTTGAATCAGACCTCTTTGCTTCATTGTAATACTGAAGTTTGCCATCCCTTAATTCATTGCACCTTGTTCACAGTTTCCTTATCCAACCAAAACTAGGTAGGGATCATCTCCTTGGAAATGCAGGTGGCACGACTGGGGGGAATAAAATGGACAAGTTAGGGAAAACTAAACTGATGTAAAAGCTTGTAGATGTCAGCACAGCCCCTCCATCTTAGACAGTTTTCAAAGTCCACTCACTCTACTTTCTTGAAAAGTAAAATTTTCCTACAGGATTTTTGGACACCAGTTTTCAGCTGTGCTTTGAATCCTGTTGCAGATTTTTGTTACGAGATCCAGTTGAGTTTGAGTCTTTGCAGTAATGATGTGTGGGAGATTAGACTGTCCAATATGCTGATGCCATGTTAGATGACATGCTCCATATCCTATGTCATGTTCTTTCTTTATTGAATTTATAGCCAACTTAATTAATACCACAATACTCTAAGCGTGGTAAAACACAAGGTTATTACATGCTCGGATGGCTGCATGGGGCAATCATAGTTTGATAGAGCCTTTTCTGCATGCTGATACCATATGTGATGGTTCTGAATATGCTGATGCTTTTGGATAATACCATATAGCATATGAAATTACATGCTCAGTTAGTTTCATGGGGCAATGCGACACTGATGTTGGTTATTCTGAATGCTGATTCTGTATGTGGTGGTTTTGAATATGTTGCCAGATGAGATGAGACATGCCATGTTGCTAGTGGCATTATATGCTTGGAAAAACTGCATGGAAAAGTATTGTGTTTATATTACTTATTCCACATGCTGAGACTGCATGCAGTGGTTCTGCATGTGTTGACACCACATGCGGATAGAGAAGCCTGCATGTGATGATACTACATATGCATTATGGCAGGTTTAAGATAAAGGATCACATAAATCTTCCCTTATGTCTGTACTAGGATAATTGGATCCTTATCATGGTTTGTTCATTCTGCATTATTTGTGGCATTCTTATAACCTTATGAGAGTATAAGTTAGGCTTTTGGAGGAAGACAAGAGAGCAGCAATAGATTTTATCACAGTTCTGCTCAGTGCCTTCCATTACAGTTGTTAATTCAATTACTATGTTGTTCGTGCTGCATAAGTCTGGACGAGAGACACAGAAACATAGACATTTTGGTTATTCTCTCCTTCAACACTACTGTTCCATGATGGCATAGTAATTTCAGGCCTGCTGAATTCTGGGATTTGTAGTTTTAATTTTTCCTGTAAGTACAGTAAATCTTGTATGATAGAGTTGTCAGTTGAAAAAGTAGAATTGCCTGTATCTCTGATATAGGGGCTTATGTACTATACTGCATTAACATCAGCCATTAATATGTATAAATGAGGTGTTTAACGCATGTATTAACAGATGATGTTAATGAGATGCAAACAAAGCATGTGATACCGCAGATAGTGAAGTATATGCATGAAAGTACATGCATTAATGTGAACAGTAATACAAAGAATTAACACCACCACCCCTAGGCATAGTGGAGATGTTAATGTGTCTGCAATATATTTTTTGCATTTCATTATTCTATTTTGAAAATGTTTGCATTTCATTATCTCATTATGTTGCAGAGAAGATGAGTTAACCCTAACGCAAACTTCTTTTCATGCATTGGAGATGGTAATTGTGTGTTCTGGATAACACAGGCATTTAACACGTGTTAATGCTTATGTTACTGTTAAGGGACTTTAGTACAAAAGCCTTTTAGAGCCATCTGGAAAATGAAGGCAGAGTATCAAGGAAAGACAATGCATGAAACTCACTTGAGGGAATGAGAAGTGCTGGGCTGAGCCCAGGCTTTTATATCCTGGTTATGTTTGCTAGAAGCTGCTCCTTGAGTTCGTTATTCATTGCCGCTCCCACAATGCATCCTTGAAGCCAGTGCCCACTGATGAAAGTAAACTGAGGCGCAGGCACACAGGATATGACAGCAAATAAGGACTTGTGGGACTCATCGGAGTCTGTCCAAAATACTTCCCATTGAAGCACTTCAGGAATGAGTTTCAGACTCTCTTTCCCAAGCTTATTACAAAATTTCAATTTTATTGATCAAAGATGACATAAAATGGTAAAATAAACATCTTCAGAGCCGTCGGTGCTTCACTCGTAATGCTGCTTGTTAGTGCAGTGCAAGTTGGGTGCCATTTCATTGAGTGGCAAATCAGGGTCCTACTGAACTATCCGAATGCTGACTTCCTCCGTAGTGTATGTTCCGTTTCACTCTGAATGTAGGGTATTTTGCGTGTAACCGAATCCATCTACCTTTTCAAATGGCGTTATCCCCACTGCTGGCAGGAGTGCTGAAGGGTCAATGCGCAGAGCATACCAAAGGTCAGCAAAGGCCTTACCTCCAATAGGACAGAGCGTAAGGTCCAATATCCTCTTCATGTTCATCGAGAAAACGGGGCTGGGGAAGAACAGTGATCAAATCGAGAAGGTTGATTGGGGAATTTATCTCCATCTCCCTAATCTTTTCCTTGAGTCTCCAGTCTGCTTTAATTCAGGCACTGTATATTCTTTTCTCCAAATGCATGTTTCCCTGCTGTACTATCTGCCTTAAATTCTTCACTCATCATCACTGTTTTGGGGGTTGCCTACTGAAAGAAAACCCTTCAATTCTCCTTCCCCTTAGTTTTGTTGACCTCATTCATTATTATGTAGTTCAGCCAAAACTATGAAGAGCAAAGGAGCATCACACACACCTTATATCTTGAGTAAATTTACTTTCCTCAGGAAAAGATTGATTTATCAGTGTAATAGTACCATGTTAGGGAAATTATTGAAATTTCTGCAAAAATGCACAATTCAAAGGTCACTCCCAGGTTCTGTTACCGACTGTAATTCAAACAACGCTGGTCTTCTGAAACCTGTAAGTGAGGTTAGTCTCCTAAGTCAAACTGACTGGCAAATCATTCCAGGCAATCAGACCAGGGAAACTGTGATACATAGGTAAGGGATTCCGTACCTAAAATGTGTTTCATTTATATCAGAGCTGGCGGTGTAACTTACTGTAAGAGCTCAGAGGTGCAGAGCTGTGAACTTGTCCACTGCTCACCGCATGACCTTGATCAAATCACTTAACCTCCTTGTGCTTAAACTCAGGTTTCCAGCCATTTGAGACAGGAAATATAGATCTCTGGATTGTCATCTCCAATACTCCATATACCGACAGCGCTATATAAATAACCAAAGGTTATTTATATAGCGGAAGCAAAATGTGTGATATGACCAAAACCCTTGAAACCTGCCAGACACGTCCTTCTGGCTGGATTCTTACATCAGAGCATCTAGACATATTTCAGGAAGGGGCTATTGGCCTGAGTGCTGTACATTGGCAGACTGTATTGACACTTTTTCTAACATGAAAATGAATCTTGGCTGAACTCGAGAAATGGCTTTGTCCAGTTGGCTGACGGCTAATGACACCCACTTTGGCTTTCTTAGCATTGCTTCTTTCTTAAGGAATTGCAGGAGAAAAGTGGTAAAGATGCAGCAGGGAATTGCCGAGAAATTGAATGCCCTGCGTTTGCATGAATCCAGAGCGCTAATCATCAACATTGCATGTATCAAGCTTAGATCTCTCTCTCTCTCTCTTTGTTTTTTTAGTTTGAGTGTATCATTAATATTGATTCCTGTGTTTGTGTTTCTTTCTTTCGCTCCCTCTCCTCTCATCCCCTTCTTTACATGTGGCTACGGTTGGTGTTACTGACTCAGGGACAAAAGGGGCAGCCTGGTGAGAAGGTGAGTCAGCCCCTTTACAGCTCATCCTTTCTGAGATGCTCCCTTGTGGCCATCTGTTAGGAACTGATATCTGAAACCAGAATAACCTGATTTATTGGGGGGGGGGGGGCAGCAGCAGCAGTTTAGCACCATGAGCTTTTCTTTCACAACTACACAGGGATTTTCCCCTCTTTGTGCATTGCCCCCCAACTCATTCACTCCAGGGCCCTCAGCCGAGTACCATCCCTACAATGACTGGGTTACACATGAGTTGGGAGGGAATATGAAAGAGTTGGGAAGGACTGAGTGCACATGGAACAATGATGGTCATCATCACAGTTTCTCAGTTTGATTCTACACAACTGAAAGTTTCATCAGCTTGGATTGTAAAGTGAATTTCAATGCTCATTTTTACACTGTGTCATTTAACTTCCGTAATAATAGTGATAACATCGTAATAGCTCCAGTTCAACTGGGAGATAAATCTTACCCCCATTCCAGTCAGCTCTTGAGCACTGGGGCATATGGGGATGGCCAGAAACCATGACATCCCAGAGTTCCCACAATGGAGGGGAGGGGGGAGTCCCTCTCCGGGGCTCCAAGCACGCCCAAAAACCACTCTCTACTCCTGATCTGTTGTTCCAAACTTAAGTCTTTACTGAAGAAAACTGGTGACAGGAAAAACAAGTCCAAAATAATGCAACACAAAGTCCCAAAAGGGTCACACAAATTCAAATTCAGTTTCTGTTCCTCACTCCTTCCTACAAATGTAAGCTCTTAGGTATAGGTACTACCTGTCCAACCTGGGCCTCTTAGTACCTTTTAGGTGAATGGATTATTCTTCTCAAGAATTCCTCTTTCTTTCTCCCTCTGGAGTCTCTGGCTGATTTGACTGTGTACTTTGCCAGACAAGGTGCTTCTCCTCTGGTACCTCCCAGTTCACTTGTCTGGTGCTCTGACAGATCCTCCTCTCTCTTGGGTATCCTCAGATGTTGATCTCTTTCAGGAATGCTTCTTCCTTCGTCATTATCTAGACTCCCAGGAACTTCCCCTCCTGTAGTCATTCCTCTCAAATGAGGCCTGGCCAGCCTATCCCTAGGTTTTAGTGACCTTTACTGGACCTTTTCTGTGAAGAGATGGGTCCACTGAGACCACTCTGTGAACCAAAACACACAGCAGACTCCAGATCTTGGAATCTTTCTCCTCCTGACTCCTGCATCACTTGGGTGCAGAGATTTTATATAGTCACAGTACCTCTCCTAATGGGGAGTGATATTCCTCCTTATCACCACTGACACTACACTCACATCACATGAAGTGCAAGATCTAATTGCGATGGAGAATGTGCAGAGAAGGGCGACCAAAATGATAGGGGGAATGGAACAGCACCCCTATGGGGAGGGACTAAAGGGGTTAGGACTTTTCAGCTTGGAGAAGAGATGGCTGAGGGGGGATATGATAGAGGTGTTTAAAATCATGAGAGGTCTAGAACAGGTAGATGTGAATCGGTTATTTACTCTTTCGGATAATAGAAAGACTAGGGGGCACTCCATGAAGTTAGCATGTAGCACATTTAAAACTAATCGGAGAAAGTTCTTCTTCACTCAACGCACAATTAAACTCTGGAATTTGTTGCCAGAGGATGTGGTTAGTGCAGTTAGTATAGCTGTGTTTAAAAAAGGATTGGATAAGTTCTTGGAGGAGAAGTCCATAACCTGCTATTAATTAAGTTGACTTAGAAAATAGCCACTGCTATTACTAGCAACAGTAACATGAAATAGACTTAGTTTTTGGGTACTTGCCGGGTTCTTAGGGCCTGGATTGGCCACTGTTGGAAACAGGATGCTGGGCTTGATGGACCCTTGGTCTGACCCAGTATGGCATGTTCTTATGTTCTTAATGAGACCAATGTCACTTTGAGGGCACTCAGATCAGCTGAAGCCATTGTTGACAGTTTTGTAAAGGGCAGGGCTACTTTTTTAGGGGCAAAATAGACACCAACCTATATCCACATCTTCTGATCCATGAATACAGTCATCTAAAGAGACTGGCTGGCTTCAAATCATAGGCGTAGGTGAGTAAATTTCAGGATTTTTTAGTTTGTTTTCTTTTTTTAATTAAGAAACTCCTGGAATACTTTGAACTGGGAGATGAAAAACTAGGACAGGATACCTTATTCACTGAAATGGCCAATTCTGGTCCTCAAGAGACACAAACAGGTCTGGTTTTCAGGATATCCACAATGAATATGCATGAGAGATGTGTATGTACTACCTCCATTGCATGTATATGTATCTCATGCATATTCATTGTGGATATCCTGAAAACCTGACAGGCCAGGTGTGCGCCAAGGACTGTCTGAGAACCACTGTGTTATAGCATACTTTACCATGACACTCTTGTACTTTGCTATAACACTCTTATTTCTGATCCTTTGAGATCTCAGAAGTTAAGCAGCATTGGGCCTAGTCAGTACTTTGGTGGGAGTCATCAAAGAATACAGAATGCCTCTGGAAGTGGCGTGGGTGATTCAGTGGAGCATCTGGCCTTAATTCCAGCATCCTTTATTATTAGTAGTATAACTGCCAATTCAGGGTGTTTGCTGAACTTTGCTGGGGCCACACTCCATCCTGGGGCCAAGTCCGAATTGTACAGTCACCAGTCCTTTTGCCCCATGGTGTGAATTCTTTTATAATGGGGGAAGGATATCCTTCAAGGCCCAAGGCATGTAGGTGGAATCCCTTACCTGTGTTTTACTAGCAGCTTTTTGGTGTAGATACACTGAACGGAACAGGCTGAGCTCACTAATGGAGTGTTCTCAAATTAAAAGTTTACTTTAATTTGTTCAAAATAATCAATTTGCATCAAACAAAACTGTTTCCAGTTACAGTATTTCTATGTTCAGACTGTTCCTTTGGATCGAATGTTTTTCCTCTCTCTATCTCTGTGTATCTCTGCACTGTGCCCAGAGAGTTGCTTACCTTCCAGTGAGTGGAAAGCTAAGTGTCGCAGGTGGGTAGGGGCTTCCTAAGTGTGGAGGGAGCCTTTCTCCAACAGTACCTGAGGTCCATCGAAAACTCCAAATCTTTCAAAACAGTCTTTTGTCCTGTGTCCCATGGTGACTCCAGTTGGGTGTCGAGATATCTTGCCATTCCTACTCCAGCTCCTCTCCAAAAGTGCTCCATTGGACCTCTCAGGGGGAAATGCCTTTAGGCTGGGAAAAGCAGATTTTCACCTTCCCCAGCCTGTGGGTAAAAAAGTGTGACTCCAAAACTTTCTCCCCACGCAGAAAAAAAATACCGAAAACACAAACTCTTCTTACTCTAAGGGAAACTCTCTCTCTCTCTTGTCACAAGACACCACTGTCCCTCCACAGATGGTGAAAAGATCTCAGTAGGTATTCTCCAGCCTGGCCTCCTGAGGCAGGGCCTGTCCCTCCTCCAGCAAGAATCAGGGATTCACAAAAGAAGAAAACCTCCAAAACTGACTTCACAAAAAACCAGTCCACTGTACTCAAAACCTGAGGCAACCCTTCCAGACAGGGTGTACCCTGGAAAGAGGGAAGACTTCACTGAAAATGGTTAGGCTGAGAGGCCCAAACAAAAAGTAGGAGAAAACAAACAGCTCCTTCCTCCTCAAACTCCAAACCAAAATGCCTCGCTGTACATTCTCTACTCCCCTCTCTTTTGCAACCAGGAGGGTCACCTCAGAAGCGGTGCCGTCCAGAATGGTCCGCTCCTCTCCTGTCTCGAACTGCAGGACCTGGACTAGGGCCATCTAGTGGAGACCTAGAGGGTCTCTACATTACAGTGATATTTATTATGGTGCTTTATATTCAAAGCGCTTTGGAGTATAATCTACGAAGTATCAATAGGCAATTATAGAATAATCATGGTCCAGATGTACTGTGCATTATTTGCAGTGCCACCAAATGGGAAAAACCGTGGCCCAGCATATCAAGGTGAAAGATATTAAAGGAGAACAGATGGAAGAACATAGAAGCCAGTGGTACTGAATGCAGCAGCAAACAGATGTTGCGTTAAGAATGAGAGGAATAGTGTGAAAATGGTAATAACAATTAAATAATCCCTGTAAAAGGAACCTATTGGGCATATTAAATGATAGAAGGTCTGATGCCTGTTTGGAAGCTAAGCACCAGTCTCGCATGGGTTCACAAAAATAAACATGGTCCAAGAGATGGCACAGAGGCAAGGGTTGTATTTTTCAAATTGGATAGAGAAATTAACACCAAAACCCTTCTTTCTCCTCTGTGACCCCCCTCTCATTGCACCCCAGCTTGTTCCGTGGACTGATTGATATCTCTCTCGAAACCACAATTTGGGATTAAGTAGGGTCTCACTCAATGGTATCATCAAACAAAAAAAAATCCTTTTATTTTCCAATCTGGGATTTCCAGCAGTTGGAGATAAAAATTCACTGTTTTTTTCAGGGTTCATAGCGTTGATTTAGCAGCAACATCAACAGAACAAAACAACTCTTCCTCTAAGGATCTCTGTTTTCAAATGACATCACAGTTTCTTCTTTGCTCCTCTCTAGCATCAAAACAGGAGGCTTAGTCTCCCTACTTTATAAAGAGATAGTATTCAGTACTCACACGCCTGATGCATCTTTTTAGTGGGTCAGGGAATGGTTTATCACCACTTGGTAATCTATGATTCCTCCCAGGTGACTCCATGGCACTGCCCAGGAGTCTAGCATGGCATTTTCACAGTGGAAGGAGAGAGAGACTCCTCATACTGGCTTTACATCAGCTTTTAACCCAACTCTCAAAAAGAGGCACATTCCTGCTCGGAGCACCACCTTATATTGACCCCGAGAAACTCACCCTAGTGAATCTCTCTTTAAAAAGTTCCTTAAAGAGATGTACCAAATCCCCTTAACACTTCTGCCATAATGCTCATCACCGTAATCTGAAAAGTAGAGGTTAAGTGGCATACTGTAACATTTGTCCCAAAGTAAATATCTATTGACCAGGATCTGATTTAGGGACCCCATCACACTAATAAAAAAATGGACGCCCCACTTTGTAACCTGTATATTCTACTATACAAGTGATGTCATAGTTGTAACATAAACAAAAATCAGGAAATTCAGAGGTATGGATGTCTTGATACTTATAACTCAAGACCCTTTAGCAAGGTCATTACATCACAAATTATTTTCTATGACATTATCCTTGGATTATGTGATGTTAGGTCAAGGTCTTAGCTTATGTTGCTGCCCAGGCAAGCAGACTTGAAAGTCCTTGGATTGGACTTAGTTCTCCACATAGTTTAACTGGTGTGGCAATAGCAAGCGTGTGCTCTAATTCTCCGTGAATACTGGTGCTCTATGTTCTTTAGGAGGAAGAATCTTCCCTTGTTTGGTCAAAAATAGAATAATTATTTCCTTCTCTCCTTCCTGTAATTTCCATATTTCAATGAGGAGAACTGCTGTTTAATTATTTACGACAGCCTCCTGCTTTTTCTGGGGGCCTTATGGAGGCAATTATGTTATATTATGTTTAAAAGGAGGAAAGACGAAAGATCCGCTCGATTCTAACTCATACAGATCCATTTCGTGGATTACTGTGGATGTCATAATCCTTGTATATGTTCAGCTTTGAATTGAATATATTATCCCAGTTTTGATACATAAAGATCAAACTGGTTTCCTCAAAGGGAGATCTTTTGTGAATAGTACTAGAAGGGTTTTTAATGAGATTTATACAGCAAAGTGGTACGGTATGTATCCCTGGGTCGATTGTCTCACTGGATGCAGACTAACAATATCCTGGAATTTTGGATTTGCAGTTTTGAGGAAATTAGGCTCCCCAGCGAGCTTTACTGCATGGGCTCCCTACGGCTCCCTGCGACTCAAATCTTAGGTAATGGGCTTAGTTTTAAATATTTTGTGGTGTATCAGGCAAAAATGTCTGCTCTCACCCTTATTGTTTAAACTTGCTATAGAACCTTTTTCCTATATGATTCACAATTCATGAGAAATTATTGGGCTTAAAATTCAGGATTCGATCCAGATCTCAATATATGCAGACAACACCCTTTTATATCTGATTGGTATTTCTAGGTCTGCTTCTGCTTTACTGGCTATGCAGGGCATATATATATATATATATATATATATATATATATATATATATAGGTCTAGAAGTCCTAGAAATCTTAAATGAAAGATGAATTGCCTGGATACTGAGGCAAAGATGGTAGGGATATATATATATATATATATATATATATATATATATATATATGCCCTGCACAGCCAGTAAAGCAGAAGCAGACCTAGAAATACCAATCATCATTGAGCAAACGAGCGCTATCTTCAGCAGGCCCACACCAGTGGAACACGCTTCCCCCAGATCTTAGACTAGAACCCAGTTATCAAGAATTCAAAAAAAGACTGAAAACTTTTCTCTTCCAACAAGCTTTCCCAGACGCTTAATCTTACTATGACTGACAGACTTCCATCCCTTAACTATGGACACTGTATAAAGTACTACTTTTAAGAATCTGCAACTGGACAATTATCTTTGAGCACAAAAATTCACTTTATTTCTTATATATATTAGGCATTGCTTATATTTATATTTATTGCTACGTTAAATAGTTAACTTCTTATATAAAATATTATATTTCTTTATTTATTACCAGTTAAAATATTATCACTTTATTTAGCACTATGTTAAATTGTCAACCAGTTATACTGTTCCATATGTTATACGGTTCCATGTAAAGCTCCGCTATCTGTTGAGCAGTTCTTCGTTTTATGTAAACCGGAGTGATTTGTAGTCCCTACTAGAACTTCGATATATAAAAATTAAAAATAAATAAAAAAATAAATATATGGAGATAGTAGGGAGATATATATATATACCTACCATCTCTGCCTCAGTATCCAGGCAATTCATCTTTCATTTAAGATTTCTAGAAGTCCTATTATTTCTCATACTTTAAGGGTGTGATATTCTATTATCAAAATATTGAAGATGGAAGGTGAGTTGTCTCCATTTTATCTTTATTTAATTTCTCAGGTATCTCTTGAAATCTTATCTCAAGATCTCTGGCAAGCAGCAGTGCTTAGTTTTGTGGGGCAAATCTGGGTTGGATCCTTGGTTAAGTCTTTCTCTGATCTGTTGGATAAATATGATATATCTGCATGTACACTTTACTTATATCTTCAGCTAAGAAGAGATGGTCTTAAATTAATTGACAATAGGATGGTGATGAGGAAGCATTCAAGGACTGAAGAAATTATGATACAACCACATCTTTCTTTGACGGCTGTTTCTCAGATTTATTCTTTGTTGAATTTTTTTTTAGAAGTGTTAGAGGATTTTCACTAACAGCAAAATAATTGATCACTGGAACACTGATCTTGGGGTTGCTTTAGATTCAGACAGCTAGCATAGAATATGGAATTCAATCTCTGAGTTGTCCATCCGTGATAAAAACAGAGAGTTGATGAATAAATTGCTCCACAGGGTATAGCGATATCCTTTATATTTTGTGCATTTCATTAACCTTAGTCCTCTGTGTTGGTGTGGTTATCATCAGGCTGGCTCCTACATTCACATGTGGTGGAACAGTTTTGGAACGAGATACAAAGGCTTATTAATATTATTATTGGGGTAATGCTGGATTTTTGCTGGGGGTTATGGGCTACACAATCTATAAATAAGACAATTAATTTATTTGTATCTCATTTACCTAAGGCAGCTTGGTTAACAATTGCTTTTTATTGAAGTATCCACCACAGCTAGAACATTGGCAAGATTCAATTGCAGAGATTGCATCTATCGAGAAAATGACATATGCTTTGCAGGGAGATATCTCTCCATATGATTCTGTTTGGGCAAAGTATTGGGCAATGGGCATGGCATAAAACTGAACTTCAAATGTGAGGGGGGGTTTAGTTTATTTTCTTCTTTGGCATTTCCTGTTCTTTCTTTATTATACCCTTTGTAATTTAATTGTTAATGTGTATCTCATTGAGTTACCGTATCACCATGAACAAAGAATTGTTCATGGTGATACGGTGATCTATAGAAATCAGTACAGATACTGAGAATATTGGCTATCTATACTGATACTATGATGCGGAATTTGATATTAAAGATACTAAAAACTCTCATCCCAAAAAAACGTTGCTTGTTTGAGATCATTGTGAGCCGATTTGGTTTTGCATATGTGCAGAGTATTTAAAGAATACTTTGAATCTGTAATTATTCACATAAATCTAAACCAATCACAGTCAATCAAGTTAAGATCATATTTGGATCTGAACTTGGTTTCAGGTGACTCTGATTTTTAAGCTCTGAAGCAAAGCATAAAGGTCCAAACCTTGATATAGCAAACCCACTAAGGCACCGTCTCACCTAGCTTCCCATAGGACTGTACATCCTGCCCTGGTGTATTATCAAAATTCTACCTTTCTCAAAAGTCTGAATGATCTCTTTAAAGCTATGTTGGCATACTGGTAGATTTCCTTCACATTTGTTTTCCTTTCTTTCTTTCCTTCCTGTTTCTCTTTTCTGTTTTTCTTTTCAGTACCCAATCTCTTTCTTCCTTTCATTGTCTTTTATCCTTTTTTCTTTTTTATTATTTCTTCTTCTATTTTTTTCTCCCTGTCCATCTTCCATTTGGTTTCTTCCTTCCTTCTGCTCTCTTTTTAGCTTTTTCCTTTAAAATATTCTATTTCTCATATGCTCTGTCTTTTTCTTTCTCTCGCTGTCTCTCTGCAGGGAGTCCCAGGAGAACCTGGCATGTCCATCATAGGACCCCGTGGGCCTCCTGTAAGTGCCTCCTCTTTCCTTTTTTTTTTTTTTTTTCATTATTACAGAGTCTTGAGTCTTTCAGGCATCAGTGGATTTTGCAAACAAGGCTTCAGACAGGAGAGAGAGTTTCTGCAGTCACTTCAAAATGCATGTCGTGTGGTTAACAGGTTCATTTAGAATTTGTTTTAATGCTTGCTGTAAGTAGTGAAATGACTGCCTGTTGCTAAGATTAGCATGCACATGGCTTTTAGGGAGAAAGACACACTGGGCTTTTCCAGTGGTTCTTGTGGTAGAGTTTAAAAAAAGAAAATCTATAATTCGCTTGCAAATCTCAGGCTTGGAGAGAAGACACCTAGTGGTTTTGGGCATCCACTTTGCCCTGGGGCTTCTCACACTCGGTCTTCAAGGATAATAATTTGAATTTATATGGTATCTTTAATCTAAACGGGAGCCCTTATAATTTTAGCACTTTGGGAATATGTATATATATATATATATTCACATAAATCTAAACAATCACGGTCAATCAAGTTATTTAGAAAGAAATCATAATTTGATCTGAACTTGGTTTCGGGTGACTCTGATTTTTAAGCTCTGAAGCAAAGCATAAAGGTCCAAACCTTGATATAGCAAACCCGCTAAGGCACTGTCTCACCTAACTTCCCATAGGACTGTACATCTCCTGTACCTGCCCTGGTGTATATATATATATATATATATATTCACACACACATGCGTCCCACTTCTGAGCTCCATCACTCCGAAGCTGTATAGAAGCTGGTATGAAAGAGAAGACCTACTGCTCAAAGTCAATCCATGAAAAGCAATAAATAGTCCTATTACAAGTGAAATTCACAACTTTTCACATTGTGCTAGCCCTGCTTGTTTTTCAAAGAAGATTCTTCTTAGAGTTAAACATAATAGAGACGATCTGACTGAAAAAGTATTTTCCACGTTTCCTAGCATGTCTCAATTATAAAATCTGCACAGTGTTTTGGGTATAATTAAAAATTAGCATTGTAATATTATTAATGATAATGAATTCATGCTCTGAGGCATGATTAATTATGGTATATAATATAAACTAGATAATATTTCATCTTATTGATTATAATTTAATGTCATGTGTTTTATCTATGTAATCTGCTTAGCATGTACTTTCAATATGAGCGGAATATAAACGTTTTTAAATAAATAAATAAAATAATACACAGTATGATCTTCATCGGCTAGATTGACTCTGCAGAAATAGAAATGGGCAAAACTGTACTTTGATTGTTAACCTGCCAGAACAATTTTAATCTACTATCCCTATGCAATCTCTTTATTGCTCATTCCTAGTGCTTTTCTAATCCTACAGGATTTCTGTCAACTTGTGAGCAAATCTGCCGTTTCTGGGGCTAGAACCAGAAAGACCATCTGTTCAAATACATAAGTCACTGAAAAATAAAGGCCTTCCCCAACCCCAACCACCACTCACTGACCAGATAGCAGCAGCAGCACAATTCTCAGAAAGATGTACGCTCACTACATTAAGAGGCCTATGTACCAGCCTGCTTTAGCGCATGTGAAAGGTTACTTCCACATGGTAATATGGTCTTTTGTATCCTATGCTATGCTAATGTTACACAGAGTCACAGCAGCGCTAAAACTGCCACGTGGCAGCTAGGGTGATCATTTCAGCGCTGACACAGTTTTGTAGTGCATTAATGCAGGAGCTCTTCTAGCCCTCCATGATAGCCCCTTCCCTTTCACCACCTTCCAGAAGTTCCCCTTCAGGTATCTCCCGGTTACCCCCATATCCCAGGTCAAATTATGTAGCTATAGAGAGAGCTTCTGAAGCACCAGATGGCTAGCCAGCAGGAAGCAAATATGAGGCAACGGATGTGGAGAGTGCCAGGGGGGGTTTGAGAAGAGATGGGGATGACTGTGGGGAGGGTAAACAACTTATTGTCCCCCTATATACATATTTTCCATACAGTATGCAGCCACAGTATATGTTACCAGAACTGTGTTCGTGCTTAGGGCAATCTGTGCCCTACGTTAGGGATTTAAAATAGAGGGCACTTTTTATTGTATACAGAAAACATGGCAAACTCCAGCTTAGTACATAAGCCCCTAAGTATAGCTGCAGGGTATTGTCTTGTTTTGTGAGAAGGCTGGGTGGAGTCATTTAGACAGTAATATTTGTAGGAGAAATGAATCTTTGATGGACTGCTTTTTAATCTCTTTTAATCTCAGGGCTGCTTTCTTAACTCTTGACTTTTATTTGGTATTCTTTCACAATAACTGATCCTCATATTAATAGCTAGGAGCCAAAGAGAGTCTCTTTATTTAAAATCTGCATCTGTCCTCACATAGATTCATTTGCACCTTGGCTGCTAGCATGCCATATCTTCATCAATTAATATCACATGGCATTTAAAGAACTGAATTAAGTAGCACTGCATCTCTTCTTCCATTTCATAATTGGTACCTGGAGAACTTAATCTGGTTTCTCAAATAATTTATGTTATGGTTGTGGACCCTTGAGCTGGAGCGAGCGGTGATGGCCACCGAGGGACTGCCCCAGTGGAAATCGTCTCCGGGAGGTGGAGGTGGTGAAGAGAATCACTCACATGGAATGGTTTCAAGAGATCAGGCGAGACGGCCCTCCGAGGAGCGGATAGCCTATGAACGCGGGAGAGCCCCCGAGTGGGTACTCAGAGCGTTCACCCAGCGTGACAGGAACCAGGAACTGAAGCTCCATGGAGAAGTGGATGAAGTCCAGGCAGAAGGTCCGGGGCAGGCAGCGAAGAAGCGGAATGGAGTCACAAGCCAAGGGTCAAGACGGACAGCAGACGATCATAGACAAGAAGACAAGCCAAGGTTGAACCAAAGAATCAAGCCGACTGGATACAGGAGCAGGAACTGGGTACGGAACAAGAACTGGATAAGGAGCAGGACAGCAACTAAAGACTCAGCAGAGATGACCCGTTGCAAAGGCAATTCTACCATCCCCACACAACAGACACCTAAACAACCATAATCAAACATATATCTCTCAAAAACCTAACACTTTAATAAGCTAGTATTTCCTTCCTCCAAGATAATACTGCTATCATTCTATTACCCAACTATCAGCTCGATACAGTAAAGTGGGGCCGCGGTTACCCCGCTCCTAACCCGCTTTCTACTCACTTTCCAGCCGCGTTAGCCCTTCCTGCGATACACAATCCCCTTTAACCCATCCTTACCGCCTCTTTAAATCCCCGGGTAACCCCTTCCGCCCACGGCATGTATATCAGATGTAAACGATCGAATTAGCTATTCCCTCCCATACAGTAACGCGCGCCCCGACTATCGCTATTTTACCCTGCCATTTTGCCCCGCGTTTAACCTGCTAACTTACCGCCTACCCTTACCCCTGCGTTAGAGGCAGGGGTAATGGTAGACGGCAAACTTTCCCCCAAAAGGAAACCTCTAAAAACCTAAAATCCCCTCCTCCCCTCCTCCCGAAGCGACTCGACATTACTTTCTGTTGTTTTCTTACCTTTTGTTGCTTTTCAGCCCCTTCCCTTCTCTGCTGCCCTCCGGAGGGGGCAGCCGGCGGCGAAAGCGGCTCGCAGTGGTCCCCCCCGCGCAGGTCCCGGTTCTCCTGGCTCGGCAACAGCAGAACAACAGCTAGGGCTCCATCCAGCTTGCAGCGTTCCTCCCCCCCCCACGCGTCACGCGCGCCCGTCTATGTGCTTTCATTAGCCGGAGCGCCCAAATCGACGGGTGCTCCGGCCAACGAAAGAACGCTTCGCTTCGCTCATGCCAGAGAGGGCACAGAACAGTGGGCTCTCACCTCACGCCGAGCTAGGAGAACCGGGACCTGCGCGGGGGGGGGGGGGGAAGGAACGCTGCAAGCCGCTTCACAATTTGTCCGAGCCAGGAAGGAAGGAAGGAAGGATTGGGGTGGATGGAGCCCTAGCTGTTGTACTGCTGTTGCCGAGCCAGGAGAACCGGGACCTGCGCGGGGGGGACCGCTGCGAGCCGCTTTCGCCGCCGGCTGCCCCCTCCGGAGGGCGGCAGAGAAGGGAAGGGGCTGAAAAGCAACAAAAGGTAAGTTGGCACGTGTCGAGCCGCTTCGGGAGGAGGGGATTTTCGGTTTTTAGGTTTTCCTGGGTTAAAGTTGGGATCCACTTCCTGGTGCCCGTCATTTCAAATGTCATTTGAAATGACGGGCACCAGCACACCCAGAATACTGTATAGGCGCTGTATTAAGCGCCTATACAGTAAAATGGGTTGCGCGGGCCTAACGCTTCACCTAACGCTTTGCATACGCGGCTTGCATTTGCAAGCAATTTAAATAGAGTATCGAGCGGTATGTGATCAGAACAGTGCGTGGGGCAAACGAGGGTGCGCCCGGCACTGCCGCACTCTTTCTAACGTGGCCTTACTGTATCGACCCGTATGTACTTTTACCAGAATGTACCTTTTCATGCTGCCCTGATGCAGATTATGATCTCTGTAATACATATATAATATCTACTGTACCACTCAAATCTTGTAAACCGTTATGATGGCGAAACCAAATGACGGTATATAAAACTCGACAAATAAATAAAATAAATAAATAAATAGCAGCTGTGGGGTTTAAATACCTTGATGACATCATTCTCCGGGGCCGTGCTTGGCTTTCGCGCCACTACCCCTTTAAGGGGCGGAGCTTTCCCGCGTGAGCACCTAGGGGATGCCCCGTTGGGGAGAACAGGATGGCATCGGCGGCCATGCGGCAGGCTGTGGGAGGCCTGACACAGCAAGGAGCGTGCCTTGCCGAGCCACGGCGAAGAGAACCAGCAGAGCCGGTAGGGGGGTCCCTTTGGGAGTTGCTGCGGCTGCAAGCCACAACAATTTACCTCTGTCAAGGCTTTGGCCAACTTCACGAGGACTGAAGAATGTCTTCCCTGGAGCAGCTTTTCCTCATGGGTTCTCTGGCAAGGCAACCTAACAATTCTTCAGTTGCAGGCTTGAATGTGGAGATACACCTCAGAGTCTCCGATCACACTCCTGGGTTTTAGCACAAGTGACAGACATTTCCTGTTACTGTATGAGAGAGGCAGTAAATAGGCTTGGTCTTTTACTGGATTTATTCATTGGTAGACTGGTATGTTAACTGCTTCTCACAGTTACTTCAGTCAGCATATTTAAACTCTGCTTTCTTCAGGACCAATTAAATCATCTATTGAGATCCTCAAGATTTGATCCCAATTTCGCATCACGTATTCCCGATATGTTACTTGATGTTAATCTTTTTTAACGCTAAATTTATTTCAACTTAAGTTATTCTCACTTTCATACTAGCCCTATGTTATTTACATTTCCGATCTGTTCCGAGTTCCTCACCCCTGTTATATGTAACTTTTTGCTCCGCATGTTTAGATGGTTTTTTTCCTTGTTTGATGTAAACCGGTACGATAAGACTTGTCTTGAATATCGGTATAGTAAAAAATTAGTAAATAAATAAATAAAACCAGAAATCATAGACTCATGCTCACAGGCCTGCTTCTCTCACCAACAGCAGCAAAGCTCTCGGCGGCAGATGCAATAAAATGCTCTGGGCCTGCCATACTTTATTACGCCTGTTTTAGCGCATATTTTTTTTTCTCAATTTTATCTTTATTGAGTTTAACAAAAAATAAGGAAAGAACAAATTATGAACAATTACAAAAAAAATACAGATCAATCCACCAAGAAATTTTTACAAATATATAATACATGAACAATAAACTTAGGGCCATCTTACCAAGCCCGCAATAATAGAGAGAGGAAAGAATAGGAAATAAGAAAAAAAGAAGCAATAAGACTTCACAAAAATCATAGCACTCCCTGACCCTCCCGTGAAAAAGATCTTAATCACCCAAACCTACTGAAGCAGGCACAGATGATTCCAATGGAGGTTCCCCTTGCAGAAATAATTTCCATTGATCCCAGTCAACAAAAATATACGTATTACCTGCATACTTGACAATGCACTTAGGGCCTGATTTTCTAAAGCATTTACACTCCTAAAACTGGGCTTTACATGTATAAATGCACTTTAACCATATATGTGGGCTTTTGAAAATTGCTACAATTTATGCCATTGAATTGTCAAATAGTTTTTCCGATGTTAGGTACACTTAACAAGAGTAAATGCCTTTTGAAAATTACTATAATAGTATGCTACATTTATATGCGTAACTTCTTAGAAAATTCACCTGGTAGAAGGAAATGTAATGCATGCTTTTGGTTACTAAAATTACTTTCCATAAGGGAGGGTTTGCATTAAAATGGTAGTAAAATAAGTGAGCTAATTTTCGGGGAGTTTCATCACAACTACTATTGTAGCAATTTTCAGTTATTTGAGTAAAGTGCACTGATGCGAGTAAATCCTATGGATGATTCAATGGCAGATATTGTAGCAATTTTCAAAAGCCCACTTACTCAAGTAAAGTGCATATACATGTGTAAAACCCAGTTTTACTCGAGCAAATGCTTTTTAAAATCAGGCCCTTAGGGGGGCGATATTCAGCCACTGGCCAGCTTGCAAAGTTTGCTGGATAAACTTATCCGGCTAATTTTGGCGAGATATTCAGCAGTGCATCCATGCTATTGAATATAACTGACTACCTTAAAATTAGCCGGATAGGTTTATCCAGCTAACTTTAGGACTGCTCGGTGCCATGACCAGAATTAGCCTGATAAGTTATCCAGCTAAGATAAGTCTGCCTCAGAACGCCCCATGTTATCCAGCTAAATTTTAGCCAGATAATAAATTATTCAGCCAAAACTTACCTGGCTAAGTGGTAGAAATATTCAAAAGTCAGCATTTAGCTGGATAACTCACAAATTATCTGGTGAAATGCCACTGAATATGGCCTCCTCCCCCCCCCCCTTAGCACACAATTTTTAGTGCTGGCTTATTACGTTGACCCCCTCCCACCCCCCCCTTACTGACCAACGCCATCACCTAACACCCGCACTGTAAAAGTCCTGGATCGTATCATCTATGGATTCCACAATAGAAGTAGCCGGGCTAAATTATTCCACATCTGCCAGGGTGCCACATAAGCCTTTTCCATATATCTGTAGCCATAATAATTTATTTCCCACAGTTACAACATAGTGCCCCAAGCAACTAACATCATAATTTTAAAACATCAACATTGTAAAAAGGAAAAAAAAAAAAAGAGCATATCTTCCACTGCCTCCCAACTCTCCCCCCATCTAATCGACATCACTCCCACTCAGCATTTCCTGAGCCTTTCATACTTTGCAAGATACTGTAACATTCCCCAGAGGACCAGAGAGAGCATATGGGAGGGTAGCAAGACAGACACCGGGAAAGGTCATTGGATGCCTGGTGATGAAATGACTCAAAAGCTAGCAATGATACTTTGAAATGGACTCTCTAGGTGACCAGGAACCAGTGTCAGTGTTTCAGAACAGAAGAAATATGGTCGCTCAATTGCACGCCAGCCATTATTTGGGCAACTGCTTTTTGTATTAACTGCAGCCTATTCAGGAGCCTAAAACAAAGACACACACACAAGAAAAAAAAAAATATTACAGTAGTCCAAGCGAGGAATTATTAATGCCTGGACCAGTGCTGATAATACTGATTTCAACAAGTACAGTTTCATCCTTCTAACTGATCACATTTACAAATGTAAACCCTTCAGTGTATTGGTAATATGTTGTTCCATAGAAAGCGTATTATCCAGACTACCTCCTAGGCTAGAGCCTTCTGGTTTCAATGACAGAACAATCCCAACCAGCAAGCACTAGGGAGTACAGTCTGGCAGCATGATGAGGAGAGGTGATCCTCTTACCGGTCTAGAAGTGGAAGTTCAGTTATCTTTAAATGCAGTACTCTCCTTTCCCCATGGAGGAGTCATCGGTGCATTTATACGGGGCAGCATACCTGGGAGGGTGGCGGCAGCAGGAGAGGATGTGGGGCCGCTGGCTGAGCTCAACCCGCCGGCGACCAAGAATGAAAAAGGTCACAGCAGTTTCTGCTTTTAGCTGCATGCGTGCGCACAGCTTTCCAGCTCCCGCCCGTGTCCCGTTTCCCCCCCCCCCCCCTTTGCAGAAAGGCTGGCGGTGGGGCTGAAGAAAGAGTAGCCCACCATGGCCTGAAGGGAGAAGGAGACTGGAGGGGTCGTGATGGAGCTCATCCCACCATTGCCTGGAGAAAGGAAGCCACGCGTATATGTGTGTTTGTGTCTGTGTGTGTGTGTGTGTATGTGTGTGAGAACCTGTATGCATGTGTCTATGTGAGAGCGAGTGTGTGTCTGTGTCAGAGCTTGTGTTCATGGTTATTTGTCTGTGTCGATGTGAGAGCTTTGTGTGTGTCAGAGCTTATGTGTATGTGTCTGTGTCTATGTGAGACTTTGTGTGTGTCAGAGCTTGTGTGCATGTGTATGTGAGAGCTTGAGTGCATATGTATGTATTATGTCTGTATGAGAACTTGAGTATATGTCTGTGTCAGAGCTTGGTTCATGTGTATATGTGTGTGTGACTGTATGAGAACCTGTGTGCTTGTGTGTGTCTGTGTGTGTGTGTGCCTCTGAGAGCCTATGTATCATATATAGGTTCTCACAGGCATGCTCACACACACACACATAATGTGTCTGTGAGGGAAAGAGAGCAAGTGTGTGTGAGAGCTTAGGCATGTATATAAGAGATGGAGTGTGAGAGAAAATGAATGTGTGTGTGTGTGTGTGTGTGTGTGTGTGTGTGAAGATAAAGTTTGGGTGGCCCTACCTCCCCAATTCACAACACTCTCAATGTGACTGGAAATCAAAAGATCTGAGGTATGGAGAGCAGGAGACTTTTTAATCCGTATTAGTTTTAATTATTGGATATAATTTGATGTTTCTACTGTTTTGAAATATTTTGTTTTGGGGAAATATTAGAACATATTTTAATTATTGGATTTTTTTATTCATCAGATGTTTTGAAATATTTTATTGGTTGGGAAATTTTGGATAATCTATTTGTTAACTGGCTTGAAATATTTATTCTTTTGACTGTGATTTTACTATTATGATTGATGATTTCTTGTTTTTATTACTGTTTTATGAAGAATGGTAATGTTTCTGTTTTTCCATTGTTGTTCTGCTTATAGAGGCTGGCTTGTTGTGGGTTCCAGTTCAATTTTTCTTAGCATGTTTCTATTTATACTTTCTGGTCTCTTTATTCTGTATTTGGTCAGGGTCTGTCTGTCTGTGTTCTCCGTGTGTGACAGAGGTGAGGTATTCTGCTACCATATAATTTATCTATAGTGATCTATAGCAGCCTGATTTGTTGATTTCCTAATAGGAAGTGAAATGGTGTTCTAGGGCCTGGTATAATTTGTGCAGTGTTACCGTTTCATAGATAAGATTGTTACTGTTTGATAGCTGGCAGTTAGTGCTGTTTTGGTATGGGAGGTTTACTATATTGTAATGGTAATTCCGTTTATTCATGGCTTTCTGAGGGCCAAGTCCACACCCAGCACACATTACAAAAAATGTAATTCCATAGGAGTTCCAAGTGTCTTTTTTTTTTTTGCAGGAGTTTCTGGTTGGCACCACAGCAGTGCATGTAAATATGATATGCATGTTGCAAGTGATATTTTGCCTCAGAAGACTGTACTTTTGAATGTTCTTTTTTCATATAAAATCTGTTATAAATGCATAATTGAAGTGTGTGTGTGTGTGTGTGCGCACAAAGCTGTAAGGTTTGCTTAGGATACCTAATTCCCTTCCCTTGGCCATGGGTTCTGTTTGGGGGGGGGGGGTGTCAGTTTAAAAAAAATATAGATTGCTGGAGGGAGCTGGGCTTTTTTTGATGGGCGTGGGACAGAGACTGAATGATGTGGGCGCGAGGTGGGGGGGAGCAGCACAGTAATTGTTTGCACAGGGCAGCAAAAAATGCTAGCACTGGGTCCTGACCCGATCATGTCTCAAACGACCTGAAGACTTTCACGGAGATCGCCGTAATGTGAAGACGTCTGACATAAAATATCACCACACTTCATTGGCATGCTCATGTTCATTATCTCCTAAAATCCACATTATCTTATTGAACCTGGAGGAGAAAAATATGACCGTTTGTTCTGGCTGTATTTATTTTTGAATCTGCAAGGCAATTCGACAGTCTTCTGTGTGAATTTTCAGTGCTGTTATTGCCATTGTAGGTTCTTTTTTTTTTTTGCTTGTCAGAAAATGTGGCATTAATCTTTATAGATAGGCTACGTTATATAGGTTTTGTATTTCCCTGCAATGAACTTCACTGTCTATTAGTACTGTGGAGCTAGTAAATATTTCAGCAGGTTGTCGGGCTGATGTAAAAATTAGATGTAGCGTGAAGCATTATCAGGCCAGTTCTATTAAGAAATATGAATTCCCATCTTTCATGGCTATACAAAGCCCTTCACGTATTACAGCTGCTCCGTCTAGGGCCAGTTTTTTGCACGGTGAGAGCCAATGATTTGTGCTTCCCATAAAACAGCTCAGAGGAGTTTGGAGATTAAAGGGCTAGTTTCACTTCTTTCAGGCCCCTTTCCTTTGTGAATAATTGAGTTCTCCTCTTGCCTGTGGATGAGATAAAATTGCATAGTTTGCTCTTTTTTCTGCCTGGGGCAATAGAGCCCCCCCTGACAGAAGGTCATGTATAATAGAACCCTTACCCCCACCTTCACCCCAAAGTTTTCAATCCCCAGAGGTTCTCAATGGAGACGTTAATCCTGATTGTGGGTTGTTTGTTTTTTTTTTCAAATAATTAGTTAATTGGCATGTTGTGTGAGAGATCCAAATCTTGCCCATCTCCTAAGATTACTTCTTTTTCAGATTATCTGATGAAGGCAGTTGGTTTTGATGAAGATACTGACCTTACATTTCACACCTTGCAGGCTGAGGAGGTCAAAAAAGACTCCGGCAGCTGGATGGAGCAAAACATCTGATTTTCCACTTAGCTGTCATAAGTCCTGGAAGAAGCTTTGCTTATGAGAAGCAGCTTAACCTCTTCCTGGAGCCACCTGCCCTTCTACTTAAGAGTTCAATGAATGGTGAAAACATTAACATGTAAAATACAAAAAGATTTCTTTTTACAAAGGAGAAAAATGGTGCTTTTTTTTTAATCGGATTTTTAAGTATTGCACTTTTTCAAGGATGCCTTTTATGGCTTCACAAATCTAGTTCTGGTAGCAAAGATAAAGCTTAGAGCTTAAGTTACCTATAGTGATTGCAGGCACTGCTTGGGATTGCTTTCTGCTAACTAAAGTATCTCTGGTAGAAGAAACTTGGTCTCTTTATCAAATCCCACCAGAACTGTCCTCTGGCAATGCTGTGAACATAGTGCTTTCGAGGGTCTCCCTCAATGCAACAGTAAGGACCACTGCATACGTCTATTTAATGCCTGCACTAACTTTCTCAAGATGAGCTTTTCCACTTCTCCAATGTCCATGCACTATGATGAAAGAGTTCCCTATTATTATTATTATTATTATTATTATTTATTGCAGTAGTGCTAAGGGATTATGATCCATTTTGGGGGAGGAATGCCAAATCTGGCTCTGATTTTGACCCCCCTTGTCTGCCCTCCCTGCTCTTCTCTCCCCCTACCCCTGCCTGCATGAATATATAACCCTGCTTTAATAAGGGAAATCAGATCTATTTTAGACCATTAACAACTGATTCTCCCTTTGGTGGCATCAGTCATGGTTCCCCCTTTAAAAGTGAAGAGCTGAAAAATATAGCAGTCTAAAGTAAACTTCAGACAAAAACAGTATACAGTGACTGTAAATAAAAAAAATGAAAGACATTGCACAGGGAATATTTAAATATTGAAATATAAAAGATAATTTGGAAAGGTTCTTTGATGCTAGTAACTTTAACCAGATACTTGCCAGATCACGTGAAAACAACCTGACCAAACACTCAAAGCCAAAAGTGTCTTTATTTTCCCCCAGCATTTCTTCCTTTACATTCAACAACATGTATGTTATATTTATATGCACTGCTGTGGTGCCAATAAAAAAAAACTGCAAAAAAGTAAAAAAAAGACACTCGGAACCCATATGGTATTAGGCTGATCGTAAAGCATCTTCGGTGTTGGCTTGGTGCTCAGAAAGCCGTGAGTAAACCGAATTACAATTACAATTTAGTAAATTTCCCATAATAGCACTAACTGCCAGCACTCAAACGGTAACAACCCTACCTAAGAAAAGGCAATATTGCAAATATTACATCATGCCATAAAAGACCAATATTCCTCTTATTAGGGAAACAAAACAAGCTAGGTTGCTATAGATTCCTACACAGAAATTATATACTAGGGAATACCTCACCTGGATCACACATGTAGAACAAAGTCAGATCCTCACCAAATACAGAATAAAGAGACCATAAAGTATAAATAGAAAAATGTGCACCAAAACTAAACTGGAAACTGCAACAAGCCAGATCTTGTATGTAGTGTAATAATGGAAAAACAGAAACATTACCATTCCTCATAAAACATCAAAATCAAGAAATATAAAACATATTCATTTTAGTAAAACCATTCTGATAAAAAAGAATAAATATTTCAAAACAGATGACAAGTAGAACATCCAATTATTTCCATTCACTCTATGATTGTCACGGAGAAGTGTATGATGTGCAGGGGGATGGGGGATGGGAAGTACACAATCTTTCTCCTTTCTCTCTCATATACACACTCACTCACACACTCTTTCTCTCTTTCCCCTACACAAACTCCTTTTTTCATACATGCATGTTCACACATATTCTCTCTCACACACACACACACTTCTCTATCTCATTCACACATGCTTTTTCTCACTCATACACATACTCTCACTCACACATGTTCCTTCTCTCACACACACACTTTCCCATTCATATACATGCTGACTTTCTCTCTCTCTCTCACATCAACACTCACACACATGCTGCCTTCCTCACTCACAGACGCTGATCTCTCATAAAAACACACATGTGCTCCCTCTCTCACTCACATATGCTCTCTCTGACACACATGCTCCCTCTCTCACTCAGACATACTGACTCACTCACACACACACACACTTTCGCACTCACACCTGACCTTGCTCTCTTTTCTTTGGCCACCAGTGGGTTGGGCTCCACCAGTGGGCCTGCCAGGACCTTGATCTCACCTTCCTTTCTTCGCCCATTGGTGGTATGGGCTCTGTCAGTGACCCCAGCAACACCTTGCTCTTATCTTCCTTTCTTTGGCAACCTGCAGATGATCTCTGTCAGCATGTCCACGAGGGGCCTTACTCTCACCTTCCTTTATTTGTCTGCCAGAAGGATGAGCTCTACTGGTTATCCGTGCTGGGCCTTTTCCTATCTTCCACTACCACCACCTCCCCCAGGGTGTGTCCATACCATGCTATTGCACAATTTGCACACCCGCTAGTACTGGACCTGGCTTCTGTATCTAAAGAAGGAAGATTCTTTCTGAAGAGATCACACTTTTGTTACTGTTAAATGGAGAAATCTCCACCAAAGTTTTGTTTTCAGTGAGGTGGAGTTTCATATGAATATCTTGCACCTCTGGTGCCAGTGCTGTAAGTGGATGCATCACATGAAGATGTATCTGTCCTTGTATTCTGATCCCAATGCAAAGTGGAGGCTTCTCATTAGGATTATACCTCTCTGTTTATACTCTTTGGAAAATTAGTAGGTTTCCCCAAAAGACTTTGCATCCTTGTACCTGAAAAATGAAGGGTATACTGTAAGATTCCATACCACTGCTAAAAATGAATATTTGCAGTCTAGGGCTCAGCACACTTGTTCTTTTAAAGTAACATCCCAATTTTTGTTACATTTTCCAAAATTAGGTTTTATTGTGCTGCGCCGAGCCTATGCAAAATAGGCTCGGCGTGCGCAGGGGGGGTTTGGGGTAGGTTTTCGGGGGAGTACGCGCGTATCTTACGCGTGTACCCCTTTGAAAATCTACCCCTAAGCTTCTCTCCCATACAGATAATATTGGGGGGGGGGGGTGTCCCTTACTAAATCAGATTCATAGAATGCTAAAAATAACTTCAGGCATTATGGATCTCTGTAACATCCCACTTCTGCCTCCCCTCCTCCAGGGCAGTGTTTCTCAAAACTTGGGTCCCTGTTTTCCTTTCCTGACATCCCTCATTTTTCCACACAATTTCCTGCAAAAAAAATGCTAAAATTAACTTCCGTTTTTATTAAATGAAACAAAACAAAATAAAAACTGCAGGTCAAAGTATTGCAAGTTATGTCAAAGCAAACAATTTGTGCTACTCCAAGATTAATCCCTCACTCCCCCCACCCACCACCACCAGTTTGAGAAGGACTGCTCTAGGACTGATTTTACTGCAGGAGCATAATAAGAACATGGCTGTGACCTGCTTAACGTGAAGCCAGCATTATATGATGGAAGTGTTTGGAAAGACCACCTTCATTATTTATCTTTTTACATGGACCAAAAAAAATTGGAAAAAGAACATGTAAACTTATGAAATCATTTCAAACTATTCCTTTATTCAAAGCTGCAATTTTGTGTCATATCTCTCCCTCCCTGTGTGCTGTTTCTAGACAGTTTGACAATGCTGATGATGGAATCCCCTTTGATATGGTAACCATTCCAGTTTCATACTAATGTATAAAGAAGGACCACAAGAGAAATCATTTTTAATAGGGAATATTTTCAACTGGTCTGATGATTCAGTGGGGGATCTGAACACGGCCTGCGGGAGATCTGGTTTCAATCCCAGTCCTGATTTTTTTTGTGTGGCATCAACCAGGGATGGATTGGAGATGCTGCAGAGGTGGTGAAGGTGCAGCTTCCAGGTGAAGAGAGTTCCAGCTGTCACACTGGCCAGATTCAGGATGCAGACCTACCAGGCTCCAGAGGGAACAGGGCCCTGAGGCCCTTGGCTGAGAAAGGTTGCTGCAGTGGCTAAGCTATCTGGGAAGGGGGTGGAGGAAGCATCCTAGCTTCTGCTGCTGTGGCGTAGCCAGAACCGAATATTTGGGGCGGCCCAACGTTAACATGGGTAGGCAATAGGCATATAGGTTTGAGCCCTACTAGTTGTACTCTTATCAATAAATAATACCTTAGAATGCACCTGACAATGGATTTTTTTGTAGTCTGCAACAGCCATCATGCATCATGAGTGATGCTTTAAAATATTTTCTTTCAAGCATTTACCAACATTAAAAATAGCTTACTGATCTGTATTAATTTATTTTATATGTATTGCAGTTTATAAATACACAACAATATCATATAACAAGTAAACAAAGAACACTTCACAGAAACATCAGATCCAATCACGTAATAAAACAAATATCATTGTATTCTTTTATGAATCCTCTTTCCAAAAATGCAGAATATATCATAACTACAATAAAACAGTAAGAATCATAAGAATGTAAGATTTGCAATGGGTGCAGAGCAGAACTGGGATTGTTCATACTATAACCCAACATGCAAAACAAATATATATTCAGATTCTGGTGTCACCTCAGTAACAGCAAAACAAGCTCCCTCCACTGCCAAGCACTATGTGAAGTAATACAAACCCCTACAAAAATATAATAGAAAATTATTTAGAACCTTGTCATACCATAACAGCAGTAACTCTCAATACTCAAACAACAGCAACCTTATCTATGAAAAGGCAGCAAAGGCAAGCATTACACCAGGCCCTAGAACACTAATACACGACCTGGTGGGCAAACAAGCTGGACTGCTACAGATCCCTACAAACTTCACGCTAGCCGAAATACTGCACCTCTGTCACACATGCGCAACACAGACAGAATAAGAAACTATAAATTAGAAACAGAAGCACGCAGACAAGACAAGAAACCAGACTCTGTGAACAGTGAAATACTGAAGAAAAAATAACATACAAATATATAAGAAATGCACATTCCCAAAGAATAGCATATGTCAATTGCTGAAAGTCAAAATAATTTTTTTTACCTTTGTCATCTGATCTTATTTTTCTAATCAGCTAGTCAAGTTTCTTTTTCCCCTTGTCTTTTTTCCTAATTCTTTTTTTTAAGATCTTTTTTATTTTTCTGTTTCTTCCCTCTTCTCCTGTTTTCTTTCCTTTCTCCTTGATACAGGCTCCCATTCCCACACAGTCTCTTATCCAGGCTTCCACTCTCATATGCAGGATCTCACTCTCATATACTCTCTCTCAAATGTAGGTTCCCCCACACACACACGGGCTCTCACATGCAGGCTCCCACTCCCACATTCTCGTTCTCTCTCACATCCACAGGATCTCATGCCTTCGTACTCTCTCTGTCTCACACACACACACACAGGCTCTCCACTACAAATGCTCTCTCTCTCAGAAACACATACAGACTCAATACCACATGCTCTCTCTCTCTCTCTCTCACACACACACACACACACACACACACACATAGGACGCACAGGCTCTACATTCCCATGCTCTCTCTCACATACACACCCAGGCTTCTCACTCCCAACCTTGCTCTCTCTCACATACACATGCACACAGGCTTCTCACTCCCATGCATTTTCTTACACAAACACACAGGCTTCTCACTCCATGTTCTCTCTCATGCATACACACACACACACCCCTACACCCCCCCCACACACACACACACAGGCTTCTCATTCCCATGCTGTCTCTCTTGTATACCCACACACATACAGGCTTCTCACTCCCATGCTCTCTCTCATGCATACACACATGCTTCTCACTCCTATGCTCTCTGTCACGCAAACACATAGGCTTCTCACTCCCACACACTCTATCAGGGCTCTCCCTCTCTCTTGGGCCTCCTTGCTGTGACAGGCCTCCTTCTCAGGCCACACAGGATGAACTCCTCGATGGCCCTATGTCGGGCCTCTTCTTCTCGGCGCCGATCAACGCTGATTGGGTGGGCCAGAGCACAAAGTGGGTGGGCCATGGCCCACCCAGGCCCACCCATGGCTACACCACTGTTCTGCTATAACTGTAGTACAGTATTTCCCAACCTTTTCAAACACAAGACACACCTACAATAACAAAATTTTGTGCGGCACATCAACCTCTGCAAAGCAGTCAGTGCAGACATGGAGAGCTCTCATATGGCCAAAAGAAGAGTTATGGAAGCACTGAAAGTCACACTAGTCTGTCTTTTAGACTTTAGAACAAGGGGAGAAAGAGGGCAGAGACAACCATGAGCTCTTCACCATGGTAAGCTCCCTCTATTTACAAGTGTAGGAGAAAGAAGAAGTCGATGTGGTGCAGGCAGCTGGCTCAGTTAATGACTTTGGCTGCCACATGTGGCTGCCAGAGCTCCTCCACTGCAGCTGCTCCCAACGCTCGGAGTGAGTCACATCCAGTGCTCAATGCACACTCTCCCCCTCTCACTCAGCTTGGGGATATGACAGAGGCTGGAGGTGCTATGTGAAGTGTGTGCTCTGCACAAAGTGGATCCCAGCTATCCATGCCCTGCATGCTGCCCATTAATTACCACACTGCTGGGCTCATGCCGTAGGTGGGAGGAAAAGGCATGCACGATTGCACATGTTTTCAGAAAGGAGCTCCTACATGTTTAAGCACTACTGCTGGGGTCTCTTGTTGCTGTGAGCTGCTGGCCTGGATCTGAGCATCAGACAATGGTGACTTCCACGGCACATGTGATCAGGTCTGAAAACGTTTGGAATCACTGCACTGGGAAGTGTCAGTTCCAACTGAGCCGAAAGCCCAGAAGAGCTGGAAGAAACTGGTGGGTCAAAAAAATATGTGAAATGTTTCAACATTGACCTTTCCATTTGTCTTTTTCTTATTTTTTTTTTCAGTCAAACTGTGACAGGGGCTTGCAGGGAAGTTTAAAGTTTACAATAAAAGGTGCCAGAAGGCATATTGGAGCATTTCCGGCGTTTATGTCTGATTCTATTAACGCACTTCTTGTCCAAGGGAGGGGTCAGAACGGGGTTAGAACTTAATGATTTACACATGGCATTCCCACAGAAAGCAACAGCAGAGAGACTGTTCATAGGGTAAATTCTGCTGCTTGACAGCTACATGTATTTAGATGTTTCCTGTCCTGTCTAGTTAAAATGTTCTAATTTCACATGGTAAAAACCCCAGATCAGAGGCAGCTTCTCCTATTTCAAATATTCATCGAGCTACTCACATAGCACTATATATTCTCAAAAAGAGAAAATAACTTACAAATGAGATTATTCTCACCACAAATGGATTGCTTGTTTCTGGATGCCATACACCAAAGTGCCTTCTGAACCCCTCTGCAGAGCCTACACTCCTGTATCAGGGAGACACTGGTTTATTTTCCCTTTGAAGGTACAGTCTCCTGAATTGTAAACAGAATTTCAAATAAAATCTTACTAAGGGCTTACACAGGGGCTAGATCGCCTCCTTCTTTCTGCTGTCTGTTTCTTTCCCTATGAACCCAAGCATCTCTGTGGCTCTTGCCATTGCCGTATCCACTTGTTTGGCCACCCTGAGATCATCAGAAACAATCACCCCTTCCCAAATGCTGCTCTTCTTTCATGCTTAGGAGAATTTCACCTGTTGTACTGTAACTCTTCCTTGGGTTTGTGCAGCCCAAATTCATGACTCTGCATTTTTTAGCATTAAATCATAGCTGCCAGTCTCAAGACCATTCCTTGAGCTTCGCTAGATCCCTCCTCATGTTTTTCACACCTTCCTAGATATCTACCCTGTTGCAGATTTTGGTGTTATCCATAAAAAGGCCAATGTTTCCCAAAAGTCCTTCCGCAATGCCGCTTACAAAAATGTTGAAAATAACCTGTCCAAGGATCAATCCCTGTGGCACACCACTAGTAATGCCCCTCTCCTCAGAGAAAACTCCATTTACCTTTATTCTTTGTCAGCTCCCACTCAACCAGTTTCTAACCCAGTCAGTCACTATAGGGCCCATACCAAGGGTGCACAATTTATTTATAAGTCTTCTGTGCAGAACCATGTCAAAGGCCTTGCTGAAATCCAAGTACACTACGTCTAGCGCTCTCCTTTGATCCAACTCTCTGGTCGCCCAGTCAAAGAAATTGATCAGGTTCATCTTCAAAACCTATTTCTGGTAAAACCTTGCTGCCTTGAATCTTGTAATTCATTGGATTCCGAAAACTTCACTATCCTCTGTTTTAGCAGTAATTCTATAAATTTTCTCACCACGGAGGTCAGACTAACAGGCCCTGTAGTTCCCAGCCTCCTTTTTACTTCCACTTTTGTGAAGAGGAACCACCTCCGCCTTCTTTCAGTCCTCAGGAAGTATTGCAGACTCAAAAGAAGCATTGGAAATTACAGCCCGTGGAGCTGCCAGGACATCTCTAAGGTCCTTTAATTCCCTTGGATGCATCCCATCCGGCCCCATCACCTTATCTACTTTGGGGGTAATATTCAAAAGGATTTATTGTAAGGATGTTGTGGGTTTTAAACTGTCATCCCTGGAGGTGGTGGATGGGAGTTCAGTGGAGAGAGCTATTTAATCCTTAAGGAATTGGGGAAGTTGTGGTGGTGTTACCTTTCTAAGTACTACGGGCTGGGCTATGCCCATCCAGGCTCCCGTTGGCCATAGGTAAACCCATCCTATTCTCTCAGCTGTTATTAAGTTAGAAAAAAACTGAAAGGTGCAGCTGCAAAGGTTAAAAGTGTTCAACAGGCATGGACATTGTTTAAAAATACAATCCTAGAGGCGCAGTCCATATGTATTCCGCGCATTAAGAAAGGTGGAAGGAAGGCAAAACGATTACCGTCATGGTTAAAAGGTGAGGTGAAAGAGGCTATTTTAGCCAAAAAAACATCCTTCAAAAATTGGAAGAAGGATCCATCTGAAGAAAATAGGATAAAACATAAGCATTGTCAAGCTAATTGTAAAACATTGATAAGACAGGCGAAGAGAGAATTTGAAATGAAATTGGCCATAGAGGCAAAAACTCATAATAAAAACTTTTTAAAATATATCCAAAGCAAGAAACCTGTGAGGGAGTCGGTTGGACCATTAGATGAGAGAGGGGTTAAAGGGGCTCTTAGGGAAGATAAGGCCATTGCAGAAAGACTAAATTAATTCTTTGCCTCCGTGTTTACTAATGAGGATGTTGGGGAGATACCAGTTCCGGAGATGGTTTTCAGGAGTGATGAGTCAGATGAACTGAACGAAATCACTGTGAACCTGGAAGATGTAGTAGGCCAGATTGATAAACTAAAGAGTAGCAAATCGCCTGGACCGGATGGTATGCATCCTAGGGTTCTGAAGGAACTCAAAAATGAAATTTCTGATCTATTAGTTAAAATTTGTAACCTATCATTAAACTCATCCATTGTACCTGAAGACTGGAGGGTGGCCAATGTAACCCCAATATTTAAAAAAGGCTCCAGGGGTGATCCAGGTAAATATAGACCAGTGAGCCTGACTTCAGTGCTGGGAAAAATAGTGGAAACTATTCTCAAGAACAAAATTGTAAAGCATATAGAAAGACATGATTTAATGGAACATAGTCAACATGGATTTACCCAAGGGAAGTCTTGCCTAACAAATCTGCTTTTTTTTTTTTTGAAGGGGTTAATGAACATGTGGATAAAGGTGAACCGGTAGATGTAGTGTATTTGGATTTTCAGAAGGCGTTTGACAAAGTCCCTTATGAGAGGCTTCTACGAAAACTAAAAAGTCATGGGATAGGAGGCGATGTCCTTTCGTGGATTACAAGCTGGTTAAAAGACAGGAAACAGAGAGTAGGATTAAATGGTCAATTTTCTCAGTGGAAAAGGGTAAACAGTGGAGTGCCTCAGGGATCTGTACTTGGACCGGTGCTTTTCAATATATATATAAATGATCTGGAAAGGAATACGACGAGTGAGGTTATCAAATTTGTATATATACCTTGCATGAGTGACGTCAGACTCGGGCGCTGCCTGAGGTCGTCCCGCGCATGGGTCTTTAAATTAGACTGAGCTTCGTGCGCGCGTGCTAGGGAGGTGGGGCCAATGCCGAGGAAGACGCCGAGCCCTGGGCGCAAGGAGAGCTGCGATGCCGAAGGCTATGAGGGAGCCGGGGACGCCCGTGGAGGACCTGGTCGGGGTCGGGCAGAGCAGGAACTCGAGGCCGTGCTGGTAGAGGGTTGTGCCAGGTAAGCAGGCCCGGCCATGGAGCGAACGCAGCCGGGAAGCGCAACAATATCCCAATCATGGTTTTCCAATACCACATCTCTTTGCAGCCTCTGTATCCTTGTTAACATTTTCTATGACTGCCTGTAGATCTGGAACTTTATTTTCCATACTAAGAGCATTACTGTACATAGCTTTCCAGATATTACCCTTTTTTCCTTTTTCTATACGAGTGTTTAATGTTTTATTTACCTGAGGACTTTGTTCATCCACCTCTGACAATCCTAGTTTAAAGCCTTTCTCAATAGATTTGCCAGTCTGTTCTGGAAGATGCTTCACTCCTTCTTTGACAGATGGACCCCAATTTGCTCAGCAGTCCTTAAAACATCATCCCATAGTACAAGAAGCCAAAACACTCTCATCAGCATCATCTATGTAGTCAATCATTTATCTTCAGAATGCGAGCATCCCTGCATAGGTTTTTATTTTTGACTGGGAGAACTGACAAGAATACCACTTGTGTACATATCTCCTTTACCTTCTCTCCCAGAGCCATGAAGTAACTTTTGATATGATCTATGTGGAATCTAGCAGTATTATTGGTACCAACATGGATGAGCAACATTGGATAGTAGGCTTGATAATTTTCAGAAATCTCTCCATAATGTCTTGGATTTTGAACCCTGGCAGACATCATGTCTAGTTGGCAAATGGATGTCTCCATGCCCCTCAGAAATAAGTCACCAACCACCACTACTCTCTGCCTTCTAGGTGCAGTGGTTGTTGAGCCTGTTTTGGGATTTTAGCAGCAATTCCATTATTCTATTTATTTATTTATTTGTTTATTTATTTATTTATTGGTTTTCTATACCGACGTTCAAAATTAAATATCACATAGATGTACAGATTAATTATAAATGCTCTGTTAAAAGCATTAAAAAAAAAACATTCAACAAAAGGAAATACTACTCAATTATAAATGCCATAAGAAAAACAGCAATTATAAATGCCATAAAAACAGCAATAAAAGAGTACAACATTTGTTAATAATAAAAGATCAACACTTCTTAAATATTAAATATGAATATTAATTTTCTCACCACAAAGGTCAGGTTAAAGGTCTGTAGTACCCAGTCTCCCATTCCACTTTTATGAGTTGGAACCACATCCACCCTTCTCCAGTCCTTCAGAACTACTTCCTCCTCTAAAGAAGCATTGAAAAGGTCAGCCAGCAGAGTTGTCAGAACTTCTCTAAGTTCCCTCAATAACCTTAGATCTATCCCATTGGCCCCATCACTTTATCTACTTGAAGTTTAGTTAGTTCCTCATGAACACGCACTTCTGAAAATCGATTAAGGTTTACCTTACAGCTAATCTGATTTGTGTTTGTTTTATGTGGTCCTGCTCTAGACCCTTCTACAGTGAACACTGAACAGAAATATTTGTTAAGCAATTTTGCTTTTTCCTTATCAGCTTCTATATATTCTTCCCCTTCATTTCTGAGTCTCACAATGCCTCCTTTGTACTTCCTTCTATCACTAATATATATAAAAAAAAATCTTGTCCCCCCCTTTTACCATATTTGCTATTTTTCTTCCATTTGAATTTTTGCATTTCTATGTTCCCAGCATCTCTTAGCTTTTCCCGATATCGTTGCTTATCTTCCATCCAGCCCCATTGCTTTATCTTATTCTTTCTTTATAAATCTATGGAGCTGTGAGGTTTAGTGTAGCTCCCTTTGTAGCATATTGTTGTTTAGGGTATAAAAGTAAACCAGACCAACAAGAAATAATTACCACAAAGATCTGTTATGATGGTTGATCTATGCTCCGGTTCTGTATTGACCTAGGAGACCTGTCAATCCCTGGGTCATGGACATAATTAAAATCCCCTGCAACTACCAACCAGCCCTTCCTGTGAACTGTGAGAAGACTGACCAACTTGCGAAAAAAACATGTGATTATAAACATTTGGCTCATATAATGTGATGTCTTTACTTTGCAATCTCCCTATCAGGATACAATATCTACCTTCAGAATCTTGGAGTTCCTTTTTCAGCTGGAAGGGCAAGTCTTTATGAAACAATATAGCTACCCCAGCTTTTTTCCCTAAGGCCGAACGTAGTAACAGCTCCCACCTACTATGTTAGGTGTGTCTCCTGAAGGCAGGCTATACCTACTTTGGACCGCTGAAGTGCCTGTAGGATTTTAGTATGTTTGATAGGGCTGCCCAGACCATTAACATTTAAAGAGGACAAATGTACTCTCACCCATGAGGTAGAAGTCCCTCAAACCTATGTAAGACCACTAGCATTAGTGTCTTGTGGGCCTCCCAGCCTAGACCCACAATATGTCTAAGAGAAACTCTATGCCTGCTAAAAGGGGATAAGTTAATCAAGATACTGATACAAGGAGTCTCACTGTTATTCAGATGCTGAAAACCCAAGTGAATAAGTAAACTCCTCTCTACCCCAATCCCTTTACTCCTCTTCCCCATCCCCACCTCCTTCCCATCAAGTTCCACAATCAAAACCTCCTTCATAAAGAGCAGGGAGCACATTTAAAATGTGCACAGGCAACATCCCCCCTAGGGAATGCTTTCTTAGATAGAATAAGAGAAATCAGAAAGACAGAGGATTATTAGAGAAATGAGGAAAAGAGATGAAAAAAGTATTTGAAAAATGCAACCAAGTACTTTCACATTCATATTCATACCCAATGTAGCCAACGGGTATCCCCAGACTTAAAAGACCAAAACCCTGAATAAAAACTTGAGAACATTGAGAAAAATCTCAAATATAAGAAACATTAGGAAAATGGAAAAAAGAAAACCAGTGTCCCTTAGATCCTGATATCTGATCCCAGAAACACTACTTGATGAGCCAAAGGTCCCCAGGACACAACTGGGACGTCGAAGGTACCCCCCAAATACTAACACTTTGCTTTATCTTGTAACTGGAAGCTCTTCGCTGTACTGATCAGGGAGAACTCCTCCGATTCGTCTCTGTGTGCATCTTAGGAGAAATCTGGTGGTATAATATAAAACTAATGCCAATTCCACTCATGAGTCCTAAACATTGTGAACTTAGCTCGGTCAACAGAATCCAGTTCTTGCTCGTGCAGGTGTGCTTCCGGGTCCTGCCCCCTACGTTTCTTCAGTCCACACTAAACTCCCAGTGGCTGCAAGACCATCCGCAAAATTGGGAGCTAGTATCCACAGCATCGAGATAGGTAGTTCAATACTTTTCATGGAGGAGAGCCGCCTCCGATGTGACCCCCCTCCGGTCCCAATAGTTACTATACTTTAAGCCAGCACCTAGCTACAGTCATCAACCTTGTTTTATCCAGCGTGCAGTGACCCGACGTGGAGCCTCATGCCAGTGCTAAGATGTTATATTAATGAGGTGGGGCGTATAGCTAAGTATATGCAGAATTCAACACGTGGCCAGTTGACACGTCGGAGAACTTTATTAACAATGAAGAACCAGAACATGAAAAAAGGACGCGGTGGCCATCTTTAAGCTTTTAAACCAAAAATTAAAGATTAATGTAGCAATGAAGATTTCAACTCCCAGTAAGTCATATAGAAATATTTTTGCAGCTGCCGCCTCTTCAAACATGTGCGCTTTTCTGGCATGCCAGATTTTGAGTTTTACCAGGTATTGGAGTTGAAAACACATTTGTTTTTGATTGAATGTGGTGCAAATTGATGTAAACTGTTTACGGCGTTGCGTGTCTTGAAAGGAGAAATCCTGAAACAATCAAATATGAATTTCCTTAAAAAGAAGATTTTTTTTTTTCTGTAGGCTTGCATTAGTTGTTGCTTGTGTAGCCAACTTAAGACTTTAGCAGTGACTATTCAGGGTCTGTTTTCTCCATCTCATTTGTTCCCCAACCGGTGAGCTCTTTCTACATGCAATACCCCTATCAGTTCTGTGAGATCTAAGGCCTTAGGCAGCCACAATTCTAAGAAGGACTCCAGATTTTTATCTGCTCTGATCTATGGTAAGCCCACAATCCATATGTTTCAGCTTGAGATCTATTTCCTAGATCATCGATTTTCTCCACTTGAGCTCCAAGAGCCTTTTCCAAAGCCTTGATTTTGTTTGTGATCTCTAAAGAGTCCTTCTCCAAACTAGAAATTCATCCTTCCACAATCTCCATCCTTGGGTGAAATTCAGAGAAAGCACTTTTAAGTTCTGTAATTTATGCCAATAAGTTGCAGCCATCTTGTCTGGGATTGCCTTTACTTTTTCTTTGTCCTTTCTTCCCCCCTTCAGGGGCATAATACCCGGCAATTTTTGCATGTACTGGTCTATGGACATGCAATCTATGCACAAATCCAGAAATAGAAAACGGAGTTGCGGATGCCTTTGATATTAGGCAATATAGGGGGGATGGTGCCTGGCGCCTGATCTCCCACATCTGCCCAGGCTCACCACATCACATGACTCCTAGGGAGACCAGATTTTTTATAAAAGCCTTACTAACATTGGTAGCTGTGGGGTTTATTACAAAATTTGGTAATGATGTACATGGGGTTTCTGGGTGTTGCCTTAAATGTTGGTCTCATAAGAAGAAACATTGAGGATGGCAAGGCTTAAAATGGTTTACTAGCTGAAGTAATAGAGGCCATGACTGTTATAGATTTTGTTGTCACCATGTTCAAAGATTCTGCTTGGGATTTTGAGATCATTCGTCTGTTGGATGTTGTATTGTTAGGCGGTATCTTCTCAAGCTAAGGGCCTCATGTACTAAGCATTTTTCCCATAGACACAAAATAGGAAAAAAAGCTATAGTAGTAAATCAGGCCCAAAGTGTGATGGGTTGATGTAAAGTCAATATAGTAATATTAAAGAATGGATTACTTTTAAATGCAATATAAAAAAAAAATTAATTGGGACATTATTAGCTCATGGTGGGTTGGTGGCAGTTAATGATTAAATTAATGCTGCAGTAACCATGTGTGATACAGTAGATGGCTATATATGAAACTTCCACCTTCCACGTACATTTTTTTTCTAGCAGTTAATATTTTGAAGTACGATAGTATCTTGATATATATGAGCAGTCATATAGATTGTTAAGGGAGTGTTGTTTGGTTAGTGCATTAAGAAAGGTGAAAGGAAGGCAAAACGATTACTGGCATGGTTAAAAGGTGAGGTGAAATAGGTTATTTTAGCCAAAAGATCTTCATTCAAAATTTGGAAGAAGGATCCTTCAGAAGAAAATAGGATAAAGCATAAGCATTGGCAAATTAAATGTAAGACTTTGAATAGACATACTAAGAGAAAATTTGAAAAGAAGTTGGCCATAGAGGCAAAAACTCACAATAAAAACATTTTAAAATATATCCGAAGCAGAAATCCTGTAAGGGACTTGGTTGGATCAATGGATGATCAAGGGGTTAAAGGGGCACTTAGAGAAGATAAGACCATCATGGAAAGATTAAACAATTTCTTTGCTTCAGTGTTTACTAAAGAGGATGTTGGAGAGGTACCCATTCTGGAGAAGGTTTTTATGGATGATGATTCAGACCAACTGAACCAATTCACAGTGAACCTGGAAGATGGTAGGCCTGATTGACAAACTGAAGAGTACTAAATCACCTGGACCGGATGGTATACACCCCAAAGAACTAAAAAATGAAATTTCAGACCAATTTCAATTAATTTGTAACCTATCATTAAAATCATCTGATGTACCTGAAGATTGGAAGATGGCCAATGTAACCCCTATATTTAAAAAAAGGATCCAGGGGTGATCTGGGAAACTATAGACCAGTGAGCCTGACTTCAGTGCCGGGAAAAATCGTGGAAACTGTTATAAAGAATAAAATCACAAAACATTTAGATAGACATGGTTTGATGGAACACAGCCAATATGGATTTACTCAAGGGAAGTCTTGCTTCACAAATCTCCTACATTTTTTGAAGGGGTGAATAAACATGTTGACAAAGGTGAACTGGTAGATGTGGTATATTTGGATTTCCAGAAGGCATTCGACAAAGCCCCGCATGAGAGGCTTCTAAGCAAACTAAAAAGTCCTAGAATAGGAGCCAATGTCCTTTTGTGGATTGCAAGATGGTTAAAAGACAGGAAACAGAGAGTAGGATTAAATGGTCAGTTTTCACAGTGGAAAAAGGTAAACAGTGGAGTGCTTCAGGGATCTGTACTTGGACCAGTGCTTTTTAATATATTTATAAATGATCTGGAAAGGGGTCCGACGAGCGAGGTAATAAAATTTGCGGATGACACAAAATTATGCAGAGTAGTTAAATCTCAAGTGGATTGTGATGAATTGCAGGAGGACCTTGTGAGACTGGAAGATTGGGCTTCCAAATGCAGATGAAATTTAATGTGGACACATGCAAAGTGAATCATATAGGGAAAAATAACCCTTGCTGTAGTTATACAATGTTAGGCTCTATCTTAGGAGTTACCACCAAGGAAAGAGATCTAGGCGTCATAGTGGATAATACAATGGAATTGTCAGTCCAATGTGCTGTGGCGATCAAAAAAGCAAATAGGATGTTAGGAATTATTAGGAAGGGAATGGAAAATAAAACGGAGGATGTTCTAATGCCTCTGTATCACTCCATGGTGAGACCACACCTTGAATACTGTGTGCAAGTCTGGTCACCACATCTCAAAAAGGATATACCTACACTGGAGAAAGTGCAGAGAAGGTCGACCAAAATGCTATGGGGTATGGAACGGCTCCCATATTAGAAAAGACTAAAGAAGTTAGGGCTGTTCAGTTTGGACACGAAACGACTGAGGGGGGATATGATAGAAATCTACAAAATCATGAAAGAACTTGAACAAGTTAATGTAAATCGGTTATTTACTCTCTCAGATATTAGAAGGACCAGGGGGCACTCCATGAAGTTAGCAAGTAGCTAATTTAAAACAAATCGAAGAAAATTCTTTTTCACTCAGCTCATAGTTAAACTCTGGAATTCATTGCCAGGGGATGTTGTTTCAGCAGTTAATGTTACTGGGTTTGAAAAAGGTTTGGATAAGTTCCTAGATGTTAAATCCATAAACTGCTATTACTGTAATTAATAAGCAATAGTAGCTTGTGATCTATCTAATGTTTCGGTAATTGCCAGGTACATGTGACTTGGTTTGGCCACTGTTGAAAACCGGATACTGGGCTTGATGGACCCTTGGTTTGACCCAGTATGGCATTTCTTATGTTCTTACGATCTTATGATTTTGGGTATACTTGGAACAGATGTGGAAGGTAATGGGGGGAAGAGGATTGAAAGGTCAGGTAAAGGACATTGGGAGGGGATGTTGATTTTGGGTTGCTTATGGGAATTAATACAGCATCTTCCCAAAGTAGAATAATCTCGATATGCAAGACTGAATAGGCCATTTTGGTCTTTTTCTGTCATCATTTGCCATGTTAGTTTTCAAACAGATCTCTCTACTAGGAATTGGTGAGTAGCAGAAAGTCTGTCCAGAAGGCAAAGTATTTACAAGTTATTTACATGACCATCCAATGAGCTATTGTCTGGTTTTGAACTCCTCTCTTCCCAATGTCTGGCTATTCAGTTGTAAATATTTTTCCTTGCCACTTTCATCAAGCAAAGAGATTTTTCTTTAATTGCCCAAAAGCAGGGCATATCCCTGATCAGAGACAATCTGGTTTGATAGCTAGGCAAACTGGGAGGGGGGGAATTATCACTTCTTATTTCTGGAAGCAAGCAATAGGGAATTGATCTCCCCATTAGGATCTGCTGAATACTTCCAAGTGGCCTAGATTTCCTACTGTCTGAGTGAGGATGCTGGGCTCAATGCATTCTCACTCCAAGGATGCATTGAGCCCAGCATGGTACTTCTTATGTGCTTGAGAACATATGATGCTCCCTCTTTCTTTGTCACAAATCAGTGGTAAGGTATGCAGTACAATTCATGGATTTCTAGGAACCTGGCAACAGCTGCAATGTGAACACTTCTGCTGTGGTTCTTGGAACTGAACTGAGATCCCAAACTTATGTCACATGGACCACCTTTTAAAGTGCTTACTGACCTGAACCAGATGTGAACTTGTGACCTAGAAGAGAAAGGCTCCGTAAGACAGTAGCAATCCCCTTGAGCCAACTAGCACCTCAGATGCTAAGAAAAGTGCTTAGTGTAACACAACTTTCAAGACCTTTATTAAACCTCCTTTATTGCCTGGCAGAAAAAGTGGGAAATTTCTATAAAGGAACAAGAGCTTCTTTGCCACAAAATGCTGCTGAACAAATTGATCTGAACCTTAGTTTATATAATTGCCTTTGATTTGGGGAGCTGTTAGATAAGTGAATCCAATACGGATCATCTGCAGGACTCTCTGATCCTACAAGGTGTAGCAGCTGCAGGGAGAATCCTGGCTACCTGATGTTTTCTCATCTTTTTTTAATGGCACAGTTATTCTGAGGCAGAGAAGATGAAAGTACTTCAGGTAGTTATCCACCACTTCTGGGACAATAAAAAATAAGGAGCGTGTGGAGAAAATGACATATGTCACCAATCTGGTCCGGTAAATGGAGAAGAGAAATAATTAAAATTAATGGGCTAGATGTGACAATACAGAACAGTTGTTAAACTTAAGAATGCTACTACTCGGAAAAGTGCGTGGAAGGGGGAGATTTAAGTTACATGGTTTAATCAGAGTTTAAATAGAATGTAACTGCTGCTAATTCCTTTTCCTCTTTGCTATTGTTTTCAGGGTCAGCCTGGAACTAGAGGGTTTCCTGGATTTCCGGTGAGTGCCTAATGTATATATGACTTGTATGTTGTGCAAAAAATTGCTGTGCTGACCCCCCTACCCCAAGTTCTACATACTATAGAAACTGTCAGTCTCATGCTCTGTCCTAGGTCCCTTTCTCCATCGAAAAAAAACCCCTTCTCCCTCCGGTAATCCAAACTGTCAAAATTGACACACTCTCGTGAACCTATTTTACCCCATCCACAGGTCCAAAATTTCTAAATTGCACAGAAATGATCCCCAGGTGCTCCTGCTCCACCTACCAGCATATATAATTGGTGTCGGCTGGGCCCTGTAGCTGGCACTAGTTTGTTGTACAGAAAACCATGCACTGCTCTGGTGCTACCCAGAAAACCTTGCAAGAAAAGACACTTGGAACCCATATAGTATGAGGCCTATTGTAACACTTGTTGGGTGTAGATTTGGCCCTTGGACAGCCTTGAGTAAACTGAATGACAGCAATATAGTAAAATTCCCATACCACAACAGTGCTAAATGCAAGCACTCAAACAGGAGCAACCCTATCTATGAAAATGCAAATATTACACCAGGCCCTAAAACACTTCTTAGTAGGTCTCCTCTAAATTCCTACATAGAAACCACATGCTAGCAGAATACTTCACCTCGCTTGCACATGAAGAACACAGACAGACCCTCACCAAATACAGAATAAGGAGCCCATAAAGTATAAATAGAAATGTGTAGATAGAAACTGAACTGGAAACTGCAACAAGCCAGATTCTGTATGCAGTGAAGCAAAGGAAGAACAGAATCATTCCCAGTCTTCATAAATCAAACAAAATCAGGAATTATAAATCAATCATAATAAAACATACTAATAAAAAGAATATTGCAAAGCAGATGACAAACAAAATAACATCCAATAATTAATAACTCACATAAAAAGTTTTAAAAATTTCCAAACAACAATAAAATATTTCAAAATAGCAGACACACCAAACACCCAACAATTAAAACAAGAAGGGAAAAATCCCCCACTTCACATAGCTGAAAACGTTTGATTTTCATTCATCTTAAGCTTCTGGTGGATTGGTGGGGGTGGCATAAACATTTTTCACATCACCTCCCCCCCTCCCAGGCAGACTCCCATTCACACACACATCCATCCCCCAAAGGCAGATATCCATTGGCACACATACACATCCAAACCTTCCCAGACAGGCTCCCATTCATATTCATACACTGCTATCCCCCCCCCCCCCCAAAGGCAGGCTCCCATTCCCATACATACCCATCCCCTCCAGGCAGGTTCCCATTCACTCACACACACACACACACACATACACACATCCATCCCCCAGGCAGGCTCCCATTCATTCTCTCTCTCACACACACACATGCATCCATTCCTCCAGACAAGCTCCCATTCGCTTACACACACACACACACACACACACACACACACACACACACACCCTCTCACATCAGGCAGGCCCCCATTCACTCATCCATCCCAGGCAAGCTCCCATTCACAACCAACCCACCCACGCATCCCTGGCAAACTCTCATTCACAAATAACATACACAAGTAATCTTTACGCAGGCAGGGTCCACGGGTTTCTTATTCTTTTTCTACTGCTGCTGCCACCACCTGGTGCCTTGCTCCTTGGGGGCAGGCAGGATTCCTTGTAATGTCATTGAAGTCCTTCCTGAGTCACCACCTTGTGTGCCAGCTGTCATTCAGTCTGCCTTCAATTTTCAGAACTCAGTCAATCAGAGCAAATTCTATCCACACAAAGGTCATGCAGGACCTGGATAACAGCAGTCTGTAACCTTTTTGTTTGGTGAATGGGTTACAAACCCCTCTCTGGTTACTAGGGTTCTTACAGATAAGGGATCGAGCAGATGCTGTAGTGGACTGGCCTGAGCTTCTTTTCTTTCCTGGACAGGGAGAGCATACCGCTGTAGTGCAATATGTCAAATAATCCAGATTTGGATGGTACAGTTCAGGAAAACCCACTGGAAAGAGTGGAAACCCGCACCCCCCCCCCCCCCCAAAAAAAAAAAAAAAAAACCCAGACAAGTCTTTTCCCCAGGAAATCACTTAAACTGGAAACAGGGGGGGTGGTAGATCCAAAAGTGTCTGTTTATTAACAGAAGAGGGCAGAAGAACTACAGCATCCACACACACACAGGAATTCCACTGTAAAGTTTAATCACAGCAAACTATACTTTCCCAAAATATCAACTCATATAGAGGGAATACACTATTGAAGATTCCCATTCTCAGTATGCTTCATAAGTTTCCATCACCTATAGTCTGCGACTTCATGCCCCACTCTGATATTCAAGAACATGTCCTTAATCTAGCCTTTATTTCAACACATCCTTTCCATACCAGGTAAAGTTATTAACTTGCTCAGTCCTCCATGTGGCACATACACCGAACATCTGAATCTCTGGCTCCTCTTGTACTAAGCAGGATCACCATTGCAACTGCACATCATCGGTAGGGTACAGCTAACCTCTCTGATGATGGTCAAATCCAGCTCACATTCTTTATTAGTGGACGAATAAGCCAACACTTAGTGAATTCTGCTTCACAATGGTAAGAAAATTGACATCGAAGGATAGAAAAGAAATATCGCTATGAACGCTTGGTCGCCACAAGCCAGTTATCCCTGCGGTGCCCGGGGGGGGGAGAGGAAGGGGGGGGGGGGGACACACGGGCGCTCACCTCTCACAGTTGTCATTCAGCCGGCGGTAGTGGCAGCTCAGCAACTGCCAGAAGGATCCTGGAAAAGCACTGGGGTACAAAGGAGAAACAGCCGCAAAATCTGCGGGATCCTGCCACCAGGCCAGAACTGAAATCCGAGCAGGGGCAATGTGGATCAGTGCGCCAGAGCACACGCCTGTGGGCTGCATTACTGCGTTGTGCATTTGTTCCCATTTTGTGCATTATTTGGATAACGCATGCAAAACCACTCAGGCTGAAGCTGAAGCATCTTCAGCATCTAGCACTAAGGAGGAGCTTCTGCTGCGCGCCCAGCCATTGGCCACCAGCACAACCTATCAGAGTGGGGAGGATCCCCAAAGCAGATTGGTGCAGACGCACGCTATACTTTCCAGGGCCAATGGGAAAGCTCAGGCCTCAGGCTCGCGCTAGCTCCAGTCAGAGTGGGCAAACTGTTTGATAGGCGGTGCAATAGTCCAGTCAGAGTGGAGCTTACAGATAGACGTTCACATTATCAAATGGTCCCATAAAGCAGACCGGAAGACGGTCTGTCGAAGCCAGAAGGCAAACAGAAGCAAGACAGGCCAGTCACCTTAGCTTGAAGATATGTATTGGCACATATATTTAAACAGAGACCAACTCTGGCCGAGTTTCGCACAGCGGCTGCGTCAGGGGCTTATTTTTTTTTAAAAATCGGTATGAATCAATGGTGGAGATACTTTTTGCTGTGCAAAATCATTTGAACGGCAGAGTTGTAAAAAGCACAATATTTGGAGTTGAATCTTGCCGGAAACCTATCTAGTGATAAAAAAAAGATCAAAAATTGCATCTAGCAAAATTGATTCATTCTGATTCTTTTTCAAAAAGCCCCTGATGCAGCCGCTGTGGGAAACTCGGCCAGAGAGAGAAGCAATGAGTGGAAACCGCAAGATCCGGCAAGAGTGCGGAGGGAGGAGCCGCAGCGGCTGAGCTGCCACTACCCGCCGGCAGAATGATAACTGCGAGAGATGAGCGCGTGCACCCTCCCCGGGCACCAGCCAGCGCTTCTCTCTCCCTCGCAGCGCAGGCACTGACAGCCAGCCGTGCGGTAATCTGGTGCTCCCCCCCCCCCCCCCCCCGAGTTGGGTCAGATGAGGACGGACGAGTTGCTCGTCGGTCGTCGCAGCTGCTGCCCCGGGACATTGGCGCCCCAGGCCGCCACCTAGTTCGCCTAGTGCTTCCGCCGGCCCTGCAGTGACGTTACTGATCATCCACAGAGCCTTCAAAATAAATACAATGGGAGCCTATGGCCAAAATAAAATATGGAACCCAAAGAAAGAAATTGCAACTGTAACATGAGTACAGTTGAATCAGTTTAACCAACTTTGGTGATCTACCTTGGATCATGGCTCACTTGTCCATCACTAATCAAAGCTAATAGCAATTTCTCATCTTCCTGTTGGTGCTACTGTGCCTTGAAACTTTACGCAAGCTGTCAGTATGAGAATCTGCTCTCCATCATGCTTCTTTATCTAAAACCGCACAGGCCTTGGGGGCTTTTTTCTTCATTCTCTTCTTTCCTATTTTAATTTTTTTTTCTCCTTCTTGTTCTCTTGTCTGTTTTGTTTTCTTTCCTTTGGCTTTTCCTTCTTGGCACAAGTGGAGTGCATTGTGGGTAGTAAACTCATTTCCAGATGTGTTCTGTCTGCTGTGTACCAAGATCCTCAGGACGTTATTTGTGTGTGGGGGGAGTGAGGACAGAGAAAGTAAACGTAATATGGAGAAATATTTGCCAAGTGCACTGGTCTGTGCTTTGGATTTATTCACAGTTTGTGTGCTATGTAAATGTTGTGGGGGCAGGGGGGGGGGAGGTTAACACCAAATACATTTTGATTCATCTCTATGCACAAATTTTGCAGTCACATAAATAAAGTCTGCTGCGCTCTGAAAGCCAAATATTGCTACATAGCTTGCCAGACTCAGCCAGAAAGCATTTACTGTAGTAACATCAATGAATATGCAAGTTGAAGATAACATACTGCTCCGGAGCCCTGATCTTTCTCCAGGGATGGCATGCTTTGCTTTTTATAGACCACAAAGTATCATTTGAATAAATAATTCAAACTACTGTGCTGCCTTCTGACTAGTAGAAGTAGGAAGTGTATCATAGGGCAATGTAGAGAGAAAATAAAAATGTAACTGGAAGAAGCTGATCCCTGAGAGAAGAGAACAAGCTCTCATGGTGAAAAGATGTTCTTTTAAGTTTAGTCTAGATTAGGTTGATTGGGCTACAGGGTCAGGCCTTTCGCAAGCAGACCGCAGCTTTCACAGACTTGTATACGGAACAGCAAAGGGGTCGATTTTCAAAGACCCACAGAGCTGGTGAGATAACCGGGTACATTTACTTGGTTATCTGTGAGTGGTTATTCTGCTAAACGTAACCCGTTCAAAATTTCAGGGGGTAGATTTGGGCCTGCTATTTGTGCTGCTGGGGTTAGCTGCTTAAATTTAGCTAAGTTAGCGGTAAATGTCATGCTTAATTTGAAGGACCCCCCCTCCAGGAATGCTTCCAACGTGGCCTTTTTTTACCCACCTAAATTAGTACACCTTTCAATTTTAACCGCACAGATTTAGCTAGGTAGACAAACCTGGCTAAAACCCTATTTAGCCAAGTAAATCTATTGATTATCAGCCCCTATCAGTGCTGTCTTCAGTAAACTGTAAGACAGTAGCTTTGTACATGAATGAATTTGTATTCTTGGAAATACCCTTAAAAGGGGTAATAATGTATAAAATGTAAGTGCCTGAAAAGGTATCATCCTGTTTGAAGCTGTGGAATCTCGACCAAACAGAGCAGGCCAACTCTGTCAGATGTGCAAGGTCCTCATTATCATGGTCGGTGTCAGCGGCAGATTCACGATCTCGGACCGGCCTGGGTATTCGCTGCCCAGGCCGGCCCAGGATACATCACGTGGTCTGCCGAGCATGGCTCCGTCACGGCCGCGCACAGCAGACCACGTGACTGGAGCGATCGGCCCACCGGGGGTTGCCCGATCCCCCGATAGGCCAATCCGCCCCTGGTCGGTGTCCACAGTCCAGCTACTTCCCCTTGCTGGAAGATCCTGGGATTACAGGCAGGTTTTAGGATTGGAATCATGTTTTGCAGTTTTTCAGCCCATGGCTAATACTTTTGAGTAAATATCATCTGCTCGGTATAACCCACTTCAAGGCAGCATGCTGATTGTCGTAATAAAGTAGTGGTGAGTGTGCCATGCAATGCTGTTAGTCCAAACCAACACTTCAGAGACACATGTGCAGCCATTTCTGGGGTAAATGCAGGGCCAAATTTAGGGATAGACAACATAGGCACATACCTTGGGTGCCAAATTCTGAAGGTGCCCCAAATCTGGGGCTCTCCAGCTGCTCTTTGCTTTTCAGAGGGCAGAAGGAGGAAAACCCTTACCCTAAATCCTTGCCTCTAGGCTCTGTCATTTTAAATCCAGCCCTGGGTGACTGACATGACATTGTATTTCTGGCATGTGGGCGGAATAAAAATCTCTGAACAGCGGAGGGGGATAAGGAATGACACCTCAACTATTGCATGCCATAGGTGGGTAAAGAAACTCACAGGAAACCCAAGACCATGAGGCGTCATTGATGTGGAGCATGTGTGCTTACATTACAAGAGTTCACCTGGATCGATGTTCGAACCACAAGAAGGAAATTATGATTCTGCACTTTTGCCATCTAAGTATTTGTAGCCCTATATGAGTGTGAACTCAAAAGAATGGGCAAGATGGCTGCCACAACCAGATGATAAGAAGAGATCCAGAGTACAATGCTGCAAAGTCTTTCTCATTTTTCCTTTTTCCTGTTTGGTTTCCATTGTGAGTAAGGACCTTCATTTTCAGTTTTTATTTTACTTTTTCCTGGGAACTTCTCCATGTTTATTACAGCAAACAAAAATGGGAGAACATCTGTGGAAAATATTGACTAATTTTTTTTTTCCACTGATGAGTCATCACTTGATTGATTCCCCTTTGACTCTGGAGCCGTAGTCGAGCTCAGGAGGAGAGAAGGCAGTGCAGGAAGGAAGAGCAGCTGCTGGTTTGGTGCCATTGTGAGCAGCTGAACCGTCAGGATGATGGGAAGCAACTCTAAAGATATCCCTGCTGTGGGCAGTGCTCTTACTCAGGTTGATCTGGGCTTTTCTTCTTCCGAAGGGGTCCCATTGCCTGTTGAAGTTCTCTTGCCCTGCACACAATCTGAACATCAAATCAGGACCTCCAAGACTGTTAAGAGAGACATATCCTTGGGAGATGTCTGGGAAATAGTCACTAGGATTGAGAATATGTTGGCTGACACTATCCCGTGGTTATGTTACTTCACAAAAGCCGCAGTCACTGAGTTTACCAACCATGAAGAGGGAATTAAAAACTTGGAAGAACAGATGGGCTGGATGGGCACTCAAATTACTTCATTGCAAGGTGCCAGCTGTGCCCATTCTAAAGAACAGTCTGGTGTTACATACTAATTTAGAAGCTTTGGAGAATGCAGTTAGAGCTATGAAACTTCACCTCCTTAATTTTCCTCAAGAACTTTTCAGGAAATACTTGAATGACGTGGTTCAAATCTCAGCTAAGGTTTCTGTTGGAACATTTCAAATCTATTATGTCCCATCAGGGATATGTAACAAGAATATAGTGGAAGGGGCATTAGATGTTATCCTCACCATGGATAGTTTGGATGTCTCAACCTTTTTTGAATCCTCACAGGATGAAATTTCTGCTAGCGAGACCCTCAGGACCTTCAGCTTGGTTATATTTCAAATTAAAAAGTTTCCCTTTGTGATCAAAGAGTGATTTTTCCCGACATGGCTCATGCCACGCAATGTAGAAGAAAGCCCAACTGATTGCGTTGGGCGCTTCTTTTTTTTTTTAAGGTCCAATGCAAGTGCATAGTTAGCTTTTGGGAGAATAAATTCACTTTCTTTGACCCTTCTCAGTTGGAAAATATCTTGTTCGATAAGGTTTCATGAGCGTATGTTTCTTTTGCTTTTTGTACATTCAGGTACTGTAGTTATTTCTCTGTCCCCACAATCTAAGTTTGTACCTGAGGCAACAGAGGGTGAAGTGACTTGCCCAAGGTCACAAGGAGTGGCAGTGGGATTTGAACCCTGGTCCAAAGCCCACTGCCCTAACCGCTAGGCTACTCCCCTACTACATGGCTGGGGTTTGGATCATGAACCTGTAGCGTGCAGCAGTGGCAGTGAAAAGCCCTCTTGCACATGGCTATTGGCTCCTCCTTGTCTTCAGGGGCCTAGGAATCCCTAACAGCCACACTCTTCTGGCTGCCATCACGCTTATGTGGTTGATTTGTACACCCACACCTAGTGTCACAGATGGAAGGACAAACCAAATACATAAATACTTTGCATTGCATAAAACATGTTAAAAAGTCAAACTAGATATGATAGCACTAGCTATCCAGCAATAAGTTCCATTATTGGGGGCTGGGGGAAGGTGCAGTTTGGTGCAAAAGTATGGTAAGCATGGTAGAGTGCCAACTGGTAAAAACATGCAGGTTTCTGCAACGATAGCAGTGACGCAGGTTTCTGCAGGCCTCTGTGTCTGGCACCTGACTAGCCATATTTTTATCAGCCAAACTAGGGCTGCCAAGTCTGGTTGGACTTTTTCCTGGAGATTTCATTATGTGATGTAATAATGGCTTCAAGAACTGGACTTTTTGTAGCTCATATATTACAGTGAGCGCAGCTTACTCGTATGTCCCAGTAGAAAAAAAAGCAACTGTGGGTCTGGTCTCCGTGTTTGATGTTTCTTGTGTACACAATGTTGAAGAACAGCACGTGAACAAAACAATATTAAACAAATATAAGCTAGCACATTTGAAATAGCCTAGTTTTTGTTTTTTTCTGCTTGTAGCTAGAATTGGGACACTCGGTCTGAATTCAGTCTCCCTACACTGCATCTTGCCTCAGATGGGGGCTTGCTTTCTAGGCAGCTACATTTAGGTATGCGATGACCCAAATGCTTTCTCTCCATCTGCCTCCCAGCCCCCGCAAGCCATTTCTGCCTAGCTTACATTTCAGGGTCCTGCATACATATTTCTTTGCTACAAAATTCCCCCAGTAATTATGTTCGGTCTGTCTAAACTACAAAAGTCACATCCCCGCCCGAGTCTCTCTGTGCCCCCAAATGTCATACTCCTACCTGTAGCTGTTTCCAAATGATGAGGGAGGGGGCACATCCTCATAAACCTTAATACTCATAGACTGGCTGCAATCTGACGAGCCACTGTTCGAATGGAACCGAGGTTAGAAGTCACCAAAAGCTGTGATTTTGATTTTCTAAGACAGTAATGGGGTTTACTTTATTTTTAAATGCAGGAAACTAGGGGAGGGCGAAGGTTTGTGTGTGCTAATTCCATCCAATATATACCCAAAATATTTTTGTTAGGCTAAAAAAAAATATATCTGGATAAGTGTTACTAAAGTTATCGCACAGAATTTGGGTCTCCTCTAACTGGCTGTGCTCTTACTGCCCTCCTTAAACCTGGAGCCTGCAAACCCCAGCTGGAATATGGCCTTTGGGAATATATGACAGGAATGAGACGCTGATAGCAAGAGAGATCTGATTCACCATTCAGAGTGTTTTTTGGTTGGTTTTTTTTAAGAATTCCCTTTGAGATTTCTCCAGGGCTCCTTGCAGCAGTGTCCTGGAGGTTGATTTTAATTCCTAGAGACTCCAGGACAGTCTGGGGACGGAGGTGCAGTTTGGCAGCCTTAGGCATTTGCCGAAGCCCAATTAGTGAGTGTGGTGAGGGGAGGAGTGATGGTTTTGAAAGTTGACAGAAAACTGTAAGAATGTAAAATCTCTCTGTTTAAAATTCAGAGTGTGGTGTGCACATTTAGCCAAGTCATAAAATTGTACCTAGAAGAGAAATCCACAGGAACTCTGCCTTTTTCATACAGTTTCTTTTTTCCCTTTCAGGGCCCGATCGGATTAGATGGCAAACCAGTAAGTGCAATATGGTGCTTTGCAGCAATCTTTCTTTTCTCCATCTCTTCTAAGACATCTGCTTTTCTGTCCCATGCTAGGAGAAAAAAAGTCAAGTGTTGAGCTAATTCAGCAGAGGGAAACATTTTGGCAACCTCAAACTTCATTGCCACCCATATATCATGGCTGCCAGCTCATGAAAATGGGTTTTTTTTACTGACAGTCTGCCAGATGTTTATGGACAGCCTCATTTAGAGATAGATTTTAAAAGCCTTGTGTGCACAAAAAGTAGGTGTTCCCAGTATGTAACCTCTAATTTTCTTCAGCCAGTGCAACTCAGTATGTGTTTGGAGAGAGAGAGAGAGAGACTCTTTATGGAGCTCAGCCTGACACTCAATATATGGGACCATTGTAAGAGGGACACTTTGAATCGGGGTGAGTTTTCAGGAGGTGGGTTTGGGGGCAGGTGTTACAGACACATTCAGAGGTACTCATTGTAAAATTGACAGCATTAAATAATTTTAGAGCTTATAAGCAATGAAAATTCTAACCAGAGGAGTTGATTTGTACACTGCATACTCTGCTAGCTGCATTATACAAATCAACTCTTTTTTTTATCACTAAAATTCTTCAATGCTGTCAGTTTTACAAGATCCCCTTTTTCATTCAGAATTTCATTTAATTCATTAGGCAATGTTAGCGTTTACAGTTTTTGCAAACTCCTCCTGTTTAGTCATGCCGGGATACTATGGCTGGAGATAAATGAGCACTCGGCTGGGGTTATCCTGCCGTCATGATCAGACAGAAATACAGCGGCAAGAGAGTGGACCATGGGAAGGAGGTTTTGGGGTTATTTTAAATAGGTTTGGTCACAATAAAAAGTGCAAACCATTTGTCCCCTGAAATATGTAAAAACAAAAATAAAACCACATTAGGATAGAAAAGAAAGGAGAAATGTAGGAATAAGACCAGACAAAGCAATAGAGCGATATGATACTCTGATAACGCTAGTAGCGCTGCTGCTTTTACACACCTCATGCTTTAGGCTTATGGAGAATTACTCTCTTCTCTTTTTTGAAATGTTTACATGCTGAAGCCCCAACTAGTGTGCATTGTGAGGAGAGAGGTGGCAGCTTGAAAACCGAAAGGGTAATTTAAGAATGCAAAATTTCTCATTTTGAAGTCAAGTGTGAACCGTCTTCCCCAGTTCTGATCTCCATTAAGGTCAGCAAAGAGGGGAGGTTGGTGCTGAAACCAGTGGCAGCTAGGAATTGTCAACTAAACAAAGGAGGCGAGAAAAGCATTGGCGAGAATTAACAGCAAAACAAGCGTAGCTTACGGGAAGTCTACAGCAAATTTTGTAAAGAATATTGCTGTATATTAATCTACCTCTTCCTGGGCCAGCTGGGGCAGGTGTTGCTGTGGAAATAGCACATGCAGCCCTTGGTGGGGTAGACACGAGGATTGGAGTCTCAGCTTTTGCTTTAATAGGGATAGCTGTTGGGAATCGTGGCTTGTGTCTCCTGGCCAAGAGCAGTCAGTCCAATGACAGGGTTAGAGAAAGTTATAAAAATAGGGGTGGATGCAAACAAAGAAGCATGGCACCATTGCCAGGTAGAGACCCCTACTCTGATAAAACTGGAAGCCCAAAGGTGCAGGAGGAAAATGCAGTTCAGAAAAAAAAACCCCCACACAAACAGAATATTGCAGTAATTGAACACTATAATTGCCTTGCTGTATGAGGCTATGGTTTTGGAATCCAAGTCCACTTCACATATCCATTCCCTTTTCTTGTATTTTTTTTTTTTAATGTGGCATCGCAGTGGAAAAGTGGCTTCTCATGTGGCATGCACTTAATTCTTGCAGGGATATCCCTGCAGCTCTGTATGTGGAGATTCATTTCAGAAGTGAGTACAGAAGCCAAGCTTACCCCTTCGCAAAGTATTTTACTAATGGATTCAAACAGAAATATAATGTTAAAAAATAATAATAATAATAAAGACTGATTTTTTTAAAGTAGTTTCCAAAATCACAGATTCGTACAGTAAGCGATTACAGCATTTCTCTGCAATAATATTGTCACTGGAAAAAATAGATGACAGCCCCCTCCCCTCCCCCATTAAATTGAAGAGGGCAAGTCCACAACTGGAAGAATGGAGGAAGCACAGAATCCGATCTTATGAAGGAGGGGGAAATGCTCCTACTTAGCCATCTAGAGTGGATTATGCTATACACGGGGGGCTTGGTGTTCAAAACCCAGAATAGAAATCCAACGGTGGCATAAACGTAGAAAATTTAGCAGAACTTCCTGCCCCAGCAGCCTGCACTTCTGAAATGGCTTAAGGGTTTTTATTGCACGTCAGGTAGAATCCCAGCTCACGGAAATTCAGAATCTCTAAATATTGTACTTCCTAAGCGGAGGAGCTGCTGACAGACTTGCCGGTGCTGTACCATGGCAGTCTCCAGTGACCCCCCACCCCCCCCTCTTCCGAAAACGACTCAAAGCTCAAGGGACCTACAGCAGAGCAGTTGAAAAAATAATGACTTTGTCGTCTCTTTTTCAGTCGGCAGAGGTTATCGATTCCTGGTTGTTTGCACATTTGAGCTGCTTCACAGTATGCGGAGAGGTCACATACTTCCTTTAGATGAAGCAAAGCATGGCCTGTTTTTTTAAAAAATCAAATTGGATCTTCTTGGCGCTGCATTATTGAATGACCTTGCCTTCCTTAGCACTGCTCTTCCACAGAGCAGCTTTCCACCATTACTGCAGGGTCACAGAGGATAGAAATACTCTGCTGATCACAGGCTTCAGTGTGATGCTGGCCGAGGCAGCACATAACGCCCTCTCTCTCTCTCTTTCTCTTTCTCTTTCAGGGTCACGCTGGACAAAAGGGGGAGAAAGGAGAGATGGTAAGCTTTCCTTGTGCCCTGGTGAGGCTGGAGCTGGGTCATTTGGGTTCCCAGCTCAGCTTTTGTATCAGACGAATTAGCAATCAGCAGTCCTGTTTCAGAGGGGCTCTATGACAAGCCAGCACAGTAATTTGACCATTAAGAATCCATTTGCTGCATTTCAGCACACAGTTTTAAGGCCCAGATTAAATTTTATTTTTAACGCCCAACGCAGTAAACTAATGCTATGCAAATGCGTTGGGAGTTTAAAAGGGCGCATTGAGTGTACAATGTACATTCGCCACAGGCCTAATGCACATTTTCGGTTAGGCGGATTGGGGGAGGGGCGGTGAACCTGACAGGCCAGTGCTGGTCAGGGGACAAAGTTTAGGTGATTTAAAACACTTAGGTACCTATATTAGATGCCACAAAATAGATACTGCAATAGCAGCCCTAAATTGGTGTTCCAATTTTAGCTGCTTAGGCTGAGGGAAATTTTCAGCTGTAAACCAAGCCTCATAATTTCAGCTGAAAATGTTCCCTAAAGTTAGGTGGGCAGAATTGGGCTGCATAGATTGGGTGCTCAGCTTCTTTTTCAGAAAATTGACCCAATAGTGTTCTAAACCAAAGCACGTCAAATAAGTCCTTGCCCCAAAGAGCCTGCAACATCAATGGGAACCTGAGATAAAGGGGCCAATGCAAAATAGTGTGTTAACATCAGCCATTAACGCATGATAATTGGCTTGAGTTAATGGCCCGTGTTAATGGCATGCAAATGACTTTTGCTGTGAATTACAAATTTTAAAGTTAGTGTGGTAATGCGGCCGCTGTTACAAAAACTGAACCACGCCTCTCTAAGGTGTTAAGAGTTTTTGCGTTAACGGAGCTTTCTTTTGCATGTTTTAGCGTGTGCTGTTTTTCCCTGTGCTAAAAGGTAATGAGCTGTTTTGCATAGTTTGTATTTCATTAACCTCATTAGCATAGGCTTTTGCATTAAACTTCTCACAAGCTAATTTATGTGTGTTAAAAGTGCTGTTAACAAGTGTAAATGGGATTGTCTGCGCCACTGGCGCTTGAAATGTGCATTGACGCTTGCAGAAATGTTGCTGCACCTTAGTACGCAGAGCCAAAGTGGCTTGCCAAAGGTCCCAGTGAGTATCAGGGAGGATGAGCAGGATATGAACCCCAGTCCCCTGTCCCTGTCTCCCAACCTAGTGGAAACCAATGAAGCTAGTTTATTTTAGAGATGGACAAAAATAATGCAGTCATTTAAAAAAAAAAAAAAAGACCTCAGGTGACTGACAATACCAACTTTATTGACAGCGTTTATACTGCAATCATAAATCCTGAACATCTGGGCTTTCTCTGTTAATTTATCATATCACATCTCTGGACAAGGCATGACTGGTTTTATTTCCTCTCGAGTTACTGGTGACAAAATGAATGCTAAAGTAGGTGTTCAAGAAAGCCCAAGTTCAAGGTACTCGGACAGTGGTGTAATAATAATACGAATCCAATCCTTTATTGCAGGGCCCAGCCATAAGCATCATATTTTCAGACATCCTATGTGATACTAACTCGACTACTTTCTCAAGAAACTATATGAGGCACGGGGAATTTAGACTCTGTATAAATTTCCTTGCTCATTCATCTCATGACAATGATGATTAATTATTTCACTAGGGCCATCCATTCACAGTAAAACAATATCCATTTTTTGCATGGGTGCACTGTATATTTAATGAAACACAAGCTTGGCACACCAAAAAGAATTGCAAAGCTTTAATTAGTACTACGAGAAATACTTTTCCGAATCTCTCCTCACAATATTAACCCTAGATATATTCAATCACATTTGTCTTCCTCTGTCAGAAAAGACAGCGCTTTCTTTTGAACCATAGGTTTAAAGGAGTGATTTGACTTGAAATGTTTTTTTCTAATTGATTTAGATGAATGGATGGATTGTAAATGACAAACCTATGTGAGACACCACTGGAAAACTCCTATAGCATTAACGGCATCTTTACAATTCTTTATCCTATGTGAAACTTGATATGTTTTTAAAGACTCTGCAGACATTTTGAAATAGGCTAGGCCATATATACAAATCCTTGATGAAACAGAGGATTGTCATTAAATAAATGCAAGTTTCTAGTCAAATAAATTGTTTTAAATATTTAAATTAATTGCATACATAGAGGTAGATACTCAAAAGAACTAGGCTCCTGAGTTCTGCGTTAGGCACTTAGATCTGCCTTAAATGAAAATTCCCTTTCCCTCTCCCTCTGAGTACATAAATTTAGGCACCTAAACAAGTGGGAAAGGCAGGGGACGTAGGTGCTTGGTGCTTATTTCCAGCGCTAGCCACCTAAACAGCAGTGAAGAAGAGTATCCTAAATATTGAGGCCTCAATTTTAGGCACCTACATGCCATTAAAAATATGCCTAACTTTAGGGGCCCTAATATTTAGGGACCTAGGTGAAGCTTTCATCTTGGTTTGAAGATTAACCTAACAGGATTCTCGTTTTCGTTTCCCATGTACGATTTTGAAACGCATTCTGTATGAGTTGCAAACATAGGGCCATATTCATTAAGGGGCAGATTTTAAAAGCCCTACGTGTGCCAAGCCTAATTTGCATAGGCCCTGGGGGATCGCGCGCCGGCACTTGGCCGGCGCTCGCAACGTATGCCTGCCCAGAGGCAGGCGCAACTTATGGAACAAAGGTTAGGGGGGGTTTAGGTAGGGCTGGGGGGCGGGTTAGGTAGGGGAAGGGAGGGGAAGGTGGGGGGGCGGAAGGAACATGCCCTCCGAGGGCACAGGAAAAGCCATCGGGACTCCCCTAGGGCTCGGTGCGCGCAAGGTGCACAAGTATACACCTCCTTGTGCACGCTGACCCCGTATTTTATAACATGCACGCAGCTGCGCGCACATGTTATAAAATCGAGCGTAGACTTGTGCGCGCCGCGTTGCGTGCACAAATCTACGCCCGCGTGTAGGTATTAAAATCCGGCCCTAAGGCTTTTCTCCCATTTTATGTCTATAGGAAAAATCCTTAGGGGTAGATTTTAAAAGGTGCGCGCGGGGAGTAGATTTGTTCGGGCAACCCGGCACGAACAAATCTACTCCCGATTTTATAACATGTGCATGCTGCTGCACACATGTTATAAAATACAGGGTCAGCGCACGCAAGGCTGCACAAAATCGGCAGCCTGCGCGCGCCGAGCCGCTCAGCAATCCTCCATTCCCTTCCGGCCCCCCACCTTCCCCTTCCTTCCCCTATCTAACCCCCTATCTAAGCCATGCCCCCGGAATGCCCCTGGGCCGGAACCACGCCCGTGGCCACGCCCCCGGAATGCCCCTCGATAACATGCCGGCCGCGACACGCCATCCCACCCCAGGAAAGCCCTGGGACTTACGCACATCCCGGGGCTTGCGTGTGCCGCCGAACCTATGCAAGATACGCTCGGCACGCACAGGGGGTGGAAGGGGCAGCTTTTCGGGGGTTACGCGCGTATCTTACGCGTGTAACCCTTTGAAAATCTTCCCCTTAGTGATCAGATACTTAGAGGGCAATTTTCAGAGCTATGAGCCCAATACTGAAAGAATGCTACACACTTAAATTTCAACAGCACAGTTAGGTACCTATTTTCAGCTGATTTGAGGTGCGTAACTTTAACTTGAGGCCTCTAAATCTGAGGCCCCTAAAGTTAGACTTGCTTTTGATTCTCCTAATTTTAGTCTTCTAAATTAGGATTCCAACCCTGATAATCAGTACTAATTACCTAACTTAGTTCACCCAATCCATCCCCGTTCCTGTCCCTACCCTTATTTAGAAATTTAAATGTAGGTACCTTGTGATTTTAGGGCACTCTAAATTTAGTGACTCAGGACAAACTTTTACAGAAAAAGTCCAGATGCCTAATTCATAGTTAAGTCCCTAATTTTTTTGACTTGGCTGAAAATTGCCCTTTACTGCCCAGCTTAAAGTACGCACAAAAAGTTCTTTAAAAAGACCGTTTCCCAGGGGTATGTGTGGCCAGGGAAGTAAAATAGAAAGCGTACTTGACATTTTCAAAAATACACATGCTATTTTGCTCCCTCTCAGCCTCCTGCAGAAATAGTAGGCAGAATATGATCAGGCACTTTTAGCGTACGTACTTTTTAGCTGCTAATTTTCAAAGGGTAAAACCCATGTTATTTCTTTTTGAAAAATTGACTGCAATGGAGACATCCTAAAAGTTCCCATGTGCATTGAAAATAATGTGGGCTAGCCAAATTTCCCCCATCAAATGAACTGGAAGCTGACATAGAATATATTCAAATTTATTTGCATGAAAGTTAAATGACAACTGTACCATACATTTAATTATATTGTCATGAATTCTCTGCCAGCATGTGATATTGAATCAACATAATTATTTATTTCCAACATTTTAAACTTGACTATCGTCTGTTGATAATGCATTTGGCCCTCGTAGTATGAAGGCAGAATCTGCTGGAAATATGACCCCCAAAGCTAAAAACAAGCAGTATTCAGACAGGGCAAATTTTGTGGATTCTAACAAGAGCAGAAACAGGCATCTTCTGCCTTCATTGGTCACCTTCGCCTTGGGTTGAGCCCTTAGGTACTGGTGGCCGAAAGGACTTGGTCAGGAAAAACAGAAAACACAAGGCAAACACTAAGGCAATGTAGAACCCAAACCTGGAGACATGAAGGTGCCCATTGAAGCAGGGCAAGCCCAAAGCAGGAAAACCTGGAAACACAAGTGCACTCATGGAAGCAGTGTAGGACCATTGCAGGAGGACTGGAAGTACAGGACCAAACAGGAACACTGGATGCAAGAAGGAATCTAGGACTAAACAGAAACACTAGTTATACAAAGCAATCTAGGACCAAACAGGAGCAAGAAAAGTAGGACCAAAATAAGACCAAATACATGACTAATCGAAAGATCAAGCTCAGGCAAACAACAGACTGGATGCCTGGAATAAAAAGGAAGTAGGCAACAGAGCTATGAGAACTAACCAGAGTGTTCAGACAGAAACAAGATTGCCACCAGCAGGAAGTGTGCTCCATAGAGCTGAGAGGATTGAACAGATAGTCCAAGGGACCCACAGGGGCCTCTGCTGGCGAGAGGCAAGAACTGCCCATCGGGCCCTCACATATAGGACCTTTTCTCAGCTATTCAAGTTGGGTCTCCTTTCTTTTCTTTGTTGCTGGCTAAGTTGTCAGTATTTGACAAAGGGACCTACTGGTTTTGTAAGCTCACATACAGCAATATTTATTGATAATTCTTAGATTGGTACAACAAATAACCACAGTCTATAGGGAATCCAGATTTCTCTAGGACCATTATGACTGCTAAAACTTGGTTTTTATGCATCGGAAAAGGAGAGAAACGTGTACATGGTAAATAGAACAGGCAAATACTTTTGAGAAAGTAGTCTGAACCTCTGAAGCATATTAGGAAATAATTTATTTATTTATTTAATAGGTTTTCTATACCGTCGTTCGAGGATACATGCTTATCTTGGGTAGGCTAAGTCTGTTCTTTTAACTTCCATCCAATAAAAGATTGGACTATCTTTGGGCGTGTTCTCAAGTTGTTTTTCTGAGAGAGTTTATTTTGTAGGCTGTTCTTATATTTAAAATATTATTCTTTAGCAAAAATGAATTTGTCATTCAATGGGTTACCAAGTTTAGAATTTCCTTGTACAAAAAAACAAGTTTCAAGCAGTGAAAGTAATATTTTACTACAAAATATAGCTGTTTGTGGGTGATCATTCCAGGAAGATGGGCGTGGAAGCAGCCTGAGGGCAGCACCAGTTGGGTGATGGAATGTCCTGGCACACGCTCATTTCTGATTCCCTTTACAAGCCCTGCCCCCCCCCCCCCCCAACTGTCTTTTTTTCTTCCTGTATAGTTATATTTTCTCAGACCCGTCTGCCAACAGCCACAGTTTTGGTAAGGCGTCTAGTTTCCGGAAGTTATAAATTATGTGTCAAGATCAACCAGATGAATAGCAAGAAGGAAACAGTTCATTTTCAAAGGCTGACCAGAAATATATCTGATCTTTGCTCTTGCAAAAGTAAAAATAAATTCTTCAAGTGTTCTTTTTTTGTCCCTTTTCCTCATCTTAATCAATCAACATATGACAGGCTGCAGACTGATTAGGCTCATGCTTGACTTGGCTTAAGGCCTATGAACTATTAATTTAACATCATTATACAATGTAACTATGTTGTTCGGTTGACTGTTGACTCCCTACAACTGTTCTTTTCACTGTGAATTCCACTTATACAGGACAGAACAGAATAGTCTGACAGAGTAAACAGGAAAAAGATTTTTTTTTCTCAGACAGAAATGCCAGGATTGTTTAATTTTGTTATTACTAGGGACACGTGTTGCCATTTTTCAATTAATTTCATGGGTAAGTTGACCAGCTTATTGACATGCAGAGGGTCTCCAGTTGGATTCCTGGATAGGGCCTTCAGCACCCTGAGTTGGCTGGGTTTCCCTTTGAAAATCAGGCCAGCGATGCACAATGATACTGTTCTGTCTCTGCAGTGTATGTATATGTTTCTTTAGTACATATACTGCCAGCCTGTGTCATCTTGTGATATAGCATAGCTTAGATTTCTGCAGGATTCTTACGTTCCCTGCCCTCATTGGTTATTGTTAGTACTATTTGAATGTTTCTGAACTTCCTATTGGATATGTTCCTGTCTGCTCACACTCTCTCTCTCCTATTCCTATTGGTCCTTGATCTGAGGCGTGGTGGGATTCTTTACTGCCTGGGGGGAGTTTCAGTTGCAAAAAGACTCTTGGCAAGCTAGCAGCTCATCCTGAATCCTTCTCTATAAACTTCTAAGAAGCGTCACTTTTCACCTGTTCCTGTTCCCCTACTCCTATTCAACTATTCCTATCCACTACTATTCACTAGTTTCTACAGCTTCAACTATAGCTGAAGTTTATCCCCCTCTGACTGTTAGGCTTCAAGAGACTCATAGCAGCTGAACTAGGTACTGCTGTCTATACAGTTATTCTTTGTGAGTGTTGAACTGTTTCATCATTCTAATAAATGTTGTTTAGTATTCAAACACTATCCTCTAGTATCTGAAGGTAGGAAAAAGGTGTAACTGACTGACTAGGCTAGAAATCAAGGGTTGAAGGCACTGGCAGTACAGTGAAAAGCATATGAAGAACAAAGGGGTTGTTATTAAGAGGTTTCAGTAAGGATCTAGCTGTGGACTTTCTAGAGAGGGAGGTGAGAAGATTCCCTCTCCCAATTTAAGACTTGATTTAACTCTTGCATTTCTTCAAGGTTATTCACACTGTGCAAGTCAGTTAATTAACAAGGGCGTAAAGTGTCAAATCTGCAACTAGCCCCTTCCCTCAACTGTGATTATATCAGTAGCCTGAATTAGGAGTACTGGGCTGCTCAGCCAGTGTTTATCAAAGGATGGCAGAAGACACCTCTACAGTAAACAGGATGCTCTATAAAAATGCAATTGAGGCTGCCTCTCCTCCCCAGCCAGGGCTCTTCTGACTAGGAAACATGTTTTAACATTCAAAGCCTTAGAGAAGGCCATTTAGCTGAAGAAAGTTAACAGAATGTGGGAAGAATTGCAGTCTGATAGATATCAGCTTGTTAGCTCTGCAAGTAGAGAAGACATTCAACAAGCCATAGGCCAGCTCAAATGCAGTTATAAATGTTATCAACTCCAGATAGACAGATACCTCACATTCTTAAACAGAATCAATACAGAAGGAAGAAGAGAGAGACCTGCATAAGGACAGTGATCTAGAACATGACAATCTAGTGTAAGACACTATTGCCGAGCATTGCAAAGAATTAAGAGTTTAAAAGAAACTGCGTCCCAGTACTCCAACCTTTCCAGATGTTCCTCAAGGTCTTCAAAGTCACTGAAATCAGTCTGCTCAAACCTGTCCTCAGCATGTGCGGCCACTGCCAACACACACACAGAAGCTGCATTGCACATGCTTCCATTGGTAAACAAGAGGCTGCTATAAAGCTAGCCAGAGCCAGAATCGAAGAAGAAGAGTGCACAGCAGTTGCTGCCACCACTGACATCACTGCTCATAAGAGTTGAAGGCAGAAGGCCATTAAAATTGCCATTCATAGAAAAACTGAATTGGAGGCAGAAGAAAAGAAAGCCACCATTGTCACCACTGCAGCAACCACATACAGGAAATCCAAGCTAGATGCTAAACTAGAAATGCTGTGCCAAGAGAGGAAAGTCGTGGCTATAGAAGCCCAATCTATGAGCCACTAAGCTGCTGTGAGAAAGGAAAGCAGGGAGATCCAGACTGATCGGGTTCTTTCAGAGGATCTTGTTCAGCATACCACAAACTATGTCCTAGCACTTAGTTCTGAGCATGATGGCTCATTCTTACACCCTAAACCAGGAGAAATAACAAAATTCTGAGATAATCCAGCTTGTCTGTGAAGTAGAATCTACACCTAATAGAGATCTAGTCAGTGCACACTGTACCATGAATGTAAATCGCCACCATAGTGATCCACACACTCGCAAGCTTAGAAGTAGATTTTAAAAGTGTTGCTCACGCAAAAACGGCCATGTATGCGCGTATGTGGGCCACATGTAAGCAGCATGAATTTTAAGAAGCCAGGAAGGATGCGCGTACATACATCCAGAATAAGGAGGTAGAAAAGGGGCAGGGCATGGGCATTCTGGGGGCAGAGCTAAGACTGAAGCATGTAACCACAAATTTTACAAAAGTGGTGTGTATATGTGTTGCGACCGTCGGTCTGCGACAGCTTTGCCCCGCCTACCTGATTCTTCTTGCGGCTCCTCCCGCTCACCTCGGACTACTGGCTGTTGTGATGTCTGTCTACCGACCTCTCCGGCGTCCCCGGACCGGCTTTGGTGCTGCTTCCCACCAAGCTTCTCCAAGGTACCATAGGGCGCGCACGCGCACGCCGCCCTCATCTTTATTTCCTCATTGGCATGAACCTCAGGGGCGTCCCCCTGAGATGACGTCATGCTGCCCGGATATTTAAGCCTACCTCTTTTGCTAGCTAATCGAGTTAGCAACTACTCTGATTACTACGGATGGGATTCGCTCTCCATACCGAAGCTACTCTGCCACTCCAGCATTCTCTGGAACTCTTACTGCTAACAGGGTACCCGCTCCTCGGGGGCCTCTTCTGCTTCTTTCAGGTGCTATCAGGAACTGGTACTCGCTCCTCGAGGGCCCATGTTCCCTGAGTCGCTACCTGCATCTACAATCTTCTCTACTTGGAAGACTTCACTAACAGTATCCATCTGTGAGTACAACTACCATCTATTCCACAGTACTGCTTCCCTGGAACCAGGTACTCGCTCCTCAAGGGCCTGCCCTCTGTTCCAGTGCTAGACCTCTCATCTAGTGGAACCGCTGTGTACAACACCATTGAGTCTCCCTGCTCTAAGGGATCAGGTTCTCGCTCCTCGAGGGCCTACTCTCCCTGTCTCAGAGCTTCACCTATTCTACCTGGGACTCTGTGTATTTCTCACTGTGTATTCATAACTCTCAGTCTCTTTCCACTACAGCACAGCCAAGCAGAGGATCCACTGTTCCAGCGTCCAGTGGGATACTTGCCCAGCTGGGCTCAACATCTACTACTCACTACTGCCACCTCTGGTGGTTTCCAAAACTGTTTAAATAAAGATTCAATCTGTGTTTGTGTGTTCAGAGTCTAGCCTGACACCGTGGTCCCTCATGGGACTGCCCCCTGTGGGCGTGGTCAGCTGCCACAGTGTCCAAGGATCCACCCCAAACACCAATAACCATAACAATATGTTGCCTGTGTAACTTTGCTACTGCATCTCATGAGGAGCAGGAGTCCTGAACATGGGGGGGAGAGAGAGCCTCTATATAGGGTCAGTTTGATACTCTATATATGGACCACTATAGAAGGGCACTTTGAATCGGGGTGGGTTTTCGTGAGGTGGGTTGGGGTTAGGGAGGGAGTTATTGCAGACACATTTAGAGGTATTCATAGTAAAATTGACATCTGTAAAGAATTTTAGTCCTTATAAGTAATGAAAAGGAATAGATTTGTACAGTGCAGCTAGCACTACAGATTATAAATCAATTCCTCTTGTTAGTCTTTTCAATGCCATATAGACAAAATACCTCACCATCTAAAGAAATCCTGTAGCTTTAGAGAAAAGACTCTAACACTGAATAACAGGAGAGAAATTCCTGCATTAGAAGAAGCATGGCATCATCTGCATCAGAGGTCTATAGCTAAACATCACCTGCCTTCCTGCCTTTGGATCTTGATACTCAAATCCTACTCCTCCTTGGCAGAGATAGCCTGGGGCTACACAATTTTTGTCAGCTGTGCAATGGTCCAAGCAGTGCCCTCTATGCTCATTGCCTTGACATGGGTTGGGTGATGTTTAGTGACATCTGTATTGACAAAATGCATAAAACAAAAAGTATTAATACTTCACCACTAATATACTGGAGGATGGACGCACTTCCTTATTCAAGCCATGTCCAAACCATTTTTCTGTCAGAGAGATGCCTGTCCTAAAAGGGTGACTAAACCATCATCCTCAGACCTACATAGAAGCCCTTGCACCAAAAGATTGGGATGATCATCTGGGCAAGAAAGATGGCAAACCTGCCCTTTCTATAGAGGACTAAGGGTTCCTGAGGGTAATGGAAAAATAATTCTTCAAGGAGAGTCAAACAACTGGTGGCTCCCTTACAATTCTGAACACCCAGACACCGAATTCCCAAAACAAAGAGCAGGCCCTTTCATGACTTGCTTCACTACATCAGAACCTGGAGAGGAGTCCAGAGACAATGGACCATTTTGTGACTTTTATGAAGGATATGTTCAGTAAAGGTCATGCAGAGTCAGCGCCGCCTCTGAAGGAAGGTGAAGAATGCTGGTATTTTCCTATCTTTGACATGTATCATCCTCAGAAATCACATTGAATCAAAGTTGTATTTGACTTAAGCACTTAGTTTCAAGGAGTCTCTTTGAACAGTATGCTTCTCACTGGGTCTGACTTAACCAACAATCTCTCGAGAGTCTTAATTAATTTCAGAAAAGAACCCATTACCATCATGGCCAATATCCAATAGTTGTTCTACTGTTTTATTGTTCATGAAAACTATAGAAAAGATCTAAGTTTCCTATGGTACCAAGACAAGAACATCAGCAACAAGATTGCTGAATACAGGATGTGAGTGCATGTCTTTGGCAACAGACAATCATCTTCAGTGGCTATTTATGAACTCAGGAGGACAACACAAGAAGGAGAGAAGGAGTGCCAGATAATTTCTAGGTGTCTGGCATCTGTGCTGTACTAAAGAAAAGGCAGCTATCAACTTGTTAAAGAGAACATAGTCGACGTTAGCTGAAGCTAGTCTGAGACTCCATAAAATAGCCTCCACCAGTGCCAAGGAAATGAAAGCATTCCCTTCAGAAGTCCATGCGAAAGACCTCAAGAATAGATAAGGGAGTTGATTAGCCACCACTCCAGCATTTTCTCAGACTAAATTAAGACCTGAAGGGAGACACATTCGCCTTTCAAGTCTCAACCAGAAAAAGAACAGCTTATATGATCCACTTGGTTTAATCACCATATAAGGGAGGTCTTTATTAAGAGAACTTTCATCAGAGGAAAAAGAGTGGGATGCCCCGCTGCCTCCAGAGAAAAAACAAGAATGGGGAATGTGGAAGGATTGCCTACAAGATTTTGAGCATCTCCAAATTCCACATATATATATCTCTATGTCTCTCACTGCAGCTCATTACAAAGAACTTTGTGTCTTTTCAGATGTTTCTGTAAAAGCTTAGCCATCTTTGCCTATATGAAAATAATAAATGCAGAAGGCAGATTCCACATAGGATTTATCCTTGACAAAGTTAAATTAGCACCTCAACCTAACCACACCATACCATGGCTTGAATTATGTGGAGCAATATTGGCTAGGGATGTGCACACATTTTTTTTCGATGGTGTTTCGTTTTCGGGTCCAGGGTGGGCCTTTTTGGTCCACTCCCTGAACCCAAAAACCTTTTTCATTTCTATTTCTGGAAAAACCCAAAAAAACCCCACTCCAACCCTTCAAATTATTTAACTATAATCCCCCTACCCTCCCGACACCCCCAAGACTTACTGAAAGTCCCTGGTGGTCCATTGGGGGTCCCAGAAGCGATCTCCCCCTCCCGGGCCGTCGGCTGCCAGTAACCAAAATGGCGCCGGTGGCCCTTTGCCCTTACATGTGACAGGGGCTACCGGTGCCATTGGTCTTAAAAAATGGCGCGGGCCATCCATTGCTCCTACCGTGTGACAAGGGCCGATCCATGGCACCTGTAGCCCCGTCACATGATAAGGGCCACTGGTGCCATTTTGATTACTGGCAGCCGATGGCCCGAGAGGGGGAGATCGCTCCTGGGACCCCTGCTAGACCACCAGGGACTTTCGACAAGTCTTGGGGGGGTTCAGGCAAGTCTTGGGGGGTCGGGACGGTGGGGATTTGTAATTAATTAAATTTGAAGGGTTGGGGTAGGTTTGGGTTTTTTTTTTAATGTGCCCTTTCTCCTCCCCTAAAAAAACGATAGTAAAACCATTCGAAATTTCATGGGTTTTCCTTTCGTTTTGTCAGCCCCCGAATGCAACAAATTAGGAAATAGCATCTTTTTTTTTTTTTTAAACCATATTTTATTGGGAACAGTCACCAATATGTTAACAACAAACATTAACAAAAGCCTCAGTATCCTTACATTCCCGATTTTTCATAGGTCCATAACTGCCCCGGCTATTTGACCGGAACCCTGCCCCCCACCCTCCACCCTCCCCACCCCTTCCCCCCTGTAGAGAACCATTACAGAAAGAGGTGTGTCGCACCTGCACACACAGCAGACGCACAGTACTCCGCAAATCATTATCCACAAGTTATAAACATATAGAAGAACACTCAACCAGAGTGGTAAAGATCTTATACAGACATGTACAGCAAACCCGTAGCAAGCAGAGGAGAGGACGTAGCATTAACACTCATAAAGAATTGGGTGCCGTAACAGGCTAAATCACGAGTCCAAAGGAGCAATCTGTTGAGCCACTGGCGAAAGAGACTTGTAAAAATCAATCCAAATTTCATGAAAAATCCGCTTTTTCTTTGGAGGAAACTTTTTATACTGAGACCCATACTCCAATTGGTAAAGCTCCGTCAGAAGAGTGAGCCACATCTCTCGAGTAGGCGGCAAAGGTTCCAGCCACTTAAGCAAAATACACTTTTTAGCAATTAAACATGCCTTGGAAAAAAAACAAATGTTATCAACATTTAAACTTTGGTCTCCACTGTCATTGTTAAGAAGACAGAAGGAACAAGACCACGTTATTGTAGTCTGCAACAGTTTGGATAACCAGAGCTGAATAGAGTCCCAAAAAACCTTAATGGGAGGGCAGTCCCATAGGCAGTGGATAAGCGTGGCTTTCTCTGCAGAGCACTTAAGACAGGTTGCGGATGATATGAAGCCCATACTATGAGCGTGGGCAGGCGAGTAGACAATACGATGAAAGATGCGCTGTTGTAGCTCACGGAGCGCCACATTAGTCGTGATGGAGAAGATAGACTCATAAGAGTACCTAAGCGCTCGCTCGTCCAATTCTTCTCGACAGTCTCTGGACCAGTGGGGCAATAATTTCTTATAGATAGAAAAAGACATATTACAATTATAAAAAGCATAAAGACAAGACAAAGAACCTTTATGGATCTGGAAGCATACAATGAGCTCATCATATCTGGTGTTGTTTATAGCCCCCGGTGCCCTTTGAAGAAGAGCCCTACATTGTGCTTTCAAATACCCAAAAATTAAAAAGTGCTGTGGACTCAACTCTAGAAGTTCACGCCACTGAGCCACAGAGGGTATCTGCCCCGTGGAGGGATCCAACAACCACCCACTTCAGGTTGTGGATGTATGGGAAGTACGGTCAGCGAGGTCCGTGAGGATCCTCGCAGTGGATACTGGTAGGAAACGTGAGGAGACAAGCCTAGAAGCTGCCGGGTTGTTTTCCAAACCCTCCTCATCGTTTTGACTAAAATAGATGGTGAGGTCAAAGTTGTGGACTCGGCCCCCGTGACATGTAAAACATAGCTAGGGTCCAAAGGGGCACATAAGGAGTGAATCAGCTGAGGATCAGTGTAATCAGAGGAGCCAAATAGCCAGTCCCCCAAAAAGTGAAGATTTGCCGCTATAGCATAAAGCTGAAAATTGGGAAGACCATAACCCCCTTGAGCCCGTGGGGCCATCATCGTAGCATAGGCCAATCGAGCTTTTTTGTTGCGCCATATAAAGCTCCGTATGGCTTTGTGCAACACTCGCCTATCTTTTGCTAGAAGTAAAACCGGCAGCATTAACAGCTTATATATTAATTGGGGCGCGATCACCATTTTTAATACGGCTATACGCCCATGAAGAGTCAATGGAAGAGATTGCCAACTGGCCAATTTTGCACACATTTTGCTAATCGTGGGCGGAATGTTCAAGCCGTACCACAAGGTCGGCTCAGCATGAATATTAATCCCCAAGTATTTAATAGTAGACTGAGCCCACTTCACTGGAAAGTCAGGCCAAGAGGCTCTGAGTGATCCCGAAATATCCAAGGCCTCGGTCTTATCCAAGTTCAACTTGAACCCCGACAAAAGCTGATAGTGACTGAAAATCTGGATAGCGGCCGGGAGGGCCGTCCTTGCATTAGACAATAACAATAAAATGTCATCAGCGAAAAGAAGGGTCAAATATGATCTCTTGCCTACTAAGATTCCTGTAACCCCCATTGCCGCCTTTAGGGCTGCCACCAATGGTTCCACGGTCATGATAAAAAGAAGTGGCTACAGGGGGCAGCCCTGACGCGTGCCCCTATGTAGACTAAACTCTCCGGAAAGGGCCCCATTGACTAAAATTCTAGCCGTGGGATTAGTGTATAAGAGAGTAATGTAATCAAAAATCCTGCCCACGAAGCCCAGTTTCTGAAGCACTCGACGTAAGAAGGGCCAAGCAACTCTATCGAACGCTTTTTCCGCATCACAGGTAACTAATAGGGGGTCAGGGACTTCTTTCAAATGGCACCGCTCCAAAGCCACCAGTACCCTGTGTATGTTTACTGTGGATCTCCTCCCCATCACAAATCCCACCTGGTCAGGAGAGATAAGACTAGGCATAATATTCCTCAGCCGGTTTGCCAAAATTTTAGCATAAATCTTTATGTCAAGGTTCAATAAAGATATCGGCCGATAAGAAGAGGCCAGAAGTGGATCCCGCCCAGGTTTTGGGAGAACCACTATTGTAGCCGCCCGCATTGTGGGAGGCATGCGCTGCTGATCCACCATTTGTTCATATACCCCACGTAGTATGGGAGCTACTTCCTCAGACAGGGACTTATAAAAAGTCGATGTCATCGCATCAGGTCCTGGAGCTTTCTGATTGGGTAAGGTGTGAATTGCCTCTACCACTTCCTGAGTGGCAATAGGAAGTTGTAACTGTGCCAGTTGGAGAGGGGTCACTCCATGTAATGATATATTATTCAAGAACTCCTCTATTGCCACCTCATCCACCCCCTCTGCTGTATATAAAGTCTGATAATAATCAGAAAAAATATTCGCTATGTCCGTAGTCTCGGATTTAACAACACCCTGAACATTTCGTAAATTAGTAATGTATTTGGACTGGTCTTGCGCCCTAAGTAGACGGGCTAAGAGCCGTCCAGCCTTGTTACCATGATGGAAGAAAGTGTATTGCCTATAGCGCAACACGTTAGCTGCCCTTTCATGCAACAAGGTATTGAGAGCAGTCTGTATCTCTCGGAAGGCAGCCAAAGCGGCCGCCCCACCGAGAGGCTGAGTAGAATGTCTTTTCAAAGACTGCAAACGCTTTTCCAATGTCAAAATATCCTTATCTAATTTACGTTTCTTATAGGAAGCATAACTAATTATGTCACCTCGCAGGACACACTTAGCCTTTTCCCACAGAAGAGTAGGCTGGGCCACATGCTGAGAATTATTAGTCAGAAATTCAGACCATTTTTTTTTAAGAAACACTAAGAATTCCGGATCCCCTGATAAACTTGCCGGTAAACGCCAATGAGTACCCGGGGTAGGCCCACCACCACTGAAAATCCCTTTAACCGGGCAATGGTCAGAAATAACCAAAGCCTCAATCGTAGAGGCCGTAAATTTGGAGAACAAGGACTCAGAGATAAACAGGTAATCTATCCTCGTTTGAGTATTATGGGCCCTGGCCACATGAGTATATTCCCGTGCACCCGGGTGTAAGGCTCGCCATAAATCAATTAATTGTAAATGTTTACATAAATAATTAGGACCTTTATGAATACTGGGTTGGTGGCCTCCCCTCACTGGTAATCTATCTAACTGGGAGTCTATTACAAAATTAAAATCCCCACCCACTATCAAGGGAAGGTTGCCTAGCTTAGAAATTTCAGCAATAAGAGCGGTGTAAAACCCGTGGTCGTAGCTGTTGGGTGCATACATGGAAGCTAATAAAATGGGGGCCCCCATCAGGACACCCTTTACCAACACATATCGCCCTTGCGGGTCCTGAACACAAGTTTGCATTTGAAAAGGAACTGACTGATGAATCAAGAGAGCCACCCCTCTACTTTTTGAGGAACCAGTTGCATAGTAAATTTGAGAGACCCATTTTTTCTTAAGCTTCTGTATTTCACTGGAAAGCATGTGGGTTTCTTGCAAACATATAATTTTGGCCTTTAACCGCTGAAGGCGAGCAAAAACCTTTGGAAATAGCATCTTTATTTCCTATTTTGTTGCAAACGAATGTACATCCCTAATATTAACAGTAGAGACAGCAGAATTGATACTAAGTGAAAGAGACATTCAGCCAGACATGGTCAAGTTCTACACCAATAGCAAAGTAGTGCTGGGTTACATATAGAATCAAATTAAATGATTCCACGTAAATGTAAGTAACAGAGTCATATGCATCAAGAATTCAACGCAACCAAAGCAGAGGCACTATGTGCCCACCAATCAGAATCCAGGAAACCACACCACAAGATCTGTCTCAGCAGCTCACCTCATGCAGACAACATGGCTACCTGGACCTGAGTTCTTTACAAAGAGCAATAATGGATTTCCAGCTGAAAGAGATTCCTTCAAGCTCGTGAACCCGGGTTAGACACAGAAATCTGCCTACAGGTAACCGTACTTTTCTCTAACATCATTCTTGAAGGTAAATTGGGAGCACACCAGTTCAACTGCTTTTCAAAGATGTAAGCACTGAGACAAGCTATGGCACACCTCATCCACATTGTGCTCTCTTTTTGTCAGACCCTGGAGAGTACACCAAATGCTTGTTACCACTGGCATCTCTGCATGGGACCTCACACAGTTGATGAACACTCATGTTCAGAGAATGTCAGCTTTCATTGTGTACCACAAGAGACTTACGCTAAAGAAATCAAGACAGCAAAACAGTGAAGATATTCATCAAACCTTTCATTAAGATAGTGCTTCTTATGTCTCATGAAAATACTTGAACAATATGGACCACGGCATAATTTTGATAGTTCTATAATTTGAATAGTATTTTAAAATAGTAGTACCTGTGCTACCAGGTGAGGAATGTTCTTTCTCTGCAGTTATGTATATGTTTCTTTATTTCAGTGCTGTCCTGTGTCATCTTGCAATATTGTATAGCTTAGATTTTTGCAGGGTTTTTAAGTTCCCTGCCCTCATTGGTTATTGTTAGTTACTATTTGAATATTTCTGAACTTCCTATTGGATCTGTTCCTGTCAGCTTTCTCTTTTTCCCTCCCTCTCTGTCTCTCTCCTATTCCTATTGGTCCTTAACTTGAGGCATGCTGGGACTGTTTACTGCCTGGAAGCACTTTCAGTTACAAAAAGGCTCTTGGCAATTAACAACTCATCCTGAATGCTTTTCTACAAACTTCTAAGAAGCATCACTTTTCACCTATTCCTGTTCCTATTCTCCTACTCCTATTCAACTATTCCAATTCACTACTATTCATAAGAACATAAGAAATTGCCATGCTGGGTCAGACCAAGGGTCCATCAGGCCCAGCATCCTGTTTCCAACAGTGGCCAAAACCAGGCCACAAGAACCTGGCAATTACCCAAACACTAAGAAGAACCCATGCTACTGATGCAATTAATAGCAGTGACTATTCCCTAAGTACAATTGATTAATAGCCATTAATGGACTTCTCCTCCAAGAACTTATCCAAACCTTTTTTGAACCCAGCTACACTAACTGCACTAACCATATCCTCTGGCAACAAATTCCAGAGCTTTATTGTGAGTTGAGTGAAAAAGAATTTTCTCCGATTAGTCTTAAATGTGCTACTTGCTAACTTCATGGAATGCCCCCTAGTCCTTCTATTATTCACTAGGGATGTGCATTCATTTGCGACGAATTAGGAAATATAGATGATATTTCCTATTTCGTCGCGTTTCGGGGGGTCGCCGAAACAATAGGAAATCCCACGAAATTTCTTGTGGTTTTCTTATCATTTTGGGGGGGGGGAGAAAGGGTACATAAAAAACCCAAAAAACCCCCAAACCCACCCAACCTTCAAATTTCATTAATTGCAACCTCCCGACTCCCCAAGACTTGCCCGACCCCCCCCCCCCCCCCCACCCCAAGACTTACCAAAAGTCCCTGGTGGTCCATCGGGATCCCGGGAGTGATCTCCCCTTCTCAGGCCATTGGCTGCCACTAATCAAAAATGGCGCTGGCTCCTACCATGTGACAGGGGCTCCTACCATGTGACAGGGGCCGGCCATTGCACCGATAGCCTCTGTCACATGGTAAGGGCAAAGGGCCATCGGCGCCATTTTGTTTACTGGCAGCTGATGGCCCGAGAGCAGGAGATCGCTCCCGGGACTCCTGTTGGACCATCATGGACTTTAGGCAAGTTTTGGGGGGATCGGGAGGGTGGGGGATTGTAATTAATTAAATCTTAAGGGTTGGGGTGTATTTTTTTTTTTTTGGTTCGGGACAGCCAAAGAAAATCGGCAGGCCGATAACGAAGGCCAAACCAAAAAATCGACAGGCCGATAACGAAGGCCAAACCAAAAGGTTTGGCCGAATCACTTCTCTACTATTCACTAGTATCTACAGCTTCAACTATAGCTACCATTCATCTCTCTCTGACTACTGGGCTTCCAGAGTCTCAGAACAGCTAAACAAGGCACTGCTGTCTGTATGGGCTATTCTTTGTCTTGCCTTTCACAGTGAGTGTTGAACTGTTTCATCATTCTAATAAATGCTGTGTGGTATTGAAGTACTGAGTCCTTTGGTATCTGAAGCTAGGAAAAAGGTTTAACTGACTGTCTAGGTACTCAAGCTAGAGATTGAGGGCTGAAGGCAGTATAATACTTAGTACCTACATATATTTGTACCTGCTTCAAATGTACATGCAGAAAGTACACACTAGTCTTTCAGAATGAAAGTGCCACATGTACTTTCCGGTCCCATCCTAAACCCATCCTTTTTTTGTTGTGAGTAAAGTACCCATGCTGTGAACAGTGAGGGAGGAAATTTTCAGTGGCTCTTTTTACCCAGGTAAATTTCCCTGCCCAATAAATTTAAGTTTATTTCCACTAAAATGTTTATTACCTCTAAAATCAAAAGGATCAATTCCCCTAATCTGAGGCTTGAAATAAGACCAAGGCAATTTATTATTCTGAAAGGTCAGCAAATAAAAAAATTATTTAAAGCTAGAACAGAAACTGTACAGGAATCAGAACAGCATACAGTGTAATGAACCATTTAGGGCTTGTCGTGCATCAAACTGTGGAATGCATTAGTAAATCATTTCCCTATACATTTGCATGATTATACCTTTTTAGACATGCAAAGTCACTCGAGTAATGTTGACTCTCTATAGAAAAAGACAGGGAAACTGCATTGAGCATGCTTAGGTTGTATGTCAGCACAAACTAAAAGCATGATGCTGAAAACATCTGCCCACACTTCTAATTCTGTGCTGCCTCATTTGCATAGTTTTAGCAACACCTATTCCACTCCGCACCATAGGATTTCATGGGGAAAACTCCAGCCCTCACACTCACAAGAGAAAAATGCATATTATAGGGCAAATGTTACTCTGGAATTTACAAAGAATGTTGCAGGCTTGACAAGTAAACCTGTATGCAGACCTCATCTCTACCATCGCTGTATTTGATGAAGAACTGCCCTGTTCACAAAGGGGTAACATACCCTATCCAAATGGGTAAACACCTTTCTGTGAATCTGAGAAAATGCCACTCCACTTTTCCAGTGTTAGGGTGACCTAACAGCTTAGATACAATTAACCAGGGCAAATTAGTATCAGAAAAATAGAGGCAGGATGAGAAGGTGCCTTATCTGTCACTATATTTCATACCATAGGGTACTTTCAACAGGGAAGCTCCCACAAAAGAGAACAAGAGTATAGTCACAGCAGCAGAACATCACAAACCTTCTTAACATAAAAATTCTTATCAGCCATGTCAAAACACACATCACACCCCTTTACAGATAGTTCTTAACTGAACTATCAAGACACTGTGCAAGCTGTCTGGGATGCTGCAACAAAGGAAGAAGTGAATGCATATGTCTCTCATGCATATTCAGTGTGGATATCGTGAAAGCCCAACCAAGTTGCAGCATTTGAGGACCAGAGCTGCCTATCCCTGCTTTACTAAATTGGGCTTTTTGAGTCTGTGTGAAAAATGCTTCATACATGGGCACTTTAATTTGTTAATCTAAATTCTTTTTGCAAGTACAATTATTTTTCATGCTATGGTATTCAAGGGTAAATGTATAGTAAACTTACCATCTCAAAGGATCATTGAGAAATGTCTCTAAGTGGACATTTTCCAACCCTTTCCTGTGTCCTTTTTTCCCCAATAGCATGGACAGGTGGAATTCCATGATTTTACATGGGATGAAAAGAAAAAAATAAATGTTTCCTCCCATGGAAAATAAAGGGAGCTATGCAAGAAAAAGAGAAGCCACCTGGGCTTACTCCTCCCCTGAGCAAGAGTAAATCTATAGGGGCAGATTTTAAAACTCATGCACGGGCGTAGATTTGTTTGCGGACCCCGGCGCAAACAAATCTACGCCCGATTTTATAACATGCGCGCGCCGAGCCCGAGGGGAGCCCCGATGGCTTTCCCCATTCCCTCCAAGGCCGCCCGCGAACCTCCGGCATGGCCGCACAAAGGAGGCCTCGGGACCGCCCCCGGACCCACCCCCAGACTGCTGCCATGCCCCCGGACCGTCCCCAGACCCCTAGACCCGCCCCTGGACCCGCCCCAGACCGCCACCACGCCCCCAGACCCGCCCCCTTCCCGTCCCTTTTTCGAAGCCCTGGGACATACACGCGTCCCGGGGCTTGCGCGCGCTGCCGAATCTATGCAAAATAGGCTCGGCGCGCTCAGGAGCAGATTTTCTCAGGTTACGCGTGTATGTTACGTGCGTAGCCTTTGAAAATCTGCCCCATATGGAGCAGAGATGTAGAGGTGAATTTAAGCCACATATCTAACGGGCCGATTTAGTAAAGTCCGCAGGAGAGCGGACAGGCCACTCGCCTGTGCGCCCGATACAGTATTTAAATTAGGTGGTGTGGTAGAAACGGGCAAAAGGAGGCGCTAGGGACACTAGCGCGTCCCTAGCGCCTCCTTTTGACCTGGAGCGGCGGCTGTCAGCAGGTTTGACAGCCGACGCTCAATTTTGCTGGCGTCGGTTCTCGAGCCCGCTGACAGCCACGGGCTCGGAAACCGGATGCCGGCAAAATTGAGCGTCCGGTTTTCGACCCGACAGCCGCCGGCCCATTTAAAAAATTTTTTTCTTTTTTTTAAACTTTTTTTACTCTTCGGGACCTCCGACTTAATATCGCCATGATATTAAGTCGGAGGGTGCACAGAAAAGCAGTTTTTACTGCTTTTCTGTGCACTTTCCCGGTGCCGGCAGAAACTAGCGCCTACCTTTGGGTAGGCGCTAATTTCTTAGAGTAAAATGTGCGGCTTGGCTGCACATTTTACTTTCTGTATCGCGCGGGAATACCTAATAGGGCCATCAACATGCATTTGCATGTTGAGGGCGCTATTAGGTGCCGCGGGTTGGACACGCGTTTTCTTCCCCTTACTGAATAAGGGGTAAAGAAAAACGCGCGTCCAAGGGCAGGTTAACAGTGCGCTCCGTCAGAGCGCACTGTACTGTATCAGCTTGTAAGTGAGTGAATAATAACCCTTTGGAGAGGTGGGAGCAATGGCAGAGAGGACCTGCTAATGGAAAGTATAGGCAGGCTCTGCCTTCTGTCTCTTCTGGATATCTTTATTCAGGCTCTTCCATATAACTTGTGAAATGTTTCAAATGACATGAATAGTGACTGAATATGCACTTTTACAACAGTAAGCTATTTAAGAAAAATCCGTATTCATCTATTATTTTCCCTGGTAGAAGTTCATACTCCTGGGCATGAATCAAGACCTCATAGTGTTGCTGATTCCAGGTCAACCAACCAGGCTGATCCAGTCCTGGTTTTGCCCCATTGAATGCAAGGATTTATAGTTCTGGTTTTCAAAGGAACATCAATAGGACAATCAGAACTTCAAATCCATGCATGCAATGGGGCAAAACAAGAACTGCATCAGCCTGTTTGGATGCTTGGGGAGGGGGTGGGGTCAGTTAGCAACCCTAAGCCCACAGCATGTAACATTTGTAGCTTTGCCATGTGACCCACTCCAGAGGGAGACTTTTGGACAGTCCTGATTTATGGCCTTCCATCCCAGTGCATTGTGATTTTTACAGTGCCTACTATCTCTGCATTTCTCTGAGCGCTGCATGTTCCCGCTGGATTGGACTTTTGCTTTAAAACGTTATGTGCTGCTAAAAGTGGTCTCTGCACTGCACCTTTAGAAGATGCGCTGCAAACTATGGAATAAAACTCATTAAATTACTGACAATTTGGGGAGCTGTGATAGAACTCCAGGCCTGTTTTTTTGAGCTTACATCCCATTGCATTGTGGTATTTGTAGCCTTGCATCTTCCATTTGGAAGATGATGCACCAAAATGCATCATGGGAGAGCATGGGAAAAGCCAGGACAGGATAAAGGTCTCCCTCCAGAAGGTCTCTGGGTTTGTAAGAAAGATGTGACAATAATTCACCTTTGTAACAGCAAATAGAAATCGCAAAATGAAAAACAGTAACAGCATAGTGTGTTCTAAGCCTAGGGTCTGTTGTCCGTATTAGTTACAACAGGGTCAGGGCACCTTTACACCATTATTTTAAAAACCTTAAACTCTTGGCAGTTTTAATTAGGAGAAATTCTTAAGGAGGTGGATCCGGTAGCATTATAAGGGCCCTTTCGAAGTCTCCTAGTAAAAAAAGTATGGGAACTTGAGGGGAGGTCACTTTATTAAACCTAATTCGTTTTCTCACTTTTAGCTAACAAAAAACCCTTTTTTTTTTTTTTTCAAGGGTCCTGCTGGCACAAAAGGACAGTCTGTAAGCACTTTTTGCTGACATCTCGTTTTATCACTTTGTTTTTTTTTTTAGAATATTTCTCTTTCTTCCCCAAACTATTTGCTAACTTGTTCTCTTACATCCCCATTTTCTTGCAGGGACCATCAGGACAAAAGGGAGAAAAGGTAACAATTATTTTTGTTTTACCAGAGCAAAACTTTGCTGAGGAGAAGATGGGTTTGGAAAAGTTTCTTTTGCTCTGAAACTATTTAGGAGCTGGCAGGCAGTAATTGCCTCATGGTGAATGTGGGGGAAGGAGAAAGAGTGGTGGGAGTGGCCACATTCCACCACGCCCCAATTTCTCAAGAAGGTTCCAGAAATCAGTAAGCTACTGCACTGACATGGAATGTATTTTCTGCAGTCATATTTTGTATGCAACCTCCCTCTTCGGGGACTTCCTGCAGTGCAGGGGCACACAGTTGTCCCCGGGGGTCACTTTCTCACAACTCTTCTTTCTCTCCCAGCAATACAGTCCATTTTGCCCCCAGTTGCTGAGGTTCTTTCTGGCAGGGAGGAGGATTCAGTCTCTAGGGAGGGCTTACGGGAGGGATGGTGAAAAATATTTGTTTCTGTCCTTTGCTGAGGCTAGAGAGTACATAGAAAGGGACAGGAAATGCTATCTTATTTACAGAAGGTACCAGGGTATCACCAATTACAGCCCGCGTGGGCCCCCTCAAGGCAAAGAGGATGTAGCCACTGACCTGAAATTAATCAAGGAACACAAGCCCTAGGCAGGCGTGTTGATTCATGAACTTCATGAACAATTTCACATCCTTCCTACTTTAAATAAATACAGATAAGACACATCCTTTGGATTATTAAATCAGTTTATTTAAATAAGGATGCATTCTGTCACATTTCTGGCATATTGATTGCTCAGAGGAATCAGAATAACAGATGCAGAATACTGCAGCAACGAAATGAAATAAGATGTTCTGTAGATGAATGAAATGGGAAATGGTTGGAAAAAGATGAGGACACTTAGTTTTGGAAGTGAAAATTAAGATGGGATCTCTCATAGCTTTGCCCATATGCTTTCCTCCCCTTCTATCTCTAAGCCCTAGACAGTTTAAAGAAAAGCTCTTGTGATCGCTGTCACCAAGACCTTTCCCTGTGGATATTTAGCCACCCGAGAAGACAATTTCTTCATTGATTGTCCCCTCCATGCTTCATTGAAGCTTCCCTTCCCTCAGTGATTACATCTTCTAGTACAGGGGTGGCCAATTCCGGTCCTCAAGAACCACAAACAGGCCAGGTTTTCAGAAAATTCACAATGAAATATACATGAAATGGATTTATATAAAATGGAGGCAGTGCATGCAAATCAATCTCATGCATATTCATTGTGGATATCCTGAAAACCAGGCCTATTTGTGGCTCTTGAGGACCAGAGTTGGCCACCCCTGCTCTAGTAGATCTTGCCCTCTGTACTACTGTTTATATACCAGTACGGCACTGGCATATTTCCACAGGGAACTTATCTCTGCTTATTTATGCAGATGTTCCTACTTTGGAAATCAGAGGCCTGCTGCAAAAAGATAAAACAAAGTAGTTGTTAGAGATGATAGCTTTATAAGACTAGCAAATTTTCAAAAATGCAAATTTGCAGGAATGTTGAGATCCCTTAGACAATGTCAGGTCTAGAGTACGTATTCAAGGGAGTTGGATGCCTTACTCACTAGTTTGTGCAAATGTACATCTACAGTAGCTCAGAAATATGATTTCAGTTACTCTGTGCCCTCATTGAGAGATATGGCAAACGGGAGAGAAGCTGTACTAGGGAGATCATTTATTGCAGGGGTTCCCAACCTTTCTGGATGAGCATGCCCTTTTACAACCTGCAAACGTTCCACAGACTACCAGAAAGTCTTCCCAGTCCCCTCACCCGAGGCTATCTCCAACATTCTGTCTCCCACCCCAGTCCATCCCCACCACTCTCTCTCCCCCACCAGCTCAGCCCCGACAGTCTCTCTCAGCTTCTCCAGCCTTTTCCAACCAGTTTCTCTAACCTCCCTAGCCCATCCTCAATACTCTTCCACCTTCCTCCTCAAGCCTGTCCCTACCGCTCTCTTTCTCTCCCTCTCTCCTCACTATATTGCTGTTGGCACTGATGAGTTTCCAGTCCCTGGGGGAGTTGAAGTTACCATCTCTAATCTCCCAGCTCACCTGACCTGCTGCTACTACTGCCACTGATCTCCTGGCCTGTGTGGGATATGCTTCTGCCGCCACTGATCCCCTGACCCACCCAAGCTGCTACTGCTGTCACTGCTAGTCTCCTGGCCTACACGGACTGAAGCTGCCACCACTGATCTCCCATCCTACAGAAGCTGCTGCTGCTGCCAGTGCTGATTCTTCTAAGAGTAGCACACCATAGAGAGGCTGTTATTTTTCTTTCCCAGTGGGCCACTGTGATGGCCTTCTGGACAACCAGGGGTCCATGAACCACAGGTTTTGAATCATTGATTAAATCTTATTTAGCTATCACTTTCATGAAAAGTCTTCTTTGGCACATAGTCAGTGTGGCAGGGGTGCCCTATAGAAACCCTCAGAACACCTTAATTGACCAGTCCCAGTAGTCTGGGCCCGGTCCACCTTAACACAGGGTGTCTCCTCTGAGCAGGAATAAAGCATCTTGCTCAGAGGAGAGCAAGACAGGCCCTGGGGAAGATGAGGAGATGGAAGCTCCTTTTAAATGCTGCTTGGAGGTGGTGATTAGTAAGAAGTATTGCTGAGGTAAGCACCTTCTGGATACATTTTGATTGTGTGGAATAAAGATGTGCAAGAGGAAACTGGAGTCCAGACGGTAATCTGTCCACCAGCCAGCCATAGACTGCTCGTGCTCTGTGACAATCAGCAGTGGGGGTTCCTTGTTCAATGATTTTATAAAAACAAAGAGAGACAAATCAAGTGGAGCAGAACTGTTGAGAGCCCCTTGATTGATCTTATTGGGGTCACATTCCTGCATACAGTGGTATCCTTTCTTTTCCTACCATAAGAGTCCTTGATAAGAAGGATTCCTCCCACTGGGATGAACAGCTGGCCTTCCTGGAATACGATTGAGACCAGCTGCCATGAGTGAGGAGAAGGAAATGCACCCTGCAATCCTGACCTGCCCAAATCTCGTTGGCCGTCATGTATGGATTGCATAGTTGTCCTCACAATTGTTTGCTGCAAATCTTGATATCAGCCAAACATTTTTGAAGAGAAATGGAAGGACATGTATGTATTGAAATCCAGTGTCTCAGCGTATGCTATTTAAATAACTAAGGGGGTCGTTTATCAAAATGTGTTAGAGTGTGATCACGGGCATTAGAGCCCTAATGCCTACAATAACGCTATAACGTTTGCGATAAACACTGCATCGCAAGATGCGTATGCAAATTTGAAAATGTTATTCAAATGGGAGGAGTTTGGGCAGAGTAAATGGAGATGAGGGCTGGTTAACGCGCGCGATAACGTAACGCACACAATTTTCGCGGGATTTAACACTGAAAATAACTACACCTTTTTTCTGGGTGTTATGCCTGCGATAGCTGTGCGTTACGGCCGAAATGAGATTTATTGCAAATCCCATTTTGGGAGGAGAGCGAGAGGGGGGAGAGAGAAGGCGAGAGAGAGATAGAGAGAGAGAAGGTGTGTGTGAGAGAGAGAGAGAGAGTGTGAGCCTCTGTGGAGGCCCACTGTTTTTTGAACTTTTTATACCACTGTAAGAGGGGGTATTAGTACCTTAGGGTGAGGTTTGTGGGGTGGGGTGGGTTCTGGGGGCAATTTTACATGCGTAGTCATACATGCGAATACAGTTACCATCAGTGAAGATTTAACGTGATTTGGAGGGATGAAAGGTGAAAGAAGAGTAGATTTGTACCATGTTCTCTCTACCTAGCTTGATTGCAGCTAGGTACTAGGTAGAAGTTCTGGACTTGAATGTATGTTGTATTTATGGCAGTGTTTCACTACTGTCCTCAAATAAAAAGAAAACTGCAGCAGGAATGTTGTACAATGTGGGGGCTGGAGATGGAAAACTTACAGTAGTAAGACTTAGTTTAATGTTTTCACATGTTGTGCGTGACTTCAGTGTTTTTTTTTTCTCCTTTTTATATTCCAGGGTCAATGTGGGGATTACACGCACAGGGTAAGCAGTCTTTGCTATTAACCTCAAGGCTTCCTGAGCCTTAATCCCACTGTCTGTTTAAACAGCTTTTAATTTATTTACTTAATGTTTTTATGGTAATATGATATGTCTCTTTCATGGGTTCCCCCTTCCTCCTCCACCTCCTTCTTCCAAAAGATCCAGATGCAACTAATTCAGTCTTAAGTAGGAGTTGACTTTTATTGGAAGAAGCCTCTGTGACTTTATTATGAGAGAGTTCAAATTTGGACTGAGTAACTTTCAAGCATGTGAGGAATAAGGAGAAGAAGATGCGAAGTAAAATTTTAAAACTGGAATTTATATGTTACGTTTCATCCAGGAAGAATTATAATATGCTTTATCATAACATAAGCAAATCTCTAGCAGGCATCTCTAGGGTGGCTGGCCTGGCAGTACTTCTCCGGTGCCTTGTCAGAATGTGGCATTGCTTAGGGTCCAATTTTATGATAATTATTGTTATCGATTAGCTAACTTGAAGCAGAGGGCGATCAAGTGCTTCCCCAAGGTCACATAGAGAATCAGTAACAGACTTTAATTCAAAAGCCACAATTTCTCCCTGACTTGCAGTTCAAAGATAAAACTACTAGACTGCACCGCCTCATTATTGTTTGTATAAAACATTAGAAAAAAGTAACAGATACTAAAGGAAGGGAGAAATAGAAAAGGTAATGCTGTCAAGATTCCCAGTGAGGCTTTTATTTTATATAGTAATTGTTATGGATCAACTAGCCACAACATTCTTATAGGAATGACATCAGAATGGTGCAGCAGCAGCAGAGGTATACAAATGGGTACAAGGCCGCTCCATCCTGCTGAGCCATTTCCTGTTGAGTTGCTCCTCAGCCTCTGATGCTTCAGTTGTGGATGTTTCCTGAGGCAACTCAATTATAAACAAATGTTAGTTATTTCGGTATTTCTAAACTGGTATTAGACACTTATTTGTGTAAGTAAGAAAATATTCATCAGATAAGGGTCAATATTCAAAGCTGACCATGTAGAACTTAGCCAATTAGAACTTATCAGCTAAGTTACGATGAATATTCAGCGGCACAGTGAAGCCATTGAATATATGCATATATATATATGCACTTAGCCAGATAAGTCTACCTAGCTAAGTTTAGACCTGTTTTATGCAGAGTCTAAACGTACACGTAGACTTATGCAGCTAACTCCATATATTGGTAGTTGGCCGTATAAGTTATATGACTAACTTACTCCGCCCCCGATCAACCCAGTACATGCCTACTTTTTGTGCACGTAACTTTTAGCCTTATAAAGTACTTATACAACACCGTTTGGCTTTGCTCACTGTTACATATCTACAAACCTCCACAACAACTTCGCTCGATAGACAAATGCATTTTAGAAATTCCCCCAGTCAAATCAGCAAACTTGGCCTTAACCCGTGCATTCTCTGTAGCAGGCCCAACCCAGTGGAATGCCTTACCCGATCATATAAGATTGACAGCTAATCATAATGAATTCAAGAAAAAACGAAAAACTTACCTGTTTAATAAAGCCTTCAATAATCAGTAATCTAATTTTGTTAAATATATACCAGACTTGATGTACTTTATGTATTTAATGTAGTTTGTCCTAATTTTATGAGTGTAATGTTGTAAACCGCCTAGACAGGCAGATGCCTGCCTTAATCGTGCGGTATATAAGAATTTTAAATAAATAAATAAGTAAAATTATGTACGGCTAAGCTGCTACCGCCACTTATCCAGCTAAATAGCACTGAACGTGCTTTGAATATCTGGCCCATATTATTTAACACTTCATTTCTTTTATATGAGCAGTAGAAGGTGTTCTGCTTATTTATTTTCAGTGTCAAGTTATTTCAGCATGGTATACGGTAGCCCTAACATTTTCAGTTTTCATTTCAAACCTCCTAACAATGTAAAAAAGGCTTAAGAGTTGGCAGATTTAGGTTTTACAGATTTTCACATTCCTTTTTCATTAACTTTGATTATGTCTCTTTAACAGTGATGCTGCTGTTCCTCCTTGAAAGAGGACAGATTAAAATCCATTACTCAGTTAATATGGTGATTATACAGTGGTTGTGAAACATCTAGCAATTGTGACATGTTAGACAGCATCATGTAACCACACCCTGAAACCCATTCATGCTCAGATCAAATCTGGCAAATGAATAACCAGCTAAGCCAAGACAAAGTTTTTGGGGTTTTTTTTACTGTAAAAACAAAACATGGCGCATGTTGATCATCTGAGTGTGATGACACGCTCCATGGTATACACGACAGGATTTTGGTGTACGTCCTTTCCTGGGTACTGATGATTCCTAGCATTTCTCTTCATGCCTTGTGATGCTCCCAGAGCGCGTGCCAAAATCCTCTAATGCCCTGCCATGTGTTAGGGCATACCAATGTCTACAATTAGCACTTAGCAGCAAAAATCCAGGCACGGTTCCCAAAAAACATGCCTGCCATTTTATAGGAAGGGCAGAAGGTCACTTATAAGTCTTCTGGCTGGGAAGTAAAGACTTCTGGGTTACTGTTGAAACTAGAAAGAATAAGCCAACATCCCCCCCCCCCCATCCATTTCCCATCTCCCCCTTCCCCCCTCCCTACATACACACATATACATCCACAAACTCATCTTCTTTCTCTCTTCCCTATCTTACCTTCATCGTTAAGACCTGTTCTCTCTCCCTCTTTCTCTGTCCCCTAACATGCAACGTAGAAAGGATAGAAGAAATGACGCTTGGCTTTAGAGGATTATAGAGATATAACTGATCTAGGCATAAACAAAACAAGGAAAACAGAAACTCTATAGCTTGATAAATCCATTAAAAATATGTTGGACGTACATCATGTGAGGTAATAAGGGGACTGAAGCCTGGAACCACGCTGGATACAGGCACAAGGGCTTAAAAGCTTCCAGTCTGCGTTTTTTGTTTTCTTTTTTGAGAAATCTAGGCAATTACATACCGTCTCTGACAGGTGAGAAGGATCCAGGACCACACAATATGAAGAATGGAAAAAGATAGTAGTAGTGTTGGTAAGGGTTTGGGGGGATTTTGAAGTGGGAGATAAAATACTCTTTTTTAAGCTTCGCTGCAATAATAGAAGGGTCAGATGCTTTTACTTGGCAAAGCAACTTCATTGGATTGTTATGTTTATAAGGAAGGAAAATAAATTCCTGCTTCAACAGGGGTGCAATAGTGCCCAGATTCTACTGCAACCTTGGACTGTGGCCGGTCTGTATGTTCAAGGTAAAACAAAGTAAAATGAGTTGAGAACCAACTTAAGCCCCCAAACCTTGCACTGTGACCCTTGGGTTACAAAACTCAAATGACTTGAAGGGAGATTCGGAAATTTTATAAGGAACCCAATAGAATAAAGAAGGTTCATTGAACAATTCTGACCCTAGGACTTTATTTGTTAGCAGGCTCCATGAAAAGCAAATGCTCGGCTAGAGTAGGGTCCAGAATGTGGATCCCATGCAGGATACTTGGGGCTCTGTTGCCAAAAGAGGTTTGCCAGAAGCCCTGTTTGTAAAAATGCTTGCATCTGAAAGGTCTATAAGAATGAGAGGTCTTAATTTCCCAGTGCATTGCATTGGAGAAGGGGAATTTTTAGGAAGGGCAGATAGGAAAATGGTAATATTCTTCATCAAAAATGGAGGAGCTTTTCTCCTAAAGAGGAGAGAGCAACTCTGAAAATGTATTTATTAATTTACTTAATCAAATTTGGCACATTTCTGTTTCTCTAAAAGAATTTATAGGTGGGCAACAATGCAACATAAATGTGAGAAACACTTTTAAAAGATCTTTCAAAGGAAGAGAAAGAATAGCACATTCTCAAAACTATAGTATATGAAATGTATGTCACATATGTAGGGATCTCTGTTTTCAGTTTTTGTTTTATTTTTTCCTGGAAATTTATCAGTGTTTATTACAACAAAATTGAGAGACATTGGTGGAAAACAAATGACTTTGTCATTTTTTCAGGTAAATAAAGGGAAACTTTAATAAATTAGAAAAAAATAGAAAAAAACTGAAAGGTGCAGCTACAAAGGTAAAATGTGTGCAAAAGGCATGGTCACTGTTAAAAGTATCCTAGAAGCACAGTTCAGATGTATTCCATGCATTAAGAAAGGTGGAAGGAAGGCAAAATGATTACCAGCATGATAAAAAGGTGAGGTGAAAGAGGCTATTTTAGCCAAAAGATCTTCATTCAAAAATTGGAAGAAGGATCCATCAGAAGAAAATAGGATAAAGCATAAGCATTGGCAAGTAAAATGCAAGACATTGATAAGACCACCAAACCACTGCAGATGTTACAAAATGCGGCAGCGAGACTGTTGACCAGCACCAGCCGCGGTGAACACATCTCCCCCATCCTCAGAAAACTACATTGGTTACCAGTGAATTTTAGAATCCTGTACAAATCTATTACCCTAATACACAAAACCATCCATCAGCAACTCCAACTCGACCTGGAAATCCCCATTCAAACTCCACTCCTCTAACAGACCAACTAGAGATATTTACAAAGGCACTCTGAAATTTCCCCCTACTAAAGCCACACGCCTCTCTATGACCAAAGACAGAGCTTTTTCAATAGCAGGCCCATCTATCTGGAATAACATCCCATCAAATCTCAGATTGGAACCCTGCCTTCTTAACTTTCAGAAAAAGACTCAAGACGTGGCTCTTTCATCAAGCCTTCCCGGATCCACCAGACAATCACTAGTTTGAGCCTCACTTCTTACAAGGTCCTTGGCACTCTTCCTCCTGAAAATGGACACTAGCATTTCCAGGTTAAAGCATAAGTGTTAACCTGTTAAATTAATCGTATCACTTTATATTTATTCTACCTGGCTTCATCTTCCTTCCAGCTTGTTTTAAGCTTCCAAGTTTATTCTATTCCTTGTTCCCTGTACGTACCAGGATCAGTCCAGGACACCTGGGTTGTGACTCCGCACCAGTAGATGGAGACAGACTAAAACTTGTGGGCGGAGCCATATATGCTCCTGTGCCAGTCACAGCCCCTCAGTCTTACTCTGTCTCCAGTAGATGGTGCAGGTCCAGTCACAGCCCTGCCTGACCTGATTCTGGTGGTTAGTCAGGTTTGGTTTTTTGGGTTAGTTTTGTTAGGCCTAATGGTTTGTATACTAAATTGGGTTTTGTTTTTAATTCTTAGTTGGGTGCCCTGCCTCCCAGGGGGGTTGAGAGGTCCTGAGGGGACTACCCTCCCCCGGTTGAGGCCGCTGCCAGGGTCGAGGACCCGGCTGAGCTAGTGGCAGCGTCAGGGGTGACACCGGGGAGCCCGGTTCACTCACCCCTGCAGGAAAAGGGCTCCAGAACCAAGGACAGCTGCAAGCTGTGTAAAAAAAAAAAAAAAAAAAAAAAAAAAGGGTTTTTGTTTTTGTTGTGCCGGCTCTCCGTTTCCTCGCGTCTCCACTCCGTTTCGGGGGGGGGGGGGGCGCCGGTAGCAGGAGGGAGGTCGCCGACTTTGAAATTTTTTTGTTTTGCTGCGTTTCCCGCCCGTTTTTCGCCGCGATCGCCGGCCTGCCGTGAGGGTCGGCCTGCGGCTCGGCTCGCGCATGCTTATCGCGGCAAGGTCTCTGCAGCTCCTGTCTCACGGGCGGAGGAGGAGTGCCCGGATCGCCTCCGGGGGTCCGGTCCTGAACCGCGCGATCGCCGCCGCGCGCGGGGGGGGCTCGGCTGATAGGCCCCAAGGTTTTTGTTTTATTTCCCGCTCTGTACGAGTGCGGCGGCCATTTTAATTCCCAGCCGCGAAGTTGCTCGGTTCACAGCAGGAGATTCAGCTCTGCCCCCCGCGCTTTTTCCGTAGCGGGGTCCGGCGGGGGGGGGGGTCCCCCACGGGGGGGCCTCGTTCCCCGGTGGCTACCGCGGAGGCTTCTTCAGATTCGGGTTCTTGATTTTGTGGCGCAGGATTCTTTTCTTTTCAATTGTAAGCATAGTACGCGCAGCCGGAGGGGCGTCGCGGGGGAGGGCCACCCGTAGGTCTGCTCCAAGGAAGAAGAACACTATGGCTGTTGCGGAGGGCTCTCGGGAGCCCTCGCGGTGGACACATCCGCCGCGTGGCGTACCTCAGAAGTCGGAGAAGGAATCTTCATCTCCAGTTCACTCAGAGTCTCCAGAGGAGCCCCTGATGGGGGCCGAGGAGGCGGCTGCGGACGGTCCCGTCCAGCCCAGCGCGGGCAAAGGGACACTAGCCGTGGAAGGGGAGGTCCCCAAAGTGGTGCGGCTTTTTCGCAGGGAGGCAATGTCCCCGCTAATTCCAGCAATTCTTCAGGAACTGGCATTAGAGGCTCCGCCTGTGGTGGCCCGTCCAGAGGCAAACATGGATCCGGTGCTCTTAGGTCTCTTGGGGCCGGCAGTAGCATTTCCTTTTCACTTTTCATCGACAGATATCCTGTTCGGTGAATGGGATACGCCGGAGTTACGCTTGCAGGTCAGTAAGACCATGGACAAGATTTACCCGCTACCCAAGGGTGCGCTGGAACTCCTTCGACTGCCGAAGGTGGATTCCGCAGTCTCTGTGGTGACGAAGAGGTCGACCATTCCGGTTACAGGAGCCACGGCTCTCCGGGATATACAGGATAGGAAGCGGGAAGTGCAACTCAAGAAGAGTTTGGAGGTGTCTGTCCTGGGTTACGGGCTGCCATCTGTACCAACTTCGCTATACGCGCGAGCCTGCGCTGGGCCCAAGTTTTTCAGTCGAACCCAGGTCTGTCGGCGGCAGAGGCATCACAGGCAGATAGGTGGAGGCAGCAATTGCGTATGGGGCAGATGCTCTCCACGGGTTGCGGCGTACATCCACTAAGTCCAGGGTGGAGGCTGTATCGGTGCGTCGCCTGCTATGGCTACGTAACTGAGCTGCAGATGGTTCGTCCAAAGCGGCTGCCCGAGGACAAATTTCAGGGCGCGCTCCTCCTTTTCAGCCAGATCCCGTTTCCAAGGGCCCAGGAATTCGCGTGCTCAAAGGTCTACAGGTCCTTCCTATAGGTCACCTTCCTCCCGAATCCCTCAATGGCAGCAGTCTTTTCGGAGTACACGCTTCGGTAGACAGGGAGGAGCCCAAGTCTTCACTGTGATACGCGGCCGGCCCATCCCTCACCTCAGCCCCAGCACGTCGTTTCCAAGGTAGGGGCGCGGTTACCCTTGTTTGTCGAGGAATGGGCCAGTATAACTTCGGGCCAAGGGGTCCTCAATGTGATAACGCACGGCTACGCATTAGAGTTGTTCGTTCCCCAGCACTCAAATTCCTGGTCTCGCCGTGCAAGGCTCCCGAACAGAAGGCAGCAGTGCTAGACACCATCCGGCGCTTGGAAAGTTTGGGAGCCATTTTTCCCCGTTCCGATCAGTCAGCACGGCAAGGGGCGTTACTCCATTTATTTTATTGTTCCAAAGAAAGACTGCTCTTCTAGACCAATCCTGGATCTAAAAGGGGTGAACGGAAGCCGGCGTGTACCTCACTTCAAAATGGAGTTTATTTGGTCGGGGATCGCCTCGGGGCGTACAGGAGAGTTCCTGGCCTCACTAGATCTCATGGAGGCGTACCTTCACGTAGGCATTCAACTGTCGTTTCAGCGATCCCTAAGGTTCTGCGTCCTATGACGGTTTTATCAATTCAGGGCTCTCCCGCTTGGGGCTGGCAACGGCGCCTCGTACGTTCACGATGGTAATGGTCGTGGTTGCGGCGCAGCGACGCCAGGAGGGTGCTGGTTCATCCTTACCTGGACGATTGGTTGATTCGGGCGAGGTCCGAGAATCAGTGTCGGCTGGCGGTGGCCAGGGGCCTACAACTCTTGCAGTCTCTAGGCTGGATAGTCATTTTCAACAAGAGTCAAGTGGTACCCACGCAGACCTTGGAATACCTTCGACGACACGGTGCTGCGTGTTCCTCTCGCAGGACCGAAGGTGCGGACTGCAGTCTCGAGTGAGGCGCTTGCTGTCGCTACGCCTACCACGAGTCGGCAATTACCTGATGGTCCTGGGTCCTATGGCCTCCACTCTCGCGTTGGTCCCCGGGGCGTTCACTGATCTACGGCCATTACAGTCGTCCTTACTATCCCGCTGGAAGCCGATTTCAGGGGAATTCTACCGTCCACTTCCACTCGTAGGCCGGGCGAGATCCAGCCTGGCCTGGTGGCTCGATTCCAGTCTTCTGATCTCTGGAGTGTCACTTTTCGTGCCCACCTGGACAGTGGTGACCACGGATGCCAGTCTCTCCGGATGGGGAGCAGTCTGTCTAGGACAGTCAGTTCAAGGCCTATGGTCAGCGTCTCCAGCCCGAGGGGCTATCAACCGACAGGAGACCAGAGCGGTCCGGCGCTGCAATCGGTCCTACCTCTGCTGAGGGGACGGGCAGTCCGTGTTTTGTCGGACAACGCAACCACAGTGGCCTATATCACTCGCCAAGGAGGGACGAGAAGCCCACATCCATCGCCAAGGAGGGACGAGAAGCCCACAGGTAGCAGAGGAGGCGAGGCTCTTGATGGCTTGGTCGGAAATAAATCTCGACAACGTCGCAGTCTCTCACGCCGCCAGGATCGGCGACGTCCAGGCGGATTTTCTCAGCCGGCATCGTCGGGACCCCGGGGAATGGGAGCTGGCGGACGAAGCGTTTCGCCTCATCGGCAAGACGTGGGGTATTCCCACATGGACTGGATGGCCACAGGCTGCACTGCGAAGGCTCCGTGATTTTTCAATCGGTTTTGGGAAAGGGGAGCAGAAGCAGTCGACGCATTGGTGCTTCCCTGGCCGACGGATATCCTGCTGTACGTCTTTCCTCCGTGGCCGATGTTCGGCGAGATTCTGCGCCGCATAGTATTGCACCCGTTCAACATGATCATGGTGGCTCCGGAATGGCCTCGCCGTCCGTGGTTCGCGGACCTCTTTCAGTTTGTCGGGGGCGGCTACCATGCGTCCCATGCGTCTCCAGGGGGTCGCGGGGGCCCTTCCATCAGGGCCCCGTCTGGTTGCAGGATGCGGATCCCTACTGTCTCGCGGCATGGCGTTTTGAGTGGCCTCGGCTCCAGAGGAAAGGTTACTCTGACGCGGTGGTGGCTATGCTGCGGCGGTCCAGGAAGCAGTCTATGTCCTTGGCGTACGGCCGGGTCTGGGTAGTCTTTGGGGAATGGTGCGTGTAGCGGAGTGTGGCTCCCACTGCCGTTTCGGTATCTGGTCTTCTGGTTTTCTCCAGGCTGGTCTGGCCAAAGGCTTGGCATGCAGTTCCTGCGGGTCCAAGTGGTGGCGCTTGGTTGCTGGCGAGTCCTGATGTCTCCCGTTTTCTCCGGGGGGGCTAAGCTTTTCCGTTCTCCGTTGCGTTTCCTCTGCCCGTCCTGGAACCTTATTGGGTTCTTCCCACCCTGTGCACGGCACCGTTTGACCCTTGAAGCATACAACTCTTAGGGTCTTCGCATTAAAGACTGTATCCCTGGTGGCGATTGCCTCGGCGCGGCCCTTCTCAGAGTTGCAGGCTCTTTCCTGTAGAGATACGCCTCGGGGTATCCTTGCGGATGATCCCTTCCTCTCTACCTAAGGTCGTTTCGTTTTTCATCGGCATCAGTTAGTTGAGCTGTCCGCTTTGCGGCCGGGAGCTCCTCTGTTCCTTAAGCGAGGGACTTAAAGAGGCTTGCTGTGCGAAGATCCCTTCTACGCTACCTGGAGGTCACGAATTTCTTTCCGATAGCGGATCATTTGTTTTCCTTTTCGGGTCCAAAGAACGGGACCGCAGCATCCCACACGACGATTGCCCGTTGGCTAGAAGAAACCATTGGTTCGGCATACCTCGTGTGGGGAAAACCGATTCCTGGGGGCCTCAGGGCTCACTCGCCACGGTCTCCAGCGACTTCTTGGGTGGCGTCTTCGCAGGTGTCGCCTCCAGTGATTTGCAGGGCGGCTACCTGGAGGTCGTTACATACCTTCATTAGTCATTACCGGTTGGAGGTTCAGGCTACTGATTCCGGGAGTTTTGGAAAGTAGGTGCTCTGAGCGGGACTCTCTGCTTCCCACCCTCGGTAATTTAGCTCTGGTACATCCCAGGTGTCCTGGACTGATCCTGGTACGTACAGGGAAAGGAAAATTAGTTTCTTACCTGATAATTTTCGTTCCTGTAGTACCAAGGATCAGTCCAGGATCCCGCCCGCAGTGCTACGCTGTAGTAACGAAGAGTCCGCTCATTGTTGTGTTTCAGTACGCTGACCCCTTATTTAGTCACTCTCCCGGTTGGGGTGCCTGGTTCCTGTAGGGGTGTTGGAATTTTTTTCCGTTTAAATAGCAAGTTTGTTTGGTTAGCTATGGTTACCTTATGGAATTTTTCTACTTTGACATTACGTATGACTGAGGGGCTGTGACTGGCACAGGAGCATATATGGCTCCGCCCACAAGTTTTAGTCTGTCTCCATCTACTGGTGCGGAGTCACAACCCAGGTGTCCTGGACTGATCCTTGGTACTACAGGAACGAAAATTATCAGGTAAGAAACTAATTTTCCTTTGATTGTAACTTTGACTTATTCCTTTTCCATTGTTATCTATTGTTTACCAGAATTGTTACCTCAGTTTACCCTTGTTAAATGTAAACCGATCCGATATGGTTATTTACCATGAAGGTCGGTATAAAAAACTGTTAAATAAATAAATAAATAAGACAGGCTAAGAGAGAATTTGAAAAGAAGTTGGCCATAGAGGCAAAAATTCACAAAAAACTTTTTAAAATATATCCAAAGCAGAAATCCTGTGAGGGAGTCGGTTGGACTGTTGGATGATCAAGGGGATAAAGGGGCACTTAGAGAAGATAAGGCCATCGCGGAAAGATTAAAACAATTTCTTTTCTTCTGTGTTTACCGAAGAAGATGTTGGAGAGATACCCGTTCTGGAAAAGATTTTCATGGGTGATGATTCAGATCAACTGAACCAAATCATGGTGAACCTGGAAGATGTGGTAGGCCTGATTGACAAACTGAAGATTACTAAATCACCCGGACCAGATGGTATACACCCCAGAGTTCTGAAAGAACTAAAAAATGAAATTTCAGACCTATTTCAATTAATTTGTAACCTGAAGATTGGAAGATGGCCAATGTAACCCCTATATTGAAAAAGGGATCCAGGGGTAATCTGGGAAACTATAGACCGATGAGCCTGACTTCAGTGCCGGGAAAAATCGTGGACACTGTTATAAAAATAAAATCACAAAACATTTAGATAGACATGGTTTGATGGAACTCGTCCAACATGGATTTACTCAAGGAAAGCCTTGCCTCACAAATCTCCTACCTTTTTTTTGAAGGGGTGAATAAACATGTGGACAAAGGTGAACCAGTAGATGTGGTATATTTGGATTTTCAGAAGGTGTTTGACAAAGTCCCACATAAGAGGCTTCTAAGAAAACTATAAAGTCATGGGATAGGAGGCAATATCCTTTTGTGGATTGCAAACAGGTAAAAAGACAGGAAACAGTAGGATTAAATGATCAGTTTTCACAATGGAAAAAGGTAACTGTGGAGTGCCTCAGGGATCTATAAATGAACCAGTACTTTTTTATATATTTATAAATGATCTGGAAAGAGGTGCAATGAATGAGGTGATCAAATTTGCGGATGACACAAAATTATGCAGAGTAGTTAAATCTCAAGCGGTTTGTGATGAATTATAGGATGTCCTAGCAAAACTGGAAGATTGGACTTCCAAATGGCAGATGAAATTTAATGTGAACAAGTGTAAGGTGACGCATATAGGGAAAAATAACCCTTGCTGTAGTTACACAATGTTAGGTTCTGTCTTAGGAGTTACCACCCAGGAAAGAGATCTAGGCGTCATAGTGGATAATATATTGAAATCGTCAGCCCAGTGTGCTGTGGCGATCAAAAAAGCAAACAGAATGTTAGGAATTAGTAGGAAGGGAAAGGCAAATAAAACAGAGGATGCCATAATGCCTCCATGGTGAGACCGCACCTTGAATATGTGTGCAGTTCTGGTCATCGTATCTAAAAAAAGATATAAATGCACTGGAGAAAGTGCAGAGAAGGGCAACCAAAATGATAAGGGGCATAGAATGGCTCCCCAATGAGAAAAGGCTAATGAGGTTAGGGCTGTTCAGTTTGGAGAAGAGACGACTGAAGGGGAATATGATAAATGTCTACAAAATCATGAAATGACTTGAACAAATTAATGTAAATTGGTTATTTACTCTCAGAAATTTCAGGACCAGGGGGGCACTCCATGAAGTTAGCAAGTAGCTCATTTAAAACAAATCGAAGAAAATTCTTTTTCACTCAGCGCATAGTTAAGCTCTGGAATTCATTGCCAGAGGATGTGGTTACAGCAGTTAGTGTTACTGGGTTTAAAAAAGCTTTGGATAAGTTCCTAGAGGAAAAATCCATAAACTGCTATTACGGTAATTAATAAGCAATAGTAGCTTGGGATGTATCTAATGTTTGGGTACTTGCCAGGTACTTGTGACTTGGTACTGAGCTTGATGGACCCTTGGTCTGACCCAGTATGGCATATCTTAAGTTCTTATATAACTTTTATAACTTTTGTTCTTGTAATAAACACTGATAAATTCCCAGGGAAAATAAAATAAAAACTGAAAACAAAGCTCCCTAAACATATGTGAGCTGCTTAAAGAATGTTAGTGGATATTATGAGATGCCTTTCATAGTATAATCTAAGGATGCTATCTCACCCAGGCTGGAAAGGTAAAGCTACTTAACTTTGCTTCCTCAACCTGTCATCTCACTTTTTTGAGTCATTAAAAAATATAGCTTACACAGAACCTGTTAGTTTGGAGAATATGAACTTGTGGCCAAAGGTGTTTTCTCCGTTGCAGTATTTGTGTGTGTGAATAGAACAATTCTGAGATATATTCTTTACTAATGTCCTGGCAAGATCAGGACAGGATCCCTATAGAATCTACATTAACAGCAATACCCCATTCAAGTCAGCCTTTCCCTAGGAATTCCACCCTTATCCTCTTAAGGGACAAACCTGCATTTTAGATTTGATCTTTCAAAGCAAATGCTCAATTTATTTCAGGTTGCGCTAATGTGATTAAAATGAAGACAAATCTGCCTCTTGCTTTCCTTGATGACTAAAGATACGTAGAATTGTTATCCAGTATTCCAAATTCATTCATAATTGTGCTAAACTAAGGGCCATCTGTATCTCAGGAGTCCATAAATTGCAAAATCTGCCCTGTGCCATACCTCACTCAGCTGTTCTTGTGTGTCTTCACTGTCCCACCAGGACCACTTAGGAATCACCTATGCAGCCCTGCGCTCCAATCAGATCCTAACGCTGAAGGTTTGTGGGTCATTGTCTTACTGAATCCAGTCCTGCTGCAAAGGGGGAAGGGTATGAACCCCTGTATTGCTTGATCTGCTTCAGACTATGCTACACTGCTGGAGGGGATGGGGGTTTAAAAAAACAAAACAGAAAAAGGAAAAAATTAATGAATACAACTTCTGTGCTGTTTGTTTCCCAAACCTTTAGTTTGTTCCGAAAGTTTAACGTAGAAAAATTGGGCTGCAACAGAATTTGGGTAATTTGAGTTTACATGTGAAAAAATATTCACAAGCACAGACTTTTGGGTCTAATCCAATATTGTGAGATAGCGCAGCGTGATTTTTTATAACGGCTAGTTCCTATGGGTACTAGCTGATTCTAGTAATTGGAGTCGAATACTTTTGCCGCGGGTTGGAGGGGAGAATCTCACCGTGGCTAAGAAAGAGTGTAAAAACTTTAAATCACAGAGCTCAGTGGGGAAGCAGGAAAAACTTGTGACTGAAAAGAAGAACTACCGACCCCAATTTTTAGAAACTTTGTAATCGTCAAAAAATGTTTGGACAGCCAAACATAGGAAGGTGAAGTAGCATATAATATTAACCATATAATATTATAGCTTTACGGAGAAAGCATGCCATACAGTAATCTTGCTTAGAGATCTCTGTCTGCCCACATACTACATTTATGATGGCATTATCAACTACCATATGCAAACATTGGAGGCTGGGAATCCATGAGTGACATGAGCGATCTTAGGGTTTTTGAAAGGTGCTAAATTGATAACCCAGAAAACAAAGTCTGCAACAGATCCATAGAACAGATGGAGAATGAGGTGCAGCAAGATTCCTCACACTGCTGTGTCCAAACATCTTAACCCAGTTTGTAAGTGCCCAATGATAATGATGCTTCTAGTGATGTGGACAGGGAAATGTACCACTGACTTATCTCACATAGGTCTCCGAATCAGTTATGCATGGTTATTCCTTTCAGTCACTAGAGATCAGAACTGAACAGGTTCTTTATCCCCTGTGCCAATCCACTTCTCCTAAAGACCTGTAACTACTCTTCTCTCACCTTGTCCACCTTCATCATCACCCCAGCTCCGCCACTGCCTCACCCAAACTGACAGCATCAATAGGACTTTACCCCTGTTCCCTCTAAGCTGTGTGCATGAACCCCAAGCACCCAGCAAAAAATAGTGCACTCAAGAAATCCTGATATTATGTGCATTTTACTGGCTTGTAACACACAAATTTGAACTCATTTTGTAAAAAGAGTTACACAAAAAAAATATTTTTTGTGCACATAGCCTTTCAGAATTTAGGGGAAAATTGGACATTACAAATGTTTCCAATTTTAATTCATTGATCCATACACCATTATTGTGAGCATTTTTCAGACTGTTCAATGAATATTTGCCAAGGGAAATATTGATGAAATATCAAAGCGTGCATTTTACCAGAAAAATGCGGATTTTCATTTAAAAAATGAACAGTTTTGCAATCAACCTAATTTTCATCAAATGTTTATCACATTCATGCCAATGTTGCCTATGTTTCACTTTGCAATTAGTTTGTCTGCACAGATCTAATCCATGAGACTTTATGCTTGAAAGTCAAAGATTCCCCTTGGCTTATAAATTATAGTCAGCAGAAGCATGGGAGTAGCTTACTCTTGGATATCTGTCATGATCTGTCTTTAAAGTCTTCTCTACATCATGCAAATGATGCTCACTAACATCAAGAGACTAAGGAACTGTATAGTCAGCCTCTTTTTATATTCAGAAGTCTGTATTTTAAAATTGGAAAAGAAAAGTTGGAAGTATCAATTTGACTTCTTTTGATATTTAGTGCATCCTTTTGATCCAAGGAGTTGTTTTTAATTGTGGCTCTACTGGTTTACCTCAATGATGGACTCTCACTGGCAAGTGAATGGCCCAGAGGGCAGGACTGCAATCGGGCAATAGCTGCGGTGAAACACTTCCCTTTGCAACCAGACTGGATCCAAATTTCCATGAAGCAAATGGCCCTGTTCAGGCAGTGGATAGCTTCTTGCTTAGAGCTGCGTGATCACTGTCACAGGAAGCTTCCAGGCACACCTCTTGGGGATCTGCAAACAAGTGGTGATAGTCAACTGAAATCATAGAATTGAAAAAGATATAGATAGTACTCAAACGTTTGCACAACGGGCTACTGACTTGCTCCTCATGATTGGCAGAGGTTGTGTAATGAAATCACATATATTAAACGTGAGTTACTGAAAGTGGTAAACCCTCATAAATGAGCTATTGCACACTTATGCTGTAACAGCGTTTTAACATTTATGCACTCGTTGCGATTGTGCGTGCTCAATGGACATAATCATGGGGTAACACTTTTCATTTCACGAAAGATGTGCCGCTGTTCTTGAACAGGAAAAAAAAATTTTGGGAATATTTTTGAAACAAATTTTTGGAACTTTAACATCAACTCCAACTACTTCATTAATAAAGATACATCTATGGAAAAAAGACGTATCTTTCCAAAGAAAACACTAGAGCTTAAGAGCTCATCAGCTCTGCTCTACCAAACGCCCGACACCGCTGGTGTTGCGGAGACTTCATCAGGGGCTTTAGCCAACATCTAGAGTTGGAGAACGATTTATCCGTTATGTGGCATTTCAATGGGCTGATGAGCTATTAAGCTCTAGCGTTTTCTTTGGAAAGATAAGTCTTTTTTCCATAAATGTTTCTTTATTAATGAAGTAGTTGGAGTTGATGTTAAAGTTCCAAAAAATTGTTTCAAAAAAAAAAAAAAAAAAATGTTTTTCCTGTTCAAGAACAGCGGCACATCTTACGTGAAATGAAAAGTGTTACCCCATGATTATGTCCATTGAGCACGCACAATCGCAACGAGTGCACAAATGTTAAAACGCTGTTACAGCGTAAGTGTGCAATAGCTCATTTATGAGGGTTTACCACTTTCAGTAACTCACGTTTAACATATGTGATTTCTTTGTACTCTGTCTTATACTTCTATCGCATATAATACCGGTTCTTTGATTTTCGAGATGTTGTGTAATGACATATAACTTCCCAGCATGAAGTAGGAGGGATAAGAAGAACATTTAAGGCCTGATTCATCAAGGTTTTTTTTCTGCAGGCTCATAATGGGAGAATAGCCCCCATAATCTTGTCAGCATCATTTTAGAGTACCTCAACAGTATTGTGCCCAATAGATGCAGAAATAGGAAGAAGAAGAAAAAAATGTAATTCAGTGAGGGACCTCTTAGCCTAATCTAAACCTCTTCTCACCCTAGAAGGAGAGAGGGAGGGATCATCAAGATAGGAACAAGGTAGAGTACAAAGGGGATCATGGAATTTCTTAAAGTTCTGCTGAGAGGTATACATCAGCTTGCAAGGAGTGAGAAGGAGACAGGAAGGGGCAGTGGGAACTCAGGAGAATGTCTACATTGTCAAAAACAGACTAGTTGAAGGACATAGAGTCTTCCCAACTAACAGCAGAAGGTACAATAGGTTTTATTTTGAAATTTAACATTAGAATTCCATCCAAAGAGGCAACTGCAAGAGTTACTATATTATATTTATTGTCTGAACATTTTTATTTTGAAGTTATTGATTTTGAACTTTTTGGAGTTGCTCCTTTGTTATCCCCATTCAGCTCACCAAAATACCATGTTAGGAGCCATGGAAAACCCTGGAACTAATTGCCAATGGTGCCTTAAATGATATCTCACATCCAAATATTGCAGGGACAAGTCAGCCACCGGTGTGCATTCTTTGGAGCATTCTTTCCATCATGGCTGCTCATGGGCGAGCAGCTTAAAGAATTTTAAAATTATTAATTTTTTGCATACTAGTTAGATAGTATTTAACACCTTGTGAACTTTAGAAGTGCCATCCAGTTTTCTTTAAATCACAAAGGAAATTAAGTCACTGCTCCCATAAGACAACTCAGAGTATCTCAAGTAACCCAAAAATCAGAGGTATGCCTAGAGATTTTCCTAGTGACAAGTGGACCTGCTGCCATAACTCCTACCTTTCTACTGTGCTCTATTTTCATAAATTCCTTCTTTTTCTGTTTCTCCTCTTTTTATTTCTCCTTGCTGGCTGCCCTCTCTGACCTTTGATGTTCTGCTGATGTTCTCTGCCTTACAACCTTTGGTCCTTGCCCTGTGACCTTTTCGTTTGGTCCTCCACTTCAGCTGTTGCCTCTCCTCAATGCAGTACGGGTGGCTCAGCCCTCGGTTATAAAAAGACGCATCTACCAGGTACTCAACCCCTCTTTTTTGCTTGCTTCATACCTGGTACCTGGATACTAAACTGCTTGCTTTCTGAGAGGTTCCCAGGGAGCCTGGGCAAAATGAGAGGTTTCTAAGGAACCTGGGCAAAATAGATTTTGTGTGTGAGCATGCGTGCATGTGAGTGTGTGTGTGTGCATTCAACAGAATGATTTCCCTAACATGTGCACGTAGACACCATATTATAAAAGGCATTCTGCGTTTCTAATCAGTGAGCTGTGGCTTGTATTGCTGCAAATACAAAAAACCTTTCCACCTAGAAGGTGCTGCGTTTTAGCACTGGAAAAATGAGGTTCATTTCTTTGGCAGTTCTTGAAATAAAATAATTTAAACATGCAGCAACATTTATGAACAATACTGTGCCTCCCTATAGCCCAGAGTTATGGAAATGGCATATTAAAAATACTGCTTTATGCTTTTAATATATTCCAAAAATAAACTGTAGGTAAAAGTAGAGAAATGACAATATAAAATCTAACTAAAGAGGCATTTGGGAAAACCAGAAATGTTGTCGAGATAAAATATAAAGTAGCTCTTGTGCCATTTCTTTCTGAAAACCTCAAGAGTGTGGAAGCTGTATAACTGTAGGAGGCTCTCAGAAGGAGGAAGCAGAGAACTGCAAAAAATACAAACAAATCCGAAAATAAAGTGAACCATGAACCATGAAAGGGAAAGATCTCAGTGCCTTGGACAAGCTGATAATATGGACTTGGTTAGGGCAGACTTTGTGTGGTAAATGTTTATTTCCTGGCTAAGAGGCCTCTTTACTGAAATTAACAGAAGAGACGAATGTAGCTGCCATAGACCTTGTTGAAAATTCCATAAACAACAAAAGCAGAAGAGCAGTTTTATAAATACCCTGTGTCCACAATAGAAATGCCATCCTGGAGAGCTTTGAATGCTCAGGATGCTGGCGAGGCGATGTCATAAAAAAATAAAATAAAAATAAAAAACCCTGCAACTTGATAATGACAGATTAATGAAAGTAGGAGCCAAAGCAATAGTAATGTTGTGCTAGATCTAAGACCACGTTGCTTAAAAAAAAAAGTTGATCAAATAAGACTGCATTTTAGAGTATGTCAAGGAAATGCACTTGTTTTTAACAAAATCATTGCCTACTCCTACCTGCTTGCCTCCCCTCCCAAAAATTCTCTTATATTTCTATATCAAAGGCAGGAAAATACCAAATGATATTTAATAAGCAAGGCACATTTTATCCAACTTAGGGCCTTATTTTCCAAAGCTATCGCAGGCTTGCGCTACTGAAATCGGGGCGGAGTTGGCCCCGGAAGTGGAGGAGTCGGGGCGTCACCGGGGCCGACTCCGCGACAACAGTGAGCACAGCGAAAAGGTAAGTGCCTTTTCGCTGCCTATTTTGCGCCCAATAACTACACCTTCTATGGTGTAGTTATTGGGCGCGATGCCGGCAGCGATCGCACCGCGGCGGTGCGATCGCTGCCAGCTAGCGCAGGACCGCCCCCCAGTAGCGCAATTTTCTAAAGTATTGCAGGCCTGCGATACTTTAGAAAATGAGGCTCTTAATATATTTATCATGTTCCATGCTGATTAGTTTCTCATTGGGTTTTACAAGTCTGATATAGTAATAAGAGTATAATCATACAATAATACTAAGTTAAAACGGTAAGAAAAAAGTCCATATGATTTAATGTCCCAGTAAATTGCGTTAATCCTCTTACAAAACTGCTGTTCCCTTATAGAGAAAGTGCTGTCTGCTGAGGGGGGGGGGGGGGGCATTGCACACACTGCCGGACTTGCATGTACCATCCTGATGGGAGAGCTCCAAGTAGGACTGTCAGTATTCATAAATAGGAGTGCCATCCTTTCTCCACTAGTGGAAATTCTGAATACAATACATGGGACAAGGATTGCACAAGCTGCATACCTCCTCCTGCTATAATACACATGCCGTATGTATCACATGTGCTGTACACAGGACACGTGCTGCCCGCACCCTGCACAATGCATACAGCACGGCACAAGGATGCAGGACATGGTAGATACATTGCTTGCATCCTGTCAATTGAATGTTGACTCTATGGTACACAGTCTGCACACTTGTGCTCGAAGTAACAGTGTACATTACATGGTAGAGACAGCAGACATCTCACTGGTCAGAGTGCTGCAAAGCCCTTCGTTGCTCAGAGTGCTGCATGCACCTACTGGTGGGTACAGCGTGGTACACCCAATCCCCACAAGTCACTGAGAGAATAAAGTCTGCTGGGCTTTGCAGTCCTGAACGACTCAAAATCCTCACAAGGCAGCACTGACCAAAAAATGGTCCTTACTGGCAAGACAAGCACAAGGCCAGTGCTCTTCTTTGAGCTGCTTTTCCCTCTTTTCCGATTCCTCTGGTGACATTGCGGCATTTGCTGCATGACCACAGACAGGCTGTGATGTTATAGATGGTAATCAACCGAACAGAGTAATTGGGCAGAAAGAGAAGGCAGACTATAGAAAAAAATCTTCCACCTATCACATTTATACATTAAGGGCCTTATTTTCCAAAGCATTTACAAGCGTAAAACTGGTTTTTACACATGTAAATGCACTTTACTCATGTAAGTGGGCTTACATGAGTAAATATATACATGTTTACATGTACATTGAATATGTACATGCTTCATGTCTGTTGAACGCACTACCTGTTCTATGAAACATACACATGAGGCTTGATTTATCGAGAGTTTTATTCTTAGGCCTAGACTGGAAAACATGGATACATTGGGCCTAGGGAATTTTATTTGCTGGGTCAATACAGAATGTCCAGGGTGTGTATGATGAAACAAAACATGCCCTTGTGACCTAGAAATGACCAATGGTAGGTCTTCATTTTACAAACATTGTAAGCATGGCACTGCTGTGCCAGTTTCAGAAACCTCTTAACTGTCTGGGTCCTCTCTATTCTAACCCGCTTGCTTGGCTCTTCTCTCTCTTCTGGCTGTGCTGCTATGCCATGCAAACCTCTTTTGTTGACTCATGCATTGACTGATCAACCCTCATTGTAATTCTTCGTTTTTTTAATGAACAATAGGGTGAACAGGGGCAGGCAGGCATCCAGGGTCCACCCGGGCTTCCTGGGCCCCCAGGACCATTGGGACCCCCAGGCAATCCAGGAGAGACTGGTCTGATTGGGCCACCTGTAAGTCTAAAAGCTAAAATACGTACTTATTTTGTCTTCACTGCTGGGTTTTTTTTTTGTTCTTATTTCTATCACCCATCTATAAGTCACCCTTTTTTTGTTCTTATTTCTATCACCCATCTATAAGTCACCCTTTTTTGTTCTTATTTCTATCACCCATCTATAAGGCACCCTTCCCGCAGAACATCCAGGTTTTCCAGGGCTGGAGTAAATAACTCCTGCTGAAATGCTTTCTCTACCCCTGCTTGTATCAAGGTTATTGCTATCCAGGCACATGTGTTTGAGGCTGAGACCAGTTGCTTCCACCACCCCCGAATGCCAAAGGAGTGGAAGTAACACCTCAGCTGTAATTATTCCAGCCTCAGCAGAAACCAGACTAAGAAAAGCCCTGAAACTCTTTGATGTTCAGATCTTAGTTCTATTCCTGGTCTGCCACAGAGCTGCTAAGATGGCTTAAAAAAAAAGAAGGGGGTGTGTAAGAAATTCTGCATGATAGCTTTAATAATACATTTTTCCCTCTTAAAACAGGGTGAAGTGGGAGAGCCAGGGAAGCCTGGCAAGGATGGAAGGGTATGTACCAAAGATTCTTGCCTTTTCTCTGCTTTGCACGTAGCTTTCATTCTGTGAAGAGAGTTAAACCCCTGAGTCCCTCTGGAACAGCCTCTAATTTACAGCTTTTACTCATAAAGTACAATTAGGGTATACACAGCAATGCACAGTCACAAAGCAATGGCCATTATGTACAAAACAACATTGATGCAATACAGCCATGACTATGATTTATGAAGCTCCATCGGCGTACCATTTACCATACAGTCTCAGAGCTGGGATTGAAAGTAAAAAAAAAAAAAAAAAGGAGTCTTGTATTGGCCCACCAAAAACACAGTTTGCTAAAAGATAATCAGCAAAGAAGGTGAATAGAGATTCTGTTAAGCTAATGAATGTTTTAAGTTTCAAGCTTTTGGGACTACTTAGTCTGTGCAGCAGCTGCCTGCCTGAAGAAATGGCCTTATTAGTCCTGATAGCTTATTTTAAACTAGAGCTATGTTTATGATTGTAAAATACCAGCGGTGGATACTGAGCTATGCAGGGCACAGAGGAATGATTATTATTTGTTAAAGCCCCAGTGTAGACAGCATAATGATTATTTATAAAGTACCACCAGTGCATCCAGAGCTGCGCAGAGACAGAGCGATGACTATTTATAAACTGCCATTATTATGCACAGTAAAATAGAAGGTAAACTCTGAAAATTTGCATTTTAAGTGAAGAAAGATTAAGGAATGCATGCAAAGGAAGAGGTGAAGCAGCACAAGAATGAATCAAAGACTAGAAATAGTAGGGTAAAGTTATTAAAAAAAATATAGGAAATAGGCATTAAGAGGATTTTATTTCAGAGGAGAGCTTAAAAGAGATGGACGATCCATTCATAATGTACCAAAGACCAATGGAGTAGCTTATAAGGATATATTTAGCATTTTCAGTCACTCCTTTAGGTGGGTCTCAGTGGGGAGAAGAGTCATTGGCAGTGGAAAGGGTACATGTTTTACTAGAGAGAAACTTGAAACACTTCCCCAGAAAAAAAAATTGTCCAGATGGGGAAAAAAATGTGTTATTTACAAATGAAAAAGTAAAAGAATCACCACTGTTCTTTATTCTTATCTATGTGCAGGGCTTACCCGGGCATCCTGGACCAAAGGTAAGGACCTTTTGCACATGGGAAGGAAATGTGCCAAAAACTCTGGTGTTATAGCAAGAGATTTTTTATTTTCAAAAGCACTGGCCCAGTGGCTGGAAAAATCATTAGGAATTCAGTAGTCAACTGTAAGGACTTTGAAAGACAGCTATTGCAATGGTACATGAGGGTATGGTGTTCTTTGTTACTGTGCAGTGCCTCTGCTCTTTTTGGGAGCAGCATAAGTAGCAATAATTGTCTTCCCAGCCCCCACCAACAAGTGACTGCACTGTTTTAGCACATAAGCCCTTCTCTAGTGGGTTACAAAACTTCCTTAGATTTGCTCCCATTTTCAGTTAATGCTGTGCATTCTGGTGCTCAAAAACTTTAAAATCCATAAAAACGACCATTTTTAATGTATGTAACAAACTAGATAAGGATAGAGCCAAGTACTTAAAAAGTTGACTGGTATTTTTATTAATCTGTTTGATATTTCACCTCATAATGGAACCATTTTCAAGAATACAAACAAGTCATTTTCCTTAAATGCACCAAATACTAATAGGGCCTATTCAGATGCCCATCCCCTATTGAAAACATCCACCAAAATCAGGGCGTTTTGATATCTCTGAATTCAAAAGTGAAAGCAAAGCCCAAGAAAAATAAAAACAAACTTCATTGCCCTAAGGAAATAATTAGCTTAAGAAATAAAATATTGTATGTAATAGAAGCCACTCTGTCTGTAACTCTTCCCAGAAGGGCACATAAAATGTGAGAGGGTCCAGTGTCAGTTTAGGAGCACATTGCTGGTCTCTCAGTAGGGTTCAATGGAAGTTGGGTCAAGTAGATGGTGCTGTGGACCCGTGCCCAGAGGCAAGGATGGGATTTTTATTTTTCCTCAACTGGACAGGGAACCCGGCAACATAGGTATCCCCCTTCTAATTGCTCCTCATCTCTATCCCAGAAAACTCCCAGACTTAGAAAAAGTAGGGACGTAATCCAAAGTATTATGGGATGTATCTCATGAGGCCCCGTGGCCTTGTCCACTTTCAGTTTTGCTAGATCCACCCAAACACTCTCTTTTGTAAATGGTGTTGTATCTACTCCACTCCTGTTTGTGTTATTGCCAACCATCAATGGTCCAACTCCAGGGTCTTCTTTAGTGAACCCCGAACTGAAATTATTTGTTTAATATTTCTGCTTTTTCCTCATCTTTCTCCACACATTGACCCTTAATGCCTTTCAATTTTACAATACCACCTCTAGCCTTCCTCCTTTCTCTATCTGAAAAATGTGATCCCTTCTTCCACTTGAGCTTTTGCTGTCCTGATTTCTTTCCTCATCTCTTTCAGCTTCACCAGATATTTTTCCAGGTGGTCCTCTTTTTAAGTTCCTTTGTACCTTTTGAATGCTGATCTCTTTGCCTTTATTTTTTTCAGCCACCTTTTTGGAGAACCATATCAGTTTTCTTCTTCTCTTTCTTACTTTTACATACTTTTCATATATAAAGATTTTGTTACCTTAATAATAGTGCCTTTTAATTTGGCCCACTGTTGTTCCACTTCATCCAATTTTACCCAGTCTTCCTGCTCCTCCTCATGTTAGCAAAGTTTGTATTTTTGAAATCCAGGACTTTGAACTTTTTGTGACTTCTCTCCATCCTGGCCACTATATCAAACCATACCATCTGATGATCACTGACGCTCAGATGGACACCTACCCAGACATTAGAGATATTGGACTGATATTCAAAGTACATTCAGCGCTATTTAGCTAGATAAGCAGGACATATGCGGCTAAGTAGTGTCTGCTGAATATGCGCCTACGTTCAACAGCCACTGCTTAGCTATATAAGCCCCTTCTACAGCTAAAAGTCACACACACAAAAAGGGGTGTATACTAGGCAGATTGGAGGTGGACAAGTTAGCCATATCCAGAGTTAGCTGGATAAGTTTATTTCTAAAGTTTAGATGCCCCATAGAGCAGGTCTAAACTTAGCCGGGTAGACTTATCCAGTGAAGTGCGCACATATACTCATATATTCAGCAGCTTTGCATTGCTGCTGAATATACATCAAAACGTAACTGAATTAGTTCTAATTGGCTAAGGCCTAGATTTTCTAAGACACCATGGTGTCATGAATCGCGCAGTACAGGGGGCGGGGGGAGCAAAGCGGGGGGGGGGGGCGGTCCTGCGAAAGCCGGCAGCGATCGCACCTCTGCGGTGCAATCGCTGCCGGCTTTTGCACCCAATAGCGCCATCATAAAAGGTGGTGCTATTGGGCACGAAATAGGCAGTGAAAAAGGTTCTTACCTTTTTGCTGTCCGCCATGTCTTCGCGGCGTCCGCCCCAGTGCCACCCCAACTCCTCCAGTTCCGGTCTTGACGCCGCCCTTTTTCACGTGCGACCGCTTTGAAAAATGACCCCTAAGTTACTTTCACGGTCAGCTTCGAATATCTACCCCATTATCTCCATTTGTAAGCACCAGGTCCAGTTTCACTCTTCTCCTTGTGGGTTCCATCACTATTCATCTAAGCAGAATACCTTGAAGGGCACCTACAATCTCTCTACTTCTTCCAGAATCTGCAGCAGGGATATTCCAATCCACATCTGGCAGATTAAAATCTCCAATAAACAATGTTTTCCCATTGACACCTTTTGGATGTCTTTGGTCAGATCCCTGTCTTGTTCTGTCTGATTCGGAGGCCTATAGATCACTTCAGTGTAAATGGAAGTGCCATCATCTTTTTTTAATACAGCTGAAAGCTCTTCCTCCTTTCTCCATACCCCCTGTATTTCAGTTACTAGAATATTGTTTTTGACATAAAGAACTACTTCTCTTCCTTTTCAGTTCTCTCTGTCCTTCCTCAACAGGTTATAGCCTGGGATATCTATATTCCATTCACGAAACTCACTGAACCACATCTCTGTAATAGCAACAATATCCAAGTCTGTCTCCATCATTAGGGCTTGCCCAAATAATTTCTCTTATTATTTTATTACACCTCTTCCTAGGACAACATCCAAAGAATTCCTTGAAGAGTTTTCCCCAGATTTTCCAAGTCAAGCCTCATCCAGACCACCTCCTTCCCAGATCTTTTATTGACAGTAGGACCTTCAACTATTCCTCTTCCTCACTGACCCTGGACAAGTCCCTGTGGTTATTTCCCCATGGGGGAACACCCTCCAGCCTTGGGGAGAAAAGCCGCTGTAGAGCTCTCTCTCTAAGGAGAGGAGCCCCAGGCCACCCACTCTCAAGGTGGATTACTTCAAACTCCTCTCACCAAATTTTGAACTTAGGATTTTATAGTTCCAATACACCCATCCTAGAGGATCTCTTTCCTATCACCTCTTAAAAGAGACAATTCCCCCAGAGTCCAAAAAACACTAATCTCACATTTTCCTTAGTATACATGCGTAGTGTAAACATATCATACAAGATGCCATCTAGTTCAATGAGTTTACTCCATAAATAAGTATCATCCCACACCTTTTCCAAAGCTTGACTTTAGGTTACATGGAGAATCTCTGCTCTCCTACAATATCTCCACACCTATTCTTTCAACAAAAATTAGCATTAGAGCCCAAGTAGAAGTAAGTAGTTTCCCCCATCCAGAATCCTCTTCAGGGGGTCTTCTCAGTGACGAAAAAGGGCTCTTTCTTGGGAGACCTATCAAATGTCTTACACACAAATCTAAATGCCCATGGACCACCCCTGTTTTGCACAGGTGAATGTGCACACAAAACCAAAAATATGCACATACTTTTGATGGTTATAAAGTAGCATGAATGCGAGTTCAAGGTACTTTTGCATGTATATGCTAATTTTATGCATGTAATTCTTTTGAAAATTAATTCAAATATGAATTTGTCCAAGCCAAAGTCTTTTCAGCCTCAAAGGATTTCTCAAATTCAAATTCTTGCAATACTAAATTACTAATACCACTTTTTTACTTTCTGGAAGGAGACATCTTCCAAACTGCACCTTATTTTTTCGGCAAAGTACCACTAATTCTTCCTTGTCATTTCAATCACTTAAACCAAGGATGAAGAGCTATATATTCAACATATGGTGATCTGGGATATTCATGAGGCCTAAAGACGTTCTGCATCCCTTTGTGGTTAATGGTGAAAAGTGTTATAGAATCCATACATATACCTGGTTATAACTATTTTGTAATCTTGCTATGTGTGTTTGTGTGTGTGTGTGTGTGTTACCCCCCCTCCTGTGGTCTCATGGGGAAGTGCCTGCGAGTACAAGTCCATACCCAAGCAGGTTGGAAGATTCACATACTTGGACTCTGGGTTTACATACTTGGACTCTGGCAAATCATACTGCACACTGGATGATGGTCCAAGTAAATCGTTAGTGAAATAAAAATCTTCTATTGTGACAACCTGGCAAACAGTACATTCTTGGTGATGAACCTGCTTCCTCTGTACAAAATCATAAGCCACATACACAAGCTCTCTTTGCTTCTCCAGAATCACTTACTAAAATAGGTTCTAGGATTTTGTATACTTTTCAGAACACCTGTTGGTACTGAGATCCGATGGCTCTGCTTTGCTTCTTGAGAAGATATCCCCTCTCCTTTTCCTTAAGCTTGAGTACTAACTGGGTACAGCTGCTTCTTGTCCCAAAGGTGTAGCAGCAATTTTGCACCAGGACACACTGGCTGGAAGAGTCAGAATAAAACACCATCTCCCTTGAAGAAAATCACAGCCGACTGCTGTGTGAGTTCCAGATCCCTTCTAGTCACAAAAATAGAACTCACTAGAGCTCAGGGACAGTACACTTTCCATCCCTGAGAAAAAAAAAATCTACATGAGAGAGCTAACATCTACACCTGGGAAATGTTCACCTCTCCTCAGTCCAGACTTGCTTTCCCGTTCCTTAATTCTCCAAAAATTAGGGAAAGAGCCTACAGACTCCTGACTCATTGTCTGCGGTTACCCTCCTGAACATAACAACCTCTGCTGCCTGTGTGCCTCCCTGCAACTTACTGCAAGAAGCAAAAAGAAACTGTTCTCTCCCATTATAATCACAGGACTCCTTGTAGAAAACCGTACTGTTTACAGCACACGCCATTCTGGCAGCCTCCCAAAGAGATGCTCTTACACACGCCTCATAACTTACATCGCAAAATCACGTCCTGGCAAAAAGGGGCACATGAAATTAGTGGAGAATTAAAAGGGTCATTGCATATGTTCATTATTATTATTATTATTTTTTTTTTTTTTTACTTATCTCTGTTGCAGGGAGAACCAGGATTTGCTGGAATTCCAGGAAGAAAGGTAAGAGAGGGTAAAATATATTACCAGCTATCAAGGAGCTCAGAGGCAATCCTAAGAAAGTAGATTGATTTGAGTTTGCTGGAAACAGAGGGTCTATGATTTCCAGAGGAAGTAATCATAAAGCTTTATGTACCTTGTTGGTTTACCTGGAATATGCCGTTTTTTACTTTTATGGTTTGGTTTGTTAATATTTGGCCAGCTTTTGGAGTCGGCTCCTGTCTTCCATTGCTTCGCCATCTTAGTAACTGGTGTTTCCTGTTGCAAGGGTTGTTGGCTGAAAGTGAAGTCAGGGTGCTGTGGAGGGTTTGTGCACATGAGTGCTTTCTGTTTTGACTCCCCTTAGGGAAGCTGCCTATGGAACAAAGTGAGGCAGCAGGAGGGGATGCTGTCCAGTACCAGAATATGTGCGAGGCAGGCAGCAGGTGCCAGCTTGGGAACCAGAGTCTGGGGAAGGCAAGCAGTCATAGAGTGAGATTAAAACAATAAAGAGTTAATACAGGGCAGAGTTCATACCTTGAGATTCGTTTTATGTAATTAGGAAGCAGAAGTGTAGCCAAGGGCCAGGAGTTAGGGGGGAGTTTACAGTAGGACCAGATTGGACTTCTTTTTTTGTTTGTTTTTTATTTCTCTTTTTTTTTTTAATTTCATTTGTTGCTTGTTTTTTTGTTTCAAATAAATGAAACAAAATAAAAAAAATTCTGTGTGTGCCCCTAGCAGGCAGCACTTCAGTTATGTATCGTTTCTCACAGAGAATTCCTCCTGCTGTGAGAGACCTAGACTGGAGGACCAAGGAATTTTTGAAAGTATTAAAAAATAAAAATGGGTTTTTCCCTTTGTCACTTTAACAAACATGCAACCCGGAGACAGCAGTGAGAAAGGAAGCAAGGAAGAGAGACTGACACAGGGTGGATGAGACAAAAGATTTGCTATAGGATGTGAAACCCGTGAAGGTTCCATATACTGATGTAGTCCTAATTAAGGAAACTAAGCCTGACCTATTACAATGCCAGGGTATCATCATGAGCGAGACCCAGTATTAGCCAAATAGGACGTAAGTTTTTCCCTATCTATTTTATATGTGGGATTTTCAAACGGATTTTGTTGCTTTGAAAGCCTTTAAAATGATTTTCCTAATTGTTTAGAACAGTGTGCAGTGTGTTATGTGTGTATAGAGAAGTGAATTGGAAGGCTCTGATTTAACCATGGTAAAACACATGCCCTGCTTCCAACCAATCTTGCAACAAGGGAATAAGAATCATTTCACCATTTCAGTCTATAGCTTGGCCTCTCTTCTTGTCCACTTCATAAGCTAAATGGAAAGAGACAAGGAAAGCAAGAGAGAGAGAGAGAGAGAGACAGCAGGAGAGAGGTGAGAGATGAGACAGAGACAAAATAACAGAGCAAGATGGAGAGAGACAGCAAGAAAAGAGAGATTTCTTAGAAGCCCTTAATTTCACATTGTGCTCTGTACACTGTTTTATGGTCTGATCTGTTTGTCAAAGGCAAGACCTTTTGAGCTTTTTAATTAGTTCTACATAAACTGAGAAGTCTCAGATGTCAGGAAATAAAAACTTTGACCTCTGAGGATCTCAGTCCACACACAAAACAAATTGCCCTTGCTTTCACAGGCCTGTCGGTTTTTACATTAACTCTCCATCCTGCTCATTAAAGTTAACGAGGCATCCTGCCACTTAAGATTTGCTGAAGCTGTAGTGGTATGCCCATTGGAAAGATGCAATTCTGAAAAGTCCTGTACTTGAATGGATCAGGGTTTCAAGAATACGCATGGCAAGATCTTTAACTTCATTAAGCAACAGTATCACCCACACACACATGTTTTAGTAAGTTAGCCAGCCATTTGAACAAGCTAAATCGCTACCACATCCCTCTTCATTTCTGATTTTAATTAAACTCCGGAGTCAAAATAGATGAATTCATTTTTTTGAAAGTTTCTCCTATTTGGCCCTTCCCGAAAGCAAGTAAAAAAATGTATTGTTAGTTCAATAAAAAAAGTATCATCTTTACTTTTGTTCATACAAGTGGAATAACACAGCCACCTCACTGCTTTATTCATAAGGCTTCAAGCAAAGTAGAACCCTACTGTGTAGATTCTGTTCATAGCTGTAAGCAGCTGGCATCATACTGATTCATCTCAACAATAGAAAGAGGTGATGAATGATCTTGAAGGATAGAGGCTTGGCCTTTGTAACAGGCATGCACCCTTGGTTCCAAAATTTACTTGGAAAGTATATTTTTAAAATATACTTGAACAAAAACATAAAAGAGACAAGAGAATAAGACCCAACTGAGCCTGTAAAAGATCAAAAAAGGGTCATAGGTGATATCTTACAGGATCTGCCGCAACTTTTAGAGTGAGATTTTGGTGATGAAAAAAGAACTCAGTTGAAATAAACTTTTAGAAAGAGAATTAAAGAAAAAGAGTGATTACAAAAAATATTTTTTGGCCGGTTAAAATGGAGTTGGCAAGGGAACATTAGCTGGGTAACTTTATGATAGGTAATTTTCCGACCAAAGTTACTTGGCTAACCTTAGAACCTATATATTGGATTATGTGGCTTTTAAAAGTTTGTAATTTATGTATTGTGCAATTTCTGAAGTGGTATTACAGTTAAATTTATATTTGAGGTTATTGCCTAGTGGCACTGCTCCACTCTTGTTATCTGTAAGCAAAATTCAGTAAATACTATATGGTAGATTTTAAAAGCCCTGCACGCGTAAATCCTGCCGGGATTTACGCACAGGGCACTCGCGCGCCGGCGCACCTATTTTGCATAGGCCGCCGGCGCGCGCAAAGCCACGGGACGCCCGTAAGTCCCGGGGCTTGCTAAAATGGGCGGTCCGGGGGGCGTGTCTGCGGTCCGGGAGCGTGTCCGGGGGGGCATGTCTGCGGTCCGGGGCGGTCCGAGGGCGTGGCCTGTGTCGGGGCCTGACCAGCCGGCGCGCGCAAGTTACACCTGCCAGTGGCAGGCGTAACTCCATCGAACAAGGTGGGGGGGGGATTTAGATAGGGGAAGGGAGGGAAAAGTGGGCGGGGAGACAAAAAAAAAGTTCCCTCCAAGGCCGCTCCGATTTCGGGGAGGATTGCTAATTGCTAGGCTGTTTCCCAACTCTACCTTCATGCTTATCCCAGGCTTTCTGAAGTCACCAGTGCAAACATGGGCTGTCTGATGTTACACAAGGCTTAGACAGCTATCAGTCCATGCCATGGACATTCCTGAGATTGCAGAGTGGCTTTTTCCTCCAGCAATAGGGAGATGAACATTGGAGGAAACAGGAAGTAGACATACTGCATAGCAAAGTCAGGAAAGTCTGCAGTGTTGATTGACTGTGGCTCAAGATCCACGTGGTTCTTCATCTTCCTTGCTCAGATGTTTAAAAACGTTTTAAAATTATTATTTTTCTAATTATTTTAAATGGTTAGATATGGTTAACAGGAAGCATCCCAAAGAGGAGTCAAAACAAGGCAATCTATTTGGCCCTCAAACATGAAATGTCTCTTGTACTACTGATGCAGTCTGAGACCTTGCAAAGTCTCTCCTCTCTCTCTCTATGAAAAAACCCAATATCTTGCATAATGCTCCCTGTCCATCTTGGAGCCATGTTTACCTTGCCATTGGCATTTGACAATAGTATATCATATGCAGCTGTGTGAACAGGGATTTTTTGATTGTGCTTTTCCAAATGCTGTATAACATAGAGTGCTTTACCTAGCCAGTATTCCACGCTTCCGGTATACTGTGAAGCAAGCAGTCAAACACTGAGTTGCTCTAATGCCCAAGAATTGCTGTAATGTACAGGGAAGCCTTGACCTAGACTGTCTTAATTTTATTTTAATAGGGATAAATGTGGTTGATTCCTTGATTTTAAAGATCTGATCACATCAGTGCTTTTATGTGGCTATAACACAGACACGACATTGGCATTATCATCCAATCACTTTGCAGCTTTCATCCACCAGCATCTAAAGTCATACTGTGACTTAGAATTCCTCATAACCTTAATGATCACCAGACTTATAAATATAGCAGTCCTGAACAGATTTACATCAAGATTGTTGTATATGTATATTGTTTTGTCTACATATCATGTCAGGCTAATTTTACCATCCCACTTCCATCTAGAGGTGGTTGGGATGAGGATATGAAAGCAAGATCTCATGAACACATGGCGATAGATATCACATGCTATTGGTGGTGGTTGTGGGATATGAAGAAAGAAAGTGTGAAGCCCGTATTATTCTCATTCAAATCTAATCTTAAACACTGTCCTCACCCACCTCCATTATTTCATGCATACTGAGATTTGTAAGTCTTAATAGAATTTCCAGGGAAGAGGGGCCACTTTTTAACCTTTCAATTCAAGAAATATCTGACTCAGGAACAATAGAGACAAAGAGTATCTGAGCCACACTTAATGTCAGTGGATAAGAGTCCTACTATATTGTTTTATCTGTGATGGTGTGAATGAAATGTATATCTGGGTAAAATAGTTATACTGAAGCTAATCCCTTCAGCTGAGAGCAGAATGGCCTCTGTGTCCACTCTGTGGTCCTGAAGGGTTACCGCTTGATTGCTGAGCAGGGGGTGACTTGTGCAAAAGCTAGAAGTGATAACCGCAAATTGAAGCAGAGTATACCTCTTAAAAACTCAAGGGTAAATTTTAAAAGCCACGCACAGGCGTCCATGTGTGCGCGGTTCCCAGCATGCGCACATGGATGCTCTGATTTTATAACATGCGCGCGTCGCCGCGTGCATGTTATAAAATCTGATACCTGCGCGCGGAAGGGGGGCATGTTTTTTAAGAAACATGCGCCGACGTGACAAGGCATTTCCCCAGTTCCCTCCCAGTTCGCTCCAATAAAGGAGCGGACTGGGAGGGAACTTCTTAACCCCCCCCCCCAGCTAACCTGCCTGCTTTTTCCCCTCTCCTCCATGACCCCTAAAACCTCCCTAACTGCCCTTTTTTTTCAAACTTACCTGCTTTCCCAAGCAGTTGTAAGTTGCACAGGCCAGCCAGCTGGCCTGTGCAACACGCTTCAGCAGGACAGCGCCTAATGGCAATGTTCCAGCCCACCCACGCTCCACTCAGACCCTGCTCCCCACTGGCCCACCCTTTTTTTTGTCGGCTCTTCTGCGTGTATCAGGAGATACGCGCGTGGCCATGGATCTTTGAAAATGCCCACAGTGCGCGTGCGGCCTGGCCATGCACGTATCTCAGGGTATTGGTGCATGCCGGCATCTGAAAATTTACTTGCTAGGCAGCGATAATCAAAATGCCTGGGGAAGCTGCAGGTCTATGGGTCCTTCATACCTGTAGGCCTGCAAGCGCTCATTTTGAAAGGGAAGCTTCAAGGGCCATTTGAAAATCTGGGATAGCATGCACACTTTGCATTGAAGCAATGCAAAGCACACACCTGAAAGCGCACGTGGTGATTTCAAACTGAAAACACCGTATGCAATTTCCCTCCCCCCACCTAACATCACCCATGTATTAATGAAGTTAAAAGGCATCTTTATCCACAGTAAGAAGGGCAACATTCAAACCACGTTTACTTGCCTAAAAACTTTATAATATTTGTCTTGAGAAATATTTAAGGCACAATCAGATTTATAAAAATATCAATATCTATTAATTTAAATTATGTAGAAAACTAATTTTTTCTGATGTCTGTCAGTCAAAGGGCTCCATTTTCAGCATTCTTGGCAGTGCAGTGCGAGAGTCTGATTGTTGGACTTATTGAGAATACTGAAGAACAGAGGCCTCTAACTGAATGGAAGTTCCAGTCTCCAATCAAATTAAACATTCTGATCTCTGTTCTTTTCTTTGCTCTTTCCTTCATTATTACCCCTTTATTACCTATCTCTGGATGAAGATAGTGATTTCCTATGTAAAGCCTTCAAAGTTTGATCTCTGATTGATTTCATGTGCATTACCTAGTGCTTCATATTTAGAAGAATCTTTTTTTTTCTTTTTTTCCTCCTTGTTGTTTTACCTTCTCCTTTCGTTTTATTTCATCTTGTTCTCAGGGTGATACAGGCGAGGCTGGCCTGCCTGGTGCTCCAGGCCTTCCTGGACCTGCAGGCCCTAAGGTATCCCTAAACTAACTAACCACTCTCATCTAATTCGCTCTTCTCTCTCTCTCTTTCTTGCTGGCTTGTTCTCTGACAATTTTACACCCCAGAGACTGCTTTGTAGAAGCAGGAACGGAGCAGGAGCACTGTGTTCCTCATGCACTTGCATTTCTCTTGCACACTAGTTTGAACACGTATTTTGTGTGTAGAATATTCATACCTAGATTTCTAACTTTCTTCTTTTGTGCAAGTTTTTTTTATGCATGTAGTCTCTATGGTATGTTTGCATGCTTCTCGGTTGGGTTTGGTGTCTGCCATTTTCTGTCCCCGCTTGTTTAATATACTGTGTTTTCTACATTTCCTGTCTCTTCTACAGTATGGTATGCATTGATAGTACTCTATGAAAAATACTTTTTAGCATGTCTGCTACACACGTCTTCCTTGCATGTTTATATTGATAGATAGATTCTTGCTTTCTTCGAGGGTAACTTTGTAACAGCCTACAAAATTTTCCATCAGATATTTGCATGATACACCAATTTTTAAAGGGAAAGTACACGCATAACTTCCCTTGGAATGTTATCCCATCAAAACTTTCAGCACACAATTATATCTCTGAATTTGTGCGACAAAAGTTTTTCAAGAAAACTTGTAGGCGTACTTTTAAAAATGCAAAATTATGTGCACATCTTCCACTTGGGAGAATGTGCTTTGCTAATGGGCTCTCGTAATAGAGAAGTTTGTACAGTTCTGGCCCCAAACATTCATTATTTCTGCAGAAAAACAGACATCTTGAACGTGCCACTATGGGATGTTGAACGTGGTCTAGATTTGGAACCGCTAAATTTGATACAGTTTAGGTATGTTGCATGAGTTAATGAGGTTAGATTTAGGGGGAGAGGGTATGCAGAACCCGGTCAAACTGGTATAACTTGCTGTCATAGCTAGAAACTTTCTGGATCTGACCTGGAGTTTTAGAGTTCGGAGTCCCTGCCTCAGATCTCCCAGAGAGTTCTTAGCATCCCAGGACCCCAGTGTAGATGCCACACTGGCAGAGCAGTGCATGCAGCCACAGGGCTGGGGTGGAATCACTTCTCTGTCATGCAGTACTGCGTCTCCCATTTGCCATGGCCTATTAAGAAAATAAGGGAGTCAGACCCAAGGTTCATCAACTCCAGCATACTCATTCCAATTGTGGCCAATCCTGGTCTCTAGGAAGTACCCTGAAGATTCTAATGGGAGAGATCCATTCCATGTTACTCATTCCCAGATGTAAGAGGAGGTAATCCCCACATCTGCCTGCTAATAACTGCAAACCGAACTTTCCTTCAGAAACTTGTTCAAACCCCTTTTTAAAGATAGAGATACCATACTATTTTACTTTGACCATATCCTCCAGCAACAGTTTAATTGTGCGTTGTTTGAAAAAATTATTTCTTAAATTTGTTTTAAGTCTGCTACCAGTTAATTTCATGGTGTTTCCCCTAGCCCTGGTACTGTTTGAAGGGGTAAATAATGATTCCCTTTACCTGTTGCAAACCACTTATGATTTTATAAACCTCTCAGTCATCTCTTCTCCAGTCCTATTGGCTCCTCCTGTTCATGGTGCCAACTTTGTTTTTAAACTGACCATGGAAGGGGAGTGAGTGTGCAAAAGTGGGGGGGGGAGAGGGGGATGAGAAGGGAAAAGGTGAAAGACAGTGGTTCTGAATGAAAAGAAGAGCTAGGACCCTGTATTGGTACTGGGATGAAAATCTGGGGCCATGGATGGAGCAGGGAGGAAGAGGAATACAAGCAGACCTGGAAGATGTAATAGAAGGTGCAGAGGGGACGAAGGAAGAGAGGGGGAGAGAAGGAGATGTCTGTGGGAAGGAAGTTTAGGAAAACAGGTAGAGAGTTATATGAGAGGAAGCAGGGCGTTGGCTCAGCATTTCCGGGTACATGTTAAAGCCAGAATGTGCAATGTGTAGGCTTCAGTACATTTACATTGTACGTTTATTAAAATGTGTTATTCGCCTAACAAAATAAAGGCCTAGGCAACGTACAAAATAGCATTCATAAAATCCAAATATATAATGAAAAATCAACTTAATCAAAAACATAAGAAAGGTAATGCAGTGGATAATAGTGCCTTTTTTCCTTTTGTTTTTCCTGTTGGTGACATCTTCCTGTATGAAAGGCGAAGCAGTATTTGCATACATGGTCATTTCCAGTACTATCAGGAGCACCAGTTTCCTCTCTTGTTCTCATCTTCCCCCTTCCCTGCTTATCTGCTAAACTTCAGGGTGGGCAAAACCTAAACGTTCCCAGCTATGCTAAAACTCAAGTCAGAAACATATCTAAAATCAGAATGATGAGGAAACGTGGGAAGGATGCAGTAATGGGACAGTAGGAGGATAGCAGGAGACTACTGACTGCCCTGAAATAAAACTCACCTTACTCTGGCATGGATCTGTCTGCAGAACTTGTTCAGAGAGTCACCTACTGAATATCCAAAATGGATACAAAGGGTTTTATGATCTGACTTAGATGGGGGGGGGGGGGGGGTTTAGATATTCAGAAATATTCGCAGCCGCTCACTGAGAAACACGCCAAGAAATTCTCCTCAGCGGTGTTTCTTGATTTTCATTTTCCTCTTAACAGAAAATGCCTTACACCAAATGCAAGGCTAGACTCAGGGAGAACGTTTCTATCTCTCCCTTACCGGGCCCAGTTCAACTGAAGATTGAGGAGTTCTTTGGCGCAATGCCAGTCCCTGCTCCCAATGAGATGGCCGCTGCAGAGAAGGACATGGAGCGGAAGCCCTCTTTGCTGGCCGACGATATCTCCCTTAGCCCGGAAGCGCCGGTAACACCCTCTCCTCCAAAGCCTGGAACTATGGTTCCAGTGATGATTCTGGAGAATGTCCGTGGGATTTTGTGTGGGCGAGAGGCTGCCGGGGGAGTTGGTATTCCATCTGAGATATTGGCAGGAGCACGGGTGCGGAGAATGCTCCCGTTTTAGGGGCCTCAGTGTGATCTCCTCCATGACCGCTGATATGAAGCAGTCACTCACTGCTGGGTTAGGTACGATCTCTCTCTGGACTGATGGAGATGAAGCAACTGCCCAGGTTGGTAAACTTAAACTATCCAAACCAGCTAACATCACCCTAGACGTACTTTGGAATGCTTTGATTAGTTTGGAGACATCTATCTCTACACTTACTTTGGTGATTTTGGAAACTAATAATGCTCTTAAGCAGAATTCAACTATATTGTCAGGTCAAGAGACTAAGGGGGTCATTTTCTAAGGCTTATCGCATGCCCCTCTAGGGGCGGCGAGGGGGCGGACTCTGCGATGTCTTCACTGGCAGCGATAAGATTAGTAACCTTAATGTCACCAGAGGCGTGCCCAATAGCGCCACCTTTCATGGTTGCACTATTGGGTGCGAAAGCTGGCAGCAAAAATACCATGGTGGTGCGAAGGCTGCCAGCTTTCGCAGGCCCGCCCCCCCGTTTTCGCTGGATTCACCATTCTGCGATAGAATGGTGAATCCAGGCCTAAGAGTTCAAATATAGATTCCCAACTAACTACTGTGGGAAATGCTCACCAACACCTAATCCAGTCTGACTTAATATACCGTACTCTAAAAAGGTTGAGAACACTTTACGTTCTTTAAATTTGAGGGTTCTTAACTTTCCGATAACTAAAGAGCTTGCTCCTGTGGAATTATTTAGGAACTATGTCTCTCAAATTCTCAAAATCTTGGATACCTCTATGCCTGTAATAACTAAGGCTTACTTTTTGCCTCAAGTACAGTCTGAGAAACCTCGAGGTAATAACCTCTCCTCTTGAACTTCGTTGGACCTGACAGATTTTCTTCAAAATTCTCAAGAAGGAGGAACGTTGTTAGTCACATTCGCTTTCTCTTTTGATAGAGATAATGTGTTATGCTTTTTTTTTTTCATAATTGCTCTTCACTATTCTATGGTCAAAAGATTTGGGTTTACCCTGATTTAACAAGGGTTACCCAACTCCATCAGAAGAAATTTCTTTCAATGTACTCCGAGGTACAGTCTCTATCCCTGTAAATGCCTGGTTAGATACAATAATGCTAATTATTTTTTTAAACCACCTCAACTATGGGCACTTTTAGATTCTCCATTGTAGTCGACCCGGCGTATATAATGTGACTGGCGATTTTCTCAGTTTTTCTTTTTTCTAATTACTTATAATTATTCCGCTTGATTTTCCTTGCCTCCTTTCTTTTCTTGAAATTAATGGGGTTGTATGTTTATTTCTAAAAAGATATTGTAAGTTTATTATTCCTTTTTTCTTGTTGTATACCCCATTTTCTAAACAAGGTGTTCCTTGTAAATGTTTTTGAAATTGCATAAAAATAAAATTTAAAAAAAAAAAGATATTCAGAAATATTCGGCTGAGTTATCCAGATAAGACTTAAACAGCTTACTCACCTAGGATATTCAGTAGCTGAATATACTCAGATAAGTTTTATCGAGCTAACTTTAGACCTGCTATCAAGCAGCTAGCAGAGACTGCATTGTACAAATCAACTCCTTTTCATCACTTATAAGGACAAAAATTCTTTAATGAGGTCAGTTTTACAATGGATACCTCTGAATGTGTCTGTAACAACACCCCCCTAAGTTCCAACCCACCATCCGAAAACTCACCCCAAATCAAAGTGCCCCTTTACAATGGTCCATATATAGAATATTAGACTGAGCCCTTAGACTCTCTCTCTGCCCCCCCATGTTCTCTGGACTCCTGTTCCTAACAAGGAGCAGTAGCAAAGTGGAGGGCATACAGCTCCAGACATACACATTTGGAGTCTATTTTATAACTTAGTTTTTGGGTACTTGCCAGGTTCTTGTGGCCTGGATTGGCCACTGTTGGAGACAGGATGCTGGGCTTGGTGGACCCTTGGTCTGACCCAGTATGGCATTTTCTTATGTTCTTATGTTCTTAACTACACACATAAGGGTAGATTTTAAAAGGAGCGCGCGCAGCATACATGTGCGCGCACTACCCGGCGCACACACATGTACACCCAATTTGATAACATGCACGCGCAGACGTGCGCATGTTAAAAAATCAGGGGTCAGTGCGCGCAAGGGGGTGCACAATTGTGTGCCTTGCGCGCGCCGAGCCACGCTGCCTTCCTCTGTTCCCTACCTCCCACCCCACCTTCCCTTTTCTTCCCCTACCTCCCCCGTCCTTTCCCCCCCACCTTTTCCTTGTTTTTGTTTCACAACTTACCTCAGCCCTGGGAGTGAAGTAAGTTGTGAGCGCCGGCCAACTGCCGGTGCGCGATCCCTGGCACAGCGGCAAATGGCCGCAGTGCAAGGAGCCTCTGACCCCGCCCCTGGACCGCCCCTTTAGTAAAGCCCCGGGACTTACACGCGTCCCGGAGATTTACGCACGTTACGGGCCTTTTGAAACTAGGCCCGGCGCGCATAAGGCCAGTTATGCGCGTAACCTTTTGAAAATCCGGCCCATTGGTTATAAAATAGCACATATTTTTGAGTGTGGCGAGATACACGCGTTTATGGGCATGTGGACTTTCTAAAATCTACCTTTAAGGCTTTTTTCCAATTCTGTGTCTATGGGAAAACATCTTAGTGAATCAGGCCCTAAGTTAGCAGGATAAGTAACTCCTCCCTTTTGTGCTCACATCTTGCCCACCACCAGCTAACTACTTATCTGGATAAGTACTCCCAGGGTTCCCGCACCGGTGGGGGGGGGGAGAGAAAGTCTTTTCAAGGCCCTTGGGGTTTTGCTCTCTCTATGAGCTCTTCTGCGCACCACTCTTATGATACCAAAAATCCCTCTGAACCCCCAGGCTGTTTTTCAAATGAAAAAAGTATTCACCACAAACTGGTGGCAAGCAAAAAAAACAAAGTCCAACATCACACTAGAGGGTAGTGCACCACACTGTACACAAAGTCCAAAAACACAACGTACAGATTTCAGTCTCTTTCACTTCTTCTCTGCACAAACTCCCAAACAGTTAAGCTCTTGGGGCAGGTACCATTCCTCTCTGGGCCTCCCCGTACCTTTTAAGTTAATAGATCCTCTCAGTTCCTCTGTCTCTCTGGCTGCTGGATTTAGTCAGTCGGCCCTCCTGGAGATTTTCCTGGGACAGGTTGCTTCTCTCCAGAACTTCCCAAGGCAATCTTCTCTCCCTTCTTTCTGGGAAGTCCTCAGATGCAGTTCCTTCACACAACCCTATCTGTAGACCCAGGAGTTCACCCGTCCTGGGCTCTGGAACTTCTCTCTCCTTTCAGGCATCACCCCCCCTTTGCCCAAAAGTATATCACTCCTCCTTGCCCTGTCCCTATGGAGGGGCAGACTACCCAAGTGTCCTCTGCAAGGAGAGACACCTGACTCCCACAGCCCTGTTCTAAGGCTGATTCTCGACTCCCCTCCTGTGTCACATGAGTACAGGAGTTTTGTTAAATCTCATATCTCTCCCAGTGGGGAATGGGCCACTACAATAACACATCTAGAATACACCGACCTCACACATACAGGCAGGGTCTGGAGGGAGACCTCTGACTCACATGACTAACAGGGTGACCTGTTGAGGCCTCAATTGCCATTCCAACAAGGGGCAAATACTGCTAGTAAGGGACAGATTTGGGGGTCCTCTTACATTTATTTATTTATGTAATCCCCTCTTCGGCAGTGAACTGAAATTCAAGGACCACACAAGACCCATTTATCAGGCTGGTGACCACCGGGTGCTGGGGGTTTCACTAGCGGGGAGTGGGGATCCTTACACAGTCTCTCAAAACCTCTCCAATTACTCTCCCAATCTGCTCACTCCTCAGAGATTTGACTGCTCTCTTCAGCAGGCTTGGAAAAAATCCCGGCTGGACACTTGGCATGCTGTTCAAATAATAAATAGTTCATGTAACTCAAAAAATCTCAATCAAAGTCCAACTCCTAAACATCAAGATGAAAAAATACAAAAATAGTGAAATGAATTAAATCCTCGTGCTTTAGTCTCTCCACAAATCTCTATCTCAGTCAGTATCCTTCCCCGTAGCAGAAACAGAAAAGGGAAAAAAAAAGCACACACCTCCTCTTATCTCCTCCAGTGGATAGGAATGGTGATTATATAACATTCCTCCCGTCAAAATAAGTGGAAACGCCAAAAATATTCTCTTCTGCTTCTTCCTTCAGGGAAACCACAGGCCAAACAGTAGCCAAAGCCCATTCCCCTTAGGCAAGGTGAATTCCCTCCTGGAGCTGCAGCAGATCCTCCCAAAAACCCAGCGCTCTTCAAGTAAAATATAATTTAAAACACTTCTCTCTCTCTTTTCTTCTTCTTTCTTTCCACATGGAATATCCTCGATCCACGAAGGCTGAAAAGAAAGAAAACCCTAACTCCATTGTGCAGGCTGTAGGGCCTTCAAGGGTCCTTTGAAAAAACTTTACTCTCCCATCTTCAAGCATTAAAACAAGAGTCACCCACACAATGCTGACGCCTAACCCCAGTTATGTAGAGGGAGTATGACCAATCCCTACACCACAAGGCAGTCCCTTTAGTGTTGACAAAGGGAAAATCACTGTAAGTGAGCAAAGCATTCCTTACATTTAGATTTATATCCCGCACAAAACAAGTGCTCAGAGCGAGTTATAGCATGTACGTTTTATAAAACCACATCTTACCAATAAAACATCACTTTAATGTAAAACATAAAAATAAAATAAAATGAGCATATAAATGTAAAACCAGTGATTAACTATATCATCAGACTCACATCTCATACAAAATTAAACAGAGAATTCTCTTAGTCTGAAAGACTAAGAGTAAGCAACGTTGAATTAAAATCTTTACTGCCTTATGAAGTATCAGATAGCCAAACTTATATGAGTTAATGACTATTTAGCCACATAAATAACTCTGAAAATTACCCTTGATTGAGGGAGCAAATTTAATGAATGTGTGAGATCAGATACAGATGTCAGGCATGATTTATCAAAGATTTTCTTCATAGGCATAGAAAAGGAGAAACATCTGAAATCAGGGAGGTCCATATTCTGCAAGCTGCTGAGAGGGCAAGTTATCTGGATAACTTGTCACGGATCTTCAGTGAAATAAACGTCCCACTGAATATCCCCACTTCAAGTTATCCGTAGGGTATGCTTCCAGAGCGCTTATCACAGTAATGCTGGAGGTGCCCAGGATCTCAGTGTACCACAATCCCAGGTTTAAAAAGGAGGACCCTATTCAGATACTAGGTGGGTGCAAGGGCTTCAGGGTGAGGGGGAGTTTCGGGGGGGGGGGGGGGGGGGGCTGAGGAGGTGGTATATTAAGCAGGGAGGAAGGGGGGCTGGATAGCTGGGCCCAGCCACCACCAATATCTTCATTTATTTTTACATTTCAGGGGGTTGGGGGAGTCCTAGTGAGTAGGTGTGGGGAGGTCAGACTTTTGTGGTAGGGGGTGAGAATCAGGCTGGGAGGCCTGCGGTTGTGTTTATTTTTTTTTAAAGGATTGACAATTGGATATCTTTTGCAGATATCCAGTTAAGTGGCAGGTTATTCGACTACACAAGACCGGATAACTTTAGGCCTGCTAAAGTTATGCCGCTAACTTAGGTCTGGATTCACCAATCTATCGCAGAATGGTGAATCCCGCGAAAACGGGGGGCGGGGGGGCGAAGGGGGGGGGCGGGCCTGCGAAAGTCTTTGCTGCCGGCTTTCGCACCGAATAGCGCCACCATGAAAGGTGGCGCTATTCGGCGCACTACTGGCAACGATAAGGTTACTAACCTTATCGCCGCCAGCGAAGACATCACCACCCCAACTCCTCCCCTCGCCGCCTTGACTCCATCCCCAGCAAGCTAACGCACACAAAAAGGGACTTTTCACGTGCAATAGAAGCTTATCGCACGCAATAAGCCTTTGAAAATGACCCCCTTAGCTAAGTTAGCCAGATAAATTTGACACACCCCTGGAATGCCTCTGAATATGGCAAAACTTGCCATTTAGACAGATAACATGTGAGTTAAATGGCTTTTGAATGTTGACCTCGGTGTGTCATACTGCATGAGAACCCTTTAATAAGAAATTGGCAGCATGTCACTAGTCGTGTTTTATGCAGATGAAATCCAGTGCTTCCTGCCCAGTTTTGCGCTGGGGGTCATTTTCTGTTGCTACACCAATTTGTTTTTCTAATGAGTGGTTTCTGTGCCCTGTCTGTTTCCTTCAGTCGCTGTTTAAAGTTTCTCTTTTATACTTTTTTTCTTCAACTGTTCCATCTTTTTTCTCCTCTTTTTCTCTTTCTTTTCATCCAATAGGGTGAAATGGGAGATCCAGGCATGAAGGTAGGCACGGTATAACCAAAGTTTTTCAAATATTTTGAGAGTAAATTCTATCCAGTTCAAGTTCCAAATCCCCCTTTGGAGCAGGAAGCAGGATTTAAGACAATGTAATAATAAATCTTTGGAATATTGCAAAGAAAGAATGGACAGATTAAGAATGGACAAGTAGGTTGAGATCATATCCAGTCAGAGCTCAAATACAAATCAACCTCTCTATCCCTAAATAGAATAAGGCAAAAACACAACGGGGTAAATATTCAGCCGGGCCGCTGAATATACCCGGATAAGTTAGAGTTAGCCGGATATGTGGTATACGGCTAATTGTAGACCTGCCCTATGGCACACTCCGCTCCTCCCTGGAACACCTACCTCCTGCCTCAGGAGCGTCCCCAATTTACCTGGCTAGATTCTAGCCGGATAATTCATTATCCGGCTAGAATCTAGCCAGATAAGCCTTTTGAATATGCGGCTAAGCCATTTAGATGGATAATTTTCCCATTATTTGTCTAAATGGCTTTTCAATATGTACCCCATTGTATATTAGGGACAACAAAAGAGAAATTCTTATCTTTAAATTTTAATATAGATATTGTAATTGATCTTGAATCTCTCAATATACAAAACTTCTTATATTTTTCATTTAATACTCCTTAATTACCTCAATAGACAAAACTACCCCCATAAATAATCTATCTTACAATTTATTTTGTTGTATCAACACCTCACACATACTCTCATCCACATTCACATATACAAAATATCATTTAAAAATTATATGCCATAAACCCCCAATAGCACTACTAGAAAAAAGTGTTAGTACATGCATCAGACCAATTATACATATGGTATATCATATAAATAAATTCATAATGAGATATTATCTTTTACTTTACTATACTGTTATCTCATGAAGAACAATTTATAACTTTTTCTTTTTAAAAAATGCATAATTTAATTTTTTGCAACCCAATTGGGTAACTCTTTCACTCTTATGATGTAAGTCTGCTTTTATTCTGCAGCACGGATACTGAAGTTTATCCCATTAATGTTTTTCTTCCAGCCCAATTGTTGATTCTTGTATGGCTTTCTTTCTCTCTATGGGGGTTATTTTCCAAGCCACTATAGGCCTTTATCATGACGGTAAGATTTAAATTAGGGGGAGGGGAGGAGTCGGGGCGGAATTAGGGAGGAAATTATGGTAATCGGCGGCGGCACCGCTGCCAGCGATAATGTTTCGAACATTATCACAGGCAATAGCACTGGGAATAGCACCACCTTTTACGGTGGCGCTATGCCTGCGATAGCCTGCAGCCGGCCGCACCGCAGCAGGCAAAACCACACCGCTGTGGTGCGGCCGGCTGCAGGCTATCGCTAAACCGCCCCCTGCTTCGCCCCCTGCCCTCCTATAGCACAGGGTTCATCATTCCGCACAGAATGATGAATCCTGGCCTATGTGAGGTATATCTGCTCTAGTTCTATAGCCCGATTACTGAATCTTGTATTACCCGACACTGAACCATTTCGGCATCTAATGCCTGCATCAGAGGACCGGCCAGTGTACTTTTGTTTTCTGGAAAATTGCACTTGATTTTAAATTGATATTTTTGCAACCACTGGTTGTACAAATAAATGCACTGCAACACGAGAAAGCTCTGAACCATAGCAAATGGTGCCACAGATTTTACTTCTTAAAGTAACAGCATTACCTAGGAATATTTAAAAAAGAAAATATAATGGGCTAGATTCCACGTAAATCACTGGATTCTATATTGTAGCTGAAAAAGACCAACCAGCCCATCCACGCTGTCCAGTTATTAGGATATCACCCCTTATCCAAGACAGTGTCTGTCATTTTCCTCATTTCTATTCCAGCGTCTTGGCCAGGTGAGTGTACACATTTCTCACTTTGGCTCATACATAGGACTTTAAGCAGTTGGAATCCTCCAAATCAGCCAGTATGATTGGTTGATTCATGGTTTCAAGCTTTGCACACGATCCCCCTGCAAATGGCCGCTGTGCCGGAGGCCTCTAGCCACGCCCCCCCCACCCCAGACCATGACGCCCCGCCCCCTCCCTGCCCCTTTCCTGAAGCCCTGGGATTTACATGTGTCCCGGGGTTTTACGCGTGTGGCCGGGCCTTTGAAAATAGGCCCAGTGCGCATAAGGCCACCTACGAGCGTAAATCCCCGGGATTTACGCACGTAGGCCATTTAAAATCTGGCCCTTTTAGTTTTGTGTATTTTATTTATTTAAAACAAAATAAACCTGTAATGATCCACTGGGGTTCATTATCAGTAGTGCCTTCGATTTAACTCCTTTTGCTAGGGACAGATAGGCTAGGAAAGAAGAGGAGACAGCATTCGGTAGAGCTCCTCCCTTTGAGGGTGCTGGGCTGTCCGTCCCCCTAAGTAATAAAAACAGTTCTCTCCTGAGAGCTCTGGGGGCAGTGCAGTTTTGTTTTGAAAGTTAGAGGAGGTGTTTTGAGATTTGCCTCAGTTGGATATTTGAGCCTACCCTCTGCTGACCACTCCTTGGCTGCTGGGTGGTTTTCCGGGTTGTGCCCAGGATAGGGACCCTAGCTGTGGGGTTAAGAACTGATTTGAACTGTGCCATTACTTCATCTGATTCATCTTCAATAAAGTATTTTATGTGGACACTCAGAAAGAGTCTCCTGCGTGTTATTGGCACTACATTTCTCCCAGGGAAAGTAATTACGGAGTCACCCCTGTCACTCTGGGCCCTGAAGGAAGATTGCTTTCCCACCACCAAAAAAGATTCAGGCCCTGGAGAAAGAGACTTGTGCAAGAGCTAGTTTGAACGGATCCAGCCCCATAAGAACTATAAATTCTTTTATGGCCTCTGTATCCACCCAAAGCAGGGATTACAAACTAGGGGTGTGCATTCATTTCCAACGTATTGGTAATCCACAACATATAGGGCCATATTTGTTGTATTTGTGGGGAAGCGAAATGTATCGTGATTCCCCACGAATACAACAAATCTTCACCAAATTATTCGGCCGTCTAAAGGAGCGAATTTAAACAAACCCCCTACCCTCCTGACCCCCCCCCCCCCCAAGACTTACCAAAACTCCCTGGTGGTCCAGCGGGGGCTCCGGGAGCCATCTCCTGCACTCACACCGTTGGCTGCCGGATTTCAAAATGGCACCGATAGCCTTTGACCTTACTATGTCACAGGGGCTACCGGTGCCATTGGTCAGCCCCTGTCACATGGTAGGAGCACAAGATGGCGCCGGCCATCCATTGCTCCTACCATGTGACAGGAGCTGACCAATGGCACCGGTAGCCTCTGTGACATAGTAAGGGCAAAGGCTATCGGTGCCATTTTGAATACCGGCAGCCGACGGTGTGATTGCAGGAGATGGCTCCCGGACCCCCCGCTGGACCACCAGGGAGTTTTGGTAAGTCTTGGGGGGGGGGGGTCAGGAGGGTGAGGGGTTGTAGTTAATTCAATTTTAGCCGGGAAACGAATAAGAATGAACGCATGAACGTATCGGGGGCCCCCCTTGCCGAATGCAACGTATCTGCCCCCCGACGAATACGAATACTGAATGCAACGTATGCCGTCCCTCTGCACATCCCTATTACAAATTAAACAAACGTAAAATAACCGCCCAACCAACTTGTGGGAATAAATTTGCCCTTTGGTGCCCTCCCCCCATGTCTTGCCCCATCCATATCTTTAAATTGGTCAAAATAGGGCAGGAGTGAGCCCCAGGCACTCCTGCCCAGACGGGTGCTGTATTTGAAAATGCGGCTGGCAGCATTGTGAATTTCTGCTTTACAGCAAAATGGTTGTAAGCCTCGTGCATACTTTCAGTGGGTATCTGCACTCTAAGGTTCGAGTCCTGTTCCCATGCCTGACACAATCTCAAAGGGAAATCCCACAGCAGGGGAGGGGAAGCTTTCCCTTTGATAAAGAGCTTGCGGTACCCTGGGTCTAGCTCTTCCATGGGGATTCAAAATTGCCTCATTTATGAATATTCTTTCTAATAATTAGAATTATAAGCTGCACTAAAAAGTGTCTTTGTTTCCTGTAAAATATGGATGTGGGTCAAGTACACAGTAGAAACTTAAATATGATGGCCCATATGTTCTTATTCTCGTTAACATTGATATTACCTGAGTAGTAGTTCCTCTGAAGCAGCTCATTGTATCAGTGTAAACTTTCAAGTTGTAAAGCTCAACTGATTAATCGGTGTCACGTGTACATGGGGAAGGGAATCGGCAATCACATCAATCTCAATTTTCTGAGATATTAAAGGGTGTGATTTATGTATCTTCAGGTAGTTACCATGGAGAATATTAGCAAAGTCTATGGAGGTGAATAGCATGGTTAGCAAAGTGCCTGCCTTCTGTGATGGTGGCCCCGTCTCACTGAACATAGAGTTGTGTGATCTTCTCTATTAATTGACTTCTCAGCCTCTTCTTTGCTAAAATCAAATGTAAGGTCTGAGTCAGATGCTGAGAACGGTCCCGTCTTGGCCTTTCAGCTAAGGTGAAGAGTATGACGGGTTAACATCTTGCTACATGACTCCACAGAGGGCACAAAACTGGGTCAGTGCTACCCACATCAGAAGAATTTAATCTTCCCATTAAAAACAAAACAAAAAAATACTGTCCTTTACTAAGTACCCCTGTTTCTAGTTGTGGAAATAGAACTGCCTCCAAGTGGTGACTGCTACTTCTGCAGCTCTCATAACCCTGGGTGACTTGAAGGAAAGGAGTAAGAGTCTGTAACTGAACTCGTAGGGAGTGGTGCATGTTTCTAATGGCCTACTTTATATTCAACTGATTGATACAGCATGACAGGCTTTCCATTCCATTGCTCACAAGTTGTACAGAACTCAGGGGGAAAAAAAAAATCCTTTACTCATAAGCCTATTACAGAACCAGAGACAAGCAAGAAACAAAACAATCTGTTCTTTTCATTTGTGCTGGAAAAGGACAGCTACTGTGCTCCCCGTGCTCAGGGCAGCCTCCTCCTTTGGAGAGCAGTGAGCCCATAAGTCATACCGTTGGCCTGTACCTAACCCCTGTTTTCTGGGGGACCCGTGTGTCTTTATCGTTTCCCCACCTCCCGACTCTCTTCAGGCCCAGCTCAGTTATTCATAGCCGCATGTTTACAAAGATGCGCTATAGGGACATTTCCACCTTTGTTCTTGGATATCACTTTCTTTTGGCACACTGAAGGTATATAAACGGAAAAACAGAGAGGCTGTGGGATTAGTGAGACAGAATGTAGAAACACTGCAAATAGGAGATTCTCCCCTGTTCCAAAAGAGCTCAGGAATAGTTGTCACCAAGCTAGCAGAACGGAATGTGCAAAGGCGAGTCCCTGCTGTCTCGGAGAGAGAGCGCAGGCTGGAAGGTACAATTCAACCCATCTGCAAGCCAGTTTCTGCTGGTGTACTGAATGGCTCTTGCTCTCCACTGTGCTTGTAACTACCAACTTTTGGTACTGTGTTGTCGGACTTAGCCGGTGATTTAAAGTAAAAAACAAACCTGCCAGGTGTGGAGGGTAGAAAGTCCGTATCTGTAAAACCTCATCTAGCAGTCTAAAGAAAGCCCATTCTGAAACCAATAGGCCCGATGCAGGCTTTTTCAATTAACTGGAGAAAAACCTGCTTCAAAAATCTGAGTCTTTACACCTATTAAAGGTCCATTATCTTTTCATCATCATCATCATCAGAAGAAAAGTATTTGCAGATTGAGTCATTGGTCCCAAATATTTACTGTAGTAAAAGGAATTATTTGGCCACTGTTTAGACTGCTCTTCAGCTCTCCTGAAGATATTTGCCAATACACAGCAATACATCGTAGTCGGGATCCTCTCCACATTGTTTTCCATTCTCCTTTCTTTCTCCTCCAGCCCCCCCAAAAAAAGCTTATGTGGGTTTTATTCCTGTCCTCGAGGACTCTACTGGAAATAATCTTTACTCCGGCTAGCCTTCTGTTTGCCCACGTAGCTCCAATTATATTTTGTGGGGGAAAAAGTGTTTTCTTTTCCTGTCATGGAAAGTCATGGGAGTTGGCCCGTGACACATTATTTTCTTTTACTGTATCCGATTCCATTCTAATGGAAGCAAAAAGAAGTGTCAGGGAAAAGTTCTTTAAAAGACCCGTTTTGCAGCTGTTTCTGGTCACTTTTAAAGAGACAGTAACATGATCTCCAAAGCTCATGGCAGCACTCATCTGTTGGAAAGCAGCACTGACAATCCCAACCTTCTGCATGAGCATCTCAACATGCCATCCATAAGTGTCCCTGCTGGCCTGGCCCCTACTCATGCCTCTTGCTTACAATCGGTGTGGACAGTTGGGACTGCCCCTTGTATGCATGCATTCACAGTCCTGCACCCAGTCTCATCTTTTCTGCAGACACCACTAAGCCTGCCAAAAAATACAAAAGATACCAAAGTGTTAACAATAAAATGAGAATATTTATTATTTTTACAAATAAATTGAAATTAATTTTATATTATTCCCCCTTACCTGGGGGCAGACAGGCAGGAAGGAGACTTCAGAGCATCCTAGCCTAGAATGTACTGTGTCAGCCAATGTATAAGATGGGTGGGTTGTCGAAGGTGGCAGGATGCTTGTAGGAATGGGATGCATTGAGGCACAACCCTCTCTATTACTGTATGACTGCTGGGGATGCAGGGTAGAAGACGCAGTGATAAAGCCCTTATGTGTGTGATAACTGAGGTTCCAGTGGCCAGTATCCTTAGCTTTTCTGGCCTGTGTGGAATGGGGGTATAATATTTTGAGGTCAGGGCAACAATACAAGGGTAGAGGACTGCATGGTGTGGATAACAGAAAAGTGGACGATGTGTCCCTACGTGGAGAGGACAGCTATAGGAGACGGATGCAGAATAGATTGTGTAGATGATTTAATTCTACATACTGATTTTACATGCCAACTTGTCCTTCTGCCCTGTAGCTTGCTAAGGCATTGGCAGTTTGTTTTCAAGGTTTTTAGCATACATGGCAATTCTGATACTTTCCCCATTGATTGCTATGTAGCTGAGGTAAGCAAATATTTCAGTGAGTGCACAGATGAGGCTTTGTGGTGATAAAAATGTGGCCAGGCATTTTAGGATTTTTGGGGCCGATGCAATACAGCGCGCTCAGCCGAGTGCACTGTTTAACTGGCAATTGGACGCGGGTTGTATAAGTGCTACCTAAACCCTTTATGCAATACTAGGATTAGTATGCAATAAGGGGATTAGCGTCTACACAACGCACATCAAACCTGGGGCAAAACTGATAGCGCTCATCACATGCAAATGCATGTTGATGAGGCTATTAGCAAATCATCTGCAATGCCAAAAAAAAATGTGCGCCTAGAGCAGGCATTAATTGCTGAGCACTCTCTAAAGTTGTACAGAAAAGCAGAAAATACTGCTTTTATGTTCGAACAAAATCTTTAAAAAAGTTTAAAACAAGTGCCGGCGATCAGGTTCAGGAAACGGACGCTCAGTTAACACTCAGCGCCCGCTTTCAGTGCATTTTAATTGCATCGGTCCCTTTGTCCTTAAATTGTGCTGATGTGAACATGCTCAGTGCAGTCTACCCGCCCTTTTTTCTGTAAGGGATCGGTCAGCAGAGCGACTTGCATGTCTGAAAAAGGATAATGAGTCTTATTCACAGGCAAACGAAGCAGCTGATGCATCTAATTCATTCTGCAGCTTGAGGTTGAGTAGGCCCAAAATGCTTCACGAAAGGCCTCTTTTTTTTTTTTTTGCCCTGTTTGCCTCTGTGCAGCCCCTTCTTTGACTTTAAAAAGTGAACATTTTATTTGCTGTCCTGATTGAATTCTTATTTGCCTTTGACTGCTTTCCCGTGGTAAAATTAGTGAATAACTACTCTCTCTGTATTGAAAAGAAGAAAGCTGAAATCATCGCTCTTCATGTAGGTGTCTTGGCTGTCCTATAACAGGGCTGTTGTGTTCTGCGGCCGTGGCAGGCCACGACCGTGGTCCCCTACCTGGCCCGCAGCGGCGAGCCACGGCGGGAGCCCCGGGGGAGGGCCCTGATATCGGATCCGTCGCTCCTCGCTGCGGGGGGAGCCGTCCCTGCTCCCCCCTCGCGGCGTCCTGCATCTTTCTCCTCCGCAAGAGAAATCAAAGATGGCCGCCGCCATCTTTAGGAGCGAGGCCGCACCTCCTGTACAGATTTAAAGGGACCTGATCCCTTTAACAAGCCTCACCTGTTCCTGATCAGCCTGAGCAGGGGAAGTATAAAGGGAGACTTTCACTGCTCATTCCCTGACTTGGCAACGTCTCCTGTGAGAGTTGTTTGAGTCTGCTTGCTTCGGTGAGTTCCAGTGTCTTGATTCCTTGTTCCTGTTTCGTCTTGGTGTTCCTGTTTCCTGACCGGATCGGCTAGCGGTGATTCCTGGTATTGACTTCGGATCGGCAAGCAGTGATTCTCTGGTGGGTGACTTTGGACTGGCAAGTGGTGATCCCTCAGTGTGTGACCTCGGACTGGTAAGCGACGACACTCTGGCACTTGACCTTGGAGTTCTTCCTGACCATCGTCTCCAAGGGCCCACCTAAGTCCCAGCAGCCCGGGTTCCTACGGACTCCTCCTGGGGGGACCACGGACTTCCAGTGGCGAAGACACACCTCCGTTCCTTGACGTCTTGACTCTTCGGCCGCCTTCACAGTTGCGCCTGTCTATAGTGCCGAGGGTCAGCTGGTCACATCTTCTGTTCCTGCCTCGCCACCTGACGGGAGAACCTACGGATCTTCCTCCAAGGTATTCCATCCTCCCGTCGGCCCAAGGGTTCACAAGCCTGAGCATAACAAGGGCATCTTGTGCATGCTGCAAAATATGTCCTGTTTTTCCAGAGTCTGCTGCTGAGTGGGACTTTGAGCTACAGTTGGCCTTGTGTTTCACTACTGCAGCTTTCACCGTGGCCAACTACAAAATTCTGAGCACTGGAATATGAGCTGGGGAAAGGCCATCCAATGAAATCTCCTACTCGTCCTCTGACATAGCTGAAGATACTTGGGGACAATTTTCAAAGAGCCTGCATATGTGTAAAGCACATAGGTGCCTTTAGCATATGTACTTGATACCAATTTTCACTGTGAAAGAACATGCATACTTTCTCTTTGATAATAAGCATAATGTACAAGCTCTAAAAGCAGCCCTGTACCTTCTACCCGCTTTTTTCTGTGGGCAGCCAAGAGGTGTAAAATAGTGCGCATATTTGTGAAAAAGTTATGTGCATGCACTATTTACTTCTCCCGATCTAAACACTCTTCTGGGAACACCTCCTCACAGCTCAGATAAAAATACATGTGGCCCAGGCCCTAATTCTGGTCATCTACCTCTATTAAAAAGTCCTTTTACCTAAATGCAATTTTTGTCACTTAACTTCTTCTTTTGATTAATTTGTGCTGATCCATAGGGGTTATAGCATGGTTTCTATCTATTCCAGGCTTCTAAGTAGTGCCCAGTGAACTTAGGGGAACTATGGACCACAGCTACTTTGTGGGAATTGCTAGAGATATCCAGAATGGTAGTACTGAGAATACTTCTGAGAAGGAATGTGAGTACTGATGGGATCTGGTTTGAATAATGACTACAATCACAAGGATATTTGAGAACCAGATTAAGATTTTAGTGCTAAAGGAAGAGGAAATTAAAGTGCATTTAGTTTGGCTCTGCTGTGAATCCTGTGACACATCTTTTCTGGTGGTTTTTATTATTATGAATTGACAGCTGATAACCCCAGAAGAATAAACATTATAATTTTGGCATCCATTGCGTGGGTCTCTAGTTACTTAAATCCAGAGCTATAGGTTCGAGGAGTGTCTCCTTGCCTGAGGAAGCAAAGACTGAGGATTTTGGCTGTGGGTTACAGTCAGATGTCACAGAAGGCTCAGTGTGCTGTGGCGATCAAAAAAGCAAACAGAATGTTAGGAATTATTAGGAAGGGAATGGTTAATAAAAGGATGGGTGTCATAATTCCTCTGTATCGCTCCATGGTGAGACCGCACCTTGAATACTGTGTGCAGTTCTGGTCACCGTATCTCAAAAAAGATATAGTTGCAGTGCTGAAGGTACAGAGAAGGATGACCACAATGATAAAGGGGATGGAACAGCTCCCCTATGAGGAAAGGCTAAAGAAGTTAGGGCTGTTCAGTTTGGAGGGGAGATGCCTGAGGAGGGATATGATGGAGGTCTACAAAATCATGAAAGGACTTGAACAAGTTAATGTAAATCGGTTATTTACTCTCAGGCCGATACAGTAAGGACGCGTAAGAAAGAGTGCGGCAGTGCCGGGCGCACCCTCGTTTGCCGCACGCACAGTTTGGATCACATACCGCTCGATACAGTATTTAAATGAGATGCAAATGCAAGCCGCATCCAAAGCGCGTCCATGAAGCGGTAGGCGTGCGCAGTCCATTTTACTGTATAGAGCGCTATACAGCGCCTATACAGTATCCTGGGTGCGCTGGTACCTGTCATTTCAAATGTCATTTCAATAACATTTGAAATGACAGGTACCAGGAAGTGGATGGTTCTCCTACAGAACCCGCTGCCTTGAGCGCCTGGCACCAGCAAGCCCCAGCAGCCGGCGATCGGAGGCAGGGAGCGCCAAACAAAGCACCCTCCTTCGGACCGGGCAAGAGAGACGAAATTCACGGGCAAACTTTCCCCCCGCCCCCGCTCACCTGCCCTGGCCGCGGCCACGCAAACCCCCAGCAGCAGCAGCAGCAGAAGGGCGTCCATGGGTGCCGGTCTCCCATGCGGGCGCGCTGACAGCTCCGGAGCAGCCCCAGTCCTCTCTCCCCTCCTCCCGAGGCGCGCACCGCGGCTCCCCTGCCTCCCAGGGCAGCCAGCGGCGAGAGCGGCTTCAGCAGCCCGGGGGCGGATCAGGCGCTCCCCATACGAGGCGGCTTCCAGCAGCCTCCGCCGGCGAAGGTGCATGAACACACGCCTGTAAGCGTGTACGTGCAATTTGGGTGCTCAAAGCAGCGAAGGTGCATGAGCGCACGCCGTGACCTGAGCACCCGGCTGGACGTCCGAGGTCACGGCGTGCGCTCATGCACCTTCGCTGCCTTGAGCGCCCGCCTGTGCGTTCAATTTGGGCGCTCAAGGCTCCTATTCAAATTTGGGTCAGGGGTGAGCGCCCCACATCACAAGCTGCAAGATGGAGCTGGGGAGGCAGTGAGCGGCGGAGCGGAGGGAGGGAGGCAGGCGAGCCGGAGCTGCCCCTCATGCAGGAAAGGTAGGGGAGCCGCCGCCCCCCCCTCCCGCTCACACCCCACCCCCCCGGCCCGAGCCCCGGGGGCTCTTCCGCCGGCCCGCCCCCTCCCCGGCCTGGGCTCCGCCGCTCGCCTTTGTGTGGCAGCCGGCGGAATAGGCGGAGAGCCCGGGGCCGCCCTGGCACTCCATGCATTGCACCCGCAGCGAGCGCTGCTGCTGGCACGCCGTGCAGTCGGCTCCAGCAGAATTTCTTTCACCTCGCACTGCTGGGCTGTAACGGTGCCTGAGAGGCAGGCACGCCAGTAAGCTGGGATCCTTTACACTGGCACCACAGGCTAAAAGGTCCTGGCAGAAGTGGGCATCTCTCTCTGATGGGGGAGGGGAGGCAGCTGCCCGCCTATCACTCCAGCCGAGGGCAGCTTTTTTTTTTATCTGGCAATCTTCAGGTTGCCTGCCGATGCAATTCTTTTGGCATGATGAGCTCGCAGTTCAATTCACCGCCTGTACATCCAATTTGGGCGCTCAAGGCAGCGAAGGTGCATGAGCACACGCCGTGACCTCGGACGTCCAGCCGGGCGCTCAGGTCACGGCGTGCGCTCATGCACCTTCGCTGCCTTGAGCGCCCAAATTGCACGTACAGGCGTGCATTCATGCACCTTCGCCGGCGGGGGCTGCTGGAAGCCGCCTCGCATGGGGAGCGCCCGATCCGCCTCGGGCTGCTGAAGCCACTCTCGCCGCTGGCTGCCCCCGGGAGGCAGGGGAGCCGCGGTGCGCGCCTCGGGAGAAGGGGAGAGAGGACTGGGGCTGCTCCGGAGCTGTCAGCGCGCCCGCACGGGAGACCAGCACCCATGGACGCCCTTCTACTGCTGCTGCTGCTGGGGGCTTGCGTGGCTGCGGCCAGGGCAGGTGAGCGGGGGCTGCGGGAAAGTTTGCCCGTGAAATTTCGTCTCTCTCTGCTGGGGCTTGCCTGACGCTTGGCGTGTGGTGTGGTGAACTTAGCCACTTGGGCGGCTAAGTTCACCACTCTAACGCCAGGGTCAGGGTAGGCGGTAAATTAGCAGGTTAAAGACGCGGCAAAACAGCTGGTTAAAAAGGCAATAATCGGGGCGCACGTTACTGTATCGGAGGGAATAGCAAACCCATCGTTTAATTATTATATACATGCTGCGGGTGGAAAGGGATATGCGTCGATTTCAAGAAGCGGTAAGGATTGGTAAAAACGGATAGTGAATCGCGGGTTAGACTTACGCGGCCAAATTGTGCGTACAAAGCGGGTTAGAAACAGGGTAACCGCGGCCGCGCTTTACTGTATCGGCCTGTCTCTCAGATAATAGAAGGACCAGGGGGCATTCCATGAAGTTAGCAAGTAGCTCATTTAAAACAAATCGAAGAAAATTCTTTTTCACTCAACACATAGTTATGCTCTGGAATTCATTGCCAGAGGATATGGCTACAGCAGTTAGTGTAACTGGGTTTAAAAAGTTTGGATAAGTTCCTAGAGGAAAAATCCATAAAAAGCTATTAATTAATAAGCAATAGTAGCTCGTGATTTATTTAATGTTTGGATACTTGCCAGGTACATGTGACTTGGATTGGCCACTGTTGGAAACAGGATGCTGGGCTTGATGGACCCTCAGTTTGACCTCGTATGGCATATCTTATGTTCTTATGCTCTAAGGGAAATGGAGGGTTTACTTTTCCCTGTCCAGCTTGATGAAATATTGCCCTTACCTTTGAGCCAGATTCAGTCCACCATCTACCTCAGTGTTTCCCAATTTTTTCAAGCCTAAGGCACACCGACATTAACAAAAATGTTGTGTGGCACATCAACCTCCACCAGCTAGGCAGTGCGAACATGAAAAGGGTCTATATGGCCAAAAGAAGAGCTAGGGAATCAGTGAAGAGACAGGACAGAGACACATGAACCCAGCACAAGGTAACAGCTTCCTCTATATACAAGTGCAGGAGAAGGGAGAAGTCAGTGTGGTGGGGGCAGCCGACTCAGTTAATTACCTTGGCTGCCACATGTGGATGCCAGATCTCCTTTACTGCTGTTTCTTCCAGACTCAGAGTGAGCCGTATCTTGTGCTCAATGCAAACTCTTTTGCCTTATGCATGTTCTCAGAAACGAGCTACACATGTAAGAACCACCACTGGTGGTGGAAAAAAAGAGTAGCTGAGTGGTTAGCACAATGGGCTGGGAAGCCAGGGTTTAACTTTCTCTTCTCCTACTGACACTGCTTCTGACCTTGGGCAGATCATTTTATCTCCAATTGCCTTCGGTACCCACTTAGATTGGAAGCTCTTTGGAGCAGATACTTATCATACCTGAATATTTATCACCCCGGTGCAGTACTGCATACCTCCACAAGCACTATTAAATTATAAATATTACTATTATGGTGTCTCTTGTTGCTGAAAGATGCTGAGAGAAGAGCTCAGGTGTTGGCCTGGACCTGAATATCAGGCAGTGGTGACTTTCTGCAGCATATCTGATCAGGTCTGAAGGCCCACCACTGTTCCATGGCACACTGGTTGGGAAATATTGATCTACCCTACAAATTCATGATTTTGAACCCACATAGATAGTTGCCAGGATCATATAAACCCAGCATCAGAGACACTTTTTTTTTTATGTGCCCCATTAGGGGGTGACATACATGTGCTACTGAAGACCATGCGTATTTTTAACTGGCCAGAGGAGGGCAATTTTTAGAGCAGCCAATTTACCGGGCTAAATTTATATTTACCTGTGTGAAAGGCTTTAAACATTGTCCTCAGGCCCATGACCTTTTCAGTTGGGTTTCTCAATTCCCATGGCCTGTCTGCTTAGTTAAGGGTGGAACACCCCCTCTCGCCGTTCATGACAGACATCCTCATTAACTATTTTTAATTCTTATATTAACTACAGAGTTGTGGAATTTCTTTTGCTTTTTATTTATTTTATTTTGTGGGAAAGGCTGCGGTCTTGTGGTGAGATCACTGAGCTACTAATCCGAAGACTTGCTAATGTTAGCCACCCGGCTCATTAGTCACACAAAAAAAACATTTGTAATTCTGGGTTCTTGTTAAAGGGGGACAGGATAAATCTCTGTTAATTCTTCATGTGAATTGGGACACTGGCACATGATACTCCAGCTGTTTTTCTCTCCAAATAATACGCAGCACACTGGATTTTTCTGGTTTTCAAAACAGTCTCTTTACTGAAAAAAAAAAATGTATAGCAATGAAAATATTTATAGCAGACTGTTCAGGCACTGTTCTCTGCTCCATCAGAGATAGGGCAGGACAAGGTTACAGAAGAACATCACAGTTCAGTGCCAACTTGTCCACATTAGCTTGCTCATTGAATTGTTGGTAGATATATCCAACCATTCTCCACTGCAGGAGACCTTTGATGTTGAAAATATCTTTGCTTGCTGCAGCAGTTCCCTGTGCTCTTCTTGTCAGTTCACTTTTCCCTGAAAGTTTCTTTCTGTCTTTGAAAGGGCATTGACGTACGTAGAGCTGGGAAATTATCCTGGCTTTAGGACAAACTCCTTTCTCTCAAATCACAGGACTCCTTTCTCAATGGAATCCCAAACTCAGCTCCTTTGTCTCTGCTATAGACGAGAACCTTCTAACTTCTTTCTTCCTCTCTCAGGAACTTCACAAGACCTGAAAAGCTCCTGTTGTCCAGGAGGAAGACCAGAGTCGTAGCCAGGCAATTTGGCACCTGCACCCTCACCCATTACACAATATATAAGTTGGGAAACACTGTTAGATGTTTGTACAGCAATGCCCAAAACTGGTTCAAGGTATTAGGTGCCCTAAGCAGACCTTACAGCCTTGCAGCCCCTCCACACAATTTAAAATGATGCATTTATAACAAATTTTACATGAAAAATGATATTCAACGTACAGTCTTCAGAAGTAAATATATCACTTACAATATGTATATTATATTTACATGCACTGCTCTGGTGCCAACCAGAAGTTCTGCAATAAAGCAAAAGATACTTGGAACCCATTGTTGTTTGGTGGACCCCTGGCCAAGACAAGGTTGGTGCTACCTCCAAGGGAAGGCCTCTGTAGGTCCTCGTCGTCGGAAGGCAGCTTCAGGAGAGAAGACCCAACAGGACCTTCTCCTATACCAGCCCTCATTCCCCGCAGGTTGAGCCCTTGGGTACCTGGGCCGGCAGGACTTAGGCGCGGGTCTCTCGGAGAAACCAATCCCAGGAAGAGGAAGGTCGGAGCGAAGTCAGACGGACCAGAGGCCAGGGTAGGCAGCAGATGAGAGGAACGAGGCACAGTCCAAGAGTCGGGGCAGATGGCAAACACGGAGAGTCGGAAGACAAGCAGATGGTCGGGGCAGGCAGCAAACAAGCAGAATCCGGAGACGAAGCAGGGTCAGAGCCAGGAGAGCAATCCGAGAGGGTGAGGAGCGAGGATGAGGACCGGGAGCAGGAAACAGGAATGCAGAAACCAGGAATAGGAATCAGGAACGCAGGAGCAGGAATCAAGAACCAGGAGCAGGAATCAGGAACCAGGAGCAGGAATCAGGAACGTAGGAACGTAGGAACCAGGAGCAGACAACACGCACTCTGAAGAGTAGAATCCATTGCCGAGGCGAGGTCCTGTTGGTCAGGAAAGGGTTAAATAGTTCCTTGCCCTGACTCATCAGCGGGGTCACAAGTGGTGGCCCTTTAAGAGACGCGAAGGATAGTGTGCGTGCGCCTGGGGGGGGGGGGGGGCAGAGAGACGCCGGCGTCGGCAGTGGTGCCACCAGCCGGAACGGCCTGACAGGACCAGGAGGATCGCACAGCCTGGAGGCACGTCAGGGAAGCTTCCCTGGGGCTGGAGCTAGGGTTGCCAGTTGCGGCCTCCTGCGGCCAGCGAGTGCAACACCCATATGATATTAAGCTTACTGTAATGCGTCTCTGGCATGGGCTTGGTCCTCAGAAAGCCATGAGAAAACAGAATGACAGTACGATAAACTTTCTATTTATTTATTTAGTTAGTTAGTTTTTCTATACTGGTGTTGGTACATACCTTCACATCGGTTAACAATGTTTCTTAAAATAATAATAACATAAAATACATAAAAAGAAAATAAGATACATTACATTTCATAAAAAAATTTAAAAAAAACAAAACAGTCATAAAAAATGCTAATACATATATAAAATTAATTCATAAAATACATTTAAAACTAAAATTGTAGAACAACTAAAATAAAATAATACTTCTAACTAGCTACTACTTGAAAAGCTTGTTCCTATAACCAGGTTTGTAGAGCTTTCTTGAACTCTTTTAAGTTACCTTGGAGCCTTATATCAACAGGTAATGAATTCCAAAGACCTAGTCCCGCTAATGACACAGCCCTTTCTCTAACAGATGTAAGTCTGGCTGTGGAAACCGAGGGAATTATGAGAAGACCTTTGCCTGCTGACCGCAAATTTCGTTGGGGAGTGTGAATGTGAATAACTGCATTCATCCAGTCTACTTGTTCGGCATAGACCGCTTTATGTATTAGACATAAAGTTTTATATTGAATTCTAAATTCAATTGGTAACCAATGTAACTCAGCAAGGAATGGGGTAATATGATCTTTTTTATTAGTTTATTTATTTATTTATTTGTAGAGTTTTATATACCGTTATTCGGTAGAGCCATCATAACGGTTTACAAAATATGCAATTAGCATACAAAATATGCAATTAGCATACAATCAAATGGAGTTAACATGGTAGTTGGGAACAGTAGAGTATTGTGAACAGTAAACATTTTTTCTTAGTAGTTGAATAACAGAATAGTGAAGAGAACATTTTCACTGAACTTAATGAATCAAGTGAGAGAGCAGGGAGGGGTGAAAAAGGGTACATCAGGAGAGCATGAAGAGGAAGATTATGCTTGCGAGTTCTGTTGAGGGCTGGGATGATCAGGTGTCAGATAGTTAGAATAGAGTTTGCGGAATAAAAATGTTTTTAGGTCTTTTTTTAAATGTTTTCAGGATGTGCTGGGTCCTCAGTTCTTTAGGTAGGGTGTTCCAAAATTAGTGCCAGAGATGAGTCTTGCAGCAGAATTCTGTAAAATCTGAAGAGGTCTAATCGATGTTTTTGGAAGACCCAACAACAAAGAGTTGCAATAATCCAGATTTGTGTATATTAATGCTTGTGCCACAGTTCTAAATTCCTCATGATTTAATAAAGGTTTTAGGCGTTTAAGCACTAATAATTTGTAGTAGCCTTCCTGAATTTTTATTGTAATATGTTTTTTAAATGTAAGTTCAGGGTCGAGCCAGACACCTAAGCACTAACTGCCAGACCCAAATATCAGTACATGCCCATTTGGAAAACAGAAAACCCAAACTGCTATAGATACGTACACAGAAACTACAACTAGTGAAATACCTCACCTCAGACACATATGCAGAACACAGATAGGCCCTTAAATACAGAATAACGAGACCATAAAGTATAAATAGAAACTGCAACAAGCCAAATTCTATATGCATTGCAAGAATGGAAAATAGAAACATTACCATTCCTCATAAAACAATAAAATTAGTAAAACAATACCAATAAAAAGAATATTTAACTACTTTATTTAAACATTTTATATACTGAATTTCCATGTAAAGATCACAATGGTTTACAAAGTAACATTCATAGTTCTGGCTCAACAATTAAAGATGAGTTACTGGGTCGTATTCATAAGCAGACATCAAATGAAATGTTCATTACATATTAACTAAGTATCTAGGACATAGGTGAGAGGTACATAAATCAATTAATATTACAAATGTCACATATAAGTTAGTATGTTGTGCAGAGTTCTTACATACTCATTAGAATTATTCTTCATTCTTCCATTCTTATCTTTTTTCATTCTTATTACTGTGGTTCTTTACTTTCTGTTGTTTTTAAGTTAGGTTATATGCATTTTTGAATAACCATGTTTTTAGCTCATATTTAAATCTCTTTCTATCTGATATCAAATGTAACATCTCAGGTAGTGAATTCCAGAGTTTTGGACCCGCTATGGACAACACATGATCTCTTATTTGCGACATATGTGTACTCGGTATTGTGGGTACAGTCAGTAGTCCTTTGTTTTGAGATCTTAGTGTTCGCTGAGGTGTATATATTTGTAAAGTCACTCCTATCATACAGGTGTTATTGGAGTAAATGATTTTGAATATTAGCGTTAATACCTTAAAATAGATTCAAGCTTGTACTGGTAGCCAGTGCACTGAAATCAGCAAGGGTATGATGTGATCAAATTTCCTAGTTCTTGCCAAGAGTCGTGCTGAGGCGTTTTGTAGTGATTGTAATGGTTTTAGGGTACTGGCAGGAAGACCAAGTAATAGGGAGTTACAGTAGTCTAGGTCTGAGAAAATTAGGGTTTGCAGTACTGTACGGAAGTCCTCGAAAATCAGTAAAGGTTTTAAACGATTTAATATACGCAGTTTGGCGTATCCTGTATTCATTAATTTGTTGATGTGCTTTTTCATAGGAAGGTTCTCATCTAGCTGGATCCCCAAATCCCATACTTGATTTGAGGGGGTAATTTGAGAATTCCCAAGTCTATAGCCGCTGGTTTAACTATCTACTGAACCAAATGATTTCAGGCTTTTTGGGGTTTAATGTTAGTTTAAGTTGTGTTAGCTCCTGCTGTATAGCTTTCATATATGTTGACAGTGTCATAAGAACATAAGAAATTGCCATGCTGGGTCAGACCAAGGGTCCATCAAGCCCAGCACTCTGTTTCCAACAGAGGCCAAAACCAGGCCACAAGAACCTGGCAATTACCCAAACACTAAGAAGATCCCATGCCACTGATGCAATTAATAGCAGTGGCTATTCCCTAAGTAAAATTGATTAATAGCCATTAATGGACTTCTCCTCCAAGAACTTATCCAAACCTTTTTTGAACCCAGCTACACTAACTGCACTAACCACATCCTCTGCACTAACCACATCCTCTGTCTATACTGTATTTCCAAATGATTTGGAGAATGGGATGTAGAACTGTATGTTAGCATACAAGAAGAAAGTAATTCCTACATCCGCTAGTAGTTTACATAGTGGGAGCATATAAATATTGAATAGTGTTGCTGAGATGACTGAGCCTTAGAACATAAGAACATAAGAACATGCCATACTGGGTCAGACCAAGGGTCCATCAAGCCCAGCATCCTGTTTCCAACAGTGGCCAATCCAGGCCATAAGAACCTGGCAAGTACCCATTATTATTAGGGAAGGTGTCAGATTTGTGATTGCCCAATTTAACTTGGAATGTTCTCTTAGCTAGAAAGGAGGAGAACCATCTGTGAACACTACTGTCAATCCCAGTGTTGCTCAGCTGATGGCACAGAAGAGTATGGTCCACTGTGTCAAAGGCAGCTGTTAAGTCGATTAGCACAAGAAAGTAAGATTCATCAATATCAAACCCTTTTAAGACAAAGTCCGTTAAGGAAATAAGTAATGTCTCAGTTGAGCGATGTTTCCTAAAACCAAATTGATTTGGGAACAGAATATCATGTTCTTCCAAATGGTTCACAAGTTGAGATAATAGCTTTTTCCAGTACTTTTGACAGAAAAGACAAGTTGGATATGGGGCTATAGTTGTCCCAGTCTAACAAATAGAATGACATCCAATAATTAAAAACTCATAAAAACTTTCCGAACACCAATAAAATATTTCAAAATAGATGCATCAGATAGCACCCAAAAATTAAAACTAATAAAGTTTTTTTTTTAATATCATTCTCCATACCTGGGATCTTTTGATTTCCAGATGCCCTGAGATTGTCATGGATTTGCAGGCAGAGAGAAAGGGGGATTGTTGCGCATTCTCTCTCTCTCATACATATACACACACATGTTATCTCTTAAACACAAACTCACATACACACACATGCTCTCTCATTCTCACACACATATGTATGCTCTCTCACAAACACACATGCTCTTACTGGTATGCATGCTCTCTCTCACATAGACACACACATGCTCTCACACACACATGCTCTCTTTCACTCTTGCACATGCTCTCATTCACAGACACACATGCTCGCTCTCAGTCTCACACACACATGCTGTCTCACACACATGCTCTCATCCTCTCACCCTCACATTCCTTCTCTTACTCACTTTTTCCCCCTCTTGAAACAACAGCAGTCTCCTTCAGCTCCCATGACTGACCCAGCTCTGGCCTTCGGCTCCTTCCTGCAGGGCAGAGCACACAGATCCTTTTCCTCCTAAGTCCCCTCCAGCCATGCTGCCAATTCTGACAGGGCCACATCGCTCTTCTTCCTCTTAAGGCCCTGCTGAGGGACTGTGCCTCTCCTTCTCTTCCTAAGGCCTTGCCAGCTATGCTGCCAATTCTGGTGAGGCAATGCTGCTCTTGATGGCACCGGCAGCACTGTGGCATCCTTTGGTAGTGGCTTCTATGGCCGGGACCATATTGACCATAGGCACAGTCCAGCTAGCTTCCTCCAAATGTTTGTAAACTTCCACCTATTGGCAGAACACCAAATTACAACTTCCTTGGTACTGAAACATTCTCTACCAGAGAATGTAATTATGCCATACTAAGAAACATTACTCTATACTAATGCCAGAGAGTTCCTACAATAAGAAATATGTTCAAGATTCTCCTCTGCCTCTGACAAGGTTGGCCTAATGCATTGGGACAGCAGGGAAATTTTCCAGCAGGCTGGTGCAGTACTTCATGCACTGATGAGGGTTGTTGATATCACTAAACAGGAAAAAGCACACTGGAGGGCTGATTTGGTTTCCAGCATTACTTTTTATTGAGACATTATGAAATGATGAAAGTAGTCTTTACAAATGTTTAGTTCACTTATCAAAGTTACAAGTGCTTCTCAAAACATTTGTGACCTCAAAGTCTTGGTTAAAGTTTAAGATGGTAAAAAGCCAATTACTTCAGTCTTTACTCTGATGTTTCTCCTATCCCATTGACACAGGACAAGTTTAATGCTTCCCTCTCAATGTAGGTGAAATATTAAAGATGAAATCCATTTTTACAGTCATTTATCTTCTGCCTCTTTATTCTGTCTTTTCATACCCCTTAAGTCTCCTTACAATACCAGAATGGTACCACTTATTCTTCTCTTCTCCCTTTTAGTATTAGAAATATACTCCTGTTATTCTTCTTCTCCCAAAATCTCCAGTAAATATTAATGGGGTTCATCCCAATTCCTTTCTCACTTCTTGCCTTCTTCACCTCTGGATTGCTGTAAGTCATCCCTCCTCTGGATACTAACGATCCGCAGGTTCCCTCTCAATGAAGCAACCTCTCCCATTTATGTTAGAGCAGCAGAGAAAATAACTTAATGGAGTCCCTAGGTAATGGGCACTCGAAACTCAACTAATTCAGCAAGAAAATATGCAAAGAACAGGGAGTGTGAAAAGAAACTCCCATATCCAAAGAAAAAAGGCTCCATAGAAGCATTAAAAGTTGAACAACAAAAAAATTGGGGGACAGCTAAGGCATGCTACCTCTGGGAAGGAAACAGAAAAATCTACACCCTAAGATGGTGGTCTGGATTTATATTCCAGAGGAACCTACCATGTACACTCTCCACTATAGAGTATCTATACACAAATAGACTATTCTATATTGTTCTTTACCTGTTTGATCTCTACACTAGGTTTTGATGGAATGATATTAAATAGTTGAGCCAAAAGTTCAATGCTCTATCAGGGCCAGGCCTCTTCCAATTTGGGGCTCTGTTTAACCTGATTTAACCTTTTTTTATTTCAGGCCATTCCATAGTTTTGATGTTTGCCTTTTCCATGTTCTTTTTTATGCTGGGTAGCCATTCTGCTTCTCTATTGTGTTATGTAAGATCCTCATATACCTTCTTTGTGTTTGGCATTTGGTGTCCTTTGTGGTTTTTGCTAGGCTAAGTGGTGTGTGAGTGCATGTTCTGGGTAGGTCCTGATAGTGTTATGATCCTGTCCTCGGACCCCATCCCGTGGACAGGCTCTCATCTCCTCACCCGTGCTGGCCCAACGCTGCTGCATCTCTTCGCGGTCATGGGCTGCTGCCGGCATTCCTCTGAGCGGCCTGTCGCTGTTCTTCTCCTGCACGGCTGGAGCCATGCTTCCGACTCCTTCTATGAGGGAAGTCCCCGCTGGGATTCCCTCCTTCTTCGTGGTCCGAGTGCTGCCGTCGGAGAGTAATAATGCACTGGATAATATTTTCAAGTCATTCTTTGTTATTAAACTAGCTATTCTAAGAATCATACGTAAATTATAAAAGTCGGATCTAGATAATAAAGATATCTGCTTTGACAATGAAAGTGTGTTATCCAGGTTCATGCCTAGAATTTTAATTAAAGAGGGATGATAGTATTTTGAATACAAGGAACTAATTCTAAATTTGATTTACCCCTTCCAAAACAGATGCTGAGTCTCTGAGCCTGACTGCATTCAGATACTAAATCTGCTGCTTGCTTATTCTTTGTATGATCTCAGACTGATCTACTAAGCAGCTCAAAATTGTGCAAGCGCTAAAAGGGCTAATAGCACATGTTATTTGTGAAAGAATGCACTGTTTGCCCTTTTAGCACATGAAATTACGCTGTTTATTTTGCAAATAGCTAAATTCCATGCAAAGATTTTACTCATCCAAAATTTTATTCATAGTTATTGTGATGCAAAGTTCTGTCAAGCAGCTCATTAACTAAGAACGCATAGTACAACTATGTGTGAAAATAGTTTCACAAGAATGATTTTGTTATTTTTCTACAGGGCTAATTTGCATGGCAGTCCTAATAGAAAAATAGCGCTATTTACTAATGTGTGCACAAAATTTGATGCACTTTAAATACACGGGCCTCTTTATCTTCTCATTCTTCAAGATTCCGGACTGTAACTGAGTGAACCGGAATTAGAGTCTGCAGCCAGAATTTTATTCTGACTGGTAAATTGCTTTACATAGTGTGAACCCAGAAATCTCTAATATGCAGCCAAGAATGTGCTGGAATGTGCAGCCAGGTCATCTACTCTAGAGGCAGCTCTGTGTGAGCATTTTGCAAAGTGGAAGCTTAGAAATAAGTATAGAAATAGTTTGCTATCTGCAAAAGCTATAATTAAGAGATGGATATATCATTTCTCCTCCATTGCTGATTCTATGAAATCCTACACGTCATTTTTTAGGGTAATTTTCAGTAGCCCGTGTAGGAGTAAAATGTGCCTTCAGATTTTAGCCCAAATTTTCAAAGCTGACTTATTCATATAAGTCCCAATTGAAAATTTGACAGCTGTGCTGAGAATGCACAGGGATGTTTACATGGTAGTTATATCTGCTCAGGAGCAGCTTTAACTTACCGTTCATACTTTTGAAAAACGAACATGCGTGCATAAATCCCAATCCTGCACCAATTTCAAACCCCCCCCCCTGAAAATCATGTTCCATACGTACTTGTATACATATACTTCCCAGGGTGTAAGGGCCTTTGAAAATTGCCACCTTTATGTCCATGGGCCAGAGCTTTACCCACTCGTAACTGAATAATAGTAATAACTTGACCTGCTCCCCTCCTCTCTTTGAAAGCTTTCATGCAGCCCAGGCACCTGGAATGTACAGCCGGGCCATCCTCTTGAGAGGTGTCTGTAAAGTTCGTAAGTCCTAAGTTCTACAATGAATTGGCATTCTGTTCATCTGAATAGCATTATGTAATTCCAACTTATTATAATTTTAGATTAGATACAAAAGAGACAAGCTTGAATTCTTTTTAAAGTGCGATGGATTTGAAGAACTATTTTCAAGGGACATGGGAGAAAAATGGTTATATTTTCTTTTTACAAACCCAAACTGATGGCTTGTTCTGACATATGAAGGGCAATGATTAGTTTTGCCTAACCATTCTACCCCTAGGACTTTTGAGGGCCAAGCCACATGTGTATAGTTCTAAACTACAGTAACTGCAAAGCTGTCTATATACCTCTGCTGGGTATGAGGTGTGCCACTGAAGCAAACAGTGGCATTCAAGTGCTAGCTTTTTTTCTAATAGTAGACACCTTTTTAATTAATAATATCAGATGTTAGAGAAATGTGAATGTTTACAGTGTCATAGAGCATTAAATCTGATGGTAAAACTAAAAGGATTTTAGCTGGCAAACTAATCATGTGCAGGGTGGAAATTACTGAGAAGCAGCACATAGAACTTGCAGTTCTGCATTTATGAATGTAGTTTCTATTGCTAGAAATACACTATTTTATTTAATTATTTAAAAGCATATACTGATTGCACCCTTCAGAGGTTTACAATAAAACATTCATAATAAAATAGATATATAAATACATAAAGCATAAAAAACATGATTACAATAAAACTATCTATATACTTAAAAAAACCACAGTGGTCCAAAATCTAATTGTCAATGTCCTCATTGGAGATCAGGCTATGTGCATCAATATCTTGGAACTCTTATTCCCCAAAGACTTGTTTAAAAAACTAAAGGTTTTTAAGCAGTTCAGGCATGATTTCCATAATGTGGGCCCTGTTACAGAGCTTGCTCATTCACAGACTTCCCCTAAATGCGCATGAAGTATTGTAGGTATAGTCAGCAGCCCTCAATTTGCCAAATGCAGGCATGTCTGTAGGGTATATAGATAGAGGTTGGAGCCTAGTCAAGTCATCTCAGGGTAAAGAATGATTTTATGAATTAAGATTAACACTTTGTACAAAATTCTGTACTGTACAGGTAACCAGTGTAACTTGGTTAAAACAGGAATTATGTGGTCATATTTTGAAATTACTATTGAGACTCAAGTGGAAGAATTTTGTAACATTTGTAAAGGTCTAACCATACTAAAGAAGGAACCCTAATAAGAAGGAAATTACAATAATCAAATCTGGAGAATAAAAGTGTTTACAGAATCAATAAAAAATCCTAAGGAACCAGATATGGCTTTAATCTTTTCAATAAACTCAACTTATCTTAGCCCAAACTTACTCACATAATCTTTCATAGACAACCTGGTGTCTAACCCTACTCCTAAATCCCACACAACAGACAAGATCAAAAGCTCATGCCCTTCAATTCTAAACACAGGTAATTCTTCTGTCCCCGAATTGAGATAAGAACATAATTTCTATTTTGGATATATTTAAGGTTAACCAATTGTAAAATAGCCACTTCTGTATAGCTTGTATGATGGAGGGCTATGCCTGTTATTTATTTATTTTCACAAAGTTGGATTTACGAGGTGCTTACAACTTAGGGCCTCATTTTCCAATAACGCATTAGGGGGCATTACCAATGCAAATGAGGCTTCTTTCGTGCAGTGGGGAAACATCGCGTGCGGCGATGTTTTCGCCATTCGCGAAAACATTAGCACCGCATGTGATGTTTTCCCAGTGTGCGATGATTCTTTTGGTGTTTCATCGCAGTGCACAATATTTGCCGGTGTTTGCACTTCAATCATTGCAGGCCACGATAGTCCTGGACAGCCTGTTTCAGGCATGGGGAGAGAGGGAGAGAGGGAGAGAGAGACTTACTATAGTGCCTATGCCCTAGACAGGTATTTCAATCCCTATGGGAGGGCCACCTACTTACTCGGGGTGGGGATTAGGCATGAGCGTCGGGGGTTGGGTGCCACTTTCGCATTCCACATGAGACGTACGGACAGAACAGTGGTCTCTAGTGCAGATTTGCTGGCCGTCGGAGTGAGGAAACTCACTCCAAGAAGAGATTTGGGCAACGTTCTCTCCACCTAGCTTATTGTTGCCCAGGTAGAGTGTCCATCAAGCTAGGTGGAGAGAACGTTGCCCAAACCACTTCTTGGAGTGAGCGTCCTCACTCCGACGGCCAGCAAATCTGCACTAGAGACCACTGTTCTGTCCGTACGTCTCATGTGGAATGCGAAAGTGGCACCCAACCCCCGACGCTCATGCCTAATCCCCACCCCGAGTAAGTAGGTGGCCCTCCCATAGGGATTGAAATACCTGTCTAGGGCATAGGCACTATAGTAAGTCTCTCTCTCTCTCTCTCTCTCTCTCTCTCTCTCTCTCTCTCTCTCTCTCTCTCTCTCTCTCTCTCTCTCTCTCTCTCTCTCTCTCTCTCCCACCCACCCGTAATGCAAATTTCAGGGTGTATCTATTATCTGCAATAGCAGCTGTGCTAACACTGTGGCTGTTTCGCCACACATGATAGTTTTGCATATGCTCCGCCCCAACTCCACCCCCTGACAAATTTGCATTCGCAAATGGTAAACTCCGTTGAAAATGAGGCCCTTAGTCAGAATTCGTCCCAGAGACGAGTGGAAAACCACTTTTAATACCAGAGACGGGCATTACAAATATCTTGTGATGCCTTTTGGCCTATGTAATGCCCTGGCAGTGTTCCAGCACCTTATGAATAAGGTACTACGGGATCTTCTGAACACCTGCGTAATTGTCTATCTCAATGATGTTCTAATCTACTCCCAGGACCTGCCTACACACTGTCAGCATGTCCGTCAAGTGCTCCAGATACTTAGGGGTAGATTTTTTTAAAAAGCGCGATCACGTACTTTTGTTTGCGCAGCAGGCGCAAACAAAAGTACGCTGGATTTTATAAGATACGCGCATAGCCGCACGTATCCTCTAAAATCCTGGATTGGCGCGCGCAAGGCTGCCGATTTTGGGCAGCCTGCGCGCACCGAGCCGCGCAGCCTGCCTCCGTTCCCTCTGAGGCCGCTCCGAAATCGGAGCGGCCTCGGAGGGAACTCTCTTTCGCCCTCCCCTCACCTTCCCCTCCCTTCCTCTACCTAACCCACCCCCCCGACCCTATCTAAACCCCCCCTTACCTTTGTTCCTAGATTTACGCCTGCGAGAAGCAGACGTAAATCTACGCGCGCCAGCGGACTGCTGGCGTGCCGTCCTCTGACCCAGGGGTTGGTCCGGAGGCCTGGACCACGCCCCCGGGCCGGCGCCACGCCCCCAGTCCCGCCCCCGAAACGCCGTGTCCCGCCCCCGAAACGCAGCATCATTGGGTCCCGCCCCCGACATGCCCCGACACGCCCCCTTTGACAAACCCCGGGACCTACGCGCGTCCCGGGGCTCTGCACGTGCCGGCGGCCTATGGAAAATAGGCGCGCCAGCGCGCAAGGCCCTGCTCGCGTAAATCCGGCCGGATTTACGCGAGCAGGGCTTTTAAAATCCGCCCGTTAGGGAGCATGGTCTGCTTCTCGAAACTGGAAAAGTGCAGTTTCGAGAAGACGTCCCTGCCGTTCCTAGGCTACATCGTCTCTGCAGCTGGCTTCCAGATGGATCCCGAGAAAGTGGCTGCAATCAAGAATTGGCCTCGGCCGAGGGGTCTTAAAGCGTTGCAACACTTCCTCGGCTTTTCCAATTTCTACCGACACTTTATTCCCAATTACTCCCGCATTGTGGCTCTGTTGACCACCCTTGCCCGAAAGGGAGCCAATGCGGTAGATTGGCATGTTTCCACTTGCCGAGCCTTTGAAGATCTAAAAGAAGCCTTCCTGCTAGACACCTGCCTTCGTCATCCTGACCCTAGCCGGCCTTTTGTGGTGGAAGCTGATGCTTCTAATGTGGCCGTAGGGGCTGTACTTAGCCAGTACTCTGACTCCGGACAACTGCTACCATATTCATATTTCTCAAAGAAATTCTCGCCGGCAGAAAGCAACTACTTTATTGGCGATAAAGAGTTGCTAGCCATAAAACTAGCTTGGAAGAATGGAGACAGTGGTTGGAGGGGGCCAACCACCCAGTTACAATCTACACCGACCACAAGAACTTAGCATTTTTGAAGTAGGCCCAGCGCCTGAACCCAAGGCAAAGCCGGTGGTCACTGTTATTTGATCGGTTTAACTTTACCTTACATTACCGACCCGGTTCCAAGAACATTCGAGCTGATGCACTCTCGCGCTACTCTGAGGTCGAGGAGACCCCAGACAGTCCCCAGTATTTTTTGGACCCCGCGAGGGTGAGCCTTGCGGCAACAGTGGTGCCCTCCCAAGGGAAGACTGTCGTCCCACCCCGCTCCCGCAAAGCAGTCCTCGCCTGGGCTCATGACTCCCTCACAGGGGGCCATTCCGGCTGTAAGGGGACCTTAGACCTGCTAAATCGCTTTTATTGGTGGCCGACGTTGAGACAGGATGTCCATGCCTTTGTGGGCTCTTGCCCTACCTGTGCCGTACAGAAGCCACTCACCAGGAAACCCAGAGGCCTGTTACAACCATTGCCCATCCAGTGGAGCCTTGGACACATATCTCCACCGACTTTGTCATGGATTTCCCAGTTTCAGAGGGGAATTCGGTCATTTGGGTGACCGTAGACCGATTCTCCAAGATGGTGCATTTTGTCCCCCTGCCAAAGTTGCCTTCAGCACCGGACCTGGCTAATCTTTTCGCTCAACATATCTTCAGACTTCACGGCCTTCCGCAGGATATAGTCTCTGATCGAGGTCCACAGTTTACCGCTAGATATTGGAAGGCACTTTGCAAACGCTTCAGTGTGCAACTTAGCCTCTTGTCTGCGTTCCACCCCCAGAGTAATGGGCAAACGGAACGGACTAACCGGACCTTAAAGACCTTTCTTCGTTCTTTTGTAAACGAACGACAAGATAATTGGGCCAAGTTACTCCCATGGGCGGAGTTCTCGTACAATAACCATATGCATGCCGCGACTGGAAGTTCGCCTTTCCTCGTTGTCTACGGGAAGCAACTTCGACCGCCCTTGCCTTCGCTTGAACCCAGTGCACTCCCGGCAGTACAACTTTCAGCCCGCCAGCTCCTGTCTTTATGGACTTCTCTCCAGGGGAAGTTACATAAAGCAGCCCAGTCGGCCAAGAAATGGGCAGATAGACATCGTCAGCCAGCGCCTATCTTCCTGCCTGGAGACCACGTCTGGCTTAGTACTAAGAATCTACAGTTACGGATCCCGTCTTGAAGACTTGCCACGAGATTCTGTGGGCCATTCCGAGTCGCCGAACGAGTGGGAGCAGTCTCCTACCGGTTACGCCTACCCTCCTCCATGCATATACATAACGTTTTCCACGTGTCATTGTTGAAGCCTCTTGTTCTGTCCAGATATCACTCCCGGATCCTTCAGTACCGGACGATACCACTTATCAAGTACGTGAGATTCTGGATGTCCGATTCCATCAACGACGCTGGGAATACCTGCTTGCCTGGGAGGGTTGCGGACCCGAGGATAACTCGTGGGAACCTGCCCGTAATATCCTTGATAAGGACTTATTACAGCAATTTCATCGGGATTACCCAAGTAAGCCTGGACCTGCTAAGAGGGGGCGTAAGAGGGGGGGGGGTACTGTTACAGTTCTGGCCGCAAGTGCCGCGTCCAGACCCTTACCTCCATGTTCCTGGACTCGTTTCTGCTCCTGGTGGCCTACTTTGTGGCCTGTTCGGCGGCGGCCCCATGGGGGCAACGCCGCCGGGAAGCCTCCCATGGATGCCCTGCCCTTAGGCGAACGCGCGCGCCATTTGGACGTTTTTCTAGGCCCGTTCCCGCCATTGCTGACTCCACCCGATTCCTGACGTCAGACGCTGCGGCCTTGATAAGCCGGCCGCAGACATTCAGTCTTTGCCTTGCAACGGGGTTACCATCCGGTTCCCAGTTGCTCCGTGCCCTGGAGTGGGTTGCCCTGGAACTCACTCCGTTCCTGCCTGCTTGCTACAGTACCTGCCTGGATCCTGCCTGCTTGCTACAGTACTTGCCTGGACTTTGCTTGCTTGCTATAGTACCTGTCTAGGATCCTGCCTGCTTGCTACAGTTCCTGCCTGGTTCTAGTACCTGAGTCTTGCTACAGTTCCTACCTGGTTCCAGTACCTGAGTCTTGCTACAGTTCCTGCCTGGTTCAAGTACCCGAGTCTTGCTACAGTTCCTGCCTGGTTCCAGTATCCGTGCCTTGCTACAGCCTTGCCCGCTGTCCTTGTCTGGTTCCAGTTCCCTGTCCAGCTCACCAGCCTGCCCGCTACAGTCTCAAGTTCCACTACTCGCCTAAGTCCCAGCGGCTGGGCCCCTACGGGCTCCTCCCGGGGGGGCTCCAGCTTCCAGGGGTGAAACCTCACCTAAGTCCCAGCGGCTGGGCTCCTACGGGCTTCTCCCAGGGGAGCACCAGCTTCCAGGATGAAGAGCATCATCTACATCCTGCCTGACGTCTGCCTCCCGGCCTGCGGTGTACCAGAGACAGTGATCACCTTTCCAAGTGTCCCCAGGTCGGCCCAAGGGTCCACTAAACTGAGAAAACTGAAACTCCATAACATGACTGACTTGAATGTCTGTCTAGTAATAAAGGGTGCACTGCAAAAAAAAAGCAATAATCAGGAACCTTACATGTCTACCATTTAAAAAAATCTTCTTCATCAGAGACCATTTTCTTGCCATCTCTCAGTTCATCTCTCTCTGGAGACCACATCTTGAAAAAGTATATAAACTAGTTGGAGTTGGTTCAGAGTGACTACTAAAATGATCAGTGGTCTTCATTCTAAAGCATATGGGAATAGACTTAAAGATCTAAACATGTATACCCTGCAGGAAAGACGGGATAGTGGAGATATGGTAGAGACATTTAAATACCTTTATAGAGAGGGTAGTAGATGCATAGAATAGCCTCCCAGTGGAGGTGATGGATGACAAGGACAGTATTTGAATTCAAGAAGGCATGAGATAAACACAGAGAATCTCTGAGGGAGTGGTAGAAATCTTAAAGCTGAGTAGTTAGTGTGGATGGGTAGACTGGATAAGCTATAATGGTCTTTTTTCTGCTATCATGTTTCTATGTTTCTCCACTTTAACTTTATTTTCCTCCAGAAATGCCAGCATTGCAACCACCCACACCTCCTTCTCCTCTTTCTGGATGCCTTCAGTGGTACCTGGCTACATCTCACACTTCTCAGTTTCTACAGGTAGCAGATGGAGCAGAATGACAATTTGATGTCATAGCACTCATGAGAACTTCTCACTCAGGCTGCTGATGCAGAAACAGGGATAAATGTATGGTCCACTGCCTTTGGCAAATCAAAGCCTTTTTCTAGAGCCACTTTCAGCATCTGACACTGACAATTTTGAAAACTAAACACATAAACATCCCAAAATAGGCAAATGACAGAGATAGAGAAAACAGTAGGCTAATGTATGGAAAATTAAACAAAAAATATTTTCTTTGTCTTTTCCAACTTTGTCTGTCAACTAGCCTAAAACTCTTGAAACATTTGTAGTATAGAAGAGCATTAGCAAAATGCCTAGTGCCTATTTCTCCTTAACACCAAAAAAAAGGGATCAGAAAGTATTTGCTTAAACCTTGAAGGAGCTGTCTCCTCCCCCCCCCCCCCCCCCCCCCCTTCCCTGTTCCAGCCATGAGAAAAAAGGGAAGCAAATCAAAGCCGCCTGCAAAAATTTTGGATTAAGATCCAAGCCTGGTTAGAGAGAATGTGGAACAGTGGACCAAAGTTGAAGCCAAGCCATTCTGATCAAAGTCAGGACATGAGCCGGGACAAGGCAAGTTTGCTCGTCTCAATCAGCACATATGAAAAAGAACTCCATACTCTGCACTACTGCCTGCCAGGGAGCCTCCAGAAGTCTCTGTAAAAGCTGGTGATATAACCACCTAAATCGGGACTTCCGACCTGTGGATGATCAGAGGCAGGTTTCAGATTTCACCGTTAAAAGCCTCAGAGCTGCCTAAAGCCAAAGCCAGATCTGTAGGAGCCTGGCCGTGTGTGGATGAGAGTTCATTTGCAAGGGTAGGCGTCAAAAGAATGTGGAAGTGCAACAGACCAAAGTCTCACAGTGCCCTCTGCTGGTTCACCATCAGTCCCAGGTTAGATCGTAAATGCATTAGGCATCTTTAGTACTTAGCTATAACATCCAACAGCCAACGGGAAAATATGATAGGCCCTCCTAAGTTTATTTTGTTTGCTAACATTCAGTCTGGTGCAATGAATAGCAGACAGACTTCCTAAATTTGAAGGAAGAGCTGAAGTAACCTCTTATGACTTCCTTAGACTGCATCAAGAGTAACAGCAAAAGCTTGAGAGAGTTTGAAAGAGGGATTTTGATGAAGAACAGGTGATTTGGATGATTACCTCAATCTTGATTTTTTTCCCCCCTTTATTATTGATATTGTAATAATAAGAAAAAGAGCAGTTTAGTACAGAGGTTTATAGTTCTGGTCCCTGAGGGCCACAAAGAGGTCTGATTTTCTAGGTAATTAAACTTAGAGTCGGCCAATAAGGGACTCCTCATTGTGCCATCAATAAGAACCGCACATTTGTCCGAGGTAAGAGAAAGAGCAATCTCAGCTGCAGGCCCCAAATTATGGAACTCTTTATCCAACGAGCTCAGACTCCAAAAAGACATTAAAACTTTCACAAAAAAAACCTCAAAACATTGCTATTCAAAAAAGCCCCTGAATCGCAGCTCTGAAAAAAGAAAAAAATATATATTTCTCAGCAGTCAGATACATATCCAGTACTCAGCTTAGGCAGTTTTTTAGTAAGCATAAATACCCACGGTAATTTTTCATTGCTTTGCTATCAGCGGAAAAATGGTCAGAAGTTATCTTTATTTTTTTTTATTTCTTTTTCCACAAACATTATTGATTTCCTAGTTTTGTTCAAAATTTTTACTTTAGTTTTTATTTTTTTTAGATACTTTTAACTTTGATTACTCTTAACTCTCGTCTTATGTAACATTTTTTTTGTTTCTGATTTTTAATTTGTGTCTGTTTTATTTTTGACTAATTTTATTGTACCTCTTTAAGTCCTTGTATTTTAACTGTACACCATCTAAATTGTTTTACAGATTGATGGTATATAAAACAAATAGATACAATAAAATAAATATATTTAACATATGGCTGTGCTGCCGAATATCCTGGCTAAATTGGCCGAATATGTTTATCTGGCTAACTTTCTAGCTGACTATCTTTTGAACAACCACCTCTAGGTGTATTGATGAATTCTGCTAAACTTTTACCCAGTGAACATTTGTAAATGGTTTGCAAATTCTTTTGATAACATAACACTGGTTCAGCAAAATAAACACTTAAAAAGAACATATCATGTAATCCTACCTCAGGGAACTTTTTGTCATATATCCTGGTAGAGTTACTCTCTGCCAAAGTCATTGCCATATACTGTATGCTGAGAACTAAAACTCATCAACTCTATGAATGTCAACAAGAGAGAAAGCCTAGATGACTGAAAGTGTCCAGGTAAAGGGGAAAGGGGCTTTGAAACAACTCTGTAGGAAAAGATGTCTTGCTTAGCAGTTGTTTTACAAAGTCAGGTTTACTGCTGTCATCACTGCCCTCGGTACTGAGTCTTTCTGTCCGTTTTCATTATTTGTTTCTCATTTTCAACTGCAGGGGGAGAGGGGCATGCCGGGGCTACCAGGAAAACATGGAGCTAAGGTACCCTGCAAGGAGTGGATTGAAATTTGCCCACCCAGTCCTCCTCATATACCTCTCAACTGCCCCTGAGCTTCAGGGAAGTCTCTGGTTTTGCTTTCATGCTTTCTCTTCCTTTCTCATCACCCCCCCCCCCCCCCTTTTATCCCTACACTAAACTCTCGCTTTTCCTTTTGTTTCTAAAATGCCAATGCTAGATACTAAAGCTTACTTACTCTTGACACTAAATGTTCTTTTCCCCTTTTGTGACACAGTAACCCTGATTTTCATCTTCTGTCCTTTTTTTTTTATAGCTTTGTCCCTGATTTCTGTTTCTGAAAGTTGAGAGGTATGACCCTACCCTTCCTTCCTTTAACCTTGCTCTCCAACTTCCTACCTTTTCTTTTTCATCTTAGTGGCACCCACCCATCTGATCATGAGCTTACAATGTTCCTTCTGTCCTTCACTTGACCTTACACCAGTTCTACTGGCAGTTCCCCTTTCCATCCAAAAAAATGTTCAGGTTGTCCGAAACCCAGTTTTGCTCCATCTCCCTCTGTTTACCCCATCCCCATATACACCTCCCTGGCCTTGTGTTTGCATTGAGAGTGGCATTTTCACAGCAAACTAACCAATACTAACCTTGAAACCAATGCTCCAAGCCTGGTCATGATGCTGAGTTTTTATTTTGTAAAGTTACATCTGATGGTGAGATAAATGTATCTTCAGCAGCACCTGCCTCTGGGGACCAATCATTATCAGTAATTTTGACAGAGTCTGAGACACTACTACTTGCTTCGATATCAATGTTCCCCTTTGCTGGATGCACTTGAGTGGGAGCTGGTACAGTTATTGCAAAGCTTTTCATGACAGCCATTGGCCAACCTTGCAATTCTTGCTGTCCTTCTCCCCCTTCTTCTTCAGGACACCAATGTATCCTCTCTTCACATTTGTAGTGTAATAAATGGCGTTTATGATTTGATTGTTATTCTGAGTATTTCAGACTGTTGAGTCCATAAAATTGTCTTTTCCCATTCATCCTTGAATCGAGCTTTCCTGTGTATCTACAGATCAGTAGCTCTGTTTGTTGGGCAAAACCTGCATTGCCTCTTTCAGTTGAAGCTAGGCGAGAAAAGAGAGCCCTGTAATGCAGATGCACTGCTGGTGATTAAAACGTGGAAAATGCTGATTTTTACACTACATGCGCCATTCCAACACTGATAGCCAGCAGCTTACAAATTACAAGAAAAGGCATCATGCTGATTATTATTTAACTTTCTCTACATGTATCAGAGGCTGCTGATGCAGCCTGTAATATTAGCTTTACTTTTAGAATGAGAGATTGAGGCAATAATGATTTTTTTTATCAGAATGGAAGGAGCAAAGCCATAATAAAAGCCAATAGCCATAGTGGTCTCCATTTAGTTACAGCTTCTTTGTAAAATAAATCATCTTTTTCATCTAAACCCAAATTGTCTTATTTTTCTTTATCAGGGGGTTCCTGGAACAGCTGTAGCAGGGATTAAGGTCAGTTCTGCTCTAAAAGCCATTACAGCTTCAGCATGGTAAAGTGAAGGCTGGGATAGGGAAATCAGTTACAATACCTTCAGGTACAGGAGAGGATCTCTTCTGTCTGGGGTTGAAGATGAGTGCTTGGTGAAGAAGAGAGAGAAGTCCAAAATGGGAAGAGCAAAGAAAGTGAACAAAAGAGAGTATTCTTTTTTACATTGATAGAATGCTGTGTTAATAAAATTATTATTAAATAAGGAACAATCTATCTTTTAAATTATATGGTTACGTGAGGCCTACTAAGATTTGGCACAAGGCAATTAAGTGACATAATCATAAATTATTATTATTAAACATTTTATATACCGCCTGTAAATCACATTAACCAAAGAAGGGTATAATAAAACATAAATGGAGTTAAAATCAAAATACAATAAAAGGAAATAAAAGGAAATACAGTATAAATAAGTAAAAAAAAAAAAATCATAACAATAAACACAATCCAAAAATACAATTACAAAATTTAAATTTGAATTAAAATTTAAAAAATCACAAATGATATACATAAACTAAAAAAGTAACTGGCCACCTAGTTGTTAAAGCTGATTAGGATTAAGGGTTGACAGCTTGGCTGGCAGTGTTCCCTCTGATTTTTTTTTCTAGGATGTTTGCAGATGTGTCCTTTCATTGGGTGCATACGTTTTGCACATGAGCGGGGGGACAAAGAGAAGAAGAAACTGTTTCCTCCATACTGCCTCCACTTAGTACTGCTGCCCCTCCACCAAGGACGCAAGTTCTTTCTTTCTTCTTCATTCTCTCTCTCTCTCTCTTCTCAGGTTCCACTTATTTTCTCTTCATTATCATCTTTTCTCATTCCTTCCCAGCTTTACTCACACCTTTCAGCTCTCACCGACCCCTTTACTCCATTGTCTTCTAGCTTTCCATTCCTTTGTCTCCCATTCCTTCCACTTCCTTCCTCATTCCTCCATCCACCCACTAGCCATCATCCATATAATGCCTCCATTTTCATTCTTAATCCTTACCAACAACAACCTGCCTTTCCCCCCTGTCCTCAACATTTGCCCTCTTGCCTCTTCCTCTCCTCTTCTTCATTCTCATACAATATGGATAGTCATAAGATAACTGTTTCAAGGATAGGAAATAGAGTAGGATTATATGGTCAGTTTTTCCAATGGAGAAAAGAAGAAAATGGAGTGCTCTAGGAATCTATACTGAGACCAGTGTTATATAAGAACATAAGAAATTGCCATGCTGGGTCAGACCAAGGGCCCATCAAGCCCAGCATCCTGTTTTCAACAGAGGCCAAACCAGGTCACAAGAACCTGGCAATTACCCGAACACTAAGAAGATCCCATGCTACTGATACAATTAATAGCAGTGGCTATTCCCTAAGTAAACTTGATTAATAGCCGTTAATTGACTTCTCCTCCAAGAACTTATCCAAACCTTTTTTGAACCCAGCTACACTAACTGCACTAACCACATCCTCTGGCAACAAATTCCAGAGCTTTATTGTGCGTTGAGTGAAAAAGAATTTTCTCCGATTAGTCTTAAATGTGCTACTTGCTAACTTCATGGAATGCCCCCTAGTCCTTCTATTATTCGAAAGTGTAAATAACCGAGTCACATCTACTCATTCAAGACCTCTCATAATCTTAAAGACCTCTATCATATCCCCCCTCAGGCATCTCTTCTCCAAGCGGAACAGCCCTAACCTCTTCAGCCTTTCCTCATACGGGAGCTGTTCCATCCCCTTTATCATTTTGGTTACCCTTCTCCATCGCAATTATATCTTTTTTGAGATGCGGCGACCAGAATTGTACACAGTATTCAAGGTGCGGTCTCACCATGGAGTGATATAGAGGCATTATGACATTTCCGTTTTATTAACCATTCCCTTTCTAATAATTCCCAACATTCTGTTTGCTTTTTTGACTGCTGCAGCACATTGAGCCGAAGATTTTAAAGTATTATCCACTATGATGCCTAGATCTTTTTCCTGGGTGGTAGCTCCTAATATGGAACCTAACATCGTGTAACTACAGCAAGGGTTATTTTTCCCTATATGCAACACCTTGCACTTGTCCACATTAAATTTCATCTGCCATTTGGATGCCCAATCTTCCAGTCTTGCAAGGTCCTCCTGTAACGTATCACAGTCCACTTGTGATTTAACTACTCTGAATAATTTTGTATCATCAGTAAATTTGATAACCTCACTCTTCGTATTCCTTTCAGATCATTTATATATATATTGAAAAGCACTGGTCCAAGTACAGATCCCTGAGGCACTCCACTGTTTACCCTTTTCCACTGAGAAAATTGACCACTTAATCCTACTCTCTGTTTCCTGTGTTTAACCAGTTTGTAATCCACGAAAGGACATCGCCTCCTATCCCATGACTTTTTAGTTTTCTTAGAAGCCTCTCATGAGGGACTTTGTCAAACGCCTTCTGAAAATCCAAATACACTACATCTACCGGTTCACCTTTATCCATATGTTTATTAACTCCTTCAAAAAAATGAAGCATATTTGTTAGGCAAGACTTCCCTTGGGTAAATCCAGGTTGACTGTGTTCCATTAAACCATGCCTTTCTATATGCTCTAATAAATTCATTAACGATCTGGAAAAGGGAGCAATGTGTGAAGTCATCAGAACTGCAGAACGCACAAACTTATTCAAAGTACAGGGTGTTTCAAAAAGATGAACCCATCATGAATATATTGCTTTGAAATTGAGTCCATCATTTTGAAACACCCTGTAGTTAAAAGTCAAGAAGGCTGTGAGTAATTGCAGGAGGAACTTGCAAGACTAGAGGACTATACATATAAATGGCATCTGTCTCCTTCTCTTCCCCAATCTTCCCCCAGATGTTTGGTCTGATGTTCTTTTGAAGTCCCTTGAGGATGGTCACTACAGAGCAGTATCCAGTATAGACAGTGGTAATTAAACAAGCTCAGCCAGTGGGAACCTGTCCTGCTACCCCACCTGGTCTGTGCCGGTCCTGCGAGCAGGTTTAAAACTTATAGGGCTGGCATTTCCTGTATACCAATGTTGGGCACCATGAGATTAGCATACAGGAAGTGCCACCCCTGCAAGTTTTGAACCCACTCGCAGGTCCAGTGCATGAGAAAGAGCAGTGGGAATAGGCTACCACTCATTCCATATGCTTTCACAACAGGTCTGGATTGGGCATGGGTTGAGTGAAGGGCAGCACGCGCAGCCACAAATAATGCGCGCATCTTAGAGGGAACACTGCTGGCAAATTAGCTGTCAGGTCCTCACACTGTAAACCTAGAAATTCTGGTTTTATTCCACTGCCCAAGTCACTTACCCTCCATATTCTCAAAATAAGCCTGTAAGCTGTTTAGGAGGGGGATGTTGCATATATATATATATATATATATATATATATATATATATATATATATATATATATATATATATTGAATCTTGCACAATGCTGTGTAGAGCATTGATGATTATGGCCTTTGTTGCATGAGTTCTCTCATTGCTGGTTAGCAGTACTTCCAAGTTTTGGATAGTTAATGTATGGGATTATTTATGCTTTGATCGCTTGGATACTTTCCATGTCTCTCAAGTACTGTACGATATTCTCCAAGTCCGTAAGATCAGATGTGCCTCCACCTGCTTTCAGAAATGAAACAGCACTCTCATGGTCTTGGCTTGCATCAGACCCTAACCTTAATCTTACATTCAGCTTTTTTATGTCAGTTCTGCTTCTGTGTTTTATATGACTCATCTGTTGCTTTAACACACTTTTTCTGTTTGATTGCATGCCATATTGCATGCATGGATAGACTCCAGTTTATTGTATAGCACTTACCTTCTACCTTGCAAGCGCTGGGCAGAGCACTAAAAAATGAATGCTCTGAGGAGTGCAATTTGCTCCTGTTCCCCAAATATGTATTTTTTATATCAATGGGATAGATTTGTAATCGTGTCATTCCATTCTGTTGTACTGTGGAGCTAAAATTAACAATTGTATCCCAGAATGCAACTGGTATCGTCTCACCTGTCCAAAAAGGTTATTTCCTTTCCTTGTAGATTTTCTACGTATTCACACAGGCTTAGGGATGTGAGACTCATAGGAGGACTAGATCACTAATCCCTTGATGAAGGAGATTGCTTTTTTATAGGTATTGAAGAGAGAGGCTGAAAGGAAAGCTATGAAAAAACTGATGTCGTTCAGAGACTTAATTAAGTGTAGTGCTGGGAGCAATTGTTTCATTTGAATGTGTCCTGCCTTACCTTATGCAATTTGCAGGATCCTAGAGAATGGCAGATCTGGGCTTGTGCTTTGGGGAATGATGCTCGAATAGAGGGGATTCTCCTGAAGGCCGAGCAGTGCTAGTAGGCTCTCATTGTCTTTCTCACACAGTGACTTTTTTTTTTTTTTAAGACAATATGGGGTAGATTTTAATAGATACGCGCACACGCTATCCGGCACGCACATATGGATACGTGATTTTATAACATGCGCGCACGGGCACGCACCTGCCTCTGGCCCACCCCGCCCTGCCCCCGGACTGCCCCTTTTTGCAAGCCACAGGACTTACATGCGTCCCAGGGCTTTACTCGCGTCGCCGGGCCTTTTGTAAATAGGCCCGACACACATAACCTTTTGAAAATCTGCCCCACTGTGTATTAGACAAGCAAGTTTAATATATTTCTTTTTATGTCATTGCTCCCTCTTTTTTTCCATCGTCTGCTTTCCTTGTACTGTTCTGGCAGTTGACATGTTAGCAGCTCACAGTACCTTGACAGGCAGAGACAGAGGGAAGACAGCAGGTAGTCTGCAACCAGAGCCCATTCCAGATGGGTACAGAAATCCAGTCCACATTCTTCATATTGTGCTTATTTTAATAGACTTAAAACAGTTCACTGCCTATCTATCACTAGCAAGGGCTTTATTAAATCTAGCTGGTTTTAAGTAAAAGTAAATCCTGCCTGTATTCTTGTACCTGCCTGGGAATTCAGTTTGTGATGGGAGACTGACAGATAATCCTTTAGCACCTACACTGTTGCTACTTCATTCACTAACAAGCTAGAGTGCTCTGCAGAGGAGAAGGGACTGGGAGAGGCTGCTGTCGTTCCAGCAGTCCCTAAAGCTCAGTCATGGTGCTTCTGCAAGAGACTCCCATCAGCACAAGTGAGGGGAGAAGGCAGAGCAATTAAAATCCCTCCCCATTCCTCAGCCTTCTAACTGTACAGCTTGACTTGAAAAGCAAACTCTTTCCCTTTTTGACTGGACAGTTTCAGAAACTGCAAGCAGTAATACTCACCCTGTAGCAATATGGTTAAGAGGGTTGCTGTTAACTTAAGCCACTAACTTAAATGTCTAAGCAGAGAGCTGCAATATTTGAAAGAGGTGCAAATCATGCGAGTGTCCTCTGAGTCCAATAGTTTATGTAATGTCATTAGGAGCCTTTTATAGCCAGTATAAACCAATCAGATCTAATGCATAGTATTAAGTCATTTTGATTCTTTTGCTATCACGGCTGCTGCCAGGAGTACACAAAAATTGCAAGAGAGCAGTTTAAATAATATAAAAAAACAAAGTAAAGAAGAGGCCCAAAACAAATCTACTGAGCTAGCAATTTTCTTTGATAACAAAATCAAAAATCTACTTATCCCACCAACAACCTCCATTTCTACTTTAAACTACCAGCTTCCACCTCACCAAAACTACTCCTCAAGGATTCACAAACAGTCCCTAGAATCTTTTGATCCCACATCACCCTTAGAAATTGAATCTATCATCAAGAAAATGAAACCCTCATCGCACCCAATAGACCAAATCCCGACCAAACTCCTTCTCACAATCCCTAACACCATCGCCAAACCACTGGCCGACATCATAAACTGCTCGCTCTCTCACGGAATTGTCCCGAACGCTTTAAAAACAGCCTCCCTGAAACCACTACTAAAAAAACCCAACTTGGACCCATCCAACCCTATAAACTTCCGCCCAATCGCCAACTTACCTTTTATAGCCAAGATAATGGAAAAACTGGTCAACTCTCGTCTCACTGACTTCCTGGACTCACATGATATTCTACACCCAGCACAATTCGGATTCAGGTAACACAGGAACACAGAGTCGCTGCTTCTCTCATTAACGGACAACATCCTGATGGGCCTCGACAAAGGTCAGTCATACCTGCTAGCTCTTCTAGACATTTCCGCTGCATTTGACACAGTTAACCATACAATCCTCATCAACCGCTTGATGGAAATAGGCATCTCAGGATCTGCTCTCCGCTGGCTAAAATCTTTTCTAAGTGACAGGTATTTCAAAGTAAAAATAATCAACAAAGAATCTTCCCCCATAGCGTCCAAGCAAGGAGTACCCCAGGGTTCCTCACTTTCCCCGACCCTATTCAACATCTATCTTCTCCCTTTATGCGAACTACTCAAAAACCTCAATCTCACCTACTTTATTTATGCAGACGATGTGCAGATCATTATCCCCATCAAGGATCCCATCTCCGATACTTTAATCTATTGGAACAGCTGCCTCCACGCTATTAATATCCTTCTCACGAGCCTCAGCCTGGTTCTCAATACATCCAAAACCGAGCTTCTGGTCATTTCCCCCAACGATAACAATCCACCAGCCAGAACCACAAACATACCATCAGTAAGTCAAGTGAGAGACCTTGGAGCCACCCTAGACTCCAGAATGAACCTTAAAAAGTTCATTAACAACACCACAAAAGAGGGATTTTATAAACTTCAGGTCCTAAAACAATTAAGACCTCTCCTCCACTTCCATGACTACAGATCTGTCCTTCAAGCCATACTTTTCTCAAAAATTGACTACTGCAACGCTCTCCTGCTTGGTCTTCCAGCCTCCTCCACTAAACCTCTTCAGATGCTGCAAAACGCAGCAGCCAGGATCCTTACTAACATGCGCAGGATGGACCACATCACACCGATACTAAAAATACTTCATTAGCTACCCATACACTTCAGAATACTCTTCAAAACTCTGACCATCATTCACAAATCCATATATCATCATTCCTCTCTGCAACTCACCATACCCCTCAAATTATACTCCTCATCAAGGCCAACCAGATCTGCATACAGAGGCTCCCTACAAGTTCCTCCCAGCAGTTCCACTAAACATAACTCCATCGAAAAACGAGCGCTTTCCACCGCGGGACCACATCACTGGAACTCTCTCCCACCAGACCTACGCCAGGAACATTGTCATCTCACATTCAGAGAAAAACTGAAAACTTGGCTCTTCGCCCAAGCTTACCGCTGAAGAAACCCATGGTACCCGCAAGGACCTCCACCCCTCGGTTGATGTCCTCTTCCAGCTGCATTAAGTATCTGCCATTCTAGAACCGCTCATGTATAATAACTTTGCAATTGAACCTCCATTATGTAAATATGTATTTAAGTTTAACAGAGAAGCAACCGCTCCTTGCTGATCGGCTCTTCTATACATTTAGAATAGAAATTGTTAATCTATCCCTTTTTCTTCAAACAGCCTTGTTCGACTTCCCTGTTTTAATGTAACTTTCGCTTCCTGTGTTAACTGGTTTCCCCACCTTGTTTATTGTAAACCGGTACGATAAGACCTTGTCTTGAGCATCGGTATATTAAAAGAACTTAAATAAATAAATAAATAAAAATGTTAATTGAGACAGGATGACCATTGCTTCTTGTCATTTGGAATACTAAATGGTGCACAAATGGCTCTTTTTTTTTTAAGGATACAGAGTCTCAGTAAGGTTTTTGCCTTCCTCCCCAGCTAGACTAAACCCATTTCAATCTTCTGCATTGCCCTCTAACCCTTAGCTTTGCAGTATGGAAAAGGTTGGCAAGCTGTCGCTTTTCCCTTTCTTTTCTCTTCATTGTCTTTTTCTCCCATCTACTCTTCCAGGGTGAGCCAGGGATCCCAGGAGAAAAGGTACCATTTCTGCAAATGCAGCATATTTTTTTTTTCTGGTGCTTCTGCCTTTCTGATACCAGGAACAAAATCTGACAAATAATAAAACATTTGTTTAACATTCAAGTATTTTGCTAGAGACAATAAAGGTAAAGAATGCAAACATTTGGAATCACTAAGCTCCTTTTCTCAAGCAATGGATTTCTCTTATCTAATTATATTCCTAGCTCAGCTCTCTCTCTTCCTACTTCCTTGAGTAATGATAATGGTAAAGAAGTGGTGAGGCTGTTATGAACAGCAACAAGAAGGCAAGGACTTGAGGTCAGAAAGGATGAAATTGACAAGGATAGCAATAAGGAGAGTTAGCAGAAGGGAGTTCAAAAGGAAATGGACTTGTATAGATTTTAAATGTTACCAAAACATACAGGAAAGTAAGAGAAAATCCCCTATAACATAATATCCCTAAATCAGCTTTCCCTTAAAGTCCACCATATTTGAGGAGATCCAATTCATAATTTATAGGTAACTTCATAGGCAAAGTAAAAGTAAAAGAGACAACACTCCTCCACACTTCAGTTAATATTGGTCAGAACCAAACTCCCCATAAACAGGAAGTGTCCTGCAGCCAGAGGGTAAGAACTTTTTGGGGCGGATTTTAAAAGGAGCGCGAATAGCCTACTTTTGTTTGCGCTCCAGGCGCAAACAAAAGTACGCTGGATTTTAGTAGATACGCGCGGAGCCGCGCGTATCTGCTAAAAACCTGGATCGGCGCGCGCAAGGCTATGGATTTTGTATAGCCGGCGCGCGCCGAGCCGCGCAGCCTACCCCCGTTCCCTCCAAGGCCGCTCCGAAATCGGAGCGGCCTCGGAGGGAATCCTCTAACACCCTCCCCTCACCTTCCCCTCCCTTCCTCTACCTAACCCACCCGCCCGGCCCTGTCTACACCCCCCCCTTACCTTTGTTGGGGGATTTACGCCTCCCAGAGGGAGGCGTAAATCCCCGCGCGCCAGCGGGCCTCCTGCGCGCCGGGCCGCGACCTGGGGGCAGGTACGGAGGGCGCGGCCACGCCCCCGGACCGCCCCGGGCCGTAGCCACGCCCCCGTACCCGCCCCCAAAACGCTGCCGACACGCCCCGAAAACGCCGCGATGACCGGGACCGCTCCCGACACGCCCCCCTCGGAGAACCCCGGGACTTACGCGAGTCCCGGGGCTCTGCGCGCGCCGGTAGGCCTATGTAAAATAGGCTTCCCGGCGCGCAGGGCCCTGCTCGCCTAAATCCGCCCGGTTTTGGGCGGTTTTAGGCGAGCAGGGCTCTGAAAATCCGCCCCTTTATGTACAAGTGTTTTTACTTGCTTGGAATATTAAATAATTTAATAAATGCAAACATTTGAAAAAAAGAAAATGGACTGATGTCTAATGGACTAAAATGATGATGATGTACAGTTGCTAACTCAATGGGAGAAGAGGTGGAATTCCACAGTTTCTTCTGTTAGAAGTTCATGTTTCTAATTTTGCCAAATATACATTTAACATCTTTCCATGTAAAAAAAAAAATGAGCATGCAAAATGTTGGTGGCACACAGAAAAGTGTAGGACTTTAGTTCTTCTTGTCCAGATGTGTCAGTTTTCCTAGGACAAGCAGGATGGTAGTCTTCACTCATGGGTGACATCATCAGATGGAGCCCGGCATGGAAACCGTTTGACAAAGTTTCTACAACTTTGACAGACCCACTGAGCATGCCTGGCATGCCACTATCCACGCGTCCATGTGGGATCCCTCTTCAGTCTCTTTTTCCACAAAACTGAAGTCTCGCAACTATGGAGCTTGTGCTCTTTTTTGTGTGGAAATCTTTTTCTTACCTTCATGAGTCCCGTTGAGTCCTTCTGCATTTCGGGATTAGTTATCAGGTGCTACGATAAGTCATTCATTATTCGCAGTTGATTACCGACAGTGATGCTTCCTGGTAGTCGCCGGACATCAACCACACACTGCATTCTTTTTCCCATGGCGTCATCTGGCTTCCACTGTTGCCCCCAGTGCCCCAGGACTATGTCCATCACAGATCCCCATGAGGTCTGTGTTATGTGCCTGGGGACATCACAAGATGTCTAGGGTTGCAAATTTTGTGCCCAGATGACTCCTATGGGCCACTGCATACGCCTCGATAAAATGGAAAAATGTTTGACACCAAAAAGTCAGAAACCTCGACTTCAGCATCGGGGCATCAACACCAAAGGGTCGAGGGGTTTTAGCGACCCCAACCCTTTTGGCATCTCCTCCGCTACCAGATACCTGGCTGGAACTGGGTGCAGGGAACTGTCCAATGTTGATTTCTTCTCACTCCAGGTCTGGATCCTCACCATCTCCCTTGGGACCAGGGAAAGACCAGGCTGAGCATCAGAGAAAATCAAGAAAACATTACCATTGAGCCTTGTCATCACATATAGCCAACCACGGGAGGCCACCGGCACCGACTGTGCTGCCCCCAAAGCGGTCCCAGGCTGAGGAAGCTTTGCCTTCCATGGAATCTGAAAGGCCACGGCAATCCCCACCAATTCTGGTGGAAGGCACAGATTACCCTCACGGTTCCAGGGAGGATCTGGTTTCGCCACCTCCTCCTCCTCAAGCTGTCCTGTCCTCATCAGCATTCCAGGAGGAGTTGAAGAGATGTGTGCAGCTGGCGGTCAGCCAGGCCCTGCAGGGCATCGAGTCACCGGTTCCACCGGTGCTTGCACATTTGTTGGAGCGGCTGGACCTGCTGCTTGAGGTATTGCCGATGCAGCCTGCCCCAATGCCCTGGGCCCCCTCGTTGATGCAGGGGGCATCAATGTGGCCTCCACCAGTGAATGATTCCTCCAACGAGGTTAGACCGTTGGGGTCGTTGGCGCCACTTCCGTGCAAGATGCCCCAACCAGTGTTAGTCCACCCTGGTCCTTCAGGATCAATGCCGTTGGAGCTGCCGATTCCCTCGGTGTTCCTGGTGCCCACAGGGCCTTCAGTGCCACTGCACCCTCCAGTTCCAGCAGTACCTTCGGTGTCTGCACCAGTACCTTTGGTATCGCCGAGATCATTGGGGTCTCAACACAAAAGCTCACTGGGGGCTCCACCTCAGGTATCCCTGGGCACACAGAGTGAGGAGGATGCCCCCTTTGACCCTTGGGAGAGTGAGATGCCCCATCCGAGGACTTACCCTCTGAAGCATCTCCTCCTGAGGAGAGGCGTAAGTCTCCACTGGAAGAATTAAGTTTTGCTGGGTTCATGAAAACCATAGAAAAATCGGTGCCTTTTCAGCTCCTGACCGAGCAGGATTCCAGGCATAAGATGCTGAAAGTCCTGTAATTTGTAGATGCTTCAAAAGAGGTGGATGCAGTACCAGTGCACACCATCTTTAAAGATATGGTCATCCGGCTATGGGTTTCATCCCATCAGTAAACCGGAAGATCGACACTGTCTATTTGGTACAACCTACTTTGGGATTTGAACGCTGCCAGCTTCCACACCAATCGGTAGTGGTGGAATCCATCTTAAAGAAAGCAAAGAGATTGCGGACTCATGCTTCAGCTTCTCCAGGTCGCAAGCACAGGGCCCTGGATGCTCTGGAAAGAAAGTCTTCCAAGAGTCCATGTTGGCAGCTCGGAATCTTTTGGTACGCCTTCCACAGCAATTTCAGGAAGATTTCCTGACGGTGATCCAAGAAGGCCTGGAGTATGACAAACACAAGGTCCGCTGGCTTATGATGTGTTTGAAACAGCAGTGAGAATGGCAGTGGCAGGCATTGGAGCTTGACATATGACCTGGCTTCAGGCCTCGGACCTCCAGCCCAAAGTACAAGACCATCTTGCAGACCTGCCCTGTACCGGGGAGAATCTCTTCAGAGATAAGATCAAAGAAGCAGTAGCACAGCTGAAGGACTAACATGAAACCCTCCAGCAGCTATCTGCCAGTACCTTCAGTCCTCTGGCAAAAAGCCATCACGGCAAACCTCGATGCCCCTTTTACAGGCCACGGAAGTATTAACCACCGGCTACTAGGGTGAGACCCCAGCGGAATCCAGCATGGTCAAGAGTAAGGCAGCCATGCGCCCTTCGATTGCACCCAGCCCCACAGCAGAGTCCTGCCACAGAGTTTTGATTGGCAGCAAGGGAGTTTAAGCCAGCAATCCATACCCCTGAGGAATTACCCTCCACTGGGGGGCTATCTACAAATCTTTGCCAACCAGTGGATCTCAGTCACCTCGGACCAGTGAGTTTGGTGGGGGTACATATTGAACTTCCGATAGGCCCCTCCACAATCTCCCTCCATGTCCCTCATGGAGGACTGCGTTGATCCAGCAAATATTTCAACTAGAGCTCTCCGCCCTTAATGGCTCAAGTGATCGAGCATGTGCTGCCAAATCAGTGGGGCGACGGATTTTACTCCAGGTATTTCTTCGCCCTATCTTAGATCTAAGGGCATTGAACAGGTTTCTCATAAGAGAAAAATTCAAAATGGTCTCGTTGGATGAATAATTCCTCTCCTCAGGACTGGGGACTGGCTTTGCTCCCTCGATCTCAAAGACGCTTACGCTCATATTGTGATCTCTCCCTGCCATCGGAAATGCCTTCATTTTCTGGTGGGGGTGGAGCACTATCAGTATTGGGTGCTGCCTTTTGGCCTCACATTCGCACCCCACATCGTCACAAAATGCCTGGCAGTAGTAGGAGCTTATCTCAGGAGGCACCGGGTGCATGTCTTTCCCTACCTAGAAGATTGGTTCATCAAGAGCGACACCAGGCAGGGAGCGATACATTCTCTCCACTCCACCATCCAGATCCTGGAGGCCTTGGGATTTCTAATCAACTACCCAAAGTCCCAAGCTGGTTCCATCATTACAGCTGGACTTCATTGGGGCCAGGTTTGATATGGTCCAAGGGAAGGCTTTTTGTCCTAGGACTGAGCGCTGACCCTGGTGTCCCTGGCAGAATCGATCTCTCGCAGCCACCAGGCCTCTGCGCACCAGATCCTGCGTCTCTTGGGGCACATGGTGGCAATAGTGCATGTCACGCCTTTTGCTCGACTACACATGTGCAGAGTGCAGTGGACATTGCGCTCTCAGTGGTGTCATTCCACCCAGGACCTTCAAGCTTGCATCATAGACACCACGACACTTCTGCAATCTCTCTTGTGGTGGGAATGCCTTTCCGGGTTTCTCTGCCTCAGGTTGTTCTCACTATGAATGTGTCCCACATGGGTTGGGGAGCCCACGTTGCAGGCCTCAGCACCCAGGGTCAATGGTCCTCACAGAAGCAGCGTCTTCAGATCAACTTCCTGGAGTTCCGGGCGATCCAGTATGCTCTATGGGTGTTTCGGGATCACTTGGCTAGCAAGGTAGTTCTGGTGCAAATGACAACCAAGTGGCGATGTGGTACCTGAACAAGCTGGGTGGAATGGGTTCGTTCCTCCTCTGCCAAGAGGCGGTATAGATCTGGTCATGGGCTCTCGCAGGGCATTCTCCTGCGAGCCACATATCTGCCAGGGGCCGAGAACATAACGGCAGCTGCTTTGAGTCGGGCCTTCCGCCCCCACGAATGGTCCCTGAAACAGGAGGTGGCGGATCGGATCTTCCATCTTTGGGGGACCCCAGACATAGATCTGTTTGCTTCCCCATGCAACAAGAAAGTGGATCGGTTCTGCTCCTTAGTCAGGACGGATGGCCAGCTGGTTTCAGATGTCTTTGTTCATCAATGGGGCACTGGCCTCCTATATGTATATCCTCCACTTTCACTAGTTGAGGACTCTCCTGAAACTTCAACAGGACTAAGGGATTATGATCCTGATCACGCTTTATGGCCACAGCAGATCTGGTTCCCACTTCTGCAGGATCTATCCTCACGGGCTCTGATCCATCTGGGGACTGCTTCAGACCAGATCACGCAGGATCACGGCAGGCTGTGCCATCCCAACCTCCAGGCCTTGTCCCTCATGGCGTGGTTGTTGCCCGGATTACCCTGCAGACCTTGGGCCTCTCAGAGAGCATGTCTAGGGTCCTGTTGGAGTCCAGGAAGCCTTCGACTAGGAAGTCTTACAATCTCAAGTGAAGAGGTTCTCGGTCTGATTAGAGGGAAATAGTTTGGATCCATTCTCCTGCTTCACTCCAAGACTTCTGGACTACCTGTTGCACCTGTCCGAGACTGGCTTGAAGACTACTTCCATGAGAGTTCACCTCAGTGCCATTGGAGCTTATCACCGGGGGTGGATGGCTCATCCATATGAACCCATCTCATGGGGCATTTCATACGGGGCTTACTTCATCTCAAGCCTCCAATCCGACCCCCAGCAGAATCCTGGGACTTCAACGTGGTCTTGACCCATCTCATGAGGGCACCGTTTGAGCCCCTGAGATCTTGTGATCTAAAGAACCTAGCCTGGAAGGTCATCTTCTTGTTGCGGTCACCTCAGCATGCAGGGTCAGCGAACTTCATACCCACCTTATACAAACGTTTTTCATGATAAGGTGGTTTTGCGCATGCATCCTAAGTTCCTATCAAAGATGCTCACGGAGTTCTATCTAAATCAGTCTATTGTCCTGCTCACCTTTTTTCCAAAGCTGGACTCTCACTAATGTGAACTAGTCCTGCACACACTAGATTGTAAGAGTGCCCTAGCCTTTTAAATGGATCAGATGGCGGCCCATCGCCAGTCCATGCAACTCTTTGTCTCCTTTGATAAGAACAGATTGGGAGTCGCAGTGTCCAAGCAGACCTTGTCAAAATGGCTGGTAGATTGTATTTCATTCTGCTATGCGCAAACGGGACTGCAACGTGAGGACCATGTCAAGGCTCATTCTGTACGAGCCATGTCAGATTCGGTGGCTGACTTGCGTGCAGTACCCGTGGATGAGATCTGCAGAGTGGCGACTTGGAGTTCCCTCTACACCTTTGCCTCTCATTACTGTCTGGACAAAGATGGTCAACATGACAACAGTTTCGGGTAGTCGGTCCTCCGTAATCTTTTTCAGCCATGAAAACCAACTCTCTCTACTTTGGGCCCTTTCTTCGGGTTCAGGCTGTCTCCCTCTGCGACCGACAGCAACGAGGTTGTCGTGCCCGTTGGCACCTGGTTGAATGCCTGTCAGTCTTCTTTATTGTTCGGGAGCAGCCTATAGCTATGCATTCACCCTTGTGTGAGGACTACCATCCTACTTATCCTAGGAGAAAACAGAGTTGTTTACCTGTAACAGGTGTTCTCCTAGGACAGCAGGATGTTAGTTCTCATGAAACCCACCCAACACCCTGTGGAGTTGTTTTTTTCTTTGGGTTTAGTATTTTATTTTTTCGCAAATTCTATGTTATAAGACTGAAGAGGGACCCCACGTGGACATGTGGATAGTGGCATGCCAGACATGCTCAATGGGTCTGTCAAAGTTCTAGAAACATTGAGAAATGTTTTCCGTGCCAAGCTCCATCTGATGATGTCACCCATGTGTGAGGACTAACATCCTGTTGTTCTAGGAGAACACCTGTTACAGGTAAGCAATTCTGCTTTCCTTTTTAAATGACATGGTCATCTACTTTCCCCATATCCATCCATTGTGCTCATACTGTACATAAGAGATGGAGATGTCAGTGGGCTTCTATGAGATAGGCTTACATCACATAGAGAAAGTAAGCTAACAATGGCTGATGTGTTCTAGCAAGATGGGTACTCTTTCCAGGTCTCAGAACCACATCCCCCCACTGTATGGTTTGTTCTGTATTACGCAGTCTGCAGATGTTAGGCCATAGTATTCTTGAAGTGGTAATGTGGAGAATGAAGCTTCTTAGTTGGGCAAAGACCTAATGCTTTTGTTTGTGAAGTGAATGGATCTCCTTGAAGTGCAAGGGAGTGAGAGCAAGACAAAGTAGTCAGTGATAATGAAACTGTTTTCTTTACAGGTATATGTATGTGAGCATTGACAAAGTAATGTTGGGCATTCTCTACAAGTTCAGCACATATATGTTTATTCAGTGACCTGGCGCTATCCACTCAATTAGAGCCAACCCTACTGAGGCCACGGTTTCATGAGCCTTCATATAAAACTACACAAGGATTTTCTCCAATTTTTAACTGCCTCCCATTTAACACAGTCATCAGATCAATCCTCTGGCTAAATCCTTAGCCCAAACTGAAGAAGCAAAAGTGAGAATTTGAACCTAGGTTTCCCTCATGGCAGCACTGAGGAATCATGCAGGTCCAGATCAGTATAAATATTAAAGAATCCTATCCATAATCAAATAAGAAATTCTATTTTTCCTTTTTCTCCTTTGAATCCAATGGAGTAGAACTGTGAGCATGTTTTTAAGTATATTTAGTTTAATTTTATTTCTAAATTCTTCTATTCCGCTAATCCTATAAAATTGTGCAGAGCAGATTATAAGACATTCATAGCTGTACAACTATACATAACATAAATACTGACATGTTTATAAATGTAGAAAAAACAAACCAATAGGTTATACAAATACTTGTTTAAAAAGAGTGGCCTTAACCTTTTTTCAAAAGCCTAGTCAATTTCACCTCTTAGTTCACAAGAGAGCTCGTTCCACATAGCAGGACCTGCAAATTAAAATGTCCTAGAACGCATTTCCTGTGCACTGTAGTCCCACAGTACTGGTACCCAGGGGAACTCCATAAGCCTCAGCATAATGCTGTGATTGATTTGTGTACTTGTAATCAGCCTCGCCTCAGCATTCTGCGCTAAGCGCAGGACATGTAGCAAGAGTTTTGGCAATCCCAGATATAAAGACTTTTGATAATCTACCTTAGTTAATACCAGTGATTGCATAACAGTCCTGAAATCATCATAAGATGCAAAAAAAAAAAAAAAGAGATGGGGCAGAGACAGACATAAATCCATCACAATGAACCAGTTCCTCCTATATACAAGTGCAGGAGAAGAGAGAAGTCAATGTGGTGCAGGCAGCCGGCTCAGTCAGTCACCTTGGCTGCCGCATGTGGCTGCCAGAGCTCCTCCACCGCTGCTGCTCCCAGCACTCAGAATAAATCACATCCAGTACTCAGTTCACACTGTTCCCATCTCACTCAGGCTGGAGATCAGACTGAGGCTGAAAAGCGTCAAAGCTGGGGTGGGGGTGGGGGGGGGGATTAGGAGGTGCTATGTGCATTGTAAGTTCCACACAAAACGGGTCCCAGCTATCCATGCCCTGCATGCTGCCCATTAATTACCACCGTCCAGGGCTTTTGCTGTAGCCAGGAAGATCATGCACATATGATTACACATGTTCTCAGAAAGGAGTTCCTATATGCATAAGAGCCACCAATGGTGACTTTTGTGGCTGTGAGATGCTAAGAGCAGAGCTCAGGTGTTGGTCTGGATCTGAGCATTAGGCGGAGATGACTTTTCTGTGGCACACCTGATCAGTTCTGAAGGTACGCCAGTGCACCATGGCCCACACTGGTCAGGAAACACCGCCCTAGCTCATAAAATAAGGGCAAAACATATTGAAGGCGTCAAGGTTTATGACAATCATAATAAAATCTAGATTGTGTTTAAAAATGTGTTTTAACTCCACACCCTCTGCTTCCCCCTCCATGAACACAAGGCAAAACGGCCCAATTATAAAAGAGCCACGCGCGTAAAAACCGGGGGTTGCGCGCATGGCCAGGCCTTGGGGGCGCATTTCACCCCCTTTACGTGCAGAAGTGCCGGGTCTTGTAAAAGAGGCGGGTCGGGGGACGTGGTCTGGGTGGGGTGGGACAGCGCGCGCCGGCAGCTGGACAGCGCACAGAGTTTACTTCTGCTCCCATGGAGCAGTAGGTATTAAAATAAAAAATTAGGGGCTAGGTAGGTTTAGATTAGGGGTCGGGAAAGAGAGGGAAAAAGATAGGAGCGTTAGGGTTAGGGAAGTTTCCCCAATTAAGGAGCAGACTGAGAAGGGAACTGGAGAAAACCAACTCGCGTTGCTGCATGTACTTTATAAAATTTCCCGCCCTGTGCACGTGAGACACGGTCCGCCCACACATGCGGATGTTAGAATCCAGCGCGCGCATGGTCCGCCCACACATGCGCACATGTTATAAAATCGGCGCGTCCTTTTAAAATCAACCCCTAAGCCTTTAGTGGCTCCCGCATTCAAGGTATTTCACATTACTGCAGCTCGTAATACATACGTATTACTGGTCTCAGTAATGCGAGTTATTACTACCCCTTCCCCCCACCCGGGGCCATGCAGAAAAAAGGAACAGCTAGTCCCTGTATTAAACCACCTCCCTTTTAAAACCGCGTTCCCACCCAAAATCTGAAAAAAAATGCTCACTACTCAACAGGTGGTCCTGCTGGAAGAGAAACTGAACACGGTCAACTACATGGAAAAATGTAGCACTGAGAAATCGATATAAAACTGGAACTGCAAGCATCGCACCAATGTGTTAGCATTTGGGTCTAGAAACTCAGTCTGAGTTTGTTCTTTTTTTTTCCTTTGTTAGTTTCAGTTAAGATTTGTACAAGACAAAAAAGTCTGCCAAAAAATCTAATCTGTCTAGCATGCATACAGTTTGCAGTTTACTTGAATCTAGTGAGTGTGTGTGTCAAACAGGAAAATTGTCTGTACTGCGTAAGCAATAGTCTGCATTTCTGGATTTTTAATGTATTTCTTGATTGTAAAAGACTAAAAGAAAGTACAAAGCAATAAAAAATAAAGATTAGTGAGGTGTGCAGTAAATACAGACAGAGGTTCTTTGGCAGAACATTAATAAACCTGACACAGGGAGCACTGCAGGACAAGACTGAGGTGCTTTGACCTAGCTTACCCTCTCCTTTGTGACTCCTAGCCTCAATGGAGGTTGACTTTTTGAAGTTCCCTGCCAAGTGTATTATGAAATATAAGGGAGACTGTTTTTCCTTTTTTGGACCCTATACAGCTTCAGAAATTCATAGAAGAGCAAACAGTTGGTGGTCTTGGAACATCTTAGGTTAACAGACTACTGGCATAGGGAAGTGTTTGTAACACTTGTATGAATATCATATGGTTTTCGCACTCAGTGTCAGCTATAACTTTTGTGTGTGTGTTTTTTTTCTCTTCTCTGATGAATTTCCTAGCTTGATATATTGCAAAACTTATCAACAGAAAAGTGAAGACTGTGTCTGTCTGCATTTTACTTGATTAGCCCATGCTACTCATCTCTCAGAAAATTGATAAACATATGGAAGTCCATACTCAGAAGCATTTAACCGGATAACTACGAAGTTATTCAGCTAAATGAATATTTGGGCACTTTCTTTTCTAAATTCTAGTCAGATAACTGGGAGGAGCAGAGTTAGCCAGATAAGTTATCTGGCTAACGCCGATTATTCAGAGTTAGCTGGATAAGGTATCCGGCTAAGTCTGGTCGTCCCATAGGCCTGTCCAAAAGGTAGCTAGATAAACTTGCTAACTTGCTGAGCCACACAGCGGCTGAATATGGATCTCATGTATTTTAAAATCTTCAGACAACGAGGTACTGAAATCTTTACATCCCTATTATGGTGTTTCAAGCTCCTCATAAAACAGGTAATCCTGATGAGAGCTGCAGAAGACTGGACCATGCGTATCATGGGTAATTTCTCCTGTGAGTATTGATTGTGCCGCTCTTTCCTTTTTACACAGGGAGATAAAGGAGAAACTGGTAATGCACTTGGTGGAGTTAAAGGAGAACCCGGCCCTCCAGGGCTCCCTGGGCCCCCAGGACCAAAGGTATGCAAGGTATACCCTGGATGGGACCAAGATATTAGCAGATAGCATGACGTGTTGTTAATAAATATATTATTTATAGTCATTCTGGTGTGCCTGTTTTATCTTTCTACTGTGATGTTTTGGTGAGGTGGCTTTTCTATTACTTAAACAGCACATCCTTTGCATTAATTTACTTTTGAGTTATATTTTTTTCATAAACTATTTACCTGTGATATCAGATTAACTTTTCCATGAACCTTTCAAGGACACCTTGTTTCTTCTTATATCAGGGAGCTACAAGCAGGTGACCTTTAGGTTTTCCCATTCCCTGAGTTTCTAAACCATAGAAATTTGACCTTTTATCATTTATTTTATTTATTTAAAAATGTATGGGTCACTTAGCTACAATCCTAAGCGATTTGCACAGTGCACATTCACAATTTAAAATAACATAATAAAACAAATTAACATAAAATACAATGCAATGAATCATAATAGTGGTCTTACTCATACCTTGCTGGCTCCATTTGCATCAGGGGGCGATCATTTATTATGCCTTGTAGGCTTATGTTAGGTAAACTTTCAGCGACTTCCTAAATGTTGTCATTACTACTTCACCTTTTAATAGCGGTGGTGGCAGTCTTACTCATACCTTGCTGGCTACATATGCATCAGGTGGCGATCATTTTAGTATACCTTGTAGGCATGTGTTAACAGATAGGTTTTCAACGACTTCCTGAATGTTGTCATTACCTCTTCATCCATGTAATAAAGTAATACTTCAAGGCATGATTGTGAATCTTGGCTAAAATCTGGCCTGCTTTCTTTTAGCATTGTAATTTTTTTTTTGCCCTGACTGTATCAAATTGAATATTTACAGGCTTTTCTCCAGGCTTTCTATTTTGGAGGCTGATAAAATACAAAATGCAGAGGGACAAAAGTAAAAGGCAAAGGGCCATAGAGACCTGCTGAAATAGTCGTCTGCACTTCATTCCTTCTAGGATGTATGCCACAGCCTTGGCACAATGTTTTGCAGCCTTAAGATAAACAGATATGATCTCCCCAAGATCTCTACTGTTTGGCAAATATCAGTATCTCGCCTCCTACTGCTCACCCCTCTCTTCCTAATGCTCTTCAAATTACTGAAACCAAAATACATGACTCCACACTTTTATATATTGAATCATAGTTGGCACATTCTTTCTTACCTGCAAGCTTCCTTAAATCACTTTTCTTTTTTTTCCTGCTCCATCTGGAGTGTCCAGTTTTTTTGCAGATCTTAATATTGCAAAAAAAACCAAACAAAACAAAGCTTTCCTTCTAACCCCCTTTGCGACATTGTTTAGAAAATATTGAGCAGATCTGAACTCAGAATTGATCCCAGTGATTCATAACCCCCTTTTCTTTGGAGTAAACTCTATTTAAGATTGCCATCTGTTGCTTATCAAAGTAATATAACATAGTAATATAGTAGATGTTGACAAATAGGAACCATTTTGCCTACTTAGTCTGCTTGGTGCCACTGCCTGTGCTACTCTTACTTAAGGATATCTACTAGCTGTCAACCTTGACCTTCAATACGGCTTTAACTTTGGCCATTTCTCTTCCTTGCCCTCATCCCCTCTCACTGTGACAAGGATATCTCTCAGCAGCCAACCATATAAACTACCAAATGCAGTAGATTACTCATACTCTTTTTTTTGTCCTTTTTCTTGGAAATGTAGCAAAGTCAACCTGCAGCTCATGTGAGGAAACCTGCCTTTTCCCCCCAATTATAAAGGCGCATGTACTAAAGCTTTGTACCGTTTTATGTTGGTTGACCTTGCCTCCTCTTAGGAGCTTGATGTAGCTATGCCGCCATTCTGTGTAAACTGGTTTTGGCATCTTCCCTTTTTGCCCTGTAGTGTACCAGATCTTAACAGCCTCTTCCCCTCATTTCTTTTATCCAACTACTTTCCTATCTGTTCTTGCCACTGTCCTCCTGTATCTGTCCCAAAAGAATTTAAATTCTGTCATGGTTTTGGTTACTATTTCCTCTGCTGGTAGCGCTATCACAGGCATCCATTGCCCTCTCAGTAAAAAGCATAAGAACATAAGATTTGCCATTACTGGGTCAAACCAAAGGTCCATAAAGCCCTGTTTCCAACAGTGGCTAATCCATGTCACAAGTACCTGGCAGGGTCCCAAAAGGTTGATAGATTCCATGCTGCTTATCCCAGGAATAAACAGTGGATCTACCTTAATAATGGTTTATGGATTTTTCATCCAGGAACTGTCCAAATCTTTTTTAAACCCAGCTACACAAACAGAAACAAATTCTAGAGCTTAATTATGTGTTGAGTAAAAAAATATTTTCTGTTATTAGTTTTAAATGTACAACTTAGTAACTTCTTTGTGTGTCCCCTGGTCTCTGTACTTGTTGAAAGAGTAAGCAACCGATTCACATTTACTCATTCCACTCCACTCATTATTATATAGCCCTCTCTCATATCTCTTCTCAGCCAGTTCTTCTACCATTCTGGTAGCCTTTCTCTGAACTGCTTTCATGAGTGTATTGCTTTCAGACCGAGGTGCGGTCTCACTAATGGCATTGCAAAGACATTTTCGCTGCTGCTACTGCTGCTGCTACCTCTTCTCATTCACCCAAGCAAATTACTAAGCTTTCCCTTCTGCTTTATCACACTGACTGGAAATGCTCAGGTCATCTAAGTTGATTACTTCTACAGTTGTCTCTCGGTAAAGACTTCTATCACGGCTTGGTACGCACTTTGCAAAGTACAGGTGGCAGGCTGCACAACAGGCAACTTCCTCAGTGATAAGCTATTTACCCAAGCTGTTAAGTAGGGAAAGCATGCAGAGACTTGACTTGGGGAATGCTTTGTAGAGGTTCATACAATACTGAGTACATGCTATGCCTCTGTTTGGATTTAAGAATTGCTACAACATGTTCAAACCTTGGTGTCATGACTACAAAGAAAGGAATTCTGCTGTGATGCAAAGAATGATTGAACAGAGTCATCAGTAGATCTGGCAGAGCATCTCTAAGCTCCCTTAAAATTCTAGGGTACATTCTTTCTGGTGCTATTGCTTCAAATACTTTAGGCTTGGGAGCCACATGCAAACCCTCTCTTTTACAAATGGAGTGGTACCTAACCCTCTACCATCTACCTGTGGTCCTTCTCCAACCCCCTCATTCCAGTTTAATCAGATATTTATTGCTGAATAAGGTCCTTAGATAATAAGCATTCAGGATAGAAATTTTGTAAACATATGTTAACCCTTGTACATTGCTAATTAGCAGGCCTGCCAACTGTCAACAAATTTACTGACAGGAATTAAAAATGATGTCCATAAAAATAATTTCATGTCAATAAAAACATCATGCGTGATGGGCAAGTCTCCAGAGCTGTGGCTTCAGGATCTGTGAGTCTGTTTTACTCAGGAGTTGGTGACTATATCTCAGTGTCTAGAAGGGGTGAACCTCAGCAGAGTAAGTCCAGTTGTGCACAAAATGGCAACAGTAAAACCTGTGTTGATAAAGAAGTTTTTTGTCAGTAAAAGCCTGGCAAACTGTCACTAAAAACATTTTCATGGGTTAGCAACCCTGCTGAGTACACTGACAGCACTGTATAAATAATATTTAGTTTCCTAGTGTGTATACAGATGGATTCAGGACCAGTGGGTTTATGCTCCCCTGCCAACAGATGGAGATGGAGAAAGCTGACATCACAGTATATATAACCCTGCAGTGACCCCAACCTGCCAGTATTCTTCGTCTCCAGCAGCTGGTGGATGTGCATCTCCCTGTGGGGATTGCTTCGAACTTTTTGAAAGGAGAAATTTGAAATTCTAAATTCAGGAAAAGAAAGCCCCACTCTCCTGTGGTGATACCTAATGGTCCCTCCCCCAGTTGAGAATTCCTGAGGTGATTTACGTGGTCCCTCAGAGGTGTGCCTTGTTCAGTAGCCAGTTCCCGGAGTGGACTTAGCTGCCTGTACAGTTGAAAGGCAGCAGGTGCAGAAGGCCGAGCGTGGCGGTGACAGCAGATGCCTTCTCCCACTGCAGCCAGAGACCGTCTCTATGCTCAAATGGTAAGCGCTGAGCTCCGGTAAGTTTTCAAAAGAAAAAAAAAGAAAAAGAACTTTTACCTATAGAGACAGTTAGGGGGGTTTTAGGCCTTCCTTCAGTCTCTGTGCTTGGCACGCCATCCCGATGAAATTCCCACTCCCATTGGGGTTAGGGGAACTGGGCAGCCTGGCGGGTTGAGCAGCCCAGGTGGGCTAGGCCCCGCGGTAGGCTTTTCTCGGCACACTGCATGGTAGGCTGTGGTGGTACTTTTGCACGCTTGTGCGTGCTTTCTGCCCTCTACAGGACTTCAGTGTGCACAGTGCATCGGCTCTGCGCACTTGTACAAGCCGCACTAGGCACAACTTTTGTTTGCATAACTATTTTGAGCAAGGTGATATACTCCAGCAGGGTGCAGTAATAGTGCATGCGTCTTATTGCACTTATTGCTGGGGCACCTATAATTTGTGCGCGTAACTTTTTTGAGTGCGAGCCTTTTGAACGCACAGTTACCGCTGCTCATGGCGCCGATAAACAAGAAGCTTAAGTGCCTTTGTCTTTGTGTTGCCTGAAATATTAGGGCTTCTCAGCCTGACCTGGCTTCTAACCTGTGTCAGCACAAGTACAGATGTCCAGGGAGAGTTGTCTTCCTTGGATTTTGCTAAACTTGGATCCTCTCATTCTGATGATGATCTGGTTATGGTTTTGGCTGGAGGTGCGCCAGATCTTGGTTCTCCCTTGACTGGCTCCTCTGCTGGCAAGGGCAGTTCTGTGGGACCAGCTCCAGTTCCTTCAGGGCTTGGTCTGGACCCGGCTGTTTTTCTTGGGCAGAATTTTTTCAAGGCTTACAAGCCTTTCTCCCCCATTTCTGTCTGGTTGGATCCTCAGCCGGTGGTTTCTCCCTCCTCTTAGCGCGCACTAACAAAAATAACAAAACGTAACAAAAATTAACGGTTTTTTGTTAGTGCGCACTAAAGGGGGTTAGCGCACACTAAGCCGGAAAACGATTTTTGACGAAAAAAAAATGCATATCCACAGGAAAACAAGATTTTTCCGTGGCCACATGAACCCGAAAGCCAAAATAATCAGGCACCCAATGCACATCTCTGTTATCCACTATGACACCTAGATCTCTTTCATGGGTGGTAGCTCCTAATATGGAACCTAACATCGTGTAACTATAGCATGGGTTATTTTTCCCTATATGCATCACCTTGCACTTACCAACATTAAATTTCATCTGCCATTTGGATGCACAATTTTCCAGTCTCACAAGGTCTTCCTGCAATTTATCACAATCTGCTTGTGATTTAACTACTCTGAATAATTTTGTATCATCTGCAAATTTGATTACCTCACTCGTCGTATTTCTTTCCAGATCATTTATAAATATATTGAAACGTACATGTCCCAATACAGATCCCTGAGGCACTCCACTGCCCACTCCCTTCCACTGAGAAAATTGTCCATGTAATCCTGCTCTCTGTTTCCTGTCTTTTAGCCAGTTTGAAATCCACGAAAGGACATCGCCACCTATCCCAGGACTTTTGACTCTTTACTTTTCCTAGAAGCCTGTCATGAGGAAATTTTCAAATGCCTTCTGAAAATCCAATTACACTACATCTACCAGTTCACCTTTATCTACATGTTTATTAACTCCTTCAAAAAAGTGAAGCAGATTAGTGAGGCAAGACTTGCCTTGGGTAAAGCCATTCTGACTTTGTTCCATTAAACCATGTCTTTCTATAAGTTCTGTGATTTTGATATTTAGAACACTTTCCACTATTTTTCCTGGCACTGAAGTCAGGCTAACTGGTCTGTAGTTTCCTGGATCACCCCTGGAGCCCTTCTAAAATATTGGGGTTACATTAGCCACCCTCCAGTCTTCAGGTACAGTGGATGATTTTAATGATAGGTTACAAATTTTTACTAAAGGTCTGAAATTCCATTTTTGAGTTCCAGATGGCACTGATGATGAGGTTGATCCTGATTCCCTGGAAGATGGGGAAATTTCTCCAGGGCTGGAATCGTATCGAACAATGTTGTTATTCTTTCATAGAGATGAACTGCCAGCCCTGATTTCCCAGACCTTGAAACAGCTAGATGTCCCTGGTTTGGATGCTATGTCAGAGCCAAGGAAGAATCACATTTTGATTTCCTTACGTAAAGCCTCTTTTTTTTTTTTCACTGTGATGGATGCCATTCAGGAATTGATTGATCTGGAATGGGATGTCCCAGGGGTAAATGTTAAAGGGGGTCAGACATTAGAAGACTTGTCCCCCTTGGATCCAGTTGTGAGAGAGCATTTGCATTTTCCCAAAGTGGATGCTCTGGTATGTGCTGTTTCTCAACGGACGACTATCCCCACACAGGGAGGAGCGGCCACAGCTATCCCCGTAGAGGGAGGAGCGGCCTTGAAGGATGTACATGATAGAAAGATCTTGTCTGCTTTTGTCTCAGGAGGTTGATAAGTCTGGAGAGAATTCCAGAGCAGTTTGTTTATTTATTTATTTTTAATTTTTATATACCGGTGTTCCTGTAAGGAATACAAATCACATCGGTTTACATTGAAACATAGAAAAAGAATTCGCCCGGAGACGGTACATGGAACAGGGGGTCCAAAAACTTGGATAGGGGGAACTATTCTAGCTTAAAATAATGGATTGGATCATAAAATAAAACAAACAGATAACAGTATAGAGGAAACTGTACATTGATAAAGGGGCGTAGATGAAAAATGCCACTTGTGAGAGAAACAATCAGAGACTCGCAGCAGTGTAATACTAGTAGGGTACATCGTGTCTAGAATTACCTTAATTAGTTCAGAAAGTGAGAATAAGCAGAGGAAATTGCTAGTTGGATGCGACCCAGGGGCTTATGATCCTTGAAAAGCTTGGCAGAAGAGCCAAGTTTTTAGATTCTTTCTGAAAATCGAATGGCAGGGTTCTTTTCGGATGTCTGGAGGGAGCGCATTCCATTGTGTGGGGCCTGCTGTAGATATGGCGCGTTTCCGAAGGGAGGATTTGGCTGGGGGGGCATAGAGAGTGCCCTTGTATGCTCCTCTGATGGGTCTGGTTGATGTATGAAGATGCAGTTGGGAGCTTAGATGGAGCGGGGAGATGTTGTGAATGGCTTTGTGGATAGTTGTGAGAACTTTGAAGAGGATCCTATGTTTAATGGGCAGCCAGTGGAGGATCTTAAGGATGGGGGTGATGTGTTCTCTTTTGTTAGTATTAGTAAGAATTCTGGCTGCGGAGTTCTGAACCATCTGGAGAGGTTTGAAAGTGCTAGCGGGGAGACCAAGCAGGAGCGAGTTGCAATAGTCGATTTTAGATAGGATGATGACTTGTAGAACCATACGGAAATCGTTGAAGTGAAGTAGTGGTTTCAGCTTTCTAAGGACTTGCAGTTCGTAGAAACAGTCCTTAGTGGTGGTGCTTACAAATTTTTTTTAAGTTTATCTGGTTATCTAGAATGACTCCTAAATCTCTCACATGAGGAGTTTGATTTAATTTTGGTATGGTTGATAGGAGGGTGTCAGTTGGGTTGAAAAGCCCGTTGTTGTCATCTTGTGAGATGATTAGGATCTCCGTTTTGTTGTTGCTAAGGATGAGGTTGAGGCTAGAGAGCAGCTGATTGATCAATTCCAATGAGTCATAGTTTTATGTAAGGATTCTGTGATCGGGATGAGAATTTGTATGTCGTCCGCGTAGAGGTAGTGAGTCAGTTTTAGATTGGTGAGTAGATGGCAGAGCGGGAGAAGGTAAATGTTGAAAAGGGTCGGAGAGAGGGAGGAACCTTGGGGGACTCCCTGGTTAGAGAGGACCGGATGAGATTCTTTGTTGTTTATCTTTACCTTGAAATGTCTATTAGACAAGAAAGACTTGAACCAACTAAGGACTGTTCCCTTGATGCCTATGTCTGCCAGACGCTCTAATAGTGTTGAATGGTTTACCATGTCGAAGGCCGCGGAGAGATCAAGTAACATCAGGAAATATGGTTGTTTTTTTTCCAGATTTGATAGTATGTTGTCCGTAAGAGATATGAGGAGGGATTCTGTGCTTAACAATTTGCGAAAGCCGAACTGGGAAGGTGCGAGAATGGTGTTTTCTTCCAGGTAGTCAGATAGTTGCTTGTTGACTATCTTTTCCATAAGTTTGGCAATCAGAGGCAGGTTAGCTATTGGGCAGAAGTTTGCTGGGTCCGTTGGCCGACCTTCGCCTGCATTCATGCCACCTTTTTAGCAGATGCAGGCTGTGATTTGTTCCAAACCTCGACCAGAGGAGTGGTTTTGCTGTCAGCAAAACCAATTTAGCAACCAGACATTAACTCTGGTTGCTAAATTGGTCAGCTGATGCAGCTTCCAAAGCCAATCTTACCAAGATGCCCTTTAAAGGCTCACTCTTGTTTGAGAGCGAGTTGGAGAAACTGACGAATAAGTGGGGCGAGTTTCTGGTACCTGAGTTGCCGGAGGATAAGAAACAGTTATAGCACCCCTTTGGTATGAGGGGTTGTTTCCGGGTTCCAGGTGTTTTTGTTCCCACAGAGGGATGATCTTTCAGCAGACTCAGCCTTTTGGTAGGTCTCAGTCCTTTCGTCCCCGACAGCCCAAGAGAGGAGCCATCTCGGGTGGTGGACCTTCCCAAGCTTCCCAATGTAGGTTTGCTGACCCACCTTCTGGAACAGGAAATGGGACTTCTCTCTCTCTTTTATCGGAGGTGAGTCGAGATCAAGTCAGATCAGTGGGTCCTGGAGGTGATACGTGAAGGGTATGCACTGGAATTTCACAGTATTCCTCAGGATGTGTTCAGGGTGTCCCCTTGTCACTCCTCGCAGAAGAAGCAGGCAGTGGAGTTCATGCTTCAAAGGCTCCTCAGACTGAGGGCTGTGGTTCCAGTGCTCACATCTCAAGAAAGTATGGGGGCGATATTCCATTTATTTTGTTGTGCCCAAGAAGGAGGACTCCTTTTGTCCCATCCTGGATCTCAAGAGGGTCAACCATCACTTGAAGGTGACTCATTTTCAAATGGAAACCTTACGCTCTGTGATAATGGCGGTGCAGTTGGGAGAATTTCTGACCTCCTTGGATCTGTCAGAGGCTTACCTTCATATTCCCATCCGATTGGATCACCAAAGCTTTCTACGTTTTGTGGTGTTCGGGTGCCATTATCAGTTTCAGGCACTGATTATGGTGGTAGTCGTGACGGCCTTACAAAAAGAAGGAATCCTGGTGCACCTGTATTGGACGACTGGCTGATTCCAGCCAAGTCTCAGGAAAAAGCCACCTGGTGACACACAAGGTGATCTACTTACTGCAGAAGCTCGGTTGGGTGGTGAACCTGACCAAGAACAATCTTCAATCATCCCAGTTGGAGTATCTGGGGTCCGGTTCAACACGGGACAGGACAGAGTTTTTCCTATCGTAAGTTTGGATCCAGAGACTGATGTCTCAAGTGCGTCAGTTGATAGAGACCATACCCTTGACAGTGTGGTCCTACCTACAGGTACTCGGTTTGATGGCAGCTACCCTGGAAGTGGTGCCGTGGGCGAGGGCACATATGCGTCCTCTTCAGCGCTCTCTGCTATCTTGTTGGAACCTGCAGTTTTAGGATTTTGCAGTTTGGCTCCACTTGCCGATGTACATTTGCTCCCACTTCTAGTGGTGGTTGCAAGAGGATCATCTGAGAAAGAGAGTTCCCTTGTCCTCTCCAGCCTGGTTGGTATTCACGATAGATGCAAGCCTCCAAGGATGGGGGGCTCACTGTCTGGAGTTAATGACCCAGGGGCACTGGAATGCCAAACAGTCCCACTGGAACATTAATCGCCTGGAGACCCGGGCGCTATGGCAGATGCTTGCAGTTCAGCCACAGGCTGCAGAATCAGGCAGTTCACGGGATGTGGGACCACGTGATGACGGTGGCTTATATCAATCGCCAGGGAGGGACCAAGAGACAGCAAGTGTTGCAGGAAATAGATCAGCTGATGGAATGGGCAGAAGGTCATCTGCAGATGATCTCAGCTTCTCAGATTGCAGGAAAAGACAATGTAAGAGCAGACTTTCTCAGCACGGAGAGAGTGGGTGTTGTCAGCAGAGGCATTTCAGCTGATTATGGATACTGGGGCCTTCCGTTCCTAGACCTGCTGGCAACTTCTCAAAATGTAAAGGTTCCTCGATTCTACAGTCGCAGGAGAGATCCATGGTGTCTGGGAATAGATGCTCTTGTACAGATCTGGCTGGAAGACAGATTGCTTTATGTCTTTCCTCCATGGCCCTTGCTGGGCTGGATAATTTGCAAGATTGAAGGCCACAGGGAGCTAGTACTCCTGGTGGCACCAGATTGGCCCAGGCGTTCGTAATAAGCAGATTTGCGATGACACCTGGTGGAGGCCCCCCTTCATCTTCCACCACACATGGATCAGCTACAGCAGGGACTGGTTATTCATGAGGATCCAACTCGATTCTGTCTTACAGTTTGGCCCTCGAGAGGGCTCGCCTGTTAAAGCATGGTTATTAGGGATGTGAATCGTTTTTCTGACGAATTGAAATAAATTCATTAATATATCGGGTAAAAAAGGAAACGATCACTTTTCCCCCCGAATTTTCGTAAAAATCGTTTTTCAGTTTAGTGAGCGCTAATGGGAGTTAGTGCACGCTAACTCCCGTTAGCGCGCGCTAACAAAAAAACGTTTATTTTTGTTATTTTTTGTTACTTTTTGCTATTTTTGTTAGCGCGCGCTAACGGGAGTTAGCGCATGCTAACGGGAGTTAGCACGCACTAACCCAAAAAATGATTTTTCACTAAAAAAAAAAATGGGGTTCTGCGGGAAAACGAGATTTTCCCGCGGCCAGACGATCCCGAAAGCGGGAAAGATTGGGCACCCGATTCACATCCCTAATTGTTATTCCTCTGCGGTGATTGCCACTTTACTCTGTGCTCACAAGTTCTCCACTTCCTTGACTTATATGCAGGTTTGGAGAGTTTTTCAGGCCTGGTGTGAGAAGCAGGGTGTTCTTCCTCATTCAGTTAAGATCCCTCTCATTCTGGAGTTTTTGCAGGATGGATTGAATAAAGGCTTGGCCCTTAATTCCTTGAAGGTGCAGGTTGTGGCTCTTGCCTGGTGAATGGTGTTTCTTTGTCATCTCATCTTGATATGGCCTATTTTTTGAAGGGAGGGAAGCACCTTAAGCCTCCTTTGAGGTTACCAGTTCCATTGTGGAGTCTTAGGCCTAGATTTTCTAACCTACTGTGGCGTCGTGAATCGCGCGGTATGGGGGAGGGGCGAAGCGGGGGTCCTGCAAAAGCCGGCAGTGATCGCACCTCTGCGGTGCGATCGCTGCCAGCTTTCGCACTCAATAACGCCATCGTAAAAGGTGCTGCTATTGGGCACGAAATTGGAAGCGAAAAGGCTCCTTACCTTTTTGCCATCCACGCTGTCTTTGCGGCGTCCATCCCGGTGCTGCCCCGACTCCTCCTGTTCCGGTCTTGACGCCGCCCCTTTTTAGTGATCGCACGCAAAAAGTCCCTTTTCGCATGCGATCGCTTTGAAAAATGACCCCCTTAATTTGGTGCTGAACCTTTTGGTGGGCCGTATGTTCCAACCAATGCATAGCCTTTCCTTAAGGTTGTTGACCTTGAAGACTGTGTTCCTGGTGGCTGTATATTCTGTGTGTCGGATTTCTGAGCTGCAGGCCTTGTCTTGCCGGGAGCCATTCCTTCGGTTGACTCTGGGGGCCTTAAGGCTACATACTGTTCCATCCTTCTTGCCTAAGGTAGTCTCGGACTTCCATTTGAATCAGTCCATATCCTTGCCATCTCTGGATAAGGTCAGGGATACAGAGAAGTTTCGCCTTTTGTGCTCCTTGGATGTTAAGCGTCTTGTCATGCAGTATCTGGAGGTCTCTGAGTCTTTTCGAAAGACGGAGTGCCTGTTTGTTCTCCATGGCAGAAGTAAGCAGGGTGCTCCAGCTTTGCATCCTACCATAGCTCGTTGGATTAAGGTAATGGTCATATCCGCATATGTAGATACTAGAAAGCCATTGCCTATTTAGGTTAGGGCCCATTCCACTAGGGCTCAGGCAGTGTCAGTGTTAGTCTGTTGTCTCCCGTCAATATCGCCGAGCTACAATGTGGTCCTCCTTACACACTTTTTCCAGGTTTTATTGTCTGGATGTGCAGGCCTAGGAGGAAGCAGCCTTTGCATATGCGGTCTTGACTGGACTGCGGGCAGCCTCCCACCCAGTTGGGGAGTAACTTTGGTACAACCCACTGGTCCTGAGTTCATCTGTCTATACGCTAAGAAATGGAGAAATTAGTTACCTGATAATTTTGTTTTTCTTAGTGTAGACAGATGGACTCAGCTTCCTGCCCTCAGCTGCTGCATGAGTGTATCATTAGTCTTCCTATGGGAATCTGAGTCCCAAGGGATTAATGGTAAGTGTTCATCCAGGCCCTAGCTTGGGGTACCTAGAATCTTACATGAGTTCAGTGTTTATGGTTGGTACAGTTCTGGTTACCTGTTTTTAATCATGTTTTTTAATCAAGTTTTTTGCTAGTCTGTCCACAGTTGCTTTTGAAGAGAATACTGGCAGGCTGGGGTCACTAACAACCGCTCCTTGGGGTCACTAACAACCGCTCCTGGGGTCACTAACAACCACTCCTTGAAAGTACCCGTGCTTTAATGTACCCCCTTTTCCCTCTACCCCCTCTACCCCCTCCGCTCCTTCCCCCTTTTCGCTCCCTCCCTCTCTACTCCCTTCCTTCTGCACCAGCATTTAACTGTAAATAAGTGCACTTGCCTCCTTTATACTGTAAATATGTTTCATATGCTAAGTTCTTAAGTGCACATGCCTCCTTAACATTGTTTATAAGTTCACTTGCATATCTAATCCTAACATGAATGCAAAATGTTGTAACTCTGCTCGTTGACTCTCTTCTCTTGTACTCTTGTATATTATCCAGTTAGCCCTCTTTCCTCGTTCATTGTAATTTCCTTTCTTAGTTACTTGTAAACTGACATGATGTGTCCTACGAATGCCGGTATAAAAAAGTGTTAAATAAATAAATAAATACATAAATATACTGTGAAGTCAGCTTGCTCTGACTCCATCTGCTGGCAGGGGAGCATAAACCCACTGGTCCTGAGTCCATTTGTCTACACTAAGGAAAATGAAATTATCAGGTAAGTAATTTCTCCATTATTATCTTTTTTACTTTTAGGGAGAAGCTGGTGATATTGGCCAGACTGGAATTCCAGGACCGCAGGGAGAAAAGGTATTTAGAGGGCTGGAGAAAGGGGTAAATGGCAGAGTTATATGTGCCCCTGTCAAGAATCTCTAGTACACCATGGAGACTGACTATAGTAATGAAGCTGGAAAGAGGAAGGTGTTGCTATTGAATCATTTATGGGAAGCATGAGAAATACTTCACTGATGCCTTCTTCACTTGTAAAGAAGCAAATATAGAGATATCAGTTCTACATTCTTTTGTTGATAAGGATATATTGAATTATATTACATTTAAATTCATGACAAGGCAGAAGAACATTTGACGAGGGATTCTCAGATACAGCAACATGTTTAGATAATGCTAAGTTGGTCCAATAAATCAAGTCATGTCTAATTTTCTGTAGTATTAGTGCTGCTGAGATGGCAAATCTGATAATACTTTTGTCATAATGTTAATTTATGTATATTGTTGCAGGGAGAGCCTGGAGTGGCTGGGGAGCAGGGTCCTCCTGGGCTGAGGGTAGGTGACACTTTGGCATATCTAGATAATTTTACAATCAGTTGCACTGTAGTGATGAATTTAGAGATGCAGTCAGCAGAAAAGAGGCAGGAACAGAAGATGGAACATCTGGAAGAAGAAGACAGAACTGGACGTGCTGTCTCATGCCCTTTTGCTGTTCATGGGCTACTTATTTCTTTCTTATTTCTTTATGTGTTTACTTCACCCGAGCCTTGACCTGCATGGCTGTCCTTTTTGTGTATCTTCTCATACTGCTTTCCTCTCGTTCCATGGCTAAATGAATCGACATCTCTGTTTCTGGAAAATGGCACAACTCTGTAACATTATGTGAGCAGTTCAATGGCTTGCAGGGTCTGCAGTGAAAAGTCAAAATCCCTGACTGAAACTGATTCATTTTTACAGGGCCCCAAGGGAGATGTAGGGAAGGCGGAAATGACAGAGTACAATGAGAACATCAATGAGGCACTGCAGGTAGGCGGCTCTGATACCTGCACACTGAGACAATTTAGGTGTGATCGGGCTGTTTCAAGCCATCATGTCTTATTCACCAGAAAAGTCTGAATCCCTCATTCAGATTGGCCGCTCTGTCTTGTGAGGTAAAATATGCAGCTGCACATGGATCACATGAGTACATTATTGTAGCCTCTAGATGTGTGAATGGACAGACAGAGGAAAGATGGAAGAACAGATTACAAATTTAACAGTTGCATAGATGCCTCCAGGTCCCATTGCTGAGCATTTTGTGACACTTTTAAAGCAAAAGTCCTGCTATTTACACTGCAGGTCCTCGCCTCCTCCTTTATTAAAAAAAAAAAATCATATTTTAACAATTTTACATTTTGATTCCTGCATATTGTGACATATTTCTCTGTTTAAGTCTGGTGTTGCAGCACATGAAATAATAGTCCCAGTAATATAAAACTTCTGGAACAGTCAAAATGTTCTGTATCCTATAGTCATTTTGTTAAGTTTGTCGAGGTGTTTTCCTGAATTATTCCTGCTAGGAATGCATCACATAAACAATGTTCCTTCTTCTTATATCACAGCTCAATATGATGGGTTTGTACAGTGTATCCTCCTGGCAGCAAGTTCAGTCATCTGAAACTTGCCAAGTACCTGTTTCACATAAATGTTACCCCCCACCCCCCTTTCCCTGGGGGTCACCTTCGGTGACTGTAAGGGTGGAAAAGACCTGCCTGCAGCCCCAAACCAGGGTTCATTTCATTAGGGAATAACAGAATGCTATGGGGCCCAAGGGGAGACTCACGCACACAAAAAAACCAATTCACCACACCAATGTTGTATTCCAGAACAGAAAAAGGAATTTATTTTAAAGATCACATTTTAAAGTCCAGAAAGTTAGAAAAATAGTTGGAAAAATTAAGAAATACAGTCCAGCACTTAATATCAAAGGCAGCTTCTCTGTCAAATCACAAAATCCTACACAGATGTTACTCACAGTTTCATCCCAATCACTGCAGCAGAAATCCTCTAGATATTGTTCCCTTTCAAGCTCCCCACAAAGGTTTTCTCTTCCCTGAAACCAACTGAAGAACACAGGATCCTTCTCTTCTTACAACACTTCTCCAGTTGTGGGCTTTCCCAGACAGAACTGGTGTCCCTGAGGACCTAGGGTCCTTACGTCTTGATGACCCACAGATGTACTGGAGGGAGCTCTCTACTGATCCTCCAGCAAGCTTCCTCAAGAACATAAGAACATAAGAAAATGCCATACTGGGTCAGACCAAGGGTCCATCAAGCCCAGCATCCTGTTTCTAACAGTGGCCAATCCACCTTTCTATCCCTGAAGGCCTTAAGGGCTAACTTCTAAGATCGTAAGTGCCACAGTTTCAGAAATCCATCTCGCAACCATTTCCAGTGCTTGTGGAAACACCTTTATATCTCACTAGATACTCCTCCCAGAACCTCCTACCACTGGAAAGTTCTAAGTTTTACTGAATGGCACCTTTCTAGTGAACTCTAAACAGGGGTCACACAAAATCTACTCATTCCTAGACTGTCTTTCTATATCACTATAACCACACTAACCTACCTGACTACCATACATTATGGAGAACAGTATTTAAAACAAGCCATCCCACTAGAGAAATACTTGGCAAGCAAGCATGACCTTGTTCATAGCAGACAGAATACATTTGCATTCAGATTTCAGGACAAAAACCATCAACTTCCAACTGGGTTAATCTTTTCAAAACAATGATTACTCTTTCTTGAGGTTCTCAACTATTTATATATTAATTAATTAACTTGTTTATTTATTTGAAATTACTTATAACTCGCTCCCTCCAAAGTTCAGGGCATGTTACAATAGTATACATAATAAAAATAGTTAAAACAAAACCCATAAAAACAAAATAACCTAGCATCCTATGCAGAACAATACCATGTCAGCTGGAGGCACTCCACTCTCTAATTAGAAAAAAGGGAAAAATAAGACCGGGGGGCCCAGAAAGTGAATGGAGGGGGTGTAAAGGAAAGTGCAAGTCTTATGGACTAGGGGACCTACCTCTCCCTACAGATATATCGAGTAACCTTCTTTCAGAACCTGTGGCTTGCAGAGCTGGCTATTTATGAGCTCTAGAGAGCAGATGTGGATTCACAAGAAGAGAGGAGGCAGAAGAAGTGCTGTAACCACTATGTGACCTCTGGTCACCATATGGTTTGAACTAGGGATATCTTGGGTCAGTAGACAGATTCCCTAACCACTAGACTAACCTGGGAATACAGGAAAAGACCAAAACTCCTGAGGAAATGTCCACAAAGATGTCTCGAAAGCCATATTATCAAGGAACCAGATTGATTGGAAGTCCATGAAAAGGTTTGCTGGAAAGAAGGATGCATTCCCAACAATATGAAAGCTGCCTGATTCTTGTCACAGAACTTGAATTCTGCATTCTGACTTTGGACTTGACCTGCTTGCTTGTGACCCTGTGGACTTCACTGAGCCTTGGTTTGGGACTGGAATGAATGGTTTCTATTGTCACTAACAACGCTGATCTGTCTGTACCCGTTACTCAGTAAACCTGACGTAAAAGCTTATATCTGTACCTGATCCACTTGTCTGTCTGTTCTTTGGAAACCCATGAATACATCTCTCAGGAAAGCTGATACCCTAAGACAATTACAACAAAGGGTCAAGAAGGCAAAATTCTCCTCACTTTCAGCCCTTTTTCTTGCTTCTGAGTCATCCTGTGTCCTAAGACAAAGGATTAGGCACCCATTGAAATCTAAGGAAATATTTCTTTACAGAGAGGGTAGCAGATGCATGGAACAACCCCCCATAAAAATGGTAGTGTTGCGCTGTGGATGGAAGGGAGCGCCAGGGGGCGCTCCCCAGCACGGGACAAGAGATGTGTGCCCTTGCGGTAAGACTTCCCTGACCCTCGACCGAACCTGCACACTTCCTTGAGACCACCAACGCAGTGGTGGTCTCTGAATGGTCCTCCGACTATTCCAAGCCCTTTCGGACTGCCGTGGGGAGCTGCGGGAAGCAGAAGGTTGGACAGAGGGCAAGGTGGTTGGAGACATGGCACAAGACGAAGACTCAGATGAACGTAGACGAAGACTCAGGCTTGGAGGTAGACGAAGACTCAGGTGTTGAGGTAGACGAAGACATCAGGCGTGGTAAGGCAGACGAAGACATCAGGCGTTGCAGGGCAGACGAAGATTCAAGGCGTGGTAAGGTACAGACAGGCAAGGCAGGGCAAGGCATGGCAAGACAGGCATGACATGGCAAGGCAAGACTAAAACCAATGGTTAAAAGTCCGGAACCTCCAGGCAAACAATGTCCATACTGGCGACCTACTCAGCCTAGCCGGGCTGAGTCACAGGCCACACAAGAAGGCATCAGAGCCATGGAAATCCAAGGACAGGAACGGGCAGGCGACCAGATCCTCAGGTGCCCTACACAGTCCAGCCGGACTGGTTGCGGTCCACACTGAAGGATAGGATCTGTCCAGAGAAGGAAGACATCAGGCAAGAGCATCAAGGCAAGGCAGACATCAGGCTTACGGACATCAAGATAGACTCAGGAACAAGGCAGGCCAAACAAGAGGTGAGATGACTCCATGGCACCATCGGTTGAAGTGACCCACCAGCACCCTACACAGTCCAGCCAGACTGGCCGCGGACCACTGAGCCACTACACGCCCTACTCAACCCAGCCGAGCTAGTCGCGGATCACGAGGGATGGGTCAGCGAAGCTGAAGACATCAGGACATCAGGAAACAGGCGGACATCTGGACATCAGGAACAGGTGAACAACTAGAACAGACGAAGACGTCAGGACAGGAACAGAACAGCAGGAGAACGTCTGGAACAACTTGGAGACAAAGACATCAAGGAACATCGAAGACATCAGAGCAGAGACCAGAACATGGAACAACGATGAAGACATGGGATCCCACACAGAACAGAGTGCCTAGGAGGAGAAGCAGACGTGGAGTCCTAAGGAGGACTTACTCCTTGCGAAGGCAAGGAAAGAATGAAGACTGAAGCTTTTATGCTGCAGGATGAGGCGGATCCTTCGATGACATCAGAAGTGGACACTCTCTCGCTGTCCCTTTAAGAAGGGAGACGAGGCGCAGCTTCACCCCCTAGCAGGAAGCAGTGCAGAACCCTGGACAGCGGCCCTGCTGCACAGGAAGAGGCCAAGCTAAAGCAGGAGCTGAAGACAGGCCTTAGGGCAGGCCTCGATATCCCAGGCGGCTTCCTGCTGCTGAAGAAGAACCAGAGACGGCTTCGGAACACAGGCAAGGCTGGGGATGGTGGCCCTTATCCACGGGGAACCCATGGTAATGTTAGCGACCTCCGGGTCGCATGAGGGTATTGTTGGCAGCATCCTGGCTGCTTGAGCTACACCCGGATGGCTCCCTGCGGCTGGGTAGTGCAGGAAGTGCACGGGGGACACTCAGTCGCAGCTCCTGCCGCATGTGAGACGCGTTGGCGGCCTCCTGGCCACAAGGGATATTGCAGTGCAGCTCCAGCCGCGGGAGAGATCCCCGGCGCAGCTCCTGCCGCGCTGGTAGGATGGCGGCCTCCTGCCGCTACGGGGATCCCCGGCACAGCTCCTGCCGCGCTGGTAGGATGGCGGCCTCCTGCCGCTGCGGGGATCCCCGGCACAGCTCCTGCTGTGCTGGTAGAAGGACATCGGAGGTCGGGCCGACTGGCCTGAAGAGAGGTGAGAGCCGCGAGCAGGATCGCAACAGGTAGACTCAAAGATATTGTCTTTTTCTGCTGTCATGTTTCTGTTTTTCTAATATATCTCCTGTTGCCTCAGGTATCCACTTAGATTGTAAGCTCTGTACTAATAATGTTGTAAGCCAGCTTGAGCCTTATTTGGAAAGACAGAGGAACAACAATTATTGTTTGAAATTGCACATCTTTTGCTCAAAGATACAACTTCCTGCAACTTCTGGAGGAGAAAAATATCCTCAAAAAATAATGGCCTCAGTATTCAAACCTAAACAATCAGGTAAGTTAGCTAGGTAAGACTTATCCAGCTAACTTACATTGGATATTTAGCAGCACAGGTATGTTTCTGAATATCCCTGTAGATATAGCCAATTAGTTGGAAAAGTCATATCCAGCTAAGTTACACCTGCTATATGGCAGCTCTAACTTATCTGTTAACATAACCAAATAAGTCCAAATATCGGCACTTATCCAGCTAAGTTGTCCAGATAAGTAGCGCTACCCTGAAATGCCCATTGCCTGCCCACAAGAAATCCAGCTATCTACTTATCCCGATAAATACTTATCCAGCTAAGTGGTGACTGCTGAACATAACCAAAAATTCAGTGGCTGCCATTTAGCCAAATAAGTAAGAACCTCAGCAGCCAAATGTCATGGGGGAAAGGAGCAAGGAAGGCAAAGTGCACGTGAGGATTTCATTTCAAAATCTCTCTCTGTCCTTTACTGTGTGTTCTTCATATATGCTGGAAAGCCAGTACAAAGGCCATCCCTGCCAGTCCTGAATTTTCAAAGAGAAATTATCCAGGGTGTGTTCCTTTGAAAAATATCTTGCAAGTCCCCGCAGTGTTTGAGAATTACCTCTTTTATTTCTATGCAACTTTTTTCACATCACCTGACCTGCAGGCTTTGTGAACTTTTTTGGCCCTATCTTTGGCCAGATCCTTAAATCTGTCTCCCTGCCCGTCTCAGGGATTCATTAGTGAGTCCTGGTCCTGATAGCTGCTGCAGATTTATGAAATCAGCTGACTTGTCTGGTGCTGACTTTAATCATTTTTATTGTTTTTAATTTTTTCTAGGAAATCCGAACATTGGCCCTGATGGTAAGGAAGTCTTTTTTTACCTGCCCTTTGTGGCTTTTATATTAAGCAGTCAAGGCCTCAGTCCTGGAGGTTTTTATGAACAGCTTGCCAAGTGGAGGAATAACCTATTGCACTGGAGACCCAGTGTATGCAAATCTTTCTTTTGCATATTCATTATGACAATCCTGAAAACCCGACTGGCTAGGTGTGCCTCCAGGAAAGGGTTGGAAAACACTAGCCTAGTAGTTAGAGCAGTTGGCTGAGAACCAGGAAACTAAAAAATTAAACTGTCCAAGAAGTCAAAATTCAACCTCAGGGTAGTCCAAAGCATCAAGCAAAGTAGTAGGTGAACAATCAAAACAAGTAATGCACACTGAGCATCACTAATTGGGTGTCAGCAAGCCATGAAAGAAGTGCAAGACCTCTCCATAGCAGAGATACCCGAGTCCTCTTGCTCATTCACCCATACTCCTAAAGCTTTTTTTTTTTTTTTAAATGTCGTTGCATATAAAAAATCATTTCACAAAAGATATGTTTCAAACCATTACTTTCAAACATATATAATCAGTTTTGACCCATGGGAGTAGACATACACATGCTTTGTCCTTCCCTGTGGTTGTAGTTTGAGAAACCAGGGTTTGAATCCTGCTGATACTTCTTGTGGCCCTGGGCAAGTCACTTCACTCTTCACTTCCTCAGGTAGAAACATAGATTTTGAGCCCTTTAGGGACAGGGAAAATACTAGCTGTACCTGACTGTAACTTGCTTTGAGCTACCAATGAAAAACCAATAAAATTGGATAGGCCTGATTGACATCACAAATCATAGGGGCAGCTCAAAGCAATCTGCTGCCTGAGGAGAGGAAAGAGTTAATCCCCCCCCCCCCCCCATACACACACAGGGGCGGATTTTAAGAGCCCTGCTCGCGTAAATCTGCCCGGATTTACGCGAGCAGGGCCTTGCGCGCCGGCGCGCCTATTTTCCATAGGCCTGCCGGCGCGTGCAGAGCCCCGGGACTCGCGAAAGTCCCGGGGTTTTTTGACGGGGGCGTGTCGGGGCGTGTTGGGGGCGGGGCCGATCGACACGGCGTTTCGGGGGCGGGCCCAGGGGCGTGGTTTCGGCCAGGGGCGGTCCGGGGGCGTGGCTGCGCCCTCCGGAACCGCCCCTGGGTTGCATCTTGGCGCGCCAGCGGCCCGCTGGTGCGTGTGGATTTACGCCTCCCTCTGGGAGGCGTAAATCCGTGAAGAAAGGTAGGGGGGGTTTAGATAGGGCCGGGGGGGTGGGTTAGGTAGAGGAAGGGAGGGGAAGGTGAGGGGAGGGCGAAAGCGAGTTTCCTCCTAGGCCGCTCCGATTTCGGAGCGGCCTAGGAGGGAATGGTGCGCGGCTCGGCGCGTGCCGGCTGCCCAAAATCGGCAGCCTTGCGCGCCGATCCTGGATTTTAGCAGATACGCGCGGCTACGCGCGTATCTACTAAAATCCAGCGTACTTTTGTTTGCGACTGGTGCACCAACAAAAGTACGCGAACGCGCATTTTTTGAAAATCTACCCCACAATGCCCGGCATAGGTCAAGTCAGTGAGAAGGCAAAACAGAAGGTCCCTCTTGGCATCTAGCCCTTTTGGCTATTTAAATGCTGGGGAAGGGGGAGATGGGATCAGGATTCCAGAGGACTGGCAGATAGAGGTCTAATGATATTTCTAAGAAGTAAGCAACCCTGTCACACTCCCAGGAACCCTGCCAATTTCCTCCCACCCTTCCCCAGCATTTTCCCCCTGGGGGAAGTGGGATATGGGGAAATGACGTGGCTTTGTGTATGACACACTCTCAGGGCTGGGGCAAGTGTATTAGGCACCCAAGGTGAACCTCATAGCTTTGCATCCTCCCCTCCAGCCCTTCTCATACACAATTAAAAATTATGAAGTCCATATTCAGACACAGTCCAGTTAGCAAAGTTTGGGCCTAAATTACTAAGGCTTTTCTCCCATTCCCAGTCTACGGGGAAAATGCTTAGTAAATGAAGCCTTTAGCCAGATAAACATTTCTGGCTAACTTTGGAGGTATATTCAATAGTGAAATCGCACTATTGAGTATAACCAGCTATCTTAAAGTTAGCCAGCTAATTATAGCCGCCTAACTTTGGCCTGACCAGACTTAGATGGCTAAGTCATCCAACTAATTCTGAATATTGGCTAACTCAACTCCTCCCATTTAAGCCCCAGAGTGCTCCTAATTTAGCTTGCTAAATTCTAGCCTCCTAACAATAGGCCAGATAAGTGCCCAAATATTCATTTAGCTGGCTAATTTCTGAGTTAAACCAATGAAAATCTAGCCACTTGCACAGTGTCTATAATATACTCTATATCAAAAGAGAAACAACAGGTTCATTCACTGTGAGGATCTATTTTTCTATTGTATTTGATGTTATTATATTCTCCTTTTTTCCGTATTTCTTATAACCTACACGTCAAGTGGGATTCAATTATCTCAACATTCAAGGAAAATATTTTTAGGGTGGTAGGTTGGGGTTTCATATAACCGTGTAGGCAACCCTGCCTCATTTGAGCATATTATAATCATCAACCTGCCAACCTCCTCCCAATATTTTGTGTATATGTGTTCATACAAACATACTTTTTTTGGGGTGGACCACAAAAATATTCTACATTCATAGTTTTCCAAATTTTCCAGATACTTTAATGATTGGAAAATGCAGTGATAGAAGCGCAAGTTTTAGTCTTTTTCTAACAGCAATAATCCCACTGTTATTTATGTATTTATTCAGTATTTATTCAGTCTTCTATTTCACTCATCTCCAATACAAATGGTTCAAAGTGTATCACAAAATTTGCACTCATAATTGATAAAAGGAACATAAAATATGTAAAACATTTTAAAAATTATTTAATTCATTCCCATAAACCTGTTGACATAACATTGCTTTAAGCTTCTTCCTAAATTTCATGTAGTTTGTTTCTCCCCTAACTCGCGGGCCGATACAGTAAAAGTCACGGGAGAGCGGGCGAACGCCTGTTCTCCCGGCGCGCGCACAGGCCACTCTCCTGTGCACGCGATTCACTAAATTAATTTATTTAAATTAGGGCCCATGGCAAAAAGAGGCGCTAGGGACACTAGCGCGTCCCTAGCACCTCTTTTTGGACAGGAGCGGCGGCTGTCAGCAGGTTTGACAGCTGACGCTCAATTTTGCTGGCATCTGTTCTCGAGCCCGCTGACAGCCATGGGTTCGGAAACCGGACGCCAGCCAAATTGAGCATCCGGTTTTCAACCCACGAGCCACGGGCCGATTTCAATGGTTTTTTTTTTAAACTTTTTTTTAACTTTCGGGACCTCCGACTTAATATCGCCATGATATTAAGTCGTAGGGTGCACAGAAAAGCAGTATTATTATCCATCAATAATTCCTATACTAAGTAGCTGTATATAGTGGACTCCATATTTATTTTGTTCTCTTGTATATATAGTGGACTCCTTATTTACATTGTACACTTGTATATAATTATCCTCCTCTATCTCTTTTATTTCTTACAACCCCAGTTCATCAGCCCTTGTTAATTGTAACTGCTTCTCTTCTCCACGTTTATTTATGTTTTTGGTTATATTTTTGCACCCCTGTTTTACTGTAAACCGACATGATGAGAACGAGTTCTTGAATGCCGGTATAAAAAAACCTTAAATAAATAAATTAAAAAATCCTGCTTCAGTTATTGTTCTGACAGCAGCATTCATTACAAGCTATAGGACTCTTCGTAATTTTTTAAGTAATCCAATCTATAGGGAGTTGCAATAATCTAAATAACTTAAGACTAATACCTGAACCACTATTTTAAGTCTTCTTTAGATATGAAATATTTCAAAGGGTGAATCATTCTAAGCTTAAGCAATGTCATTTTAGCCACCTTTTTTTTTATCTGCAGTTTAAACATCAAATGAGAGTCCAATAATACCCCTAAATTCCTCAGTTCTAGGGCCACCAGTATCCTTACATCATTAAAATCTAATTATCTGGGATGGGAATGGAGTTTTACTCAGCCTCAGAATCTCAGGTTTCAGTTGCTAATAGCTTTAAGACAACAGTTAAGTAGATCCACAAGCAGGCTCTCAGCTGACTCACATGACCCACAAAATTGTATATCATCTGCATATATATAATAACTCCCCCCCCCCCCCCTGGGGAGGGCAACACTCTCCCAAGCGTCTACAGAAACAAATTAAAGAGAACAGCAGACACTGCTGACTCCTGAGGAACACCAGCATCTAGTACCTTCCAAGCTGCCCATCTTTCTCCAGCTCTCACCTGTGCATCATATGTGATAAGAAGGAAGAAAACCAATCAAACACAGCAGCGCCCATCCCTAAGGATCTTAATTGTGATAGCAGAATTTTATGAGCCCATTTTTCTTTATCCAAGTTAGTACAAAGAGCATCCAGCAGAGAGAAAAGCAACATCTTGGTTCCCCAGCCATTTCTAAATCCATACTGATATTTATTTATTTATTTATACTAATTTGTATTCTACCTATTACCTGAGCCTGTCCTAGGCAGATTCCAAAGTATAAAATACAAATGTCAAAATAAAAAACAAATCATAAAACATCATACAGAAAAAAAAACAATGAATAAAAAAATAATGTTATGCTCATCAATAAAATCTCCCAGCTGATGCATACCTATTTTTCAATTATCTTACTTAGAGTAGGCAAATTGTATATTGGGTGATGATAATTAAAAACTTCACTTGCTGATAGATCTAATTTCTTCTTTACTGGACAAGCTACTGCTTTTTTAAAACTATTAGGCATACATCTTTCAATTAAGGAAGTTTTTATAATGTTCTCAGGATGTTCATAAAATACTACATGTAAAATCCTAACGATCCAAAAAGGACATGAATTCAGCAAACAATTAGTAACTTTTAACTGTGAGATTAATCGTTTAATGTCTGTTATTATTATCCATCTAATTTTAGTCCACTGAAGTAGACAGGCTCCGTATCATCCAGGTCATCAGCATTGCAAGATGGAATGGAGGAAACAATTCTTTTCACTTTACTAAAGAAATACTCAGCTGTCTTATCACAACTGATATCAAGATCATTTTATTTATTATCTTTGTTCATTAAGTTATTGACTACTTAACATGATTCCTTTGGACAATGTATGGAATTCTGAATCTGGGTTGAATAATATGCTCTCTTTGTGCTTTGAGTGAAAGCTCTGTATGTTTTCCTGGTTAATGATTCATATTTTGTACTATCCTGCATTGTTTTCTCAGGCCGTAGTCTCTATACCCTCCAAAGCTCCTTTCTCTTTCCCTCTGTCTTCTTGGAAAACCATGCAGCATTATTTTTCCCCTTCTAATTTACATTTAACATTTCTTGGGGCAACTTTATCATATGCTTTTAAAGAAAACAAAAGTATAGTACTGTTAAAATGAGTTATCTTCTTTAGGGACCACCTGGACTTCCAGGGCCTGCAGGGCCTCCAGGACAGAAGGTAACGATTTACTTCCTTTATATATGTGGGTATCATTTTTTGATGAAAATAACAAGAACCAGTCACCGTTAGCAGCATTCTATCTTTCTGCTGATCCTTTTCAGATTAAGGGTCAGATTTAGAGATTCGTGCAGTATCAGAGAGAAAAAAAAGTAAATAGCCTACAAGCCAGTGTGCTTACACAGTTCAGCAATAGCAGGTCATCTGACCAAGGTTTTACTTCCCTGCAGCTTGTGGGAGGAAAGATGACACATGCAAAAGTCTGCATGCAGGACTGGCTCAGTGCCTCAGCATCAGGGCTGCGCTCCGCCATGTCAGAAACTTGGGTTTGATTCCTGAGCTTTGCTTCTGCTTCTTGGGCCGGCCGAGGCTGAGGGTGCTGGCCGCCCTCCCGGGAGTGGGGGGGGAACGGGAGTCCCAGCCATTGCTGGAGGGTCAGTTTTTTACAAACTGCATAGGAAGGTGGGAAGTCCGTGGGCATTTTACCTGCAGATTTAGCACCAGTTCTCAACGGGAGAGCATGAGCGTGAGCTCCCTTTGAAAATTGCTCACAGAAAAGCGCCCGTAGAGATTTGCAGATGCTTTTCCTTCAGGTTCTTTTTCCGGTCAAAAACAACACACACACGTAGTTTTGCAAATTCAGAACTGGCACGCGTTGTTGGCCTCCATTGGCCTAATCCAGCTCCAGGAACTCCTCCATATGAAATGCTCTTACTTTTACCCACCTACAGGGTGGGCAGTTTTCAAAATCCATTTACATGTATAAATGGCTTTTGAAAATTTCCCTTTTAGGAAGTTAATTTTCAAAGCCATTCCATGGATAAAACAGTGCTTTACCCATAGAAATGGGCATTTAGAACCACTGCCTGTCCCATATGCACATAAATGTACATGCAGAGGGCCTCAATGCATGTACTTTTATCTGCAGAAGAGGGAGGCGTTCCCCGGTTCGGGAGAGGTTTATTTATTTATTTATTTATTTATTTAACAGTTTTATATACCGAAATTCTTGTAAAAGATTACAAATCAGTTCGGTTTACATTGAACAGTAACAGTGCTTCCGAATATGAAAGCAATTACATTGAACAGTAACAGTAACAGTGCTTCCGAAAATGAAAGCAATTACATTGAACAGTAACAGTAACAGGGCTTCCGAAAATGAAAGCAATTACATTGAACAGTAACAGAGCTTCAGGAGCGAACAATTACCAAGGACTAGGGATTACAGTAAAATAATTCAAGCCGATAACATTGATACGGAAACCGTGTATCGGAGAGAGTAAATATAATACACACTTGAAAGCATAGGCTAAGATCTTCAAAACTACGAAACAGCAAACTAGGGATTGACGATAACAATGGATAGTAAAGACAATATCAGGGAAACTGAGGGCATATCAGGGTGTCAATCTACAAAATAATAAGAGGCAGGTGGGGTTAAGATTAGGTATGAGAACCGTAGTGAAAGGCAAACAGAACCTTAGTAGTGGAGCTAAATCTGGACATAAGTTTTTAGACTAAAGTGACATAAATGATAGTAAGAGTCAAACGTACTACTCATGATCGGGCAGGTTTTAGTTCCGAAGATTATTTGAATAGGAAAAGGCCTGCTTAAACAACCAGGTTTTGAGTCTTTTCTTAAAAGTGACCGGGCAGTGTTCAAGCCGAAGGTCTGGGGGAAGAGAGTTCCATTGTTTTGGACCAGACACTGAGAGGGCTCTCATTCCTAAATTTGTTTTTAGAAAAGGAACCTGGAGGGTGTCTTTATATGCTGCTCTTACTGGCCTGGATGGTAAATGCCGTCTGAGTGGGATCTTGAGTCCAAAGGTGTGATGTTGAATATCGCTTTGTGAGTGATGGTTAGAGCTTTGAACAGGATTCTGTAGTTGATAGGGAGCCAGTGGAGGATCATGAGGATAGGGGTGATGTGGTCCCATTTTTTGGATCTGGTTAGAATTCTGGCTGCGGCATTTTGCACCATCTGTAATGGCTTGATGGTATTTGCAGGGAGGCCGATCAGAAGAGAGTTGCAATAGTCTATTTTTGAGAAGATGATTGCCTGAAGTACTGTACGGAAGTCGTGGAAGTGGAGGAGAGGTCTAAGTCGTTTAAGAACTTGGAGTTTGAAAAAGCAGTCCATGGTAGTGTTGTTGATGAAGCTTTTGAAGTTGAGTTGTTTATCCATGAGGACTCCCAAATTTCTGACTTGGGAGGAGAAAGTGGGAAGGGTTGCAGGATGGGGGTTAGACAGTATGAAATTGCCGTCGTGCGAGATAAGTAGATATTCTGTCTTTTTTGTGTTCAGGATCAAGTTGAGGCTTGATAGAAGGTTGTTTATGGACTTGAGGCAGGTGTCCTAGAACTCGAGGGTTTTGTTTAATGATTTTGTTTAATGGTTTGCGCTTATGGGATTTTTTTTGCATAGGCAGAGAGCAGGAAAGAGTCCTTTTTGAATAAGATCTTATGTCTGATCAGGAGGGAAGAAATCCATATCTCTATCAAGTCCCTGAATTTGTTTCAAAGTGGCAAATATTTTTAATGTTAAACTTTTTAGGTTTTTAATTAGTGCTCTGTTACTAGAAGAGCAGGAATGTGACCCTTTTATGCTGTCTTTCTGCCGCGTGGGTAATCGTAGGGTCCCTGTGATTATATGCTTACACAGCTGACAGCAGGGCTAGGATTTTGCACTATTTTCTTCTTTTTAAATTTCTGTTTGAAGCTGATTGGTGAGAAACAAGCTTCATGAAACCCTGCAAGAGGCCTCGCTGCAGACTTTGCCAGTACCCATCATGGACACCTAATTTATGCATGGAAAAGACATTTAGCATAAAAGGGTGATATTCAGGCCCGTCAATTAATCTAGCATAGATAACATGGAGCAGCCAATGTGAAGAGGGATGCTACTTTGGTAAAACTGGTCAGAAGTTAAATACAAGAATAGACAGATCCACAGATCAAAAAAAAAAAAACACATCACAGAGAAGAATAAGGTGGCAGCCACACTGGAGAACATTTTCCTAGGCCAGGAAATGTCAAAACTTTCCAATAACACAAGATACAAATGACCAAACACTTTTAAACAGGCATAAAGGGGTGTCCAGCTGGATAAAACTTGCAATTTCAGTTTCTTTTCCCCTTCTCTTCTTCCCCATCTTAACTGCCTAAAATTTTGTCCAGACAAATTGTTGCCCACACAAAATTTAGCCAGATAAAAAGAGGTGGTGTTGGAGGCATTCCCGGGTGCAGTTAAACTTCACCTGCTCAACCCTGATATTTGGTGTTGGCTGGTCAAAAGTATACAAGTAACTCTAATCGATCATAAAAGTAGACCTAAAGTTAACTGGATAAATTTTGTGTGATTAATATTCTCTGCACATGGCCAGTTGTATATCGACTGCAGAGGACTTCAGAGAGATGTTGGTTCAGAGAGATGTTGATAGCTGCAAACGTACCATTTGTCTCCCCTACTTTTCTCACCTGTCTTTAAATGTATCACGCTCTTCCTTTTAATTTACAGTTCTTAACAATCTTGATAACAAATACTGACGTTGAAATCCAACTGATGGTTTATTTATACAATCATGCATCATCATCATCCTTAGCTAATTTTGCATTTCTCTGTTTATTGCTCTTTGGCAAGCAAACTAACTTGCAGGCTTTTTTTTTTTTTTTTTTAATTTTTGGCTTTAATTTTGCCTGCCTGAAAGTGTTTAAGAAAATACTTTAAAAAACCCACCTTACTTTGTGAGCAAGACTCATGTTTTATTTTTGCTTTCTGGTTGGCCACACCAGAAACTGTGGATATCTTTCCTTCTGTTAATGTGCTGCTTGGTTCTGACCTGTTGTACAGATGTTGTCATGAGATGGGATTGATTGATGTTAATGTTAATGTGAGTTATCATCCTATGGCTAGTAATGCTTATTTTGTGTTGTTTTATGTTTATTTACGTATGCTTTATTGTGTATGTTTTGTTGTGAGCATATAAATTTTAATCATAACAATAACCATCTGTAAATCTGATCCTAAATATCCTTCACTGAAGATGACTTCTCACAAGCTTATTGATAATAATAATAATAATAATAATAATGACACCAATGATCATTTTGTTCCAAAGGGTGAAATTGGCTTGCCAGGCCCGCCTGGCCATGATGGAGAGAAGGTACAATCTCTATTGCTTTCTTGTCAATGATTTTGGATAAGATTGTGCAATGAAAAATACAACAGGAAACATGGGGAGGGCTATGTTCAAAAACCATTTTTGCAGCTAAAATGGTTGGCTGCAAATTTCTCATCCTCTTGCACTAAGCAGAGGTGTTTCCAGGGATGGGGTGAGGGAATGATACAAGCACATAGTTTTTGCATTTTCCAAACTAGACAGTGTTGCATGAAAGGGCAAAAGGTATCCACAGGAAAAAGTATAAGATGCAGGTCTCTACTGGTGCCTTTTCCCCAGGCAGTTCCCAAAGGGAAGGCATGTACACAAGTTCAATTTTTAGATCCAATTTTAGATTAAAGGAACCACTAATTTTGCAAGGCACCTGTATTGTTTTGAAAATTGCCTCATTAATCTTTTAATAATTTAGGCCTAGATTTTCTAACATACTACGGCGTCGTGAAACGTGCGGTACAGGGGGCGGGGGGGGGCGAAGTGGGGGGGGGCCTGCGATAGCCGGCAGCGATCACACCTCCGCGGTGCGATCACTACCTCTTTCGCACCCAATAGCGCCATCATAAAAGGTGGTGCTATTGGGCGCAAAATTGGAAGCGAAAAGGCTCCTTACCTTTTCGCCGTCCACGCTGTGTTTGCGGCGTCCACCCCGACTCCTCCTCTTCCGGGGCAGACGCCGCCCCGACTCCGCCCCTTTTTATCTATTGCGTGCACTAGCTTTAGAAAATACCCCCCTTAATGAGAATTTTAAGGTTTTCTTTTAACACATACTCTTTTAATTGTATTTGCTTTTTATTTTCTTTTTTATTATTTGCTAACTGCTTAATTGTAAATGTTTGCATTCATTTATGGATGTTTTTTTGTGAGCCGCTTAGGGTCTTTTGACATAAGTGGCAAAAACAAAAATAAAAGAATAACAATAACATAACAAACCCCTAGATTCATCAAAATGCTATAATTTTGCATGGATAACGCCCGCAATAAGAAAAAGGAGCCATTTCCTCACTGGTTTCAATGACTTCTGATATACACACAATCAAATTCATACTTTAGACCCTTTAGTTTCCTCTCATTCTTCTAAGATAGCAGAATTGGATCAAAAAGTAATTCAGCTACACTCAGTTCAAAGTGATTTATTGTAAGGAGAGATTGTAACAGTTAAAAAGTTGGAGAATTCGGAAAATGCTCTTAGATATTTGAATCTGAGAGTTTTTAATATTCCCCATATTAACCTTATATGCACATGGGATCAGTTTAAAAAATATCTCCAAGATGTTCTAAAAATTTCACCGGAAGCCTTGCCACCTATCTCCAAGATCTATTACACCTCAGTTGAGAAAAAAGAAGATATGGCTTTGGGTAACCAAGCCTCAGCTACTGCTACTCCTGATCTTTCTACTTTTTTGGAAACTTCTGGTGATGACCATGTTGTATATCTGTTGCGGCCTTTGGTCCTCGACAGCTTCGCCCCGTTTGCCTCACCTTATTCACGGCTCCTCCCACTTACCTGCGCAAGATGGCTACCACCGCGTCTACAGGCCGACCTCTCTGGCATCCCCGGAACGTCTATGGTGCACCCTCCTGCCATTGCTCCTCCCAGGTACCTACTAGGGTGCGCGCGCAACCTACATCTTTGTACCACCCTTGGCTTGAACCTTGAGGGCATTCCCTCATGCTGACATCACGCCATCCGAGTATATTACCTTCACTCATTTGCTAGCTCACCAAGTTAGCAAGGACTCAAATCCGTTCTTGTCTATGCTACTCTGCTGCTTCCGTGCTGCCGCAGGAAGCTCTCTCTCTCTGCCCTTCAGGGTATCCGCTCCTCGGGGGCCCTCTGCTTTATTTCAGGTGCCTTACAGGGAACAGGTACTCGCTCCTCGAGGGCCTGCTCTCCCTGCCTCGGTTCCTGTACCTTCTACAACTGACCTGGTGGAATCGCATATCAACAGCAAACACCTAGGGGCAGATTTTATAAAACTACGCGCGCGCGTACTTTTGTTCGCGCACCAGGCGCAAACAAAAGTGCACTGGATTTCAATAGATACACGCGCAGCCTGCGCCCTTGGAGGGAACTTTCCTTCCACCCCCCCGGCCCTATCTAAACCCCCCCTACCTTTGTTGCACAACTTGTGCATGCCGGGCCAGCCGCCGGCGCACCATGGTCCAGTCCGGGGGCTGGTCCGGAGGCCGCGGCCACGCCCCCGATGATGCACCGTCCGCGACACGCCCCCGATGACACGCTGGCCGCGACACGCCCCCAACATGCCCCCCAGGAAAGCCCCGGGACTTACGCGCGTCCCGGGGCTTTGCGCACTGGCAGCCTATGCAACATAGGCTCGGCGCGTGCAGGGGGAGCTTGGGCTAGGTTTTCAGGGGATACGTGCATATGTTATGCGTGTACCTCTTTGAAAATCTGGCCCCCCAATGAGTAACTCTCAGTCTATCTCAGCCACAGTATCTCCTCGCTGGGAGACCTGCTGCGGAACCTTCTGATGTCATCAAAGAGAGAAGGGCTCCCTCTGCCAAGGTCCCTGAGACTGCAACTACGAGACTGCCTCACTACTGCCACTTCTGGTGGTTCACTTCAAGCTGTGCAATAAAAGAACTCTTGTGTTTGTGTAGTACAAGTCTAGCCCAGTGCTATGCCTCCTCACGGGGCTCCTCCCCGTGAGCGTGGTCACCTCCACAGCACCCAAGGATCCACAAACTCACATAATTACAACAATTCCTTCTGATTGGGATCTAATTTTGAGATTATTTCTTCGAAATAGAGAAAAGCATTACTATTGTCTAAAGCTGTGGATTTACCCAGACATTACTAGATCTACATAGCAAAGAAGGAAGAAATTCTTAACTATGTGTCAAGAAGTTAGACAGCTGGGGGGCTCAGATAGTAATTTGTTACCCCTGTAAATGTATTATGAATATTAATAATACAAGATATGTTTTCTTTGATCCATCTCAATTAAGGGTTTTTCTTGATTCTCACACCTCAACTGGGGATGCCGCTTGCTAATCTAGTTATTGAATTGAAGATTATCCATTATATTTTCTTTTCCCTTGGCACTTCTTTTGTACCTTATTTTGATGGTGTATTACGTTCTGAAATCCTTGGTCTCTCCTCTAATTTCTTGGTTCCTGGGACTAAGGTATAATTGCAGTTATTTTTTTTCCTATATAAATGTGTTTTCATTTGCTCCCTTATGACCTTGTTTTCAGTGACTAGTTTGTTTGCTGTCTAAGAGGTCATTTTCAAAAGTCCCCTTTCGCGTGCGATCACTAAATGGGGGTGGAGTCGGGGCAGAGTCGGCCCCGGAAGAGGAGGAGTCGGGGTGGCACCGCAGTGGTGTGATGGCTGCCGGCTTTTGCAGGCCCGGCCCCCGCTTCGCCCCCCATTACCGCCGGATTTTCTAAGGTCTGCAACCTTAGAAAATCCAGGCCTAAGTTAATGGAAATTCCGTACAAATTAAATTAAAAAAAAAAATAAAGAGAATACATTTTCTGGGGCTAGTGTTTGTCTATGGGACCAAATCTGGAGTTCATGGTATCAGGGTTCTGTACTCAACGTGTATGCACATAAAACATATGTATTTTGGGCACACAACTTTTATGAGCCAACTTATGCTGCTAATTCATTTTGTGCCTATTTCTTTCAGGAGCATAACTTATGCTCCTAATTCATGTTATGTGTGTGCACAGTTCTTAAGAACACAATTTATGCTCCTAAGAAGAACAATATTATGCTCCTCATACCTTGACGGGAACTTTAAAACAAGTGTGCGGGCACCCATTCCCATGCATATGGAATTTTAAATCATGTGCGCATTTATGCACATAAGATTTAAAATGTGCCTAGCGCATGTATATGTGCGCCTAATTGTAAGCCGCTACTTGGGCAAATGTACTTCGCGTCTTCCTTAAGAAATCGTTGGCTTTAATGTGTGCAGGTAAGCAGATTTTAAAGCATGCTCACGTGAAGGACATAGCCAGTTTTCCCATTGGTCCACCAGTTTGCCCAGTCCATTTCGAGATCATCCACACTCCTCTGGCTCTTCATCCTTTGCTCCCCCAAGTTCACTCCTCCCCCTCCCCCTGGCGTGTTAGATATAATCTGAGATTTCTACAGACTTACACTTCATCAGGAGCAGCAGTAAATATGCGGCTAACAGGCCGCTGCCACTGCGGTGGCTAGTTTTAAAATTCAGAGTTACTCGGGTAACTATTAGCCCCACCTCGAGACACCCATGCCCTGCCTCCAAATCCACCCTTTGTCTGCCCCTATTTTTATACTTGTGCACGCATATATTTGCACGTGATTTCCAGCTTTTAAAATATGCGTTGCTTGTGTGTGGCCCAGATGCTCACATGTATGGGCTTTTTAGCTCAAGCAACGCTTTTAAAATTCACCCTTTTGTGTAAACAACTCTTAAGTGCACAATTTATGCTCCTAAATCATGCTTTGTGCACATTAATCATGATTTATGCCCTGAAGAGACTATTTGTATGCACAAAATATGTTTTTAAATATTTTATTCACATAAATCATATTTTGAATTAATTTATTTTTTAGTAGAGATGTGAATCGGAACCGGAATCGGTTCTGATTCCGGTTCTGATTCACATCGTGGGTTTTTTTCGTCCAGCCCAATCGTGGTTTTGTTTATCGGCTGCGCCTGAGCCGATAAACAAAAAACCCATCCCGACCCTTTAAAATTAATCCCTTAGCTTCCCCCACCCTCCCAACCCCCTAAAAACGTTTTACAGGTACCTGGTGGTCCAGTGGGGGTCCCGGGAGCGATCTCTCACTCTCGGGCCGTCGGCTGCCACTAATAAAAATGGCGCCGATGGCCTTTGCCCTTACCATGTGGCAGGGTATCCGTGCCATTGGCCGGCCCCTGTCACATGGTATGAGCACTGGATGGCCCGTGCCATTTTTAAAGATGGCGCCGGCCATCCAGTACTCCCTCCATGTGACAGGGGCCGGCCAATGGCACGGATACCCTGTCACATGGTAAGGGCAAAGGGCCATCGGCGCCATTTTGATTAGTGGCAGCCGATGGCCCGGGAGCAGGAGATCGCTCCCGGGACCCCCACTGGACCACCAGGTACCTGTAAAAAGTTTTTGGGGGAGTCAGGAGGGTGGGGGAAGCTAAGGGATTAGTTTTAAAGGGTCGGGATGGGTTTAGGGGTTATTTTTGTGTGCTGATTTTCCCGCCCTCCCCAAAAACGATAAGAGAACCCCCACAAACAATTTCGTGGGGTTTTCCTATCGTTTTTGGGGAGCCCCCGATTTCTGGCGATTTTGAAAATATCGTACGATATTTTCAATCGTCAGAAGCCCGATTCACATCCCTATTTTTTAGTGCATATGATAAGAAACTGTTCAGCACAAACTTTTAAAGCACTCTTTATTTCATTGGCTGCTTAGTTAGAGGCCTAAATTCTTTGAAAGTTGACCCCTTTGATTCTATTGTGGAATTACTGTCAGATAGCAAATTTCTGAATGATCTCAAAGTTTCCCAATCAAACTGGTATTTTCTTGCTACTTTTTTGCCGTCCTTCTGTCCTGCTACCTAACGTCCGGGCACAAACCGAACCCAAGACTCATAACAAATGCCCTTCTAAACTTACAGCTACATTAGCTTTGTATTTATAGCTGTGCATTTCAAGTTAATTATTGATTTGGTCCGTTTTGTTGAAATGTTTTAATATTGGATGTGAAATATGAAGTATACATGATTATATATTTAAGCATCCTTTTGTTTTAGGGGCCTCGGGGTAAACCAGGTGAATTGGGATCATCTGGTCCACAAGGACCTCCTGGAAAGGATGGATCTCCTGGGGCAAAGGGAGAACCAGGACTTATTGGAGTGCCAGGACCGAAGGGCGTTAAGGGGGAGGAAGGACAAATGGGGTCACCTGTAAGTATATCAAGCACTTTTATTATAACAATGGAGGCATCATATCCCCTAAACCCTCTAAGCTGTGCACATGTGTGCATGCACGCAGGTCGTGAGCCCTGTGCAGATGGTAAAATACAGCATGCAAAAGAAGTCTCGATATTATTTGCATTATACTGGCTCCCAGCACACAAATTGTAACTCAGCTTATAAAAAGTTGCACAGAAGAAACATTTTTACACACGTAAGCTTTCAAAAATTAGAAGGAATGTTGTAGGGGGGGGGACAGTGCCGTAACGTTCACATTAATACGCGTATTTTAAAAGCTCGACGCGCACGTTAATTAGGGGATGCGCAAATAGGCTGTGGTTGCACGCGCTGGGCAGATTTTAAAAGCCGCCTGAAATAATTGCGTAAATGCCACAGTGCACACATCTTGGGAGTTTTCAAAAAAGGGGGCGGGGCATGGGTGTAGTCTTGGCAGGGCGTGGGCATTTTGGGGAATGACGCTGAGATGCGTGCGTAAATATTTTTGTGCCTGGGCGCATGCCCAGAAACCCTGTCATGTAACTTTACTTCTGTTATGGATGCGTGTAAGTTATAAAATAAAGATAAAAGGAAGATCGGCAGAGTTTTAAGGACCAGGGATAACTGGGAGAGTGAAGCCTATTAAAGCAGGGGGTGGGGGGTTTAGAAGATCTATTAACTGAATGAACTGGTGCATATAGGCACACAAATTATAAAATTGCCGCGTCCCTGGGAGCTGGCTGACAAATGTGCGCCCATGCACTGGTTTGAAAGTTATCGTCTAAGGGCTTCTAGTGCACACTAAAAATAATGTGCTGTGCAGAGAGGCCTTAATGTGCACATTAGAGACGACGCACTAAAGTTTGCATGTATGCTTATGTAAATAAAGCAATGTGTGCACATGAGGGCTTTTCCAAGCTCAAGGGAAATAGTGAGGTATGCTCGCTATACCCAGTATTTACCATGGGCATGATAAACACTAAAACTTTCTTTTGAACCAGTTAACTTTTTAATAGGCCTGTAAAGTCTTGAAATCCCCCCTTGCAAGCCAGCGAAAATGAAAGCGCTACTTAGCAGGGAGAATTTCCTGTCCCTGACCTTTCCTGTAAAGATTGTGCCAAACCTCTTCTCCCCCGCCATCCCCCACGACAGGAATCCCACTGCCTTTGCCCAAACCACCACCACCACCAAGAATGACATGAGCCCCCTCTGGGGGCATCAGGAAGATGGCAGGCATCGAAGCCCTAGTGATGGACTCCCTCTGGAACTCATCCCAAGAGGCCCATGTGCCCAATAGTCCTGTCCCTCCCCCAAGCAGGGTTCCTCTTCTTACCACATCCAACAATTCACAGCAAAGTAGCACGATAAGTCAGCCAGCAGCATTTTTTAAGTCAGCAGCAGGGCAATAGGGATCTCTCCACTTGCAGGCTCAGACCTTTACTGGGCCCATTGTGGGTAGAAAGGGGGTGCTGCTTGGGAAGAAGAAGAAGGCTACGGGGGCACATGGGCCCCTTGATTGGGTTTTGAGAAGGAGAATGTCCTTGAGGGTTGACAACATTCGTGGCTGGGGGGGGGGGGGGGGGGGGGGAGGGGAGGGGCGGGGAGAGGTGGTAGGAGGGAGATACCTTGCAAAAAAGAGAGAGGGCAGCACTATTGGTTTGTACAGGGGATTTGCCAGCAGCCAGCATGTCTGTTCCACTTATTTATGTTAATATCCACTTTAGTACCGAGGCCATGGCTTTTGAAAGAAAAATTTAAGGAGGGTACACTGAAACTATCATAGGTGTTGGAATGGCGTGGACGACGTAGGTCATTGCTCATGGAATACTATCCTTCTTGTATTTGCTTTTTCAGTAATGTGATTTGTGACTCCCAAGTGCTGAGCTTTTCTTGTTTATTCTGTAGGGTCTTGATGGTCCATCTGGGGAAAAAGGAGAGCAAGGAGACCCAGGGATGCCGGGCGCTGTAGGGATGCCAGGTCCAATAGGACTTCCCGGATTTACAGTAAGAATGCAGAAGCAGTAATATGTTTCCATCCTGTTAGTCATCCAAATACTAGCTTCTGCTGAAAGAAAATTGTATCGGTTGTGGAATGAACATTATGAGCAGGATTTGTTACAAGAGAATCAGTCCTCTGTTAAAACATGCAGTCCAATGCGGCAATATTTTTAGGCTTCAAAATGGATCGATTTTAGAGTATTTGCCAACTTCCCCACTTCACAGGAAAGACTCTCTTCTGTTTTGGAAAAGGGTGATCATATTTCAGTTTCTCCTTTCTATCCACTCACTCCAATATATTTTGTTAGAATTTTGAAGATCACCTTCTTTTTACCTCCAAATCTTATTATGGAGCTCTTTGAAATGGCTTGTACCTGTATTTTTCAGGGATGCCACTCCTAGCTCACAAATAGTACTGTGGGGAGAAGCTGATTTCCAGATTTCAATCATATATATAAATTCTAGCAGCTATTTCAAGGAGCACCAAAAATTTGGTTTGAAGAATATTTTACTTCAGTCTCCAACAGCCCAACACTGGAACCTTTAACTGGCCCCCGGAAGAGTAGCAGAAAAAATAGAGGGAAACTAGAGCATTAAGCAACAATAAACTATGAGCAGCAGATCTATCTTGAACAAAAAATCATTTAAAGGCAGGTGTCAGCAAGCCAGACAGCATATCCTGCCATAGTAGGCAAGGACTGCCTGAACAGCTCAATCATCCACCCGCAAGTTTGGTGAATACATTATTTATGCCAGTCTCCAAAACAAAGATGCGCACCCATGTGTGTGGTACATGAGCGCATATCTTTTGGCCCTGCCCTGAAACACCCATTCCCCGCCCACATTCCACCCCTTCTTTCCCCGATGTGAGATATGCGTGCATCGGCACTTGTACACGTATGTGGCAGATTTCTAAAATCAGGTGGACACATGCATGTGCTAGATGCACGTGCATCTCCTAGTTTTTGCGCACGTTTTGCCATGAAAATTCACCTTTAAGGCTCTAGCATATATGCTAAACTGGTCTCAGAAGATGTTAGCACAGGGGTAGGCAACTCCAGTCCTCAAGTTCCTAAACCAATTACTTTTTCAGAATATCCCCAGTGAAAATGTATGACATACTTCGTGTGAAATCAAGGAATTCATTGCAAATATATCATGAAAACACAAAAGGCTTGGGGCACTTGAGTTATCTATCTCTGGGTTAGTGCAAACACACATATAAATGAAGAAATGTAACATGCAAATTAGGCTTTGCCGGGCATGTAGGAAATAGTATGGTATGGTCTTCTATACTCACTTTTTAGCATGCGCTCGCTAAGTCCTAAAATTGAACACATGCCTAAAATTTAACTTTACCTGCCAGTAGGGCCGATGCTATAATGTTCGCAGAAAGTGGGTGCTGACTTTTCAGCGTCTGCTTTCTTAATGCACGCATGGCGCCCGCAAGGGAGGGGTACCATGCAATATGTAAATTAGGGGGTCACGCTAGGAAGGAGGCGCTAGGGTCGCTTGCGCGACCTTAGCACCTCCTTGCTAACTCAACCCGCCGCTGCTGCCAGTTATGAAGACCAATGCCGGTTCGGCGGCCGTTTTCATTACTGGCAGATGGCCGGTTATGAAAACCGATGCCGAGTTTACCAGCATCGGTCTTCATAACCGACTGTACAGTACAGAACAGTACAGTACAGAACAGTACAGAAAAGCAGTTTTTTCTGCTTTTCTGTACTTCTTTTACCTGCACTCAGCTATTAACGTCTGCTCCAGGCAGGCGTTAATAGCTGAGCGATAAATGTGTGTCTGAGACGCACATTTATCTTTTTGCCTGCGGAGTGAATGAGTAATAGGCTCATTCACATGCATTTGCCTGTGATGAGCGCTATCTCATTCACTCTGCGTCGGACGCGCATTAATAGGCGCTAATCCCCCTATTGCATTAGGGGGTGGATTAGCGCCTATTTATCCCGCGTCCAACTGCGGGTTATACAATGCGCTTGGCTGAGTGCACTGTATTACATCGGCCCCACTGTAAAGATTTAGCATGCACACTTTGGGGCGGATTTTAAGAGCCCTGCTCGCCTAAATCCGCCCAAATCCGGGCGGATTTAGGCGAGCAGGGCCCTGCGCGCCGGTGAGCCTATTTTACATAGGCTCACCGGCGCGAGCAGACCCCGGGACTCGCGTAAGTCCCGGGGTTCTCCGAGGGGGGCGTGTCGGGGGCGGGCCCGAACCGCGCGGCGTTTAGGGGGCGTGCCGGGAGCGTTTCGGGGGCAGACCCGGAGGCGTGGTTACGGCCCGGGGCGGCCCGGGGGCGTGGCTGCGCCCTCCGGACCCGCCCCCAGGTCGCGTCCCGGCGCGCAGGAGGCCCGCTGACGCGCGGGGATTTACGCCTCCCAGAGGGAGGCGTAAATCCCCCGACAAAGGTAAGGGGGGGGCTTAGACAGGGCCGGGTGGGTGGGTTAGGGAGGGGAAGGTGAGGGGAGGGCAAAAGGAAGTTCCCTCCGAGGCCGCTCCGATTTCGGAGCGGCCTCGGAGGGAACGGGGGTAGGCTGCGCGGCTCGGCGCGTGCCGGCTATACAGAATTGATAGCCTTGCGCGCGCCGATCCAGGATTTTAGTGGATACGTGCGGCTCCGCGCGTATCTATTAAAATCCAGCGTACTTTTGCTTGCGCCTGATGCGCCAGCAAAAGTAGGCCTATTCGCATAGTTTGAAAATCTACCCCTTTAAGTTTAACCACAAGACTTTGAACTGTAGCACATCTTTCTGCACTCCTCTTTGGAAGTGAAAAATACATACATTAGTCCTTCCTCCCCAAATTTCACATTTATTAACAAAACAAAAATGACTTTTCAAAGAAAAGGTTAACACAAGACACATGATTTTTTAACATTGGGGGGTCTATTTACTAAGATGTGGTGTGCATTAATATGCAATGCTTACCACAGCTTCCATCATTTCTAATGTGACGCATTCACTAATAACACACAATAATATTGTTAACACATATTATTACCACATTCTGCTCCATAGTAAATGGACTCCAGTTGTGTACATTTCACAATGCATAAGGCACAATGGTTTTATTCTTTCTAATAAAGGGCCATTCCACAGGTTGCTATAGAATACCTTGATTTTGATGGTTATTCCTGGCTCTTGATGTGATTCATAAATTTGAAGACCATTGCAGGCATTCTGAGTCTTGACCCAGAACAATGGTCTGTGCAATGAGGGATTCTTTGAGGTCAGCACTTCTTTTTGAATGATTACAGAGCTCTTTTCAGAAAGCTTTGAGGCTCTTCCACACTGTGTCATCCTGCCATTGTAGCTCTAGTCAGAGCTGGCACTGCTTCAGGGGTCCACCTTCACCCACTCCTGGGTTTTCCAGGGGAACCTCCAGACATATGTTTTCAGGGCATCACTGGGGCTAAGACTAATTCTGGCTCCAATAAAATAGGGTGTTCATAGAGGGTAGATTTTTTGATGCTGGTGCCTTCCTTCGTGTCAGTGGGATGGATGTGCCAAGGCACCTTCTGATGCCAGTCTTTCTCCTTCTTGCAGATTGTCTTGGCTGTATGTCATGTGAGGGTATGGGTCAGTTGCCCTATATGTGTGTGTGGCACAACCTTCAGGATGATACCATTGGCCCACTGCTATGATTTGTCTACATTTCCTCCTCCTCTGTATCTTCTGCAACCTTGGCAGACATCTAAGGTGCATGCTTTTGGTCTGGTGTTTCCTCTCCTGGAAATCTCTTCTCATTTTTCACCTTTTCTTCTGGGGTCCAAATGCTCTCCTGCTTCTGCTTTCAGCACTGACAACCAGCTTCATGAGAAAGGCATACTTTTATACAGATTTGCAGCAAGGAAGCTAGGTTATGAGGAAAACAGGATTGTGCAAACTCAATTTAGCTAGTACATTCTATTTCCTGTAGTGATACCATGCTATTTAATGCACAGACACTATTAGTGCATAGAAGCTAACATTTTTTGGGGTAGCATGTACATTAATAGCACACCAAAGCTATTGAGTCTGTTTTGTAGCGCATGCACTAAAAAATTTAGTGCATTACCCATTAAGTGACATTGTAGCATGCACATTAAAATTAGAGATGTGCTTCAGGATCAAATTTTATATCGGGCTTCGTTTCGGGCCCACAGGAATTTCATTTTTCCCGCGGTTCGGGGGGTTTTTTGTTCGGGGGCCCTGATTTTTGCTTTAGTGCACACTAACTCCCAATAGTGCGCACTAACATGGCAGAATTAGTGCGCGCTAATTCTACCACATTAGTTCGTACTATCGGGAGTTAGTGCGCACTAATGGGAGTTAGTCGCACTAAAATGAAAATTAATTTTTTCCGAAATTTTGGAAAAAATTAAATCATTTTTTGGTTCTCCAGAACCATTCCGAATTAGGCAATTTCGTTGAAATTGCCTAATTCGGGAAAAATGACTGCACATCCATAATTAAAATTATTAGAGGTTGATTTTAAAAAAGAGTTGCTTGCACAAAAATGCCCACATACGCACACGACTCTATAGAAGGCTGCAATTTACACAGGTAAGTCTTCGTGCACATGTGAGGAATAAAGAGTCATGGGTGGGGAATGGGTATTTTGGGGCTAGGCCAACAGTTATGCACATAACTCTGTATTTTAAAACCAGAAACCATAGCACACGTAACTTTACTGTTACTCCTGATGAGGAGCAAGTCTATAGATCTCGAGTTTTAGGGCTTATAGAACAGGCTAAGGGTTCCGGATCAACTGGGTGGTGTGCAAAGTGAAGAACCAGAGGGGGTCTAAAAGACCGATATTAACTGGACAAACTGGTGAACTAACTGGGGATACTTGGAAAGTGCCTCGCACAAGCATGTTTTAAAATCTGCTTAAATACTCATGTAAAAGCCGGCAAAGCCCTTTGGAAGATCCGCACTAGCTGTGCTCGGGTAACCTCTTAAAATTAGGAGCTTACTTATGCATGGTTGGTGGGTTTTAAAACATACATGTACAAGTGCAAACACAATTAAAAATTCCAGCATGGGCGCTTATTTTAAAATTACTGTCTATAAGGTGAATTTTAAAAGCCCAGCATGCACCAAATTAGGAAGATGCACACACATAATAGGCTGGTGCACGCCAAGCAAATTTTAAAAGCTCCTGTGGTGCGCACATCTCACTTGTTTCCAAAAAGGGTTGTGATTTGGGTGGAGTCTTGGCATGGCATGGGCATTTCTGGGTGTGGCCAAGAGATGTGCATGTAAACACTTACGTGCCCAGGTGCACATCGAGGTCCCCTGCCGTGTAACTTTACTTCTGCTAAGGATGAAGTGTAAGTTTAAAAAAGTTAAAAAAATAGAAAGACCTGAGAGGTTTAAGGAGTATAGACCAAATGAGGGAAATGCAGGCTATCAAACTAGGGGGTTGGCAGGACCTAGCTGGTAACTTGGCGAACTGGTGAATAAACTGGTAAAACTGTGAATGGCATTGGTGCATGCCCATTCAAAAATCCCCCGACTTATGCGGCAGAAGCGGGATTTTGCACGTGCCTACTTAAAACCCGGGCTCACATGTGAACGCGGCCAGGCTATTTTATAACATGCTTGAGTGTTATAAAATGGCTGCGTCCCTGGGTGCGGGCTGACGCATGTGTGCCAACGTGCGCCCGCGCACCATCTTAGTGAGCACATGTTAAAAACTTTTTTGTGCAAGTTTTAGTACATAGACACTAAATTTTTTGCACATGGAGATTTGTGAAATTACTGTGATTCTGTGACGTATATATTGATGTAGCAGCAATTATGAATCTAGCTATGGCATGATAATTTTGTTTTGTATCTGCAGGGAGAAAAAGGAGATGTTGGAGAAAAAGGAAATCCAGGGGACTCCGTAAGTAATAGCTAAGCATAATGCATTGCTTACATGAGAGAGACCTTAAGAAGAATCTTGGCACTAGAAGTGAATGATATAAATATTGGTACCCTGTAGTCTACTTTGGGACTGTTTGAACGAGATAGTTGCATGCTCTTGGAAAGTGCTTGACTGTTCTGCACTTTATTTCCAAAAGTCAGCAAAATAACTACTAAAGCAATTGGCCTAGTTGCATGATAATTTTGGTCACTTTTACATTCAAGCAGTACCCGTTCTAATAAAGATTCACACTTAGAAGAAAAGTGTGCAAATAGTTGAGATGCATAGTCAACCCAGTCTCTTTCCTTCTTTGTGGACAAAAGATTTCTTTTGTGTTATAATATTTGGTTACAATAATCATGAACTAAGGGGTAAATTTTGAATGGTGTACTTAACGGGCACTCTGCATGCCTATTTTTTAGCCTGCACAAATCCAGCTGATTTTCAGACATAAGCTATCCACACTCACTATGTTTGAATATCAGCATGTCTAAGATAAAAGCCCAACTCATTCAGTTCCTTGTACATTTGCTTTGCTCAGTTTGAAACTAGCACCTTTGATCTTACTTTTTCATTTTATTTTAGGTGACTGGGCCTGCAGGCTCCCCTGGATCAGATGGTGTTCCTGGACCTGCGGTGAGTTCTTTTTTTTTTTTTTCTTCCCTTTTTCCCCTCTTTAAAACTATGCACACCACAGACAATGTGTCTGGGCATTGTTCTTCATGGTCAGTGGCCAGGGAGAAAGGGGCACAGTAGCAGCAGACAGAAGACATGAATTTGATTCTACTGTGCCAGAGTGCACAGGCCTCTACAGCAGGAGCCACAAACCTTGCCCACATGTGGTGAGTTCCGATTATAAACACATATCAAAGAGAGACAGGAAGAAGTGGGATAGGTTTTTAAGTAAATTCCAAAATAATTTCTTTGTCCCAAAAATTTGCTCCTGGTCCTTTGGATTTCTAGCTCGATAGTAATCAACGTTACAGGGCTACAACACCATGAACCTTCATTCACAACTACTCAGGGTATCTCCCCCTGGTGTATAATTCCCCACATGGCACAGGCATTATTGTAGAATCAACAAAAAAGAGCACTCAATAGGTCCTGTGATAATCCATGAACTAAACGAAAAAAGGCAGCTCTTATGTATTTACTAGTATCGTGGCTCAAAATAAATATATTCTAGATACAGTATATAGCACTGCTCCCAGCTTTATGTAAACGCCGCATCAGCAAGCCTATCGACGTGTTCAATCTAAAGGACCTGAACTGTCCAGTCTGCACATCATTTGCGGCTTGATAGCTGTAGACTACAGCTGTAGACTACAGTTGTATCTAGAATATATTTATTTTGAGCCATGATACTAATAAATACATAAGAGGTGCCTTTTCTCGTTTGGTTACAGGCATTATTGTGACAGTTCTTGGCCAGAATCCACAACCTGTGGCTCCTTCTGGAACATAGTATATGCTCACACTGAGGTCCATATTCAGTAAGTCAGTGAGCGGATAAGTTAGCTAGATAGCTGGTCCAGGATGTTCAGCAGGTTAAACTTCCCACTGAGTACACTCGTCTAAAGTTAAATGGCTATATTTTCCAACTCACATTATGCGAAAAGCACCATAACGCATGGTGCGATGCTAATTTTTAAAAGGAAAGAGAGAGAGAGAGAGACTAGCTATAAGGCTTGTCTAGTAGTTAGCTATTTATATCTATACAGGAGGCCCACCTAGTAACTCGAAGTGAGGTTTAGGTAGTAGTAGGGGTTAGGGGCCAGTTTGACATGCAGAGTGAGATGCAGAACAGAACAGTACACTCTTGTGAAGATTTGATGTTCTTTGGAGTGAGGAAACTCACACAAAGATGAGATTTGTACAATGTTCTCTCCACCTAACTTGATGGACTTTCTACCTGGGTAACATCAGGCTAGGTGGAGAGAACATTGTATAGTAGGAACTGCAATAATTGTGTGCGGTAATACCTATGCGAAGCGCTAAAATAGCACACATTGCGATAAATAGGCTATTATCGCATGGGATAGTTTGATGAGTCTAGCCCTATGTTTGAATATAACCAGTTAAGTTTCAAAGTTATCTGGCCGGATATCCTGCCAATTAACCAAAGTATATCCAAAGATATCCAGTTAAGTGGCCTGATTTCTGTCCCCCACCCCAAGATGTCATACATGGTCCAGCCAGGCCACATATTCTCCCCACCCCCACAAACCCCTCTGATGTTAAAAAATATATAAAATGCTCAGGTAGGCACCCTCTGTCCCATCCCCCTTCTCATTTGTATTTTAGTTTAAACATTGGCTCTTTCCTGCTACCCCCCACCCACAATCGCTGTAAACCTTGGATGCTTCCCACCCCACAAAGTGAAGACTGTTAGATTCCTCATGGAAATAGATCTGATGAGGCTGGGTCAGACAACATCTGAGCTCAGTCCTTCCCCTCCTTCCTTTAGACTAGATGTTCTCTAAGAGTCTGAGAGTATTGGTTGCTTGTCCACAGTATGTATGGCACAGCCTCGTAAATTAAGCCATCACCTGTTCAGTAGAACAGTGGGGTACATCTGGGAGTTTGCATAGCCATTGGACCTGGAAAGGAATCAGAGATGAGTAAGTTGTATTTGGAGCACATGCATCCTGTTTGCTGCCATTAGAAAAGTGAGGCTCTTCTACAGTAAGGCTTTTATCCTGCAATTCCACTGCCCTGTAATCTATTAATGGTCCTCCAAGACTCTTACCTTTATAAAAGATCCAGGTCCAATTTGTCCACACCCTTTCCCAAAGGTCTCACACTTGCAAGGCTCCCAAGCCTTCTTAAAACTTCTCCACCCACAAGGTCTGTAACCTCCTTCTGGCTCCATAGACAGAGAGGAGCCTATAAGACAACCCTAGACTTGATGTATGTTACTACGTTATGTGCTTGTAATGAAGTTAACTCACTAGCTTGTCCCTGATATACTGTTTATTCTGTATCCATGGACTCTGGAAGGCTGACTATGATGTTGGTACCCAACATTTCAGTAAGGCTGCTCTTCTAGTGTGACATGAATGGCACACACATTCTTCAGATGAGCAAAGCAGACTTTTATCAGAGGCCCCATTTAATGTCCTGCTAGCAATGTTTCACTTGTACTATTACCCTACAGGGTAACAGTAAGGCGAATGACCTTCAATGCAATTTGTTTCTAAATGCTATTTAACATTCAGGTGGAAAAAGCATTGACACAATGAAGTGAATATTCAAAAGGATTTGTCTAAATAAACTCAAACTTTGCCAGACAAACCTGGCTTTTAACTATATTCTCCCACTGACCGACCAAGGTTTAGCCAGATAAACCACCGCCATGCCCTCTGTTTATCCCATGCCTTCTATTTAGAGTTGCAACCGCCACTCCATGCAGGTTACTCCCATGCAGACATGATACTCCAAACGTTACCACAGGTTGCCCCATTTCTTCATTTCCATCCCCTAGTTATTTAGTACAGTTGTAATCCACTTTGGACAACTTTTGTTGAATATAAGTTTTTAAATAAAAAAAAATAACATTTTGGATCCTATGTGTTTATCCCATGCCTTTTAGAATTCCATTACCATTCTTGTCTTCACCACATCTTCTGGGAGGGTATTCCATACATCCATCAGCCATCACTCTTTCTATGAAAAAAGATTTCCTGACATCATTTCTGAGTCTTATCCCCTTAGAGCCTCATATCATGACCTCTAGTTCTACAGCTTCCTTTCCACTGGAAAAGGTTTGATTCTTGTATCCTTCAGGAATTTGAAAGTCTGTATCATATCCCCCCTATCTCTCCTCTTTTCTGTACATATTCATATACATATTTAGGTCCTGCAGTCTCAACTCATATTTCTTTTGGTGCAGATTTTGCACCATTTTGGTTGCCTTTCTCTGGACCGTTTCTTTCCTATCCCTATCTTTTTTTGAGGTACGTTCTCCAGAACTGAACAGCGCTGTAGGTAAGGCCGCACCTGTACCTGGGCATTATCACTTCTTTTTTCTGCTGATTATGCCTCTTCTCCATGTAGCACAACAATCCCCTGGCCTGAGCCACAGCCTTGTCTTTTTAGTCAAAGCAAGACACAGAATCTTTTGCCAGAGGTCGTGGTCAAGGCGACTAGCAGGGCAGGTTTAAAAGAAGTTTGGATAAATTCTTGGAGGAAACCGCCATAAAACATCATTAGCCAAATAGACTTGGGAAAGTCAACACTATCCTTGGGAGTAAGTAACAAGAAATAGATCTACTTTGGGATCTGCCAGAGTCAGGATGCTGGGCTCAATGAAGCTTGATTTAGCTCAGTATGGCATTTCTTATGTTCTTATGGTAAACTGGTGAAAGTACACACGTATGCGGACACTTTTACCTGCAGTAAGTGGGTAATGCACACACATTAGCAGGTGTAAACATATGCAGGTAGTTTTCGAGGGATAACTTTCAAAGGGAAATTTTTCATTTGTGCTTTCCCTTTGAAAATTGATGTAAAGTCTGTGGGTAATTGCCCAAATTTGTTTATATTATTTGCTAATGTTTTGCAAAATATACAAGAAATTTTTAACAACGCTCTTGCTAACAATTTGTGGCAACCATTTATTGCACAGGACTTTTTATGTGCTTTAATACTGGATCGTGTTCTGCTAGAATATCAGTGAATGTGGATCAACATCAAGTAGTGCTATGGAAATGTTGAGTAGTTGTGGTAGTTGTAAAGTTCAATATGAGGCTTCAAGGGGATGGACTCAGGAGCAAGATCAGAAAATATTTCTTCACAGAAGGGGTGGTGGATACATGGACCAGCAGCCTGCCAGTGGAGGTGGTGGAGACAAAAACAAGAATGTAATTCAGGAAAGCCTGGGATAAACTCAAAGGATCCTTAGTTGCAAAGAAATGCGGAAAAAGCCAGAGATCAACTGGGGTTTACAGTATTGCGCCAGGAGTGATATTGTGCAGACGACATGGGCCTTATGATTTGTATGTACTGTCACATTCCATTTCTATGATAACTGCATTAAAATTAAGATTTATTTTAAAGTGAGAAGGCAGAAAATGGTAAATTTTGTTTCCCATATGAAAGGAATACTCCCTTTGCACTACTGACCCTTTCCTCACTGCTTCCTGTTCCACCCCTCACTCTTCTTATATGAATTCTATGATTTTTAACACATGACTCTAGACCCGTACCCCTAAATATTATCAAGTTAATATTAAAAACATTAGCAAAGTATTACTCTGAACCCATGCCATTCTATACTCTCTAATGTACAGATGTTCTAATATACGGTCCTTGTGCATTGCATATCATGTCCAAGAAAGCAGGCACAGCAGGATTATTTTCAGATGAATAGGAAATTTTATATTAGAATTACAGTATCATATTTTCCTTTGTTTCACTTGTACAGGGTCCCCCAGGTCTCCCAGGGCCTAAGGTAAGATTCCATAGCTTGAAACCATAACATAGTTCTAAAACTACAATTCTCACTCAAGACTGAACGAGTTTTCTAAAGTATTGGTAAGCATGACTTTTTTTTCTTTTTAATTGAAAACTGCATACATTTAGGATGTATTTGCCAATAGAGATGGGCCAAAAATCATGATCGCAAACCTCATCCAGAAATCTGGATATATATATCCATGGGCACAGATGATAAGAAGAACAAAGAAATTGGAGGGTCCTGCATGGGATTTATGCAGTGTCACTGAGAGTAAGGAGTTACTGCTCCATCTCCATAATTCCTTTCCCCACTGTCACCCTCGCTGTCGTTCCCAGAGACAGCATCCATACTTCCTGAAAGATCTTCAGGAGCATTTTTACAGCAATTTGTGTGCTGATACTTCTTCTGGAGTCCGTCTTCACAGGTTCTCCAAGTACAGTGCTCAGACCAGAATTTGGTACATCTGAATGATTCCCACAATGGGGCTGTCCTTTCAAGCATGCCGAGCTCCAGGAGAAATTCTGGATCTGCCTCTTTGGTGTCTTCAGGAAGTGGGGAGGTTGATGCAGAACCAATATCATTCTTCCATTTTCCCCATTTCTGAATGTGCTTGTTAACCTAAGTAACTAGAAGGTCGATATTCAGTGCTACTTAACCTGGCTAAGTTCAGACTTATCTGGCTAAGTGGTGTTTGAATATCCGGCTGTGTTGTGTGACCGCCACTTAAGCCAGATAAATCTGACCTTGGCCAGCTAAGTAGCACTGAATATTGACCTTCTAGTTACTTAGGTTAACAACTGTTTATTTGGCTTAGTGGTGGGTGGGACAGAGGCATTCTGGGGTGTGGCTACTTATCATCAGGCAGACTTAACCAGATAAGTGCAGATACTCAGCCATTTCCGCTATGTTAGCCGGATATGTTGGAGCTGGTAATAAGCAGGTCTAAAGTTAGCTGGATAAATGTTTCTAGCTAACTTTTAGATAGCTGGGTATATGCAGTGGCATGGCCGCACCACTGAATATCCCATCTAACTTAGCCGGATATGTTTATCTGGCTAACTTTCTCAGATGGATAGTGGCTGAATATCAGCCTCTATGGCTCTACCTTTCCTGTATTTTTCTACTTGAATCTATCAAATGGAATGTATTCTTTTTTGTGTTTTATATCTTTTGTTCTGATATAACTTATATTCAGGGAGAAGCAGGAATTGATGGTGCAAAAGGGGAGAAGGGCAACTCGGGTGACAAAGGAGACCGAGGTCCACTGGGATTGCCTGTAAGTATACAGAAAACCAAGATGGCCATAAAGCAGACACAATCCCCTACTTCGAATGTGTGGGATTCGAGTTTGAAATCTGCACTATGTAACACAAGGGGAGATCTGAAAACCATATTAAAGGCAGAGCCACCCTTAAGTAACCAACAAGAAGTGAAGCCTTTGCTATAATCTTTAATAATTAGATTTTTATGTGAAACTAGAAATGTTTTCATTATACACCACTTTCGACTTTCAGGAATTACTGCTCCTTTTATTGCTCATCTTTCCTCCTTAGTTAATATAGTAATAATTTGGATTTATACTGTGCCTTCATCCATTAGGATCCTAATGTGCTTTACAGTCCCATAATTCCTGAAATGTACATACAGCTATCTCTAGAATAAATGGCCTAATAGCATATTTCTTGCTCTTGGACCGTAGCAAAGTTTCCAGGGAGGGAGAGGAGACAGTATTTTCCTTAAGTTCTCAATTATAAGTGAGCAAACGGAGGCATGGGGAGATAAATGGCTTTGTCAAGAGTCAGAATAGTAATTCGTTCAGACATCCTAGAAGCTGTCCTGACTCATAGATCTGCTGTCCAACCAGAGGATCATATTTCCTCCCATCTAAAGAAAGTGAATATATTTGTTTTCAGAGTAGCTGTAATGAAACCAGAAATCCTGGGCAAACTGGATGTGCATTACCTAGCAGGCAATTAGTATGTGAATTGCTAAACTTGATATTAATAAGTGCCAGGTCTATCTTTAGACAGGTGTGAATGGTGCAACTCCACCAGGCCCCTCAGCTGGAGAGGCCCAATGGTAGTCGCACTGCGCAGGTGAAAAGGCAGCACTGTAGCGTGAGCTGGTAGGAGGAGGAGAGAACTGGATGAAGTGTGTGGGACCCATCTTTTATTTATTTACTTAAGCCCCCACTTTTTCATTGGTGGCTCAAGGCAAGTTATATTCAGGTACTGTAGATGTTTCCGTATCTCCAGGTGGCTCTCGATCTAAGAGGTCAATTTACTAAAGGTCTTCTCCCATTTTTTGGGGTCGGCGCGTGGTTCCCGGTGCACACACATGGACATACCTGTTTTATAACATGCGCGCGTCGGATGCTAATGTTAATAAAATATGTGTCCCGCGCGCACATGTGCGCCGGATTTTAATGTCCATGTGCTTAGAGGTCCATATTCAAAGGCATTTAGCCGGATAACTTGTGAGTCATTCGGTTAAATGCTGACTTTTGAATATTTTGGGTATTTCTCCAGCTAATGTTTACCTAGATCTCATTATCTGACTAAAATTTAGCTGGATAATATAGAGGTGTTCCTGGGGCATTTCTGGGCAGAGTAAGATTGGCTTAAGGATATTCAAAGTTAGTCAGATGACATATCCAGCTAACTCTGGTTGTGCTGTAGAGCAGTCCTAAAGTAAGACAGCCATCTATATTCAGTAGTGCGGCCATACCACTGAATATCCATCCAAAATTAGCCAGATAAGTTTATCCTCAGTTAACTTTGCATTCCGGCCAATGATTGAATATTACTCCCTTAAGGCCTAATTTTTAATCGCCGGTACACGTAAAAACCGGGAGATACATGAGTGGCTGGGTCACGCGTGCGCCGCAGGGATTTATAAAGGCCCGCGGCCACGCATGTATCTCCCAGTACATGCCGAAAACTGGCAGCCTAAAAAAGAGGCAGGCCGGGGCATGGCTGGGCCGGGTCAACGCCGTTAGGCACTGAACCGGTGAAGCGCGTGCCGGCAGCCAGCCGGCCCGCGCAACTTACTGCTGCTCTGGAGAGCAGGTAAGTTGCAAAATAAAAAAAAATTTCGGTTAGTTAGGGGGGTTTTAGGGGTCGAGGCGGATAGCGGAAAAATGAGGAAGGTTAGTTAGGGGGTTTAGGAAGTTCCCTCCCAGTCCGCTCCTTTATTGGAACAGACTGGGAGGGAACTGGGGAATAGCCTTGTCGCATTGGCGTGTGTTTCTTAAATAATTCCCCCCCCCCTTGTGCACGCGAGTTGGCACCCGTGCGCGCGTGCGGTTATAAAATCAGGCGCACATGTGCGTTTGGGTATCGAATTTTATAACATGCGCGTGGCACATGTAAATAGGATGGGAGCAATGAGACAATAGAGAGTGAAGTGGCAATATCCAAGGTCACAAGGAATGTCATTGGGATTTGAACCCTGGTTCTCAGCCCCATTGTGAGCACTTGGCTACACCTCCTCTCTTCTCCTTACCCCAGATCTCTACCGAAGTAGAAGCCCTTTGTGGGCCCAAGTGGTAGGCAAGCAGCAGATTTCAGTGAGTGTGGTGGAGCGGGACTCTGAAAATCCCTGCATTTCATCACCACACCAGATTCCGCTCCAGTCTAAAGACAGTCCTGATAACAGCCTATAAATGGAGAGGTTCGCTGAAAGAGAGTCTGAACGGTTATATCGTTAGTCAGAGGTTTATGTCAGTCAAAATAAACATTTGTTTAAAATCTCTCATTTATGAACAAAGAAAGTAAAAAAAAAAAAAAAAAGAAAAAATGTTTTGCTTTGGAATGGTTTGCATTTTTCTGCCTTGCTGGACTTTTGATGAGGATGGTTATGCTGCTCCCATAAACCGCATGTTTGTTTGTAGCTATGGTGTGGTGTTTGTGTTTGAACAGCAATATACCAAGTGACTTCAAAAATGTGGAATAACAGAATCATTGCTGGGGGAAATGTTTGCAATAGCACTCCAGACTTAGAGTGCTTGGAAATATATTTTGAAGTAAACTGAGAAGCTGTCAGTCTGTTTCTTCTTTTCCTTGGGCATCTTTCCAGAGGAGGAAGAGGCTTGCAATGCCTGGAGAAGAGTTGCCCATAACCGTCTCCTACTATCCCAACTATTGATTCTTCAAGAAAACTCTGTGGGAAAGCTTTTGCCACACTGCTTGTGTTGTACCAGTTCTGTAGGTAAATGAAAAATGTTGGTTTCCAGCACTTTCAAGCTGGCACCTTTCATGGAGATTAAGGAATTCTTTATTTAACAAAACAAATAATTAATATTGGAGTTTCGTGAAATCAAGACAAAGCCAGATCCTCATGGATTTTTTTTAATACCATGGAACTTGCCTATAATTCAGATTCTGTATATTAAGAACACCTCTTTATTATTTAATGATTCATTAATAATGATACAAATGACAGTGATCCATCAGTCATTCTATGTATTTTCACCTCCCCATTGAGGGAATCCTTAAATTAAGAGGATAATATTTGATACTGTTGAAATGCCCATACTCAGGACCCACAAGGAGGCTGATGTCCTAAAGTGGAAGATATTTTGTGCAAAAACCCGTTTTAAGAAAAAATATTTTGCAAAATGCCCGGAAACATGCAAAAAGCTAGATGTTTTGCTTGAAATTTTTGCAGACATGGACTTCATAGTAGTAAACTTTACTACATGTGAAAGTTTATTGAAATTGCCCAGTAACAAGCTGCTGTGAAGCAAAATCATGTAAAGCAACTCGTTACTGAGCAACTTTTAGAAGACAGCATGCTAAAAAGACTTTGTGGGCCTGTTTTTGCAAAAAAAAAAAAAAAAAAAGCTGCTTTAGAGGTGTAATTAATTTTTATAGCCAGCCCAGAGGAGCTGTGCATCATCTGAACTGGTGCGCAGATTTAAAGAGCTGTGCGGCCTTAAAGAGGTCTTGCCAGTCCATCTTCCCACTCAGTAATTTAAAAAATCCATGTAAGTGGCTCTCCCACCTCAGCTCCCAAAAAAAGTGACCAAACCGCATGGCTTAAGTCCCGCACTCTTATCCACCTCCCCAAAAAGTGTGAAAGCTCAGAATTGGTCCAACCCACTTGGCCCTCCCAAGTTTATGTCATAGCTGGGAGGAGATCTTCTGTGGGCAGGAGTGAGGCCCACTTGCTCCTGCCCCATCATTGCAATTTTCCAAAATGGAGCCAGCTGACCGGCTAACCCCATGCACGTGAAAAAAGGAGCTGAGTCAGAGTGCATCCAAGGCGGGATTTTCAAATTTAACATAATATTCAACCGCTGACTGGCTAACTTTGTACATATAATTAAAATATATGACCTAAATCTAACCATGTAAGTTTTGTGCACGTGGATATACTTGAATATTCAGCCGCATGTTTCACCAATTAAGTTCGACAAAATATCTGGACAAAGTTCACCGGTTAACTTTGTCTGCTCTGCCACCGCCACTCAATATCGAACCCTAAGACTTCTGCATTTATAATGTATCTAATATGGAAATACACACTTTCAGAAGAGGGAGCCTGTCACAGCATCAGCCAGTCAGCAGTGACTAAAACTAATTCCTGAGGGCTATAGAGCTAGGTTTTGGGACAAGATGTGGGAAAATTGACTTCATCATCCATGGTCTTGCTCCCACTAAACTGTGATTTATCATTTCTGAAGTCACTTGGCGTTTGAAGACCTATCCTTTTAAGTCTTATACCACCATACTGAACTCTATTTCATGCACTAATTATCGATTCAAGAAAAAACAACAATTCTCCCCAGAAACTATCTTCATACTGTAAGTGGTGATGGCTAAGCCCAAAATCCATTGTGCATTTTGCAAATCTAGCCTGTTTCTGGATCTCCATGCTGAGAGGGCTGACTGAAACCTTCTCATTTTTAACAGCAACTCACAGTTGCTACTGACAGAAGCCAGCTCTTTTTATAACTCTGTAAATTCAAAGAAACTATCTAGAACTACAAATGAACCTCCAATATATATTTTTTCTGTTACTGATTGGAAGAAGATTTAAAACAAAATGGAGAAAATATTTTTTCCCTCAATGCACAATTGTGCTCTGGAATTTATTTGCAGAGGATGTGGTCAAGGCATCTAGCTGAGGGGATTTTAAAGGGACTTGGACAAGTTCCTGGAGGAAAAGCCCATAAACTATTATTATCCAGGTGGACTTGGGGAAAACCGCCTCTTATCCCTAACCCTGAGCAACAAGGATTTGGATTTATTTACTTATTTATAAATTTACTTATTTATAAATTACAACATCCAAAGTTTTATGTGGTGTACTGAATCATATCTGAATGTCTTCCCCATGGTTAAAGACACTGATTCATTATTTCTGTTCTAGATAGGATGCTGGACTCGATGGATATATTGAAGGGCATAATATAAATTTAACAAATAAATACACATTTTTTATTCTTTATTTATAGAATAATATCATTAAAGTAAAATAATGTGAAACAATTACTACCCCTAACTAATTAAGCTAGATGTTTCACTTAGATGCAGTTCCAACACTGCTCTCTACATTAATGGTGGGGGTGGAAGGGAAATAGAACCAAAAGGTTACTAAGAGCCAAGAGTAACAGATAAGTATGTGAAAAAAAAAAGTGCGAAGCTTGCTGGGCAGACTGGATGGGCCGTTTGGTTTTTTTCTGCCATCATTTCTATGTTTCAATACCATAAGTATTAGTGGTAGAAAGATTGCAAGGACATCTTTTTTTTAATTATCTACTAATGCAACAAAATACTCCCCCAGTAGCAGAGAGTGACAAGACATGCATTCATTCCACAGCCAAACAATCCAAGCATATAAGCCAATAATGTTCCAATATTAATATACTCTACTGGCATCGGTTCAGAAAGCATGTTCCAAGCTCGTTTAAAATCTTTGGATAAAAGTTTCTTTTCCAATTTAGCATTTCTAGTCTAGCATTTGCAAATACTTAAATGAATAGGGGGTCGGTGGTCTTCCATCCAGAACCGCAGAATACCCAGTCTGGCAACCAATAGTGCAATATGTGCAAATTGTTGAAAACCTTTGGACAGGCCATCCATCCAAGCCATGCTGCCCATGATTAGTAATTCAGCTGTAAAGGGTGGCCTTACCTCCACAACTTGTTCTAATATAGAAAGCACACCTTTCCAATAATTTGACAAGCTACAATATATAAGAAAGCTATGCGTAAATCTGCCCTTAAAAAAGAACATTTTATACAGTTATCAGAATTTCGCAATCCCATTTTGAATACTTAAGTAACATCATAATATGTAAGATTTTTAAACTGTTTTCTTGAATTTTGGAGCCTTGCAAAATAGTATTTATGTTCCCAAATAAAGTTTCCATTTCTGTCACCTCAATATTAGTACCCAACTCTGTCAACCATTTTGTTGCCAGTACAGACAGTGCTTCATCGTTACATTTCTCTAATCTCATTTTATACCAATGAGCTAACCTGTATGACTTATTTACAGTTCAGGGAATCAGAGCAAAATGCATGAGAAGCATAGTGTTTGACAGTCAGAAGATAATGCCTAGTCTGTAGTGTTTAAAATGAAACTGCAAAACACGACAAATAAGGCTAATTTGTTTCATTCGGAGGGGCCCTGAACCGAATTGCCCCCCCCCCCCCCCCAAATGAAATGAACCTTATTTGTTTGTTTTGTTTTAAACTAATGAATCAGGCCTAGCCCTAGGCCTGAAGCTGGAGCCTGAAGCTGAAGCTGGACCTAGGCCTGAAGCTGGAGCCTCCTGCTTTGGGCCTTTGAGCCAAGGCCCAAAGCAGGAGCCACAGCCTATGCTGTAGTGCATCCCCAGGGCCTCAGTCTAGGCCCGAAGCTGGGACCTTACCTAGGCCCAAAGCAGGGGTCACAGCCTAGGCCTGAGCACAACCCCCGAAAGTTAGAAAAAAAACAAAAACTTACCTGATCTGTTGAGTATCCAATGAAGGCCAGGTCCCAATGCTGGGGCCTTGACCTTGGCCAGGGCCCAAACCCAGGCCCAACACTGCGACGCAACCCAGAGACTGGGTCAGAACACCTGGGCCTCAAACTAAGCTGGAGCCCGAGCCTAGGCCCGACACCGCAACACAACCCAGAGGCTGGGTCCCTTATGCTGGGGTCTAGGCCAGTAGACCGAAGCCTGAGCCTAGGCCTGACACTGTGACCCAACCCAGAGGCCTTGTTAGGGTTGCATTGCCGAGGCTTCAGCATTGGGACCCATCCTCTGGGTCGGGTCGCAGCTTCGGGACTAGGCTCGGACCAAGGTCACAGCATGCGGACCCAGCCTCTGGGTCAGGTCATGGCAAAGAGCCTGGAGCCAGGCAGCAGCGGCATCGGGTCTGGGTCCAGGCTCCAGCCTAGGCCAAAGCCTCAGCCTTGAGTAGACCCAGGCCGCAGCAACCTACTGCAGCCTCAGCCTAAGCAAGTCTGACGCTTTGGCTGGTGGTTCCCCACTGGATTGGGTAAGTGGGGGCTGGGGGGGATCCTGGCCCTGGCAGTTTTCTGGGAGGGAGGGTTTGATTTCATTTTTTGGCTGTTTTTTTTGAGGGGTGTGTTATTGCTTATTCGATTTTTCACCCGAATAAAACGAATCAATCAATTCACGAACTGAAATTTGTGGGAAAAAAACCTCCAGAACATGAACCAAATAAAATACATTTTTTCCCTTGCACATCCCTGCTCTATAGATAAGAGTAAAAATGTTTATTGGGAAGATAAGTCTTTGTTCAATTGTTCAAATGAAAAAAACAGTATCTATTGCCAGGCAATATAAATCAGAAATTTTACTGATGCCTAAATTATGCCAATTATGAAAAATACTGTTCTAATAAATAAATCTTATATTCTTATGTTGTTATAACAGTGGCATTCATTATCACTTGGACATTTTTAATTTAATCTAATTTGAATTTCACTTCACTGCTAATGTTCAAATTCATAGTTATGGAACAGGTTCTTCCTTTTGTTAAAGAACAAAGCACATTTATATTGCTTTGAAATTGCAATGGGAGTAGGCAACTCTGGTCCTGGTTTTCAGATATCCATAGTGAATATGCTTGAGTTCTATTTGCATAAGCTTCCTCCGATGTATTCAAATGTAACTCATGTATATTCATTGTGGATAGCCTGAAAACCAGCCCTATTTGTGGCCCTCCAAGAATAACCTAAACACTGGCTCAGAGATTCCTGAGCTTCCCTCTTGTTCAGTGAATAAGAGAAGGGCAGGTAAACTGCATCCTTAATAATATTTTAACCAGAGCCTCTCGCATTAGCTGCATTCACTGTCACTGTGTCTTTGGTTTTCATGTGAATACCTCCCATCAGCTTCCCTTGGTATCCATATTTTTTGTTGTTATTGCAAGTTGTATGTACGTCTTGAGTCCCTGCTGCACTCACCTCTTCCCTCCCTCGTTATTCTCCCTCCCCCCTTTCTTCACCTCACCCCTACTTCATCCTCCCTTCCCCTGTCCTGTCTTTTTAACTCTTTCCCCTCTGTCCAGGGTGCTTCAGGTTTTGACGGCAGGCCTGGACCACCGGTGAGTTTCAGCTCCATTTCCCTACATACCTCTCTCCTAGCACTGCAATGTGTCTTATCTGTATCACAGTAGCCCCGTTTACACTATAAGCAACCACCATTCCCCCTCCCCCAAATGGAAAGCAATGTTACCTCAGTTACAGTACACTACCCAGATTAGGCAGTTTCTCTGAATCCAGTGCGATTTAGACATGCTTTGTTTTTCAATATTTCCAAAACTGTGCAGCTACTGTAACTGAGATGCTGTCTGTGCCCCTGTTATCCTATGTATATGTATAGTCGAGTTGTCTCGTCTTTCCTTGTGGTAGCCTCAGTATCGGCACATCCGCCCAAGTGAATTATGCTAGGCTTAGTGACGCATCTCCATATCCGTATCAGAGAGCAAGACTGATATGTCTAGGAGCCAGATAGAAACATGCAGACGTTTACTGAGAGGTAATGCCTCTCAAGATCTATGTATTTATAATTTGTACATGTTCACATGTTATTACCCGGTTGGACTGGTGTAGACGGAGCAACATCCGAATGCGTGCTCTATCATGTCTGTCTGCGAATGCGTTTGGCCCTGCAGCATGGTGATTTTAAACTGCATGTGCAGCTATCTGTTTAAAATGGTGCAAGCGTCTTTTTTTTTTAATCCATCAATTTTGCTGAAATGAAAAAGCTTACAAGTATAACTACACCTTTATTTCTTTTATTATCCATCCTACAGTTTTCAGCTTTGCAGAGGGGTTTTTTTTAGGTGAAGAGTTCAAATTGATTCAATTTTGATAATGTGTACCAGAAAGAAAGGCTCAATATTGTTTTCTAGTACACAAAAAATGTATTGAAATGCATATACAATACTTAATAAGAATATTCAGTATATACTGTGCAGAAGACTATAAACTTTCAAAATCTTTGGTCAACCCTGAAAACTGTAGCTGGCAAAAATAATTTGACTCCTTGCATCACTGGAGCCTCTTTCTCACCTTGCCTTTTTTCTTCAGGGCCCATACTGTCTCCCAACTCTTTGGACGCATAGTATAAAATGTATGATAATGCGTTTTTTATTAAATTTTTCTCAATTTAAAGGGTACTCCAGGACCAATTGGAGTTCCAGGACCAGCAGGACCAAAAGGAGAAAGGGTTAGTTACCAATAAAAGGAACACTGACTCTGTCAAACTAGTATGAGTAATTAAAAAATAAACTTTCCTAGCTGAATAAAAAGAAATTGTAAACTGATTTCTTTGCTGGTAAAATATTACATTTTTTCTACAAATGTGAAATTGCCATTTGTTAAACTATGGTCAAATTCCTACAGGGCCTGATTTTAAAAAGCATATATACATGCTTAGGAGGTAATTTTAAAAGGAGTTTCGCGAGTGAATGAAGCATGTTACCGTAGCAATTTTCAAAAGCCATTTTCTCAAGTAAATTGTACTTACATGAGTAAATCCTATGGACAATTCAATGACCTACATTGTAGCAATTTTCAAAAGCCCACTTACATAAGTAAAGTACATTTACAGGTGTAAAACCCAATTTTAAGCGTGAAAATGCTTTGGAAAATCTGGCCATAAAAGGTGAATTTTAAAAGCCTGGCGCGCACCAAAATCGGGAGGTGTATACACAAGCCAGGCTTATGCGCGCCCACCAAATTTTAACAGCCGCCCGGATGTACCCGCATCTCCTGTTGCGCTCACATCTCACTCAGTTTCAAAAAGGACAGGGTGTGGCGTGGTCTGGGCAAGGCATGGGTGTTTCAGGGTGTGTTCAAGAGATGTGCACGTAAAAATACCTTTTTGCCCCAGCGCGCACCCAGGTGCACGGCCCGCTGCTGCGGGTTTGGAGGGTTTAACATGTCTGGGGTAACTGGGAGGAGTGCAGGCTATTAAACCAGGGGGTTCGGAGGACCTAGCTCTTAACTAGGTGAACTGGTAACTGGTCATGGCCTGAACATACACCGGTTTTAAAATACCTTCACTTAACACAGTAGAAACGGAATTTACTAGAGATCTGCTTCGTTGTTCGCCCGAAGTAGGAAATTGCCCGAAATTTCCTACTTCGGTTTTTTTTCGGAGGCCCGAAACCCGAAAAGAATTTTCCCCGACTTTCGGGGAAATTTCGTTTTTCGGGTTTGCCTGGGGGAGGGGCACACATTTTTTTTTTGAACCCACCCCAAACATTTACCTTAACTATAATTCACCACCCCCCCCCCCATCCCGATCCCTCCCCAAGACTTACAAAGTAGATCCCTGGTGGTCCAGCGGGGTCCCGGGATCCATTTGCCCTCCTCCGTGCCCATGTTTCTGCAGCCGTGCTCTTTAAAATGGTGACGCGCAGCCTCTGAACTACCATGTCACAGGGGCTACCGGCGCCATTGGTCAGCCCCTGTCACATGGCCATCGGCGCCATCTTGTGCTCCTGTCATGTGACTGGAGCTGACCAATGGCGCCGAAAGCCTCTGTGACATAGTATGGGCAAAGGCTATCGGCGCCATTTTGATTACTGGCAGCCGACAATGAAATGGCTCCCGGACCCCCGCTGGACCCCCAGAGATTATTGGCAAGCCTTGGGGTATGATAGATATGTAAAAAAAGGATTTTAAATGCTTGGGGTGGGTTTTTTTTAAGCTTCCTTTGCCGTTTCGCTTTTTGGCCCGGTTTCGGGTTTCCTCGTTTCGTTTTTTCGAAAAACGAGATGAGGAAACCCGAAATTTACCACGAAGTATCCGAGTCAAAAAACGACCCGGCAGGAAAAAACGAAGCACATCTCTAGAATTTACATGCCTAGGCACATGCCAATTTAAAATGAGGCGCACATGTGCACGCGCCAGGACTATTTTATAACATGCACGCATATGTGCACCCCTGGGCGCATTGAGGCAGATGCGCCAATGTGCACCCGCGTGCCACTTTGAAAGTTACCATCCATGTGTGTAAATGCTTTTTAAAATCAGGCCCTTAAAATTAGTTTTTTCACATGTAAATAACTTTACTCAAGTGGGCTTTTGAAAATTGCTACAGTATATGCCATTGAATTGTCCATAGGATTTGCTCGCATAAGTGCCCTTTACTTGAGTAAATGGCTTTTGAAAATTGTTACAGTAGCATGTTGCATTCACTCGTGTAACTCCTTTGAAAATTCACCTGTAAGGGGGTAATTTTGAAAAGGATTTATATGTGTAAATGTAGCAATTTTCAAAAGCCCACTTAAAAGGGCAAAATGCATTAACCATGTAAAACCCATTTTTAAGCGTGTAAATGCTTTTGAAAATCCGGCTCATATAGGACTTTGAAGGCCACAACATTTCAGAATACCATTCTGTGCTCCAATGATGAATTACTTACAGACTAACTTTTAAAATGAGTGTGTGCACCAATAAACACGCTTATCAGCACGCAAGCGGAGATACGCGTGCTGATACGCGTAACAATTACAATGTTTGAGATACTCAAACATTGTAATTGATTTATTATAGTTACCGAGTTACCTTTCTACTTTTGGCTTCTTCATCTCCCTAGTTTCATTACTCTTGTTTTATTGTAACCTTTGCTTCTTCCTCTATGTTAAGGTTAATGTTATAACCTCCTGTTCCTTGTAAACTGATATGATGTGATCTGTATCATGAATGTCGGTATAAAAAAGTCCTAAATAAATAAATAAATACGCAGAAATTTTAATCATGCATGCACGATTTAAAATACGCCTATCGTGAGTAAGTATGCTCCTACTTTTATTAAGTTATTCTAGCAAACCTACTTTGCACATCTTCTATAGGACTTTGCCGGCTTTAACGCATGTATGTCAGCAGATTTTGAAACATGCTTGTGCGAGGGACATTCCCAGTTTTTCCAGTCAGTCCACCAGTTTGCCCGGTCAATCTGGAGTTCATTCAGAGCACTCTGGTTCTTCATTCTGCTCACCCCCTAGTTGACCCAGACACCCTTACCCTGTGGTGTGAGACCAAAAACACGGTTTCTGCAGACTTGCTCCTTATCAGGAGTAGCAGTAAATATATGCAGTTAACAAGCCACCGCGCGCTGCGGCCTCGGGTTTCAAAATGCGGAGTTGCGCGTGTATCTGCTAGCCCCGCCCTGGAATGCCCCTGCACCACTCCTCTTCTGCCCCTTTATTTTTGCTCACGCATGCGCATATACGCATGTAAATTGCAGCTTTTTAATCCGCGTTGATCGAGCACAGACCATATACTCGCCTATACGAGCATTTTTTGCGAGAGCAATGCTTTTAAAATCGATCTCTTAGGATCTTGTAAGATCTCACTCACATTTTGTGAGCGTTATCCTCCCATTGACTGATAGCTCAGGACCTTGTTAGGACTTCCCGTTTCAAGAAATAATTTTCGAAGCTATTGTTTCGGGTAAAAAGCAGTGCTGCTTAAAAAAAAAAAAAAATGCTCTCCCTACGTACAGGGAGAGCGTGGTGCCATGCATAAGTTGATCCACACTGAGAAGAGGCATTGCAGGGGGCAGAATTGGAGAGGGGCTTGCACTTACATACACACTTTGGAATTTTCAGAAGCATGCGTTGTTTTTTTTTGGGAAAACAGCCTACAGTGGGAGTGGTTTTTCCTGAGATAATTTTCAAAGTGGAAGCATATGGGGCACTTTCCCTTTGAAAATTGAGGGCAAGAGCTTCAGGCGAAATGTACCCGCAGGCTTTGCACTGGTGCGGCAGTTAGAAAATTAACCCTTTTATTCCATTTGACAGCGTCCACTCTTCCTTTGGCAAGGTCTAGAAGGATACATTGGGGTTTTTTGCAAGTAGATCCGTCTGTATTCGACAGGATCCACTATTTGAATTTATTTCTAGAATTAGCAATGTGAACAGATGTTTCGTGGTTTTCATTACTGGCATGCATTGCTCTGTCTTGGGACCTGCAAGATCCACAATGCTTTATCGAAAACCATAGTTTCTTGCATTATGAATCTTGCAGGACCTTTAAAGATAAAGGTATGGTGTTCTAGTATCACTACGACCATCTCTGCAGTCCCAAAATATTGAGGTAGGCTTGGTTGCTCCTTCCAAATGTTGGTTGTTTATCCATATATAGCTATATATCAAAACCCATAAAGACTTGGCTGGTCCCATAGATTAGTTCAAGTCTTGCCTGACTGGGCTGAAAGAGCTTGGGTGAGCTGTGGAAGTAATGTGCCCAGACCTCGGGAGGGAAATAAAGCCCCTGCCATGCAAATACTGGTGCTGAGGAGGAATTTGTCTCTAGCTATCAAGGCCAGCAAAGATATTTGTATCAATCGGTTATGCTACAGGGCACAGTTTATATAAGGTGACAAAAAGGGAGGGGGGGGAAGACAACATTTTTATATTTGAGGGAAATAGGATGTGTAGTTCAATTTCCAACTCTCAGGTCTCATGCCAGAAACTCCTGCACCTGAGAGTCACATAGAACGAATATAACTAGGATGTTTTGCCACCCATTATTAAAATGAAACTCCTTCTTGCCTTGTTTCCATTGCAGGGTAGCAAAGGAGACCCTGGATTTGCAGGACCAATGGGGCCACCTGGACATCCCGTAAGCATTGTAACCGCCACTTTGGATGGAGTCTAATAAGCGTGCCTTTTAGCTAACATAGAAATACATTTTTTCTTACTAACCCACTGCAGGGTTTACATGGACCACCCGGTGAAAAAGGAAATCGAGTAAGTTACCTCCGAAAACTCGCTCGCTGGCACGTCATTACTAATGCCTTTACAGAGGTGAAATGATTAACGTGTCAGCTGCCCTAATAACTAAATCATTCATTTCATTAAAAAGAGGAGGCTGCATCATACCTTAGAGCTCTATTCAGAGATTGGAAAATAAACGAATTTAAAACTAATAAGACAAAAGGTCTTGCAAGGAGAAGAAGAGAAGTCAAAATGATTTAATGTTGTTATGGATGGTTTGTATATGGTGCTGGTAATATATCTAGCATTGTACGAGGTAAATAAATGGATATAAATGATTAAAGGAAGTTGTAGAGGTTCAGTTTGCAATCTGAGAGTCTGACTTACTAAGGCTTTTTTTCAATTCTGTGCCTATGGGGGAAAACAAAAGCTTAGGAAATCAGTCCTTAAGTATACTAAAATGTAAGAGGAAAACCACACCTTATATACAAAAAGACACAATCTGTCCTCTTTATAAAATACATAGAGACACACCAAAGAGTAATACAGCAACATTTATAATTTCTAAATTTCTTGCATGGGATACAGACTATGACACTCCAGCTTGGATGAACAACCATGTGCATAGGCATCAGAGGCAAAAACCCAAAAGACTTCATTTTTAATTATGAGCCTCATTCATCAAGGATTTCTCCCCTGCTATTTTATGACAACACAGATGGTAACTTTCAAACTGGCATGTGTGCGCACGTTTACGTGCATACATCGGCCCACACCCGGGTACGCGGCCATTTTATAACAGGCGTGCGTAATATGTGTGTGCATGTTACAAAATAGTCCGGCTGCGCACGCACATGTGCACAAATTCCGCTTCTACCGCGTAAATCGGGGGATTTTAAAAGGGGAGCATGCTGACACCGTTGCCAGTTTACTAGCTCATCCCCAGTTAAGAGAGAGCTATTCCAACCCCTCCTGGTTTGATAGCCTTCACTCCCCCCAGTTAGCCCCGACCCTTAAAACCCCACAGAGCTGCCTTTTTAGTTACATGGCAAGTTACGTGGAAGGGGGCCCTCGGGGCGCGCGCCGGGTCACACATTTACGCACACATCTTAGGTTCACACCCATGGCCCCACCCAGACCATGCCCACACTTCGGCCCTTCTTGAAAACGTTCGAGATGTGCGCGCTGTGGGAGATACTCGCGTATCTTGGCGGGTTTTTTTAAAATCCGCTCGGCGCGCAAGTCCAACTTCTTTGTGCATCTCCCAATTAATACATGCGATGGGCTTTTAAAATTCACCTCCTAATGAATAAATTGGATGTTAAAAAGTTAGTAGAGTAACATGAACTATACAGTTTTTATCTTATTAAGGGTTTGTCATATGGTACTTGGAAAGAAAATGCTTTGATCAGATAAGACCACATGATGGTGCAGTCACTGACGATCTTTCTGCCCAGTCTCTTAGAAAAAAACATAATCTGAGTATTTCTCTCCAACACTGGCCATTGTATAAGGTCCAGAAGCCTCTCCTGGGTGTATAGTGCATGATCATTAGCTCCATATGCTTCTGAAAGGAGAGGAGCCTTCGGAGATTTTGGCCTACTACCTTTTGGTTTTTGCCAGCCACTTTTACATATGGTGGCACAATTCATCCCTTGTAGCAGGCTAGCAGAATGCACTTCTTACTCTCATCACTCAATACTTAAAACTGCTTTTTTTCAGGCAGCCTTTTTTGGGCAGCTTATCCATTCAGATTGCTTCTCCCACTAGCTGTATTGTGGAATGGACATACATCTAAAATATGTGTCCAGAATTAAACAAAGAGCTAACCCACAGAGAGTTTCATCCTCTCCTTCTATAATAGTTTATTAACCATAACAGTTAACAAATAATTCCTATAGATCAAATCACATTTTTATACTATGGAATAAACTCCATTCCCATCTTCTGCAAAATGTAGTCTTCTTCCTCCTTCTTTCCAATAGGCTTCTTCTCTGGTTGTTCTTGTTACTTGTATTGACTATTATGATTATTCCAGGGGAAAAAAAAAAATTAGGGTCAATTTTCAAAGCCATCTAGCAACCTAACTAAAGAGTTAGGTGATTAGATCAAAGTCTTTGAAAAAACATATCAAGGCTGAGCAGCCAAATTTCGATTGCCTTGCTTCACTTAGATGGTAACTTTTAAACAGGCGCGTGGGCGCATATGTGCACGCGTTTTCCGGCTTGCGCCCATGGATGTGGCTATTTTGTAACAATCGCGCGCATATGCGCGCATGTTATAAAACAGGCTGAGTGCGCACACGCGTCTGCACAAAGTTACGTGGGCGTGCACACAAATCCCACTTCCACTGCGCAAGTGGGGTGGTTTTAAAAGGGGCGCGCAGCCACGCCATTTCCATTTTGCCCACTCTGCCCAGGCAAGGGATAGGACTTCCAAATCCCCCAGCCCCCTCCCCTACTTTAACAGCCTCCCTTTTCCCCCCATTAACCCCGACCGTTAAAATCCCTGCTGCCATACCTATAATTTTGTTGTTTTATGACTTACTTGCCATCCATAGCAGAAGTAAAGTTAGGTGGTAGGGGACACCGGCGCGCGCTTGTGCGTGTAACTATTTATGCGTTGGTTTCATTGAGAAATCCAGGAAGGCCCAGACCACACCATTTTTTTTAGAAAAAAATTTTCTGTGCGTGCAGCGGGAGATACGCATGTATCCTGGCGGCTTTTAAAATCCGCTTGGCACGCACCAGCCTGACATATTCACGTAACTCAGTTTTAGCACGCGCCAAACTTTTAAAATTCACCTTCAAGCATCAACATTGAGACACTCACATTCTGGGCAGTTCTGGAAGCAGGGTGAGGAAGGTGAAGAAAGTTAGCCAGCTAGTGCTACCTTTCAGTGCTAGCCAGCTAACTTAGCTGACCAAACCTAGAAACAGATATAACTAGCTTAAATCTAGCCAGTTGTGCCTGCAGCCTGAGCCATCAATTTTTTTCCCTTCAAATCCTGTACCCTGACCAGCTTTCCAAATTACCCAGTCCCCTAACCGGTGATTCCCTCTCCCTCCCTCCCTGAACCCAATGAATAAAAAAAAAACAACCCTGAGCTCCCCAAGTACTGGTCCCATCCTTCCTCCATCCCAACATCCTATGAATGAAAAATCTTGTCCCTTGGTCTAACCTCTGAAAGACCCATTCCTTACTTTTAAGATCTGTTAGAAATGCTGGGTGGCAGGAGGTAGAGTATCTCCCTCTTGCCCCAACAGTGTCAAATGTAAATGTAGTGCTGTCGGTGGCAGAGGGACATAGTCTCCCTCCTGCTGTCGGCATTTCTGACAGATCTTCAAAGTAAGGCATGGGTCTATAGGAAGGCCACACCAGAGAGGGAGGTGGAGAGTTTCATGGCCAGATGGGAGTAGGGGAGGGGCACACTGGGGGGAATCAAGGCCATAATTGGGGTGCAGCTTGTTTCATTAAATGGATGCCATGAAGGAGGAGCAATTGTGGTGCAGCTGGGCATGATCTTGCATTCATTGCCTGTCAGAGGGGAAGGAAGAGAGATTGTGTTTGGGGGAGGGGGCAGGTTCATTCATTCATCAGATGCCAGGAGGAAGGGAGGGATCAGGATCAGAGGGCAAGTGTATTCATTGGTCAAAGTCAAGAGGGGAGAGGGATTTTTTTTTGAATCTTTGGGTCCATTTTCAGTAAGATGCTTCAGCACCCAACCTAGCTGGCTAGATTTTGGCTTGCTAAATTGATGTAGGTTAATTTTCAGCTGCAAATCATGCCACCTTGATTTAGCTGAAAATTAGCATTATCCTAGCCAGGGGCACTCCTCATTGTTTCAAAATGTTCCCATAGCTGTCATTTCTAGATGGGCAAAACATTTGTTTCCAATTAATAACTAGGCTGAAGAAAATAAAGGCTAAAGACATAGCTGAGGGGCATTAACTGCTAGTAACTGCCCTGTCCAAACTGTTAAAAGTTTGTTGATTTCAGATTCTGGAGTTAAAGAATAGTGTAATGGTGTCACATTTGAAAAAGATTTTGACTGGAGAATTAACATACTGGACTTCAGTCAATCAAATAGCTTATAAAGTTACCATTTTTTAACTTTACAATTTTAACTATAGAATCCTAATTACAGTATACGAATATGCATCACTTAATCATTCCACCTCTGGCAATCATCAATAACTAAAGTTTTTCTTGCATTTTACATTCTTTATCTTGTTTTATTGTTATTTTGATAAACAACCTAACAGAATTTGCAGACATTTTCAGTTGGTTTCTCTCTCATTATGGAATATTTAACAATTTGGGAGTTCATGTACTTTACCTGCCACAGCGGGAGACAATTTTGATCACAATGACTTGGTTAGCTAAAATTCCTAAAATCTATTTCAAAAACTGAGCTAAAACAAGTGGTATAGAATGTAAAGACAGATGATGGAGAGAAATTATGTGAAAGATGCTTGAAAAACATTTGAGTAATTTTTTTCATAGGCAGTCAATAGCTGTTAAGTCTGCTCCTCCTGGGGCTGGTGTAGTACAATTACATTCACTTCAACTTTAGTCCAAGTTTATTCCCTTATACAAATAATTTGATTTTAGATGAAGATGAAAATCTTAGGGCTGTGTTCAGCAGAACAGTGGTCATGATTCGGAATCTAATTCAGATTCGAGGGATGAAATAGTCATATTTCTACAACCACAGATATGCTCGCTTTCCATCTCATCCATAGGTGTTCCATAAATCCTGAAAAGGCCCAGTTTTTGAACATGATCAGGTTTCGAAACAATTATAAAACATCCAAGAATAATAATCAGTGACCTAATAGCCTCAGGTATAAATGATTCTTCTCTCCAGACAGTCTTCAGGCATCCTTAACCAATGGAACTAAGCATTAACATCTCAGTGGATGAAATCTCCAAGAATGATAGTTTCCTGTTAGCAATCCTAAAAGTTGACTAAGATGATATGGAATGATATTTACTGGGCATGTACCAAGTGCTATACAAACAAGCACACAAAGTAGACAGGGCCATCAAGGCAACTTGATTGCCAGATTTCTTGCTAATAGACTGCTTACGTTCTTCATTGTTTTTAATCTTCTGTGATTGTTTTTCTAACCCAATCTGGCTTTTATTTGGAATCTATCATACTGGAATCCTTTTTCCTATATCCCATCCTCCATGTAGGGCAAGTATTCATCATCGTCATTAGGCACATAAAATAGCAAAAAGAGGAATTGCATCAAGTAACAAACATAAAATAAAATAGTGTATGCATATGTATGGGAACTTTTATAGTGCAATTAGGGCAGGTATTCTAGGTGTCTCATGGGGTGGGTTACCAGCCATTGGGGAATTATCAGCTAGTGAGGTGAGGATGTTAGTAATGTATTTCTATAAGAAAAAATTTTATCCACATTATAAGTGTGTTTGAGATTCAAAGAGTAGCAATTGTTAGAGACACATATATTGTTGTATCTTGAGTTGGGAATGAAGTTTAAAAAAAAACATTTTCAGTAGTTTTCTGAAGACTAGCATTTTGTTGCTAGTATGATGTTGAGAGGCAGAGAGTTCACATTTTAGGAACTGCGGCTGTGAAGGCTCTCTCTCTCTCTCTGGTGAAGGTGAGGTGCCAGTCCTTGAGTGGTGACACCATTAGGCATGCCTGTGGTAGTAACTTCAGGGAGCATAGAGGGATGTAGGAGTTCAGGCACTGATTTTGGTAGAGTGGGGCACAGTATTGTGGTCACCTTTGTTTCTGTGGCTGAGAAACTAGGCTTCATTGCCCTTAAGAGTTTTAGTTCTGATCTATGGCAAGCCAATAGGTATCACCATAAAAGTAATGCTTGACTTAATTCTGGCCCTTGGCAGCTGTTAATAAGCCTGGCAACAGCTAAGTAGTATATTCAACTCTGGTCAATTCTAGGACTACCAGCTAATTCCAGTTTTTTCAGAAGAGGCTGATCCAGTTCTTCTGAGCCATGGCTTGCATGAATTTGTAGTTGTGCTTGCTGTAGATAATTCAGAACTACAAATCCAAGCCTGGTCCAGAGACTGATCCATTGCTTGCATGACTCCAAAGTTCTACTGGTCAGACAATTTAGAACTATAAATATAAGCCACAAACTCAGGGGCCAATGCAAATCAGTGCGCTCAGTCGAGTGCACTGTGTAGCCCGCACTCTGATACGTGTTAAATAGGCACTAATCCACCCCCTAATACAATAGGGGGATTAGCGCCTATTTAAAGCGCATCTGACGCGGAGTGAATGCAATAGCGCTTATCACATGCAAATGCTTGTGAATGAGGCTATTACTCATTCACTCCACATCCTAAAAAAAAGTGTGCGTCTCAGACGCACGTTTTCCTCTCAGATATTAACGCCTGCCTGGAGCAGGTGTTAATAGCTGAGCGCATGTAAAAAAGTATAGAAAAGCAGAAAAAAATGCTTTTCTGTACTGCCAAGTTATGAAGACCGAGTTATGAAGACTGTCTGCCAGTAATGAAAACTCGGCATCTGTTTTCATTACTGGCAGACAGCCGCGGCGGGGTCGCGTTAGCAAGGAGGTGCTAAGGTTGCATAAGAGACCCTAGTGCCTCCTTGCTAGCGCAACCCCCTAATTTGGGTATAGCATGGTGCCCCTCTTGCTGGCGCCATGCACACATTAAGAAAGCAGGCACTGACTTTTCAGCGCCCGCTTTCCGCGCTTTTTATTGCATCGGCCCCTCAGGCTGAATCAGCCTGTTCTGAAAAAAATGGCTCTGTTTTGCATGAGTTGAGATTGGAGACAGCGATCCCAAATGACCCAGTTCAAAGAGGGAGATTTTAAGCATCTCTTGGATTTCTGACAACCTCATCCTGATGTATTTATGGTGCCTGCAGGGCTGATTTCAAATGGTAGAAGCAAGAACTACAACTACCACAATGTATTGAGATGGAAGGCCAAAAACCAGGACCAGTCAAAAGTCTCTCTCCTAGAACTGGGTTACTTGGTAGCTATTTATATATGAAACCAAATATTATACTTCAGAATCAGAGAATAAACTGCTATCAGGCCTGTTCTGACCAAATAACAGTAATAAAGAAGCAATGTCATAATATAATTTAAGCTCTGATTTGGATACTGAATTTCCTCTTAACCCGTATAACCCATCAAAATTAAGGCAGATTTTCAGTTTTCTTCAATTTACATATTTTTCACTTGAGAAGTATGTAAAAACTATCAAAGGAGGATAGGGATACTTATATTTCAAAAATGTAATCTATTAAATCTGGAAATAGCATGAGGTATCCATAGAATCTCCCCCCTTATTCTCTTTTTAATTAACCACATCCTACTTTTATTGCTGAACTAGGAAAAGCGAAACCTTAAAAGTGCGAAAGTGAATTATCTTCCTACAGTATAAAAATAGGATCAGTTCTGCAGGCATGGAATACAAATTTTTGTACTTTTTGAAATAATTGGTGAGAAAAGAGGGGATGGAAAGAGAGATTCATGATTACAATTCCAGCATCTCTATGGTGGAGAATGCCCATGGAAGCTGGAAAAATGTTCCCTTTTTTTGGACTGGGCATGGGGCTAAAGGAGTCTGACTGCGGGCACAAACCTTTTTTCACTAATCCCTGCTGAGCACATCTCATGTCACTGAACTTTGCTGAATACAGCTCATGGTTACATCACTCTTTATTTATTGTATTTAAATAGACTTCTAATCTGCTAAAGTTACAATAAAATGGATCACAGCAGAGTACAATAAGAACACTGAGATGATCCATAATCAACCTACCAAAAACTAAACTATGTACTGAAGCTGAAGATTCCAACTGAAAAAGTATATATGTGTGTGTGTGTGCACTGATCCTGCACAATGAAACTTTGCTCTTAATTTCTTTTTATATAAATTTTATTTTTCTGTCTCTGTGTATGTATACCTTACTTCTACAGGTTCACCTTTGTCCCCTTTATCCCTTCCTTCTCATTTGCCTTTTTAACTGGGTCCTTCCTCCTCCTAACTTTGCAACCCATTCCACATTTTCTCCTGGATTATCCTCTCTCTCTTTAATCATGGGTTAATTTTCCTGCTACCTTTTTTCCCATACCTCTTTCAATCCATTTATTTTGCAAACCAATAATTCATTTCGTCTGAACAAATATACTTTTTTTTTTTTTTTTTTTTAAATACTTGTCCTGCCTGATTTGACATGTATTCTCTAACCTTTACCAGCAAGCATTAAATTCCCTGTTCAACAGTCTTAAATTTACTACCTTAAGGATGAAGAATTTTGACCACATTAGCAAGATATAACATTGCCAATATTAGCCCAGAATGCCACTTGTATTAACATGGCAAATAATTAATGCCCCCTACTGTAACTTTCAAAATCTGGCAAAAATATTCTCCCTTTTAAATCAACTGAGCTTTTCATGAATCGTCATGGCAATAATTAGTGTGTCTGTGTTTTCTCAAATATTATGCACAGTGGCAAAAATCTTGATTCTGGGTATTAATGGGTCCCAGAGATTGAAAAGCAATCTCAAGGTAGAGAACCATAAAGCAATACAAAGTAGTGCTAGTGATCTAAGAATACAAATAAAAAATACTTTCCCAAAGAAGTGACTCATTGGGGGTCACTGCCACTGTATATTGTAAATCCGACAAGTAAGTTGGAAAGAAAGAAGCTGGTGTTGCGTTGGAGGTGGACCCTTGGGCAGAGGTGGGGTTGATGCAACCCGTAGGTAAGGACCTACGAGTCCCCACCGTCGGCAGGTGGAGTGGGCTGATAGGTAGAGGCCACTGGAGCTTCACCTATATCAGCCCTCGTTCCCCATGGGTTGAGCCTTTGGGTGCCGGGGCCGGCAGGACTTAGGTGGGCCTTTGTGTATAGTTGCAGGAGAAGTTGATTCAGCCCAGAGACAGCAGGCGAGAGATGGTATAGTCTTACTCCGGACCGGATAATGTCCTGGAAACATGGGCGCCAATGAAATGAAGGCAGACAGGGGGCGCTCGAGCAAAGGTAGGCCAAAGCCTGATGAATCCACATCCCGGGAATAGACAGAAGAGGCGTCCAATGGCAGGCTTGGGTCAGGGCTGGCGGCAATCCAGAGGCAGTGGTAAGCAAGGCTGAGGTCTTATCACGGAGATAGTCAATAGCATAGTCAAGCAAAGCTTAGGTCTGATCACAGAGATAGTCAATAGCAAGTCGGACGAAGCAAAGGTCTGGGTCTGGAGATAGGCAATAAGTAGTCGGACAAAGCAGAGGTCTGGGTCTGGAGGTAGGATTTGGCGTAGTCAGGCGAAGAAGAGGTCTGGGTCTGGAGATAGGCAGTAGCGTAGTCAGGCGAAGCAGAGGTCTGGGTCTGGAGATAATCAATGGCAACATTGGGCAAAGCAAAGTCAAAGTCCGTGTAGTCAATCCGAAGCATAAGCAGGGCAGGAACGAAGAGACAGGAACCAGGAACAACGAGGAACAGAAACATAGGGATGAGACGAATCTCTAAGTAGCAACGAGTACTTGACCAGTGAGGAGACCTATTGCAAAGGCAACACTAGGAAGTGAAGCCTGAGCTTAAATACAATGGATATGTTGACGTCATCATCCGGGGCTGCGGCTAGGTTCCCGCCGCGGTCTCTACTTAAGGATCAGTGATGCGTGCGTGCCTAGGAAGGGGCGCGGTGCGAGTAGTGGCATCTCTCCGCGGGCCATGCGGAGAGGCCTGATGAGCAATGGCAGTAGAACCGGAAATGCCAGGGACCGTGGCAGACCGGAGGCACCGGAGGAGGCCCGAGGATGGAGGTGGCAGCCCACCGCCACCAGCGAGGAGGAACCAGAGGCTGGAGTCCCTGTAGAAAGGTGAGGGGGCCGTGCCGCGGGGCTGCTGCAGATGGCACACGTAACAGTACCCCCCCCCCTTTACGCCCCCTCTTGGAGGTTGGGGTTTGCCCAGATGGGCACGATGATAGTTGAGGAGGAGGGTTTTGTCCAGGATGTTCTGAGCTAGTTCCCAAGAATTTTCTTTGGGTCCATAACCCTCCCAAGAAAGGAGGTATTCCCACCGGTGGCCCCTATGGCGGACATCGAGGACTTCATGTACCTTGTACATCGTATCAGTTTCAGCCATGAGTGGAGGTGGTTCAGGAGCCTTTCGAGCAGGCCAGGATAGGACCACAGGTTTTAAGAGAGATACGTGAAACGTATTATGTATTCCCAGCGTAGGAAACTGCCGAAGTTGGTATGTAACGGGTCCAATGCGTCGGGTGACCGTAAAAGGTCCAATATACCTTGGAGCGAACCTTTGGGAAGGTATTCTGAGTCAGATATACTGAGTACTTAACCAGACTTTCTGGCCAAGGAGGAATTCAGGAGCCGAGGATTGGTGACTGTCAGCAGTTCTCTTAGCCTGGGAAGCGGCTTGACATAAGCGAAAATTCGTCTGCTCCCATAAAGTCTTGAGGGCATCCGCAGAAGCCTGTGCCACAGGGGACAGTACTGACAAAGGTATGGGCAGCGGTGGTCGTGTTTGCTTTCCATAGATGATAGAGAACGGTGACGTGCCTGTAGCAGTGGCGAAGTGGGAGTTGTGAGAAAACTCCGCCCAGGATAAATGTTCGGACCAATTGTCTTGGCGGTCATTGATGTAAGCGCGCAGGAAGGCTTTCAAGGAGCGATTCATTCACTCAGTTTGTCCATTAGCTTGGGGATGATAGGCAGCTGTTAAACTGATATTAATACCGCATATTCGGCAAAGAGAGTGCCAATATCTAGTAACGACTGTGGACCTCTATCAGAGACAATGTCCTTGGTTAGGCCATGCAATCTGAAGATATGGTGAAAAAATAGACATGCCAATTCTAGAGCGGATGGTAGCCCGATAGAGGGATGAAATGGGCCATTTTTGAAAATCGGTCTATGGTTACCCATATTACAGTATGACGCTTAGATGGAGGCAAATCCACGATGAAATCCCTAGACAGGTGGATCCACGGTTCCTTGGGTGCTGGAAGTGGTTGCAGGAGACCCCAAGGTCAACCGACCGGGGGCTTTTGCTGTGCACAAGTGTTACAGGATTCTACGTATGCTTTAGCATCAGAGACCATAGTAGGCCACCAGAAGAACCGCTGGAGCAGTGCCAAGGTTCGTGCTCGCCCTGGGTGACCGGAAAACTTAGAATCATGCGCCCAGTGGAGAACTCTTTCTCGGATTTGTCGGGGCACAACAGTTTTCCCAGCAGGGACTGGGTGAGTAGCAGACAAATGGGTACAGGCTGGGTCTATTATATGGCTGGGTTCTTCCGGAGAGTCTTCAGGCTCGAAAGAACATGATAGGGAATCTGCCCGGAGGTTTTTATCGGCTGGACGGTAATGAAGCTCATAATTGAACCTGGAAAAGAACAGAGCCCATCGAGCTTGACAGGCATTGAGACGTTGGGCCTGGCTCAGATGTTCCAGGTTGTTATGATCGGTGAACACAGTGAACTTAATTTGCGCACCCTCTAGCCATGGGCACCATTCTTCAAGCACCAAGCACCAATTTTATGGCAAGTAACTCACGATACTGTAGTCCTGCTCCGCAGATGAGAATTTACAGGAGTAGAATGAGCACAGGACTGTAGTACTGGAAGCAGTGCGTTGACTGAAGACCACTTGAAATGGACGGTTCGGGTCTGGGTAAAGACAGAGGGTACGTACATCCTCAAGGAGGCGTGGTCCCTGGAAGAAGATCAATAGGACAATCGAACCTCCGAAGAGGCGGAAGAAGGTCTGCTTTTTGCTTGGAAAACACATATTCAAAATCTGTGTAAGGAGCGGGTATGCCAGAAGAAGTGACAGCTAAAGGAACCATGGATGGCGGTACCACTGTCTGAAGGCAGGACTGGTGGCAGGCAGGACCCCACTCCTCCAGTTGCAACAAGCCACAATTAAATTGGGGAGAATTGCTTTTGTAGCCGGGGAGTCTGAGGACTAGCGGATGGATGGATTTCTCCAGTACTAACAGTTCAAGTTCTTCTGCATGTAGGGCGCCAGTGTGCAGCTGGACAGGTTCCATGGTAAGGAAGATTCGGCCAGGTAACGGTTCTCCATAAATAGATGCTATACACAAGGAGGTCTCTAGCGAATGGGTCTACCCAGGAGCTGGACAAGATCCTTGAGAATGAAATGACCTGGTTCCTGTCTCTTCATTCCTGCCCTGCTTATGCTTCAGATTGACTACATGGATTTTGACTTTGCTTTCCCCGACGTTGCCATTGATTATCTCCAGACCCAGACCTCTGCCTCGCCTGACTACACTACAGCCTACCTTCAGACCCAGACCTCTGCTTCACCTGACTACGCATTGCCTATCTCCAGACCCAGACCTCTGCTTTGTCCGACTACGTATCGCCTATCTCCAGACCCAGACCTTTGCTTCATCCGACTACGCTATTGACTATCTCCGTGATCAGACCTCAGCTTTGCTTGACTACACTATTGACTATCTCCACACAACCTCTCCAGCCCCCCAATTATCTGTACCGGTCACCTTGATCTAGGATTCCCGGTCCTTTCCAGTTCTTGCTCTGGTGGATTCCAGAGCAGGAGGTATATACTTTCATAGGATATCTATCCGTCTAACCATATTATTCACTGCCATTGATTATAGTGGTAGCACCACTTTCTTACATATAAGATTTTCAATGGTACAAATTAAATATTAGAATTATTCCATTGAAAAATGACTAAAAGCTATCTTGTTAGTAAATATCATCAGGAAAAGTAGAAAAAAAATAGGGCTATGTTCCCACTCCTGCTTTCTGGTTTCACTTTTTTCCCTTCCCTTCTGAAGTTTGTCTCTTTCTTTCTCACCTAAACCTCCAGGTTTAACCCTATCTTCGTCCTGCCCCCATTTCCTCCTCCTTTCCCCAAGGTTCCTATCTTTTCTCTTCCCCTTCTGATGCCTCTTCATTCTCAAGATTCTTCTCTTACCTCCCCTCCCTTTCATTTATTTCTATCAAGACAGATGCAGGAGGTCAGCAGCACAGGGACTCAACAAGCACGGGTTCCCAATACCCATGGCTGTTCCACTTACTCCCTCACATGCTTCCTCTTCAAATAAGTGGAGAAGAAGCAACTATAGAGTGGGAGCAAATGCTGTCTGTGTCCCTGAGCTGCTGCCCTCACTACCAAGGATGGCAGGAGAGGGGGCTGAAAGGAAGAACAGAGCTATAGGCTGACCCTAGGAGGGTACAGGATCCAGGCCAAATCAATTGTAGAGGAGCCCTGGAATGCTGACGTGCACGGCTCTTTCCACAAACTCATCGGAAATTATAGTGTTGGGAATGGGGCCCAGAGTGATCATCCCTATTCACACTCTGCCCTCCCGCCCATCCCATCCACTGCCAAGGGTGGGAGGGAGGGAAGAACAGTGGCTGTCTTCCCTTCTAGCTACTCTTCCTCTTCTTGTCCTAGGTTAGACTAAGATGGTAAAAATGCCATTCCAAGCCCTAAACACCAGGTTGTGAGAGATGTGCTGTTATCGTGCATATCATTATGGTAGCCAGCCTTTGTAGTACTGTACCGTGGTGCAACATAATGTTAAAGCAGAAATAGCTATTACACAGGTTGACAGCAAAATGAACCAGATGTCAAATGATTTTAAGCCTGAAAAAATTTTGCCAGAGGTATAATATTAGGAAAACTGAGACATTCCAGGCCTGTTGTCTGCCCATTGCCATATTATTTTCTCAGCCACCAAAAATAACTGAAGACTGAAAATAAAATGTTCATGCATAAATGTAACATTTCATTTTCAGTTCATTTTCATTTATTTTTTATATACTGCACATGCCAAACTTACAAAAGCCGTTCGAGCCGGTTCAAAACAAGATAAATAATATACATTAATGTCAGAGTAAAATCATATTTAAATGAATAACTTTTAAACCAAGTAGCAATTTTTGAGATAAGTTATATATTTTGTAATTTGAACAAAATGATTCACTGCAGGATTGAAACATTCATTTGCAAACACTAACAGATATGGTACATTATAAACATATTATAGGGAGATAGTGATGAAACACTGAAATCGAATCATCTCATTCATCTGTGGTTTATCTGATGACTCACCCAGGGGGACAGAGATTCTGTTCCAGAGCCCAGATCCTGCTCTTTAGTCCGGCAGGAGGTAGGGATGCTATGGAGGAAGAAGGGATCTTCAGCCATTGCCTACTGGCCAAGCTCAGGATGCCAGAGGGAATTAGTACTACAGTCTGTGGCCCCTGGTCAAGAAATGTCCAAGCAATAACTGAGCTAGCTGTTGAGGGATTTAATAATGAAGAAAAAACGCAGGTGAATACATCTGAAGGCTTATGGAGCCATGGCCTCAATAGAGATCAATTCTAATTGAGCTGGAAGCCCAATAGCATCAAGAGCAAGCTGTGTGGCAAAATAAAATAAATCATCCTAATAAAACATTTCTTCAGATATATCTTCAATTGAAGAAATCTAATGAACAGGGTTTTTAATTTTTAATTATTTATTTGCTGGCTGTTTATTAGTTTTTTTTTCTGCTCATTCTGACATTTGAAATGGATGATCCTAAAAATTTCGTGTATTTTTTTCTTGACCCAACTATTATTTACAGGGGGAGAGGGGGGAAGAAAGGCTCTAGAGGGCCTAAAGGGGATAAGGGAGACCAAGGAGCGCCTGGATTAGATGCACCCTGTCCATTGGTATGTTCTGCATTATACAATGTTTTGTTTTAAGACTTGAGGATGGAAAGGAAGAAGGAAGAATTGCATTTGTTATATTCACCATTAATTAAAATGATAGATTGTGTTGTTATTTATTGCTATTATTACATTATTTGACTATCAAAGCAAATTCTAAAAATTTGGTCTTGCCACTAGAAGCCCTCTTTTCCATTAAAAGAAAAGGCAAATGGGAGTTCGGGTAACCCTTAAACATCATCTTTCCCTACAAAAAAATGTTCAAAATATATATTTATATTTTGTATGTTTTTATCTGACTTCTGCCCAACTGGTTTGTTAACATCTGGCCAGTCAGAACAGAACAAGAGGAAATAAAATGGCCCCAGTGTATTAAGAGGCAGTTTTTCCTTAAACACTTATGCAAAAATTACCCAGTACTGTCCTGAAACTGATGCATGTTCAACTGCCATATTACTACCGGCAACATGTCAACAAAATCCTTAATGGGAGGTGGTAAGTTTTAAAATATTATATATTTTTCTTTATTTTCAAAGGGGTCATTTACATTTTTATTTGAAGGTAAAGAAAGCCTTGTACTGGCAAGATTCATACTGTAATGGGCACATCATTTGAGCTTCAAGTGACACTGGCTAAGTCCTTTTTTTCTCAAGGATTTTGGAAATAGAATGTAGAATGGCATGAGGTCAGGGAATTGTAGAATAAAAGGGACTTAGCAATGACAGTCGAAACCTAAGCATGTCCCATACAGGTAAATGTGTCTATGCAAATTTTTGATCATTGCCTATATCCTTCTGTGATGATGACAATGGTGATGAAGTTCAAAGCTAACTTCTTTGCTTCTTCGCTTCCTCGGATTTAGACCTGAGTGGTCTAATGGTATTGTAGTCCTTGCTTAGTAACATCACGGGGCACCCTTTTCTGGGTTACACTAGTTAGAAAAGGGGTGGAGAATCCAGAGTATGTTTTGCAAACAAGAGTAAGGTAGTGAGGATTTTCAGACAAATTTGTCTCCTGGATATGAGAAATGATTAAAGAAGCCACACAATTTTTTTTGCAAAACAGATACTGAATATTGCCAAGGGAAAAAGTTAAATAGGTCCAATTTGTCATGCCTAGTAATATACAAAATTGATTCTCCAGCAGTCAGGTTTTACAAGGAACACTGGTCCCAATTCGTAGAATACTGAGATATGTTAATACAGAGGCAAACTCAGTCCATTTGCTAGGGCATGCACGTAATGGGATAGATTCCTAACTCGCTTTCTCCTAGTTTTATTTTGTGGATATTTGTTATAACTCTTGCAAAATACTAAAATAGCTACTTGTTAGACAGTGAAACAGTTTGCATGACAATGTGTCAAGATCATGGGAAAGCAACTGGTGTAAGTGGTGCCCCGGGACTGTGCTAATGTAGGACTGGGCCTCCGCTGCCATACAGTGGAGGTGTTCAACATCTGCTAGAATAATCACAGTAGTTGGTTTCATGAACAGGGACTCCGAGGTTTTAAAGGCGAGAAGGGTGATCCAGGGTTACCAGGGCTGGACGGGCTGGATGCCCCTTGCCCATTGGTATGGCTTTACCTTTCCTTTTCCTGCATGCTTCTCATTGCTTTCTCCATTTGCTTAGGTTACTTGATACTAGTGACATCAGCATGTCCACTAGACGCTATGGCTGACAGTTCAGTTCTAATCTCCATGTTGTCTCTGCTTGTGCTACTTTCTTCACACTAGGCTCTCACAGCAATACTCTTAGTAGTAATGAATTCACTATGAGTGTTATTAGCTGCTACCTCTTTAGTAGTCGCTCTCCTCTAGGAAGACACAAATTTCATTGAAGGCACTATTTGTTACTCAATCTATCCCTCTATTAATAACTAAAATCGGCTGAGCTTTCCACCAGTATACTTCAGATATTCCAAAACTAGTTCAGTAGAGCCTGGCACTCACCATGCTACAAAGTTGAAAAGCAAGCTTATTAACTCATTCCTATGCAGAAGGGAATGCATTAAGGCTGATGTACTAAACTGCACGAAACTTTACACGCACTTTAGTAAATAGTACATACTGTTATGCTACCGAGACTTCCATGCAAATAAGCTCAGTAGAAAAATAGCTCGTAACTTTTTTCTGCTAACTACTTTGCAAAAGCTTTAATTACTTATCTTGTGATACTCTTAAAAAGGGGATACATGTTGAAAATCAAACAAAAAAAAAGTTCAGCCATTTGTATTATTATAGGGATGCTTCCTTCCTATAGTACATTTTTTCCTTAGTATAGGTCTTTAAAAAAAATGAAAGCCTTAAAATGAATTTTAAGCCAGCCAGTTGTATTGATGTTCTAATCACTGCCAGTCAAAATTATTAGGGATGTGCACACAAAAAAATGCTTGTTTCACTTCATTTTTTCATTCTTTTTTGTTTCCCTTCATTTTTTATTTTGTTGTATGTTTATTTTGTTTAGCTGAAATGAAATAAACATACAAATGAAAGAAAACAATAGACAAAGACAAAAAGAAAGTTTCCCACCAAACCTACCCCACCCCAACCTCAATAGTGCCGAAGCAATTTCAAAAAACAAGACAGATCCTTCCCCATTCCCCTCCCCTCCCCTTTGGTAGTGGTTTATCCCATTCGAGGGGTCATAGCAGTGCAAATGTGGCAGCAGCGATCCTCAGTTGCTCCTGCCCTACTGGATCCCAGTTACATAAAGGCACCATCCAGTCCTGAGGCCAGTGCCATTCTTTTATAGAGCCGTAAAACTAAATGTGCCAGCGAGGCCCAACCAGCTCCATTTTGCATCCGAAACCCAGCAGATTAGGAGTGACTGGGGATTGCTCCTGACCCATTTGGACTGCTGTGACCCCATAGATGCGGTATGGTCATTGCTTGCATGGAGGAGAAAAGACTTAGGGGGATTAAATTAAAAAGTGGTGGCAGCTCTTAGGGTTTTATTCCACTGACTATCCAAAATGAAAATCAATTTAAAAAAAAACAACTAATGGCGATTTTTGTTTTCCAGTAAAATGAAAAGCAAGTTTGCTTACTGTAAACAGTGTTTTCCATAGATAGCAGGGAATTTAGCCATGCATCGTGGGTGATGTCATCTGTGATGTCATGAGGCAGAGCTTACTTTCTTAGCTCGAAGAGCTTTGAAGTGCGCATGACCTCGGCTTCCCGCGCTCCTTGAGCCATCTCCTCAGTTGGTTTTCCAAGCTAAGTGCTGGTGTAGGTGTTGAAATGAAAAAATGGCTGTCCAGAGAGGTGGGAGGGAATGCATGGCTAAATTCCCTGCTATCTATGGAAAACATCATTTACGGTAAGCAAACTTGCTTTTTTTTCCGTCAATAAGCAGGGCATTTAGCCATGCATCGTGGGTGGCCCAAGCTCATAGGTTGCAGAGATGATGCTGAAGACACATTTTTTTTTTTTTTTTTTTGCAACCTATGGAACATGGACAGCCATCAAAGGCTTTGAAACACTTTCAAGAATTGCGGATCCTAATGAGGAATCCGATGCGGATTGTTGATCAAGGCAATAGTGCGAAGTAAAGGTGTGAATGGAAGACCAGGTTTCTGCCTTGCATATGTCTTGGATAGGCACTCCCTGGATATGTGCTATTGAAGCGGCAGTTGCCCTGATTTGGTGAGCTTTAACCGGAGTGATAAGAGATATTGACTTTTTAGAGTAGCAGTATTGGATGCAAGCTGTAAGCCAGTTAGAAAGAGTTCTATTAGAAACTGGTTGTCCCGGGTTGTTCTGGTTGAAGGAAATAAACAATTGAGAGGAACGCCGTATTAGATCAGTCCTGTTTTTGTAATAGGCTAAAGCTCTCTTACGGTCCAGCATATGAAGAACTCTTTGTCGGTTGTCTGAATGTGGTTTAGGGTATAAGGAGATTGTTTTGTTTAAGTGAAAAGCTGATACTACCTTTGGTAGAAAAGATGGGTGAGTTTGTAGTAAGACTTTATCGTGGTGAAACTGAAGATATGGAAAGTTGACTACCAGTGCTTGCAGTTCACTTATTCTCCTCGCTGAAGTGATGGCTACCAAGAAAAAACATTTCCAGGTTAGGTACTTTAATAAAGAGGAGGACATGGGTTCAAATGGAGGATTCATTAGTGCTTCGAGATTGATATCCCATGGAACTACTGGCTTTTTAATGGGCGGGTGCAAATGAAGCAAGCCTTTCATAAATTTGGAAATTAGAGGATGAGAAGAGATGGAGCAGCCGTCATCCATGGCATGGTAAGCTGCTATAGCACTGAGGTGAACTCTGATGGACATTATTGCTAGTCCTGAAAGGGACAAGCTGTGCAGATAGGTTAGCAGTGTTTTTGGAGGACAAAAAAAGGGGTCGATTCTTCTGAGGTTGCACCAATTAGAATATCTCTTCCATTTGAATGTGTAATTCCTCCTGGTGAAAGGTTTCCTGGATGCAATAAGAACTTCTGTGATGCTTGAGGAGAGATCCGGGGTGTTTAATATTTGCCATTCAACCTCCAAGCTGTCAAGTGAAGGGACGACTGCAAGGGTTAATCAGACTCCCTCTGAACTGAGAAAGGGGTCTTTGGTCAGTGGCATTGGAGAACTGATTGAAAGATAAAGAAGATATGCATACCATGGTTGTCTCGGTCATGCAGGTGCTATGAGGATTAAATCCGCTCTGTCCGCAATACATTTTTGGATTGTGCATGAGATTAGAGGTATGGGAGGGAAGGCATATAGGAGGCCGCTCCCCCACAGAATCAGGAAAGCATTCTGCGACATCCTGTGTATGCTAGGAAGAAAAGAGCAGAATTTCTTGAAAAAGACCTGCTCCCCAAAGGGAGAAGAGTTAGCAATCTATTATAGATCTGCTCCCCCAGAGGGGAGGAGTTAGTAATCTTTGAATATGGCTGCTGGATACTCCCGTTGAAGGAGGAGTTAACAATCTGTTAGCGATCACCCAGCCAGGGGGCAGAGTTAGCATTCTGTTACGGATCTTGCTAAGGAGTAGCAATCTGTTAGTACTCTGCTCTTCCAGAGGGAAGAAGTAGCAACTGTTATGCTTTGTTCCTGTAGAAAGATGAACCAGCAACCTGTATGATCCCCATGGAGAGATAGCTATCTGATATGGATCAGCTTCCGCAGAGAGAGGAGTAATGGTCTGATGTGGGTTGGCCCCCACAGAGTGGCAAATGATAATACCGCTCTATTAGTGTAGGAGTAACACTTAGTAGAAATAGTGAATCCCTGGGCCGATGGCAGATGACAGCGCCCTCAAGTGGAGATCCTGAGAGGGACCACCGGCTAGGCTGGAGTATTGAGACAAACACAGATAGTTCTTTATTAGACTGGAAGTAGAACCACCAGAGGTGGCATTAGTGAGTTGATATGCCCGGCAGGGCTGAAGTCCTTCTGATACTGGAACTACGATCTCTGAGTTGCTGAGCTGTAAGGAGAAACTATAGGTAGTGAGTAGACAGGGTATGCGGGGCATAACCAGTGGTAGATGATACACTCACAATAGTAGATTTCTGTAGTGTCTTCTTTATGCAACAGAGAGTCTTCAATATACAGGAACAGGAGCCGCAGGTGAATACTGGTTTCAATAGGCAGTCTGAAATAGAACTCACAATAACTGTGTATGGGATGGCTTCTGGAATAGAAGAGAGGCTAGAAGAGACTTAGGAACGTAGGCCCTCGTGGAGCAAGTACCGGTTCCTATCTGTTAATCTGTAATAGTAATCCATAAGATATAGATATGCGATATCTTCTGAGGAAGAAGAGAATATGAGAAAGGAATGAGGAACATAGGCCCTCATGCAACGAGTACCGATTCCTATCTGCAATCTGCAATGGTAACTCACGATCTCCGTACCTGCGATAACGTTTTATACTGAAGGGAGCCTTAGTGATTAGGAACAATGGCCCTCGTGGAGCGAGTACCGGTTCCTGTCTGTAATAGGACTCACTGTGTTCACGTCTGCAATCGCCTCCAGGCAATAGGAGTCTTCTGAGTCTTCAGGAACGTAGGCCCTCGAGGAGCGAGTACCGGATCCCGTCCAAAAATCTGAAATCAAGAATAGAGAGAGCGGAGCCCCTGAGGAGCGGGTACTCCTGGTAAGTTTGAAAAGGCTGAGCAGTGGAGAAGAATTCCCCTTGCTGACTCGGAATGTAGTTGCAAGTAGCGTTGACTGCCGAAGCAAGTCCCATTGAGTTCCTTGCTAACTCACCTGTAGTTAGCAAACAAAGACCTTTTAAATTGAAAACGGATGACGTCATTACGGGGGGACGCCCCCGAGGTTTGCGCCCTTGCTGATAGAAAGTCTGGAGCGCACGCACGCCCTTACGTCATCAGGAACATGGTGGATCCGTAGCGTCAAGCCAGCCTGGGGATACCGGGACGAAGAGGCGGGGAGAAGCCGCGGCTGCATCTGTCCATCAGAGCCGAAGGGAGTGCCCACAAAGGTAGAGAGGGTGGAGCGAGGGCGAGAATAGGCAACATTTCTTTGCTTTCCTGTTTTCTTCTGATGTAAACAGGTCTATCTCTGGAGTACCCCAGCGTGCGAAGATCCTGTCTGCTTCTGTCTGTTTTTGTGACCATTCGTGTGGGTGGAAAACTGTGCTGAGTTTGTCCGCTCTTGTATTTGCAAGACCCAGTAGGTATGATGTTTGAAGGAGGACTTTGTTGTGTTCCGCCCATTCCCATATCTGAACTGCTTCCTTGCTTGTTTATATCTATATAAACAAGCAAGGAAGCAGTTCAGACATTGCTACCTGATTGTCTGTGTGAATCATTACTGACTTCTCCTGTATCCATGACTGGAATGCTAGTAGGGAGCTTTTTATTGCCCTGAGTTCCAGCAAATTTATTTGGAGACCTTGTTTGCTTTTGGACCATATTCCTTGGGTTTCTAGATGTAGGAGATGGGCTCCCTGTCCCTTTGTTGATGCATTTGTTGTGATAATAAACTGATGAGGCGGTTGTTGGAGTGGACTTCCTTCAGTTAAGATGGAATTGCGAAGCCACCATAGGATATCTCTGCGCATGGAATTTGTAACTTGTACCTTGTGAGACATTTGCTGAGTCACTTGGCTCCATTGAGATTTCAGACTCCATTGGAGACGTGTGTTTTGAACCATATGAATCGCTGCAGCTATGTGTCCCAATAGCACCAGTATTTGACGTCAAACTGTAAGGTTTGGATTCTGTCTGGAGGTAGAAAGGCTCTGGAAATTGAGGTTCAAATTATTGCTCCAATGAATTGAATGCTTTGGGAGGGATGGAGCTGGGATTTTTCGTAGTTTATTATCCAACCCAAGTTTTCCAGACAGAGGAGTGTGTGCTGCACCTGGTTTTGTAGGAGTTGTGCGTTGGAAGATACAATTAGCCAATCATCTAAGGAAATATGTTTATTCCCTGTTTGCGTAAATGTGCCACAACAACAGCAAGACATTTTGTGAAGACTCTTGGAGCAGATGAGAGACCAAAAGGAAGTACCTTGTATTGATAGTGATGATTTGCAACTTGAAAACAGAGGTAACACCAGAAACTCTTGTGAATCGGAATGTGAGTGTAAGCATCTTTTAGATCTAGCGAGCACATCCAATCGTTTGCTTGAAGGAACGGGAGGACTGTTTTGAGAGAGATCATCTTGAATTTTTCTTTTGCTAGATGCTTGTTGAGCGCTTGAAGATCCAGGATGGGGTGAAGGCCTCCTGAGTTTTTGGGGATGAGGAAATATTGGGAATAGAAACAATTTTCCCTTTGTGAGAAAGGCACCGGCTGGATTGCCTTTTGCTGAAGGAGCAGTGTTACTTCCTTCATTAGCGAGAGAATTTGAACCTGAGGAGTTCTGAGATGAATGGGATGGGGAAGTGTTGGAAAAGAGTTGAATCGTAGCTTGTAGCCTTGCGAGATTTTACTCAACACCCATTGATCCGTGGTAATTGTGGACCATTGGGGATGAAACAAGAATAGTCTCCCCCTACGTGTTCCGTTGTTGTGGCGAGTGCATCTAAAAAGATTGCTGTTATACTTGAACTTGGTTTGTGGGCCCTTGTGTCGTGGAGAGAGCTGACTCCACCCACAGGGAGGCGCCCTGTTGGGACTCTCCACGACAGGCAGAGTCTCAGCAGTGATGGACACAGGAGTCAGAAATATATTTATTATACAGCAAAGAGAAACCCGAAGAGCGGGTTAGTAAACTCAATCCTTGAGTAGGAAGACCTGAGATGGATTCTCCTGTAGTGGTCTGCAGAGCGGGGTAACCCAGGTAGTACTTGCTTCTCAGTGGTTCTTGTGAATGGTACTCCGGTAGTGGTCTGCAGAGCGGGGTAGGCCTGAGATAGATGTTGGCAGCAGGCACAAGATAGCGTGGATCCGGTAGTGGTCTGCAGAGCGGAGAAACATGTGGTGATGCAGGATCTTGTGGATCTGGCAGTGTGGGGTTGGGATCTGATGGCAATCCCTGAAAAAAATTTTGTAACAGAAGTGATTTGAGACATTGTCTCCTGGGCCGATGGACACTGAGGTGGAGTAGGTACCATGGCAGATGTATTCGACCACTTGATAGGAAGTACCGATTGTGGAGATCTTGGTCCTTTCTTAGAATGGTGAGGAAGAGAGACAATTTCTGGTGAGGAGTCCCAGTTTCCCGTTGGCTCATCTATTATAATATCTGAGAATACTGACAAGGGGGAGTGGTGACTCCTGCGTGACGATGTAGGATGCTGAGCAGCAGATCTGGAAGAAGATAGTGCTCCAGATGGAGATGTTATGTGTTTTGTCTTTGAAGACGACTTATGGTGCATCATGTGGTTTAGTTTTTGAAATTTGCTTCTCTGGTTGAAATTGAGAAGGTTTTTTTGTGTTTATGAGTCAGGTGCATCGTTGTCTTCTTTGGTGTGTCGTAATGCGTCATAGAGATCGACGCTTTCAAAGGTGTCAATGCATGTGTCGATTGTGTCATGCAAGATGGAGCAGATGGAAGCGACGCAGGTTTTGACGACACATGTGTCATATGCGTCGGGCTCAGCGTGGTGATCGACGCAGGAGGCGTGGACGCAGTCTTCGGTGCACAGCTCTCCAAAGCCGAATGAGCGTGTTGTGGAACCTCGGACAGGGGTTTTTGCTTACCTGGGGAGGACTTGGTAGACCTTTTGTCAGCAGGAGAGGGGGCATATGAGTGCCTCAACCTCTCCATCTTTTCAGCCCTTTGGCACCTAGCCCGCGGGGACATCCTGCATGGTCATGATCTTACCTGGTCATGACCTTCATGGTCATGATCGGGACCGAGACATAAATAACAATAATTATGTCCATCGGTCACCGACATGATCTTCCTGCAGGAGCAATACTTAAATCCTGGGCTTTTAGGCATTTTCTTTTTTCTTATTGAAGTCTTCTTTGCTTCAGTCTTCTGAGGAGCTGGAGAGAGTAAAAAAAAACCCGTCCGTGAAGTACCGCAGAAAACTAAAACTGGGGAGACGGCTCGAGGAGCGCAGGAAGCTGAGGTCATGCGCACTTCAAAGCTCTTCCAGCTAAGAGAGTAAGCTCCGCCTCGTGACATCACGGATGACTTCACCCACGATGCATGGCTAAATGCCCTGCTTATCTACGGAAAAACAAGTTTTCAGTCACATTTTTCATTTCTTTTGAAAATGAATACACGTCCCTAACAATTTTGTGTATACAGAGATGTAAGGGGGGGGGGGGGAGAGTTTTCCATGATTTAGTTTTCCATGATTTAGTTTTCCATGGAAAATTTTCCATGTCTCAAAATCCATTGTTCTATAAAATTCATTAGGAACACTAAATAGATTCCAATGCTGTATCAGGCAAGATTGACAATTTCAACCTGGGAATTTGCTTCATTATCACATTTAAACCACATCAGAAGCATATATTTATAACTGTGTGCACAAGTGGATAACTGGCATATTTTTATGTGCACTGATCCATAGGCTATTTTATAATAGCCATTTGTGCAAAAAAAAAAAAACAGCTTTATATATGTAAATGGCAATTATAAAATAACCCTAAGGGTCTGTATTGATTTTTTTTCCCACCTAATCAAATATTTCAGGTCATCTTCTTAAAAACTTTTGAGATACATTTTAGGAGATTAATCTGGAGGGATTTTTTTAAATTAAATATATAATTCATATAACATGCCAAATCAAATCACAGATCTATTTGGGATATCAGGAAAATTTGCATTGTAAAATTTTCTGAGATAAACAATTTTCTGCAAATTTTGTTTAAATGTGAATATTTGCATGAGAAAATTTTCCATTTCAAACATTTTCAGGAAAACTCACATTTCTATCTGTGCATTTGCTTTTTGTTTCTACTTGCACTAGGAAGCTGTGCACTAGTGGAAACAGGGAATGGATGCATTGACATAGGGAGCCAGATGGGTCAGCAGCAGCAGCAACAGCTTTGTCCCACAATCACAAACTGGTCAAAAACCTTTAGTACACAGGCCCGAGTGACATGTCAGCTAACAAAAAAAAATGTTAACAACTTGTTTTTTTATTTTGCATTATGCATGGGAAGAAGTAGAAAGAAATTCTCTCTACATATTCAGATGCGGCGAGGCACTTTCCATTTCTGTGCTGCTCTACAGTCCAGATTGTGCTGTGGAAAGAAACTGAGCTGCAAAGTCCAATGGGATCACACTCAGTCACTCCAGAAAAAGCAATGTTGTGTTCCAAAACCAAAAGTAAAGTTTACTAAAGAAAAATCAATCAGGTCAGAAATACAAAATAGGTAAAATAGGATGCAAAGTTCTAATAGTCCAGAAAACACAAGAAAATGTAGCACTTGGTCACAGATCCCAGGATCAACATAAGTATCTCAACTCACTCTAGTGCTTGGACAGGACTCTGGAGACCTCTCCTGTCTCTCCAAATAAAAAGGTGTCTTCTCCTTAAGAACCCCCTTGGAGTTAGGAAAATCTACTACTCCCATTCAATGATAGTAGCACTCTACCTGATTGCCGATCCGGTCTCTTGGATGAAGTCCTCTGCCCCTTAGACATTGGAACAGGAAACATTCCTGAGTCTGGATGCAAGTGGCTCGCTTATGGAATCCACTTCAAATGGAAAAGAGAAGAAAACCACCATTTCCCTTCCTGGAGCTCCACAAATTCCACCCGCTGTCGTCTCCCCTCCCCCATCCCCTCAAGTGACTCCTGGAGTCACCTTTATTAACTCTTAGACTCTGGAACCTTCTTACTGCTACACCCCCAGGAACTCCCATTGCTGGAAGTTTCCACATTCTACAGAATATAGAAAGCTCTAGACAGACTTTGCTATGATTAAAATAAAGGAGACAAACTATGAAGTGAGCGTTTAATTGTATCTTCTGAGACGTTTCACTTTCATTACAATTTACCAGTCACACTGTAGCAATGTACAATAATACAGCTTGATGCAGTGACTGTACCCACGCTTTTCTAGGATGCTACACCTAAACAAATTAGACTGAACTGTGGTATAGTATGCCTAAATCAAGCAAGCATATTCTGGATTTAGCTCGATGCCTGAGGGCCACGTGACTTAATTAGTGCATTGTTACTAGTGCATGGCTAAAACAAATGAGCTTCTCCGTGGCTTTCCAGCACATCTCATTTTCATGGGAGTATTTGCAAAAGGTGCAGTAAAACGTTTCTCTTTGGTATTAACATTTTTCAGCATGGAAACTTTTGGGCCAACAGCTCCTTTTATTCTAATTAGCAAACCCCTTTCCTTTTTCACACCTTAGTGGCCATTACTGTCTTTTCCTTTCACACACAAGATTTCCACAGACTTTTTCCTTTGATCGCTTAACCATAACGCTTTCCTTTCTTTTCCCTTGTATACATCTGAAAAAATATCCTTGCCTTGCACTACACTATACAATCAATTCCAGCCTGCAATGTACCAATGGGGCATTCCGCCTCGCAGTGGCCAGCGGGCGGCTCTTACTGTGTTAAATTACCTCTGCTTCTTTTTCTTCATAATTCCATACATGGTTGGGGGTAAAAGGTTTGTCTTTAGCATGTCCTCGGTCAAATTCATTTCTTCATGTATAGGTGTTGTATATTGGTTCCTCTCTTGTTTATATTACATTTTTCAGGTTTTCCACTTTACAGCATTCAGCCTGATCAAGATTATTTCCTGTTTAGAAACCTCAGTTTAAGGAGACAGCAAAGATAATTAGGGAAGCGTTAAAGGAAAATTGCTGTCTATTTAGAGTGTGGTTATGCATGAGGTTTAAAGTAATGGAATCAAAGGTGCAATCAAGTTATCATTATTTTTCATTGAAAAAAATGTATATTTCATTATCCAGTCTACCTTGCATGGAAGGAGCCACTAAGTTTAAAAGGGTTGTTAATGGTAAACATATCACACTTCAGTGTAAGGTCATTGAAACAACATTGTTCTACTTTTCAGTCTTTCCAAGGCTAATTCTGTTGAGTTGTACACACAATGGAATGCAAACCACTGCCATTTCAGCAATGTATACATATAATATAAATTAGAAAATCCTTTTCTTCATGTCAAATGTGATACTTAACTTGCACATAAAACAGTGAAAAATGTTTAGCTTGATATGCCTAGTAAGGTTACTCTTAGGCTTCTATAGTACACCTTATTATAACCAGAACAGAAGCAGTTTTCTCTTTCTATTTTGATCAAAACTTCCTGCAATAAATAGCGATTCATTCGTTACCCCTTCCTTCCCATCGCCAGTTCCCAATGTTTTTCTCTTGACTTGATTGACGTTAAATAGTGGTGGCAGTACATAATACTTGGCATTGTACAAGAGGGGTTTCACACAAATAATATGCATGCAAAGCAATAAGAGGATCAAATCATAAAAATCAGACAAGTGCACTAGGTGAGAGGAAGTTCCTTGCCCCAACGTTTACAGTCTAATCAGATGCGGGACAGATGTTCTTTACTCCCATCTCCTTAATTGTGATGGCTTTCAATTCTAGTCCCTGGGACTCAGCAAAAGGTCAGGATTTTAAATTTATGACAGAGCATGCAATTTTTCATTTGATTGATTTGAGACTGAGTTTCATACTAATTGAGTACTTTTTCCTACAGTGAATTTTGTCTTTTCTGTGTATTCCCAATTGTAAACTAATGAAGCCAGTTAGAAGGTGATAGATGCTCAATAGCTGACTTGTGATTGGGACAAATATCAGTAAATCTGCTTCCATTCCTGGAATACATCATCTACTCCCTCCCCCCAGCCCAAAAATGCCAGGAAAAAAGGTGTAGTTATTTCCACCCCTATGAAAAATTTGCATTTGCGCAACATAATTCCATTACTATCGCATGCGTTATGGCTTTAACACCATAATGCATTTTGATGAATGACCCTATATGTATGTAAAGTGCTAATCCATCAAGATATCTGAGCTCACCAGGACCCCTAGACCTGCAGTCGTCCTTTCTCCATCCTCAGTTTCCTTTCGCCTCAATAGCTACTTCCTCTGGTCAGAGAAGATGCTGATAGACACATATGGGGGTAGAAAACCTACCCCTGCGTGCGCCGAGCCTATGCAAGATAGGCTCGGCGGCGTGCGCAAGCCCCAGGACACGCGCATGTCCCGGGGCTTCGAAAAAGGGGCGTTCCGGGGGCGGGGCCGAGTCCTCCGGAATAGCTGCCATGCCGAGGGACCGAGGCAGGCGTAAGTTCTCAAATAAAAGTAGGGAGGGATTTAGGTAGGGCTGGGGGGTGGGTTAGATAGGGGAAGGGAGGGGAAGGTGGGGGGAGACGGTAGGAAAGTTCCCTCCGAGGCCGCTCCGATTTTGGATCGGCCTCGGAGGGAACGGAGGTAGGCTGCGCGGCTCGGCGCACGCAAGTTGCACAATTGTGCACACCCTTGCGTGCGCCGACCCCGGATTCTATAACATGCGCGCTCATGTTATAAAATCAGGCGTAGATTTGTTCGCGCCGGGTTGCGCGAACAAATCTACTACACCCGCGCGTAGGTTGTAAAATCTGCCCCATAATGAACAACTTGTTGACTTTCACTGCCACAATCAGTAGGAAGCTTTTGGTGTGGTTTATTGAGCAATATCAGCTTTTCAAAAGGCCAAAGATGCACTTAGTAAGGGATCTGATGGAGCAATGAGTATGGTTCTACCACTTTTCAGAGAATGGAAAGGGATAGAGAAAGGGAATTAGTTATACAGGCCAATAAGCAGTGCTGACGCTAGGGGGAGTGCAGGGCTTAGGGTAAATCAGTCTGCCTGACCCTTTGCTCTCTAGTTATACCTTTTTCTCTTCCCATCTACTTGACACTATCCTCCCAAAACCTACCCCCACCCCCCAGTGCAGTCCTTTCTCCTTTCCTTTCCACAAGCACCGCTGTTGCCATCTTTACTCTTCTGGGTGACTGCTGCCACCTGAGACCTGTGGTGGCTGACATGCATCATGGCTTTTTAGCGGGCTCAGTGGCGGCATGAGTATGAAGCAAGTGAATATTGGCAAGTCACCTTCCCCTGTAATCACGATCCCTCTGCTCTGGCCCTGTGGTGGGAAGATAGCACTCCTGCCTCCCTCTGGTCCTGCATGCTCAGCTGCAGCTGAAGTGGTCACACCACTCACCGCTGCCCAAGCTAACTCTGCCAGTAAAGAGTATTCATTATCACAAAACAAAAGTGGCACAACTGGAAAAGCCAGAAGCTATGAACCCATCACTAGAACCACCAAAGACTATATCGGTTCATGTGCTTACTCTGTACACATCTATTTCCTGGATCCTGAGTGCAAAAATTGTCATAGATGGGTCTATGCCTTAATATATGGTCATTATGGAAGAAACCAGAAAACCTGACCACCACATCCATCACCAGTAAGTGATGGTCACAGCAGACTTTGGTAATAAATTACAGTTCCTTGGAGAAACCAAAGCTACATGAGCGCAGTCAACAGGTCACTTTCTCTAATGTCATCGGGGCTATGTCATAGAAGCCTTTTTGTACCTCCCTCTTTTCCTGTTCAGCAAAGGGATACTTGATATAGTCAGGCATGTAGGAAGCATAGCCTTCAGAAAAGGATTAAAACATCTGGTGACAGAGGACAGCCTGATGTCAGTCATATCTCCTGCCGTCCTTCAAAAGGAGCCAATAGCCAAATAGTAGACACACAGTAAAGCTGTGAGAATGGACTATATGGGAGGCCACTTGTCCATGCAATTGTTTACAGAGCTGGGCCTGAATCTACTCAGGTACCCTCTCTCAGTCAGCTTCTCTAAATATGCCTGGGAAAAAATATCCTGTTACAGGAGACACAGTATTTTTGCAAGTGGAAAGGAAAGTATCACTCCTTATATATGCCTTTTATATAGGTTGCTGTTAATTGTGAGAAATGAGCACACAGGATATCTTTCAGTTGTTCCATGTCATAACCATCCTCCCACTCCACTTTCAATCAGCTGGTCCTCTCAGTACTGGCATAGGTGCTGCAGAACTTGCAGTATTGTTTCTGTGGTAACTTGGTGATAGCAGCTTGGGAAATAGTCAGAAGGAATAAGGAAGCAGACTGTTTTTTTTTTATGTGCAATTTAATTACAGTGAAAGAAAAGTCAAACAAACAAATACAGCTCACCTTAAGTTCAGGTAGCACCCAGACATCACGCATAGCAGGTCTTTGCATAGAATGGGTTCCTGTCTGCTTATCGGGGCCTCTCTAACACTTCTAAGCCCTGCGTTCTTGTATATCGGTGTATGCACGAAAGTACTAATATACGAGGCCATGGCATTAACATCCATGGGTTCATCTTCCCTACGGGAACAGTCTCTGGCAAAATGGGCCCCTTTCTCCACAGCTGAAACATGGCGGACCAGATGAGGTGAAAAGTGCGGCTGAACCTGTGCTACTGGATATCAGGACTTCTGACTCTTAGGACTCCATTGTCTTCTACCCCGGTTGAGTGGCTTCTCTGGGAACCATGGTGACTCAGGCATAGTCTGGGCCTGATAATAGGCTTCCACTACTTCCAGTGCCTTTTCAAACATAAGGTTTGGATGTCGGCAGACTCACTGCCGCATAGGCCATTCTAGGCTTCTAGGAACTGTTCCACCCCAGTCTTCCCTTCCGGTGCAGCCACCTCCAAGCAACATCTTTCAGTCTGTGGAATAGGTTCCTTGGATTTTCTCCATCATGTAGAACTCCCTGCCGAAATCACTGTTGGTAGCCTTCTGGGGTGAGTCCCACTCTGTCTAGAATGGCGGCCTTGACTTCCTGGTATGTGGGTCTGCCTTCTAGATTGGCAGTTTGGAAGGCATCTTGACTACTCCAGGTGAGTAGAGTCTCCAGATAGGTAGCCCACCTGACCTCTGGCCAGCCTTCCAGACAGGCTGTGCATTCAAAGGTTTTCAGGAAACCATCAGGGCCTTCCCCTGGGGTCATCTTAAGCAGTATCGGGGACATGGGAAATGGACTGGCTACAGCAGTTTACACAGCTTGTGCTCTCTACGTTAGCACTGTATGCTGCTGCATCACCTTCTCTCACAATGCCTGCTACAATTTGCATTTGCAAGGCATTCTGTAATTGTTGCTGCCCTGTAGCAAGGACCTGGATCATCTGTTCCATCTTCCCTGCTTACCGAGTTGCCTCCAAACTACATACCTCTCCAGGGAAAGGAGGAGGGAGAAATAAAAAGAGCCTGCTGGTCTGTCTGGTCCTTACTCACTGCTTGACGCATGACTGCACAGGTAGGGCTAGCCCCTTGACCTGTTGTGCAAAGGCTGGATGAGTGAAACTGGGAGGCTCCAAGAAAAAGATAAAACTCTGCAGGGTTTGGTTTTTTTCTTTTTCTACTGCTGTGGCTGTGAGCTCTTGCCTATGCTTCCCGCTTAGGCAAGAGATACCACAGCTGCCATCATGTGTGGTTACTTGGCGATAGCGGCTTGGCAAATAGCCAGAAGGAATAAGAAGGCAGAGTCTGGCTGTTTCCTTTATGTGTAATTTATTTACAGTGAAAGGAAAGTCAAACAAGCAAATGCAGCTCATCTTTTGTTTAGGTAGCACACAGACATCACACATAGCAAGTTTTGCATAGAATGGATTCCTGTCTGCTCCTTGGGGCCTCTCTACCCCTTCTAGGCTTCCATGTTCTTGTACACTGGTGAGGGGCTCGTCCCTTCACCCAGGATTCCTTGTGAGTCTGAATCTTAAGGAAAATCTGGCAAGACAGTTGTGCCCAGTCCCTTAAGGTGATCTGAAGGAGTTTCTAATAGACCCCCTCACAGTCTCTTTAAAAACAATAAGAATGCCTCTGAACCAGCCTTTTTTTTTTTTTTTTCCAACTCTTTCCCATTGACTTTTTTCCGATTCCATTGGAGGCCAGATCCTGTGATTTTCTGTGGAAAGAAAACATAAAACAAATATACTTTTCCTCCAAAAGGAAAAAAAAATTAAATTGTTTGCCTGCAATTGGGGGTTTTCTAAAAACAGCAATTCAATGATGATTCACACAGCTGGGTGATGTCATCTGATGGCGCCCATCAAGCAGCATCCCATGCTGACCTGTTTGGACGCTTGATACTTTTGAACTGGTTCCTAAGTTACCACACTACCAGCTGCTGCTCAGAGCCCCAGCTTCCTCTTTTGCAAAGCTCAGAAACAAAACCGACTGTGTAACTCCACAAGAAGTAGGCAGGTTGCATGAATCACTGCTATTATTAGAGAATCCCAGTTACAGGTAAATAATTTTGCTTTCCCTAATAAGAAGCTTCAATGGATTCATACTTGATATTCCGCTTCATTCAGACACCCTGAAGTGGATTACAGCAAATAGTGGACAAAACAAATTGATACAAAACAAACAATACTGCAATAATTTTTATTTATTTTATTTAAAGATTTTTCTGCTGTTTTTATATTTAAAAACAGCAGAAAAACAAATTATTTACCCAGGAAAGGCATGCACGAATAGCCAAGCTTTTAACCATTTACTAAAGGCCAGGTAATAAAGCTCTAAACAGAGAAAGATCATTCCACATTAGAGGGGCAAAATACACATCTGAACTCCTGTTTAATCACAGATGGTGCTGGGATCTGTTGCGCATCCCAGCCGCGTGGGTGCCGCAACCGTGCCTGCTCACCTCGCGCTGCCCTCCACTAGCTCCAGTCTTGCCACCGCTGCCAGCTCCCAGCATCCACAATGCTCACCGCGGCCCTCTCCGGCTTCCTCCATGCCGCAGGCCTCACAGCGGAGCTCACGTCGGGGCTCCGCGTCCTCGGCCCCGACCCTAGGCGCACGCGCGGTCGACGTCCTCAGCTTTAAAGGGCCAAGCGCGGGAAAACGGATCCGGACGCAGTATGATGACATCACATAGTAGCCCTATATAAAGCGAGGCCCTGTCCCCAGGCCCTCATCTTGGCAATCGGGTCGACACAGTGGTGTACTAGTCTGCCTAATCCTGATTTCCAGCGTCTCCTTGTTCCAGTGTCTCCTTGTTCCAGTGTCTCCTTGTTCCTGCATCTCCATGTGTTCCTTCCTGTGTCCCTACTCAGGTAGTACCTTCTCGGACTGATCTCTGGAACTGACCACTGCCTGCCTGACTACTCTATTTGTCTGCTGCCTGGAACTGACCACTGCCTGCCTGACTACTCTCTTCGTCTGCTGCCTGGAACTGACCACTGCCTGCCTGACCACTTTCTTTGTCTGCTACCTGGAACTGACCCTCGCTTGCCTTGACTACAATCGGATTGACCTTGGTATTGACCCCTGCTTTGGCTGACCACTTCTGGACAGATACTCTGGCTTTGACCCTTGCCCTTCACTTGGACACTCTCTTCTGGCCTTCTGTTGCTACCAGACCTGTCTGCTTGGATTCCATCCGTGGCCTTCACCTGACTAGACCCGCGGGCGCTGCCTGCCTCGTCCGGAGACCCCCCCTGAACTGTTACCTCTCTGAGGTTTCCGGGGTTCCCAGTTCGGGTCTGGTCCATCTTCTCTGTATCAGCCGCTCACTCTTGCTCGTGGTGGGCACACCCCTCCGCTACCTCTCTGGGAGACCATCTGAGGCCATCTAAGTCCAGGTGATCTGGGTACCCAAGGGCTCAACCTGCGGAAACTCCGGACTGTTATTGGTGAAGCTCCAGCTAGCCTCTGCCCCCTCGTGTGCTCCTCCTCCTGGTGGCAGGCACTCTCTGGATCCGACCAGACAGCCGTACCAATCCTGCACCAGACCAAGGGTCCACCTCCAACGCAACAGGATCTGTAACAATTCTTCTGGTGTATAATGCACCAGGAGATCAATAAGGTCCTCGGGAACAATGAGGTTTAGGCATTTGTAAAACAATTAATAGTAATACTGTGAAGTGTAGGAACTGCTTAAGAAAAATGTGTGGTAATGGAGAGTGCATGCTAAGCTCAGGTTTATTGTGTGGTAGTACAGAGGGGATGGATCCATTCAGAAAGGAGGGGGCAGAGCTGGAGAGTACAGCCAGAGAGATGGGCAGAGCTCAGTTTCCATATGTGGTAGTAGAGAGTGGATTGGACAATATAGAGAGAAGGGCAGAACTGGAGAGAACAAGGAGAGAGAGAGAGAGAGGTGTGGAGCTCAATTTCCATAAAGGGAAAGGGGTGGAACTGGAAAGAACTGGGAGAGAGAGGGGAAGAACTCAATTTGCATCCAGTTATTCAGGCGTAGGCCAGCTTAATTGTTTATTATTGTTGGATGGAAAGAACCTTGAATCAGATCCTGAACAAGACTGGTAACCAGTGAAGCTCCTCCAGAACCAGAGGAGCTGCAGATGATGCAGCAGATTCATGGGTCTGACCTTGATAAACTGCATAGCAATAGTCAGTTTTTATGTTATCAATGCATGAATAACAGTAGTTAAATCTTCTGTGGGCAGGTGTGACAGTGTTGCCTAAGTTTTTGAAGACACAAAAAAGTCAAGTGAATAACAGAGGAAATCCGAGTTTTCATAGTTTGGAATCTACTTGAACACTCAAGATGCAAACAATCAGTTTGGGCTTTAAGACAACATTTGAGGTGTTGAAGATGTAGAAGAGCCCTAACACTTTTAGAGATACAAACAAATCTCCAAAGAAAAACACAATGCTGAACAGTGTTAATGCACAAGTACCCAACAGGCTGAGCATGAATAAGACATGACTTGCTATCTTTCTTTTTTTTTTTTTTTATACTATAGCTTAGGGGACCTGACCTCAATTTGTTGAAAGGGTAAGAATATTTTTTCATACAGGATAGCTGAAAAGACTAGAATCCTATATACGATTTGGAAAGTAGGGCTTTAAAAATTTCTGCCATCTGGCAAGAGGGCAAGATGGTTGCCAAGACTGGATGCTAAAAAGAGCTCTGGGGAATAGTGCTGTTTTTTTCTACCTTTCTTTTTATTTCTTCAATATGGGGAAACATAAAGACAAGCAGAAGAATGCGGAGCCTGATGGATCAAAATCTGGTTACCAGAGATCAGTGTCCAGTAACCAGCATTGTAGTGAGTGGAGAACAGATGGTGATGTCACTGGATCTGGGTACATCTCTGAGCTCAGACACTCCAACCTTTCCCCTTGCTGCCATCAATAATTTGTCTTTCATCTGATTCTCTTGTGAATACGGTGACATTGATGTTGAGAGTGGAAGGAGAAGAAGCAACACAATGGGGAGAAAATGGTTGCCAGGTAGCTGAGAAGAAGCAACACAATGGGGAGACAATGGTTGCCAGGTAGCTGGGAGCATAGATGGCTGAGGGTCTGCCATACACTCAATTTGCCCAGATGGCAGAAAATGGCTCTAGGTAGGACACTACAGCTGAGAGTAAAGTTTCTCTGCAGAGTAGTCTGGGTGGTTCTCTCTCTAAAGGAGACCTGGTGCCAATAAAGTTATTTCACCCCTTGCACAGTTGGATCATCAAGCACGGACCCTACTGGTTGTTAGGAAAAACATTTCCTTGTGAGATGTCTTTGAAGCAGTCACATGGATACAGAGTATTTTGGTAGAATCTGTTTATCAGTTAAGTTTCTTTACTAAAGCCATGTCAAATGGTTACATGGAAGATCAGGTAGACAGGATGGGACCCAAGTTTCCACATTTCAGTCTGCCAGTTTGGTCCACATAAAGGACTGTTTAGTTCTGCACTCCAAACTAGAAACTCTGGAGAATGCAGCTAGGGTTAAGAATTTGTGTATCCTGAATGTCCCTAAGGCTAGGCTGTTACCCCCTCATGAATTGTTTAAGAAATATCTAAGGGAAGTACTTCAAATTTCAAGTGACGATACCACTGGAATATCTAAAATATACTATGCCCCTTCAGGAGTACATAATGCAAATGTGGAGGAAGGAGTAATGGATACTATCCTTCCTTCAGACAGTCTGGATGTGTTAGGTTTTTTGGGAGTCTTCAGCTAGGGCAACCCAGCTTGTTACCTTTTTGATGTGAGATGGACAAAATCTTGGTCTTGTAGCTATATTTGAAGTTTTAAATGTTTCCTTTTGTTGTCAGAGAGTGATAATATTCCCTGATGTGGCATGTGTTACACAACTTAGGTGGAAAATATTTCTTGAGAAGAAAGATCAGGTGCTTGTATTGGGCGCATCTATTTTCTGAAGATCCTATGCAAGTGCATTGTTACCTTTCAAGGGAATAAGTTTAGTTTTTGACCCTTCTCAGTTGGAAAATTTCTTGCAAGATAAAGCTGCATGATTAATTTTCTAAGATGGGTGTATGGGTGGGGTAAGGTTCTTCTGATAGGGGCGGATTTTCAGACTCCGCGAATAGGCCTACTTTTGTTTGTGCTCCAGGCGCAAACAAAAGTACGCTGGATTTTAGTAGATACACGCGGAGCCGCGCGTATCTGCTAAAAACCTGGATCGGCGCGCGCAAGGCTATCGATTTTGTATAGCCGGCGCGCGCCGAGCCGCATAGCCTACCCCCATTCCCTCCAAGGCCGCTCCGAAATCGGAGCGGCCTTGGAGGGAATCCTCTAACGCCCTCCCCTCACCTTCCCCTCCCTTCCTCTACCTAACCCACCCGCCCGGCCCTGTCTACACCCCCCCTTACCTTTCTCCGGGGATTTACGCCTCCCGGAGGGAGAAGTAAATCCCCGCGCGCGAGCGGGCCTCCTGCGCGCCGGGCCGTGACCTGGGGGCGGGTACGGAGGGCGCGGCCACGCCCCCGTACCTGCCCCCAAAACGCTGCCGACTCGCCCCCGAAACGCCGCGACGACCGGGCCCGCCCCTGACACGCCCCCCTCGGAGAACCCCGGGACTTACGCGAGTCCCGGGGCTCTGCGCGCGCCGGTAGGCCTATGTAAAATAGGCTCACCGGCGCGCAGGGCCCTGCTCGCCTAAATCCGCCCGGTTTTGGGCGGATTTAGGCGAGCAGGGCTCTGAAAATCCGCCCCATAATGTATTACACAGCTAATTTAGGTTAATTTGTTTTTCTTATTAATGTTCTTTTTACCATATTTTTAGGGACCTTCATTTTTATTTTATTTTTCCTTGGAATTTCAATTTTATAACAAAAAAAAAGTGGAATAATGACTTTTCCACTGATTTTTCTCCTGTTTGTTATAGCAAAGTCATTTTTCCACTGATTTTTGTATAAGATCAAAATTTCCCAGAAAAATAAAATAAAAACTGAAAATGAAAGTCCCTACTTATTTTCTTGCTCTCTCTCGATTATGTGGACTTGACACATTCTAGTTAGATGTTTTTATATAAGTTTTTTATTTGATATTTTTATGACTAGACTGTTTTTTTAATGTTTACCTTGTAAATCTTAATAATGTTACGAGCCGAAGGCTTTCGGATCCTGTTACGAGCGCGGCCTCCGGCAGCTGTTACAAACCAAGGGCTTGGAGGCCTTCGGCTATAGTTACGAGCGCGGAGATGCGATCATTTCTGAAGCAGGTATTGTGAGTCCTTGGGCCACGGCATGACTCAGGGTGGAGCCCCAAGACACACCGCGGGAGGTGAGCTGGTGCGAGCACGGGTAATGAAGAGGAGGACATGGCTGAAGCAGAGACAAGGATACAAGGTCTGACCCTCTACCGGACCTGCACATCCCAGGATGACCAACAACGCAATGTTGATCGATGAACAGTCCTCCGACCATTCCAAGCCCTTTCGGACCTACCGCTGGGTACGGCAAGAGGCGAGGACTGAAGCGAGGACACTGTAGACGAGGACTGAAGCGAGGATACTGTAGACAAAGGCAAGGATCAAGGCACTGTAGACGAAGGCAAGGAGGTCAAAGCGCTGGGTCGAGACTGCGACGCAGCGCGCCCTACACAGTCCACCCGTGGGACTGGTCATGGACCACACTGGGCTCGTAGCAGACTCTAGGAGAGATAATGGAAGCTGATACCGGAACATGACGAAGATATTGAAGAGGCCTGCACCAGGGTGCGCCCTACACAGTCCCCCGCGGGACTGGTCGCGGACCACGCTGGCGCGGAGCAGGGTCGAACAGAGTCTTGACATGGACGAATGCGAATTGCAATAGGCTCCGAAGACAGGGACAAGACTCAAGCACAGGATTCGATTCTCAAGGATTAACTTAGGACTGAAGCAGAAGTCTTCCGAAGGGTTGCAGTGCGGAAATGAGGATGGCCTTTGTACCGTGAGGCGCCCTACACAGCCCACTCGTGGACTCGCAGACCACAACAACGGCATCCCAGGAAAGTGGACATCAGGGAACCAAGGCATGGAAGCAGAGGCGAAGACAAAGGCATCAGGAAGGGCATCGGACATTAGAAGGTACTAACGAAGAACATCAGGAACATGAAGACATCTGAAGACATGGAGGAAGGACATCAGGAACCTGAAGACATCTGGAGGCATGGATGAAGGACATCAGGAACGAGAAAACAACTGAAGAGCTGGACGAAGGACATCAGGAACATGAAGACGATTGAAGAGCTGGACAAAGGACATCAGGAACATGAAGACAAAGCCGTCAAAGCAGAAGAAGACCACAGAGGACCTGGACTGGTCAGAAGACACAGACGACTGTGGAACCTGGTCCAAAGGCCAGGAGTGACTGAAGAAAGGCCCTTTTATAGGGCTAAAGCAGGAAACTGAGTGGAATTGGATTCCGGTGGGGCCAGGAGCACTTCCTGCTATTGGCCCTTTAAATACCAAGAAGAAGAGCGCGTCGGTGCCTAGAGGAAGGCCCTGAAGAGAAGCAGGACCCTGGACAGTGGCGTCCTCCGGCGCAGGAGCAGAAGAGAAGCAGGCAGGCTTCGGGGCGGCCTCCAGGCTGCGAGATTGCATTGGAGCGGCAGCGGCCTCCCGCTGTCGCTCAGGCAGAACTTCGGCGGCAGCACAGGCAGCAACAAGTAGCTGGTAGGTGCGGCTTCTTGCCACAAGAAGATGGCATCGAGCGGCACTTAGGCCAAGAAGAAGAATGCGGCACTTAGACCACGAAGAAGAATGCAGCAACGGCGGCTCTCGGCGGGGATAGCCCTGCCATGCAGGGCAGAAGATGGGTGCGGCCCCCAGGCTGCGGAGGATGGAACCGCGTGAAGAGCAGGTAGGTGGAGGGGCTGCCCGCGGCTCACCGCGGGAAGGCCCATAACAAATAATTGACAAGGTATTAAAAAATATTTCTCACTCAAGAATTGGGTCAATTGTGGAGGGTTGAAAAAAATATAGGAATTATTTAGATATTTAATCAAACTTTTGCAAGGAAACTTAAGAAAGAAACTACCCCCACTTGTTGAACCCGAGGACGCATGAGAAGGAATTGTTTACATTTTTTCTGAGTCTCTTTAGAGACATCAGGAAACAACTTCACTTTCAAATGTAAACAAAGTTTTAGATCTGTGGCGAAAAAATAATTTTAGTAGCCAGTCTTTATCAAGTTCAAGGACAAAAGAGACAATAAGTGTAGCCGGGACAGCCAATTCTGAATATGAAATTTCATGCAAAGCAGATACATCCAGTGTAGCATGATCAAGAGATTCCAAAGACATATATTGTTGCATGTGCCGGCCGTGGCAGGCCCGCAGCCAGGCCCTCTTACCCTCTGCTCCCTAATCCAGTGTCTGGCTCCACTTCCCTCACAACTGTAGGCTGCCGACTCCGTCCCGGGCTGTCTGTCCCCAGTGCCCCTGGTTCTACGATGGACTCCTGTCCTCAGTATAAGGCGAGCTCAGTATAAACTTTAATGAAGACATGAAAGAACGACAGACAAGGAATTGTATCATGCATCGTTTGAGTGGCTTCCCCTGATGAAGAACTTTCGAAACGGGGCCTTGTTGGGGCAAGAGCCGCAATTGAAAACTACCAACGTTAAGATAAGTGGGATTTAGCATTCTGGCGACCTGGCATTCTTTGTTTGATGTATAGTGTTTTCACACTCAAATTTTTATAAAAAGAAGAAAAATTAACATCTGTAAAAACTACATAAAACCTACACATATTTGGAGACATTTTTGAAAATTATAAAATTCAAAAAATTATAAAACACAAAATAGGGTAGGGTGGACGGTGGTGCTCATGATTAAACAAGAAATTATACACAAGGCACTAATGGTTGAGTGCTCTTGGTAGTTTATGAAGCATTACCATACACCCAATTAATTTTATAAAAATTATGGTAGGAATTAATGGTTTTTGGGTGTGAGTTCACATAGTAATTTTAATAAGTTTGGTTTAAATAAAAAAGAAAAATATAAAAAAATGTAAGAGTAGGTTTAGTGCGGGTTTTGAAAGCAGCAGAGGCATGACATGACCAGAGAATTATAGCCATCACAACACTTAATAAGGGTCATGGGTGCTACAATGTACCTGAAGTACATAGATTCCATGATACATCTGAAAATCAAGGACTAAAGCCATAGTGCATGCAAAGGGCTGCCAGTGCCATGATGGGCTTCCAACATGGATGTTCTTGGCAAGGATGCACTTTGAATCCTCACTTTGATGCACAGGAGCTCTAATGTAGTTTCAAAGACCATGATAGCTAAGGCATCACTTCAAGGAGATGACCATCACCTTCACACTACAAGTGGATTTGATCTCCTAACATGATTACTAAGATACAGCTTTAAGATACTTGGTGCACTGGAGTAGCCCAAACTGCAGAGGATGAAAGTGTGAACTGGGAGTGAGACCTCTGGAGAACAAAAACACAGGCCTTTATGATGGACTCTAATGTAAATATGTGTTCAGCTGCATAGGCCCAAGGGGTGAGAGCATAGACTTCAAGTACAAATAGAATGAGGCAAGAGCACAGACCTCAAGCATGAGCCATGAGGGGCAAATGCATGGACCCTGAGCACAAGACGTAAGAGTGTGAGGCCTAAACATGGGCCCAGAGAGGCAACAATAGGGGCCTCAATCACAAGTCCTGAGGAACAGGAGCTTAGACCTGACTTACGAAAGAAGGGCTTCAAGCATGTGCTGTAAGAGACAGGACCTTGAGAACTAAAGTAGGCCACAAGAGTGGGTCTTGTTGTTGAGAGTTCTGGTCTCAAGTGCTAGCCTGTCGTGTTGACCTACAGCAGCCAGAGTATAAAATTGTGTGGAAAGAGTACAGGACTCAGGGGTGAGAGTATAGGTCCCAAGGGAAAGGGGTGAGAGTGTGGTCCTTGAGCATGGGCCCTGGGGAGGCCAAGAGCACTGACCTCAACTGCAGGACCTATCAGAGCAAGAGAACTGGCCTAGAACATGGGCCTTCAACATAAGCCCAGGGAAAGATAAGAGTGCAGCTCTATAGTGCAGGCTTCGATGGGGAAAGCAGTAGGTGGGCCTTGAGCATGGACCCCAAGGAGGACAAGAGTGTGTGTGCCTTGAATGCATAACCCTGGGGAGGCAAGAACAAGAGTGCAGACCCCAAAGAGAAAAGAGTACAGGCTCAATTTCGTTGTAATTGCCTAATTCATGATAAACGACTGCACATCTCTAATAGCTAATAGGGTAAAAGGGAGGCAAGTGGGGCTAGGAAGTCCTCTCCTTTACTGGAGTGAACTGGGAACAAACTAGGAAAAGAAGAAATTGTGTCGGCACTTGTGTCTAGTAAAACCTGCCCACACTTATGCGGGCAAGGCGGAATTTGTGCACACATGCGCGAGTCAATATGAAATCAGGCACACTTGTGCGCGCGAATAGCCGATTTTAAAACATGTACATATGCGCATATGTTTTAAAAGTGCCTCGTCCAAGTGCGCTCACCGGCAAATGCATGCACATGTTTTCCCACACACAGCTCGTAAGATCTACCTCATAGTGCCCAGCACCTCCAGCCTCTCTCCTGTTTACATCAGTGTGGTGTACAGGCTTCTGATTCAGACAGAAGAGCTGGATAGATATCTGATCGAAGACATCCATAAGATAGGGAAGAAGGGAGAAATGTTCCTTGTTGGAGATTTTAATCTGCAGGATGTAGACTGGCGTATCCCTTCTGTGGAAGCCGCAAGAAGTAGAGAGATAGTGGATGCCCTCCAAGGGTCTCTGCTCAAACAAATGGTAATGGAGCCCATGAGAGAGGGCGTGATACTCTACCTAATCCTCAAAAATGGGGATAATGTGTCTAATGTCCGGACAGGTGCCCACCTGAGCATAAGTGATCGTCAGACAGTATGGTTTGATATTGCGAATAAGATACAGAGAAGTCACACGAAGACCTGAGTTTTGAATTTCAAAAATACAGATTTTGACAAAATGTGGATGTACCTGGAGAAAGAACTAGAAGACTGGGAGAAAATGGGTGTGGTGGAGCAATAGTGGACCAAATTAAAAGCGCTATTACTAAGGCAACAAATCTATGTTTGAAAAGTAATTAAAAGTACAAGGAAAAAGAAACTGATTTGGTTCTCAAATGAGGTGGCTGCAAAAATGAAGGCAAAAGATCAGCTTTCAGGAAGTATACAAGATCCCAAAAAGAAGAATACAAGGAAGAATAACTGAGGGAAAAAAAAAAAGAAATCAGAAAAGCAAAAGAATCAAGCGGAAGAAAGAATTGCCAAAGAGATGACAAAACATTTTTCAGATATATGAGAAAGAAGAAAAGCCCAAAGTGGTACAGTGAACTTGAAAGGTGACAAGAAGCAATGTGTAGAGACAAAGAAATGGCGGAAATATTAAACAAAGACTTCAGTTCAGTGTTCAATAAAGAAGATTCTGGAGAAGGACCATTGCTGGTTGACAAGACCATAGAAGGGAATGTGTTTTACACAACTCCTTTTACAGAAGAGAAAATATGAAAAGAGCTAGGAAAACTGAAAGTGGACAAGTCCATGGGGACGGATGAGGGATATCTGAGGATACTACAGGAACTCAGAGATGTCATGGCTGGTCTGCTAAATGACCTGTTCAATAGATCCCTGAAAATGGGAGTGGTGCCAAAAGATTGGAGAAGAGTGGTTGTGGTCCTGTTTCATAAGAGTGGTAGCAAAGAGGAGGCTGGAAACTACAGGCCAGTTGGCCTCACCTCGGTGGTTGGAAAATTAATGGAGACGCTGCTGAAAGAAAGGATACTGAACCGTCTACAATATGGTAAGTTGCTGGACCTGAGGCAGCATGGATTCACCTTAGGAAGATCCTGTCAGACAAATCTGATTGATTTTTTGATTGGGTGATTAGAGAATTAGATTGAGGAAGAGCACTCGAGATTGTCTACTTGAAGACATATGAATAAAATGAGAAGCTTGGGAGTGAGCGCCAAGGTGGTGGCGTGGCAGCATGCGAAGGGCTCACCCCCTTGCGCGCACCATCCCCGGGTTTTAAAAGATATGCACGGCTACGCGCGTATCTATTGAAATCCAGCATACTTTTGTTTGCGCCTGGTGCGTGAACAAAAGTGAACAAAGTTAGGGGTTGGTTTGCTAAAGTATACATTTTAGCAGAGCTTCCAACTGACGTGCCTTCAGACCTGATCAGATGTGCCACAGAAAAATCACCATTGCCCGATGCTCAGATCCAGGCCAGCACCTGGGCTCTGTTCTTAGCATCTTGCAGTAACAAGAAAAACCCAGTGGTAGCATGTAAATGTGTAGGAGCTGCTTTCTGAAAACATGTGTAATCCTGCATGCCTCTTCCTAGCTACATCATGCACCTGGAGTGCGTTAACTAATGGGCAGCATCAGGGCATGGCTAGCTGGGCCCCGCTTTGAGCAGTACACATTGCCCACAGCATTTCCTCATCTGCCCCATACTGATCCTCCTCCTTTGAGTCTTCCCAGCCTCTGTCCTATTCCCAGGCTGAATGAGATAGAGAAAGCGTGCCCTGAGCACTGGCTATGACTTTCCCTGAGTGTTGGGAGTAGCAGAAGTGGAGGAGCTCTGGCAGCCACATGCGGCAGCCAAGGTAACTAATTTAGCCAGCTGCTCGCACCACTCAGACTTCTCCCGTCTCCTGTACTTGTATATATAGAGGGAGCTGGTCCTTTGTGACAAGTTCATGTGTGTCTTTGCTCCTTCTCTCTGTTGGCTTTAAAATTTGGAAGAGAGACCAATGGGTCTTTTAGTGCTTCCCTAGGTGGTCTTTTGGCCATGTGAGCCCTCTCCATGTCCTCACTGCCTATTCCATAGAGGTTGGTGTGCCACACAACATTTTTGTTAATGTAGGTGTGCCTTGGGCTTGAAATGATTGGGAAACACTGCTTTAGTAAATAGAACCCATTTGCTGTAATGTAAGCTGCGTTAAAGTCAGCCATTAACGTATAGCAGCTACTTTTTAGCATGGCTTAGTAAAATCGACCCCTTTGTTATCACATAGGTTCTCTGCGAGCCTTCTGTGGTCCAGACAGTTGAAATTACTAAAGTTTTGGTTTTAGAAGGATTAGTTTCTACTAGCAATTTCATAATCACGATAAGACATCCCATGCAAGGAGCATTATAGCAGTTCTGTGTTGTTTTAGGAGCCAGCTCTGTACACAGTCTTTCATTCACTCATTCATATGTTTTTATGCTTTCTGCCACATCTTTTTCTTAGTTTCCAGCTCCAGCAGTATAATATTTGTACTTCAAGTGCAAATTAGGTGACAAAGCGTGTCCCCTGAATCGGTCTAACTGGTAGTAATTATGGATGCCCTGTTCCATGGCAGTAGAGTCATTAAATCTCACTGAAGAGTTACTCTTGTGGTTTACTTATGCAATAGCAGCTAAGATACGGTTCTACCTATTTAACAGAAACAAAATATAGAACAACGAGGAAAAGAAACATTTCAATCTGCTAGTTTGCCAGTGAGTTAAGATTATATGTAATTTTCAATTGTGATCTTTTTCCATGAATGGTAGTGCTGCTGAATCTACAGTTAAATTCCTCCCCCTATCCCTGGGGATAAAGTAACTATTTTTCCAGGTGTTCCTACCTCGATGTTCAGTGTAATGTTTTGTTTTCCTTTGTGTTTGATATCACTACACATGATCATGCCCTACTGCACTCTGACACAATGGCATAACTCAATCAACCCTACCACAGCAGCCTGGCAACTTTCCTTTCCCTGCCACATGCAGAGTTCTACACATGTCTACCACTGATTTTTAATCTTGCTTAAATTTGGGCTTATAAATAGCCATTAGTTGTTAGCAGGATTTGCATATGTACCTTCTGGCCAGCTACTTGATGTCTTTCCCTACTTGTTCCTTGAGGAAGTTAAGGCCCTTTTGACAGGTCCAAATGTTTGCATAACAAAAACTTACATGTTGGGCCCTTAAAAGTTGTCACACAACCAATTTTGCCCCTCTTTCTTATAAACAAGCCCATTTATTTAGGATAGTATTCTAGACCAATTCCTATTGATATGTGTACTGCAGACATAATAGTTAATCTTTTCCTACCAGCCCATTGACCTTTCCTAGAGCATTAAAATTACTCTTGCCTCTTGTTCTGTTGTAGGGTGATGATGGCTTACCAGTGCAAGGTTGCTGGAATAAGGTAAGAAAAGGCCTTGAAGTTTTGTTAGCGTGATAAATTAGTTGTGGTGGTATATTTTGCAGATTCATTTTCCCATAACATTAGAAGAAGGTGTGTGAAGCTTGCAGTTATATCACTAGCCATGCAATAAGTAGAAATGGGCAGGCAAGAAGCCAGAAGCATAGACCTACATATCAGGCAGATGCATTGAGGTGTAAGTACAAAACCAGAGTAGTAGATAAATGTGCTTGCAAACCGGATACATAAATACAACCAAAAACATAAAAATAATAAATAAGATGATGAGTGAACATTTAGTGATGTTTAGTTTCCTTATTTGATACAAATATTTGCATATGCATGTGCTTATGCAAAACAACAGCAGGACAGCTTTCAAAATGCTCGATGTCAACCAGTGTCAGGGCAAGCATATCAGAATGTGCTCTAACCTCCTTGAGATGTCAACTTCTATTTTTCTTCTTTAGCAAAAGTTGACTTGCATGGCCTGTAATATTTCAAACCATGTGATCAGGTAGCCATAGGCACTAACCAAGGTCAACACAGCTTAATGACATCACACTGTGTTCTGATCTCACTGAGATTTCAACTGACCTGGCCTGCTTCCCTATAAAATATGAAGGTTAAAAAAAAAAAAGTGATTCCATGTGTAGGAGGTGTCGGGAAGAAGGAAGTGAGCACCTGAAAAGTCTGAGCCTGGGTGGCCAAAATTGGAATGAAATTGGATGAACAGTTCAAAATGTATTGGGGGGAATGGAGAGAGAAACAGATAGACATCCTGATCCCTGTAGAAAACTAGGCTAAATGTATGTGTGGTAGATTTGTTCCTATCAAAAAACAAAATAAATACATTCTTGTGTCGTATACCAACCTATAAAAGTAGAGTGCCATTTGAAATTGCTGGCTTCCTGAGTTGAATACTGCACTGCGAGGTGGAAAAGGCAATTCCATTTTTTTGGAAGAACAGGGAAAATTTCAGGTTAATTAACAATTTCCCCCCATTATTGCCTCTTTTATTATCCACTAATTGCCCAAAAGACAGCACAGTCAACTGACTAGTATCTTTTCTGGCTTTTGAGTCTAACCCTCAGCACTAATCTGGCTGCCAGGGGGTCCCACAGCAATGCAGCAATCGACCCTCCCTCACCTCAGCCGGCATCTACCCCGTTGCACAGGAGACCCAAACTATTTCTGCCTTGGACTAAGCACAGTTTACTCTAGTCCTACCTATTAAACTTCCAGTTCAGTGTATTCTCATTTACCTTATTAAAAACACACACAAACATTCACACATAACAAAAGGAACTGAATCATGAGTTACTATAACATGATTGAATCAGATGATGCTAAGTTATCTGGAATTAATAACTTTGGATACTATTGATCAAAGCACAGTAAAATTTACATGCCGAAAGCCTGAGACAATTAAAGACATTATTCCACGATACACAAACATTAGAAATCTGAAAGGTATCTTGAGAGACAATTGACACTAAAGAAACTTAAATTAGTGATAGAATTGAGTGACTTGTGTGAGATGATTTGGGGATCTGAGTCACGAGAACCGTACAGGGGCCAACCTGGTTAGCTCAGTGGCACATGCTGTGCATTGCCACGCAGAGGATCTCAGTTCAATTTCCTGGTCAGCTGGGGCTGGAGACGCCACAGAAGCTGCGTACATAGCCCATGCAGGGGAGGGAATCCTAATCATCAGGCACCAGCACCACCCAGTGACCAGATTTAGGGCTCCAGAGGAGCCCAAGAGGATGGCCCTGGTGAACAGGGAGGGGATATAATCCCCATTTGTTTGCAAATGAAGGGCAATGGGGCCAGATCCTAGCCCTCATTCAAATTAAGCTGGAGTCCCAAAAGAGCAGGAGAAAACTGCCAAGCAACCCTCAACAACAAAAAAAAAAAAAAAAAGTAGCCTCCTTCTTACCTTTCCTTGTTCTCTTTGCAGTCTAAATTTAAGAAGAAGAGGGGTTATTAATAGATATTTAAGGAAACACTCAAAAGGTTATTTTATTTTATATAATAGGAAAAAATATACACATGTTCTCTTATTTTAATCTGTATATTTAACCCAGTTAATTAACTCTAACAGAGTTCCCATTGGGTGATGTGAAATTTGGGTCGATGCGCATTATTTAAACTCTAAAATAACAATAAAGTTATTTAAAAAAAAAAATGCTAAACAAGTCTCAGCAGCACCTCACCTGTCCACACAAGTATCTCTCAACACAGATCTACTTTTGGAAAATGTCCAGTTTGTTGGTTTATCATCTTAAAAGGAAACCTCAGCCACTTAACTGATTTTTTTCCCCAACTAAACAGCTTTTGAAACGAAGTGGACAATGAATCATATTTCAAGAGCAATGCCTTCCCTTTACTCTTGTTTCAGTGCAGTGGTGTCACTCCAATCTCAGGTTCCACCTCTTTTCTTTGGCACCCTCTGGCTGTTATCAGTAATGACCAAATCTCCCTCACAACATGTGCTAAGTGTCAGATTATGGTGCAGCTGGCAAATAACATATGGTGCCCCAATATACCGGGGTTTTAATGACGATCTCACCTGACAAGGTGTGTGGTTGCCATGTTAGTCTACCTGACTGCACAGAAATAAAGGTTAACAAAAAAAAAGAAAAAAAGTGTAAGGTGGGTCTAACTTAATCCATTTCTTGACTAGCGTTTGGGAGATAACAGCCCTTTCCCTCAGGTCTGAACTGAATGAGCAGGTCAGAGCAAAAGATGACATTCTCAGAAAATGCAAGGGAATCTTAAAATAGTTTACAAAGGTAGTGGGAAGGGGGACTGATCTGTTAGAGGGATAGGAAGGTGACAGAAAGGCAGTAGAATTATTTCTGGTAGTGAATTTAAAAAAATAAATAAACAGTCTCTGTCAAACAAGTCCCTTTTATGTCAGTTCCAAAGTGTTTCATCATTTTAACTTCAAATGTCTTACGTTCCTGGATTGTTCTGACTTCCATAATTAATAGTGAAGTTGCCTAAGTGATTCGTTCTCTAGCCGTTAAATTGTTCCTCCTTCACTTTTGTATAACCTTGCACTGTGAGGTTGAGCATGCTTTTACTGTACTCCACTTTACAAAAGCCCACTGTGTCTTCCCTCCGTTCTCACCCTTCCCAAGCTCTCACTGGTTTGCTTTATGAAACTAACCTGAGTTTGTGTTTTCTTTTGCAGTGATGGCTCTAACCACGGAGTGCTCTCTGTGTTTGTACATAGAATATTTATTTTTATACATTTTTACAAATTACCAAGTAAAGAAGCTGCTTATTTTTTTGTACAGAAAATGCGAAAGGTTTTCTCGTTCATTTTGTAGAATTCCATGTCCATGCTCGGCTAATTTTATGTTGCAGAATACAGCTGTAATAATTGCATGATATTTGTGCACAAGTGTTGGAGCTTAATAAATTATTGCACTGAGATGCTAAAAGGAGCAGATCGGCAAGGAGGTGCTGGCCTGATCCATCAGCTTTACATGCGATTTGCCAAACCAGGAGCATTTCATAGTATTTCTATATGTCCTACAAAATCATGAATATCACAAGCAGAGCATGATACTAAAAAAACAACAAAAAAGTCTGCTACTAGTGGCATGTGACTTCTCATCCCCAGAAAAGAATTTAATTGCTACCATTTAGCAATATGGCATGATAGGATATGTAATTTTTTTCCCTCTGTTACCTGTCTCAGGTGTGGTGTTAGGAAGATTTAGTAACTTTAAGAACCTGATACATTATAGCTTTTTCCCATTCTCTATCTATGGGAAAAAATCTTGATGAATCAGGCCCTAGGTGTAATTATAAGACAACCATGCATGATCTGGATGGCCATATTGCAATTACTGACTAGATCTTGGAAATGTTTCCAATCTCTGTATTGTATTATGATAGACAGTTTAAAGCCTGAGCTCCATGGTGTATCTAAACCAATGTTTAGGGATTCTGAGGCATATGATGGTATCACATCTATCACCATACATTACAAGGCTAGGACTAGACACATAGCTAATCAAATCACTTGATTCAAAGTTGCATTTTAGTCGGTTGCAGACTTGGTGTCTTAAAACAAAATTATTTGGTGCATTTATCCTGTTGGCCATATCACCTGATCATTCATTTTCCACTAGACGCATACACTCCTTTAAACTATGCTTATGGAAAATGTGGGGGGTTTTTTTTTACCTTTTTCTTCATGGAATCATCCATTAATCTCCTTTAGAGGCTTATTTGTAGCATTGGAACACCACCAGAAAAATGCCGCTTTATGTATTCTGAAGTCTACCTAAAAGCTGAAAGGTACGAGAAAACAAGTCTGAAAATGGAGATTTGAAGAATGTTTCTTTTTATTATTTCAATGTAATAATTAGTCGAATATTCCCTGAGGTTGATGCTCACGGATAAGTTGTTCGGTGGTCAAAACATTTTCTCCCGTTCTGTCCCTTGGCAAAAAGGCATATATGGGGCCGAAGCAATATTTTGGCGCAGAAAGCAGGCGCTGAACAGTCAGCGCCCGCTTTCTTAATGCGCTCCCAGGTGCCCCCCTCCCTGGGGGCGCCATGCAATATTTAAATTAGGGTGTTGCGTTAGCAAGGAGATGCTGAAGACGCTTGCGCGCCCCTAGCGCCTCCTTGCGAAAGAGAGCATGAGTGCATCGGCCATCTGCCGGTTAGGAAACATATTCCTAAATGTCGCACAGCCAGGGGTTCAGGAAATGGACGCTAGTCAATTGAGTATGTGCTTCCTGCACCTGACTGCCGGCGCTTTTTTTTTTTTTGTTAAATTGCTTTAATTTTTCCTCCTACTTAATATCGCAACGATATTAAGTAGGAGGCAGTACAGAAAAGCAATTTTTTCTGCTTTTCTGTACTGGTTTAAGGAGCGCTCAGCTATTAAAGCCTGCTCCTGGCAAGCATTAATTTCTGATTGTTTAAATGTGCCCCTAGACGTACATTTTTTTTTAATAGGGGGTGAATATCTAATAGCCTCATTCACATACATTTGCATAAGGGGATAAGTTAGCACCTCTACAACCCGCGTCCAACTGTGGGTTAACGGTGCGCTCGGCTGAGCGCACTGTATTGCATTGGTCCCATAATTAGTAGGACTAAAAAAAAAAGTCTTCTAGCCATCACGTTCAGGCATCGAGTTACCCATAGCCAGCTCTGTGCTGTTATGCACTAACCTATGTATTATTGCTCCGTAACTTTGCTACAGGTAAAATTCCAGAACTTTGTTGTTCTCATTTTTAAATGTTTGTAAAATCAAAACTACAGTTTCCTTTTTGAAGTCTAAAAGAAGGTCCTCATTCTTTTCCACATTATATGATACAAATATGCTATATGATCCACATATATATCTTTTCATTTGTTATAAGTAGTAATGACCTTTTTGTGTCCTTTTCTCCATTGCTACTGTATGTATTCCTAGCTATCCCATATCTTTACTTGAATGGTAAATAATTTAAATGAATGACATTAGAGGTCTGATTTATCAAAAGTTATTTTCCATAAGCATAAAATTGTTTGAAAAACAATAGTCACAAAAATGCTGTGTTCACATAATACAGTAAAAGATAAACTAAATTATCTAAATTATTTCTGTTCTTTTTATGTGAAACATAACATGTTATGGTTTTAGAATAGATTCGCTTTCATGTATTGCTCCACTGCAGTACATTGGTAGGTGCCCAAGTGACTTCGGTTTGAGGCAGTTTACAAAGCAGATCAGATGATGATCCAGACAGAGCAGTGATAGCCTTGGCACACCTTCACACAGTGCAGTATAAAACCTGCATATTCTTAGCAAAGCAATATACTCCAACACGTAAAACTCACTCCCTGTTTCAGAGATTTGCAAAATCAGCCAGCGACAACATTAATATTATAAAGACAGTAAAACAGCTTGAATCACTAAGAGGTTGATTTTAAAAGCATTGCTTGCGCAAAAATGCCCAAACACACATGTATGTGGGCCGCGCACGAGCAACGTGGATGTAAAAAAAGCTGCAAATTAAAGGGCGGATTTTAAGAGCCCTGCTCGTGTAAATCCGCCCTGATTTACGCGAGCAGGGCCCTGCGCGCTGGTGCGCCTATTTTACATAGGCCTACCGGCGCGCACAGAGCCCCGGGACTCGCGTAAGTCCCGGGGTTTTCCGAGGGGGGGCGTGTCGGGGGGCGTGCCCGATCCGCGCGGCGTTTTCGGGGCGGGACGTAGCGTTTCGGGGGCGGGTCCGGGGGCGTGGTTACGGCCCGGGGCGGTCCGGGGGCGTGGCCATGCCCTCCGGACCCGCCCCCAGGTTGCGTCCCGGCGCGCTAGCGGCCCGCTGGCACGCAGGGATTTACGTCTCCCTCCGGGAGGCGTAAATCCCCCGACAAAGGTAAAGGGGGGGTTTAGACAGGGCCGGGTGGGTGGGTTAGGTAGGGGAAGGGAGGGGAAGGTGAGGGGAGGGCAAAAGAAAGTTCCCTCCGAGGCCGCTCCGATTTTGGAGCGGCCTCGGAGGGAATGGAGGTAGGCTGCGCGGCTCGGCGCGCGCCGGCTATACGGAATCGGTAGCCTTGCGCGCGCCGATCCAGGATTTGCGCGGCTACGCGCGTATCTACTAAAATCCAGCGTACTTTTGTTTGCGCCTGATGCGCCAACAAAAGTATGCCAAATCACGCTTTTTGAAAATCTACCCCTAAGCGTGTATGTACCCATGCATGTGGAAAATAAGGGGACGGAAAAGGGATGGGGCATTCCAGGCTGGGCCAACATTTACGCGTGTAACTCCATATTTTAAAACTGAAAACCGCAGCGCCCGTAGGCTAGATATCTGCTATTAATGAGGAGCAAGTCTGTAGAGCTCAAATTTTAGGGTTCATAGGACAAGGCGAGGGGTCCGGGTCAACTGGGTGGTGTGTAGGATGAAGAACCAGAGGGGTCTGAAAGACCTCAATATTAACTGGACAAGCTGGTGGACTAATTGGAAAACTGGGATTCTGCCTCGCATGAACATGTTTTAAAATCCGCTTACAAACGCGCGTAAAAGCCAAAAGAATTCTATGGAAAACAAGCATACTAGCTTTGCTTGAATAATAATCTCTTAAAATTAGGAGCACACTTACATGCGGTTGGTGTATTTTAAACGTATGTGCGCGTGATTTAAAATTCCAGCACGTCTTCGCTTGCACACCAACATGCGCGTGTATGGGTGCACGGGCACTCATTTTAAAATTACCGTTCTTGGCTTTTTCTGGGGGAAACTAATGCTTAACAAATCTTGCCCAAAGAGTTAACTGTTCACAGCAGGACAAAAAAAAAAAAAATAAATTCAAACTTGGAGCCATGGATTCACTGCAGCATAATTGCTGCTCTGGTAGCATTGTCCATGTAACACAATACAGAGTCGTAAAATGTGTGACACCGATTCCTTTATGTATTCTAAATACCAAGACTAGTGAATGAGTTACATTTTTTCCCATCCCCTGCACTGAAGCCCAGTTCAGAGAATGGTTTAGTTGGACAGCAGTTGCTTGCTTGGCAAATGGCATAGAAGCAGGATTATATAATATATGGCGTTGTACCCATTGTTCCATTTATTTAGTCAGCTGGTTTCTCTGGAGCCCGATTCCAAAGATCAGTAATGGGCTTTGTCATTCTTCTGGAGTCGAAGTGGCTTATAGCATAAGAATCAAGTGACTAAAGACTTGTTGAGTGAGAAGGGATTCAGCCCTGGACAAGCCTGAACCACCTAACACTATCAACAGGCAAGCCTTCTTTTTGTCTGAATTAATTTAGCAGGTCTGCCATATTTTGAGCAGAGGTTCCCTGGGCCCATAAGCCATTGGTTTGGTTTCACCATAATTCAAGCCATATTTTGTTTTACACAGCCCGGCCTTTCATTCCCATGATTCCCTTTCCACTCTTCATTTCTCCACCCCAGATTTGGCTGGTTTGTCCTCAACCAAGTTCTGGGTTTGGATTGCATGCGTTTGCAAGATTGTTTTGTAATGTATATGGAAAGCAAACTAAACCCCGATAAACCAGGATGGCATTGTTTAGATTTCATCTGAATGTTAGCTTTTCTTGAAGTAAATTAGTGATGCACTGCTCTTATGTGCGGGTTGTTTCTGAATCAGCATGTGTGATAAAGGGATGAAACTGTGTGCCTTTCATATCTATCACAATACCAGCTTATTGTGCTAGCATCAAAACTAGAAGTAAATTATATTTAGATTATATTCAAATGTAAGTATTTTATAGTAAGGAAATACATCAGACATGATATTGGCTACCTGCCCATTGGTGATTATTGTTTAATTACTACTACAAGACTGTAGTATTGTACATACTAAAACACAAAAAAACGAAGCACACAAAGCTCCAGCAAGAATATTACAATAGATTATAAACTGGAGTTATACATACACATAAACACTCATATTATTATATTGATTTATTATTGTGTTTTATTATTTGTTTTACTGAGTTGTATATTGATTTGTTTAAATTTGTTGTACACCGCACTGACCAGGGATTCCCTGAGTGAGAAGTTAATAAGAATGAATGAATAAAGATATCATATCACAACTTGCGCAGACTTTCAAATGATGCTCTGGGTCAATAATCATGATTTTCAAAGTGATCTAATCATCTACCATTGGTCTCCATGCAATCATTTTTTTATTTTTTTTATTTTCTTGAACATAAGAACTGAGTTGTTTTTTGTTTTTTTAAATAAGTCAATTTTTTAATCCAAATAAAGTCCCAAAGACTGAATTCAAAACTTATCACCACCTCCTTCCCAGAATATTTTTCAAATAAGTTTGTTTGTACTTATCTTCTGTTAAAAAATCTGTACAGCATTCATTACCTAAAAATCCATATAACCAGCCGACACTGGTGTTTGGGCAACCTGGTTTGTCTGCCTCAGGTATCATCAAAATATTGGGACAGATTTTAAAAGCTTACGCACGTAAATCCAGCTGAATTTACACGTAGGGGGGGTTACGCGTGCCAAGCCTATTTTGCATAGGCCCAGCAATGCGAGCAAGCCCTGGGACGAGTGTATGTCCCGGGGCTTTATGAAAGGGGCGGGGGTGGGATGAGGCATCCGGCACAGCGGTTGTGCCGTGGGATCATGCGCCGGCACTTGGCCAGCAGGCGCAACTTATGGAATAAAGGTTAGGGGGGGTTAGGTAGGGATGGGGCGGATTAGGTAGGGAAGGGAGGGGAAGGTGGGGGGTGGAAGGAAAGTTCCCTCCGAGGCCGCTCCAATTTCAGAGCGGCCTCGGAGGGAACAGGGAAAGCCATTGGGGCTCCCCTAGGACTCGGCGTGCGCAAGGTGCACAAGTGTGTACCCCCTTGCATGCGCCGACCACAGATTACTCGGGCATAGATTTGTGCACGCCGGGTTGCACGTACAAATTTACGCCCGCACATAGGTAGTAAAATCCGGCCCATTACATCTAAAGAAGAAAAACATTTTTTAAAAAAGTAATTTAAAAATCACCAATATCCAAAAAACAATGGTACAGCAATTTACAAATATCCATTTATTCATGCCCTACAGAATGTCTCCCCTTCTCTAAACATTATGGCCTATCAGCATTTAATTATTTAGTTGAGCCTCCATAAATCCAAATTGTCCACCAATAAGTAAATATTGATTTATGTTTATAATCAATCAAAAAAGTTTGCTCGTACACCAATCACAATACATATTGTAAACACACAAGGAATTTAAAGAAACTATACTCTGTTTTCTTAGAGAAAGGGAGATATTTTATCTAGCATGAATGAATGGATATTTGTAAGCTGCTGCACTGTTGTTTTTTAGATATTTATTTTTAAATTACTTAAAAAAATGTTTTTCTGCTTTAGATGTAATATTTTGATGACCCCTTGAGGCAAGAATGGAGGTTGACAAAACACTGGTGTCGGGTGGTTATATGGATTTTATGGAATGTATCCTGCATGGGTTTTTTATCAGAAGTACAAACAAAATCTTTTTTGAAAAACATCCTGGGAAGTAAATAGTGATAAGTTTTGGATTCAATCTGTTGGGACTTTATTTGGATTCAAAATTGGACTATTTAAAAAAAAACCAATTGTTTTTATTCGAGCAAAACAAAAATAAAAATATGATTGTATGGTGATCAATGGCAGATGATTAGATCACTATGAAGATCATGAATATTGACCCAGAGCAGCGTTTGAAAGACTGCGCAAGTTGTTATATGATACTGCTGGTCAATGTAATGACACAGGTGCTTATTTGTATGTTTAACTCCAGTTTATAATGTATAGTACCGTACATGCTTTCATATTTGGATTGTTAGAAAAGATGATCATTAGGGGGTAATTTATAGGGATGTATAGTTGTTTTAAACGAAATAGACAATGGAGACGAAATTGTCTATTTTGCTGTGTTTCAGGAGTACCCCGAAACGAAAAAAATTGATGAAATTTCATGGAATTTCATGTTAGTGCACAATAATGGGATTTAGTGCGCACAAACTTCATATTAGTGCAGATTGAGTCCCATTAGTGCACTCTACCTAGTTTTCTAATTTCGGACTTAGAGCATTAAGGCTCATTTCACACACTGCTCTTCATCTACAGAGGGCGCTTTGGTCATCTAAATTGCTAACTGAACTGTAGATTTGTGAGTTTTGGCTGTATAGACTATCTTGCTCAGCCAAAAATATATGTCGGGTTGCAGACACTTTGCCAATACAATTTTATGAAAAAGGCTAAAACAGCTTCCTCCTTTGATCAACTAGAAAGGTTCTTAGAAACATCTGGGGATGAATTTTATTAAAAGAAGGTTGTAAGCTTTGTGTGTTGTGCAATATTTCAAAAGTGGATACCTCAGGTAGTAATACTCAACCTCTCAATTAAAAATATGACTTTTAAGTCATTCTATTTTACCATTCTTTAAGTCTCTTCCCTACAATTCTCTTGAAACTCTGCAAACTGTCATGTTTAAAAGAGAATATTACCTCACACGTGCTGAAACTGACTGGTTTATAAGATTACAAGTGACAGACTGCATGAATAGATCAGATCCCGTTCCATGTGAAATAATTTGCAGCTTTACTCTGAACAGGGCTATTTTTAAGATTTAGAAGAATTTGAGAGAATAATTGTATTATTTTTAATTGATATAGGGATAAGTATTACTACTCATGCACTTTTAAAATACTGGAAAGAATATACAAGATGCAACTTTCTTTTAAAACTTAAATATATGGATTTGTTAATGACTCACTATGTAAAAGAATTAAATGAAGTCAAAGTAAAATAAACTGGAAAAATGCCACATTCTGGAGGGTCACGCAAGCCATCTTCGTGGAAACCAAGTTCCATGTAAAGCAATGTTGTAGCTTGCCTCGAATTCAGCGATTTTTACATTAGCACATATATCTGCCTCCTCAAGGGTCAGACTCCATGGCTGATAGCCTGAAAATGAAACCAAGGAGGATCGCAAAGCTAGGGGAATGGCCTTCAAGCATAGAAGAAGGGAGAAGGGCCTCCATCCTGTCAGAAGACTTGTTGAAGACTATTTGCCAGTCATCTTCTCTGGGAGTTCTGGAGCCCCGCTATGCAAGAATTGTACCTTTGCTGGACACACCATACATTACTGGATTCCGGTTGCTTTTTTTTTTTTAAATTGTGTTATGGTTGTCTGTGTCCCATCCCTCTAGGAGGCCACCAACAGAACTAGAGAAATGAAAATTATAGGAATTTTTTTAATGTAGCTTCCAATTCTCCTGTCTTTATGTGAAGATTTGTATTGGTAGGTTGGAGCCTACTTTCCAGTGGTATATGCACAGCTGGATGAGATATGTGGACTCCAGCCTCAGTTCTATAGAACCCTTTCACTATGTGAAGGTTGTTTTTACTCTCTTGAGTTATCATCTTCCTCAAGAAAAAAAGGAGTTATTTGTTTTAGAGAGCAGCTGTAGCATAAGGTGTTAAAGCAATTGCTACCTTTCCTGATTAACACCACAAACTTCCGCAAAGTGCTTTTGATGATTCCGCCTTTAACCCTTTCACCACCTTTATTTTCCCAAGCATGCCCATAATTAGAGACATCCTTGCAAAAAACAAAAAAAAAAGGATGTCCTAGAAATCCAAATTTGAATTATGTTTTTCTTGTAGGCTTGGTTGGGCATGAATATACACTTCTAAAATTTAATAGTGCAATGCTGGCCAGTGATACTGTTTTCCTCCTACTCTGGCTCTGAGAATTGGCTGATGCTATACTTACCACTGATCTTCTGTCAAAGTTGAGCTGCCACACATTTTCCACAGCCATGGTAAAGCACTTGAGCAAACTTTTATATGCATACTTTACAGCAGTGAGCTCCAAAAGCTAATGCAGGATCAACAGGGGTGCTATTTCAAACACATCAGGGTTTGAAAACTTGAAGACTGAAGGAAGTAGGTGAGGCTTGCTAGAAACTGTACAAGAGTAGGAATTACTTATTGTAAATTAAAGGAAATTCAAGGACAAGAGACATGCTATGACATTATACAGACAGAGGTTCAGAGGAAACATGAGAAAATACTTCATTACTGAGAGGGTGCTAGAAGCCTGGAATAGCCTGCTGGCAACCAACAGACACAGATACAGAGGTAAAGGCAGGTGTGTGGGGGAGGGAGAGGGGGTAACAGAAGAAGAGAGAGGCTAAAGCAGGGAGAATAGAGCCAATGAGTAGACAGAGAGCAGCAGTACATCTGTATTTGGCTTCCAAGAAGAACAAGGTATCCTGCACGGAGCAGTCCTAGTTACAGCCCTAACAGCCGCAGTTTGACTATCAGGCTTCAGAAAAAGCTGGGGTGACCTGCACAGAGCTTCCCTGGTTATAAACCTATCAACATGCTCAGGATGGCTGGTTGTTTTGGACAACAGCCTCACTAGTTTTGGTGGCTGTTTAGTTTATCACAAAGCTTGGCGGTAAGACATGGGAGGAAGCCTGGGTGTTGAATTAAGTATGGGACTTGTAAGAACCAAAGAAGATGATGATGACAAAGTCTGTAATAACCTACCAGTGGAGATGGTGGAGGTCAGGACTGTGGTGGATTTTAACCATGCTTGAGACAGATAAAATGGACACTGATAGGAACCAGGTTGCGAGGTGGGAGTAAAAGACATGGGGGGAAGATGTTGTTGATTTAAATATGGGAATTTATATGCTCAGCTGTCCAAAGTGGTAGAGAACCAGATAGGATAACAACTGGGCAGACTGGATAGGTCAATATGGTCCTATCTACGTGTTACTATGTAACTATACTAAAATACTATTACAGATGAAACTGAGGTCTAGAACTCTCCCTAACATCACTAACTATGGGAAATACTCCTCCTGAGATTACAGTGTTGTTATGAACAACTATTTTTATATTGTGGTTTTAGAAGCTTTTTAGTAGTTTAATTTGCCAATGCAACAGATAGTTCCCTGTGCTATTAAACCAGTATGTTAAACTATTTCAGTCATTAGACTAGTGGAGCTGGTTTGGGAAATATGCAGATTAGATCTGTTGGCCAGTGGCTCATGGATTAGTTGGACCAGTTCCTGTGGACTGGATTATTTTACTGAGTAAACATCAGAAAGCAAGAATAGGGCCTAAATGACATACTGCTGCTATTATAACTTTTATGATTTTCAGAATTAACATTGAGAAAAACATGACAGAATTAAAAGGTGAATTTTAAGACCCGTGTGCACGCGGCCATGCCAATTTTATATTGGAGCGCGCATGTGGGTGCGAGTGCCGAATCGCACACGTAAGGGGGAGAATTTTATAACTTGTGTGTGGTGATGCAATAGGCCCTAATCCCAGTTCTTTCCCAGTCCACTCCAATAAAGGAGCGGACTGGGAGGGATCTTCCAAAACATCCTACCAAACCTGCTGCCCTTTTACCCTATCTGCCCCGACCCCTAAAACCCTAACTAGTCTATTTTTTTTTTTTTTTGTTTAAAAACTTACCTGCTATCCAGAGCGGCAGCAACTTGCGCGAGCCGGTCGGCTCCCGGCGCATACTTCAGCAGGACAGGGCCTAATGGTACTGACCCGGCTCGCCCACGCCCCACCCAGACTCCGCCTCCGGGCCGCTCCTTTTTCCCCAACCCGTTCTTCTGCGCATACCAAGAGATACGCTCATCGTTGCGGGCGTTTGAAAATCTGTGCGATGCGCATGAGTCCCAGCTACGCATGTATCTCCCGGTATAGGCGTGTGTAGGCCTTTTAAAATTTGACCTTAACTATTTTGCTTCAATGAAAGTGAAACACTGACAGGCAGTGACAGGCACAAATGTATACTGCACTGCAAAAGGTTCCATTGCACATCACCAACTACAAATCAATGGTAGACCTCTCCATAGAGAAGAATTGCAGGTTTGCTGCAAAGTTTCTATCCACTGTCAGGTGAATTTTCAAATGTGTTACTTGCGTAAATGTAACATACTATTGTAGCAGTTTCCAAAAGACCACTTACACGGGTAAAGTGCATTTACACAATTAAAAATGGGTTTTACACCTATAAATGGACTTTACCTGTGTAAGTGGGCTTTTGAAAATTGCTACAATATAAGCCATTGAATTGTCCATAGATTATACATGTATAAGTGCACTTTACACATGTAACTCCTTTGAAAATTACCTCCTAAAGAAGCAGTTTTCAAAAGGTTTAGTGCATGAAAATGGCCTTTTGAAAACTGCTACTTTTACATATGTAATTTCTTTGAAAATTCACTCCACAGGGCTGAACTGTCAAAAGATTGTATGTATGTATGAAAATTGTTACAGTATATACTACTTTTACATGTGTAACTCCTTTGAAAATTACCTCCTAAGAATTAACGGTATAAGATAGTCAAGATCATTCATCCTATAACTTTAGAAATCTTTGAATTGAGAGGTAAAGATTAAACAAATAGACTATATCATGAAGCAACACCAATCTGTAACTGACATCCTATACTTTTAAAAGGAAATAAATTAAGGAATACTCATAGGATTTACAAACTTAGGGGTAGATTTTAAAACCCCAGCGCGTTTATATCCCGGGGTTTATGAGCGTGACTGGGCCTTACACATACCGGGCAAATTTTCAAACGGGCCCGGCCACGCGCATAAACCCTGGGACATGAGTAAGTGCCGGGGCTTTTAAAAGGGGCGGATCAGGGGATGGGACAGGGCTAGAGGCCCCTGGTACAGCAGTCATTTGCTGCTGTGCCAGGGGATCGCATGCCGGCAAGGTGCTGGCATGCGCAACTTGCTCCTGCTCCTTTGCAGGAGCAAAAGGTAAACTAAAAAAATTAGGGGTAGCTAGGACAGGGTAAAGAGGGAGGGCAGGATAGGGGAAGGGGAAGGGAGGTTAGGGTATGGGTTGGGAAGGCCCGATGCATCGCTGTGCGTATTTGCAAAATTCTACCCCCCTTACGCGCGCCGACAGAATTATATAACATGCGCATGCCAGCAAGCGCATAGTATAAAATCACGCGTCCATGTGTGCGCACCTGGTAGCGTGCGCACATGGATGCGTTTGCGTATTTTTTTAAAATCTACCCCTTGGTGTAGCACCAATCGTTATGAAACCAATGTTTGTGTTTTACCCCTTAAAATACAGATTGGGAACAGAATAAAAACAGATGATTATATGACTATGGAACTGCTTTTTAAAAAAAGCTGAACCCCTAATTTGAGCTCCTAATTTAAGTGTCTAAGGTAGGATCCTATTTTCAGACAAACTTAGGATCCTAAGGAGGTAATTTTCAAAGAGTTACGCATGTAAAAATGAGCGGATACACATGTAAGTAGCCTTTACTCACACAATCGGTATTTTATAAAAATCGAAATAACATGTGTACCCTACATATCATGCACACATATATACATTAAAAAAGGAACATTCTGGGGCATTCCAGGGCAGCGCTAACAGTTGAATGCATAAGTTGCTATTTTAAAAGACAAAAATGTACGTTTGGCAACTTGTGTAATTTTATTCCTACTAATTAATTAACATAATTGATATTAGAATTGTTTATTGTGTATTATTGGCTGGGTGGGAGGTCTGGGTGAATTGGGGGGAGTTCAGGCTGAAGAACCAGCAGGGTCTAGATGTCCTTAAGAATTACTGGGCGAACTGGTGGAGTCATTGATAAACTGGTTAATTTCAGTTATGTGCGTATGTTTTAAAATATGCCAACTTAAGTGCGTAGATTGGGTTTTATGCAAGTCAGACCTATTTTATTTTTGCACATAAAATATATGCACTCGTTTTGAAATAGATAGGAAACTATGACACGTTCAAAGCATTGAAATACTCGCTTTCAGTGCATTGCATGTATTTGCACGTAAGCATACATACGCACTATGTTCCAAGGTAAAAATATATGTATTTTGTATTACGCACATATATTATACCATGCATAGTTGTTTGAAAGGTATCCTCCCTGTTTTTAGCTGAAAATTAATCTTAAGCTCCTAAATTTAGGTCTATTTATTTGCCCAGATTTAGGGTCCTTAGGCCTGGATTCACTATTCTTGCAGAGAATACAGATTGGGAACATAATAAAAATAGCTGATTCACTATTCGCAGAGAATAGTTAATCGCGCGGTACCGGGGGGTCTTGCCCCACCGCGGTGCTATCGCTGTCGGCTTTCGCACCCAATAGCACCACCGTGAAAGGTGGTGCTATTGGGCGTGCTACTGGCGGCGATAAGGATTCTTACCTTTCGCCATCAGCAAAGTCATCACTGAGTCTGCCCCGACTCCTCCCCTTCCGGTACAGACTCTGCCCTGACTCCGCCCCAATCTAGGTATCGCACGTGAAAAGGGACTTTTCACGTGTGATCCCTTTAGAAAATGACCCCCTAAAGCGCACAGGCACACATTGGCGCACATATGCCAGCGTGCACTCAGGGACACGGCCATTTTATAACTTGCACGCATGCTATAAAATAACCTGGTCGCACACGCATGTTATAAAATAGCATCTAGGCACACAAATCCTGCTTCTTCCGCCTAATTTGAGGATTTTAAAAAGGTTGTCCATGCAATTGCCAGTTTCATCAGTTTATCCACCAGTTCACCCACTTAACATCTAGATCATCCAAACCCCCCTGGTTGACTAGCTTACACTCCCCCAAGTTACCCCAGACCCTTAAAACCCCTCAGGTTTGGCTAATTTTTTTTTCAAACAAAACAACCAGAGCTCCAAGTGCACTTTACAACGTAAATTATCCAGTCAACTAAGTGCACAATAAATTTGATTTGGTCGTGGTTATAATAACTTCATTTATTTTAAATGGTGACTCCTTCTTTACATCCCACACAGATAAGGCATACAGTTTAACAGCAGTCCCCGACACGGTCCCGTGTTTCGCCTGTCGGCTGCTTCAGGGGGATTCTTAGTATATCTATAACATAACATAGTGACATTAAGACCAAATTCTAAACATAAAGGCTATCCGAAAAACAGACGAAATTCAGACGAAATTCTGATGTCACATACCTTAGTGGTTACAATCTTACAGGTCTGCAGGAGCACAATGACTCTGCAGCACTAGCTCAATATAAACCTTCACTCTGACTGTTTGGCGCGCGTTTTTTTCAACAACTTACACCTCATCCCTAGCAAAAGTAAATTTATGCAGCAGGGGATCTTGCCCCAAAACTTCCATGCCCCTTTTTGAAAACTTTTGAGATGTGTGTACTGCAGGAGGTATGCATGCCTCTGGGTGGCTTTTAAAATTCACCCTTAAGTTAGGTGCCTAATTCTGAAAATCAGTGCTAAAAACCTGTTTTCCCCACCCTAACTCAAGCCCAGTAGCCACTCACTTTTTAGGATCCTAAATTTAGTGACACTAAGAGCAGGATAACTGCAAGCATTTTTGCTGCCCTGTGCAAACAGTTACCATGCTGCCCCCTCTTCATTCTGTTTTTTTAACACAGAAGTTTTGTTTTTCCCAATAACCAAAATACAGTAGAAACTGCCTGTCTCACACTCTGTCCCAGGCCCCCCTTCCCCACCAAAAAAGCCATGCTCCCTCCAGCAATTGAAACTTTCAGAACTGATATGCCCCCTGAATCTATCTTATCCCATCTGCAGGTCCAAAATGCCAAAATTGGGCAGGACTGATGCCAAGGTGCTCCTGCTCCACCAAGCAATATGTAAAAATGGTGCCGGCTGGCCTTGTAGCTGGAACCATTTTGTTGTACAGAAAGTCATGCACTGTTGTAGTGCCACCTAGACAACCCTACAAAAAAAGACACTTGGAACCCTTATGATATTAGGCCTATTGTAATGCGTGTTGGGTGTAGGTTTGGCACTCAAAAAGTCTTGAGTAAACTGAATGACAATAATGATATAGTAGACTTCCCATATCAAAACAGTACTAACTGCCAGCAGTCAAACAGAAACAATCCTATCTGTGAAAAGGCAATACTGCAAATATTACACCATACTCTAAACAAACAATACACATCCTATGGGGAAAGCAGAACAAACCAGCCTGCTATAAATCCCTACATAGAAAATACACACTAGCAGAATAGCCTACCTCGGTTACACATGCAGAACACAGACAGACCTTACCAAATACAGAATAAAGAGACCATAAAGTATAAATAGAAACATGTAGACAGAAACCAAAATGGAAACTGCAACAAGGCGGACTCTATATGCAATGCAGCAATGGAAAAACAGAAACATCAATCCTCATAAATCATTCATCAAACAAAATCAGGAAATATAAATCAATCATATTAGTAAAACCATACTAATAAAAAGAATAGTTCCAATGAGCTGATGAACAAAATAATATGTAATAATTAAGAACATTAAAAATTTTCCAAATAGCAATAAAATATTCAAAATGGCAGACACATCAGACACCCAATAATTAAAACTAATAAGGATGGAATACTCCCCTGTTCTCCATACCTGAAAATGTTTAATTTATGGGCAACCTGAGCTTGTCATGAATTAGTGAGGCAGTACAAACTTTCTTTACACACACCGCAGACAAGTCCCCATTCACATACATACCTCCTCCCAGAAAAACCTGTAGGCAGATTCCCATTCACACACACTCACACCCATCCCAGGCAAGCTCCCATTTATAGACACACACTCATCCCAGGCAGGCTCCCATACACACACAGACACACACCCCCATCCCAAGCAGGCTTCCATTCACACACACCCATCCCAGACAAACTCCCATTCAAATACACAACCCAGGCAGGCAGGTTGGGAGCAGAAAGGGAAGCTCATTTTTCTGCTCCTCCTCCTCCTCCTGAGCTGGCCCCGTGTTATTGAAAACTCGCAGAAATAGTAGACTCCCTCCAAGTGGGGTCCTCTTCTTTCTTCAACCACCGGCGAGATGGGGTCTGCTGGCAGCCTCCCAGGCCTCTCATTTTTTTAAGGAGCCCCTTCCTTCGCCAACCCCCTTCAATGTGCTGCCTTGTGCAATTGCATGGCGTGCACACCCAGTAGCACCAGGCTGATCAGAAGTATAAATTTTAGGAACTCAGCCCTAGTAAACCCAGTTTTACGCATGTAAACATGCACAATTTGTTTTGCAGGCCAAATTTTACAAACAATAAATAAATAAATAAGCACACCACCACAAAGAGGCATAGTTATGTTTTGTGAAATTTATCATAGCAAAACATCCTGCACAGTTTTTCTACAGGGCTGATTTCTATATGCAGAAAAATGGCACACAAAAAACATGCATGCAAATACAAATACTTTATTACATCAGTCTCATTCTTGGATAGTCACAGGAAAACCCATTTCTGAATTTTCTTTGGTAAAGTAAACAATGTCAAATTTCCCACCAAAGGAAGGAAGCAAAGGAACTAATATAATCTGTAATTAATGTAAATTACCACTGTGCCAATTGCATTGAGACTAGCTGTTGGGATCTGTATAGGGAACACCCATTTGGGTCTAAAGAACCAATTAAATTAATTAGGAAATATGTCTTGAGAATAATATCTATCCTGGAAACATGCAAGGATATACACATTTTAAAACTACCTACTATTTACCACATTCAAAAAGAAAATCACCTCCTGTAATACCCATAGGAAATCAAGTTAAGATATTGGATTCATTTGAGTTGTACTTTATTGAGTATCATAGTGGAGGGTGGCTAGTACCACAGACCCTATGTGATTTGGAAAATACATAGGAGAAGATATTGGATTAACTCCATTGGCATTTGCACCACCTTTAAGTAGGTTACAAGGCCCAAGATATCATTAAGAACTACCAATGTTTAACCTAACCAACACACTGTAGTGTTTTAAAATATGTACAAAGAAGAACAGTTAAAACAGCCCTTAGGATATCTCCAGAATATGTATACCTGGAGTGACCCTAACCAACCAGATGTGCTATCTTTAAATCGGAATTATGTCCTAGAATCTGTTGTCTCTTGGATCATCAGGGAGCTCCAGCTTGACGTGGAGAGGCAGATATAGTCCTGATTTAAAACACCCACCCCACTGTGTATAAGATTTAATCCTGGCTTTCTTAAAACAGAATGCAGTATGATAAAGCCAGGAATGATGACTTGAAACATCTAGTAACATCTAATAATGCTACAGAAACAATAATAGAAGCAATAATAAACTGGACACCCTGATTATGATATCCTTGAGATGCACACCTGGGGTTATGCAGTCACTCACTGCTAAAAATGTGTTCCTGGCAGCATAAATCTTTATTTGGGGATAATTTGCCATCAGTGGTTGTGTATAGCTTGGCTTTATTTTATTCAATGACAGTTTGCTGAAAATGTAACAGATGAAAAGTAGAGAAAACATTTTGTGCACTAAATTCACCACCAAAAGAAGATTTCTTTGAGTTAGGTTGGTGAAGGGGTTGTTTATTTGTAATTTCTAATTTGTTTTGGATGGTAGGATTTGTTTTTTCTTTTGCAAAGAGTCTGACCAGAACTGCAGGCGGTATGCCATTTTTTTTTAAAGAATGAAATATATATATCTATATCTATATATATAGTTTGATAATTTTGAAGTAAATATCACTTTTCTTTCTGTTATCATAATTATTAATATTTAGAACAACAGATATTTTTCTGAACATTTTGTTGTATTTTCTATTTAGAAGCATTTTTGTAAATGAGCTTATGGAATGCAAAGATAGCCATTGGTCCTCCTGAATTACTAGGGACACATGACTGGCTTACCTTTCCCCCTAGTTCTACACAGCAAACTGGCGCTTCTAATTTACCTCAATGCAATGAAATATATACACACAGATCAGCCTTGGGGACCAAGCTAACGTAACTTTGTATCTACAAATGGTTTCTATGAAGCATTACATTTACAAAAATAAAAACAATTACACACTATTAGGAACCAAGAAAAATGTGGTCTCTCTGAACAGATGATCTGTGTTACAAAGGTGTTGTGTTACAAAGGTGTTGCATTTAACCTATTTTTGATTTTCTGTATGTAGTTTCAGGTGCATTGGAAGCCATTTAACTGGTGTGTAAGGGGGGGGGGGGGGAACAGAATCCTTAAATAGGATATGAAATCTATAAAAAGCTCTGGTTTCAAAAGAGTTTTCTATAAGCTGCAAATGGGAGACATTCCTTGTCAAACTCATATTGGGTCATGTATGTTTTGGGGCCAAGTTCAACTCCCATAGCTGATGCTTAGCTCTTGACCAATTTGGCTGTTTTGGTGTATATCGCCTCTTCGTACAAGAGTTATGAACTACCTGTGGGATTCTGAATAGGCCCCTAAAGTGTTTCTGCCATTTTTATCTACAAAAAAATTCCTTAAGAAGGGCTAGGTTTACTAAAGCGTGTTTCCCATTCTGTGCCTATAAAACAAAAAGCATTAGTGAACAGGCCCTAAATCTAGCCCATTCGTTTTACTTTCTTTCTCTTTGATACTTGCATTTTTCCCCCTTCATTCATCAATCTACTTGTTTCTGTTGCAGTATATTCTTCTCTTCAAATCCTCATTCACACTCATCCATCAGCCTGTTTATCTTGTGAAGCACTTTTTATGCCTTACTGTATTTCTCAAAGCTCTATCTGTAGAAATGAGTGTGTGTGTGTGTGTGTGTGGGGGGGGGGGGGTGTTTGTAGAGCTGTGTTTTCAGTACTGCACACTAAGCCATTTCATCTTGGTCAAGATCCAATCTATGCATCTATTATCCTGTTCTCTCTTTCTCACTTCTATTTTCCTTTGTCTTTCCTTCTGTTTTCTCTGATCTCTCCTTCACATCCCTTATTGCATCTAAATCTACTGAGAGACAGCTGCTAGTTGGTTCAGAGATATTATTATTATTATTATTATTATTATCGGTCATTGTCCTGGTCTGAGCCAATCTGCCCTCTTTAATTTTCTCTAAGCATTACAGTTTTCTGTAACTCTGACTTTGCTTTACAAATTGGTTGAACATTGCCATTTTACAAACAGAGAATGAAGGGAAGCATGTAATTTTATTGGTTGACAAAATTATAAAACAAGGCAGAATTTTAATTTGTAATGAATAAAGGTAAGGTTTAGAATGTCACTATGAAGCATAGAGAGATTCCTAGCGTACCTGATTTTTCACGCCTTTCAAGTTACACATCTCAGGTTTTCTCCCATTAGACTAATGAAAGGGACTCGGGTCTGGCCTACCTCTTTAATACAATTCACGGAATGCCTTGTGAAAATGTATCTGTATAGTGCCAGATGTGATCTATTTATGCTCTAATTTAAAATTGTAGCACCAAGCATGCATTCAATATTAACATAGCAAAAAAATATGTTTTGGGGGAAGAGATGAGCTGAACAAATTAGTTTGCTGTAGATTAGTATTTTTCACCCTTTAGCCAAAGCTTAGGGCCATGATCCATGCAGCATTTATTAGAGGCATATTCATTAAATCTCTTCTAATTACCAAAAGCTTTTCTTTTCCTGTTTGACACTGGCTGTACTTAGGGACCTTTGTTTTGAGTTTTTATTTTATTTTTCCTGGGAATTTCAATGTTAAAAAAAAGAATCAGTGGAAAAATTATTTTTTTCTCCTGTTTATTATAACAAAGTCATTTTTCCACTGATTTTTTTGTTTGTTTGTTTGTTATAATGTTGAAATTCCCAGGAAAAATGAAATTAATCACAAAAAAAACTGTGCATGGCTTCAGGGATAGAGGTTTCAGTACCTGGTGTGAAACTGTATTTTTCATGTGGAACTTTTAAAGATCGCCCTGCTTGCTCACATCAGACCTGTGTGGTGAAAAGGGGTCCTTAAGAAAGGGGTTGGCTGAGGAGCACAGTATTACCATCTTGCAATAATTCCAATAATTTTATCAAATGACAATTCAACAGATTTGGACGGTAACTTTCAAACTGACGCACGTGCACAAACGTGCTCTCGTTTACCAGCACGCGCACACGGACGCGCCAATTTTATAACATGCATGCGTTCATGTGCGCATAGTATAAAACCCGCTACCCGCTCGCACATGCGCGCACGATTTTACACCGATGCGTGCATTTGGGGGATTATAGTAAATGCGTGCAGCGAAGCATTAGGACCTGTTTCCCTGTTCCTTCGCAGTTCGCCCCTGTAAAGAAGCAGACTTCCCTATAACCCCTTTTGACTACCCTAAATCTTTTTTTTTATTATTTTACTACTTTCCCGCAGTCCAAACAGCAGCAACTTACGCAGTCATTGGATCCCGGTGCCTGCTTGTGCGCAACTCGGGCTTAACGGTGCTGTGCCAGCCCGCCCACGCCCCACCCCTTTTTTTGTGAAATCCTTTCCAACGCGCACACCGGGCTGCGCACAACGCGCTGCGGGCCCCATTAAAATCCGTGCGACGTTCGTGCACCCCGGTCAAGCGCATATCTCCCAGATTTGCCACACGTGTGGCTTTTAAAATTCACCCTTTCCTCAGCAGGACTGGCTTTCCTGATATTTACCAATATCTCTTTCTCTGTTATTCTTCGTTCCCTTGCTGTTGCATCCTCATAACTACAGAAAAGGATACAGTTATGTACAGAGCACTGGTCATGACCTAAAACATGTGGATGCCTGCGAGTAGGAATTATTAGAATTAAGTTTTCAACAGAATTACCAGTTTTCACTGACAAGTTATGGAAATTTAATTTGCTTTAAAAAGGAAAGGGGATTGATTAGGAAAATGCCATCTCATCGTAGAGAAACGTACACAGCATGATACAAGCTTTGAGTGATTACTTTTCACTGATAATTGTAGACTTCCTTGGTTTTGTAGACTGTAGCTTTCTAATAGGGGCACTGCTGTAAGAGGACAGCAGCAGATATTTTATTTTTAATTGGTAGAAGCTAATTACCAAATAATGTAGGCATATGTTCTAGAGAAAAAAATGCAATATCATAAAAAAAACAGTAAGACATAAATTCTTAAATTACATTTTAAGGAGTTCACTGTGAAAAAATGCAAGAAAATTGTAACCATGAATAATGACTTTCATTGAACAGTAGCCTTTCAAAAGGAACAATATTTAATCCAGCTGATTTGGGGGGATTCACCTTCAATATACAATATCCACAAACACTGCAAAGTCTCCCAAAGCTTGGACCCACAATTAAAATAAATGAAAAATATTTGGAGTCTAACATAAAAGAACATGTTTTTAAGGAGACTTGATCCAATAACTTTCAACCAAAATATTGGACAAACAACATGTACATATCATTGCTAAATGAGAAAAACCAGATATAGAATAGCCCTAATTTATTCTCTTGAGTGACAGGCACCTGTTTGAAAGAAAGTCCAGTAGACATTTTCCAAAACGTAATTACATCCTATAATACTGCTCCCAAAACAATTAAAATGCAAACACATTTTTCCTGAAAACCAAGAGTGCTGACTAATATTGTTGTATTAAAGGATTATCTAATGCCAGTCTGTTCTGAGCATATGAACTTTAGTATGGGCTGAGCATGCTAAGTCTAGCCTTGGATCATATCCGCCCCATCATTTCATCATCATCATCCTGCCAAATCTAGATAACGTAATCTCCCGTTGGAATAAACCAGTCCTATTTTAACCTGAAGCCATTAGTGTCCCAGTCAAATCATATGAGGCCCTGCATTTTCCATGCCCTAAACTGAATTGCATACCGTGAACTATCATTTTGATGATTGTAGATTTTCCTGCATCAGCCTGGCCTTTTCTCTTTTTCTGCTCAACTCACAGCTACCATGTTTTAGTGCTGCAAAACTCATCCCTGAAGTCATGCCAGTCTTTACCAATGACTTGTGTGCCAAAGCAGGTTACTTACAGCTCTGTACTTCCATCTATTCTTTCCCCGTACCAGAAGCAAAATATTTTGCCTCTTTTTGTGCTCTTTTATATTAAAACCTGACTGTAAGCCTTATTAATTAGTTATGTTTTACTCAAAGATATTCTAATCATGCTAACAACACCTTTCCTGAGAGGGAACTATTTGCTGAGTCTGTATCTTGCTTTCTTGAACTTTGCAACATTTTCTTTATTTTTCTCTTTATATTCTGTGAATTTTGAGATGTATGATGAAGCTGTATTATGTAGTGAAAAAGTTGTAACATTGATAAGTATTTTGGGCATTGTTTCTGTCTTTTGTAGTCAGCAACTGATTACATTTTTTGGGAGACATTTACCTGCTTATTCTGATGAACTAAACTTGCAGATGCTAGGTTAGACTATTTGCATTGGTCAACAGGCAGCCACACTTCTTGGTGTTATTCGCTATAGAAGGTGATTCAGTGTTTTCTGGCCAATAGTGTTAATATTATGTAGTCATCCAATATTGGCCACACAAATAGTTTGAACTGGCACAATTTTATGGCAACCTAGTCATTGTTTATGTGGTTATTGCTTTGTACTGCTTTCACTTCCAAGCAGCTGCCGAGCAGCTTGGCATGTTTACTCTATAAAGTGCTATTTTTTAATATTATTCCTGAGTATAATTATGTTTGAAAGCCTTCCGCTCCTTTTGAGTGAGTTTATATATTTCAATTGTTATTTTTTAATTAATTTCTTGAGGGGGGTGAGACTGAGAAGGTATTATCCCCACACAAGTTCATTTCTTTGTTGATTTCTCGCCTATTTACCGCCTTAAGGACAATGTAGCCCTTGTCTGGATGAAACTGTTGAACAGGCCAGGGGATGTCACAGCGGGAGACTAAATTTGGGAAAGCTCCTGGATGTGGTAGAGAAAGAAGGTGGAAGAGGAGGCTTGTTACAGGACAATTTAGGCTCCCACAGATGTTTGAAATCTTTTGAAGTCTGCCATTTTTTTTAAATCTCTTACCATATTCTGGAATACATTATCACTGAAAAATCCTCCTGACTCCCGAAAATGAAGGGTGTGAAGGGGGTGCACAGAAGAACTCAAGTTTTTTAAGGGTCTTTTCATCTTTTAATTTTTTAATTCTCTATCTGCCATTATTTAACAGTTTACAAAATGTTATTTTCTGCTGCTCAGCCACTCCCAGTGGTACAATGCTATCCTAACCACTACTTTCAAAGCATCTCTTTTCTCCTCTGTCTGTTCCACTATCTGCTCCAGTCTATCATAAATTGCAGACATCCTTTCTCACCTCCTATTAATTCCGGTTGTCATTTTTTCTTACTATACAGTAAAACTAAAAGGCTTCAAGACAAGATGGGATGCAGTGAGTGGCAGAAAGATAAACTTACTGGGCTTTCACCCAATATCATTTTCATATACAGTGTAGAGAAAAGTCATTCTCTGTAGTTATTTGTATATTTGTGTGAACAGAGGTTGTTTTGTTTCAATGATAGATCATTTGCTTTCAATTATTTACATTTCTCTATCTCTGTATTCAGAGGTTAGGAAACGAAAGAGGCACTTTAGTCTCTGTTGTACTGAAATTTCCATTTCAGCTCCTAGTTATTGTACTTCTATTTGTGACATATGATGTAAATACTCTATTCCTTTTTTAATAAACTGTTTATTTACAGTTACTTCCTGTCATTTATATACAGCAGCTGATTAAATAAACTAAACTATGCAGAGCATCATAGATTGTTTATTTCTTCCATGAAACTGTCCATCCAATTTGACACTTTCCAAAACATTTTAATGCAGCCCAGTTTAGATCTAACTTGTAAAAACATATACAAATATTTCTTTTGTATAACCTTTTTTACCTAACTTTTCAGAGTACTCCAGTGGACAGTTTGTTTTTTAAATGACATCCTAAACAGCTCTACATGGGAGATAACATTCCAAAGAGCACAAACCTACATCTGTAGTTACCCAGGATAAAATGCTGCAGTACAATCTATCAGGGTCATTCATTATTTTGCAATGTGACGGTATCGCCGCAGTATGATCAAAATAGGTGGAGGAGTGTGGGTGGGATTTGGGCGGAGTTATCTCCCGACAGCGCTGCAGGCGATAATGTTTTTCACATTATTGCTGGCAGCACCGCAGGAAATAACTACACCTTTTCCCGTGGTGCTATGGAGATGATAGTGTGCGGTGCAGTTGCACCGCGGCAGGCAAAACAACACCGCCGCGATGTGGCCAGCTGCACACTATTGCTCCCCGCCCCCTTTTTTTTTCATGACTCATCATTCTGCTATAAATATAGCAGAATGATGAATCTAGTGGTAAGAAAGAATATATTTTTATTAAACACTGCTTTCTCTTGTAGGTTTGTAGAGCTATATTTTGAGTACTGCACACTAATATGTGGAGCCATTTCATCTTGGTCAAGATCAAGTACTTCTAACATTCTTACTCTGTTTCCTCTAAATGACACCATTTATTTTGTAAAGAGGTACTTTTTTTTTTCCACCTTAAATTTTTTTTATTGCTAGATGGCATAATACACAATACACATACAACAATGCAGTACAGAGATGAGAATAAAAATTACCCAAATCTTGCTTGGAGAGCAGGTAAAGAAGAACATCACCTGTTTTAGCAAGAGCACCAATAAAGAAGACAGATTTATATATAAGATACTCATCTGTTCTACTGATTTGTCAAACTTGTATGATTTTAGATTTGAAATGTAAAATAAATGTTTTAAACATCAAAAAGAACTTTTGTTAGTATCATTAATAAGGGCTAAAAGCTTCTCAATTTCCATTTATGTCAGCAAATTTGGAATCAGTTAAAAAAGATGGTGAGCTGCCAACTTAAAGAATATGGGTTTAGTTCTCGGGCTGGGCTTCTGCTTTGAGACATAAGAACATGCACAGCTCCCCCCCCCCCCCCCCAGTGGAAGGAATTCTGGAGGGAGGCTCATTACTGCAGCAACTGGGCAAGATAAAACAAGGGAAAATGGGTAGCTGAAATTGAAGGTTTCAATATGGGCAGCCACGCAATCCTTTACTTGGCACACTGCTGCTTTAACTGTGTTTCCAGGTCTCTTCATCCTTCTTGTTGGGCAATGTTGATGCAAGTCGTCTTCTGAAATAAATTTGGCAGAGGCCAGAGATGGACCCTTAGGACCACAAAGTAGGGCAGCAGTTGGCTGTAGGGTCTCACTGGGAAAATCACGGGCCATTTCTGATCCCCTGTCCCCACATAGCAGGGAAATAGATTTTCAAGGCCCAATAAAAACACACCACCACTGTAAGTGTTCAAAATAAAATTGTTTGTGGGGTGTAGCAAATTTAGGGGGTTATAAAGTTCCCCAGACCTCTCATTTTCTCACACATGCTTCACAAGAGCCCCTGGAGACACTGGAGTTCATCCGGTGAAGGTTTAACCTCCTGGGCCCCTGCTGCAGTCGTGGATATAGTCATAAAATTCACACACCACTTTTCCCGGTCAGGTAGAAGTCTATCCACTTGGGATGCAGATAGCAATAAACTACAGAGTCCGAGAATGGTATTCAAATAAAGATTTACTTAAAGTTTGAAAATTAAGATCAAGGCCAGTATGAATAAAATAAAAAAATCACATCAGGAAAATCATAATCAGAAAGGCAATAGTCTCTCTGTCCATGGTAAATCCCCTAATTGTTCTTCTACCAACTGAACCTGTGTCCATCTCTAGAATTCCTTCCCCTTGGAGAGTAGGATTAGCTCTCTCATTCCAGCAGGAATCAGAGAGTGGAAAGATGATAATCCCCCTTGTTCAAAAATAGTTCTTCCACCACAGATAACTCCAACAGTCTCTCCAAAACTCCACAATCTCCAATCTCTGTTGTTAACTGGTTGCAAAGGTAAAGGATCCAGAACCCAGCCCTTTAAGAAACCGGGAGTTTGCCCTTTTCTCAGGAATCTGGTTCAGAATCCAAACTTCCAATACTCTTCCATTGTCAAAAAAATGTCCACTCTCCTTGGGAATCATCTACCAGGGAAGCAAACAGACCACTCTGGATCAACCCTCTTAGGGAGAGGGAATGGCCCTGATGACATGCTCAGGGGGGAGTTTATATCCCTGAGTCACAACTCACAAAAATATGGGAATAAAGCAGGGGGTTTACGCAAAAACTCCTAGATGCTGAAACAGGTCAAAATGATAGCAGATGCAACAAAATTTGCTTTACTGGTAAACTTGATTGCAGGTGAAAAATCACAATGGGTACGCTTGTTTGTATGCACATTCAATTACAGAAAATAAAAGTCCAGAGGAGAAATCAGTCTCTGTTAATAGCAGGTCTGCACATCCTGGCAGTAGATACTCTTCCAAAAGGAACCCTCCCACCATGGTACTTCCCTTAATGGTACCTGCAATCTGGGTACATTCTGGAATCTGGTAGACTGGAACTGGATGTTCCTCTTTAGACAAATACAGATGAGTCTCTGAGTGATGCTTTCCTCAGACATCAACTCTAGGATGGTTTCCCCCAAGCCTGGCCATCCTCCTTTTGCCTCCAGCTAGGAAATGCCACTCCCTTTATACACTTGAAGTAATGTTCCTGGATCCTGAGATCATCTCTGGTACTTCAATACTCTCAGTGGGCCTTCTGGGCCCTCAAGACAAGATCTCCCTAGTCTTGAAGGCCTGGGCACCTTGACCTTTCTCCCTAGCCACCTTGCCAGGATAGACAGTCCTCTCCATACCTGGGAACTTTTTACTTCCAGTCAGCCTGAGAGTTATGAATTAGTAGGGGTGAAGGGTGGAAAGACAAACTTTCTCCTCTCTCCCACACACACTAACATTAACTCTCGCACTTTCACTTCTCGTCCTTTTCCACACACATGCCCATTCACACCCACACTCTCACACACATACCCACTCACACATGTCCACGCATTCCCTCCCCCCCCCCCCCCCCCCCCCCGAGGCTGAACAACCAGGGACAGCATCCTCCTCCTTCAGGCCCATGGCAGATGGAACTCCTCCTCTTTCTGCTGGCCATGTGGGCCAACACTGCCTCTGATGCTACTTCTAGCCTGCAGGCCACCAGGCCTCCTCTTTCTTGCAGAGGCTCCTCCTTCTGCCTGCCCGCGCATAGGCCCAGGTAACTTCCTCTTCTGGGGCCCACGCAGGCTGCCTCAGCTGAGTATCCAGAGTTTTCTGGCATTTGCCTAGAGACTTGGAAATTCCCTTGGAATTTCAGAGTTTATGTGTCAAGTCCAGATAGTTAAGAACATAAGAAAATGCCATACTGGGTCAGACCAAGGGTCCATCAAGCCCAGCATCCTGTTTCCAACAGTGGCCAATCCAGGTCATAAGAACCTGGCAAGTACCCAAAAACTAAGTCTATTCCATGTTACTGTTGCTAATGTCTAAGTGAACTTAATAGCAGGTAATGGACTTCTCCTCCAAGAACTTATCCAATCCTTTTTTAAACACAGCTATACTAACTGCACTGACCACATCCCCTGGTAACAAATTCCAGAGTTTAATTGTGCGTTGAGTAAAAAAGAACTTTCTCCGATTAGTTTTAAATGTGCCCCATGCTAACTTCATGGAGTGCCCCCTAGTCTTTCTACTATCCGAAAGAGTAAATAACCGATTCACATCTACCCGTTCTAGACCTCTCATGATTTTAAACACCTCTATCATATCCCCCCTCAGTCGTCTCTTCTCCAAGCTGAAAAGTCCTAACCTCTTTAGTCTTTCCTCGTAGGGAAGCTGTTCCATTCCCCTTATCATTTTGGTAGCCCTTCTCTGTACCTTCTCCATCGCAATTATATCTTTTTTGAGATGCGGCGACCAGAACTGTACACAGTATTCAAGGTGTGGTCCTCTCCCTTGGATAGACAACCTCTGAAGAAAAAGAATTCCAATCCTTGAGGTCTCAGTAGCTTAAGGCATCTCCTATTGGGAAGCATCAAATATAACTCTAACACTCCTAATCTCTCTTACCTCATCACCTAGTATTCTTACAGACACTGAATGAGACACTGAATGAGACAGGAATGAGCCCCCGAGGCGCGGATACCCGAAGAGTGTCTCACGCCAGGAAGTGCAGGATACAGGAACCACGGGCCAAGGAGCGATCAGCAAGAATCAGCAATGAAGGAACTCGTTGCCAAGTCAATTAGAGCCAGGCCTCGGTGGTGCTTAAGAGTCCAGGGCTAGTGATGTCATCAGGAGGAGACGCCCCTGAAGTTCCTGCCCTGGCATCCTTAAAGGAGGATGAACAAAGAGGATAGATGTCAGATGTCTTGTAAATTCCTTTATTGAAGTGGAGACACAAGATTAGCCCGACTCAGGCCGAGTTTCGCCGTTTGAAAACGGCTGCCTCAGGGGCTTATATTCTCTCTGATTCACAATTAAAGTTATCTGTATGTCGAAGGTCATATAGATGACTATGTGACCAACAGCATTATTGGATCTTATATTCTCTCTGATTCACAATTAAAGTTATCTGTATGTCGAAGGTCATATAGATGACTATGTGACCAACAGCATTATTGGATCTTTATGCTGTAAACATACTCTCACCACAGTAAGAGTCAATATATCAATCTGTGTATTGATTGTTGCAATAAAACTTACAACGCAGCGATCTGTCAAAGAACAAATAATACTGCAACTGAGGGCCATGTAGCGTGTGCGCGCACCTAGGAAGGCCCAGAGGAGACATGGTGGTCAGCGGCGGCAGCCCTGCAGCCATGTGAGGTCCGGGAACAGGGCAACGTGTATCGGAAGCGGCTAGCCACAGCCGCAAGTTCACCCAGGTAAGAGGGCGGCAGCACATGGAGTAAGAGCGGTTGCAGCCATCTGCGACCGACGGTCATAACAGCTTGTATGGGGACCAGATTCCCTGAGTTTAGCAGGAGGAGATGTGTGCCTACCCCAGACTATTGCTGTCAATATCATTTGGTAAGGTATTGGAAAGAGGGGAGCACCCATTGACAGAACCTGTGGTTGCAGCCACCATGTTAGGTCCTCATTTCTTGGGGTATGGTCACCAGATGATTGTGTGGTTGTTGGAGGAAAGGTTTTAGATGTCGTAGGGTTAGGAGTTTGTGATATCCGTCTTTGATTTTTGCGGAGATGTGGTTCTTGAATGATAGTTCCTTGACTATTATCACCCTCCATCGTCACATTCATCACTTTTTCACCAACCAGATGGTAACAGCACATCAAGTCATAGTATTTGGGGTCACATGGTAGCTGCTAAAAATGTCCCCCATACCCATCTTCATATGTGCTATCTCCATTGGGGACTCAGATTCCAGTGGGATCAGCTCCAGACGGTAGAATCTGGAGAAGGTATGGAGGGAGGACCACGTTGCCGCTTTACATATCTCTGCCGGCGACAGCATCCTAGTTTCTGCCCAGGAGGCCGCCTGCGCTCTGGTAGAGTGAGCCTTGACCCGTAGAGGTGGTGGTTTTCCCGCTTCTACGTAGGCCACCTTGATAACTTCCTTGATCCAGCGAGCAACAGTCGCCTGTGAGGCCGCTTCTCCTTGCTTCTTCCCACTGTGAAGGACGAACAGGTGGTCCGACTTTCGTACTGCTTCCGACATTTCCAGGTATCTGGACAGCAACCTGCCGATGTCGAGATGGCGCAGTCTTCGACCTTCTTCTGACTTCTTCAAACCTTCCGTGGTTGGCAAGGATATGGTTTGGTTGAGGTGTGAAGTGTGAGACTACTTTGGGTAAGAAGGAAGTAACCGTGCGAAGATGGATAGCCCCTGGAGTGATTCTGAGAAACAGATCGCGGCAGGACAGCGCTTGTATCTCGGAGATGCGGCGTGCTTAGCATTCGGCCAGCAAGAACACCATCTTCAAGGTTAACAAACGGAGGGACAGGCCTCAGAGGGGTTTGAAGGCGGGTCCTGCTAGGAATTCCAAGACTAGGTTGAGGTTTCACAGGGGCACTGGCCACTTCAGTGGCGGGCGAATGTGTTTGACTCCTTTCAAGAAACGTGACACGTCTGGGTGTGTGGCAATGCTATTGCCGGCGCTTCTGGGGCCGTAGCAGGATAGTGCTGCCACCTGAACCTTGATTGAACTGAGGGACAGACCCTTCTGAAGTCCATCTTGCAGGAAATCCAAAATGATGGGGATTTTGGCGGCATGCGGATTGGTGCTGCGAGTTTCGCACCAGGCTTCAAATACTCTCCAGATCCTTATATAAGTTAGTGATGTGGAGAACTTGCGTGCTCAGAGAAGTGTGTCTATTACCGGCCCCGAGTATCCCCTTTTCTTCAGTCTAGCCCTCTCAATGGCCAGACCGTAAGAGAGAATTGAGCTGGATTCTCGTGGAGGATGGGACCTTGTCGCAGCAGGTCTCTGTGATGGGGCAGGGGTAGAGGATCCCCCGCCAGTAGTCTTCTCATGTCTGTGTACCAGGATCTTCTTGGCCAATCTGGGGCCACCAGAAGAACTAGGCCTCTGTGCCGCTGAATCTTGTGTATAATGGCACCCAGCAGGGGCCATGGGGGGAAGGCATATAGCAGGATCCCTGGAGGCCATGGCTGCACCAGGGCGTTGATCCCGTGGGATAGAGGATCTCGCCTGCGACTGAAGTATCTGGGTACTTGAGCGTTGGACCTGTCCGCTAGTAGGTCCATGCCCTGGGTCCCCCACTGATCCACAATCATCTGGAAGGCCGTGGGTGACAGCTGCCATTCCCCCGGGTTTAGGCTTTCTGTGCTGAGGAGTCTGCTGTGGCGTTGTCCTTCCCGGCAATGTGGACGGCGGAGATGTCCTGGAGATTTGCTTCCGCCCAAGCCATCAGGGGGGCTATTTCTAAGGATACCTGTCGGCTTCTGGTTCCGCCCTGTTGGTTGATGTATGCCACAGTGGTGGCGTTGTCCAACATCACTCTGACTGCTCTGTTTCGGAGTCTGTGGGCAAATCGCAGGCAGGCTAACCTGACTGCCCGTGCCTCTGGTCGGTTGATGTTCCACCCCGACTCTTCTCTGTTCCACCGCCCCTGGGTGGTTAGCTCTTCGCAGTGTGCTCCCCAGCCGCTCAGGCTGGCATCTGTAGTGAGCAGGGTCCAGGTTGGGGAGGACATCCTTGACCCCCTGCTCATGTGGCCGGGCTGCAGGCACCACCGTAACTGATACTGTACTCTGGCCGGTAGAGGTAGATGCAAGGTGTAGTTCTGTAATCATGGGCGCCACCGAGATAGGAAGGCGTGCTGTAACGGTCTCATATGAGCCCGTGCCCATGGTATCACTTCCAGAGTGGAGGCCATTAGGCCGAGGACCTTTAGGTATTCCCGAGCTGTGGGCCGATTGGTGCTCAGCAGATTCTGCAAGCGATCCCGGAGTTTTGATTTCCTCTTGGAGGTCAGGCTGATCTTGTCTTCCTGGGTGTCGAATCGGACACCTAGGTATTCCAGCGACTGCGAAGACTGTAGGGAACTCTTGTTTATGTTAACTACCCATCCTAGGCTTTCCAGAAGAGATATGACTCTGTTGGTCGCCCGATGGCTCTCCTCCGGTGACTTTGCCCTGATCAGCCAATCGTCTAGGTAGGGATGGACAAGAATGCCTTCCTTCCTGAGTGACGCCGCCACCACTACTATTACCTTGGTAAAGGTCCGTGGCGCGGTGGCTAACCCGAAGGGTAGAGCCCGGAACTGAAAGTGCTGATCCAGGACTTTGAAGCTGGTGATCCCGATGAATTGGGATATGCAAATAGGCCTCTGAGAGATCCAGGGATGTGAGATACTCCCCTGGCTGTATTGCACTTCGGACTGACCGCAGAGTTTCCATGCGAAATCCTGGGACCCTTAAGTGCCGGTTGACTGACTTGAGGTCCAGGACGGGTCTGAAGGTGCCCCCCTTCTTGGGGACAATGAAATAAATGGAGTAATGCCCAGAATTTATGTCCCATGCAGGCACTGGGATTATGGCTTTTAGGGACAGGAGTCTCTCCAAGGTAGCTGCCAGCGCCGCCCTCTTGAGGGGCGGACAAGGTGATTCCACAAACTTGTCCGGAGGGAGATGAAGGAAGTCCAGGTAATACCCTTCCCGGACAATGGCGAGGACCCACTGGTCCGAAGTAATCTCGACCCACCTGCGGTAAAATAGGGTTAGCCTGCCCCCTATGGCTTCTTCCCACAGATGGGTCGGCTGATTCTCATTGTGGGGTGCGGCCGGGACCCGACCCCGAGCCGGTTCCCCTCTTGTTGTGCCTGGTCCGAAAGGACTGGTTCCTGGTCTGAGAACGAGGTGCTTGGTAGCGAGTCCTGTAAGGATTGAAGCGTTGAGAGCTTCTACCTCTGGATGGCCTAGGAAAAGGGCGCTGGGTCCTCTTTGACCTGTCTTCCGGTAGACGGGGTAATGGAGATGCACCCCATTTATTAGCCAGTTTCTCGAGGTCGCTGCCGAACAGGAGGGATCCCTTAAAGGGCATTCTCATGAGGCAAGTCTTGGAGGAGGAGTCGGCCGACCAATTACGTAGCCAGAGGTGTCTTCTGGCTGCCACCGAGGATGATACTCCCTTAGCTGCTGTACGAACTAAGTCGGAGGCAGCGTCAGTGAGGAACGAGAGGGCTGCTTCCATTTCTTCTCCCGGGGTGTTGTTCCTGGCTTATGATAAGCAGGAGCGCGTCACCACGGTGCAGCAGGTCGCAATTCATAGGGACATGGCTGCCACCACAAAGGCTTGTTTCAGAATGGCGTCCATGAGCCGATCATGTGCATCCTTGAGGGCCGCCCCTCCCTCCACCGGAATGGTGGTGCGCTTCACAATTGCGCTATGGCGTCTACCATCGGGCACACCAGCAGCTCCTTGGTTGCCGGGTCTAGGGGGTACATGCTAGACAAAGCCCGACCCCATTTGAAGGAAGCGTCTGGCGCATTCCACTCCAGATCGATTAGCTGCTGTGCTGCTTGTAGGAGGGGAAAATGGTGAGCCGTTAGACGCAGGCCCTCTAGCAGGGGGTTCATTCTAGGTTCCCCTGGGGTGCCCTGGCCCGGGATAGCCAGCTCCGACAGGCATTGAGAGACCAGGTCTGGAAGATCCTCCTTAGGAAAGAAGCGTCTCATGGTTTGAGATGGTTCTATCCCCGAGGGTAGTTCTCCCTCCTCGGGGGGCTCGCCATCTTCCTCAGAATAATCCGAGTCCCCATAAGTGGGGCTTCCGGGTGGCGGGTGGCCATGCGTAGGTCTTGAGGGTCCCGGGGCAGGGTCATCCGGTATATATGGGTCCATTCGGGGATCAGACTGCATCTTGACGAAGACATGAATCCCCTTGAATAATTCCACCCAGGAGAGGGAAGCAGGTTCCAGCCGTAGGGGCACCAGGTCTGTGGGGTTCCCTGGCTGCTCACCGCGGCCTGCTAGGTCGGGGTGTTCCCTGAGGAACTGGCAGTCAAACTGGGCTGAGACCGGCCCTGGCCTGGAACTCCCAGGGCCTCCTCACATTGGGCACATAGGGAGTCTGCTTCCTCGCTCTGTGTGGCTCTGAGGTGGCACGCTGAGCAGAGGCCTAGAGCTCTTATGCCTGAATCTGGAGGTGCCGGCTCTGCGCCACATGGGCTCTCTTACGCTCCATCGCGTCTGAGCGCCTATGAGTGTGCGCCTATCAACGTGCGCCTACACGTATTAATGTGCGCCTATCAACGTGCGCGTATCGATGTGCGCCTATGAACTTGCGCCTATCAACTTGCGCGTATCAAGCAATGGGCGCCCAAATCTTTTCGGGCGCCCAAATCTTTTCAGGCGCCTAACATACACGCCCGTCGCCCCGCTTAGATCGAGGCGGCGAACCAGGGCTGGCGAGCAGGCAAAATGGCGACCTCCTTGGCGGGCTGCCACATAGGCAGACCCTGCTAATCCTCGCTCTTCGGAGACCAGTAAAGATGTACACCTTACCTGATCTTCGGCGCTTCCCGGCTGCGACCTGGGCGGTCTCCGGCTGCGGGGGGAGAGGGTGATTACCATCACCGCCGCACTCGAGGAAGTGCACCCGCTGCCTCTAAGCCGCGCCCGAACTTCGTCTCGCTCGGGGGCCAAGTGCTCACCGGGACCAAGGCTGCCTCTATGCCGCGCCCGAGCCCTTCTCACTCGGGGGCTAGGTCCCTGCCGTGATCCGGCCACCGGACCGAGGCACTCACCTCCGAGGGACCACGGAAATCACCTCGGGAAACTCAACTGGGGGAGGGACCCGAGGGTATCACCGCAGGAGTGCGGGGCTCGTCTTCAGGTAGGATTTCTTCTAAGAATTTAGTCGTTATAATTTGGAAAAACGCTCAGCGAGCGTAAGGTAGCTCCAAACTGCTTTGGAGACGGAAAATTACTGAGTTGCTGCACTTCCTGCGGGGGTATATGTACCCGTGCTGACGTCAGATCCGTCTCCAACTGCTAGCACGAGCACGCTATACCCATTTGTAATGAGTCCATCTGCTACACGCTAGGAAAAGTAGAAATACAAACACTTAGACAAAAAATGAACTGGAAACCGCAATAAGCCACTCTATGCAGTGCAACACTGAAAAAAACAGAACTACTGTATCACCATTCCTCAAACATCAAACAATAAAATCAAGAAATAAAATAAATACATAATCATAATGCTAAAAACATACTAATAATATTGGGGGTAATTTTCAAAAGGAATTGCATGCATAAGTGTATCTACTATTGTAGCAATGTTCAAAAGCCATTTACTTGAATAAAGTGCACTTATTTGAGCAAATCCTATGGACAATTCATGGCATATATTGTAGCAATTTTCAAAAGCCCACTTACACGAGTAAAGTGCATTTACTCGAGTAAAATCCAGTTTTAAGTGAGTAAATGCTTTTTAAAATCAGGCCCATTATTTTTAAAAAGCTGATGAATAAAAGATAAAATAATTAAAAACTCATATAAAAACTTTGTAAAATGTCCCAAACACAGGTAAAATATTTCAAAACAGCAGGCACAGCAAATAACCCCTGAAAAATAAAAGGATTTTAAAAATTCAAGCTCTCCATGGCTGGAAACTTTTGATTTCCAGTCACCCTGGGATTGTCATGGAGTAGTGTGAATGGGATGCACAAACTTTCTCCTCTCTTTCTTATACACACACGCACTCCCTCTCAGACAAATCTGCAGGCATCTTCAGCTCTTCTTTGCTTGGGATCTACCAGCAGCCCAGGCCCTCATCTTCAATTTCAGGTTCTGGCAGGCTGGGATCCACCTGCAGCTCATTCTCACACACACAAACACACACCCAAGCAGCTCCCATTTTCTCTGTCTCTCAGCCCCCCACCCCAAACAAGCTCCTATTTACACCCACCCAGCCCAGGCAGGCTCCCATTCACACATACAACCCAGGCAGGCTCCCATTCACACTTATATGCAACCCAGGCAGCCTCCCATTTACACACCCACTCATCCCAGGCAGCCTCCCTTTCATGCACGTACACACACACTACCATCACAGGAAAATTAGTTCTTACCTGTTAATTTTCGTTCCTGTAGTACCACGGATCAGTCCAGACAGTGGGTTGAGCCTCCTTTCCAGCAGGTGGAGACAGATTAAAACTTGAAGGATGCCCTATATCAGGACAGAGCCTATCCTCTACCCCTTCAGTATAACGTATGTCAAAGCATAAAACAACAAACCCAAGAATAGGATCTAGCAAGAAACTGTAAAGCTCAACGGAGCAAATATAGAATAATGTAGAAAAACATGGTATACCTATACGCTCTTGCATCAACTTGGTATAAGAAAACGACCAAGGCTTCCGGTGTAATTGCTCAGTAATCTTGCACAAAGAAATATATGAAAATCTGCAGACCTGCAAGAAAACAAGCTTCGAGAGGACAGAAGACAGACAGAGAAGGGTGTCTGGACTGATCCGTGGTACTACAGGAATGAAAATTAACAGGTAAGAACTAATTTTCCTTTCCTGTACGTACCCGGATCAGTCCAGACAGTGGGATGTACCAAAGCTTCCCTAAACTGGGTGGGACCGAGACAGTCCCGCTCGAAGCACTTGCCGCCCAAAGGAACTGAACACTGGAGTGTGTACATCCAGACGGAAGTGCCGAGCAAAAGTGTGCAGAGACGTCCAAGTGGCGGCCCTGCAAATCTCCTGCGGGGAGACAGATTGACTCTCCGCCCAAGAAGTAGCTTGAGAACGCAGAGAATGGGCTTCAGACCCTCAGGAAGCGGACGACCTTGACAAAGATACGCCGAGGAAATGGCTTCCTTCAACCACCGCGCAATTGTGGTCTTAGAAGCCTGTTTACCACGGTTGGGACCACTCCAAAGGACGAAGAGATGGTCCGATACCCGGAAGTCATTGGTGACCTGGAGATAGCCAAGCAAGACTCGTTTTACATCTAGGCGACGAAGGTCGCCACCCGCCGTACCCGCAATCTCCTCCGGAGAGAACGCTGGGAGTTCGACCGACTGGTTGACATGAAAAGCGGAGACAACCTTAAGCAAGAAGGAAGGAACCGTCCTGAGAGAAACCCCGGAATCCGAGAAACGCAAGAAGGGCTCCCGACAGGACAGCGCCTGAAGCTCGGAAATACGGCGAGCAGAGGAAATGGAGACCAGAAAGACAGTCTTTAGAGTAAGATCCTTGAGCATAGCGTGGCGAAGAGGCTCGAAGGGAGCCGCACAGAGAGCACGAAGGACTAGGTTGAGACTCCACGACGGACACGTGGCCCGAGGGGAGGGAGGAGGTGTCTAATGCCCCTCAGGAAACGAATCACATCAAGGTCAGCTGCTAAGGCATGACCGTCCACCCGACCCAGGAGAGAGCCGAGCGCAGAGACTTGAACGCGTAGAGAACTGAAGGAGAGGCCCTTAGAGAGACCCTTCTGAAGAAAAGAAAGAATCAAAGGAATCGAGGCAGAGCGCGCAGGGACACCCGCCTCTGTACACGCGGACTCAAAAACTTTCCAGATGCGCACATAAGCCAGAGAAGTCGACTGCTTCCGGGCTCGCAGCAGGGTGGAGATGACCTCCTCCCTATAACCTTTGCGCCTCAGGCGATGCCGTTCAAAAGCCAGGCCGCAAGACAGAAGCGATCAGCCTGGTCGAAATATACAGGCCCCTGCCGGAGGAGACGAGGAAGGTGACCGAGGCGCAGGGGCCCGTCCACCGCTAGATTGATGAGATCCGCGAACCACGGCCTTCGTGGTCACTTGGAAGCGACGAGAATCACCGGTCCCTGGTGGAGCTCGATTCTCCTGAGAACGTTCCCCACCAATGGCCATGGGGGAAACACGTACAGAAGGACGTCCGCTGGCCAAGGTAGAGCCAGAGCATCCACGCCCTCTGCGCCATGCTCCCTCCAGCGGCTGAAGAATCAATTGGCCTTGGCATTGCACAGAGTCGCCATGAGGTCGAGGTGAGGAGGACCCCACCTGTCCACTATCAGAGCCATGGCCGCGTCCGAGAGCTCCTACTCTCCCGGATCGAGCGACTGCCGGCTGAGGAAGTCGGCTTGAACCTTGTCTTTTCCGGCGATGTGAGAAGCCGCAAGGCACTGTAGGTGACGCTCCGCCTAAGCGAGGAGACGGCTGACTTCTAAGGCTACCAGGGCACTGCGAGTGCCCCCTTGGCGATTGATGTAGGCGACTGTGGTGGAGTTGTCGGACAGGACTCATACCGCCTTGCCGCGGATCAGGGGAAGGAACTCCTGAAGCACCAGGTGGACCGCAAAGTTTCCAGTCGATTGATGTGCCAGCACGACTGAGTCTGCGACCATGTTCCCTGGGTGGACTGAGAAAGGCAGACCGCACCCCAGCCCAACAGGCTGGCGTGCGTGGTCACTATCGTCCACTGTGGAGCTCGAAGAGGCATCCCTTGCAGAAGATGAGGAAGAGACAGCCACCACTGTAATTCGTCGGCAGTAGAATCCAAGAACAGAAGGACTACGTGGAACTGCTCCGACACAGGCTGCCAATGGGACAGCAAAGCTTTCTGCAACAGACGCATATGAGCAAAAGCCCAGGGGACAAGGTCGATGGTAGAAGCCATGGATCCCAGGACTTGGAGATAATCCCAGGCTGTCGGGGAGGGTAGGGCAATCAAAGTCTGGACCTGATCGATCAGCTTGAGGGCTCGCGCCCAAGCTAAGAAAACCTTGCCTACTTGGGTATCGAAGTGGGCTCCCAGAAATTCCAACTCCTGGGAGGGCTGAAGCTTGCTCTTAGAAAAGTTCACTATCCACCGAAGAGGCAAGGAGCTCCAAGACGCGATCCACCGTCCGCCGGCAAGAGGTCTCCAACTTGGCCCTAATGAGCCAATCGTCCAGATAGGGATGGACGAGAATGCCCTCCCAGCACAAGGCCGTCGCTACTACTACCATGACCTTCGTGAAGGTGCGAGGAGCGGTCGCGAGGCCGAAGGGGAGAGCTCGAAACTGGAAGTCCTGGTTGAGAATGTGGAATCGGAGATACTTCTGATAGTCGCGGTGAATGGGAATATGAAAATAAGCTTCTGCGAGATCGAGGGAAGCAAGGAACTCTCCGGGGCGGACCGCCGCAATGACCGCCCGCAGAGTTTCCATGTGGAAGTGGGGGATCTTGAGAGCCCGATTGACCCTCTTGAGGTCCAATATTGGGCGGAAGGACCCGTCCTTTTTGGGCACGGTGAAGTAAATAGAATACTGGCCGGTGCCAATTTCCCTTTCCGGGACTGGGACAACCGCTTCCAGATCCAGAAGCTTGGAGAGAGTCTGGACCACCGCGTCCCTCTTGGCCCGGCCGCAAGGTGAGAAAAGAAAGAGATCTGGAAGTTCCCTGACGAGTTCAAAAGCGTACCCGTCTCTGATAATGTCGAGGACCCACTGATCCGACGTGATCTTGACCCATTCCTCGAAGAACAGGGAGAGGTGTCCGCCGAGGTAAGGAACTGAAGAATGGGTCGGCTGAACTTCATTGCGTGGCAGGTTTAGCGGCGGCACGCACGCTCTGGCCCTCGCGAAAGGGCCGTCTGCCACGAAAGGACTGCGACCAGGACTGCGCACGAGAAGACCCCCTCACAGAACCGCCCCGCCCCCGAGAAGCGAAGCGATGCTGGCCCCTGAAGCGAGAGTGAGAGGCCGCGAAGGATCAGGAAGACTTAGGGCGGTCCTCTATGAGCTTATGGACCTTGTTGTCAGCCAAGGAGTCCATAAGCTTCTCAAGATCCTCGCCAAAGAGCATCTTACCTTTGAAGGGTAGCGTGCCCAGCCGGGTCTTCGAGGACTTATCAGCCGACCAGTGGCGTAGCCAAAGGAGCCTCCGGGCCGCCACTGCCGAAACCATCGCCTTCGCCTGGACACGGACCAGATCGTAGAGGGCATCCGATACGTAAGCGGTGACTGCCTCCAGACGTTCGGCTTGTTCTGCCTCACCTGGCGGAAGCTCCCGGGCGCAGAGTAACTGTTGGACCCACTGGAGGCCCGCTCGCATCATGAGACTGCTACAGCAAGACGCCCGGACCCCAAGGGCCAGAACGTCGAAGATGCGCTTCAGGTGAGCCTCCAGCTTACGATCTTGTGAATCCTTCAAGGCCGTGGAACCTTCCACCGGAATCGGGGTGTGCTTGGCCACTGCAGAAACATAAGAATCCACCGATGGATATCGCAACAGCTCCAAGCCCTCCTCCAGGAGGAGATAGAGCTTATCCATCGCACGCCCCACCTGAAGCGCACCCTCAGAAGCCTCCCATTCCCGCAGGATAAGAAGCTTAAACATGGGGTGGAAGGGAAAGGCCGAGGCCGGAGCCCGGAGCCCAGAGCCCTCCCAGAACTGGGTTCATATCCTTAGGGAGCGAGGCCATGAGATTATCCACTGAGGGACTCTCCAGACCCAGCTTCTGCAAAACAAAAGGGAGGAGAGGCTCTAATTCCTCCTTACGAAAAAGACGGAGGGCTCTAGGGTCATCCCCCTCTGGGAGGGGGGGGGCATCCGCCGAATCCGAGGAATCAGCGGGGTCCGAGGACACGGGAGACACCGGGGGGGGGGGCACTCCCGGGACCACCCGCACCCGAACTGGTCCCTGGGGCTCCGCGGCCAGTCCAGTGGTCAACGGCGCTGAGCGAGGGATTTTTGGCGGGGGGGGGGGGCAAAGGGGGGGGGCTTTCGTCCAGCTCATGCAGGCTAGCTAGATAAGATTTGTGCATGAGGAGGATGAATCCGCTGAAAAAGGGACCCTGGATTTGGTGGGGGGGGGAGGGAAGGTCAGGACCCCCCTCCTGGGCACCCGCAGGAGCCAAATCAGGGGTTAAATCAAAAAAATCTGGCCCCCCAGCCCCAGGGAGCACTGAAATCGGCCCCGATGAAAAATCCAAGATGGTGGCCGTTCCCGGGCTCTGCCGACCCGGGAAAGGCCTAGCCATGCTGGGAGGAGTGGAGCCCCGGGCTAAATTTGCTTGTCCTGCCGAGAAGGGACCTTCCCCACCCGGCAGGCAAGCAGTGCAGAGGCCCTGCCGCGAAAAACGCGAAGAGGGCAGCCCACAAGAAAGGCAGGCTGCCAGCCGGGACATAGCTAAGCCGCGGCTGAAGAAAAAAAAGCTGAAAAAAAAAAGCTTGATTGACAGCTTGCACAGCAGGAGAGAGCAGGCGGGAAACCTGCTGCCTTCTGCTTCTCTGGCTGCCGGTTCTAGCCCTACTCTGACCAGAAAAAAATAAAAAAGCTGGTCAACTGCTGCAAATAAGTTAGAGGTAGGTAAGTACCTGCAACTTATTGAAAGTTTGAAACTTTTAAACTCCTTTTTTTTTTTTTTACTGAGCGCAGCAGCGGGTTAAAAACCCTCTCGGCAGCCAGAGGGGGAACGAGGCCCAGAGAGCATTGGTCCCCACACCTGGAAGCGTCCATGGACTCAGGACTATGCAGGGAACCCCCTCCTGCAAAAGGGGCAAAGCCCCCCTGAGCCGGGCAAGAGCTGGGAGACGGACATCTCCCACACAAAAACAGTAAAAGCACTAAAAGAAGGCAAAATTTCCTTCATAGATTTTTTCCCTTTGTTTCTAAAACAAGCGGGAATCAAAGAACTACTTGCTTGAGCCGAAAATGAAAGAAGAGGCTGACTAGCCTACAGCAGAGAACCGAAGGGGAGATGCTGCACCTGCTGGAGACAGACGAATACTGAAGGGGTAGAGAATAGGCTCTGTCCTGATATAGGGCATCCTTCAAGTTTTAGTCTGTCTCCACCTGCTGGAAAGGAGGCTCAACCCATTGTCTGGACTGATCCGGGTACGTACAGGAAAGGCAGTTTCCCATTCACACACACACACAGACCCATAACAGGCAGACTCCCATTCACACACCCACTCATCCCACGCAGCCTCCCATTCATGCACACATATCCCCATTACAGGCAGCCTCCCATTCACTCACACATGCAGACTAGGAAGTCAGGGTCCATGGGTCATTCCTCCTTTGCTACTGCTGCCAGCCTGTTCCTTCTTGTGTGAAGAACAGACGTTCTGCAGCTCCTTTTTCTGTGCTTACCCCAAGGTAATTCAACACTCTGAGTGCTAGCACTTCCTGTATTCTCACAAGATGAGAATACAGGAAGTTCTAGCACCGCGAGTGTTGAATACCGTGGGGCCAGCACTGGACCTCCTCTTCTTCCGCTGCCAGTGGGATCAGGTCCACCGGCGGCATCACGAGCCTCCTCTTCTTCTGCTGCTGGTGGGATCGGGTCCACGGGTGGCACCACAGGCCTCTTCTTCTGCCACCTGTGGAATCGGGCCCTCTAGCAGCAGCATGGGCTTCTCCCTGCTCCTGACGCTGCCCTGTGCAATTGCAGTGGTGCTGGACCTGTGTGATTTCAGGGCCATTGCCTCATGGGATTGGTCAACAGAAATGGAAGTAATCAGGAAGTACAGAGAAGGCAGGTTGCTGTATAAAAAAAAGATTCCAATCAGAGCATGGGAAAGGGTGTGTGCCTGGGCCTGAAGAGGACACAATGCAGCTCTCCTTTGCCAAATGCTGGCCCTGCTCTGCCTCACCTCAAACAGAGAAGCCCTGCAGTGGAGAAGAGGAGCTGGTTCAATCAGTAAGCCTGTTATACCAGCCCCATTGCTAATGTAATTTTAAAACCAGGCTCATTGAGGTTTCTGCATAGTTTAGGCTGCCTGGGAGGGAGAGCAGGAGATGGCCTACAAAAATGAGACTCCTGCTGAATGTGGGGGCTTGAAAGTGGTGAGACAGGAAGATTGTGCACTGAGCAGTGGATGTGACTCTAATTATTGTGAGCAGCAGCAGTGAAGGAGCTCTGGCAGCCACATGAGGCAGCCAAAGTAATTAACTGATGTGGCTGGCCACACCACATGGTCTTTTCCCTTCTCCTGCACTTGTATATAGAGGGAGCTGGTCCATTGTGATGAGTTCATGTGCATCTCTGCTCCCTCCCTCCCTGTTTTAAAATTTGGAAGAGACGCGAATTGGGTTTTCAGTGCTTCCCCAGCTTTTCTTTTGGCTATATGAATCCTCTCCATCTGCAATGCCTGCTCACTGGAAGTTGGTGTCACCCATTTAATAGAAAAAAACAAAACAGTTGTAAGGTGATCACTGAAACTAAATATGGAGTGAGTGGTGCATAACACAAAAGGAAGGGGGCAGGAAGGAAAGCCACAGAGTAGGAGGGGGTCAAATTTGCTAGCATTGATGCTAGCCCCCAGGTTATTTTCTCAATGTAGCAGACAGGAAACCAGACTGAAGGACTTCCCTGAGCATTATGAAAAGGGGAGACAAAAACCAGTGAGTGTGTTAGAAGGGAATAAAATTGAATGGGAGGAGCAAAGCTCCTAAGATGACTGTAGTATCTGGGGGCTGGTCCTCGAGTTAGTGGTGGTAGTTCAAACTAGCAGAGCTTTCTAGTCCCAACCAGATAGGAGCAGTAGATACCTTTTCCCTCCATGTTTGAATCTTGTCAGTGGACTTCAGGGAAAACTTAATTGTGCTTCTAGATACACTGAAGAAGCTCTTAAGCACTTTTTACATTTTGAAAAGCAGTAAAAAAAAAAAAAAAAAAAAAAAACCCAACCCCAAAACCCAAATTAAATATCGTTATGCTGAAAGCGCCAAAAGCTTCACCACCTTTCCCTATTCACGTTTTTTAAAATCAGCTACAGCAGGCACTACTGCGTAAACACTGTAACTGGAGTGAAGCGAAGCTTCTTGGCATTGTGGTGAAGCCAGCAGATTGCTTATCAATACAACAGAACAGCAAATAGGAGTAGAGAGGGGCCCTTTCACAGAAGTTTTGAAATCCTGAATGCAAATTCCCCCTAAGTTCATTTCTGACTAAGATTACGGCTTGATCTAGAATATATGCAATAGCGAAGGGCTTTCTTTCTGCATAGCACATTCAGACAAATGCACACCTAAATGCCGAGTTTAAAACCGAAAGAAAGACTCCATAACATCTGAAAACGTAAGCATGAATGAACATGCATGCACCTCCGCAGCCCGACCTAGTTGTGAAATAATATTGCCTAGAACTCCTCCCAGGGGTGGTATCTGCTCACATTCTCTCCCTCCCATGCAGCCCCTTTTCTCTTCACCCTTTTCCCTTTGCCCTCCAACCATTCCTCCTCCTGAGCTGCCATTTACAACCACTTTGCCCAGGAAAGAAAGGCAAAACAAGGAAAGCGAAAGGATGTACACAAACATAAAATAAAAAGCAAAGAGCCACTCCCACCCTACTGAATCCTGGAAGGGAGAGAAAAAAAGGGGAAGGTAAGAGGAGCAGTGGGAGGTTGGTGGAATTCACGAACGGCTTTTGCAAGCGACCCAAATATAAAGAAAGAGCGCGAGAGACAGGGAAGGGGCTCATCACATCCCCTGGCAGCTCTGAATCTTGGAGAAAAGAAGAGTTTAAATGGGGGGTGAAAAAGGGCGGGAATGCGAGAAGGGCCGCTCTAGCCAGAAGTAGGAGAGCAGTGAAAGGGAGGCCGCTGCTTGCTCTTTCTGTTTTTCACGGCTCGCAGACCTTATTTACTTGAACTCATAATTTTGTGGTAGGGAGGAAAAACCGGGGACCGAAATTCCAGAAACGTGTTTGTATTTTATTTTTGTTTCATGGTCGGGAGGAGGAATCGATGGAGCGTAGTACTCCCCTCTCGCTTCCATCCTTCTCGAAAACGTCTGTGTTATTTGGGGGGCGGGGGCGGGGGGGCATTTTTTTGGTTGTACGATATTCCTTCCATCCATTTTTTTAAACGTATAGTAATTATGGAAACTAGTTTGGGCTGCTTTGAAGGGGTCGTTTATTTATTTATTTTTTTGTTTAAATACGTTTCATGCTTCAGTTCCCCAAGGCCTCTACCTCCTCCGTTCCCGCTTCTTCCTGACAGGAAACTGACGCCAGAAAAGAGAATAACCGAAAAGCGTGTATTTACGTGTGTGTGTGTGTATGTGCACGTATCTACGTATGTTTATTTAAGAAAGTTTTCACTCTTCTCACATTACTGTTCTTCATCCCTGCAGCTCGTTTGTTTCTCCACCTGAACCACTGAACGGTGCCGTTATTTTTATTTTCAGTATCTCTTGTGGTCCTCTTTATTCGGGGCCCGTTAGCAAAAAAAAAAAAAAAAATCTATAGAAACTTACAAATCTAATAATTTAGAGGACAACTAATAAAGCAGCACCGCCTCCTCCGGGGCCCGTGTGTCTGTTTTCGTTTTAATTCTCTTTCTCGCTCCCCCTCCCTTCTCCTCCATGGTTTCTGTTTCTCCTCGGACTGCTATTGGGGCGAATCAGGTTGTGATTCAAATGGGAAAAAAAAAAAAAAAAAAAAGCAAGTGGTGGAAGAAGAGGGCGGAGCCTTCGAAGGGGTTGGAGGGCGACGAAGCTCTCGGAGAAGAAGGGGTGGGGGAAAGGGGGTTTGATTGTTTCAAAAAAATTAGCGCGAGAGGGCTGCGGAGAGGGGAAGAAGTGCACAAATAAGAGCTAGGCCCTTTAAAGGCGCAGGTAAAGTGGGCTTGACAGCTTTCAAATTTGTAACCAATTAGTCGGGCTCCCCCCCCCCCTTTTTTTTTTTTTTAATTGAAATCGCTTTCATCTGAGAAGCATGGCTAACAGGTTTTAAGTATAGCGCTGTGGGGAAGAACAGCCTTGTTGCAAACTGCCTTTTTTTTTTTTTTTTTTTTAAACTTTGAAAGCAAATAAAACGAGGCCTGAATGCCGTTGGGGAGTAGCTGCATAAGGGACACCCTACACACGCACCTCCATAATACTACTGACGACAAGTTTCCTCTATCGTCCCTTATGTTTGGGGAAGAGGGGGATAGAAGCCCTAGAGCCACCATCTAGTCTAGGCAGGAACTTCATGACTCCCCTGCCCATCCCTACTATTACCAAGATTTAAGAGGCAAATCCATTAGTTTACTTTTTTTTATTTATACACTTTTTTTATACCGGTATTCATAAAATTTCATATCTGTTTACATTTTAAAATAATCGCAACCAACATATTAATAAAACCCATTGTTTACATAAAGCACATATCTAAAAGCCTTAAAACAATTATAAATAATACATTTCATAAAATAACTAACATTTTAACTAACCATTACTACCATAAAATTTAAATTAGCAGAGTCTATAGCTTAGCAGGAAAGGAAGGTAAGGGAAAAGGGACTGACTTCAATTTGCGAAGGCCTGCTCAAAAAGCCATGTCTTAAGTAATGCTGTTGTAGCAGCCATTTTTATAAAAAAAAAAAAATAAATAAATTTCAGTTATTGTACTCTCTCCGAGAATCTTCCCTCACGTTTGTGTTTCCTCTTTCTGATTTACAGAACACGCCCTTCTCAGGGCTCCACAGCTAGAGCAGGAGCACAGCTGTCCAGGAAATCCTGCAGGCTGGTTCAACACTCCTTAGGTAAAGGTAACATCTGTGGACTAGCTAGCAGATGCTAGCATTTAAAAGCTAAAGTGTTTGAACTCTCTTAACCCTTTTCTGGACATTTTACCTTTTCTGTTCCTTTCCCTCACCTCTGTATTTATTATTAGGTACATCAGGGAGGTTTTAAGCCTCTATGAAGCCTTGGGCAAACCTCCCTAGGATGCACCCCTCCCCACTCTTCACCATATAAACCTTTTGCACAATTTACGAACTATAGAATTAGCTGATCCTTGTTAACACCTAAAAAATATAATATGGCATGTTAGCAATTTTATTTTACATTATCTTTTTTTTTTTTTTTTATTATTGTATCTTCTTTTTTGAGGGGTTCAAGCTGAGCTCCTCTAAGGCTTTGGGCCTGGGCGAGTGTCCCATTTGCTCTATGGATAAACAGCCCTGGGTACCCCTCTTTCTGTTACAGCATCCCTCTTTTATAGTTGGATTGTTTTCTCTGGTTCCGTTTTCTCCCTTTTTTAATTTTTGATGCACTAAGGGGCTACTTGTTTTTTTTTTTTTTCTTCTGCTGGCAGTTCCATTACAAAGCTTGAAACTCCTCAGGTGTAAATAATCAATTAATTTGTTCCTTCCTTTGCCCAGTTTAATTTTCCATCTCCCCTGCTCTTCCTGAGAGAGCAGGGAGAAGACTTTTTTTTTCTTTCCCTTTTTTTTTTTGGTCTGTCTTAAAGCCTTCTGAAGGAAGAGGGCTTTCTTCTTTCTCTGAAAGGAGCATCTCCACCCTGAAGCAAGGAGAAAGGAAGAGGCAACACAGGAGGCAGGTGCAGTACCCCTCCTCTCTCAGGCCAGTTCTGTAAAGTGCACTCTGCCATGCGCACTGTTCTACACCTGTTTTGCCATGTGTTTTCGACTGGCATCTATAACCCCTTATACTGTAAGGGGTTTAGTGACTCAAATGTGCAGTCAAACCCCCTGAAAACCAATAGCGCTCATCACATGCAAATGCATGTTGATGACACTATTAGTTACCCCAATTCAAAAGTAAAATGTGCGGCCAGTCCGCACATTTTATGCTTATAAATTAATGCCTGCTGTTAATTTATGAGCAACCTGGAAAAGTGTACAGAAAAGTAGAAAATACTACTTTTCTGTACATCCTCCAATTTAATATCTTAGCGATTCATGCAGTCTATGGCGGTGGGCCATAAGGCCTTAGGGGACTGGTGGTAGAAGGTGTCTTCCACCAAGTAGTGCCTTTGAAGGGCAGGGTATGAGGGAGGTATTTTCAAACATGCCACCCTTCTCCCCAATGCTCTCTTACAGCAGTACCTCTGCAGCCTTGGGGAGTTTACATTCCCAATATTGGCAATCCCCACAGGCCACAAGAATAGGGACCTGAGGCATGTAACCTCATTTAGGTGGACTGAAGAAACAGCAAGGAAGGCTGTCTAACAAAGCCGTGAGGGCAACAAAACAGGATTAGCAGCCAAATGTCCAAAATGGATTTCTTTATTGCAAGGTAACATGAGTGTGTGAAAAGTGCCCAACCCTGGCCGAGTTTCGCCCTCTTACAGGGGCTACATCAGGGGCTACAACATATAAATAACACACATTAATAAATAATAAAAATCATAAAAACATAATTAATAGACGCAAATAAAATATTAACATAGAGATGTGGTGTGACGTATAGATTATGACAAATTGTATGTATTGACAACAGCAAGAAATATGACCTTTACCTCAACGCAAATCGTGTATTGATCAAAGAGTCCAAGTCTTAAAAAAGACTGTACATTTAGTAGTCTGTAATATAAAATAACAAATATAAATGACTAAAAAAAATGGACTTGTTAAGCTGGCATGTTGAAAAATATAAAAAAGTATGAATAAAAAAATATAATATTGACACTCCGATAAAAGATGTGTATCATTAAAATTCAGAAATATCTGCTCAATTGATTATGAAATATACTCACTATTGAATTGGCTTGAAACAACTTATGGCAGCGATATCTCTGTGTTTTTTCATATACTCATCAACACAAGGGTAATGGGTGTACCGGTATCTTTTGAAAAAGCATTAATGAACAAAGTAAAAAATGTGGCTTAAGTATATGATTTGGAATCACTTGATGTATGATTGTTAAACGTATACTGTATGAGAATGTATAAAAATGAAAGATGATTGATATTGTGATTAATTAGCTGAGGAGATGACATTTGAATTATATTCAACATGAAAAAAGCTCATTCTTACAATTACTGTTATATCGTGAATATGCAATTAACAATGAAAAACATGAACTATGAGTGAGACTTAATTATTATAGAAAGTGTACTAAAACTGTATGGATGGCATTAATGGATTTAAAACATGGCATGTATGTGTGTTTGAACCCAAGTGGAATCTCTTTCTATCAAATATATTTGTCAATGAAAAGAAACATGCCTGATTCACCTCGTGTGGTGCTAGAGAATTTTTAAAAAAAATTTTCCACAGTGTGGAGACCACTAAGAAGACTATGAACATGATGAGCCCATGTCATACTAATAGATAAAAAACAAAAATCGATATGAAATATTGGAAAAAAATATTTCAAAATCGGGCACTAATTATATATACATTCTCACCACTATTTATAGTCTTGATATAACACTAGTTAAAAATTAAATATTATTTGTACACCTTTAATCATTGACTCGGTTACATGTTGAAAATATATTCAAATTAATTTTCATTGGTGTTTGTATTTTTCCCTTTTTTTCTTTGACCCGACATTTTCCACATACCTCTGTTATTTTTTAGGATTATGATTCAGATGTGAGTCCGTCCAAATTAAACAACATCTTTAATTTAAAAAAATTTTTTTATTTTTGTTCACCAATATTTTCATGTCCTTTTCTAAACAATATCGGCATATTTAAGAAGTGCGTATTACATTTGAATACAGCTACCCGTACAATTTTGCAGTCATAGTAAAAATGATTCGGCACTTTCAGACCACGCCCTTTGTTCTTTTGATTGACAAGCGCTTTGGCGCTTTTTTGTATTTTAAATAATTACAGCAATTTTTTTATTCAATTGTTGCAAGTGAACAAAGGATAGCTTTGTTGTTCTCTATGTTTAACCGTAAGTCAATGCGATTTCACCAATTGGCACCCATATATATACAATTTTTTAAAATAATTCTCTAGCACCACACGAGGTGAATCAGGCATGTTTCTTTTCATTGACAAATATATTTGATAGAAAGAGATTCCACTTGGGTTCAAACACACATACATGCCATGTTTTAAATCCATTAATGCCATCCATACAGTTTTAGTACACTTTCTATAATAATTAAGTCTTTTCATTGTTAATTGCATATTCACGATATAACAGTAATTGTAAGAATGAGCTTTTTTCATGTTGAATATAATTCAAATGTCATCTCCTCAGCTAATTAATCACAATATCAATCATCTTTCATTTTTATACATTCTCATACAGTATACGTTTAACAATCATACATCAAGTGATTCCAAATCATATACTTAAGCCACATTTTTTACTTTGTTCATTAATGTTTTTTCAAAAGATACCGGTACACCCATTACCCTTGTGTTGATGAGTATATGAAAAAACACAGAGATATCGCTGCCATAAGTTGTTTCAAGCCAATTCAATAGTGAGTATATTTCATAATCAATTGAGCAGATATTTCTGAATTTTAATGATACACATCTTTTATCGGAGTGTCAATATTATATTTTTTTATTCATACTTTTTTATATTTTTCAACATGCCAGCTTAACAAGTCCATTTTTTTTAGTCATTTATATTTGTTATTTTATATTACAGACTACTAAATGTACAGTCTTTTTTAAGACTTGGACTCTTTGATCAATACACGATTTGCGTTGAGGTAAAGGTCATATTTCTTGCTGTTGTCAAAACATACAATTTGTCATAATCTATACGTCACACCACATCTCTATGTTACCATTTTATTTGCGTCTATTAATTATGTTTTTATGATTTTTATTATTTATTAATGTGTGTTATTTATATGTTGTAGCCCCTGATGTAGCCCCTGTAAGAGGGCGAAACTCGGCCAGGGTTGGGCACTTTTCACACACTCGTGTTACCTTGCAATAAAGAAATCCATTTTGGACATTTGGCTGCTAATCCTGTTTTGTTGACCTCATTTAGGTGGCCAGGAGGACACTTTTTGGTGGGTGTTTGTCCTCTTTGAAGGGAGCCACTATATATTATTTGATGGAGAAGGCCACATGCTTCCAGTGCTGCAAGCTAAGACACATATAAGCAATGCCCAAGCCTAATCGAAAAATTGATGTTGCGCATTTGGCCACCCTCCATTGGGAGTTTGCCCCACCCTGCTATCCCCAGGTCCTGACATTCAGGCTGAACAAGACCCTGCTTGGAGTCCACGAGTTGCAGCAGAGACTGTATCTGCTGTTCCGGGGTTGTACTATTAGGCCATCAAACGTATCTCGTAAGGAAATGGGTAACGGGGATTACAAAAGTCAGGTGAATAAGGCATAAAAGAAGTCCAAGAAGAGCAGTAACCTGAAAGAGAGAAGCTGGAAAGCAATGAGCACAAATGCTTGTAGTCTGGGCAATAAAATCCCAGACCTGCAAGCCCTAATGGTGGAGGCAGATTTGGACATTGTTGCTTTTACAGAGACATGGTTTACAGATTCTCATGATTGGGATCCGGCCATACCGGGCTATAACTTACGGAAGGACAGAGAAGACAGAAAAGGGAGAGGAGTAGTTCTTTATGTCAAAAACAATATCCAAGCAACTGAACTGCAAGGAATGTGGGGAAGAGAAGAATAATTATGGGCTGTCCTGAAAAAAAGATGATGTGCATCCATTTTTGCTGGAGTGGTTTACATGCTTTCCACTAAAACGGAAGAGCTAGACAGATTTTGTTGAAGACATCCAAAAGATGGGAAAGAAGGGAGAAATGTTGATTGTTGGTGATTTTAATCTGTCGGACATAGACTGGAGAATCTCTTCTGTGGAATATACAAATAGAGAGAGAGTGGATGCCATGCAAGGGGCTCTGTTCAAACAAATAGTAATGGAACCCACGAGGGAGGTTGTTATACTCAACTTAGTGCTTACTAACGGGGATAATGTCTCTAATGTCCAGGTGAGTGCCCACGTCAGCACCAGTGATCATCAAGTGGTATGGTTTGATGTCTCAAATAGGACATGGAGAAGTCACACACAGACCCGAGTTCTGAATTTCAAAAATAGGACTTTGTTGAAATGGGGAAGTACCTCGAGGTAGAACTAGAAGACTGGGAGAAAATGAGAGCGGTGGAAAACAGTGGACCAAACTAAAAGGAGCAATTACAAAGGCAACAAATCTATATGCTAGAAAAGTAAACAAAAGTAAGCGAAATAAGAAACCTATCTGGTTCTCAAAGGAGGTGGCTGATAAAAGCAAAAAGAACAGCGTTCAAGAAATATAAAGGAATCCAAAAAGAGGACCATAAGGAAAAATATCTGGTCAAACTGAGGGAGACGAAGAAAGTAATCAAGAAAGCAAAACGTTAGGCAGAAGAAAGGATTGCCAGAGAGGTTACAAACCATTTTTTAGATACATCGGAGAAAGGTCCAAAGTGGCATAGTGATATGAAAGGTGAAAAGGATCAATGTGTAGAGAGAGATGAAATGGCGTAAATATTAAATACTTTAGTTCGGTGTTCACAAAAGAAGACCCTGGAGAAGGACCGTCGCTAGTTAAGACAATGGATAGGAGTGGAGTAGATTTTATTTATTTATTTAACAGTTTTTTATACCGACCTTCATAGTAAATTACCATATCGGATCGGTTTACAGTTTAACAAAGGGAAAAAAGAAAACTAGAGTAACAAATTCACGTAAACGAAAGATAACAATAAGTAGGAATAAGTCAAAGTTACAATCAACAGGGGGCGAGAACTTGGAAGCTTGCAACAAGCTGGAAAGAAGAAAGGCCAGTAAAAGTAATTTTACCATAGCGTGTACAAGTTAATAAACTTAAGAACGGTACTTTAACCTGAATGTCTCAGAGTCCATTTATTTATTTATTTTTCTTTGAGAAACGGAGAGCCAGACCAGGTAGGAATGAAGGCCAACTAGTGATTGTCTGGTGGTTCAGGGAAGGCTTGGTGAAAGAGCCAGGTTTTAAGTCTTTTTCTGAAAGTTAAAAGGCTTGGCTCCAGTCTGAGGTTTGATGGGATACTGTTCCAGATAGAAGGGCCTGCTATCGAAAAGGCTCTGTCTTTGGTCGTAGCGAGGCGTGTGGCTTTAGTGGGGGGAACATTAAGAGTGCCTTTGTAAATGTCTCTAGTTGGTCTGTTAGAGGAGTAGAGTTTGAAAGGTATTTCCAGGTCAAGTTGAAGTTGATGATGGATGGTTTTATGGATTAAGGTGATTGATTTGTATAGAATTCTGTAATTTACTGGTAACCAGTGTAGGTTCCTGAGAATTGGTGATATGTGTTCGTAGCGGCTGGTACTGGTCAACATGAAACTCAACTGGTCAAGATGAAACTCCGTTTACAGAAGAGAATGTATGGAAAGAGCTAGGAAAACTGAACGTGGACAAGGCCATGGGGCCAGATGAGGTTCATCCCAGGATACTGTGGGAGCTCAGAATGTGCTGGTGGGTCCACTGCATGACCTGTTCAATAGATCTCTGGAAAAGGGTGTAGTCCCGAATGACTGGAGAAGAGCGGCAGTGGTCCCACTTCATAAGAGTGGGAGCAGAGAGGAGGCTGAAAACTACAGCCTGGTTAGCCTCACCTCAGTGGTGGGAAAACTACTGGTGACTCTTCTGAAGGAAAGCATAGTGAACAATCTACAGTCAGGAAGATTGCTGGACCCAAGGCAGCATGGATTCACCAGGGGGAAGGTCCTGTCAGACAAATCAGATTTTTTTTTTTGATTGGGTGACTAAAGATTTGGATCGAGGAAGAGCACTCAATGTGATCTACTTGGATTTCATATAGCTTTTGATATGGTCCTGTATGGGAGGCTTGTGAATAAAATGAGAAGCTTGGGAGTGAGTGCCAATGTGGTGGCTTGGATTACAACCTGGTTGATGGATAGAAGACAGCGTGTGATGGTAAATGGAACCTACTCTGAAGAGAGAGTGGTGGTAAGCAAAGTGCCACAAGGATCAGTGTTGGGACTAGTCCTATTCAATATCTTTGTGAGCAACATTGTGGAAGGAATAGAAGGTTAAATTTGTGGATGATACTAAGATCTACAACAGAGTGGGCATGCCGGAAGGAGTAGCGGGAATGAAACATGATTTAAGGAAGCTTGAGCAGTGGTCTAAGATATGGCAGCTGGGATTCAATGCCAAGAAATGCTGAGTCATGCATCTGGGATGTGGTAATCCAAAAGAGCTATATGTGATGGGAGTGCAAAGGGCTGTTGTATACGGAGCAAAAGAGGGACCTTGGGGTGATAGTGACTAGCGATCTAAAGACAACGAAGCAATGTGACAAGGTGATAGCTAAAGCCAGAAGAATGCTGGGCTGCCTAGAGAGAGAGTAGAATAACCAGTAAGAAAAAGGTGATAATCCCCTTGAACAGGTCCTTGGTGAGGCCTCACCTGGAGTGTTGTGTTCAGTTCTGGAGATTGTATCTCAAAAGGGACAGAGACAGAATGGAAGCAATCCAGAGAAGGGTGCCAAAAATGGGCGGGGGGTCTCCATCAAATGACTTATGAGAAGAAGCTGAAGAACCTAAAGTTGTATATCCTGGAGGAGAGGAATTGCAGGGAAGATATGATACAGACCTGAAAGGTTTTAATGATGCACAATCAACAAACCACCTCTGTTGGAAAGAAATCAGTAGAACTAGGGGTCACAAAATGAAACTCCAGGGAGGATAATTAAGAACCAACATTAGGAAATATTTCTTCATGGAGAGGATGGTGGATGCCTGGAATGCCCTTCCGGAGGAGGTGGTGATGGCAAACTGTTAAAGATTTCAAAGGGGCATGGGATAAACACTTGGATCCCTAAAGACTAGAGGATAGAAATGAGGCAAAGAGCGCATGGGGGGGTAACTTGCTGGTGTGGCGGTTACTACCCTTTAACCAATAAGCCTTCATACTGTTGATGCAACTCCATTATTGCTCTCTGCTTTAACGGGAAGAAGTAACAGGGAATTGGACTCAGACAGCAACCAACAAGGGGCCCTGACTTTGATGGTTTGGGAAACTAAGTATGGGGGTAACTTGTATGGCGAGGCAGTTGCCCCCCCCTCATGCTACCATTATGGGGGAGACCTGTATGGCACAGCTAGATGAACTGTTTGGTCCTTTCCTGCTGTCATTTCTGTGTTTCTATGTTGAGAATCTTCACTGCTCTCCTCCCCCCCACACACCTTCCTCTATAGTGACCCTCAAGATTACAGAGACCAATACCAGCCCCAGGCTGGCTACTGGCGCCTCCAATTCTGTCCTGGCATAAAGCCAGGAGGCAGGCAGGTAGGTAGCCAGGGCAGAGAAGGAGCAGCAGGAAGCTACTGGGGAGGCAAATGGGAGCCCCTCGACTGTGGAACCCTTCCCCTTGCAAGATAATGGGGACTTATAGGGAACTAACAAGAATCCAGAACCATAGCCCTTGCAGAACCATGGGGTGGGGGTGAAACTGTTGGGATACAGAAGGGGTGAAAGTGTGGAGAAGTGCAGGTCAGAGAGGTGGACCCCTTAGAGATGGATAGGGACCCCCTTATCTCACTTCCCATGGGGGGGGCAGCAACTCCAGGTCCATTGTCTTAGTAATCAAGACTCTCTCCAACAGGGAACAGTGGCTACAAAAGAGGGAAAACAGCAGCCTCTATGGTGATTGAAGTTCAGGACTTCCCCCCACCTCCAATATTTGAAGGTAGGGAAAAGACTGAGAAGGAAGAATTCTCCACACACAAATCTCTCCCCCCCCCCCCCCCCCTTTCTGAGAAATAGCATCCATGAAAAGAATGCTGGATGCATATGGCAGGCTATGGGGTGACAGATTCTGACACAGAGTCCCCAGAGGGGCTGGCAGGTATTGGCTGGGACTTCAACTTTGCCCTTCTCCCCCCCCCCCCCCAAAGGTAGTGATAGTTGCCCCCCACCCCAGAGGTAGTCAGAGCACCCTTTCCATCTCGCTCGAGTCCATCATAGACCATGAAAATGTCAGGGCATATGAAGGTCATAAGTGAGGAGAATGGGCCCCTAGTGCCTCTGTCAGATAGCCAGGGTGGAGAGTTGAGCTTGACTACCCCAATCCATCAAGGGGCAGGGGGACCCAGGAGGGTTGGTAGAGGGACCAAGGTGCAGGAAGAGCCAGCTGATAGACCCTTGCTACAGGAAGGGATTGCACCCCTCATAACATGGGAGTAAGCTTGTTTTTGACGGGCATTCTTTTTGAGCTAGAAGGGGGAGGTCCCTGACTGCTCCTCTCCTGTGCTGCTGTGGGATGTGCTCTTAGCCATGCCGCCATTCTTATTGCCACCTGCAGTTTTACCTCACCCCCTTTATTCTCCTGTCCTGCTTCTCTGTTCTTCAGCAGGCTTACACCACAATTGGGCCATGCTCTGCAGGAAGGAGGTGGGTAGTACCACCATGGCAGGTCTGGGATGAGCGCTCATTCCCGGAGGGTCTGTTTCCAAGAGGTAGGTCACTAGGGACGATCCCGGTCCCTGAGGCCTTGTCCCAAGATTCAGAGAGGCAAAGGAGATGGGTCAGTGAAAGTGTGAAAGGAAAGAGGGCCAAGGGCTGGCATGGAGCCACTCAGCATCTCCTTTCCCCTTGAGGCAAGAGCTACCCTCAGTAAGAATAAAAGATGGGTATCACAGAACAGATCAAGCACTGGAAGGTAAGGCTTGGGGCAGGTGGCCAAGAGGATGCTTTAGCCCGACAGTCCTGGAGTCTTAAGAATAGTTATGTGCACTTCATGTCTCCATAATGGGACTGGCCATGTGTGTACCTGAACACTACCTGACAGAGAATGGTTCTGATATTTGGCACCCTTAAATTCCAATAGCTGCAGGGCAGGATCCTGCAGGCACTAGGTGCTCTGCTTCTGGGCAGGGGGGTTCTTAGTGACCATTTTGCATAAGACCTATACCATCTGGAGGTCAATGCTTATTGGAATCTGGAGTGAGATGGTAATTTGACATTCAGCCACAATTCCAACATGGCCATCCTGACTTTGCAGTCCCTGCAGGCAGAGGTGCTGGATACTTGGGCTGTTGTGCTGGACCTTCAGATTCAAATTGGAGGCTGCATTGTGAATTTCAGTAATGTGTGTCCTCCCAATTTTGTAACCAAAAGGATGTCATTTGTTTTCCCAATTGTTGGACTATCTGGGGCATCTGGGCCCTGACAAATAGGTGGTGTTTGAGGATGATTTCAACTGCACCCTTGACCGTCTTAAACGTAATGGTCGAGGGCCACCTGTATTTGGAAGAATTCATGGGAAAGATTATTCACCACCCTCCTCTGATATCCAGCATGAGCAGCCTTTGGGTCTACTTTATTCTGTCAATTAGCAGGCCTGAATTAGCCATTTTCTGTGGTAGTGCATCCCCTGGTGTCATTGGTCGGAATTGTCTCTCCAAGTTAGAGCTTTTAGGTGTATTGGATATGCGCAGAAGTTGTCAGCGTAGCTCCTCAATCTGTTTTTGTCCAAGCTGTGCACAGTCAGTATTCTTGTCTCTCTAGTTTTTTCCACGGTGTTTTGCACCCATTTTTTAAAATCTTTTCTCTTTCCCTTGCTTTTGTGAGCCCCAAACACTTTTCAGTGCTACCTCAAAAAAAAACAAAAACAAATGGAAGAAAAGAGGATGTCTGAGAACTGCCAGTGGGTTTAAGGCCTGCTAGTGTCCCGAACTGATGGACATGACCGCTGCTATTTGTCTGGGACCAGACCATGCCCAATCAACTTGCCAACCCTTGAGTCATATGTCCCCACGGGTGCAGTGTGTAAGAGCAGTGAAGATTGAGTCCCTTCAACTCCTGCCCTGGCACAGCTCCCCCATCACCTTGGGTGGTGGCAAAAATAAGTCCTCAAGTGCCAGTGACTCTAGAAGTCATAAGAGCACTGCCACCTCAATGCCGCACAGAAGTGTATCGGAAGACCCAAGCCAGAAACTGAAGCCGAAAAAACAGGATGAGTTGATACACTAGAGTTATACTGTGACTGTGCTGCTTGAGGTCTAAAATGTTGATGCAGCATCGACAAAAAGACTATTATATTCTGCGTTGAAAGGACCAAAGCAAGACATGCCAGCTTGATCTCCACATAATGCGCCAAAAACATCCAGCAGTGGTGCATTGACGCAAGCAGACGAAAAACACCGGGTCCATCAAAGCTTACTCCTACAATGCTAAAGAAGCTTCCCTCGAAGCATTAGCTGTCCAAACAACCTACTTCATTATCAGCACAGTCATCAGAATGGCTCTTGCTAATCTCCTCTACTTCAGACAGCAACGCTGACTTGTTTCTGCCTTCCCTGCAGTCCACGATGTCTAGGGGATCATGGCATCAGGACTTACGTTTTCTGGTGCTTCCAGAGACATTCTATGGGCCGCCTTGTCTATACAGGAGTATTCAGCTCCTCGAGATGATCAGTTCCTGCATCTGCCTCCACCCATCACTAGAGCTTTACTGGTACCACAGCTCTTGTCACAAGGCTTCAAACTCTGAAACCCTTGTACTAAATTCTACCTCTATTCACTCTGGAAGGCGAGCCTATTCTAGTTTTTGAGGTTGATGCCCCGCTTTTGACTCTAGGGCAACGCTCCCAACAAGCGATCACTGATCTTGTCCGCTCCTTCTTCTTGTCACTCTTCCCCCTACTGGAAGCTCCTAGTTTTCCACCAGTCTACCCAATCATCCCATCTTCACTGGAGAGGGTTAGAGCCACCTTGGTCTCCTTTACCCTGCTCAGATCGCTGCTTCCCTTTAGGGGTGATGAGACTGCTCAAGCATCCACTTCCATCTCTGCATAGCCTGCGTAGATCTCCTGCACCTATGTGGTTGATGCCAGTTTCTTCATGGGAGTCTCTTTCCAGTTCTAGGAGCATCCCTTCTGATCCAGCCCTAGAATAAACAGATCACTGTTCCCCGCCTGAGGGCTTGACATACTCATGTTTCGTGGGAAAAATGGGAACGGCACTAAAAGTGGAAATGTGAAAGGAATCTGGACCCCCAAGTGGAAATCCTAGGTATATGTTAAATACTCGACATTCTAGTGGAACCCATACACTTACCCACCGATAAAGTTTTAGACACCATCTTGCTCAAGTTGTGGGAAACGCCCTTCTTGGGATCTTCAGTGGCCTAGAAGCTGGATCTCAGGTTCTGTATAAGAAAGGCACCTGGTTGTGGGATGGTCCAACTTCCACACAACTCCATCGTGGTGGACTTGAGGAGGGTCAAGAAAGCCTGCCTCTACTCTAACATCTAACAAGCTTTCAATCCATAACGACAATTCCGCTCAAGCTTTCCAAATATCTTCAGCTTGTACAGTGACTACTTCATATCTAGCCAGGTCCTCTCTAAAACCCTACTCATTCGTTAATGTATTCTCTATTTAATATATTCTTTATTATTTGTTTGTTATTTATTTAACCCCCAGTTTACTTGACCCAAGTTTAATCTCCTGTTCGATGTAATTGCACTGCTTTTGGTCATGCCTGTTTAATGTTATAATGTAAACCGAATTGATATGTAACTTTGCTACATGAATTCCGGTATATAAAAATGTTAAATAAATAAATAATGCTGCCTGGAAAAGATAAGATTGCTAGATGAATTTGGAAAGGTGGTGATCCAAGGCTCTCTATTGCTGGCTCAGATAACACCAGTTCTACATATTGCAATATATTTACGAATGTGTCCAGAACTTAAGGCATTTCTCTGAGGAGAATCTGGAGAACCCATCACGCTGGCCCCTTTCCATGACTTGGAAGAGGCGTTGTGTTATCTTCTTTGCTCCATGTATGAGGCCTTTGACGCCTCAACCCATATCGCTGCAGCTTCCACAGGCACCCATTGTGTAGCCTGGCTCCACACAAGCTCCATTCATGAAGACATCCACAAAAAAACTGGTCAATATTTCCGGTCTGGAAGATAACCTTTTCGAGGAGAAGCTCCGAGAAACCTTATCGCAGATCAAGGAGCAAAATGTGGCAGTCCAGTTCCTATTGACAGGTCATGTCCCTCCAAATCCTAGACTGCCATACTACTCCTACTGACTGCTGTACTACCTCAGAAAATCTTTTTGATAGTACCAGAACTATTGCCTGCCCCATTACAACAATCCTGATTGCCCTCTTAGAGTCTATCCATGCCCAAGCCCCAGGGAGCATTGGCAGCAGAAGTATTTACAGCAACCTGCCAAATTAGTGCCATGTTTTTTGACATCTTCACTTCCAGCTCAGTCTTCTCGAGTAGGGGGAAGAATGTGTCTCTCTCTACCTGGAGACTGATTACCAGTGACCGGTGGATCCTGAACATCGTGACACAGATATTGCTTCCACTTCATGTCAAACCCTCCAACACCTCGTCTGTTGTTACCCTCGGCTGACCTGTCTCAAATTTCTCAGCTGTACCATGAGGTGCAACAACTGCTCCAACAACACGCAGTCGGGAGATCCTGATATCTGATGCATAGAACAGGTTCTACGCACAGTGCTTCCTTATTTCCAAGAAGACAGGACGATCCGCCCCATACTGGATCTCCGTGCCCTCAACCTCTTCATTTGCAGAGAGAAGTTTTGGATGCTTCCCTTGGGGAATATCCTGCCCTTCCTACAACACAATTGGATATGCTCACTAGATCTGAAGGATGCATGTGCTCATATTCCCATCCACCCATCTTGCTGGTGCTTCATATTCTTCCAAGTAGTCAATGCAAAGTACTTCCTTTTGATCGTTTGTCTGCTCTAAGAGTATTCACGAAGTGCCTGACTGTGTTTGCTGTGCATCTCAGAGGTCAGGGAATCGGTCTTTCCGTGTCTGGATGACTGATAACAGCCCCTCACCGGATGCCTTATGCAACCATACTTATTTCACTATTGGGCTCCTTCAATTGCTGGGTTTTCTGGTTAATTTCGGGAAGTTGATCTTCATCCCTACTCAGAGACTGCTATTCATTGGGGCACTCATCGATACAACAGTATCCGGAGCCTTCCTATCCCTGGGCAGGATTGCCAACCTCTGCAAGATATCCACTTTGCTTCTTCGCTCCCCTCGAATGACAGCTCGCAATATCTTCAATTTATTGGGTTACCTCGCTGCGGCTCTTCATGTACTTCCCCCCCACGCTAGTGTCCACATGCGCTGACTCCAATGGGGATTGTGGACACAATGCAACCAACATCTCCAACCCCTCCACACCAAGGTTGCGATAACCAAGGAAATGGCACAGGAGATTCAGTGGTGGCTTGATTACCACCACTACTAATTGGGTGCCCCTCTACAACAGACCCCGCATCCGACATACCTAAGCAAGTATGCTTGAGGAGCCCACACAGGACCTCTTTGTACACCGATGCTCTGGTCAAAACCAGAGAGTTGTTTGCTGTAGCTCAGGACCATCCACCATGTCATTTATGCCTTCATTTACATTTAACATTTATTAGTCATCTAACACAATCAAGGCCTTACAAAATAACATTCTTAAAATCCAAATATATAATGAAAAACAAACTTAAACAAAAACACAAGAAAGGTAGCTTGCTGAACTATCCTGTAATAGAGATGAAGCTTTATATACTATACCTAACCCCATTCAGTAATAACTTTTTTAAACAGGAAGGTTTTTAACAGACTTTTCAATGTTTTTAAACAAATGCATAGTTCCTTGGAGAGAGAATTTCATAGAACTGGAGCCGTGATAGAGAAAGCAGATTCCCTTGTAAGGCAGAAGTGAGCACTTTTTAGAGACTGAACATCCAGAAAGCCTCATTGTGGAGCTCTTAACTGATGTGAAGGCTGATACAATTTCGAAAGTGTATTAAGCCATGGACAGGATCCCAAATTAATGAATTTGAACACAATTAGTCCAATTTTATATTCAATTTGTTGTCACAATGGTAACCAGTTTAGTTGTATAAGACTCAGCGTAAAATGTTTTTAGAATGTTCGTGATCAGAAATTAAAATGTGCGGATGCATTCAGAAGCAATTGTAGTGGCTGAATTGTAGCATCAGTCACATACTTCACAGAAAGGTTACAATCCTTATGGACAACCAAGTAGCAATGTATTATGTGAACAAGCAAAGAAGTATGGGCTCTTGGACTGTTTGCCACTAACCCCTTTGAATTTGGTGGTGGGCAGTAACTCATAAAGCTTCCTTGTTTGCAACGGATGTTCTTGGTGTTGACAACATAGAGGCGTATCGCCTCAGAGTCTTCCGATCCCATGAATGGGTTCTCAACCAGACAGTTCTCAAACATTTTTTGGCAGTGGATAGATCTCTTTGCCTCAGAGGACAACAGAAAACTGAAATGTATTTGCTCAATCCTACCTAGCTCCAAGAGAGAGGCCCCAGATGCGATCCTCCGGCCATGGGACGAGGGAACCATGTACACCTTCCCTCCCGTTTTGCTAATCACTCGCACTGTTCAGAAGCTAATCTGTGACCAAGCTAGGTTGATTTTAATAGCTCCTGCGTGACCCAGACAGTCATGGTTGGCATATCTGGTTCACTTGTCTGTCAAGCCTCCTATCCCTCTGGGCTGCCACCCCAACCTGACTCAAGGAGGAGCCCTACTTTATCCTATATTGCAGTCTCTTCACCTGACTGTGGTGATGAGTGCTTGATCTTGATCCATCTTTTCCGGAACTAGTTAAGGAGGTGCTTCTCTCAGCTTATAAACCTTTTATGCTCCGAAACTACTCGTTTAAATTGAATTGATATACAGCATGTGCACTTGAAGGATACTGGATCCCTTCACATGTGCACTATCGGTCCTCCTTGATTAACTCTTTTACCTATCCCGAACGAGCCTCGCAATGTCATCTGTTCAAGGTCATCTCAATGCTATTACGGTATTTCAAATACAGAAGGATGGCCACCCCATTTCTCTTCATCTGTTGCTGTCCAAGTTTATGGAAGGGCTACTACACATTAAACCTCTGGTCACAAAATCGCTGGTGCCTTGGGACATCAATGTTCTTACTGCTCTTATGAAACCCCCCTTCAAACCACTCAACTCAATTTTGCTCAAATATCTTACTTGGAAATTGCTCTTCCTTGTTGCCATTATATCTGCACACCGTGTCAGTGAACTTCAAGCCTTGGTTCATCTGTTTCCTTGCTTGCAATTTTTCCATGGCAAAGTGGTGCTCCGAACTCACCCGAAGTTCCTCCCCAAAGTCGTCTTTGCTTTCCACTTGAATCAATCCATCATGCTCACCATATTCTTTCCAAAGCCGAATGCATATGATGATGAGAAACTCTTCCATTTGCTCAATTGTAAAAGAGCTTTGACATGCTAAAAGCGTCGAATGCAATCTCACAGGAAGACCCCACAGTTGTTCATCTCTTATGACCCTAACAGACTGGGAATTGCTGTATCTAAAAAGTCTCTCAAATTGATTGCCTGTAGCATACAATATTGTTCTGCAGCAGTTGAACTTGACCTGTCCGAGCCTATCAGGTGTAAATGATGGCAGCATCCATAGTACACCTAAGAGACATTCCTATTGAAGATACCTGCTGAGCTGCTACTTGGTCCTCTGTACATACGTTCACCTCCCACTGTTGTCTGTACCCTTTAGTGACCCAAGACAGTGCAATGGGTAATGGGTAATACTGTTCTGCATCACACAGATTCTAAGTAGTCTGCTATCCATGTTGGAGTCTGGGTTGCCAAAAAAAAAAAAAAGAGAAATTTCAGCCAGGTTGACTTTTTTTTTTTTTTTTCTTTCCCATCACCCCTCTGTTTTGGGACTCCCCAGAAAACATGGCTAATTCAGGCCTGTTTATTGACAGAAATAAGCAAGTTTGCTTACAGTAAACAATGTTTTCCCTAGATAGCAGGATGAATTAGCCATGTGATGCCCGACCCTCCTCTCTGGATTGCAGACCCCTTCTGAATCTTTTTTGCTTAGAATATACTGAGGAGCTACACTGACAATAGATTTATTGAACATGTGTGGGAACTCTCGCTAAAAACTCATACGGGCCGATACAGTAAAGCGTGGCCGTGGTTACCCGGTTTTTAACCCACTTTGGACGCACATTTTGGATGCGTATGGCGTACTCACGATTAAGTATCTGCTTTTACGCGTCCTTACTGCTTGCCGAAAAGAACGCGTATCCCTTTCCGTCCGCCACATGTATATGACATGTTAATGATCGGATTAGCTATTCCCTCCGATACAGTAACGTGCGCCCAAATTATCGCCCTGTTAACCAGCTTATTTACCACGTCTAACCTGAATATTTACCGCCTATCCTGTCCCTGGCGTTCGTGTGGTGTTCAGTCAGCTTCGTACGGACAGCGCCATGGACAACATGTATATACTGGCTCTGGCGATATTTTTCATTCGGTTGAGAAGTAGAATGAGAAATGCTCGATTGAGAAATGCTCGGCAGATTGGAGAGGCGAACAGGGGAGCCCAGCAGCAAGGGGAACCCATCCGACCGGACAACCCAGCAGCAAGACCGGAGAAGGTATGTGTTCTGTTTCGGTTCAACAGTACCATCCATCTCTGGGTGTCTCTGAGGCTCCGGACATGGACGCCTCTATGGACACCGGAGAGAGAGGCATCCGCTAGGCGTCCTGAGGCTCCGGGGTCCAGCGGAGACACGGACGCCCCATGCGGACGTCTCTACAGACGCCTATACGGAGCCTTCCTCCTGCGTCTAGAATAAGGCTGTAGTAGACGCTGAAATAAGAACGCATAGCTGAGAATACAAAACTTGAGAATACACAGTGTTGCAGATCCATGTATGTACTGTTAAATAATTTTTATGTGCTGCCAGTCAAACTGTACACCAGAGAATCCACAGTGTGGCATATCCATGTATGTCGTGGCTTGGACGTCTGGCCGGGCGCTCAAGGCAGCGAAGCCTACAGCGGGAAGGTCCATGAACGGAAGCCGTGACATCGGACGTCCAAGGTCGAGATGTCCGTTCATGGACCTTCCCGCCTGTATCTGGGTGACCATGATCGGAGGCACCGCTGCCTTGAGCGCCCGGCTGGACGTCGCAGCTTGGACGACCGGCCGGGCGCTCAAGGCAGCGGGGTCTGTAGAAAAGAACCATCCACTTACCTGGTGGAATGACATTTCAAATGACAGGTACCAGCGCACCCTGGATACTGTATAGGCGCTGCATACCACTCTATACAGTAAAATGGATTGCGAATGCCTACCGCTTCATTGACGCGCTTTGGACGCCGCTTGTATTTGTGTCTAATTTGAATACTGAATCGAGCGGTATGTGAACCAAAATGTGCGCACGGCAAACGGGCGGGCGCCCGGCACTGCCGCACTGTTTCTTACGCGTCTTTACTGTATCAGCCCGACTGTTTGGAGAGACAGTTCCGACCATTGATGCCAGGGGGCTCACTACCACAGAACATGTCTAATTCATCCTGCTATCTTTACGATTGTGAACCGTTGTGAAGGCTATGCTGATGTGACGGTATATAAAAAAAATAATAAATCATACAGAAAGCACCATTTACGATAAGCAAACTTGCTTATATCCGGGTGCAGCTGAATTGCATGTCCTGCTCTCAGTATTTTTCATGCTGGTTGATGTTATGAACCTTGACGTACACATTAGAAGTGCCCCTCCCCCCGATCACAATTTGGTGGCTAGTGTAAAAGCTCAATTCTGGTGAGCACTTTAACAACTTCCTCCTGGAGGAGGTGGGGCTCATAGCAGAGGTCTGGATGAACCGGTGCTGCCGGGAGGCGGACATTTCCTCTGTTGGTAGTGGTGGGATATGGGGAACATTCACCTCAAGGTCCACTGTCGGGAGTACACTTGAGGTGTAAATGGGGAGTGGTGGCATGAGGTTGGGTGGCTTTTACGGGAAGGTCTTGATCTTGAAGACTGCCTCCCCAGCAATGGGGGACAAGGTTCTGCACCTCTAGCATGAGAAGACGTGCACCCTCTGTTCATTCTGAGTGGTGACTGAGGAACCTGTGTGCGGTTATGGATCCAGTTCCTAGGGCAGATGGATTGTGGCTTATGTTTGTATGGGTTGAAGAAGGGGAGAGGGAATGAGAAACATTACTTCCATGTTAAGTGCCTATGACCTCCTCTCCACGGAGATGGAAGTGGATCAGGGCAAGAGCCTGGGACTATTGCTAGGCTGTCATCTTCCTTGGCCCAGTTTGCTCTGTCTGCCAGGTCCTATGGGAAATGTTTCCCTGTATTTGAGGGTGCCATGAGCAAGCTGGATGAGTCTTTTGAGGTGATACTGAATGAGAAGTCTGGACAATATCCTGTGGGTCATGGTCGAAGTCCTGATGACTCCTGTTGTGTGGTGTTGACCCTTTTATCCAAGAAGGAAGATGTGGGGGATATATGGAACTGGCAACTGGTCTCCCTGTTCTGCATTGACGATAAGGTCCTAGCCCCAAGGCATTTTCTCTGTGGCTGGAATTTGTGCATGTAGAGGTGATCCTTCCAGACCAGACTATAAGGTCCCAGGCCAGACTATCATTTGATAACATTTTTTGCTGGGTCCAGGTCTTGATACACTTAACATATAGGTCTGTCCTGTTGGTGGCCTTTTGGTTACTCAATCAAGCAAAGGCTTTTGACAACGTGGATCACGGCTATCTTATGAGGATACTGCAAGCATTAGGGTCTAGCCCCTGATTGGTTGGTCTCTTCTGCTGGAGCTCAGAGTACCTAGTCAAGATTAGCTAATCCTTGGCAGTGCCTCTGGCATTCAGTGAGGATTGTGTCAAGGGTGCTCACTGTTGGGATGAATATATGTGCTGGCTATTGCGCTGCTCTTTTGCATGCAATGCAGGTGGCTCACCAGACTGGTACTGCAAGAGCCCGTCTTGCGAGTTACCCCCCTCAGCCTATGCTAATGACTTCTTTCTCGTGTCTCAGAACCCAGTGGACTTAGGATGTGAGACTGCCAGCTTATCGTCTTGGATGCATTCTTGGCCGAGATCAACTGGGCCAAATGCTCAGGTCTGTTGGTAGGACTGCAGAGGATCGACGCAGTCCCCTGCCAGCTTGATAATTTCTTATGGGGCAGAGAGACCCTAAAGTATTTAGGGATTCACCTTTCCTTTGTGGAGGCCTCTATCAACTGACTGGAGTTTGGAGAGAGGGTTGAAGCTCACCTGAGGTCATGAAAGGGTCTGCTATGACTGGTGTCTTACCAGGAAAGGGTATTAGCGGTGAACCATCTGGTGGTCAATGTGTTGTGGGTGAGCCCATTTTGAAATTTCTTGCCTGAACTCTGATAAAGCTGCTGGACTCTTTCTGGGAGGCAAGAGTCTTGTGTCTCCCCCTAAGAGGGTAGAAAGGAGTTAGTGTTCCTGAAAAGTCAGCGTATGCCTTCCACCAGCAGACTTTTCTGTACCCAGACCCTGCTCCACAGTGGCATGCACTAGTGGCTCATTTTTCTTGCCACCTGAGAGGGCTGTGGTATAACTGGTAGCTGTTCGGTGCAAGGGAATTTGCTTGCCAGTCTTCTACCAAGAGATTTTTTAAGATCTGGAATATACTGAATGTGAGGGAGCCAGTGAACTCGTCAGTGGACTTCCTAAGCGAGCCTCTGCACCACAACCCTGCTCTGAGTGTGGAGGGGCTGGATGATCCAGCCATGGAATTCTAGCTAGTGATGGCCAGAATGACCAAAGTTGGCACTCTACTGGAGGCTTCACCAGTTTCATTTGGTGGCTCCTCCATTGGGTCAGAAGCTCACTTTTAGCCAATGCATCTACTCTTCTAGAGAGGGTTCTACAGGCCAAGGATCCCCACCCCTCCAGTTCTGAATATAGGGCCTAGGATTCAACAAGAAGAACCCTTTCTACCTCTGCATCCTAGTTCCTGCAGCCTTAGTTGGCTGCAGGAAATGTCCATGGCGCTCTTCTGATTGTGCTGCAGAATAGTCTCTGCCTGCTGGTGGTCCACATGGTGCACCAACTTACCCTTGCCTCCATCCTGATGTGCCCTGATGGAAAATGTTGAGGATGGTCCCTATTGGGAGTTTTTACTTGAAACTGATTCCCAGGTACATTGGGGACCATAGTTGGCTGGTGATGGGACCATGTACGCTGGCAGGCTTTAGATACTTCACCTAGGCAGGAGGAGGAGGACTGTTTTCATGTCGGATTGAGGTGTTCCTAACTTGACTCCTATTTTCTCCTTTTGAAATTTCTTTTTCTGTGTGTTTGTTGACTTTTATCCTTCATTTTCTTGTACAGGTGCATGATAGCTAGAGGCCCCACAAGAGCAAGCTGATCAGCTTCGTCCTGACCATAGCCCAGGAGGTGGTGTGGTAGACCAGGAGGGATAAACTAGGTGGGCACAAAATCCCTGATTGTGGGGTTCCCTTCCAAACTTTGCTGCACGCATGTATAAAAGAAGAATTCTTCTGCTCAGTGCCCACCAGCAGAGTGGAAGAGTTTGCTTGCCAGTAGGCAGTGGGTGGAGTGCTCTGCTCTCTTCCTCACTCACTTATGTTGCACATTTAGGGTGGCCCCTCTTCTTCCCTCCTCATCCTCTTTCTTTGTCTTTTCTCCTCATCAGTTGGAAAGAGTGCAGGCATATTAGGTCTGCCTGAGATTAATGAGGCATCCTCCACCCATCAATTCATGAACCTTGGGTTGCATCATGGGCAAGCGAGAGCAGACTTGAAATCTCCCTTGCCAGAGTCTCTGCACTCCTGCCTAGCCCCCCCCCCCTTTTTTTTTTTTCTTCCCTTCTTTTGCTGCCAACTATCTGAGAAATGTGCAGAAAAAGGAACCAGTAGTCCACTGCAGACAGTGGGGAAGATAGTTTTATTTTGTTTTTTTTCTTTGGTGTGTTTGAGCCAGGTACTCTAGGTGCCTGGCTTCCACTTAAGTCGGTCCAAGTGGCCACGGAAGAGGCCTAGGCTTTATTTTACCTGGAGGCACCAAAGAAGTGAAGTATTATAATAGAGCTTTCTTTGCCCTATACTAGGTTAAATAGAGTAGTAACCAGATTGCTTATCAATAAAACAGAACAGCAAATAGGTAGGTTTCCCTTTCAAAGAAGTTTTGAAAACCTAAATGCAAATTCTCCTAATTTGAATTGTTAAAGTTTTTCAGTCTGATTAGTTTGATCAGTTATATATGCAATAATGAAATTCTTTTTGCATGGCACATCGAACTCAATGCCACTAGAATTGTGAGTTGAATTTAAATTCAACTTTGCAAGAAGTTGAAATCATGGGTCTTTATAAAAGCATTTGAAAGTTCATAGATAGAAGTTTGGTTCTAACTAGCTGATGATAAAGCAGGTGATGCAGAAAATGTTAACAATCACTTATCAGGGTATTTAGGAGGAGGTGGCTTAGGATTGGGGTTGGAATACGGTGATGGTGGTTGATGAGAAGGGGAGAGATGAATAGGTGGGAGTTGAATTGGTGGGATAGCTTGGGGTGGGAGTAATTTATAAGAGTAAAATGATAATTGTTACATTTTTAGTTCTAACTGCTGAATAACTTTTTTTTTTATAACTCTTTATTGGATTTTCAAGAAAAAAGCTTTACAGCAATTCTTACGTTTTACTTACATAAATCAGGTAAATTGAATATTACAGCAAAATCACAAAATCATATACATCAAACATAAAAAGTATTCTGCTATATTCAAGCCTTATAACTTGGGGGCCTGTTAAAAGTTCAAAATACATAATTCAAATAACCATTATCTAAGGAGCAGGAGCACTGATTATTTGTTGTTGGCTCAACATTGGTGTTAAATTGTTCTCTAGCTTTGCTTGATTTTTATCTGCCAAAAAATTCTCTAAATGTAACGGTTGTGAAAAAATAAATTTTTTGCCCTGATAGTTAATGTAGCATTTACTGGGGTACTTTAAATAAAAAGTAGCCCCCAATTCCAATGCTGCATTCTTTAGGGCCAAAAACTTCCTTCTCCTAACCTGTGTTGGTTTGGAGACGTCAGGAAAAATAAAAACTTTCTGTCCACAAAACAATAAATCTTTATTTTTAAAGAATTTTTCCATAATTATCTCCTTATCTCTCTCTAAGGCAAAGGAAATGAACAAGGTTGTTCTCTTTGTTATTAAATCTATTGATTCCTCCAAGAAGGTGGATACACCTGGGGAATCCTCCACCTCCCTCCCAGGTGCAACATCTAATTGGCGTGGAAAATAATAGATTTTGGAAATAGCTGGAATCTCGTCACTTAATAAAATTTCTCTTACATATTTTGAAAACATTTCTATAAGTGACAATAATCTGGTAATAAGGAAGTTCACAATACGTAGATTTTTTATTCTCATAAAATTTTCCAAATTTTCCATATTTGCATGTAGACTAACATTATCTGCTGTATGTAAATCTTCCATTTTTTTAACAGTCTCTACTTCCAATGATAAATTAGACATAGTTGTTTCAATTCCATTTAACTTCTTCTCCTGTTCCTGTATTAGGATCTTATTACGATTTACAATTGCTCCTAAAGATACATTCATTTTTTGCATGTTAGAGTCCAGTTTAATCATCATCCTCCAAATATCCCCCAGAGTCACATTGTTTGTGTCAACGGTATCTAACCTTGCACTTTCAATGTTAAAAATTGGAGAATCCTCACTCGTACCCTGTCTGTCTAAATCAGACTGGGGAGTACCTGCAACATTCGGCGATTGAGAAAAATTTTCCAAATCACTTACTCTTGCTTGTTCTTGTATGTTGGTTTCTCCAACTGATGTTCCGGGTGGGGGCTGAAGAGGTGTTGGGCCTATGCCGGGACTCAACGAGACCTCATAAGAGTCTCTAATGCAGTCCCTTTGTGGCGAAATCCTCAATACATGGGCGTCCATTGGTCCTTGTCCTTGTAAGGCCGGAGACGAAGTGACGAATTTTGCCTTCCTTTTACGCCCCATAAACACTTAATAATCAAGGACTAATCCAGCCGATCAAAGTCGATCTAAGTCGCGCACGCCCCTTGGACGTGCGCGGCTTTGACGATGCGCCGGCGGCTACGGTGCGCCACTGTCCGAGCTTTTCAGCTCGCGGCTCCGGTCGATGACGTCAGGGGGCAGGAGTCCCGCAGGTGCAGGCGATCTTAATCCCTCACCGCTCCTCTGTGCCGGGCAGGCTAGGTCGGCTCCCTCCTCCTCTCAGGTCAGGCCCCGAACTCCTCTCTGTCCCGCGGGCTTTTCAGCTCGCGGCTCCGGTCGATGACGTCAGGGGGCAGGAGTCCCGCAGGTGCAGGCGATCTTAATCCCTCACCGCTCCTCTGTGCCGGGCAGGCTAGGTCGGCTCCCTCCTCCTCTCAGGTCAGGCCCCCACTGCTGAATAACTTAGTGAATATGTATATTGTAACTAGTTCTGGGCTGAAATGCTGAGTGTGTAATCAAGCGTAACTAAATAAAGTTCAAGTAGATATGCACCTAAATGCTGAGCTATTAAGAGGCCTCTTAAAATCAAGAGAGGGACTCCATAACATCCAAAAGCATAAGCAATCTACCTAGTTGTGCAATAAGATTGACCTGGAATTCCTCCCAAAGGTGGTGCCTGATCTTGTTCTTTCCCCCTCACGCAGCCCCTTTACTCTTCACCCTTTTCCCTCCATCTATTCTTCCTCCTGAAGAGAGGCAAAATAAGGAAATTAAAAGGATATACACAAACATAAAGCAAAGAGCCACACCCACCCTGCTGAAGCCTCAGAGAAAAAAAAAAGGTGGGGGGAAGGTAAGAGGAGCAGACAGGAAAGGGGTTGTGGTTGATGAAATTCACAAATGTCTTCTACAAGCAACACAAATATTAAAAAAAAAAAAAAAAAAGAGCAACAGGAAAGGGGCTCATCACTTCCTTAGACCTCTACACTCTACAAAAAGGAAATGCAGGCAGACTAGTTTCAAGAAGCATTTAAATACCTGGCTGTTCAAAAAAGCTTTTGATTAATCAGAGTGATGTGACTGCTATAATAAGTGAAATTGGCAAAGGGAGAAATTGATTGGCTCCTTAAGTTAGACAAGGAATGATATGCTAATTTGATAAGATTTCTTTGCTGAAGTATTTGACTTTTTTTCCCTATTTTAGTTTATTTAAGCTTTTTACAATTTTAATTTCTTATATTTTTAAGTTTTATGTACATTTTTAGATTTTTTTTTTTTACTGTATTCATTCCTTTAATTTTGATATTTTATTTGATTGTATTGAATCTTCAAATTTTAATTTTTTCATTATGTAAACCATTGTGAACAATGGTATATAAAAGCTTTAACCCTTTGAACCCATTGCCCTGAATTCAGAGACGGCCTAATATCAATATCAACACCTGTTAATCCGGTAAACCGGTATAATCACATACTGAATAACAGATACTAATTTATTTTTATTTATTTATTTAGGTTTTTTATATACCGGCATTCATGATAAAATCACATCATGCCGGTTTACATTCGAACAAAGGTGTGCAAAAAATACAATAACTGAATCTAGTGCAGAGGAGTTGCAGTTACAATGAAACAGGGGTAATGGAACTGGGACACGAGAGAAAAAAGCAGAAGAAGGTTAACACCATAAATTAATAATTATTTACAGAACCGGAATGGCTACATTCTTTGAGTACATAGGTTGTGATTCAGGTGTGGTCAGGGAAGGCTTGTTTGAATAGCCAAGTTTTCAGTCTTTTTCGGAAGGTTGGCAGGCAAGGCTCCTGGCGAAGGTTCGTGGGGATGGAGTTCCAGAGTGATGGTCCAGCTGTCGAGAAAGCCCGTTCTCTTGAGGTTATGTGCTGCGTGGATTTCGTATTGGGTATCTGGAGGGATCCTCTGTAGGCTTCTCTGGTCGGTCTATGGGAGTTGTGTGGGCTGAGCGGGTATTGAAGGTCAAGTGACGTAAGGTGGTGGATGGACTTATATATGATGATAATGGATTTGTAGATGATTCTGAAGTGAATAGGGAGCCAATGGAGATCTTTTAAGATGGGTGAGATGTGGTCTCTTCTTCTGGTATTCGTGAGTATTCTTGCCGCCTTGTTTTGGACCATCTGCAGAGGTTTAGTGTATGAGGATGGGAGTCCTAGAAGGGTAGCATTGCAGTAATCTAACTTTGCGAAGATTATTGCTTGTAGTATTGTTCTAAAGTCATGAAAATGGAAGAGCGGTTTTATCCTTTTCAACACTTGGAGTTTGTAGAAAAAGTCCTTTGTGGTGCGGCTAACAAATGCTTTCAAATTCATCTTGTTATCGATTATGGCTCCTAAGTCTCTGACTTGAGAAGAATGTTAGGAGGGGTGCTGGAGTTGTTATTGTTTTCTGGGGAAATTAGCATGAGTTCTGTTTTGGTGGAGTTTAAAATGAGGTTTAGGCTGGCGAGCAGGTCATTGATTTTTACGTGGCATGATTCCCAGTATTCGAGAGTTTTGACGAGAGATTCTTTAAGAGGGATCACTATCTGGATGTCGTCAGCGTAGATAGTGTTTGAGTTTTAGATCTGTTAGAAGCTGACACAGCGGGTGAATAGAATGGGTGATAGGGAGGATCCCTGTGGGACTCCTACTGGCGCGTCATGGCGGGGCGATTCTTTGTTCTGGATTTTCACTTTGTAGCCTCTATTGTTAAGGAATGTTATGAACCAGGCTAGCACTGTACCTGTTATTCCAGTGGTTGAGAGTTGGTTTATGAGGATGGCGTGGTTGACTGTGTCGAAAGCTGCAGAAAGGTCTAACAGAATCAGTAGGAATGATTGTCCTTTGTCGAGGCCCAGAATTAGGAAGTCTGTCAGCGAAACAAGGAGGGATTCTGTGCTGGAAGCTTTGCGGAACCCATATTGGGATGGGAAGAGGAGTTTGTCTTCAATGTATTGAGAGATTTGAATGTTAACTAGTTTTTCCATGATCTTGGCTATGAGTGGTGGCGATCGGGCGGATGTTGTTCGGGTCAGCGGGGTCTAAGTTTGGCTTCTTTAGGAGAGGTTTGAGAGAAGCCTGTTTGAGGTCGTCTGGGTAAAAGCCTTGAGATAGAGAGCAGTTGATGATGTCCGCCAGCGTTTGCGATATGGTGTCTGGGATTGTCAAGAGTAGTTTGGAAGGGATGTGGTCTGCAGGATGTGATGATGGCTTCATTCTCTTCATGAGTGATTGTATCTCTTCGGCTGAGGTGAGTTCGAATGATTCAAGGTATATGGATTTGTTGTTTGAAGGTTGGAGTGAACTCAGGTGCAGTGGGGTGGAGTTGGGCAGCTGAGTTAGGAGCTTTATGATTTTGTTGCGGAAGAACAGGGCTAGTTCTTCGGCTTTTGATTGTGCTTGATTGATAGGGATGACTGGTGCGTTGATTTGTGTTAAGTTGGAAATGAAAGCGAAGAGAGCTTTGGCGTCGAAGACAAGATCGTGAATCTTGTGCGCGTAGAAATCTCTTTTGGATCTGGAGGTGGAAGTCTTGTACTGGTGGAGTGCCTGTTTGTAGGCGGAGAGTGTGCTTGTAGATGGGGCTTTACGCCATTTGCTCTCCTTCTTTCTTAAGTTTTGTTTCAGTTTTCTGAGCTCGAGGGTAAACCATGGGTGTCTTTTGAGTGGGTTGGTATTGGGTTTTTTTGTTACAAGGGGGCAAAGCCTGTTAGCTATGGATTCAGTGATTTTGTTCCAGGATAGGAGAGCTGCATTGGGGTTGGTGAGATCTATGCGAGTAAGTTGTGAGGTAAGTTGGTTGCTGAGGTCTTCCGACGAGCATGTTCTTCTATATTGGAAGGAAGGTTGAGGTTCATGAACCGGGATGGTATTGTTTATTGTGAACCTGGTGGAGATTACTGAATGGTCTGACCAGGGGACCTTTTCGCAACTTAGATGAGCGGAATGCTTGATGCCTGAGTTGACGAAGATTGAGTCCAGCGTGTGTCCTGCCTTGTGTGTGTGGGTTCGTTGACTAACTGGTTGAATCCCAAGGCTGATAGGGCAGTGAGGAAAGCTTCGCAGCTGGGTGAGAGAATGCGGTCGTCTACGTGTAGATTGAAGTCCCCCAGAATTATAGTTGGGGCGTCCAGATTGATGGTGGTTGTGATTAGTTCGATGATAGGAGATGTCTTTTTTTCCAAGAGCCCCGGGGGTGCATAGACTAACAGGATTTGAAGATGTTCTGAAGTAAAAAAGCCGATTTCTAGTTTCGAGTCTGATATGACCGAGCGTTGCGTGAATCTGAAGCTTTTTTTTTTTTTGCTGCTAGTAAGATGCCCCGCCTCTTTTTTTCAGTCTGGGGAGGGAGAAGATGTTGTAGATCTGAGTTGGTAGTTGATTTATTATTGCCATGTCTGTAGGTTTTAGCCAAGTTTGTTATAGCACATATGTCTGGTTTGGCGTCTAGAAGGTAATCATTGAGTGTCAGTGATTTTTTGGTAAGGGATAGAGCATTGAAAAGAGTAAGGGAGAAAAGGGTGAAGCCTAGAAGTTGAGTGATTGGTGCAATTAAGATGGGCGTAAGGGTTATTAACGAGCGCTGTTGGGCTTGCTTGATTGGAATTCTTGTTAAGGGTGTAAGGTGTTGAAGTATAGGGATAGAGTCAGCTGGGCGCACTTTGGCTTGCTGTGTCTGGAAGTAGTGGACTGGCTGTGAGGTTCGATGTAGCGCTTGTTTGAGCATAGTAATTTTAGGTTGTTAGGCCGAGAGGAAGACTTGTGTGAATGCTTAAGGTGGCAGTTGGGTGCGGTCAAGCAAGGGATGGGGGTGGCACTGCAGGGCTGCACGAAGGGGCGCACAAAGGGGTGCGACGCCTAGACGCCATATGAGTTTAAAGGGCTCCTGGCCCTGTTCTATTGGCTGTCCCCGCGGTCGTTCCTGATAGGCTGCCGGCCCGGAAGTGGGCTGAAGATGGAGCGTCGGGTCGGCTGGGAGCGGTGCTTCGCGGTCGGCGCGGTCGTCTGCTGGGGTAAGGGTGCGATCGAGGGCCTTACCCCGGCGGGTCTCGGCGCCGGCTGCGCAGGCCTCGCACGCCCTAGCTCCGGACCCGATGAAGAGGACGGAAGAAGAGGCTTGATTCTCGCCGCCGCGTGAGTTTAAAGGGCTCCTGGCCCTGTTCTATTGGCTGCCTCCGCGGTCGTTCCTGATAGGCTGCTGGCCCGGAAGTGGGCTGAAGATGGAGCGTCGGGTCGGCTGGGAGCGGTGCCCAGCCGACCCGACTAATATTAAAAATAGCACATTGACAAAAATTATTGGTTTTCCCGAGGAAATTAGGGTTGATGGGTTTATCGCCATAGGAACCTAGGGTTCAAAGGGTTAAAATGTGGGGTGGGGGGTGGGGGAGGGAGGAGGATAGGAATGTGGAAGGGGCTGCTTCTTCCACAGGTGGTAGAACAGCAAAGGGGATGCCACTTGCTCTTTTTTTTTTTAATGGCTCATAGACCTGAATTTTGTTGTAGGGAAAAAATGGGGAATTAAATTCCAGAAGCATGTTTATATTTTAATTTTGTGTCATGGCCAGGAAGAGGCATCAACAGAGCTACCAAGAGAACAGTTTTTGAGTGGGAGATTTTCAGCATATGCCTCTCTACCCCCTACTCTGCTCTCCCCCCACCCCTACTTCCACCCCAAGAAACAGATTATGGAGAGAGGATGAACACTACATAGCCTGTATATATTCCACCTTCTGTAACCATTTCTTGTGTTTGTCATCTTTTCAAATAAAGAGAACCATTTGAGAAAAAATTGTCACTGAGAATCATTCCCTAACAGTGAGAAGGGTCATGTAATCAACCTAGCCAATAGCAGGTCCTTGAAGAGAAGCATGAGCATAGCTGGGAATTCTCCAGATTTGGCCCAGAGACTCCAGAATGCTAATAGAATTGCTGGGTCTCCGGTAAACACTGGGAATACTCTGGGTGCTGCAGTAGAAGCACACCTGCTGGGGTCCAGGAAGAAGCAGTGTCGGAACCATGTGGCTGAAGGAGAAGGTGTATCAAGCTGCAGGAGCTGGAAGAGGGGCAGCATCTGGCCTGCACGACTGAAGAAAGAGAGGAGCTTTGAGCTGTATGAAAGAAGATACCAGAAGAGGAAGCAGGGTTGGGCCTGCAGCTGAAGGAGGAGTATGGAGCCACACGGGCCAGGAAGAAGTAGCAGCATTGGGCCCGCCCGGCTGAAGGAGGTGCATCAAGCTGCTAACTTATTTTCCATTGTGAAATTGTGTTGGAGATTTTTGGAGAACCGTTATTTTTTCTTGTTGCAACTTTGCATGGACTATGGTGTGGGTTTTTTGTTTTTTCTGAGGTAACCTTGTCTAAGTGGCCTTGCAGGTATGTCCTGCCCCAATTCCACAGGACCCATCCTTAATCAAGATTGAGTGGTTCAATCTTAATCAAGATTGAGTGGTTCAGTGCCGATCACCTTTGCCCTCATATGTCACAGGTACCGACGGTTGGCTCCTGTGACATAGTGAGGGCAAAGGCGATCGGCGCCATTTTGAGTACTGGCATCGGACGGCCGGCGTGCAGGAGGTTGCTCCCGGACCCCCGCTGGACTTTTGGCAACTCTTGTGGGGGTCAGGAGGCCCCCCCCCAAGCTGGCCAAAAGTCCCTGGGGGTCCCGGAGCGACCTCCCGCACGCCGGGCGTCCGATGCCAGTACTCAAAATGGCGCCGATAGCCTTTGCCCATATTATGTCACAGGGGCTACCGGTGCCATTGGTCAGCCCCTGTCACATGGTAGGAGCACAAGATGGCGCCGATGGCCATGTGACAGGGGCTGACCAATGGCATTGGTAGCCCCTGTGACAAAGGCTGTCGGCGCCAGGATGAAACCGGCACCGAGGGTGTGAGTGCAGGGGATGGTTCCCGGACCTCCCGCTGGACCACCAGGGAGTTTTGGTAAGTCTTGGGGGGGTTCAGGAGGGTGGGGGGGGGGTTTGTTTAAATTTTTATTTAGATGGCCGTATAATTCGGGGAAGATTCGTGTATTCGTGGGGAATCGCGATACGTTTCGCTTCCCCACGAATACTACGAATAGTGTAATATACGTTGCGGATTGCCAATACGGCGAAAACGAATGCACACCCCTAACTAGTATACAATTGTTGTCCAAAAATCAACTAGTTATGTATATAATTATGTGCTGTCAATTTGCATTTTATGGATGCACAATCCTGTGACTCCTACTGTTAAAATTATCAACTTTATTAATCTCATGAAAATTGTTAAATCTTTTTTAATATTTTACATTTTTTTTAAAAAGGGGGAGTATTGGCAAAAAGATCAGCTTGTCTCAAACTTATAAATAGCCAATTGTTCCAGTCACTGGTCTTATATACCCCTTATATTTTTGTATTTTACATTAAAAGTTCCTTTTAAGTTTCTTTTATTTTCCTTTTGTTGTCCTTGATTTCTACTTGTATGTAGTTAATTTATAATTAGTCTTCAGTGAAGGTGGCGGATACACTGATACAAACAAGTCGGTGAACGGTGAAAGGTACGGCATTGCCACCAGAAAAATAAATAGCTGAGAGCAAGCGAAAAGATAAGTGCCTTCTGGTTATAAAATGTCGGGATGAAATCGATATCAGGTAACGCTCAGTTGATCAAGTTTAGAATGGTTTCCATCTGTAATTGAAGCAGGGCTACAAGTGTGAAATGGTTGATTATTTGTTGTGAAAATATTCATTCACTGAAGACTAATTATAAATAAACTACATACAAGTAGAAATCAAGGACAACAAAAGGAAAATAAAAGAAACTTAAAAGGAACTTTTAATGTAAAATACAAAAATATAAGGGGTATATAAGACCAGTGACTGGAACAATTGGCTATTTATAAGCTTCTGAGACAATCTGACCTTTTTGCCAATACTGAGGTCTTCTCCCCCTTTTTACAAAAATTTAAAATATTAAAAAATGATTTAAAGAATTTTTTCATGAGATTAATAAAGTTGATAATTTTAACAGTAGGAGTCACAGGATTGTGCATCCATAAAATGCCAATTGACAGAAAAATAATTATATACATAACTAGTTGATTTTTTTGACTCCCTTTTATTTGAGCCATTTTATATACTGTGGGAACACACGTTCAGATTGTCATACCAATAAAGTTTTCTAAATCTGAGCTGGGGATAAGAGAAGCTGGATGTACTAAATGGGTTTTCCTATTTTGTCCCTATGGTGAAAAAATCTTAGTACATCCAGCCCAGAATGAGCAAAGGGGGAACTGGAGAGGAAAGCCTGAGCATACAGATCTTATTTATCTACATCAAACTATAAAATAAACATCAAAATATATGAATTATATACACCTAAAACCAGAAGCCCTAGTTATATGGTTTGTACCCATGTCTTAGGGTCACAAGATGAAATGTAGTCTATGCCACACCTGAAGTCTGCATATGTTGTATATCTGGAAACCATGAGATGTTTTACCTATACAAAACTGGTTGATATGCAGACTAAAAGAATTATTTATTTAACATCTTTTATATACCGATAGCCGTGTGCACATCGTACCGGTTTACAAAGAACAGGCTGCAGGCCAGAAGAAAAGGCACAACCGTTACATGGAACACATAAGAGTAACATTTGAACGCCTTTAAGGAACATAGGAAAATATTTGACAACATATGAGAACATAGGGAAAAACATAACATATGAAAGTAATTAACTTAGTCCTATAATACAGCGGTATAAGAGAGATGTTTTAAATTAATGGCATAAGGGGAGGAAAAGGATAGTTATTTAATGAGCGTATTGTATACCCTCATTAAATAACTATCCTTATAACAATTAAACACTTCTAATAAAAAATGTAGACATTTCAGACAAAGTAGTACTTTCAAAGCCGTCAGTTGAATCCCTGCTGGAAAACTCATTCTCCTTACTAGCCATCCATACATACTGCATGTATTTGCTTTTCTTACTTTTTTTTTTTTTTTTTTACGATGTTATCAAATCCTGCTTGATTAAGTTACAATATTTTTTTGTCAGGTGGGGCATTAATAGATGATGCTAGGTAATAAGAGACAGGCTGAGCATATCCTGCTTTTCTCTTACTTTACATAATAGAAACATATTTAGGAGGTAAGAACAGTGACTCCTTATGACCTTCAGCCATCTAACTATCTTTGTTGTACTATGCAGACATGAAACTGTATTTGATAGCGGTGCACATCTAAAATACATTATAAAGTACTCATTCTAGTAAGTGGAGCAGCGAAGGAAATAACTGGGGGGGGGAGGAGAATGTTTGGAGCATTTACTTTTACATGTGAACATAGCCTACTGAAAAACAGGTTGTGTTGAAAAGTTCCCTTATGGGTGTATAGTAGTGTATTATATTAACAGTAGATCTGGAGCACATGCCAGGAACAAATATTTTCCTCCTTGACAGTGTCCGTTTTTGGTGGCTTGTCTGATTTTTAGGTCAGGCGGGAAAGTACAGCTTAAACTTTCCAAGTCATTTTCACAGAGCAATAACTTTAGGTTAAAAACGTAGTTCTAACAAGAAAACTGAGTAGATCTGATTTGGAGAATATATAGCAAGAAAAGAGACTTTCTTCAGTGTATCTGCTTTACAGAGAATGTGGTAGTAGATTAGAGATGCTTTTAAATAGAAGAATAACATTTTCACAAACCAAACTTCATATAGTGGTGTCATGTTTGCAACATGTGGTATTTCTGTGCGTGTAAGAATAAATCCAGCTGGTTAATGCTTCTTACAGATTTCTCAAAATGTAATGATTGATAACCATTTGCTATTCTACTTAATGGCCTGCTACTAATTAGATAAAATCAAAAAGGTGAGGGGTTTCACCAGAGCATATTGATTTGATATTTTATGGTTACCTGTTTGCTTTTTAAAAGTTAATATATAAAAGAGATGCTTCAAAACTGTTCCCCCTGCTTTCTCCACAGCCTACAAATACTACTGATGTTAGTTGTAACTTAGCAAGAATCCTGAATTATTATTAATGCTTTTTGCTCTGATGATTTTATATTGCAGTATACTTCTAATGTTTTAGACTGGGATTAAATAGCAGTTTGTGCTTCCTCACAGGGAATTGCAATTTGAGCCTTCACTGGATTTACCAAGGATAGCAGGTGTTGTGTGGATTGTATTCAACTCTTAAACTAAACAGCACAGCAGGTGGCATTGTTTGTCTGGTTGGCTTGCTTCAGTGAAATAATGATATGGTCCACATGCAACATCTCATAGACTAGGATTTAGTGAATTTTTATTTTAAACATTAAATGGCAATGTTTTTACAATTGAATAGAAGGGTTTAGAGCAGTGGTTCTCGACCTTTTTTTTCTGTTAGGACATACCTGGCAGATGGTTCTCACATGCGTGACACACTGAACACATGACCATCATAGGGCTAAATGTAAAAGTACAGTTTGCATCCACAGGAACCCCCCTGACCCACAATTATGGATGTAAAGCAGAATTATGACATTCCCCGTACAACTCACCTTACAAAAAATATATTCTGGTTCTAGTGTCATCAAAGACAGCAGTTTATCACTATTGCATGTCCTCTTGAGAAAATGCAACAAATAAGACTGATACAGTAAAATACCTCACCTCGGTCACATACACAGAACAGACCTAACATACTCCCAGGATCTGCAGTAATGCACATAAACTAATCTGCACACAGTTACACTTGTATTGTGGAATGCACTCAAACAGTAACAACCCTACCTATGAAAAGGCAACACTACAAATATTAAATTGGGCCCTAAACACCAATACACCTCCTATTAGGAAAACAGAACTAGCCAAGCAGCTATAGATCCCAACACAGAAAATTGTATAACTATACTAATAAGCAGAATAAATATTTCACAACAACTATGAACAGAATAATATCCAACAGTTAAAAACTCATAAAAATTATTTAAAATTCTCCAAACACCAATAAAATATTTCAAAACAGCAGACACATCACATAATATTCAGTAATTAAAATGGTAGTCAATCAAGAAAAATAAACTTAAAAAGCTACCTTTACTAACCCCCTCCAGCAGCTCTCCTACTCCTCTTCCATGCAGGCCAGTAGCACACACCAGAAGCAATAGTGGCTGAAGCTCTGTACTCATGGTCCTCTTCCTTAGTGCCCATGACCAGTCTCTCACACACACACATACCAGTTACACCCTCATGACCAGTTTCTGTCTTTCACATACCAATTATCTCCCAACCAGTCTTTCTCTTACACACCAGTCACCTTCTCGAACAGTCTCTCTCTCTCATGCACGTGCGCACACAGGCTTCCCACTCCCATGTTCTATCTTACATATACAGGCTTCTCACTCCCATGCTGTGTCTCACACATACCCATTTCTCACTCCTATGCTAGCTCTCTCCACATGCACAGGCTTCTCATTCCCAAAATCACTTGCGCTCTCTCTCTCTCTCTCTCTCACACACACACACACACACACACACACACACACACACACACACACACACACACACACACCAGTCATCTCCCTGACCAGTCACTTCCATTGTCTCTCCTATATACACACATCACTTCTCTGACCAATTTCTCTCAATCACACACATGGCTCTCTGACACACTTTATCATAGATGATCTCAATCAAATGCTCTCACTTACACACAGGCTCTCAGTCACAGTTACACATGCACACTCTCTATCACACATACATTCTCTCACTTACAGACTGGCTGTCTGTCTGTCTCTCTCATTTCCTGCCCCCCCCCCCCCCCCCAAGCACAAATAGTAGCTGCAGCAGCCTCCTCCTCTAGCCCCCGCAAGCCAAGAAAGAAGAATCCCATTGGCCACGGGAGGCTAATTCTGCTGTTGCCTGTGCTGATTTCTGGCTGCTTCTGATTTTGCTTCGGGCCCACGCTACTGCTCGGGGCTGCTGCCGCCGCTACTTTTTCGTGCAACGTGGCTCTTTCTTCTTCCCGCGCACCCCACTGCACATCACTTCCTGTTCCGGGCCAGGATGGGGGCAGGTGCGGGAAGAAGAAAAGGCCCAGCTGCAGTTGCCAGCCTCCACTAACATTGCTGCCATTCCCGTCCAGGCTTGAATGTGCTGTTAGCCCGGGCGGCAACGGCAGCAGTGGAAGACAGCCTGCCTCTTGCTCGGTGAAGGAAGGGGGGGGGGTGGGGGGAAGAGCAGCAGGAGATCGGTAGCACGTGACACACCTGCTGCTGCTTGGCGACACTGGTGTGTCGCGGCACACTGGTTGAGAAGCGCTGGTTTAGAGTATGCACATCTTGAAATATATTTAGGAGAATAGTTTTGGTGATGGAGCAAGCTATTACTAATACAAAATAAACATTGCTTGGTTTTCAGGTTTATTGGTTGAATGATCTGAAGACATTTGCATACTTTTTGGACCATTGAGTATTTTGAAGTATAGGACAGTTGTTGAATTGATTAAATTATAAGTGGCTATAAAACTCCACATCCTCTTGAACATTTTTCATATTTTGTTCTCAGTATGTTTTTTAAACTAGTCTTTTTTACCCCCTCCCCCCATTAATCAACACACCATTCTCCACACCTTTTCAAGGCCAAAAATCATCATTTTTGGGAGGCAAAGCATATATGAATCAAATTGGATAAGTATCACGCCCTCCCCATCTCCTGAGTCAGTATTTGGTGGTGTACTTTTGGCAGCAATAACAGCTGTAAATCGGTTGGGATAGATCTACACCCAACTGGTACACTGTGGGGCAGATTTTCAAAGGGGTACGCGCGTGCCGAGCCTAAGTCCCGGGGCTTTCCTGGGGGGGCGTGTCGGGGCTGGGGCGTGGTTCCGGCCCGGGGGCGTGGCCGAGGCCTCCAAAACTGCTCCCGGGCCGGGGAATTGCGCGCGAGTTACACCTAACTTGGGCAGGCGTAACTTTTCAAGCAAAGGTGGGGGGGGGTTAGATAGTGGAAGGGAGAGGAAGGTGTGGTGGGGGGTGGAAGGAAAGTACCCTCCGAGGCTGCTCCGATTTCGGAGCGGCCTTGGAGGGAATGGAGGCAGGCTGTGTGGCTCGGCGTGCGCAGGCTGCCGATTTTGCGCAGCCTTGCGCACACCGACTCCGGATTTTAAAAGATACGCGAGTATCTATTAAAATCCAGCGTACTCTTGTTTTCGCTGGCATACTTTTAAAAAATCTACCCCTTAGATTTCTCAACATAAGACAATTCTTCTTTTCAAAATTGGTCAAGATCTGTCAAGTTCCTCGGGGGAGCATTGATGGACAGCAAGTTATGCACAGATTTTCATTTGGATTGAGGTCGGGGCACTGATGGACCATTCCAAGACATTTACCTTTTTGTTCCTTAGCTATTCAAGTGTAACTTTGGCTGTGTGCTTCGGGTTACTGTTATGCTGAAAGGTGAGCTTTCTTGCAGAGAGCAGCAGGTTTTCTTGAAAGACTTTTCTGTACTTTTCTCCATGCTTTGTCCCTTCTATCCTGGCAAGTGCCCCAGTCCCTGCAAATGAGAATGAATCCTACTATGAAACATGATGGTGTTCTGAGTGTGATGTGCTGTGTTCGGTTTGTGACAAATTTAACGCTTTGCATTCAGGCCAAAACCTTTAATTTTTGTAGGACCACAAACTTTTTTTGCCACATGGCTATAGTATCAGAGTGTTCCTTTTCATACTTCAAATTAGAGTCAAGATGTGCTTTAAGTAGTGGCTTTCTGCTTGCCACTCTACATACATGCAAAATTTGTGGAATGTTTGGTCCAAATGTGTATGTGATAATATGCCATTTCTAGCTATTGAAGCCTGTAGCTCTCTCAAAGTTGCAATTGGCCTTTTGGCTGCCTCTCTGAACTTTTCTTGCTTGGTCATACAGTTTGGAGGGATGGCCTGATCTGGACAGGGTTGTGGCAGCGCCATACACCTTTTTCTTCTTAATCATTTTGTTCATGGTCCAAGGGATATTCAAGGACTTTGCAATTCTTTTATACCCATCCCCAGATATGTCTTTCCACAACTATGTCCTGAAGTTCTTTTGAACTCCTTGGTGCTCAAGGTTGGTTCTTTTCTTTGAAATGCACCACCCACCAGAGAGAACCAACAGGAACTGCTGAATTTATCCTACCACCATGTGAATCGGGACAGTTTAAAACAGGTGAGGCCAATTCACTTGGTGCATGCCTTTGAAGGCAATTGGTTACACCAGAGTTCTATGCATTTAGGAGAGACTTCTGAGTAAATTAAAAATTCATTGTCATGGAGTGTGAGATTGGTGCTGCCCACCTGGTAACCTAGTTAGGCCCTCACCGTCAGTAAGCATACACGCTGGGGCCAGGACAGGGCTTCACCTATACCAGCTGCCTCCCACTGCAGGTTGAGCTCTTGGATTCGGAGGCCAGCAGGATTTAGGCGAGGGTTCCACAGATACCAGATGAACATGGTCAAGAGACAGGCCAAAGTTAAGGTAGGCAGCAGACAAACAACATAGAGGTCCGGGGAATGGTTGGGGTGGAGATTCCAGGCTGTGGTCGGGACAGGCAATAGTAAGCATCAAGTCCAGGCAAGGTCAGGGTGCAAGAGGTAAATCCGAAGAAGAGTAGGAGAGGGCGGAGCAAGGCAAAAGCGGGCTGGAATGAGGCAAGGCAGGCAGAAGAAGCTTGAGAAGACAAGGCAGGCTGGATCAAAGACAAATAGAGATGAAGCAACACATGCTGCAGGGAGAGGCATGGCAAGGGGACCTGTTGCTGAAATGCTGATTGGAAACATGGCTGGGGTTTAAATGTCCAGTTGCACTTATTTTATCAAGGGATGCCGTACTTGCTGTTTTGCCACGGGGCTGCCTTATTCCAGCCAGCAGTGTGTGCCCTTAGGGGACAGAAACTTGGAGGCACTGGCTTCGGAGGGATGTGATGGCATCCCTGCCGTAGGCCTGGCTTGCAGTGTCTTGGGATAAGTGAGGCCAATCATGGTCAGCCAGATGTGACCGTCATGGTTTAGGAGGCAGTGTCCCATTGTAGATTGGAAAATGGTTAAAGGATAGAAAACAAATCTTGATTCTCCCTCGCTTTCCAGTGACAAATATTCCTGATAAGGTTGTATTCAGGGATCAAGAAATCTGCATATCAAATTCAGTATGTAATCTTGGAAACATCATGGACCCCTCTCTATAAATTCTCAAATTAAAGCACTCACTCAATCATTTATTTTGCCACCGGAAGACATATCTAGTCCACAGGAACCAACAGAACAGCCACAGTTATTTCCGGTAGAACCAACACCTGTTCCACTACAACCACAGCCCTCGTCTCCAGCTCGCTCTCACTCATCACAAAGGGAGTCGGTAGCGTCACAATCTTCGTCTTCCTCATCTACAGGCTACCCTTCAGATCCGCCAGAACCAACCGCCTGAACCGTATTCTCCCCCGGAGGATCTTTCTTACCCAGAGTTTGTAGAAAAGATGGGAGCCATTTTAAAATTGGAGGTGCGGAAATTACCAGAGCCCAGGGCGGAAACGTTGGGCCTCTTAAAAATCTTAGATGCACCAGGGGAGCCTACATCGCTTCCACCACACAATGTGTTACATAGTGTTCTTCACAAATCATGGGAGACACCGTTCACAGTCTCAGCGGTATCTAGGAAAATGGACTTGAAGTTTAAATTACAAAAACCTTCTACTTATTCCACTCCACAGTTACTGCATGAATCCATATTCGTAGAATCAGCGTTACAGAGGTCCAAAAATTCAAAAACACATGCGTCCAACCCCCCTGGCAAGGATAATAAATATTTAGATGATTTTGCTAAGCGAATCTACCAAAACGCTATGCTAATAGCACGCATTTATCATCATCAATTCTACATGGTGCAGTACATGTATGAATGTATTCAAGCAACCAAGGGAATGTTTACCTCGACTGGGGATAACATTCCCTCTCCCATTTTAGACATGTAAGAATGTTCATGTCATCTGCTTTGGGCAGTCTATGAAGAATTTGAAAACTCCTCTCGAGCATCAGCCACAGCAATAGCAGCACGCAGACTGGCTTGGTTAAAAGCCAGTGCTATCTGAGGCGACATGCATGAGAAGTTAGCTAATCTCCCTTGTATGGGAGATAACTTGTTCAGCGAGTGCTTCCATGATACAGTTAGCAAGTTGAAGGATCAAGCTCTCGCAGTACAATCCTTAACAACACCAACATCTTCGAAACGATACTATCAGACGGCTCGTAGACAACCCTTCTCTAGACGACCATATAGGAATTATCACCCCTATAGAATGCAGTCTTATCCTACTTTTCAAAGACAGCAGAATCATCCTCCTCCACAAGACCAGCAGAGGAGGGGAAAACCACGGACGCAAAGACAACAACTGCAGCAAACAGCGGCCCCAGTAAAGTCCTCAGTCTTTTTAAGGACCAGGCCACCACCACCCTCAACAGGAGCACCTCCCGGAAGAATCACAGCTCGCTTCTCTGCCTGGGAGTCCATAACATCGGATCAGTGGGTGCTAGAAATAGTGAAGAATGGATATCAACTACAGTTTGTCACCAAGCCCCGAATTCCACATCTAACACCTCGGGGTTCGAAAACTCTACATCCTCAGCTCACCCAGGAGATAACCCTACTCCACCATCAAGGGACTATCCGGTACATTCCTCGAGTGGACCGGGGCAAGGGCTTTTATTCCCCTTACTTCCTAATTCCAAAGAAATCCGGGGGAAACCGACCTATCCTGGACCTAAGGGACTTGAACAAATGGATAGTTCGGGAAAAATTCAAGATGGTTTCTCTGAAGTCCATCCTTCCATTATTACCACCCAAGGACTGGATGTGTTCAATAGATCTGAAGGATGCTTACATACACACTCCAATCCACCGATCCTCTTGGCAATACATCTGTTTTCCATACCACAATCAACATTTACCAATACAAGGTTCTTCCCTTTGGTCTATCAGCAGCACCCAGGGTATTCACCAAATGTATGGTAGCGGTGGTGGCCCACCGACAACAAGGTCTGACAGTTTTCCCATATCTGGACAATTGGTTGATAGTAGCATCAGACCCGATTCTATTAAAGGATCATCTGACCATAGCAATCAGTTGCCTCCAGACATTGGGGTTGCTCATCAACTACCCAAAATCCACATTACAACCTGCACAAGTTCTACACTTCATAGGAGCTCGCCTGGACACCATTCGCACCAGAGCATTCCTTCCGGAGGATAGGAAGATGACAATACGTTTTCTCTTTCAGTCTCTAAAGGATACGCAACACCCAACGGCTCGAAACATTCTGACAGCCTTGGGTCACATGGCGGCAGCAAATTTCACGGTGACGAACACGAAACTTTACATGAGACTCTTGCAGTGGGGTCTCAAACGACAGTGGAAACAGCATGCACAACTATTGCAAAAAAGTGTATTGTTGATGTTTCAGATGAAGAAGGACATTGAGTGGTGGCTCCTAGAACACACATTAGGCAAAGGAGCCCTATGCAGTCCTCATGACAGATGCATCCCGAAGAGGTTGGGGAGCACATCTATACCTCTGGGAAACGCAAGGTCTATAGACACCTACCGAACAGAATCTGCAGATCAGTCTCCTGAAACTAAGAGCAATACACAATGCCCTAAAAACCTTTCAGAAACACCTGCAAGGTCGGCGCATCATGATTTATACCAACAATCAAGTGGCAATGTTTTATATAAACAAGCAAGGCGGGTCCGGTTCATGGTCCCTCTGCAGGGAAGCTCTGCAAATCTTTCACCATGCACACAGGCACTCCATCCATCTTCAAGCGACCTACCTGCCTGGACTAGCAAACACCAGAGCGGACAGGTTAAGTCGCATTTTCCACCCGCACGAATGGTCACTCAACCCAGAAGTGAATCAGCAGATCTTCGCTCGTTGGGGAACTCTAACGATAGATCTATTTGCAACGGAAGCAAACACGCAACTTCCACAATTTTGCTCGATTCGACCGAGCTCATCACGACTCTTTCAGGACGCATTCCTAATCCCATGGATGACAAATCTCCTATATGCCTTTCCACCGATTCCACTAATCACCAGGACACTTCAAAAATGCATATTGGACAACAGCCCAATGATCCTCATTGCTCCAGCCTAGCCCAGACAACCGTAGTACAGTTATCTCTTACGTCTGTTGATCGACAACCCAGTTCGACTTCCAGACCGACCAGATTTTCTACTTCAGGAAGGCGGCGTGCTCATCCATCCACTCCATTCCTCCCTCCATCTGACTGCATGGAGATTGAACGGGCACTACTAACGGCACAGGGAGTTTCTGCAATAGCACAAGCGATAGCTCTGGAATCAAGGAAACCATCTACTAGATGCAGTTATACATTCAAATGGAAACACTATACCAACTGGTGTACAGAAAATGGTATTCCTCCCATCGACTGTTCACCAACCCTCTTATTAGATTATCTCCATTCCCTATATCGAGCTGGATTAGCAACATCATCTATAAGGGTTCATCTCAGCGCGATTGCCACATATCACCGGCCGATTAATAATCACTCTATTGCTGAGCACCCATTATTATTCAGGTTTACCAAAGGCTTACTGCATTTTCGCCCGCCTGTAGCTAAACCACCGGTTCCTTGGAACCTCAATGTACTTCTTGAATAACTAATGCTACCACCATTTGAACCCATGGAGTCAGCACATCTCAAATATCTCACTTGGAAAGTTGTAATGTTTGTAGCAGTAACATCTGCACGTAGAGTGAGTGAATTACAGGCACTAGAACATTATGAACCATACCTACAATTCCATCACAATAAGGTCATCCTACGTCCTCATCCAGCCTTCCTTCCAAAAATGATTTCGGCCTTCCATCCCAATCAATCGAGTTACCCATATTTTTCCCAAGACCTCATTCAAACGACCGAGAACGTTTGTTGCACCCCTTGGACTGTAAACGAGCGCTGGCTTATTACAAAAGAAGAACTCCCTCTATGAACCGGGTATCTCAATTATTCATTTCCTTCAACCCAAATGCCCCGGGATTGCCGGTGGCTAAATGAACAATCTCAAGCTGGATAATACAGTGTATCCAGTTTTGTTACAACAAGAAAAATTTACCACTTCCCTCGCTTCCACGAACTCATCAAGTTCGCGCCATGGCCACATCCATGGCACATCTCAGGAATGTACAACCAGTGGACGTCTGCAAAGCGGCCACATGGTCCTCCCTTCATACCTTCACTTCTCATTACTGCATAGACAAGCAGTCAGCGGCAGATGCGAAGCTGGGACAGGCGATTCTTCACACATTGCCTACTTAAGACATGCGACTACCACACTTAGCCATCACGCGCCAGGTAATGCATAAAGCATGATAGGGAGCTTGGGACTCCCATGACAGCATGGCTAATTCAGCCCTGCTATCGACGGGAAAAACAAGTTTGCTTACCGTAAACGGTGTTTCCGTAGATAGCAGGATGAATTAGCCATGCTGACCCACCCACCTCCCTGGTAGTCGCATTTCCAACAGCTACGCTCAAGCTTAACTACAGACTGAGGAGAATCTGTTACTTTCCTGCGCAGGAACACACGCGCAGCCACAGAGACTGAAAAAAATCTACACTCTGCTACTTAAGCTCCGCCTCCTGGGCCCTGATTGGCAGTTCCCATGACAGCATGGCTAATTCATCCTGCTATCTACAGAAACACAGTTTACAGTAAGCAACCTTGCTTTTACTTAATCCTCCTGATTTCCTCACAGTGCTCCAATCCTTCCTCTTCTTTGGGCTTGATTATTGCAATTCTCTCTTTACTGGGCTTCCTGCTAATAGAATCCTATCTTTTGCAAACATTTCAAAACTTTGCTGCTTGTTTGTCAAACAGTACTGTTTTATGCCAACACATTACTCCTGTACTTCAGTCTCTTCACTGGCTATCAGTTACCTTTTGTGTACAATATAAACTCACTGTAGCTATAGACACCGTATTCAATAATATCTTCTCACCCTGGCTTGCTGCCACATGAAAATATATATTCTCAGATGCTAGCATCCTCTAACCAGGATTTGCTTGATGTTCCCTCGATTAAAGGAGCTTGTCTCCATGAGACCAGAAAGCATGCATTTTCGACAGCCGGACCTATGCTGTGTAATTCACTCCCTTCAGAAATAAGGACAATCTGAAATGCTAAGCTTTTTCGGAAAGCACCAAAGACTCATTTATTTTGGATGGCATGCAGTTCAACTGATTGAATTATTTTGATTGCCGTTACTTGCTAGGAAATGCCCTAGTTTAATTTTGGTTTTTGTATTTTTATTATATATGTTTCATTGTACCCTGCGCTGAACTATGGAAGAACTGGTAAAAAAATCTTTTAAATAAATAAATGGTCAATTTTCTCAATGGAGAAAAGTGAATAGTGAAGTGCCCCAGGTATCTCCGCTGCTTTAACATATTTATAATTAACCTGGAAATCAAATTTGCAGATGATAAAGCTATTCAGAATTGTTAAATCACAAGAGGATTATGAGAAGTTGCAAGAGGAGGCCTCTGGGAATCCAAATGGAAATACAATTTAATGTGGACAAGTACAAAGTATTGCACATAGGGAGTAACTTAAATTATAGCTACACAATCCAAAGTTCCACATAGGAGTCACTACATAAAAGGATCTAGGCTTCATCATGGCTAGTATGTTAGAAATCCTCTGCTGAGTGTGTGGCAGCCAAGAAAGCAAATAGAATGCTAGGAAGGAATATAGAATAAAGCAAGCTTGTTTACCATAAATAGTATTTTCTGTAAATAGGATGAATTATCCTGGACATGTGGGTGATGCTTGGTGGCACTGAATGGGCATCTCTAATTTAGTAGAGCTTTTGCTCTACTGAGCATGTGTAGAAATTCCCACTTGGGCATTACCTTGTGAGCCCCCTCAGTTGATTAGAGAGCTAAATTTAGCTATATAGTCGACTCTCCAGAGAGGGAAATGGATATTTAGCATGGCTAATTCATGTTGCTTTTTTATGGAAAACGTTTATGGAAAGCAAACTTGCTTTTTCCATCGATAAGTAAGGCTGAATTAGGCATGGTATTTGGGGAGTTCCAAGTTGAGGGTTACAGTGGAGCAATTACTGAAAAACAGCCTCGCCCCCATAGCGGAGAGTGGATTACTGGGTGAATAAGCTATTCAAAACTGCTTGTCCAACTTTGTCCTCCTTTGACAATGGGATGAAAAGATGTGTTCTGATGACCAAGTTGCAGCAGATGTCTTTGAGATGTACAGCTCGGAGATGAGCTGCTTATGCAGCCATGGCTCTCACTTGATGAGCCTTGACAGAGACCATAATCTGGATGTCTGCTAGGGTACAGCATTATGTAAATCAGTCTGCTAGCCAGTTGGACAATGTTCTTTTGGCCACTGCTATACCTAATCGGTTAGTATCATAAGAGACCAAGACTTATGAAGCTTGATGATGTGGCTGAGTTCTTTTGTAGTAGGTCTAGGCCTTACAATATAAGGTGTATAGGGCTTTTTCACCTTCATGTGCATATGACCTTGGAAAGAACTTGAGTATGATGGCTTGGTTAATATGGAAAGCTGATACTGCTCTTGGTAGGAATTTTGGGTGGGTGTGGAATACTAACATATTGTGGAAGAATTGCCTGTAGAGTGAGTAGCTGACATTCACTGACCTTGCTGGCAGATGTTACTGCTACCAGGAACAGTACTTTCTATGTTAAGAACTTGAGAGACGCAGACTCCAATGTTTCAAATGGCGATTTCATGAGTTGTGCTAGGACAAAATGTTTAGATCCCATGAAACAATTGGAGGTTTAGTTTGCCATAAACCTTTCTTGGCTCTGGATACTAATGGAAGAATGGAGATACATTTATTATCTATCTGAACAGAAGCAGCTAAAGCACAAGATGTACTCACTGATGAAATTATGAGTGCCAAAGCAGTTGGAGAAAGCAGATAGGTAAGTTTTTGCACTTGCATGAGAGTGGATGCAAGGAATTTTGCTGGCACTATGTGGAAAACCTTTTCCATTTGAAAACATAGTTTCTCCTAGTTGATGGTTTTCTTGCAGATACTGGGCCGGATTTTCAAAAGGTTATGCGCCCCGGGCCTATTTTCAAAAGGCCCGGGATGCATGTAAGTCCTGGGGCTTGCAAAAAGGGGTGGGGTGGAGCTGGGTCAGAGGCTCCCGGCACAGCAGCCATTTGCCACTGTGTCGGAGATCGTGCACTGGCCGGCTGAAGTAAGTTTTGCAATAAAAGAAAAAGGTAGGGGGGAAGGGCAGGGGAGGTAGGGGAAGGGAAGGTGGGGGGGTAGGGACTGGGGGAAGGCAGCGCGACGCAGGCTCGGCGTGCACAATTGTGCACCCTCATGTGTGTGCTGACCCCCGATTTTATAACATGCGCGCACCTGCGTGTGCATGTTATAAAATCGCGTGTTCATGTGTGCGTGCCAGGTAGTGCGCTCACGCTGGTTTGAAAATCTACCCCACTATGATGTCCTCAGCTTCCTTTGGTAAGGATAATCTGGTAATTGATCTGAGGATTACTGAATAGTTATACTAGATATGCAAATCAAACTTGGCCAAGCTGAAGCTATGAGGATTAGACACGTCTTTGAGCACTTTTTGCACTTTTCTAGATATCTGTGGAATTGGTGGAAAAACTTACATGAGATCTGCATTCCAGTTGGGCAGAATAGTGTCCTGAGTTTGCTGAAAAGAATGGTACAAAACTTTTTCAGGTTTTGTTATTTTTCTGATGCATATGTCTATCACAGGTAGACCCCATAAAGTGAATAGCTTGTTGGCTGTTGATTGCTGCGGAGACCATTTATGTGGTTGAAAGACTCTGCTGAGGTGATTTGCTAATACATTAGAAATTCTCAGAAGGTAGTTCACTTGTAGCATGGCATGATGTCTGGTTGCCCATTCTCATATCTTTATCGCTTTTAGGCAAAGAGTTTGAAACTCTGCTTCCTTGTTTGTTTACATAGAAAATTGCAACCTGGTGGTCTTGTCTGATGAGGATGGTATTTCCCTTGAGCATTCAAGTAAAGGTTGTTACAGCATATCCAATTGTCCTTAATTCTAAGAGATTGATTTGAAACTGTTTTTTCTGGAATGACCAAGTCCCTTGAGTCTGAAAAAGACTATTGTGGGCTTCCCAACCTTATGTGGAGGCATCTGTTGCCAACGTTACTTAGTGAGGAGGGAAGCATAATGGAGCCCTCTTTTGAAGGATGAGTGTCTAGCCACTAATGCAGATCCTGTTTAATTTCTATTGAAATTTGTACTTTTGTAGACAAAGGCTGAGTGAGCTCATCCCATTGAAAAGGCAGACCCCACTATAGATGTCATCTATGAAGGCTTAGGATAGGTAAAAGATGTGAAATTCAGGTATAAGTATATTAAGTTCTAAGTGTGAAAGGAGAAGCAGATAGTAATCTATCCTAAGCATGATACATAGATGAGAATTCCATGGTAAGAAAAGCAGAGTTATGTGGAATTGGCTTAACGGTGACAATTTATATGAGCAGGTAGGTAACATTTTGAAGAGATGTATTGTGGAAAAAGTTCAGTGAGAATTTGGGAGTCAAATGTTAATGGAGGCTGTTGAGGATCCAACAAAGGAGACCTTAGAGCAGAGCTTTCCAAACTGTGTGTCGGGACACGTTAGTGTGTCGCCTGCAGTGTGCAGGTGTGTCACGCAAGCCCGGTCAACTCTGATGCGAGTTTGGGCTTTTTTTTTCCTAGAGATTCATTTTTTTTTTCAGTTTATGGGTTGCTTATTATTGGGTGATTTTTGCTGTCAATCGCGTTTTTTTGGGGGGCTTGGTGGGTGGAACGAGCCCAGCCATCCTTGCATTGGCTGCTGCTGCCGATGAGGCCTGGCCATGAGGAGTACTGACTGCAAGCAGCAGTGTCTGGTGATCATGGAAGGGAGTGAAGCACTTAACTGGCAACAATCAAAAAGACGAGGTACATGAGTGTGGGGGCCAGACATGTGCTGGGGGGAGAGAGATGAGTGAGTGGGGGGCAAACGTGCTGGGGGGACAGACATGTGCTTGAGGGGGAGAGATATGAGTGTGTGGGGGCCAGACATGTGCTGGGGGGAGGAGAGAGATGAGTGTGTGGGGGACAGACAATTTGTTTTATTATTGTTTCTCATAAATTATAACAATAACATGAATTTTGGAATATATATTTTTAATATAAATTTAAGGTTTTCATGCGATAGGTTGTGTCGTGAAACATTTTATTTATGTATATATTTAAGGAAACATACATAAATTGTCGAAATATGTTTCGTTTGTTTAACCTTTAACCTCTGGTTTACTAGTAGACTGAATTACCGTGTCGTGAAATTGTTTGTCTAAAAAGTGTGTCACCAACATGAAAAGTTTGGAAAGCTCTGCCTTAGAGACTAGAAACTTGGGAAGAAAATAGATTATATCCAGACATAAGAACATAAGAAAATGCCATACTGGGTCAGACCAAGGGTCCATCAAGCCCAGCATCCTGTTTCCAACAGTGGCCAATCCAGGCCATAAGAACTTGGCAAGTACCCAAAAACTAAGTCTATTCCATGTAACCATTGCTAATGGCAGTGGCTATTCTCTAAGTGAACCTAATAGCAGGTAATGGACTTCTCCTCCAAGAACTTATCCAATCCTTTTTTAAACACAGCTATACTACCTGCACGAACCACATTCTCTGGCAACAAATTCCAGAGTTTAATTGTGCGTTGAGTAAAAAGAACTTTCTCCGATTAGTTTTAAATGTGCCCCATGCTAACTTCATGGAGTGTCCCCTAGTCCTTCTACTATCTGAAAGAGTAAATAACCGATTCACATCTACCCGTTCTAGACCTCTCATGATTTTAAACACCTCTATCATATCCCCCCTCAGTCGTCTCTTCTCCAAGCTGAAAAGTCCTAATCTCTTTAGTCTTTCCTCATAGGGGAGTTGTTCCATTCCCCTTATCATTTTGGTAGCCCTTCTCTGTACCTTCTCCATCGCAATTATATCTTTTTTGAGATGTGGCGACCAGAATTGTACACAGTATTCAAGGTGCGGTCTCACCATGGAGCGATACAGAGGCATTATGACATTTTCCGTTTTATTCATCATTCCTTTTCTAATAATTCCCAACATTCTGTTTGCTTTTTTGACTGCCGCGGCACACTGAACCGACGATTTCAATGTGTTATCCACTATGACACCTAGATCTCTTTCTTGGGTTGTAGCACCTAATATGGAACCCAACATCGTGTAATTATAGCATGGGTTATTTTTCCCTATATGCATCACCTTGCACTTTTCCACATTAAATTTCATCTGCCATTTGGATGCCCAATTTTCCAGTCTCACAAGGTCTTCCTGCAATTTATCACAATCTGCTTGTGATTTAACTACTCTGCACAATTTTGTGTCATCTGCAAATTTGATTATCTCACTCGTCGTATTTCTTTCCAGATCATTTATAAATATATTGAACAGTAAGGGTCCCAATACAGATCCCTGAGGCACTCCACTGTCCACTCCCTTCCACTGAGAAAATTGCCCATTTAATCCTACTCTCTGTTTCCTGTCTTTTAGCCAGTTTGCAATCCACGAAAGGACATCGCCACCTATCCCATGACTTTTTACTTTTCCTAGAAGCCTCTCATGAGGAACTTTGTCAAACGCCTTCTGAAAATCCAAGTATACTATATCTACCGGTTCACCTTTATCCACATGTTTATTAACTCCTTCGAAAAAGTGAAGCAGATTTGTGAGGCAAGACTTGCCCTGGGTAAAGCCATGCTGACTTTGTTCCATTAAACCATGTCTTTCTATATGTTCTGTGATTTTGATGTTTAGAACACTTTCCACTATTTTTCCTGGCACTGAAGTCAGGCTAACCGGTCTGTAGTTTCCCGGATCGCCCCTGGAGCCCTTTTTAAATATTGGGGTTACATTTGCTATCCTCCAGTCTTCAGGTACAATGGATGATTTTAATGATAAGTTACAAATTTTTACTAATAGGTCTGAAATTTCATTTTTTAGTTCCTTCAGAACTCTGGGGTGTATACCATCCGGTCCAGGTGATTTACTACTCTTCAGTTTGTCAATCAGGCCTACCACATCTTCTAGGTTCACCGTGATTTGATTCAGTCCATCTGAATCATTACCCATGAAAACCTTCTCCATTACGGGTACCTCCCCAACATCCTCTTCAGTAAACACCGAAGCAAAGAAATCATTTAATCTTTCCGCGATGGCCTTATCTTCTCTAAGTGCCCCTTTAACCCCTCGATCATCTAAAGGTCCAACTGACTCCCTCACAGGCTTTCTGCTTCGGATATATTTAAAAAAGTTTTTTACTGTGAGTTTTTGCCTCTACAGCCAACTTCTTTTCAAATTCTCTCTTAGCCTGTCTTATCAATGTCTTACATTTAACTTGCCAATGTTTATGCTTTATCCTATTTTCTTCTGTTGGATCCTTCTTCCAATTTTTGAATGAAGATCTTTTGGCTAAAATAGCTTCTTTCACCTCCCCTTTTAACCATGCCGGTAATCGTTTTGCCTTCTTTCCACCTTTCTTAATGTGTGGAATACATCTGGACTGTGCTTCTAGAATGGTATTTTTTAACAATGACCACGCCTCTTGGACATTTTTTACTTTTGTAGCTGCTCCTTTCAGTTTTTTTCTAACAATTTTTCTCATTTTATCAAAGTTTCCCTTTTGAAAGTTTAGCACGAGAGCCTTGGATTTGCACACTGTTCCTTTTCCAGTCATTAAATCAAATCTGATCATATTATGATCACTATTGCCAAGCGGCCCCACCACCGTTACCTCTCTCACCAAGTCCTGTGCTCCACTGAGAATTAGATCTAAAATTGCTCCCTCTCTCGTCGGTTCCTGAACCATTTGCTCCATAAAGCTATCATTTATTCCATCCAGGAACGTTATCTCTCTAGCGTGACCCGATGATACATTTACCCAGTCTATATTGGGGTAATTGAAGTCTCCCATTATTACTGCACTACCAATTTGGTTGGCTTCCCTAATTTCTCTTAGCATTTCACTGTCCATCTCACCATCTTGACCAGGTGGACGGTAGTATACCCCTATCACTGTAGTCTTCCCTGATACACAAGGGATTTCTACCCATAAAGATTCAATTTTGTATTTAGTCTCATGCAGGATGTTTATCCTGTTGGACTCTATGCCATCCCCGGACAAAAAGCGCCACACCTCCTCCCGACTGCTCCTCTCTGTCATTGCGATATAATTTGTACCCCGGTATAGCACTGTCCCATTGGTTATCCTCTTTCCACCATGTCTCTGAGATGCCAATTAAGTCTATGTCATCATTTACTGCTATACATTCTAATTCTCCCATCTTACTTCTTAGACTTCTGGCATTAGCATACAAACATTTCAAAGTTTGTTTTTTGATTGTATTTTTATTCTGCTTTTTAATTGATAGGGATAAGTTAGAATTTTTTAGCTCAGGTGAGTTTTTAGTTACAGGCATTTGGACTACTTTTCTAATTATTGGAACCTCACTGTCGGGATGCCCTAATTCTAGTGCATCATTAGTATCCTTTAAAGATACATCTCTCCGAACCATGCGCTGCTGAGCGACTGTCGGCTTTCCCCTTTGTTCTAGTTTAAAAGCTGCTCTATCTCCTTTTTAAGGGTTAGCGCCAGCAGTCTGGTTCCATCCTGGTTAAGGTGGAGCCCATCCCTTCGGAAGAGACTCCCCCTTCCCCAAAAGGTTCCCCAGTTCCTAACAAAACTGAATCCCTCTTCCTTGCACCATCGTCTCATCCACGCATTGAGACTCCGGAGCTCTGCCTGCCTCTGGTGACCTGCGCGTGGAACAGGGAGCATTTCAGAGAATGCTACCCTGGAGGTTCTGGATTTAATCTTTCTACCTAAGAGCCTAAATTTGGCTTCCAGAACCTCCCTCCCACATTTTCCTATGTCGTTGGTGCCCACGTGTACCACGACAGCCGGCTCCTCCCCAGCACTGTCTAAAATCCTATCTAGGTGACGCGTGAGGTCCGCCACCTTCGCACCAGGTAGGCATGTTACCAGGCGATCCTCACGCCCACCAGCCACCCAGCTATCTACATTCCTAATAATCGAATCACCAACTATGACGGCCGACCTAACCCTTCCCTCCTGGGCAGTAGGCCTTGGGGAGATATCCTCAGTGCGAAAGGACAATGCATCACCTAGAGAGCAGGTCCTTGCTACAGGATCCTTTCCTGCTACATCTGGTTGGTGCTCTCCCATTATGAGACCTTCTTCCTCCAAGGCAGCACCAGGGCTGCCAGTCTGAAGTTGGGACTGGACTACTATGTCCCTGAAGGTCTCATCTATATACCTCTCTGTCTCCCTCAGCTCCTCCAGGTCTGCCACTCTAGCCTCCAGAGATCGGACTCGTTCTCTGAGAGCCAGGAGCTCTTTGCATCGCGTTGTGGAATCTCTTAATGCTTTAGTGAAGATGATAAAAATAATATCCACAGTAGTGGATTATAAGGAAATTAGATTTATGTAGACCATTTTATTGGAGTGGATAAGATAATTTGAAATGAAGTGAGTCGAATAGGGAGTGAATAGAGATGTAAAAGTTATCAGTTGAAGCTCTCTGCAAGTGGTTTCTGGTAAATGGTTTAAGGAAAATAGAGTTGTCATTTTTTACTTTTTTTTTTTTTTTCAGTTTTAATATAGTGCCCTATTGTGAGGGCACATCACACGGAGATAGTTAATAAAATGGTACAAAGTTAAAAAAAAAAAAAAAAGGGATGTAGAAACCATGACAGCAATATTGAGCCGATCAGCCTGAAAAGGTGAATAATTTTTTAAAGCCTGGATCAGAAAATAACTGTCGCAGTGTCTTGAATGACAGAAGGAAGATTATTGCAGAGAAAAGGTGCTATAAAAAAAGAATGCACAAAAGTAGGAGATGGCTTGCTTAGTGTGAGGGATATTAGATGTGGTTACTAATGCCTGAGTATGTTGGCTGCAGCTGATTTTAATAGGTTCAAGCTTGGGGAGATAAGGTTTAATGTGGTTTTGTTATATTGTATTTTTGTTTTATTGTGTACCGCACTGGCCAAGTTTTACCTTTGTGGTGTATGAGAAATTGGAAATACTGAAGGAGCATGACTTGGTGAAGAATCTTTATGGGTAAAAATCCCTTGTGTGTTGGAAGAGTATAGTGATAGATGTATATTACCAAAATGACGAGATGGACAGTGAAATGGTAAGAAAAATTAAGAAAGCTAACCAAATTGGTAGTGTAGTAATAATGGGAGATTTCAGTTAACTATATAGAAACACGTGGTATTAAAGATTAAACAATCACAACGCTATGAAATATTATCTTATATATTTAAGGACCATCATACCACCCACAGTGCTCACAAGTCAGACTTGCATTTCATGCACTTTAACGGGGTCACATTTAATCAATTGGTCCTGATGAAAGGCATCAAAGTTCAATTTTGAGAATTTTTATGAGTTTTTTGCTATATGTATTAAAAAAGCAACTTCCCTTGTTTCTGGATTATCGGGGTTACTTATCCCGTAGCTGTCGGGGAAACTTGTCCGACGCGCGCGTTTTGCCACATAAGCTGCTTCAGAGACATCCGTATTCAAGCTCTCCTGATCCAGCACATCCCCATATCTTTAGCGGGGGTATAACCAAGCGAATTTTTTACGAGATGCCGAAGGTCCATCTATTTTTCTGGAGTAAAAGGACTTATGGTTATGAAAAGATTTCAGCGATTACAATTTTCTTAAAAGTATTCAACAATGTATTTTTTGCAAGTGGGAAAAAAAGGTTAAGTTAGTCTGACTCACCGGACGCCGACACCATCTCCCTGCTCAGTGGATTCTAGCAGTGAGGCGGCTCGGGTCGGTCTGATTTTAAATGCGGCGGTGTTATGGAAACCACCTGATCGTCAAGTGATTCCTGATTTCGGCGGGCAATCACCAAAAATGAAACCATTCTATGTCCTTATTGAGGCCACCGGGTGTCACTGATTTCAATTGAAAAATCCACTTTTGTTCGCATTGTCTAAGTACCTGACCACGATTTCCCCCTCTCCAATGTGGGTTAATGATTTCAAGTATTGTCCACTTGATATCGTCAAATTCATGCTTGAATTCCTTAAAGTGAGCGACCAAAGGTTCCTCAACTCTATTAGTATTTATGCAGCATTTATGTTCAGTGAGGCGAATTTTAATTTTCCTTTTTGTCATGCCCACATAAACTAAAGGACATGGGCAAAATATCGCATAAACAACGTGACATTAAGAGAATTTGTGTGTTAGATTTCAGTTAACCCAATATTGACCGGGTAAATGTAACAACAGGAAATGCTAGAGAGAGAAAGTTCTTGGATGGAATAAATTACAGTTTTATGGAGCAATTGGTTCAGGAAAGGACAAGAGGGATCAATTTTAGATTTAATTCTTAGTGGATCACAGGATTTGGTAAGAGAGGTAATGGTGGTGGGACCACTTGGCAGTTGCGATCATATAATATGATCAAATTTGAATTAATGACTGGATGGGGAGCAGTAAATCAATCCACGGCTCTAGCACTAAACTTTCAAAAGGGAAACTTTGATAAAATGAGAAAAATAGTTAAAAAAAAATCAAACAAAAAACAAAACTGAAAGGTGCAAGTATAAAAGTTGTGTGCAGCAAGTGTGGACATTGTTAAAAAAAAAATACCATCTTAGAAGTACTGTCGAGATGTATTCCATGCATTAAAGGTGGAAGGAAGGCCAAATGATTGCCGGCACGGTTAAAAAGTGAAGTGATAGAGGCTATTTTAGCCAATAGATCTTCATTCAAAAATTGGAAGAAGGATCCATCAGAATTAAATAGGATAAAGCATAAGCACTGGCAAGTTTAAATGTAAGATACCAACATTAAATCTATAAATTGTCCTGTGATCAACGAGAAATGTATTCTATAGAGAACACTTTGTATCAAGTATTTATAAGTTCAATGCATCAGTTTAACTCGATTGAATTAAATCTTCAAAATAACTTTAATTTTTATTTTTGAAAAAGTTTCTTCTCCTAAATGCTTCGGACCATTCATAACACTCCACGGTTTAAACAAGTTTGTAAACTTCACTTGTGTATTTACTGCTCGGAGTCATTTTTAATCATTGGTCCACTAGAGTCATTTTTTGGGTATATATGGAAACTGATTTCTCTTTTTCCTTTTTTTAAAAAACGAAAAATGGTACTTCCCTTAAACTGAGAGACCATTTTTCGTTTTAGGAAAAAGAGAAATCAGTTTCCATATATACCCAAAAAATGACTCTAGTGGACCGATGATTAAAAATGACTCAGAGCAATAAATATACAAGTGAAGTTTACAAACTTGTTTAAACCGCGGAGTGTTATGAATGGTCCGAAGCGTTTAGGAGACGAAACCTTTTTCAAAAATAAAAATTAGATATTTTGAAGATTTAATTCAATAGAGTTAAGCTGATGCATTGAACTTATAAATACTTGATTCAAAGTGTTCTCTCTAGGACAAAGTTTAAATGTAAGACATTGATAAGACAGGCTAAGGAAGAATTTGAAAAGAAGTTTGCCATAGAGGCAAAACTCATAATAAAAACTTTTGAAAATATATCTGAAACAGAAAGCCTGAGGGAGTCAATTGGACCATTAGTTGATAGAGGGGTTAAAGGGGCACTTAGAGAAGATAAGTCTTTCTGCGATGGCATTAAATTCTTTGCTTGGGTGTTTACTGAAGAAGATGTTGGAGATACCTCTTCCGGAGATAGTTTTCAAGGATGACTATTCAGATGAACTGAACCAAATACAGTGACCCTGGAAGATGTAGTAGGCCAAATTGACAAACTGAAGAGTAGTAAATCACCTGGACCAGATGGTGTAAACCCCAAGGTTCTGAAAGAACTAAAAAATGAAATTTCAGACCTATTACAGTTTGTAACCTATCATTAAAATTATCCATTGTACCTGAAGACTGGAAGGTGGTCAATGTAACCCCGATATATGAAAAGGGCTCCAGGGGCGATCCAGGAAACTATAGATTGGTGAGCCTGACTTCAGTGCTGTGAAAAATCACGGAAATTCTTTTATAAAGAATAAAATCACAGAATATTTAGATAGACATGGTTTAATGGACACAGCCAGCATGGATTTACTCAAGGGAAGTCTTGCTTCACAAATCTATACTTTTTTGAAGGGGTAAATAAACATGAACAAAGGTGAACCGATAGATGTGGTGTATTTGGATTTTCAAAAGGCAAAGTCCCTCATGAAAGGCTTCTAAGAAAACTAATGTCATGGGATAGAAGGTGGAAAAAGGTAAACAGTAGAGTGCCTCTGGGATCTCTACTTGGACCAGTGCGCTTTAATATATTTATAAATGATCTGAAAAGAGGTATTTGCGGATGACACAAAATTATGCAGAGTAGTTAAATCTCAAGCAGATTATGATAAACTGCATGAGGATCTTGTGAGGCTGGAAGATTGGGCATCCAAATAGCAGATGAAATTTAATGTGGGGAGGACTTCAGAGAGAGCTTGTTCCTGTTTCCAGGAGGGTCCAGCTCAAGGCTGCAAGTTTGAGGGCCTGATTAATCTTGGCCTGCTGTGTTGTGGCGCTTCCCCAAGCCCAGTGACCTTGTCAGCTGGTGCCTGACGAGTCAGTAAAAGCCGTGAGGCAGCAGCATGCTGCTGAAGCCATGTGCCAAAGGTGCGCACCCCTTATCGCACATTCGAGTGACTTTTTTTTTTTTTTTTTTTTGTATGATATATGGGTAGGAAAAGGATGAAGGTCCTGACATCAACACTGGGTTAGACTTTGGTGAGAGGTCCCATTGACTCACCCTGCGCATCAAATGTGTGTCCATCTATCATAATTCGATTCCCGATACTTCCTTTTCCTCAGGGTCTTCAGATAGTCCAGGCCAACCTCAGTTACTTCATACTACTCCAGTCGGTTTTTTCGACTTCAATAAATAAATCTGACTTGTAGTAAATACTCCTCAACTCCGCATGATGGAATCAGTAGGACAACAGGTGCTACCAAACTATGTGTAAAAGCCTGGCTTCTGCAGGGGTGTTTCAGTCAGAAAGTTCTGAGCTTGCTGATGTATGGAAGGCAGTCATAAATATGGAGAAGTTACCTCTTTCAATGTCTGGAAACTTTTCAGTTGAAACTAAGACTACTCTTGAAAATCATGGAATGTGTTTAGTTAATCTAGAATCTTTCAGCATCTTTAACCTGATTGCTTCAGAACAGCTATCTAGTACTTCCTTTAGAAAAGATAGTTTAATGTTACAAAAACAGCTTGAAAATTTGGATAATGAGATGCAAATACAAAATCTTAGATTTTTAGTTTAACATGTTTATTAATAGTGATGAACAGCTTAACAAATGTTAACAAGACATCAACGTAGTTAAACTGGTCTGCTGATATATATGCTGAGTAAATTTGCTTGCATAGATAACTAGCCATAGCAACATATATCATATCATATATTGGTGGAAATTTGGCTGTGCTAGAAACAGGATAAATGAAGAATAAGTACTAAAAGGAAAGGAAATTAAAATGAGAGATTGTTAGCGAGTTCAAAATAAGGCTCCTGGCTCTACTAGTAAGGTTTTGTAGGTAAGGGTCCCATATTTTTAAGAATTTGGATTTGAGATGGAAGGATGCCTTTGCTCCATATGATTCCATTACCATTACATTATGAATAGCATTCTGCCATTGCCAGGACGGAGCACGTTCTTTGGAGAAAGAATTTCATGAACAGTAAACGATTGTTGTCATTGTGAACACAGTTCGCTAAGTCCATATGAAAAAGTATGTTAGGTTCCAATGGAAGATGTAGACTCATTATCTGTGCGAGAATTCCTAAGACCTTTGTCCAGAAATGCAGAATCACCGGGCAATGCCAAAAAACAAGAAGTGTAGAGCCGCGATTCTGCTTACATTTAGGGCATTCTGGTGAAGTCACCAAATTACATTTAAAGGAGAAATATATGCTTTATGTAAAAACTTGAATCGTGTTTCCTGATTTGTGCAGTTAGAGGATATTCATTTAATTTCCCCAAAATAGGTCAAAAGCTGCATATTGGTAACTGACAGCCCCCCCCCCCCCCCCCCCCGTATGCCAACTTCCTAAAAGTGTGGTACACCATGAGTGATGATCCAAGTGTTCCAATTCTTTCTGTAGGCAGGAAAGGGATATTTTCCTATGCTCACTATGGAAGAAATCTTCCAGTGTTACCAGGACCTGCTGAGTAAGATCTAAAGCAGTCAATGTATGTACATAGGAATGTAATTGCACATAAGAAAATTAATCAATACTACGCAGTTCATTTTGAGATTGGATACCAGCGATGCCCCCAGTGCCCGTGGATTGGTGGTTGACATGATCTGCATGAAGTTTGCATCCTCTGCCTGGAGGCATTGCATGATGTCTGGGGTTGCTGCTTGTGCAACTAGATGATCCCGAAGGGACTTTATCTTGACAATATCGGAGCAACTCTTTGGGTTGAAGAAGTTCGACCCATCAACGGCGGCATCTGTATCTAAGGATCTTGGTGCCGCACCATTTGCACTCCTCTCAAATGGGCCTGAAGGATGAAACTTCAGTGCACCAAGTGAGACTATGCAGCACTACAGATTGTGCCTTCTCCATCACAGCTCCTATCCTCTGGAATTCCTTTCCAGAGGCTTTACGCCTGGCTGAAGGATTGAAAAATTTTAAAACCTTACTGAAAACATGGCTGTTTAAGCAGGCATATTATTAGACATTGGGACTTTATTTGAAGCAACCCCCCCCCCCCCCACACACACACACACACAGATATTTCTGATGCCTATGGATTTTTTATGTGTTGTAGACTATTTGTAAGTTTTTCTTTAGGCTTGTTTTATTTGTACATCACTTAGTGTATTGTTAGGCGATTCATAAATCTAAATAAAGATGGACACACAGACATCTGCAGGACTGTCTGTTCCGTTGCAGTCGCTGGTGTATAGGGGTACTGGAGATCGACCACTGTCTATCTCCTCCGGATTGAGGATGCCAGGTTCATTGTCTTAGACCTCAGCACCAGGGAAAGACTGGACCAGTGAATTGTGAGAAGAACAAGAAGCATCGGCACTGGTCCCCATCTATGCATGGGGCCAGGCACGGGAATGCACCGGCTGTGATGCCCTGAAGCTTCCCCATGGCGAGGAGCACCAGTCCTTCATCGATGCCCAGAGTACTTGACTGTCTCTACTGATCCTGGTATCAGTTGCCAATCCCCTCAAGGGTCTGAGGAAGATCTGGCCACTCCTCCTTCCTCCCAATCGGTTTGGCATTAGAAACGTTCAAGGAGGAGCTGGAGCGGGCACTGTAGGGCCATGGTCCTGTGGCACAGACTGTACCGGTACCACCCATTCTCATACTGCTTTGTACTGGTATCACCCATTCTCAATGTGCTCATCAGTACCTTACTGACCCAGCTGGCATCTGCTCTCAGAGGGGCACCAGGACCTCCTCCAACCAATACGGCAGTCATTGCCAGTTCCTTCCAAGGAGGAAGCTCCATTGAGGCCAGCGGAATTGCCAAGGCTGTAGGCCCCCCGTGCAATTCCATTGGTGCCTGCACCTCTAGACATTGGCTGAGCACCTAGGGCCCCATACCTTTTGACCTATAGTGAGGATGAGGGTCCCTATGACCACTGGTGGGAATGAACAGCTGGAGTTTTCCTCTTAGGATTTGGGATGGTCTCCCATCAGATCCTTCTCCTCCAAAGGAGAGAAGGAAGTCTCCTCCTGAGGACTTAACCTTCGCAAGTTTTGTGAGGTTGATGGTGAAGGCCATCCTGTTCCATCTGTTGACAGAGGACGATGCCAGGCACAAGATGCTTGAGATCCTTCAATTTATGGAGGCTCCTAAGGAGATTGTGAAGATCCCGGTACACAGGATCCTTTTGGAGTTGCTGCTGAGGAATTGGGAACACTGCATCATAGTGTCTCCTGTCAATAGGAAGGCGGATGGGGTTTACCTTGTCCAGAAGGCTGTTGGATTCGATAAGTCAGCTGCCCTACCAGTCTGTGGTGGTAAATCCACCCTCGAGGGCCAAGCGCTCTCGGACCCACTCCTTGGTGCCACCGGCGAAGGACCACAGAGCTTATTGCCTGCATCGCTGCCTACCAGCTCTACATGAGCCAGAATTCGTGGGACATCTTGAAGCAGGTGCAGGAGGTGGCTGAGAGCCGCGATTCTGCTTACATTTAGGGCATTCTGGTGAAGTCACCAAATTACATTTAAAGGAGAAATATATGCTTTATGTAAAAACTTGAATCGTGTTTCCTGATTTGTGCAGTTAGAGGATATTCATTTAATTTCCCCAAAATAGGTCAAAAGCTGCATATTGGTAACTGACAGCCCCCCCCCCCCCCCCCCCCCCCCCGTATGCCAACTTCCTAAAAGTGTGGTACACCATGAGTGATGATCCAAGTGTTCCAATTCTTTCTGTAGGCAGGAAAGGGATATTTTCCTATGCTCACTATGGAAGAAATCTTCCAGTGTTACCAGGACCTGCTGAGTAAGATCTAAAGCAGTCAATGTATGTACATAGGAATGTAATTGCACATAAGAAAATTAATCAATACTACGCAGTTCATTTTGAGATTGGATACCAGCGACTGACAATAGAATGCCTTTATCAACAATCTGCTTTAAATGTGTCACCCCTTTATTATACCAATAATGAAAGTTTGGAGAACTAGATTCAGGAGGGAAATCTCTATTACCATGTATGGGCAAGAAAGGGGAACAGCAGGCATTTAAACCTAATTTCCCCATGAGAGTTCTCCATGCCCACTACAGCGGGTGTATCAAGAGGTGGGTGGCTATACCTTCAGGAAATGTCCCTGTGGGAGCATGCAACACACAACAGGGGTCCAGGTTGTCTAGAATTGCCTGATCACTGTCTCTAGATGTATAGATAAAACTCCCAAATAACCAGTCCCTTACTACCCTGAGCAAACATGCAATATTATAGTTCAGCATGTTTGGTACTTCCATACCCCCGTTAGCCCAAGGGGTTTTCAACTGTTTTCAATGTGAGCCGCCTTCCCCGCCCAAAAAAAAATGACAGTGCCTTATCCAGGTGTTTAATGTCGGACTTCAAGAGATGGTGAGGTAAAATTTGGAGAACGTACAACCATTTCGGGAAAAGGACCATCTTAAATTAATTCGTTGTCCTAATGAAAGGGGTAATGCTCACCAAAGTCCCAGTTTGCTCTTTGTAAATGTCAAAAGTGGCGTAACATTAAGGGAGTATAAGTGGATCAAATTTAACAATATAAAAACCCCTAAATATCGAAAATGTCCTGCTGCCCATTTTAAAGGAAATTTACCCACCCACTCATAGCGGAAAATGGGGTACACTAAGGCCTCGGATTTGTCTGTATTTAGCTTGAATCCAGAAAATTTCCCATGGAGTTGAAAAAGGTGAAGTAATTCTGCGAGAGATGTTGTGGGGAGGCGAAGGAACACTAAGAGGTCATCAGCGAAAGCCGCATATTTGAATTCTCAGGACCTAAAGACATATCTACAATATTACTCTACCCTTGTATTGCTAGTAATAATGGTTCCATAGCTAATAGAAATAACAGCGGGGATAAAGGGGAACCCTGCCTAGTTCCCCTATATATTGCAAAAGGGGGAGACCTCTCTCCATTAACTGTAATGGTTGCCACGGGGTCTGTGTGCAGTAGTTGACTTCCCTGGTAAGAGTCCTTGTAGGCCTATTTGTTGGAGGACCATAAAAAGATACGACCATTTCACCCTGTCAAATGCTTTTTCAGCATCGAAACTTACTACTAAAAAGGGCTGCTTCTTATCCGTTAAGAGTCTATGGACATTCTCTGATACCGATCTCCCTCTAACAGGCACACCCTGAATAGGACACCCCCACATATGTTCTGCCCTCTGCATACCCCCACCTCCACAGTTTCATGTTTTATAAGTTTTTATGTCTGTCACAAGTTCACATTTCTTGTTTTTTAGTTATAATCTGTCACTTAATCAATGTTAGTTGTTAAATGAGTGTGAACACTATCATGTCCAGGTCAATTCTAAAGCAGTTTTGAGTCTAGGACTCATTCTATAAATGTAACTTATCCTTTACTGATGAATTCTATTAAAAAAAAACATACACCCTTAGTGATTACTGTTTGTGTGGGTGTTTCAAGCACCTTTGTAGTCTGTATCACATGTAAAAGGATACAAATATCTTAAACATAGCTCTGAGTCTGAAAATCAGTCTAAATTCCATGTGACTTTTACTCAGTTCAAAATGAGGTATCCCATGATCTCCCTCGTTGAGAAAACCATACCATGGGGTGTCATTTCTCTCATTGGCTGGACCTTTTTTCTGCTTTGCATTCTTTCTGATATGGTCCTTTTTGGCATCTTTTTTTCTGTTTTTAGCTTTTACCTCTATTCCTTTGGTGTTTCTAGACAGATTTCAGTAGCAACCTTGTGTATGAACTTATTTGAAGTATGCATGTCTGACTTTTTTGCTTTAGCTGCGTGTATCTGTTTGACATTATTATTCCAGTTTTGCTGCAGGTTCCCTGCCAATTATGTATGTCCTGATGAAGCCTTAGGCAAAACATGGTATTGTTGGGCGACACAGATGTGAATGTGTTGTTTGGGATACCTTGTTTTGAACTGAGTCAGTCTGAAAATCAGTTTAAATTCCATGAGCTTTGTTTAAGAATTTTACATCTTTCTCCATGTAATACAGACTTCACTTGTAAGGGGTGCACATCTTTGTACTTTCCTAAGAATAGGCTGATTAACTGCTGGGTTTTGAAGTTAATTGTACAATGTCTGGTTAAAGCTGCACCCAGAAGAAAGAAGCAGGAGCAGCATGTGACCCAAAACCATGAGAAGCAGTATTGGCAGAGCTGCCCGCCTGAAGAAAGCAGTAGCTGCCAAGGCCATGCTGCCCTTCAGAAGATACACAATAGCATTGGCCATGCTGCCCATTGAAAGGAAGAAGCATCAGCAGGGCTGCCCATTCCAAGAGATAAGCAGCATTCACTCGTCTGGTCCTATTGCAAGAGGGTGAGGAAGGAGATCTGGGTATGCATGTGCAGCAATGAGAGATCACAGATAGACAGGTGTCTGTACGCAGGGATTGTACAGAAGGCAGTAGCCATGCATAGCACTGGGACTGCGGTGATCAGTGTGAGCATTTGTTGACAAGCCTAGCCTCCATTTATGGTCCATGCTTGCAAGAAGAGAGCCATAAGGTGCGACAGGAAGGGAGAGAGGGCAAATGTCTGATGTGGAAATGAGCCAAAGCCATACATATACTCTCTCTCTCTCACTCATTTACTCTTGGTCCAGTGGCTATGAGCAGGAGGGAGAAGACAAGGCAAAAGCAACAGAAAAGTCAAGGTGGAAAGAACAAAAGGTTGCACTGGTTGGGCAGGAACGAGACAGGGAGAGGGAAAATCAGCAAAAGTTGAAAAGGAGCACAGATACATGCCCACTATATAACATTCCTTAACAGCAAGTATGTGTTTAAAGCCCATTTTACCCCATCTAATATCAAATCCTTCTGATCAGTCAGTGATGGTATTCTGCTTTTACTAGTCACACATTGTATAGAATTCAAATATAAATTTGAAGATTTAAAAATATGTGTGTTGGAACAGCTATTACCTCAATGGAGAGGTGGCGATTTAAATCTAAGGCTCCTCCGAGCTGAACAACGTTGGATACATACTTTAAACACTGTTGCCCCTTCAGGTCTAAATGGGGCATTTGGAATTACAAGTGTTTTTATAACATGATCAATATACACAGATATCTTTTGGAAAGATATGTTGCTAGCAGCAGTTACACATAGTCAGTCTCGTTTCAGTGTTTCTGGAATGACGACCGTACCAAAGAAGTTGGTGAACCTATAAAAAATTTTCTCGAATACAGCTGTTCTCTGACGCCATTATTATTTATTTATTTATTTATTTATTTATTTATTTATTTAGAGTTTTTATATACCGGCAATCATGAAAACATATCTTGCACTGTGGCGTTCAGTGACGTAATTTTCAGATGTTTTTTAAATGCCTTCTGCATTGGAGGTTGGTCTCTGTTCCGGCGTTGAGGCTTGTAGAGACGGAAGTCCGGGTTAAATCGATGGTATTACTCTCACAAAGCTAAGTACATTTTTAAAATAATTGTACGGCATCAGAATGATTGAAGGTGTTTTATATTTATATCGTTTAGAATTCTTTCGGACTCAACAGAGCGCAGGGCACAGAGTCCCGCTAGAATACTTTGACGGCTCTTTGAAGAAGCACAAGGGCCAATATCGAGAAGTGGTTTGGGTAATATTGAGCAGTCAACTATTGTGAAGCCAGTCATTGGTTTAGTTCTATAAAAATTTTGAAATATTATATGAAAATATCGAGAAAGTAGCAAAATTACATTCTACAATTTTGACATCTTTAAAGTTTAACAACCATCTTTAAAACCGCAAATGATTAGACCTGAAGACCTCATCAGCTGTTGAGGGGCTTCGTCAGGCTTACTGATGCAGTTATAAAAGGTACACATCTTTTTTTTTGCTTAAAGAGAAAATATTTATTGTTTTTTTGTATGAGAGTTTTGGAGGAAGTGGGAATATCCTTTACTGTTGTTTAGGGTTTCCCTTTTTTCTTTGATTCTGCTTTTACTGCCAGGGTGTATGAATGCAGAGTTTTATATTTTGGTTGTCATGGCTTGTTCACCTTTATAAGCGAAGTACTTTTGCAATTTCTGTAAATCTCAAAGTAAATTAGTGCTGAATTAATCTGTTGTCAGACACCAAAGAGTTAAAATTAACTATTTAAGAAAACAATATTGTTTAAATATAAATCACAATGTTCCCTGTGTACCAGTAGGAATGTTTATTTATCTGACTTCTGTTAAGATAAGGCCAACTGTAAGAACTTTACTCAAAGATGTATTTATTTTCTTAAAAATGTAAACTGTTGTGAAAGTGTTTTACTAAACGATGGTCTAGAAAACCTATTAAATAAATAAATAAACTTTGGTGCAGTCCTTACTGATGAATCAGGTTTTATTGATTAACTGGTATCATTCATTAGTCTGCCTTTTTTGCTCCTTCTTCAGTGATGGAAGAATGTTGTCCTCTTCATTCTTTAAAATATAGAACAGCTTCCCTCTCCCTTCTGGTGAATTAATTGTGTTTCTCAACCTTTTCAAGCCTAAGGCATACCGATATTAACAAAAATATTGGATGGCACACCAGCCTCCATGAGGCAGGCACTGAGGATATGGACTTGTATGATCAAGAGCTAGAGAAGCACTAAAAGCACCACCCAGGAAAGAGATCTGGGCATCATAGTGGATAATACTTTGAAATTGTCGATTCAGTGTGCTGTGACAGTCAAAAAAGCAAACAATGTTGGGTATTATTAGGATGGGAATGGTAAATAAAACAGAGGATGTCATAATGCCTGTTTATCACTCCATGGTGAGACCACACCTTGAGTACTGTGTACAATTCTGGTCGCCGCATCTCAAGAACGATATAGTTGTGATGGAGAAGGTACAGAGAAGGGTGACCAAAATGATAAAGGGGATGGAACAGCTCCCCTATGAGGAAAGACTAAAGAAGTTAGGACTGTCCAGCTTGGAGAAGCGATGGTTGAAGGGGGATATGATAGAGGTCTTTAAATTCATGAGAGGTCTAGATCGGGTAAATGTGAATCGGTTATTTACTCTTTTGGATAATAGAAGGACAAGGGGGCGCTCCGTGAAGTTAGCATGTAGCACATTTAAAACTAATTGGAGAAAATTCTTTTTCACTCAATGCACAATTAAACTCTGGACTTTGTTGCCAGGGGATGTGGTTAGTGCAGTTAGTGTAGCTGGGTTTAAAAAAGGTTTGGGCAAGTTCTTGGAGGAGAAATCTATTACCTGCTATTAATGTAGTTGACTTAGAAAATAGCCACTTCTATCACCAGCATCAGTAGCGTGGGATATACTTAGTTTTTGGATACTTGCCAGGTACTTGTAGCCTGGATTTGGCCACTGTTGGAAACAGGATGCTGGGCTTGATGGACCCTTGTGGATAAGCCTGGGGATAAGATAAAGGGTGGAAGGACTCAAAGGAGGAAGCCCTGAAATAGGGTCAATCTTATTGCTAACAAAAAGGGTATGTTTCTTCAAGGACAAGCAGGATGGTAGTCCTCACACATGGTTGACATCAGATGGAGCCTGATGCGGAAAACATGCTCAGCATGCTCTATACTATGTGTCCATGCAGGGTCCCTCTTCAGTTTTTTGGAGTTTTTCCCCCCCGCGGAGCTGAGAGCCTCATGGTTGATAAAGCTCTTACAAATTTTAGCTTTTTGACCTAGTGGAAAGCTTTTTTTCGCATTTTTGCAATTTTTTTTCTCTCTGTCACCGTTTCCGTTTCGGTGCCTTCCTGTAGTATCCCCAGATAGGGTTTTGAACGCCTTCGGTAAGTTTAGTTTCGTGGTTTATTACCCCGTGGTGGCAGTGCCTATTGGCTTTTGACACCTGCTGCCACCATTCCATCCTCTGGCCCTTTTTGTTTTGCTCCGGCATGGCTGTGTCCAGTTTTTGCTGATGCCCCCAGTGCCCGTGGATTGGTGGTTGACATGATCTGCATGAAGTTTGCATCCTCTGCCTGGAGGCATTGCATGATGTCTGGGGTTGCTGCTTGTGCAACTAGATGATCCCGAAGGGACTTTATCTTGACAATATCGGAGCAACTCTTTGGGTTGAAGAAGTTCGACCCATCAACGGCGGCATCTGTATCTAAGGATCTTGGTGCCGCACCATTTGCACTCCTCTCAAATGGGCCTGAAGGATGAAACTTCAGTGCACCAAGTGAGACTATGCAGCACTACAGATTGTGCCTTCTCCATCACAGCTCCTATCCTCTGGAATTCCTTTCCAGAGGCTTTACGCCTGGCTGAAGGATTGAAAAATTTTAAAACCTTACTGAAAACATGGCTGTTTAAGCAGGCATATTATTAGACATTGGGACTTTATTTGAAGCAACCCCCCCCCCCCACACACACACACACACAGATATTTCTGATGCCTATGGATTTTTTATGTGTTGTAGACTATTTGTAAGTTTTTCTTTAGGCTTGTTTTATTTGTACATCACTTAGTGTATTGTTAGGCGATTCATAAATCTAAATAAAGATGGACACACAGACATCTGCAGGACTGTCTGTTCCGTTGCAGTCGCTGGTGTATAGGGGTACTGGAGATCGACCACTGTCTATCTCCTCCGGATTGAGGATGCCAGGTTCATTGTCTTAGACCTCAGCACCAGGGAAAGACTGGACCAGTGAATTGTGAGAAGAACAAGAAGCATCGGCACTGGTCCCCATCTATGCATGGGGCCAGGCACGGGAATGCACCGGCTGTGATGCCCTGAAGCTTCCCCATGGCGAGGAGCACCAGTCCTTCATCGATGCCCAGAGTACTTGACTGTCTCTACTGATCCTGGTATCAGTTGCCAATCCCCTCAAGGGTCTGAGGAAGATCTGGCCACTCCTCCTTCCTCCCAATCGGTTTGGCATTAGAAACGTTCAAGGAGGAGCTGGAGCGGGCACTGTAGGGCCATGGTCCTGTGGCACAGACTGTACCGGTACCCACCCATTCTCATACTGCTTTGTACTGGTATCACCCATTCTCAATGTGCTCATCAGTACCTTACTGACCCAGCTGGCATCTGCTCTCAGAGGGGCACCAGGACCTCCTCCAACCAATACGGCAGTCATTGCCAGTTCCTTCCAAGGAGGAAGCTCCATTGAGGCCAGCGGAATTGCCAAGGCTGTAGGCCCCCCCGTGCAATTCCATTGGTGCCTGCACCTCTAGACATTGGCTGAGCACCTAGGGCCCCATACCTTTTGACCTATAGTGAGGATGAGGGTCCCTATGACCACTGGTGGGAATGAACAGCTGGAGTTTTCCTCTTAGGATTTGGATGGTCTCCCATCAGATCCTTCTCCTCCAAAGGAGAGAAGGAAGTCTCCTCCTGAGGACTTAACCTTCGCAAGTTTTGTGAGGTTGATGGTGAAGGCCATCCTGTTCCATCTGTTGACAGAGGACGATGCCAGGCACAAGATGCTTGAGATCCTTCAATTTATGGAGGCTCCTAAGGAGATTGTGAAGATCCCGGTACACAGGATCCTTTTGGAGTTGCTGCTGAGGAATTGGGAACACTGCATCATAGTGTCTCCTGTCAATAGGAAGGCGGATGGGGTTTACCTTGTCCAGAAGGCTGTTGGATTCGATAAGTCAGCTGCCCTACCAGTCTGTGGTGGTAAATCCACCCTCGAGGGCCAAGCGCTCTCGGACCCACTCCTTGGTGCCACCGGCGAAGGACCACAGAGCTTATTGCCTGCATCGCTGCCTACCAGCTCTACATGAGCCAGAATTCGTGGGACATCTTGAAGCAGGTGCAGGAGGTGGCTGAGAGCTGCCTCAGCAGCAGCAAGACACTTTCATGTCTCTGATGCACAAGGGTTTGGCGTGTGGAAAACACGAGGCCCATGCAGCCTACAATGTATTTGAGACCGCATCGAAACTCTCTGTAGTGGGAATAGGCACCTGCAGAATGGCATGGCTGTAAGCCTCTGATCTCTGGCCGAAGGTACAGGAGCGACTCGCTGATGGGCCATGTACAGAGGCGAATAAGAACATAAGAAAATGCCATACTGGGTCAGACCAAGGGTCCATCAAGCCCAGCATCCTGTTTCCAACAGTGGCCAATCCAGGCCATAAGAACCTGGCAAGTACCCAAAAACTAAGTCTATTCCATGTAACCATTGCTAATGGCAGTGGCTATTCTCTAAGTGAACTTAATAGCAGGTAATGGACTTCTCCTCCAAGAACTTATCCAATCCTTTTTTAAACACAGCTATACTAACTGCACGAACCACATTCTCTGGCAACAAATTCCAGAGTTTAATTGTGCGTTGAGTAAAAAAGAACTTTCTCCGATTAGTTTTAAATGTGCCCCATGCTAACTTCATGGAATGTCCCCTAGTCTTTCTACTATCCGAAAGAGTAAATAACCGATTCACATCTACCCGTTCTAGACCTCTCATGATTTTAAACACCTCTATCATATCCCCCCTCAGTCGTCTCTTCTCCAAGCTGAAAAGTCCTAACCTCTTTAGTCTTTCCTCATAGGGGAGTTGTTCCATTCCCCTTATCATTTTGGTAGCCCTTCTCTGTACCTTCTCCATCGCAATTATATCTTTTTTGAGATGCGGCGACCAGAATTGTACACAGTATTCAAGGTGCGGTCTCACCATGGAGCGATACAGAGGCATTATGACATTTTCCGTTTTATTCATCATTCCTTTTCTAATAATTCCCAACATTCTGTTTGCTTTTTTGACTGCCGCAGCACACTGAACCAACGATTTCAATGTGTTATCCACTATGACACCTAGATCTCTTTTTTGGGTTGTAGCACCTAATATGGAACCCAACATTGTGTAATTATAGCATGGGTTATTTTTCCCTATATGCATCACCTTGCACTTATCCACATTAAATTTCATCTGCCATTTGGATGCCCAATTTTCCAGTCTCACAAGGTCTTCCTGCAATTTATCACAATCTGCTTGTGATTTAACTACTCTGAACAATTTTGTGTCATCTGCAAATTTGATTATCTCACTCGTCGTATTTCTTTCCAGATCATTTATAAATATATTGAACAGTAAGGGTCCCAATATAGATCCCTGAGGCACTCCACTGTCCACTCCCTTCCACTGAGAAAATTGCCCATTTAATCCTACTCTCTGTTTCCTGTCTTTTAGCCAGTTTGCAATCCACGAAAGGACATCGCCACCTATCCCATGACTTTTTACTTTTCCTAGAAGCCTCTCATGAGGAACTTTGTCAAACGCCTTCTGAAAATCCAAGTATACTATATCTACCGGTTCACCTTTATCCACATGTTTATTAACTCCTTCAAAAAAGTGAAGCAGATTTGTGAGGCAAGACATGCTGACTTTGTTCCATTAAACCATGTCTTTCTATATGTTCTGTGATTTTGATGTTTAGAACACTTTCCACTATTTTTCCTGGCACTGAAGTCAGGCTAACCGATCTGTAGTTTCCCGGAGATAGGGTGAAGGAAGCTGTGGCCCAACTTTGGGACCAACATGAGACCCTTCAAAAATTCTCAGCCAGTATTCCAGACCCATCATCCTCTTCTAGGAGGCCATTGAGGCAAGGGCCAAGGAAGTCCTTTTGCCAAAGCAAGTACTATCCTCCGCCTCCTCGATCCCGTTGTCGTCATCATCAGCGCTCTCATGACCATTCCAGGCAGCAGAGAGCTCCTAAGCCTCAGCCGGCTCCTCCGACAAATCCGGAGTCGGGGTTTTGACTAGGCTGCAGGGAGTATCAGTCAGTCAACTGTACCCGGGGTGATGGACCCTCCTCTCGGGGGCAGGCTCTGTTTCTTCCCAAACCAGTGGCCCAGTGTAACCTCGGACCGGTGGGTTCTGTCCATTGTCTATCAGGGGTACCAATTAAATCTCTTGGATGTCTCATCAAATTGCCCTCTATGCCTGTATTGGGGGCTGATAGTGCATCAGGAAGTACTGCTAGCAGAGCTCTCCTCCCTCTTAATGGCCAGAGCAGGTGAGCCCTTTCCACGGCAGAGAGGGCAGGGATTTTACTCCAGGTACTTCCTGATTCCAAAGAAAACAGGAGGACTTCTTTCCATCCTAGACCTGAGGGCCTTGAACACATTTCTAAAAAAAAAAAAAAAAAGTTTCCCTAGGCATTTTGATTCCCCTCCCCCCCCCCCCTTTCAAAAAGAGACTGTCTATGCTCCCTCGACCTAAAGGACACATAATTCCTGTGACCTGGGAAGATCTCAATATGGGTGTTTCTCAGATTCATGGTGGGAAAACAGCACTTCCAGTAGTGGGTGTTGCCTTTTGGGCTCATGTCTGCCCCACGGGTTTTAACAAAATGCCTGCCTGTTGTGGCGGTTGCGCAGCTCCATAGACTGGGAGTGCACGTTTTTCCCAATCTGGACGATTGGCTGGTACAGGGCACATCTCAGGTAGGGGCAGCCAGGTCCATGCACTGGACCATTTTGGTGTTTGGAGACACTAGGGTTCATTTTCAACTACTCAAAGTGCCATCTCAGTCAGTCACCTCAGTTGGACTTCATCGGAGCCCTGCTAGATCCGGCTCAGGCCAAGGCCTTTCTGCTGTTCCAGAGGGCTGTCTCAGTGGTGGCCATTGTGGCAGATGTTCAACAGAGCCATCAGGTATTGGCTTGGCACATGTTGAGGTTGGGCCACATGGCTGCAACTGTTCATGTTACTCCCTTGGCACGATTACACATGCACAGAGCCCAGTGGGTCCTGAACTGTCAGTGGTGGCAAGCCACACTGAGCCTCCAAGATCACATCCATGGCACCCCGTTCCTCCAGGACTCCTTGGCCTTGTGGTGGGTACTCTCCAGTTTGGAACAGGGATTCTCCTTTCGGAGTCTTCCCACTCAAATTGTGTTAACCATGGATGCATCTACCCTGGGGTGGGGAGCTCATGTGGATGGGCTTGGCACATAGGGTTTATGGTCCTGGGTGCCAATGAACCCAGGACCATAAGCCATGGGTTCATGTCAATCAACTTTCTGGAGCTCCGGGCGATCAGGTATGTGCTATGAGCTTTCAGAGATGGGCGGTCCAACAAAGTTGTCCTGATCCAGATAGACAACTAAGTAGCAATGTGGTATGTCAAGAAGCAGGGAGGCATGGGATCATACTTCCTGTGTCAAGAAGCAGTCCAGATCGTGTTGTGGGCTTTGTCCCACCAGATTCTGCTCAGGGCCATGTACCTGACCAGAACGGAGAACATAGTAGCAGACAGGCTGAGTCGAGCCTTCAGACCCCACGAATGGTACCTGGACCAGGAGGAAGCAAATCGGATATTTTGTCTCTGAGGGAGCCCAGATGTAGATCTGTTCATGTCCCCCCTGCAACAGGAAGGTGCCTCAGCTCTGCCCCTTACACAGGACACATAGCAAACCAGCCTCAGATGCCATCACCCGCCATTGGGAACAGATCTTCTGTATGAGAATACTCGAATTCCTTTATTTATTTATTAGCTTTTATATATTGACATTCGAGGGTACATCATGCCGGTTTACAATATAACTGAAGGAGGAAATTACAAAAAACCAGGGTGGGGGGAAGAGGGAGCAGATAGGAAGCGAGAAGGGGCGAGAGAAGAGAGGGAAAAACAGGAAGAAGAGAAAAGGAACAGTACCTAATGGAAAACAACAGAGGAAACATAATAAGTAGCATTGCAAATTATATATTCAATTAAGGACAATGTGTAAACATTTAGTGGTAAGGACTCTCTTGAAGTTTCGTGAGGACAGATGGACTATGGTTCTCATAGTCCCTCATTGTCCAAGACAAGTCTGGTTTCCATTCTTTTGGAAGTTGGCCATCCGGAGAATGATCAGTCTGGGGACTTCCCCAAATCTC